>NC_083875.1:20000000-21247245 GCF_032452875.1 Bos javanicus
TAAATTGTCCTTGCTACTTAAAGCCTTATAGCCAGATGACATGGTCTAACAATCCTAACACTTTTACAACTGAACTATGCAGGTTTTTGTATGCTTTAAAATGTTTGAATAAAGTTTTAAAATACAGTGATATAAGCAATAATTATAAAGAATTTCCAAACTATAAAAAACATAGATATTAAAAAATAAAATACAGTTTTGTGTATACAAAAGTAGATATATATGTGGTATATATTTAAAGTCTATAAAAATAATACAAAAAACAAAACACAACTAAAATAGGTAATAAACATTAGGCAAAAGGAAAATATTCACCCTAAAAAATTTAAATCTGATCTATTAAATCACATAATATATACATCAGTTGTTAGAAGAGGACTTCAAAATGGACTGAATTTCTTAGCCAATAAGAAAAAAATCACATCATATGATTCAAAAACATGTCAAAAACTACACCAGATATTTAGAAGAATTAATAATATGTAAAACACAAGGTTTAGTAGAGAGAAGGTCCCCCTACGGCTTATCACAGGGCATGGTCAAACAATGAACAATAACCACAGTGACTATAACACACTTGAATTAACTACTTATGAATTATGCTGTGCCAGGCAACCTACTGGGTAGTAGATATTTTAAAAAGTAAGTAAAGCAAAAAAAATCTCCATTCACTAGATTTTATTCCAACTAGGAATGTCATAAAACAAAATTTAACTCAGTTTGGAAAATGGGTATGTTGGGGAAGCACCTGTTTACTATCGGAATGCACAGCTACCATGATAAGGTTGAGTCTTTTGTTTATAAAGGTATAAATGTACCTGGTTTAGATTAAATGCATCATACCAGAACACATTTCAGTAGAAGCAAGCCTTTTCTGGTACAGAAGAATGTGGTATCTGTGCAGAGTTTTTTAATGCTGTACTTTAATTAAGTCATGTCCACCATGAGATTGACAGCTGCATAACCTTCAGCCAGCCATCCTTGTTTTAGACAGGATAGGCCAGGTTACAATGTAGTAACAAGGAGTCTCCATAACTTGATAGCTTAGAACAATAATGACTCATCTAACCCACATTACACATCAGGCATGCTTGGTGTACATACTCTACAATGTGGATGATTACCACAACACAAAGACAGGGATGGCAATTTATATACTGGCTTTTAAATGCTTCTGTCCTGACAGAATGCATGTCACACATTTCTCTGACCAAAGTAAGTAAATGAGGGTATCTAACTTCAAGGGAAAAGACAAAATCAATCCTATCCTGAATAGAAATTGGTAATGAAAACCATACCTCCTAAGTAATGTCTACAAGGTCTAGAAGATGCTGAGAATAGCTGTGAAATTCTATTACCCAAGAAAGGAAGACCTGTAATTCCACTAGGGAACAACTAAAATCTTCCTATAAAATTTAAGGAGAAACAAAATCATATGAGAGGAGAAAGTGTCCATAAAATCTGACATTTTCTTCATAAATTTGGGGATAATCAATTTCAGTTCAGTCGTTCAGTCATATCCGACCCTTTGCGACCCCATGGACTGCAGCACGCCAGGCTCCCTGTCCAGCACCAACTCCCAGAGATTGCTCAAACTCATGTCCATTGAGTCAGTGATGCCATCCAACCATCTCATTCTCTGTTTTTTGTCCCCTTCTCTTCCTGCCTTCAATCTTTCCCAGCATCAGGGTATTTTCCAATGAGTCAGTTCTTCCCATCAGGTGACCATTCAGTTTCAACATCAGTCCTTCCGATGTATATTCAGGACTGATTTCCTTTAGGATGGACTGGTTGGATCTCCTTGCTGTCCAAGGGACTCTCAAGAGTCTTCTCTAACACCACAGTTCAAAAGCATCAATTCTGCGGTGCTCAGCTTTCTTTATAGTCCAACTTTCACATCCATACATGACTACTGGAAAAAACCATAGCTTTGACTAGATGGATCTTTGTTGGCAAAATAAAGTCTTTGCTTTTTAGCAAGCTGTCTAGGTTGGTCATAGCTTTTCTTCCAAGGAGCAAGTGTCTTTTAATTTCATGGCTGTAATCACCATCTGCAGTGATTTTGGAGCCCCCCAAAATAAAGTCTTCCACTGTTTCCACTGTTTCCCCATCTATCTGCCATGAAGTGATGGGACTGGATGCCATGATCTCAGTTTTCTAAATGTTGAGGTTTAGCCAACTTTTTCACTCTCCTCTTTCACTTTCATCAAGAGGCTCTTTAGTTCTTTTTCACTTTCTGCCATAAGGGTGGTGTCATCTGCATATCTGATGTCATTGATATTTCTCTCAGCAATTTTTATTCTAGCTTTTACTTCACTCAGCCTGGCATTTCGCATGATGTGTTCTGCATATAAGTTAAATAAACAGGGTGACAATATACAGCTTTAATGTACTCCTTTCCTGATTTGGAACTACTCTGTTGTTCCATGTCTGGTTCTAACTGTTGCTTCTTGACCTGAATACATATTTCTCAGGAGGCAGATAAGGTGGTTTGGTATTCCCATTTCTTTAAGAATTTTAAGTTTGTTGTGATCCACACATTCAAAGGCCTTTGCATAGTCAATAAAGCAAAAGTAGATGTTTTTCTGGAACTCTTGCTTTTTCGATGATCCAACAGATGTTGGCAATTTGATCTCTGATTCCTCTGCCTTTTCTAAATCCGCCTTTTCTAAAAAATAATACTATATGCCTTTTCTAAATAATAATAATAGAATAATAAAGGCCTCAAAGTTCTGAGCCATATTGTATGGCCATGGTACTTTTAGCCTGTTTTTTTTTTTTTTTTTTTTCATATAGGTGATAACAGAAGTCTACCTGATCTACAGAAAAGTCTCAATAAAGCATCAGTGGGATTCCCAGAATGGTTACAAAAACAAACTAGTTACAAAATCTATGTTAAGGTAACTAAACGAGGATCTCATTGGATGGGTTTATTAGAGATAATTTACTTAAAAGTTGTGAAATGTATACCCCACATGACTGATTTTAATTTGAGAACAGATTTAAAAATCCTTCTTTCTGGCAGTAGTTAGAATGGACAGAAACACCTCAAAAATCAACACAGATGAGGTTTACCTAATAAGTCAATAAATAACACATCTTTCATTCTTTTCACAAATCCAAGCATGCACGTATGCACAAGCACTAAACACACACACACATGACCCTTAATTAAAGAAAATGCATTTAACACACTTGAAGATATTGGCAAACAGATTTAACATGTAGGTAGAATAATTGCTTGATTGAAAATATAGATTGCAGAGAATAAGTTCAATATTTCAGATTTCCTTTCCATGAAAGAGCATAAAGGCATATTTTCATTGAGTACTGCTAAATATTGCATACTAGTCGACTGTACCTTATATGGGAGGATGATTCTCATCTTTGATTAATCTGATAATTACTCAAGATGGTGAAGAACATCGTCATCCAAACTGAAGATGAGATGAAAATGAGATGTAGATAAGGTTCAAGCTAAGATTATATTCTCAGTCTAATTTGTAAAGCCTCCATGTATTCCACTATACCCAGGTTAAAACTTGGCATATTCTTTCATTCTGGGAACAGGTATTGTAAACTCATTAAGGTTACGTTGACACTTCTATTTTCAACTAAAACATCTGTTAATTTATACAGAGGTTTTCTTGGTTTAAACCAACTTGTCATTACTTCCTCTCAATGAGAGATAATGTGCTTAGGTTTTACAAGTGCTTTAAGTGTGAACTGAAAAGATTAACAGTTCTTGCCAATGGGTACACTCTCTGTTCATATTTTTACATAATAGTTATCAAGAAGTCACAGGGTCTTAAGATAATAAATCATCATTCCTCACAACATATCTATAAACAGGATCAGGATTAATGAATTTCCTGGCAGTTTTTGGTTTCAGTTAGCCCAAATTCAACTACAGAAGAATCATAACTGTCCAAAAGATTTGGATTGTGCTAATACAGATCCCAAACAACCACTTCTGTCAATTTAATAAAGCAATTGGTCAGCAGTTTAAAGTCAGCAGTTCAAGCAAAAAAAAATTTAAAAAAAAAAAAAAAAACCTAAAACAAAAAACAATGCTTAAAAATTTCATCATCTTTTCTGTTTATTTCACTGTGGTTTATATCTTTAATCAAATCTCTTACTCTACTTACCTGCCTTTTTAACTACTTTCAATGCAATATCATTTATCTTGTCTCTTTATGTGTGTGTATATATATATATATATATATATGTTTTTTCTTATGTGTTTTCTTACAGACCAGCCTGATTTTCCTATTACCTTTCTTATCCTGGACAATTGCAATCAGTCCTCAGCATGCTTTATCATCTTGGCTGTCACCTCCTCTCTGAAGTTCTCTCTTAACCTCACACTGGATTCTAACTTCCAATGATATTACTAAATGCCATTTGAGAAATTTTCTCTTGCTGGGCTGGAGTTGTATAACTGTTCATTATTTTTTCTAACCGGACTCTTGAAAAACTAACCTCTTGAAAAATTAATGGAACTTGCAAAGAAAGTATGTTTAATAGCCCGCTCTTAATGAAGTATTAGCAGTCTAGCTATCAGATTTAAAAAGCCTTTATATCATGTCTGCTCTTTAATTGAGAGATATAATATCTGTACCAATAAAAGAAATTTCCTCTGCTACTTGTGTGCTGTTTCATGCAGCTAGTTTATGCTGACGCCACTCATTCATTCCTATTCAACGTCTTCATTCCTTAAACTTCCCTCCCTGGTCTGAGAAGCAAGCACCCAGAAATTTAGCAGGAATTTCAGGAAAGATTTCTGAAGGAATACAACGTCCCCTTAGAGACAGTGTCCCCAGAATTACAAAGTGGCTACATAGAGATTCTGCATTCGGAGGATTGGCATTTTGAAACAAAAGATCAGAAAAGTTCCTAAAAGTCAAGAAGATCTGGGTAGGAGCTGAGTATAACTTAGACAAGCAGAATCTCACCAGATGAAAACCTTTCAACAAAGGGAAATGAAAGGCATGTTAAAAGACTCTTTTACTCACTTCTAGACTTGAGAAAAAGTGAGGATTAGAAATCTTGTTTGGGTCAGGGTGATAAGTTCTAGCGGTTAATGAAGGAAGGATAGGAAATGAATTTGCTTATGTTTGAGCAATAAAGTTGACTTACTTGTAAAGGATGATTGGAGGTAGATGAGGAGGCAAATCTTGACACTTCAGAGGTACTGAGATCTGGCTGTCTACGTGTTCCTCAAACTCTGTGCTTAGCCCCTGCAATATACAGCCAGTACTACCTAAAACGGAATCCCAACATACTCTGTAGGAGAAAGCACTGGCAAGCCACTCCAGTACTCTTGCCTGGAAAATCCCATGGCCGCAGGAGCCTGGCATACTGTAGTCCATGGGGTCACTAAGAGTCAGACACAACTGAGTGACTTCACTTTCACTTTTCACTTTCATGCATTGGAGAAAGAAATGGCAACCCACTCCATTGTTCTTGCCTGGAGAATCCCAGGGATGGGGCAGCATGGTGGCTGCCGTCTGTGGGGTCGCACAGAGTTGGACACGACTGAAGCGACTTAGCAGCAGCAGCAGCAACATATTCTGTTGGATTTTTAGTTCCTATCCATGTTATGGTCCTTATGCTGAGGAGCTCCAATCCTCCAAGTATTTTATCTCATTACTGATGTTTTTCTTCTCTCTTCCCAAAGTTTTGATACTTAGTCCTGCCATTCCAGTTATAAAAATTTTTATATCTTGTTTTATTTTTAATTTTATTTTTAAACTTTACAATATTGTATTGGTTTGCTAAATATCAAAATGAATCCACCACAGTTATACATGTGTTCCCCATCCTGAACCCTCCTCCCTCCTCCCTCCCCATACCATCCCTCTAGGTCGTCCCAGTGCACCAGCCCCAAGCATCCAGTATCGTGCATGGAACCTGGACTGGCGACTCGTTTCATACATGATAGTATACATGTTTCAATGCCATTCTCCCAAATCTTCCCACCCTCTCCCTCTCCAACTTTCTTGACCACAGTTTGGATTTTCCAGTTTATTGTCTAAACAATAGAACTCAGGGGAATTCCCTTGGGAACTAGCTTTGCTTCAGGAACCCTCGTAATCAAGTCAATAGCTGTTTTGTTGTTGGTGTTGCTGTTTCTTTCTTTTGATTGTTTTCCTTCCTTAACAGATTAAAATGTTATTGAAATGCAAAAGTTAAGTAAATTGAGGACCTTATTTACTAAAATCTTTTGACTCCCTACCAGTTTTAAAATCTACAGAAGGCAATAAAAGAGAGATAAGGTAAATTAATTTGCGACAGATCAGGGGTACTGATGTGTATGTTTCTGACACCAAATCTCCTTTTTTTTCTTTTTTTTCTTTCCACTATGCTACTCTCTTTTCCTATGCTTATCATGTAGGATCATTAGAATTTGAATTCAAAGACACCTTCATCTAAAATATAATTGTCAACACACATTTTTGTTCCAGTCTATTGCTATACTCCTCAAATTAGTCTTTGTTACATTTCTTACTTAATATAATCTAAATATTTTTGGATTACCCATGTGTCTACCATTTGCTGTGTGCATTCACCTATTTTCCTCTAGGTTTTCTTCCTCCTTTAAATGTGGGCCTGTGAAAGGTTATTTTATTGAATATAGATATATAAGTTAATAATTATGTCCCATCATCACGTTGCAGATATTATTCTGAATTATTCAAGCCTCCATGATTGCCACTGAAAAGCCATTTACCTTTATGGGTCATGACTCATTTCATTCTGTTTTTTTTTTTAATTTTTCTTATTTTCCCTAGACTTTCTCTGTTCTGTTGCATTACTTGTGTTTAGAGGTGTATCTATCGCTACCAATCTAATACATGTCTGCTTTTGCTTCTTCACATTGTGAATGTGAATGCATTTTTTATTATGATATATTATTAGCCGCAAACTCTTTAAATATTGCTTTTCCCCAAATTCAAAATATTCTCCAGTAAAAATTTTATTCAGCCTAAGTTGGAATCTGTCATTTAATTGTTGTACATAAAAGAATTATCAATTTCTTAAGTTTCTTAAACACACTGACATATTTGTATATTTTATACCTATAAACATAGATGCACATCACACATTTTATATTTATACTGCATTCTGAATTGCTCTCAAGTTTATTTTCTGAGAGTATCTATGATTCTTGCTACACAGGTATAAAGTGTGGCTTGGCACAACTATTGAGTTGTTATCTTAATCATTCTCCTTTTATAATGTGTTTGCCTTCTCTTTTGTTTTTTTTTTATATTAGATTTTCTTTTTATCATAGTATATTTTTCTTCCATTATATATTTTATAACAGTTTTACTGAGATATAATTCATATACCTTAGCACTCACCTTTTAAAGTGTACAATACGGTGGTTTTCAGTACATTCATAGTTAGGCAATTATTCTCACTAAGTTTAGAACACTTTTATTACTCCAAAAAGAAACCTTATATTCATTAGCAATAATGCTAGAAAGAAAGAGAATATCTAGATAATCTTGCCAAATCCCATTTAACCATAAATGTAAGGGTTTATTTCTGGCCCCTATTCTGTTCTGTTGATCTCTATCTATATGTTTACCCCTTTGCAGGCACTGCATGGTTTTGATTACTGCCCTTTTATATTAAGTCTTGAAATTGGGAAATGTAAGTATTTCAAATTTCATATTTGTTCTTTTTTTTTTTTTCAAGAGCTTTTGGCTACTGAAGTTCTATTGCATTTCCATATAAATTTTAGGGAAAACATGTCTATATCCTCCCAAAGTTAAGCAATAATTTGATAGGTACTGGGTAGAAATAAACTTGGGGAGTATTTCTCCCTTGACAACAAATTTAATATTCAAAAGTACAAGTATTCTTTGAATCTATAAATATGCAATGCCATTCCATTTATATACTATTTCCCTCATTTCTTTCAATAAAGTTTTTAGTTTTCAGCGAACGGGTCTTTCACTTCTGTTGAATTTATTCCCTATTCTTATTCTTTAAATACTTTTGGTGCAATGGTAAATGAAATTGTTTTTCTAATTTCATTTTTTTAATTATTCATTGCTAGTGTAGAGAAATACAACTGAAATTTGATAATGTTCTTGTATCTACTTTGCTCACACATTAGTTCTAATAATTATTTATACATAACTTAGGATTTTCAAAATACCATGTCATCTGCAAATAGACATAGTTTTATTTCTTATCATCAAATTAGAATGTCTTTTATTTCATTTTGCTGTCCAATTGTGCATACCAGCACCCCCTGAGCAGTGTTGAAGGAGTAGGAACAGACAACCTTGTTATTCCTGATATTAAGGGGTAACCATCATGGTTTTGTTGTCTTCTTTTGTGTAATTATCAAAATCAACATTAACACTTTCCTTTTAGTAGTGAATAGTACTCTACTGCCTGGATGTACTACACTTTATTTACACATTACCTCCTGAAGGATATTGTGGTTTCTTCCAAGTTTTGGCAATTATGAGTAAAGCTGCTATAAACATCTATATGTAGTGTGTGAGTGTATGTGTGTGTGTGTGTGTAGACATACATTTTCAACTTCTTTGAATAAATGCCAAGGTACAAAACTGTCAGAGCATGTGGTAAGAATATGTTTAGTTTTGCAAGAAACTGCTGAAATGTCTTCCAAAGTGGCTATGTCTGCTTTGTATCCCTACCAACAAGGAATGAGTTTTGGTTGCTCCACATCTTCGCCAGTATTTGGGATTGGCAGTATTCTGGATTTTAGCCATTTTAACACATGTATAGTGATATCCCATTGCTTTAATTTGCAATTCTCTGATGAAATGTGGCATACCTTTCATATGCTAATTTGCCATTTGTACATTCTTTTTTTTTCAATTATTTATTTTTAATCAAAGGGTAAGTGCTTTAGTATTGTGTTGGTTTCTGCCATACATCAACATGAATCAGCCATAGGTATATGCATGTGTCCCCTCCCTCTTGAACCTCCCTTCCCGACTTCCTACCTCATCTCACCTCTCTAGGTTGTCATAGAGAGGACTGAGCTC
The DNA here is from genome assembly GCF_032452875.1 of Bos javanicus. Taxonomy (NCBI): domain Eukaryota; kingdom Metazoa; phylum Chordata; class Mammalia; order Artiodactyla; family Bovidae; genus Bos; species Bos javanicus. The sequence goes on from NC_083875.1 coordinate 20,009,039, forward strand.
CCTGGGAGATACAGCAAATTCCCCATGGCTATCTATTTTACATATGATAACGTATAGTTTTCTTGCTACTCCCTCCATTGGGCTCACCCTCTCCTTCTTCCATTGTGTCCACAAGTCTGTTGTCTGTGTCAGTGCCTTCATAGCTGCCTTACAAATGGGTTCACTTTCTTTGGTGAGGCATTTTTTGAGGTCTTGAGCTCATTTTATAATCAGGGTGCTCATTTCCTTATTGTTAAATTTTATAAGTTTTTATGTTTGCTTTTTTATATTAATAATTGTAGATGATAGTCCTTTATCAGATATGTCTTTCGGGAAGATTTTCACACAGTCTGTGGTATCTTCTCTGCCTCTTGAAACATTTTTTAACAGAACAAATGTTTATAATTTTAATGAAATCTACTTTATCAATTATTTCTTCCATGGATTGTGTCTTTGGTATTATATCTCAAAAGTCATCACCATACCCAAGGTCATCTATATTTTCTCTTTTTTATCTTCTTGAAGATCTATTTTTTTGTTTTATCATTAGGTCTTGATTCATTTTGAATTAATTTTAGCAAGAGGTATTAAAGTCTATGTCTCTGTGAAGATTTTGGTGGTGTTGTTGTTATTCTTGCTTTGTTTTGTTTGCATGTGGCTGTCCAGGTTTTCTAGAATTGTTTGTTGAAAAGATGACCTTTGCTGCATTAAACTGTCTTTGTTCCTTTATCAAAGATCAATTTACAATGTTTATGTGGACCTACTTCTGGGCTCTCTATTCTCTTTCATTGATTTATTTATTTATTCTTTTAAAAATACTACCCTGTCTTCTCAAAATGGAGAAGGTGATGGCACCCCACTCCAGTACTCTTGCCTGGAAAATCCCATGGATAGAGGAGCCTGGTAGGCTGTAGTCCATGGGGTCGCTAAGAGTTGGACACGACTGAGCTACTTCCCTTTCACTTTTCACTTTCATGCATTGGAGAAGGAAACGGCAACCCACTCCAGTGTTCTTGCCTGGAGAATCCCAGGGGCAGGGGAGCCTGGTGGGCTGCCGTCTATGGGGTCGAACCAGCAGCAGCAGTCTTCTCAAAAAGACCCTGTTATTCATTTTGACTAGTTCCTCCCAAATTTACCAAAAATTTACCTCTTTAATTAGTATTTGTCAACTTTGAAACTGAACAAGAACAAAAATATTCATCTCATGAGTTCATTCCCTTTCTCTTCTATAGAAGGATCAATTTGCACATGTAACATAGGAAAAATCTTTCTATTAGTCAAGAAGACAGAGAACAAAACATTTATCCTACAGATCAGTTCAATAGTCCTCTTGATATTCTTTTTTCTTTGTTGGTCTGATAGGCATTTTATAATTTCCCTAATGATTCTCTTATAAACTCCCATAACACAGAGACTCTTTAATTTTTCTACTCACCAAGCATCATTTAGTATGGTGATAGGAAACATTGCTTCATCTTACTACTCTCAAATGTTTCCTTCTATTCCTCTTTTTAGTATAAAGCATTTGGAATTAAAGTAATTAATATTCTTGAAGTATTAACTCATACCTTCAGGAGACACATACTATTCTTTGTAGCAGTAAGTTTTTTCTACATAAAAAACCATCTGAAAACATTGAACAACAAGCATTTATAATTTCTAATAATTCTTCAGGCAGCCTAGCCAGCTTTTCTGATTTGGGCAAGATTTGATGGTATCGAATTGTCCAAGAAGGCATCCCTTGCAATTATACAAGTTGTCAGGCTGGTTGGTCTAGGCTAAAACAAGTAACAGACCCAAGCTGATATTCAAGAGATGGGGAAAAAAAATATCCCATATCTTAATAGAAAGAATAACAAAGTTACATTCCAGCAGGAATGTAAAACAGTCAGGAAAGCATGTGCATAACCCTTCTATGGCAATATTGAGACTCACGGTAAGTCATTTAGAGATAATATAGTTTCAGATATAATAAAGCATTCATAGAGTATAAAATATATACCCATCATCCTGTTAGAATGGAAGGCCTCTCACATGTTATCGATAGTTAATACAAGGCTCAGATTAATGAATTAATAACTAACTGTGATCAAAATTATAAGCTATATTTTTACTACTGTTTCTTACTAAATATGGCTATAACATGCAGTTTCAATGATCTTGTCTGCATTTTAAATGTGAATCAAACCTTTAACCAAATAAAAGTTGAAAGTTACATTTTATATTCTTCAATATGTAACATTGTCCCATATTATAAATGCCAAGCTAAAAATCTTTTCTTATATTATAGATTATATAAATAATTAGAGAAATCCACTTTACTTTCACCACTGTGTTGTTGGTTAAAGCACAAAACTAACATGTATGCAAAAATATAAAATATCAGAAAACTTGCCTATGCTTCAGTCTAGGCAAAAGTATCAGGGACACCTCTGCAAATCCCTTTTGATTATAGGAAACAAAACCAGGGTTGAACCTAATTTTAAGACACTGATGGGTCTACCACAGACTGAATTAAGCAGTGCACAAGGCAGATAGTAAAAATGCTGGGTTATCTTGCTCTTGTCCAAGGCTTAAAATCTGTGAGGACTTTTAAAATGGACAGAGCCCTTTCAATCACTTTCTCTTTCAAAGACTTTTTATGAAGGTAGATGAGCCCATAATAAAAGAAAGAACATTCACTTTGTCTTTTAAAAGGAGTCTTGAAGGCAATGAGGCTTGATATCAAACTGGCATCAGATTGTACCCATTTCCATAATTTTCTTTCACCTTGCTACTAATCTCTCTCCTGGGTTCATTTAAAGATCTAACTCCTAAATTCTTTGCTTGATTCCTTCTGTAAACTGTATCCTAAAAGCTCATATTGGACTCTGGCTTCACTCTCTCTTAAATTGAAGACTGCTTTTCAAGTTTGATGGTTGTCACCTCAGCTAACAGAACCCAGCCTAGTTTTATTTTTAGTTTACAACACCTGGTCTACGTATAATCCTTCTCTTCCTGCTCACTAACTTTTCTTCAGTCACGCTTTTTTATGTCCAACTAAGATGTTCATCTGTCCTTGAAATACTGATGAACAGTTTCAAACATATTTGATCCTGAGTAAACACATCTTTGGGAAATAATCTAAGGATATTACAAGCTACAAAGAACATAAAACAATCCCCACCCCCACACACAAAAAAAGAAAAACCACACAGCAAACCTCTGTGCCTATGAGACAGGCAAATGTGGCAGGAGAGATGAACCAAATGGGATGATTAATATGTTTAGTTTTATGGGCCAGTTAACTTGTCTAGGCCTAAGAATACCCAGACAGTGAAAAAACATTACTTCTGAGCATCTGTGAGGCTGTTTTTGGAAGCACATGAACTGTAGACTGGATAAAATAGATCTCCCTTACTAAAGAAAGAGGTCTTCATCCAGTCTCTTAAGAGCTTGGATAAAACGAAAAGGTAGAGGAAGGGAGAATTTAATTTTTCCTTGACCTGGGACTTCCATCTTCTTCTGCCTTTATACATCAGTGTTCTTGGCTCTTGGAATTGAATCTACACCATTACCCTTTCTGGCCCTGATTTTGGGGTCTTTGGACTATAACTGAGACACAATCAGCTCCCCTCATTCTCAACCTTTAGGACTGAAACATACCTGGCCTCTGGTTTTCCAGCTCACAGATGATAAATCACAGGACTTCATAAATTCCATAGTAGGGTGAACCAATTCTTATAATAAATAAAGAATATATAATTGGAGCTCTAATTATATTTATCTATCTCCTATTTGTGCTGTTTCTCTGGTGAATGCTGACCAATACAGGAAACTTTACAGAATGATTGGGCTGGACAAGGTAGTATATCTGGTCCTTTGCTTACACTGTCTTAGCTAATGCTTAGCAAAAGATGAATTATTATTATTATTATTTCTATTTTAAAGATAGTTTTTGATTTCTATTTTAAAATATTATTATTTCTATTTTAAGGATAAGAAACAGTGACAGATTTTATTTTGGGGGGCACCAAAATCACTGCAGATAGTGACTGCAGCCATGAAATCAAAAAACATTTGCTCCTTGGAAGGAAAGTTAGGACCAATCTAGACAGAATATTACAAAGCAGAGACATTACTTTGCCAGCAAGGGTCCATCTAGTCAAAGCCATGGTTTTACCAGTAGTCATGTATGGATGTGAGAGCTGGACTATAAAGAAAGCTGAGCACCGCAGAATTGATGTTTTTGAATTGTGGTGTTGGAAAAGACTCTTGAGAGTGCGCTGGACTGCAAGGAAATCCAACCAGTTCATCCTAAAGGAAATCAGTTATGAATATTCATTGGAAGGACTGATGCTGAAGCTGAAACTCCAATACTTTGGCCACCTGATGTGAAGAATTGACTCATTGGAAAAGACCCTGATGCTGAGAAAGATTGAAGGCAGGAAGAGAAGGCGACAAACAGAGAATGAGATGGTTGGATGGCATCACTGACTCAATGGACATGAGTTTGAGCAATCTCCAGGAGTTGGTGATGGACAGGGAACCTGGTGTGCTGCAGTCCATGGGGTCACAAAGAGTCGGACACAACTGAGCGACTGAACTGAACTGGTGAACTGTACTGAAAGACAAGAAAGTAGATCTAACAAGATGAAATACTCTTGTCCAGGAATGTAAACGGTGAACTGAATGTAAACTCAGATTTTATGACTTCATGGCCGCTTTTTGCATTGGACCATGCAATATTTTTTTCATAAGAACACCTAGACTTATTATACTCCCTTAGACAATGCATTATAGGAAAAAAAAAAAAAACATTGAAAGATCAGGTGGGCAGAAATGTATTAATAGTGATAGCAAGGGGAAGTGGGAAAAAATAGGGTCCAAATAGTGTTAGGTCATCTAATGTGAAAATCATGGAAAGTCAAATGCTAATTTTTATCACATAATTTCTCTTTTAAACATATCCAACTTGAGTTTTTTAAAAGTCATAGAGTTTCATATTATAATATAGCCTATTTTTTTAAAGACAGAGCTTATTAAAATTAAATGTTCTATAATAAGAGAGATTTCAATAAAATAAGAATTTGCTGAACTACAAAAATGTAAATATAACACAGAAAGCACCTTTCCTCTGTGAAGCAAATTACAGATATTATGGATGGGTAGTCTCACTAATTTCATTTTATCTGAAATACATTTTTGAGTAGACCAAACCATTAAAATCAAAGCCAGCAATGTGAAGTTCATGTTGATGAATTTGTGTGGCAAAAGCCATCACAAATTATAAAATAATTCCCCTCCAATTAAAATAAATTATTTAAAAAATAAAATTAAAAAGAAGAGTTCCCACTACAGATACCTGAAGACTGGTAACAGTTACTTTCTCTATTTGTAATCCCCATCCCCTGCCCCCCCACCCGGCACCAACATTTAAAAGCTAAGACTTAACTAATGTTTTTGTCCCTGAGGATAAACCAGACTTTAACTTAAATCTACAACTGGGAAACAGTTATTAAATAGTAAATATGACCCCTGTTTTATTGTCAAATAACATCATTTGTTTTAAATAAGTTCTTAGCTAATATAGTCAGTTATTATTCTTCACAGCAAGAAGTCTTATGCTTATATTTTTAAAATATGAAATGTTAGATGTTAGCTAATGTTACATTTTATGAAGAAAGGATCCAAAGTAGGTGATACTGAGTTTATCAATAAGGCAGATGTCTTATTTAAATGATGTCTTATTGCAAGTGATTATTATTTGCTATGAGTTTGAAAAGCTTTACTGTAACTAATACTTGTATACATACCTATTAGCAAATGATTAGCAGTTGAAAGATTGATATTGAGTTCATAATGTTTCAGTAGTCTTTCTGTATACCATCCCCAGATCTGAGAAGGAAATTTTTCTTAAACTTAATAAAGAAATACAAAGGTAAAGACATAATAAGACATCTCTATACTATAATAAATCATCCTTTTTCAAGTTACCTTGGTTTATATCCATTACCTTAGAACTTAATTAAATATAAATAGCATTTATAAGAAATGGAGACTGAAAGAAAGCAGCTACTGTTTCTGATACTTTCATACAGATATCACTTTGAATGACCTAAAGACAATTAGTCATTTTAAGATATCATGATTTTTAACCAAAATCTTTTAAAAAGATATGTCTCCTTACATAAAGCATATATCCCTATTACAAATTGAAAATGAAATACATTTTGCAAGTGGGCATGTAATGTTTATAGATACCTTCTTGATGTGTTTAATGCATGTGAATACAGTTGATATCTAAGGGTAAAAAAAGGAAGACTATCTGATTTGAATAAGAACCTGTAGTGGAGGCAGAAATGAATTGTGTAATATAGTTTATGGCATAAAATTCTATTCATATCTGGCTTTCACAGACTATAGACTTCTCAGAGGGAAATCTATCCAATACAATGCATTTTTAGGGAAGGTGTACTTTAATTTATAAAGGTGTAAAGTGAATTACAGGGTTTTCAAAAGAAAAAAAGAACTTGTTTTAACAATAGCCTTTGAAAACCTAAAAATGCATTCATAAAAAAACTCCTTTTATAATAATCCTATTTTGAAAATAGCAATATAAACTCACATTTTCATCAAAATCACACAGATCAGTCCTACATTGGGTATATTCTTGTTTCACTGACAATTCAAAAAGAAAAATATACGTAACTTGCTGCTGAGTTGGAGAATTACAAATGTTATTGCAAAAACATACACTCCTTATTTACTACCAATGTTACCAACTTTTGAATATCTACTTAAAAATATCAGATTAAAGACACAGCTAGCCCCCAAGCTAATGGATAATCTTACCAATATATTTGGCTATGAAATGTGTTTTACATCTGTATTTGGAGCATATTTCTAAATATATTTCCCTTATACAAATTTAAGCTGTATTGTATCTAATTCATATTGCTTTGGTAAAAACAAACAAACAAAAAGAAACCAATAAGACCTGTTAACTCTTCATTAAGTAGCATGGTAATTATCAAAAATTGTATCAGATGTCTTATAGAATTCTAAAAGGGTCTATGGTACAAAACCACCTCAAGGACATTAAGACTGCATGTAGAGATCCACCAGAGTTCTCTGAATTTCTATGTCTATCAACATAATTCATGGGTCTCTCAGATTCTGTTTAACCTTTTTTTTTTTTTATCCCTTTCACATTTATTAAGTGCCTATTTATTACATGCCAGGCATTCTTCTAGGCAGTTGAGTTTATGGTAGTCAACTAAACAAAGTCTTTTCCTTTGAATGCCTTATATTACAGTGGGAAGAGATAAAATAAGTATCACATGTGTGTGTATTTTGATAAGTACCATAAAGAAAAAGCAATCTGAGAAAGGAGGATAGAGTGTTGTGTATTTGTGGCACTGGTGATGAGATGTGGCACTGGCTTATTTAACACAGGGTGATCAGAAATAAGGTATATGAAAATGTGGCATTTGAGCAGAAACATGAGGTAGTGGAATGACAAATGAGGGTAATATTTGAAAGACAACATTAAAAGACAGAACAGCAAGAGTAAATTCCCTGAGTTGTGAACAAGTTTTTGTCTTTTTTTTTAACCCATTATCAACTAGATTCTTCACTGTCTATAAGTACTATTTATATGATCTACTTATTTTAATTACTGCTTCCTCATTATGTCTATACTTCATAATGAGATAAGACCTTTAGTTTACCCCATTATCCCATTTCTCAATGTGTTCTTTTAGCTTCAACACCCACTGCTTAACTATGTGACTGCCCATGATTCCCAATTCAAATTATGAAAGGCAAAAATCTCATGAGCATAGTTTCTCTGGCTATTTATGATCCTTGCCTAGTTTATAAAGTGGATAGGAGAGTTGAGTTGAGTCATGTAATATCAAATATCAAGAATATGCCTCATCAAGAATTACAGATGAGCATTTGTCTTTAAAAGTGGCTAAAAACAAAGCAGAACTCAAACATTCAGTAACGTTACTTGTCTTTGCCTCATATTTAACATCTATTGAATAAGCCAGGAGAAATATCAATAACCTCAGAAATGCAGATGACACCACCCTTATGGTGGAAAGCAAAAAGAAACTAAAGAGCCTCTTGATGAAGGTGAAAGAGGAAATGAAAAAGCTGGCTTAAAACTCAGCATTCAAAAAATGAGTATCATGGCATCTGGTCCCATCACTTCATGGTAAACAGATGGGGAAACAATGGAAATAGTGACAGACTTTATTTTCTTGGGCTCCAATATCATTGCAAATGGTGACCCCAGCCATGAAATTAAAAGACACTTGTTCCTTAGGAGAAAAACTATGAAAAACCTAGATAGCGTTTTAAAAAGCAGAGCCATTACTTTGGTGACAAAGGTCTATATAGTCAAAGCTATGGTTTTTCCAGTAGTAATGTATGGATGTGACAGTTGGACCATAAAGAAGGCTGAAGGCCAAATAATTGATGCTTTGAACTGTGGTGTTGGAGACGCCTCTTGAGAGTCCCTTGGACTGCAAGGAGATCAAACCAGTCAATCCTAAAGGAAATCAATACAATCCTAAAGGAAATAAATCCTGAATATTCATTAGAAGGACTGATGCAGGAGTTGAAGCTGCACTACTTTGGCCACCTGATGTGAAGAGCTGACTCATTAGAAAAGATCCTGATGCTGGAGAAGATTGAAAGTAGGAAGAGAAGGGGATGACAGAGGATGAGATGGTTGGATGGCATCACTGACTAAATGACATACGTTTGAGCAAGCTCCAGGAGTTGGTAAAGGACTTGGAAGCCTAGTGTGCTGCAGTTGATGGGTTGCAAAGAGTCAGACATGACTGAGCAACTGAACAACAACAACTGAATAAGTCTCTGAATTTTCAGATTCTAAAATATTTAACATTCTCAACATACCTACATGTTATTACAGAATAGATGTATCAATATTTAGATTTTTGACCAGTTTCCTCAGATGCTGAAAACTCTAATATAGAGAATTGAACAGTGTCTCCCAAAAATACATGATCATATGGAATCTCCAAATGTGACGGTATTTGGAATGAGTCTTTGCAGATGTAAGTTAAAGTTCTTAAGACAAGATCATGCTGGATTTAGGTGGGCTCTAAATCAAATGATGGTTTTGCTTATAAGAGAAAGCAAAGGGAGATTTCAAACCACAGACATGAATACACAGAGGGGAAATCATGTGAAGATAGAGGAAGCAACTGGAGTGATGCATTTATAAGCCACACAATGTCAAGGATTGCCAGAGTCATCAGAGGCTAGGAGAGAGGCATGGAATAGCTTCTGTCTCAGAGGCTGCAGAAGGTATCAACACTATCAATACCTTAATTTCAAACCTCTAACCTCCGGAAAGGGGAGGTAATAAATCTGTCTTGTTTTAAACCCCTCCAACTTGCGTTAATTTGTTAAGGCAGGCCTAGGAAACTAATACATTGACACATGTATTAGGATATCTAAATCAATGCAGATACCCAAGACAAAATTTTCAGAAAAGAGAGAAATCAACACATAGGAAGAATAGATTTGTTATCAAACTTTGCTGCACACCTGGACAACTAGTTCTAAGTAACAGTTCATCTTTTTTATTTGTTTTGATTGTTTATTTTTCATTAACCACATGATGCTCATTTTCTCTCAGTTATACATATAATACATGCCTTATTTTAAAACATCGTCTTTTTTTCTAAAAGCATATAAAGAGAAATCAAGGTAAAGATAATAGTTTGAAGAGGTGTGTCAGAGAAGTACAAGGTAGTCTAAGAATCCAGTTTTTTAGTGATCTGAATGAATACAGATAATTAGCCTTGAATATCAGGAATAGACTCCATCCGCTTTAAGCATTAACTTCCTTGAATGATACTATCTCAACAAAGTTTTCAATAAATATTGAGTAACATAGCATTCAAGATTGCTGTTTCTGAATTATGACTATATTTCTGCTTTTTAATCCCAGTTGGAAAAAAAGCCCATACACTCTAATAAGCAAATGTACTGTAGGTAAAATTGTTATCTTTTTTTTTGAAAGCAGAAGAGTCTGATGAGGAATTTTAACCAATTATAATGCCATTCCACCTCTCTCTGAGTTGTGCCTGGAGGAAACAGGATTCTATTCTGATGATTGTTTTGGATTTGCTTCAAGCATAGATAAATGCATAGTCAAAACACTAAAATTCTCTGCTATATAGAATGGCTGACAGAGTTAAAGCATGAAAAAAATAAGGCAGATGTAATTATACATATACTTTGACTAAATTAAAATTTTAATAAAGTACTCATAGCATTGCACAGCTCTGAGGTATACTGCTTCCATCTGTAAGATATACATTATTCATTAAGTGAAAAACAATATTATATGATGTATCATGTCTTTAAAAAATTGTTACATTAAATATCATTTAATAATAGGGGAGGTGATAACTCTACCAAAAATCACAACACCAACTTTGTAATGGTTTAGCTTTAATTCTTCTTGGAGGCATTAATTACTTTGTATAGTCTACCGACTATTCAATTTATAAAAATATATATTATGCATATAAATAATATTTTTTCCAAACTAAAAAGGAAGAACAAGCACATATACTTTTTAAAATCTAGTATCATGTCATACAGAAAAATAAAATTTAAAAGAAGATTCCTGAAGCAGTCATTACCAGTGACCTACCTACATTTCTTCTGAATTTACCTCTATCTAACAAAGCACTTACTGTGAATGCCTAGAACTCTCTGCTTGAAAGATTTTGCCACCAGATCATAGGAGGCCTAATAGTGAAGCAAGCCATAAATGCCAGAAAAGCCATGTATCTGAAATTTTTCCTTAATAATGAGGTTCCTGAGCAAGATATGTACACAGAAAGAAGTGGAGAAAAAAGCAACAATTAGTTATTAGCCAATACACAGTACTGAGCAAAGTTCCCCCAAACCCACAACTACCTGGAACCTCAGAATATGATCTTTTCAGGGAATAGGTTTCTTTGCAGGGGTAATTAGTTGAGGCGAGGTCATACTGGATTAGGATGAACCCTAAATCCAATGGATAGTGGCTTTGTAAAAAGATGTATACCTGAAGACATTCAGTAAAGAAACCCATAAAACAAGGGAGGCAAAGATTGGAGTAATGAAGCTACAGTTAAGGAATACCAAGGATTCTGAGCAGTCACCTGATGTTAGGAAGTTAGAAAGAGGCAAGGTAGCATTCTTGCTTAGCACTTTCAAGGGAGTATAAGCCTGCCTATATCATGATTTCGGACTTGTCGGCTCCAGATCTAAGAAAATAAATTTCTATTCTTTTAAGCTACCAGTTTGTGATACACACACACACACACACACACACACACATATATATTTATGGCTAGGATATAAAAACACCAGGTAAAGCAAAAGAAGCATGAATGAAGCCTGCAGTCTCAGACAAATCTAAAGAGCCTCCTCATTTTGTCACTCCCGTAAACACACCTACCCATGTTCCCTTCTCTGTCCAAATCTTACTTTTAGCACCTTCCACAGCCCAGATAGTTGCCTGGAAGGAAGAGCTAAAGAAAAAAATAGACTCTAGGAAAAATGTGGCCTGCACTGGCCTAAAAAGTAGATTCTGGGTCTGTTTACTTGAGTAGAAGAAGACAAGAAAAGGCACACCACATTCAGGCTGTCAATGAAAATTGACTCTATTTACAAATGAATTATACCAATCAGTGCTTTGAAATTTAGCTGGTTAGATTATTAGATTGGCACAAAGATAATTGCAGTTTCGGACTGTGAATTTTAAATAATTATAACTAGGCACAAACACATCTTTATTAATCAAAATAGGAATCATTTCAATCAACATATCTTTGCCAATGAGAAATAAGTTTTATCCCTGTAGTATAAAAATCTGTGTTTTGAGATTCACTAAACTCTTAGAAAGCATTTTCTGCCTCCTGCTGGTTGTGGAAGCATTTTCCCTGCAAAAAGTTGTTGAGATGTTTAAAGAAGTGATAGTTGGTTGGCAAGAGGTCAGGTGAATATGGTAGATGAGGCAAAATTTTGTATTCCAATCTATTCAACTTTTGAAGCATTGGTTGTGTGACATGTGGTCGGGCATTGTCCTGGAGAAAAATCAGGCCCTTTCTGTTGACCAATACCGGTTGCAGGCATTGTAGTTTTGAGTGCATCTCATTGATTACCTGAGCATACTTCTCAGATGTAATGGTTTCCCCAAGATTCTGAAAGCCATACTGGATCAGATTGGCAGCAGGCTCCCAAACAGTGGCCATGACCCTAATTGGTGCAAGTTGCACTTTGGGAAGTGCTTTGGAGCTTCTTCTTGATTCAACCACTGAGTTGGTTGTCACCGGTTGCTGTATACAATCCACTTTTTGTCGTACATCACAACCCAACTGAAAAATGGTTCATTGTTGTTGTGTAGAGTAAGAGAAGACAACACTTCAAAATGACGATTTTTTGATTTGCAGTCAGTTCATCCGGCACCCATCTATTGAACTTTTTCATCTTTCCAGTTGACTTCAAATGCCAAACAACTATAGAATGGTCCATGCTGAGTTCTTCAGCAACTTCTCATGTAGCTGTAAGAGGATCGGCTTCAATTATGGCTCTCAGTTTGTCGCTGTCCACTTCTAGTGGCCAGCCACTATGCTCATCTTCAAGGTTCTCATCTCCTTTGCAAAACTTCCTGAACCTCCACTGCACTGTACATTTGTCAGCAGTTCCTGGGGCAAATGTGTTGTTGATTTTGTGAGTTGTCTTCCCTGCTTTATGACCCATTTTGAACTCAAATAAGAAAATCACTAAAATTTGCTTTTTGTCTAATATCATGTCCATAGTCTAAATAAATATAAAATAAACAGCAAGTAATAGTCATTAGCAAAAACATAATGTGAGAAATGCACATTAAAATGATGTCTAATATAACCATATTTACTGATAAGTATTCCAATATCAAACAATAAATTTCAACAATGCAAAAACTGCAATTGCATCAACCTAATATTAACTTCTCCAAAGATAAGGGGGAAAAAGAGAGGATATTTCCTCAGATAGTCCTCTTCCACCAAAAGATGATTATTTCATATTTTGTTCTTTAATGGAGACTTTGAGCTTATTATTCAAACCTTTGGTTAACCAGAGCAAAACCGAGACAGGGAAGACAAGAGCACAGCTATTTAGGAAAAGGATCAGGGACTGGTTTTGGGCAAAACAGGCCTTGGAAGCTAAAGAACAAAGGTCCCTTGGGCCCGGGTCCCAAGAATAAAAACCAGGCTCCCAGGAATAAAAAAAAAAAAAATGAACTTTTATCTCTGTTATACAAGCAAGTATACTTAGTTGGCACAAGATAAGAAACTCAACTATAAATTTTAACCTTATCTCTTCCAGTGCTTTCCTGCAGAAAATTCTCATGGACTCCTTTTGGAACAGGAGGGGAGGGTGCAGGGCACAATCTGTAAAAGAATGCCACAGGACATGACAAAGACTTTTTGTGGCACTGGTGGCTATGTCATTTACCATGCTACTGTATTACAATGAGTGTATAAAGAGGTTCAGGGTCTACCGGGTCCAAGATGGTAGAAGAGCTGACTTCCAGTAGACCCTGAGCCTCATTATAACTCATTGTAATACAGTAGCATGGTAAATGACATAGCCACCAGCACCACAACAGTTCTGAGCTAAATATAAAAGGCCAAAAAGGTGGGCAGGATGGCCCAATTTCTAGAAATCCCCATCCCTTCTTCCAAAATACCTGGAATAATTCTTCCATTCCTTAGCCTATGAAATTTCCTAGCCCATAAAAACTAACCACACTGTATTTTGAAGCTCTCTCAACTTCAGAGATGTCCCACACTCTATGGAGTGGGTTTCTCTCTAAATAAGTCCACTTCTTACCTATCGCTGTGTCCCTGAATTCTTTCACAATGAAGCAAGAACCTTAAATTCATAAGCAACACACTTTCCCCTCACAGAAGAATTGCCTATTCCTGATAGCCACCATGGGGCTACTGCAGATAATCAAATGAGTTTAATGATTTCTGGAAATAATCAGTGATCATGAGACAAACCCTTCTTTTTTTTTTCTTTTTAACAAAAGCAACTCGCCTCTTCCACTCAAGAAGCAGGCACTTTTTTCCACCTTCTCCCTTTGAAACTGAGCAGGAACCTGTGGGCCTCCAAGGCACAAAAGCCTTTCTCTGTCCCTAAATCTTCAGTGTAGGAAACAGGCTTCATTCAGCCTCCAAGACCGTTCCCTGTTCCAAAGGGCAGGATCAAGCAGTTGCTAATCAGGGAACGAAGGGGATACGGAGACAAGGGGGAAACAGTCAAGAAAAAAAAAGTGCAGCCTTCCTTCAGTGTTCTGATGGCCCCTCAAAAGATATGCATAACAATATCTTTGAGGCGTTTGGCAGATATTGAAACCCCCACCAGGTAAAAGTGATCTGCTGTCCACAACTATGCAGATCTCAGGCCAGATGGAAAAAAGTTGATGAAGTTGACTCCAAATTACCTCAGTTCATTTCAGTCATGCAGTCATGTCTGACTCTTTGCAACCCCGTGGACTGCAGCACACCAGGCTTCCCTGTCCATCACCAACTTCTGGAGCTTACTCAAACTCACGTCTGTCAAGTCAGCGATGCTATCCAACCACCTCATCCTCTGTCATCCCCTTTTCCTCATGCCTTCATTCTTTCCAGCATCAGGATCTTTTCCAGTAAGTCAGTTCTTTGCATCAGGTGGCCAAAGTATTGGAGCTTCAGTTTCAGCATCAGTCCTTCCAATGAATATTCAGGACTGATCTCCTCTAGGATTGACTAGTTTGATCTCCTTCCAGTCCAAGGGACTCTCAAGAGTCTTCTCCAACACCACAGTTCAAAAGTATCAGTTCTTTGGTGTTCAGCTTTCTTAATGGTCCAACTCTCACATCCATACATTACTAATGGAAAAACCATAGCTTTGACTATACAGACCTTTGTCACCAAAGTAATGTCTTTGCTTTTTAATAGGCTGTCTAGATTGGTCATAGCTTTTCTCCCAAGGAACAAGTGTTTTTGAATTTCATGGCTGCAGTCACCATCTGCAGTGATTTTGGAGCCCAAGAAAATAAAGTCTCTCACTCACTGTTTCCACTGTTTTCCCATCTGTTTACCATGAAATGATGGGACCAGATGCCATGATCTTAGTTTTTTGAATGTTGAGTTTTAAGCCAGTTTTTCACTCTCCTCTTTCATCTTCATCAAGAGGCTCTTTAGTTCCTCTTCACTTTCTGCCATTAGGGTGGTGTCATCTGCCTATCTGAAGTTATTGATATTTCTCCCAGGAATCTTGATTCCAGTTTGTGCCTCATCCAGCCTGGCATTTTGCATGATGTAATCTGCATAGAAGTTAAATAAGCAGGGTAACAATATACAGCCTTGACGTACTCCTTCCCCAATTTAGAATCAGCCCATTTTTCCATGTCTGGTTCTAACTGCTGCTTCTAGACCTGCAAACAGGTTTCTCAAAAGGCAGGTGAGCTGGTCTGGTATTTCCATTTCTTTTAGAATTTTCCACAATTTGTTGTGATCCACACAGTCAAAGGCTTTAGCGTAGTCAATAAAGCAGAAGTAGATGTTTTTCTGGTACTCTTTTGCTTTTTCGAAGTTCCGACAGATGTTGGCAATTTGATCTCTGGTTCCTCTGCCTTTTCTAAATCCAGCTTGAACATCTGGAAGTTCTCGGTTCATGTACTGTTGAAGCCAAGCTTGGAGAATTTGAGCATTACTTTGCTCGCATGTGAAATGAGTGCATTGTGAGTAGTTTGAACATTTTTTGGCATTGTCCTTCTTTGGGATTTGAATTAAAACTGACCTTTTCCAGTCCTGTAGCCACTGCTGAGTTTTCCAAACTTGCTGGCACATTGATTTCAGCACTTTAACAGCATCATCTTTTAGTCTTTTGGCTTGATGTCCACCAAGAGGCAAACTCAATTTTTGGGTAGTGCTCCCTCTTAAGATACAGGGAAAGAACAGAGCCAATAAAAACCTTATCAAAATGAGAAATTAAAAACCAAATAGCCCCATCTCTAAATCTGAATCCCTTCTTTTCTGGTGTAACATGAAACCAACTGACAGTGCTGAAGTTTATCTAAGCCCTGAGTTCCCAGAAAGTAGCACAGTATGTTAAGAAATCTACCCCTGTCTCCACATACATTTTTGTGTTCCAAGAAATATTATTACTGTTTAGTTGTTAAGTCATGTCCAACTCTGTGACCCCACAGCCCAACCAGACTCCTCTGTCCGTGGAATTTCCAGGCAAGAATATTGGATTGGGTTGCCATTTCCTTCTCCAGGGAATCTTCCCAATCCAGGCATCAAACCCACACCTTTTGCACTGGCAGGCAGATTCTTTACCACTGAGTTAGGGAAGCCGAGATCCAAGAAATATCTAACTACATAATATAATGGATCACTCTGCCCTCATATATGTAATATCCAAAATGAGCCACGCATCCCTTCTCTCTCCATGCTTCAAAACTACTCACTTGTTTATCTGCCTCTTAAAACCTAAAGTTTTCTCTCTCTTTGACATGTTCCTCATGAATGAACACAATTCCTATTTTAACATCCTGAATAAAAGCATCTTTTTAATTACTGGGGATATTTTGTCTTTGTTAGACTCAGTCAAGAGCCTACCTTGGGTTTGAATCCCTTTAAGAGCAGGTTTAGGTTGAGTCATCACCACCACATGTGCTATTGCATGTTCAAATCTGAAAGTTGGATTCTCTATCTGATGGTTATTAAGTCCTTTCATGGCTTCCTCCTTCCTCTTTCTAACTATTCAGTGGTCACTAGGATTCATAAAAATATCATGTTATACATTTCACAGATACAAAATCCAAGAAACATAGGAAAGTCTTCTGGCACCAAAATAATTGCTATCCTAAGTACCAACCTCCTTAAAAAACACACAAACATATATTTTACAACAGAAAACAAAAGCTATGTTTCCTGAATTTAATACACATTTCATTCTCTACCCACATGTTTCCTCAATAACTCTGGAGGTCCAGGATCCCAGTGTAGAAATGGACTAGAGAAGTTAATGAAGTCAATATATTTTGACAGAGACAAAAAGAGAAACTCAATATAGGTCAACTAAAAATGAAGTCTGCACAACCTTGCTTAGTCATCTCAGTTGTTCTTTCCTGAAACCGCTTCTCATTCCTATAGTTAATGATCAGTAGTTTTCTCATCAGCCTCTTATTTTAGCCAAGGCTTTTTCAAGGCAAGAAAATTTATAATTACCTTTGCATTTTATTTGATTTGAGAAACCATTTTCAAATTTCGTATAGAATAACTATAATCTTCAGTAAAGTTTTATTAATTTATTTGGCTGCCTGGTCATACTCATCAAATACAACATTTGAAATAAGACTCATATTTCTTTATCATTTTAGAGTTAAAGCTGGATTTAAGATAAGGGAGGAGGGTTCAGGATGGGGAACACGTGTATACCTGTGGCGGATTCATGTTGATATATGGCAAAACCAATACAATATTGTAAAGTTAAAAAATAAAATATTTAAAAAAAAGATAACAAAATCAGCAGATATGGGAAAATAAGGAAAACTTTAAAGAACTTCTCAAATAATAAGAAGCAGAGAAATAACTGAAATCAAGTCAATTCATTCTTTTTACCCTCTGACCTTGATACATATATAATGTATGCAAACAGCCTCTGAAGGAAGGTAGTACCTGGTAAAAACAGGGGAAATGATACCTTCTAAATGATGTTAAGAAAGATGACAAGTATACATATGCTAACAGAAATACAGTCTATAAAACTGACTCCAAAGCACAGATGCCCTTGTCCTCAGGATGTTCCTTTTTATTCTGGCTGTGCCACATGGCATGTGGAATCTTAGGTCCCTGACCAGGGATGGAACCCCGGTCCCTTACAGTAGAAGCATGATGTTTTTCTAACCTCTGGACTGTCAGGGAAGTCCCAAGGACACTCCTTATTTTATACCATGGAGTAGTTTCCCTTCATTCCTGTAAGTTTTCACTGCTGCAAGCACCACAAAAAACTCCTTACTATAGTCTAGTCAATAAGTAATTTTCTACATTTCAAATATTCCTATAGTATCTCACACTATACTGGTAACAAGAATGATGTTGAAGAAATATTTATTTCGAAGGAAAGACAGGGGGAGGAAGGAAAGAGGAAAAATAGAATATTGGAGAATATTGTAATAATGCATAATGAACAATTACATAAATACAAGAGGATGATGTACTGAACAATTACATTTGTATTCTTCACATTTTTATATCTATACATGAATCAAAAAAAATTGAATTCACATTTTTGGCAGATACCCTGCATCCTCAGTTATGCTGAACGTGATGTTCCCAGTTGTTTTAGTTACAATGAGAGCTTTAATTAGTTTTCTTTTGCTTTGGCATAGAATACTCTTCTGAGGGAAAGCTATGGTATGTGGAACTGTTGTTACTTTTCCAGGCAATATAAGAATGAATTCGTAGTGATGATGGTGACAGTGGAGTGCCAAAGAGGAGTAAATAAAATTCTTCCTAGAGGCATAAAAGAAATAACATCCAGTGAAAAATGCGCAAAATGTATCCAAAAAGACATTAAAGAGCAATCAGTAAATATGCTTCATTGCAAACAAAAGAAAAAATAAATTCTGGTTAACTGAGCAGAAAGACCATTTTATTCAAGCTATTGGAGTGTTCATTAAATCAAGAATATGGCAAACCAGGCTCATAAAAGAAGCCATAAATATAGTCATGGGGAGAGTTTAGCTATGGAAAAGATGTTATTAGTGCTGCCGCCGTCAGACAGCATTGTCTAATAAGTCTGCTGGAATCTCAACTCCAACAGTACCTCCACCCATCCCAGTGGGCACTAGACTCCAGATACTAAGACCAGGGTAAATTCTAAAGGTCCCAAGAGTAGTAGCGGATTGACTAAGCCCTTTATTACCTGCCTTCTTCAGACCAAGAAACATAGCCTTAAAATTTCCTTCAGTTTGACTAAACTTTAGATAGGTTTCTTCCTGACTAGAAGGCCCTGATATCCCTTTTCTTAAAGAATTTACTTTAGAAAATTGCAATTGTAAATTCTCTGCCTCTTTGAGATGTAAATCTTCTCAGCCCCTTGCCAGTTTTACAACTCAGAAATGTCTTTTTCAAGGACTTGAGAACCATCTCTTTGAAATATCATCATCAAAGAAGATAGCACCCCTATCTCCCAGTCTTTATGGAAAGGTAGAAGTCTAATTTTGATAAGTGCCAATTAGCAAACACAAATGATCTAATTATATTTGTTAATTGATCCGCTCCCCCAGTAACATCCTCTAGTAAGTTTACTAGCTTATCCCATCTTTCATTTTAGGAGTCTTGAGTTTAATCTCTTTCCTTTATTTCTGGACTTCCCTGGTGGCTCAGATGGTAAAGCATCTGCCTACATTGCAGAAGACCCTGGGTTGGGAAGATCTCCTGGAGAAGGAAATGGCAACCCACTCCAGTATTCTTGCCTGGAAAATCCCATGGACGGAGAAACCTGGTCAGTCCACGGGGTCACAAAGAGTTGGACACGACAGAGCACTTTCACTTTTTTCCTCTTTTTCTATAGTATTGAATAAAATCTTCCTAGTCTGTTGAACTTTCCTGATGCAATTTTTCATTGATGTGCCCCTAGCTTCTATGAGTCTTGACAGAACAAATGTCTGGTCTTTGACAATTTTCATGGGTAGAGGCAGAATCATCTCTTACCTAGACTCAGACTGTAAACAAATCCTTGGAACATAAGCAGGAAGTGTCCATGTTGAATGGCAAAAAAACAGACTAATAATCACTGTTTCTTTAGAATATAATGCCTCTGTGTTCAGTCACTTCAGTCATGTCTGACTCTTTGCAATTCAATGGACTGTAGCCCACTAAACTCCTCTGTCCACAGAATTCTCCAAGCATGAATACTGGAGGGAGTTGCCATGCCCTTCTCCAGGGGATCTTCCCAAAGATTGCAGGCAGATTCTTTACCCACTGAACCACCTGGGAAGCCCAGAATATAATGTCTACAGGAGGAATAATGTCTTTAGGAGGATTCTTCTTTCTTGCATACACTGAATACTAACATACTTATAAAATGATGTCTAAGGCTCTTTATCTGTTACACTGAATTTCTTGAATATCCTTAGCCTGGATTCTGTATCAGTAAGCAGCTTCCAAAACTATCTTGACTAGTCGAAATTTCATATGTTTGGCTGAACGTGGTAAGTGGTTCTCAGTACAAAGGCAGAGGAACCAGAGACCAAATTGCTGGATCATCGAAAAAGCAAGAGAGTTCCTGAAAAACATCTATTTCTGCTTTATTGACTATGCCAAAGCCTTTGACTGTGTGGATCACAATAAACTGTGGAAAATCCTGAAAGAGATGGGAATACCAGACCACCTGATCTGCCTCTTGAGAAATTTGTATGCAGGTCAGGAAGCAAGAGTTAGAACTGGACATGGAACAACAGACTTGTTCCAGATAGGAAAAGGAGTACGTCAAGGCTGTATACTGTCACCCTGCTTATTTAACATATATGCAGAGTACATCATGAGAAACACTGGGCTGGAAGAAGCACAAGCTGGAATCAAGATTGCCGGGAGAAATATCAATAACCTCAGATATGCAGATGACACCACCCTTATGGCAGAAAGTGAAGAGGAACTAAAGGCCTCTTGATGAAAGTGAAAGTGGAGAGTGAAAAGGTTGGCTTAAAACTCAACATTCAGAAAACCAAGTTTATGGCATCTGGTCCCATCACTTCATGGGAAATAGATGGGGAAACAGTGGAAACAGTGGCTGACTTTATTTTCTTGGGCTCCAAAATCACTGCAGATGGTGACTGCAGCCATGAAATTAAAAGACGCTTACTCCTTGGAAGGAAAGTTATGACCAACCTAGATAGCATATTCAAAAGCAGAGACATTACTTTGCCAACAAAGGTCCATCTAATCAAGGCTATGGTTTTTCCACTGGTCATGTATGGATGTGAGAGTTGGACTGTGAAGAAAGCTGAGCGCCGAAGAATTGATGCTTTTGAACTGTGGTGTTGGAGAAGACTCTTGAGAGTCCCTGGGACTGCAAGCAGGTCAACCAGTCCATTCTGAAGGAGATCAGCCCTGAGATTTCTTTGGAAGGAATGATGCTAAAGCTGAAACTCCAGTACTTTGGCCGCCTAATGCAAAAAGTTGACTCACTGGAAAAGACTCTGATGCTGGGAGGGATTGGGGACAGGAGGAGAAGGGGACGACAGAGGATGAGATGGCTGGATGGCATCACCGACTCGATTGACGTGAATCTGAGTGAACTCTGGGAGTTGGTGATGGACAGGGAGGCCTGGCGCGCTGCGATTCATGGGGTTGCAAAGAGTTGGACACGACTGAGTGACTGAACTGAACTAAACTGAGTGCTTATCGGACATTTAGAACTTTTAAAATCAACTCTTTTAAATCTTAGAATTTTTAAGATGTTATTTCATTAAGAACAGACATCAAACAATGAAAGGAAAAAGATCCATCAATTACTATCATCTCACAGGTTGAAGGTGACTCCGTGTCTATACTTGTAACCAGCCTCTATAGAAATAATTCAAAAATTTAAACCTTGAATGTATAGATTTGAACTTGGGTCTTCCTAACTCCCAAATCCTTACTTTTGCTGCAAAAATAAAAACTCTACTGAAAACATTAATATTGAATAGCCTATACAGTGCGCTCCTTTCCTGGAGAGGTTTAGTTGTCATCTTTTTTACTTCAGAGAAAAGAACACACATAATACTCCTGGCTGAACACTTTTATTATTCCTAATTCAGTTTAATATATAACTCATGTTAAAAAGGCTTTGAATGGCATACATACTGCAAGCAATCTTTATCTAAGAAATATAGCTTTCCCTTGACCCAAGTCTGTCTCACATCTCTCTTTTCTTAACAGCTAAACCCTTCAATATAGTTATCTGCCCTTCATGTCTCCTCCTCTCTTGAATGCAATGCAATCAGGATTTATTACCACTCCAACCAAAATTGCTCTTTAGAATGTAAATTCTTATTTATTTAAGCTTTGGTGATACTTATTAAACTTTTCCTTTTCTTGATTTTGGAACAATTTTGTTCTCTTGGTTCTCATCTTACCTCCCTGGCTCCCCTTTCTTGGGTTCTTCTGGTTGTTATTCTCCACTATCCTGAATCTGAATTAATTGAAAGTGTTAGCATTTAGTCTTCTGGTATCTTCTAAAATATATTACATTAACTCCACAGGACAGTTCATCCAACCCAAGGTCTTTAAATGTTGCTGAAATTCTGGTAACCCACATATGTTTATTTGTATATCAACCTCTGCTTTGAACTGTAAATGTATCAATATTATATACCATATTGGCTACCCACACCTCCACTATAGGAGGCAGTTGCCGTAAGATATAAATAAAATTAGACACTATTTTTAAAAAAGACAAAAATGTGTATCCTGCTGCCTATTCTCTTTACAACCCCATGGACTGTAGAGAGCAGGCTCCTCTGTCCATGGGGTTTCCCTGGCAAGAATATTGGAGTGGGTAGCTATTTCATTTTCCAAGGGATCTTCTCCACTCAAGGACTGAACCTGGGTCTCCCGCATTGCAAGCAGATTCTTTGCAATCTGAGCCACCAGGGAAGCCAGACATAATTAAAACTAGACACTATTTTTAAAAAGACAAAAATGTGTATCGTGTTGTCTACTCTCTCAATCAGAGTTGGTCTTAGTCTGTCCTATTTCCCTGTACTAAACAATGTTATATCTACTATACCGAGATGAGGGTGTACATCAAAGCAGGATGTCTTTACATAAGCCACTTGTTATGAGACTAAAGGTGACAAATTCATGGGTGTTTTTTCATAGTTTTGTTAAAGAGGACATCTGAGAAATGTTCTATAATGTTAAATAATGACCTACGAAACAAACCAGCAGGATGTAATTGTAGTAAAAACTTTCAGTATAGAAATGAACTTATAAATTTAAGGAGTTGATGTTGAAACAATCTGACTAAATTTGAAATAAATTTAATGTATGTAATTTAATGTATGAAATAAATTTAATATATGTAATTATGAAATAAATTTAATGTAAGTTTAATTCATGTATTTTTCCTTCAAATTGAACAGTCAGGAATAATTGAAAATTATTTCCAATAGAAATAATTTCCAGTAAATTCCAATAGAATATTTCTAATATTTTTGGTCTCTCAAGAAATACCAATAGTCAGTTCATACATTGGTTTAACTATGTATTTTTTTTATCAGTATTGAAAACTATATATGAAAAAGCCTGACTTTTAAAATGCTGTCTAATAATTCTAGAGTACTTGTCTATTTTCACCCCTGCTTTTTCTTTTTAAATGTGGTTCATATTCAAAAATCTAACCTAGCCTTGGATAATTATACAGAAAACTATTAGGAAATGGAAAGTGTAAGATAAGTATTTTCTGTCATTAATTAGTCAGGTTTGGCATACAGTAATAGAACTTATTAGGCATCAAAACAGCATGGAAATGAATTACACAACTTTGACTTTAAAAGTTAAGAAATCTTCTCCAGGGCTTCCCTGGTGGCCCAGTGGTAAAGAATCCACCTGCCAATGCAGGAGTCATGGGTTCCATCCCTGGTCTGGGAAGATTCCACATTGAGGAGCAACTAAGCCCATGTACCACAACTACTGAGCCTGTTAGTGGCAAAGAGAATAGGCAGCAGGATACACAACTCTAGCCTGTTGGCTAGAGTCCACGAGCTGCAATTACCAAGCCCATATGTCTCAACGTCTGAAGCCCACACACCCTAGAGCTTGTGCTCTGCAACAAGAGAAGCCAGCATAAAGAGAAGCCCACACACAGCAGCTAGCAGCAGCCCCTACTCACCACAACTAGGAGAAGGTCTGTGCAGTAATGAAGACCCAGAGAGGCCAAAATTAAATAAATTCAAGTTTAAATCTTGTCTAGTGGGTCAGCTATCACTCAGAATTCTCAAAATATGCCAGGAACTTTGTCCCCCATTCCTTCCTTTCCTTGAGTTAGAATTCCAGAGTTTGACTTTTAGACTAAGTATTCCACAACATGGAACCCATTTGCTGTCAGTCAGGAGGAATTGAAGAACCTCCAATTCAGTGCATATGAGATTTGGAATCTACATCATTTCCTGATACTCCCACAGGAAACGGGTGCTTTAGATCTGAAGGCAGAACATTTTCTTCTCTGATGATGCAACTAAGGCTCTACATTTTCACTTCATTTCTGGTAACTGGATTTCTACTTTGTCCCTTTATGCTTGAGCCCAGTCTTAAACTGTTTACAAACTTTGGAGCTACCCAAAGCCCTTTCCAGATCCCTTCTTTTCACCAAGAAACTGAACCCTAAGCTCCCTTTCAAGTAAAATCTAATTCATCTGCAAGGGATTTCCCAGATCCTAACTTCCTTTATGCATATCTAACTGGGTCTTAATCAATTTATCTGATTAAAAATAGTGACTATTTTGACAATAACCACGCCAGGGTTTTGTGATATCGAGCCAAACTGATCCTGTGCTCCAAGAATCTTTATGAAAGTGATTCAATATTGGATCAGAGTTCTTTAAAGAGGTTAACTGTGCTCACTTTGCACAATAATAAGTGATTAGCAGAAAAAGCACCACAGAATAATGAGTAGACTGTGAACACAGTATGGAAATTCAAACAGTTGTCATGTCAAATATTTCATAGCCTTTATGAGAGGTGCTATTTGAAGAGATTTTTTTTTTCCCTCCATGCTTATTTATTGAAGAGTGCTAGACCATGGTATAGCTGAATATTTTAAAATAAATGTATAGAGACTCCCAAATACAGTTTTTGGGTAATAACTCCCTTAGAGTCCATAACATTTTTGCTGTACACACACACACACACACAAACACACACACACACAAGTACACATACATACACACAAGCAGAGAGTTATTTGAAAGCATTTATGTTAGATCCACAATAGAGAGACCTAAATGAGCTCCTATGAAAGGCCATTTATTTTAATTCCCTGTCTTAAAAGTTCATGGTGGAAATTCATTGTAAAAAATAAATTGTGGATAATACTGTGGTAATAATGGTCCACAGTCCCCCCTAAAAGAAATGTGAATTGCTTTTCTTTCAAACAGTTTTATAATTAAAACTTTTACCTATAAGTAAAAGATACTGGAGGTCCTTTATTAGAAACTCTGTGCTATCAAGACTGCTTTTTTGGTGTGGTTACATTACCTAAGAGATGCCAACTAGCTCTAATTAGTACTCACTGAATCAAAAGTGTTTTGATAACTATATGTACAAATCTAACTTCCCGCCCACAAAAGCTGTCTTTCAATTTGTAACTTCTGCATGATCTATCAAGTCACCCTATTCACTGTCATCTTTTGCTTCTCCATCACCACCATTTTCTGACCCATAACCAGGTTTTTCTCCATTGTATATTCAATGGATTGTATAGAAAATTCATCTCTGACACAAGAGTGAAATTCTTTCTAAAGAACTGTAAAAATTCATCAACATCTGACTTCCCAAGGTGCCAGGGAGGTAATACTTATTTCCAGAAATAACTGGCCTCCTTCAATTTAATCTAAGAGTGAAATAAGAAATTTGAATTAATAGCTCATTGTTACAGAGTTGAGAAAACCTAAGAGTACATCAATAAGCTGGAGACGAACTGGAATATAGAGTATGGAGAAAAGGGAAAGTAGAATTACTTGAAGAAAAAGGAAATGGGAAGCCAACAAGATATACTAAAGTTGAGATCAAACTCATAAAAGAGATCAAAAGAGCTACAAGTGAGAAACTGGAATCTAATTGTCTCTCCTCTTTACACGCCATCTTGTAATGTTTCTACTGGGCATGGAATAAAGTCATGAGTAAAATTCAAAACTTAGAATTTGCTAACACAAAAAGTCATAACCTTCAAACCAAATCATCAATCTCATTAATCCAGATGAACAATACCAAGATTTCTTCCAAATCATTTTAGGGAATGTATCCTAAGGTCCATCATTATATACATTCCACCTTAAACACTCTTCCAAACTTTAACAGTACCATATATAAGTAGTTAAAATAAATATTAAGAGGTTCAATCATGTATTAGCTGAGTCTTCTAGGCAGCAGAAGAAAAAAATTACTAAACCTCCACAGAAATTATCCTCTAACATTAATAACTAATTTATAAACAGTTAATTTGACCTAGTATCTTTTTTTCTGATCAAACTTATTGTTGATCTCCAAGTGTCAACATGAGATTTCCCTCTTCCCAACTCAAGCTCAGAGTATCTAGTCTTCTTAACCTCCATTCAGGTCTGACAATGGACTAATAATTGGACTCACAATTCTTTTATTTTGCTCAGTAATCTTGAATATTCTTGAAATTGTGATTAATTTTATGGTAATCTTATGATAGTTCTTTAGTATAAAGTTACACATAAGCCTAGTCAAAACAATGAGCATGACTCCTTTTAGTGAATAGCAGAAAGTATTTACTTCTGGATCAAAGTGTCAGAACTAATAGAGAAAGTCCAGGATGGATGAAAGTCCATGGATACCACTTCAATAAATACAGAAATAGATCAGAAAAATAATTTTCCTATAAGTTTTATACTATAAAGCCAGCCAATTACTTTATCATTCATGTGAGATGAAACATAAAATACTGCAAGGCAAATTTTATTTTTCGTATGGGATATTTCTGTTGGGCAAATATTTGATAAGACAGTTTGAGCAAAAAGCTGCATTTTTTCCAAAGCTGTCATTCAAAATTAGAGTTATGATATTGAGACTTGGCCTTTTTAATTATATCTTAGTGTTTATCATATTATATGTTATTATAAAGTGGTATTTATTGATTCTGAGATAATATTTTATTACCTTCACAATAGTACATGCACTTTCAGAAAGTATGAGGGTCACTAGTAAACTCTTCCAACTTAATCCAGAATATCCTGGACCAGTGAAAGCAATGGGCATGTGTTTGTTTAGGAGTCTTTTCCTGTTACAATATCTATTGCTAAATGTCTCTCTACTGCTTCTTCAGTTGACCAAATTATTGTACCATTTCCTTTCAGCCATCTGAAAGAATTTCCCATTATAGGATTTTTCTATCAGTATCCACTGAAAGTGCCCCATCTGCCTGGCTTTATATTTGCTATTCTACAGGAGTGTCAAAAGCAATCTGAGGGCCAGTGAATGATGAAGTCCACGTGTGTAGTTATGACTTCTTCATTTTCTATCCTGCCAAATCTCTGTTTAGTTGTTTTGCATTCTCTTATTGTTCTCCTGGTATTTCTGGCTTTATTTCAGCTTATTCCTCTGTGGATGTTTTCAAAGGAGACATTCAATTAAATGGTTTTTATTTCATTCCAAATGGAGTTCATCTCATTCTTTTAGCTATTCTCTCATATTTTAAGTTTTATTTTAGTGATATACATTCCCAGAACTAGAACTAGATCAGCGATTTAAAATGTTGCCTTTTTTTTCTGTAGAATATATTTAATGTTTACTATTACTTTGTATATTTATTTATTTCTAAGAATAAAGTGCTATTTTAGTCTTTGAATCAAATGTAAAGACTGAGTTGGTAGTTTATGAATCTTGTGCATTAGGTAGCCTCACCTCTGTGGAGCTAAAATAAAAGTCATAATAAGAGTAGCAAAATATTTTCTTCCTTTCATTCCATTCCTACCTACTACCAGAGAATTCCCTGGCACTCCAGTGGTTAAGACTCCACACTTCCACTACAGGGGGGCTGGGTTCAATCTGTGGTCAGAGAACTAAGATCCTCCATGCCACCTGATGCAGTCAAATTTTTGTTTAAAAAAATCATCAAATCTCTAGTACATTTTCCATAATGTTCTAGTCCTCTCAAGAGAATTACCTTGGGTCGATTTTTGAAGAGGTCTTTTTGCATCTTCCATCTACCATCTACCACATGCCCATTGCCCACAGGCCCATCTACCACAGTCTAGAACACCTATCCACTGATATTTTATTGTCTAATACTACTTTAAATTCAACTGAAGTTTTCCAGTTGAGGTCACATGGAAATAATAAACAAGTGAAATAATCCGTGTATTTTTTCAAAAGAGAGGGGTAAATTCACATTCCTTTCTAGCATTATGTTTAACATTGACTCTATTAGACCAGTGGGGAAATATCTTCAACAAAGAGGCAATCAATTTTTTAAGGTCCTATCTCCAAAAGAGAAGTATTTTATAAAATCTCTTCCACTGGTTTGACAGGGCAGATAAACTCATGAGTGCAAACATTAAGCTCTTTCAAGTGATGGTTTGTGCCCTCGTTTAATAGACTTAAATATACATTCTACCCCATTGACTACTGAGCCAAAGAACAGGCCAGTCAAAATCACCAGGCCATTCAAAACAAGGTCATAATAGCAGATTTATCCTAAATCAAGCATAAAAGTATTAAATTTTAGGAATATCAGATACTGCTAAGGGGTCCTTTGGGAATGAAAGTAGACACCAAAGACCAAAATATGTATGTTGGTGATTATTTTGTTTTTGGAATCTTCATTTTCAGGTCAATTTATTTCCTCACATAATGTAAGACAAGATTTCCTAAGGGAGGAGACAATCATTAGAGTACCAGATAATATTGCTTAATAAGCACTTGTCATTTGTGCTTCTAAATATAATCTGTGTACATAAATGTTCATCCTTTCAAGGAAAATCTCAGATCCTTTTAAAAAGTTCAGACTTTCATTTTAAGTGTAAAACATTCTTTGTCTTCTATGGAGAGTAAAATGAGGGGATCTTACCCTAATTGTGCAGTGGTTCCCTCAAATAGTCTGATGTTATACTGAGACACTGGTCATCCTTCCCCTTCAAATCTTCATAAGTAAAACTAATTTCAAATTTATCCTGTAGGCTGGGCCTACAGTTGAAACTAAATTGCCTATGAACATTGCTGTCCTGGTATGATGAAGTTTAGGCTGCACAAGAACAAAGATTATCTAACCATCAACTTATAGACTCTTGAATTAGAAGGGAGAGGTTTCCTTCCTTTTATATATGATGAGCCTGAGGTCCTAAAACAAGGTATTTCTGCTAGGACTTTGTCAGGGCAACATGAAGAAGTGAGTTTAAGTTCTGTCTCCACTAAATTCTGTTAGATGTTGATATGCTATATTGTATCTATTAGCTTCAGTTTTTCCCTCACTGTTAAAATGATGAAAAATGAAGAAAAACTGAGGCTAACAAATGTTAAATAGTCTCTTCCTTTGTGTCATTTTAGTATAATGTGTCTTAAATAAACAAATGACTATACAATAAATTTAAAAACCCTATTGCTTATTTACGTGTTTCAAGCATGGCCATTATGAAACCTGAGTGATGAATTACTTTCTCTCTAGATTCTCCTAAATATCCAACAATATATCTGACATTTCCATGCAGATACCCTGAAAGGACTTCAACCATTACATGAACCTAAAACAACCTGTAGATATCCTTTCAGGGGTGACAGTTTAGTTCCCAACGATGTGACCCAAATTTCAATAAAATATATTAATAGCTCTCAATTTCTCAAACCTTGAACTATAACAAAGACCTGTTGCACTGACCTCCTTGACATCTCTAAAGCTTATACAATTTTTTTCTTTATGGCCATTATCCTAGTCTACATAAAATGCATTTCTTAGTTAAATTATTATCTTAATCAGCAAGAGGTGTTCCTGTCCTCAGTTTTGCCCATTTTAATCCTTTGTATAAAACACAGCCTTTGTGAGCTTTTGAAAATACAAATATGATTATTTCACTGGCCTGATAAAATAGTAAACTAACTCCACATTTTCTTTAGATAATATCCAGACTCCTTAATAGTAACATGTTATTATGAATTTGATGTCTGTGGCCCCCTCAAGTTCATATGTCGCAGTCCTAGCCCCAAGTCTGATAGTACTAAGAGGGTAGGTCCTTTGGGAGGTAATTAGGTTTAGGTGAGGTCACAAGGGAAGAGCCCACAAGACAGGATTAATGTACGTAAAAGAAGAGGAAGAGACACCAAAGCTTCCTCTCTCTACTTTATGGGGACACAGAGAAAAGATGGCCACCTTCCAGCCAGGAAAATGGCTCTTACCAGTAACCAAATCTGCTGGCTCCTTGATATTGGACTAACTAGTCTCCCAAACTGTTAGAAATAAAGGTCTGTTGTTCAAGCCTTCCAGTATATGGCATATTGTTATAGCAGTCTGGGATCACCAAGCCAATAAATGAAACCAAGAAGTGGAGATTGTGCTGCAACAAATACCTAAAAATGTTGATGCAGGTTTAGCTCAAGGTATGGATAGATGTTGAAAGAGTGCCATCTGAACAACCCTCTGCACCCTAAGATATGAATTTAGGTGGGGAAAGGATCACTCCAACATCAAGTGGGAAGGGTATGTAAGAGATCAGGCTCAAGCTAGTCCTGAAGACACAAGTAAATCGCATGAACCCATGAACCAGATTCACAGTGCTTACCTATACTTACTGCCTCTTCTCCCTCAACTTCCCCCTATGGCCTCATGTGGAGTTCTTTATGCCCAGTTGACTTAAAGAAGAAACATTTGGGACCCAGGTTTATAGATGATATTGTATGATATGCTGGAAGTCTGCACAACTACAACACAACATCCTCAGTCTTTGGGAAACCCAGGAGGACAACAGAGAAAGGAATGCTCCCAAAGGACAGACCTTTAAGCAGGCACACAGGTGTTCATTTTTACCTGAAAAGAAAGACAGCAAAAGACACATATACAGTGATTTATGGCTGGTGGCTAAGGTTAGGCTGGATGCTCAGGAATTGGAAATGAATGATTGGAAAACTGGTGACAGAGGTCTTACATTGACAGTACAGATGACTGAGACAGCCTTCCAAGTGGTCTATTTCAAGTCTGGCCCTGTTCTAATCCATTCTCTAAAGCATAGCCTGTAGGAATTTTTTTAAATGTCTATATGGTTATTTCACTCCCCTGCTTAAAATCCTAAAAAGGCTTCCCATTTCTCTTGGATAAACTCCAAATTCTTTAACACAACTTACATATTCTAACCACTTAATACCTGATGCCAGTGTTTCTTCCCAGTCTTATTTCATCTCTCCATTGGAAAAAAAGAAAAACTATATTTTAGTCTCCATTTATACATGATTATCCTTCTTCCTAGAATTCCCTTTACACACCCTAACCCTAACCCTAACCCTTTACAGGGTTTAGATATTATTTCCTCTGGGAAGACTTTTTTGACCCATCTATCTTCAGATAAATATTCATTTTATATTTATTTATTGCCGACCATATTTCTGTATAAATCTTCCAGAGGCAGTTCAACCGTAAACCCAGAACCAGTCAAGGCTTATTCATGCTTCAGATTCTAGGCTCAATGCTCCTTCTTGTTTAGAAGGATGGAGACATTTGTTCCTGTAGTCACTTCTCCCTGTTTCTTCCTGCCTGAAATTAACTTCTTTTCAAGACAGTTAAGAACAATGATTATTTTTTCATTAGAAACTACTGCAAAGTAAGCCCCATCATTTGGTTCTAACAAGGTAATCACTGAAAGTCCAACATTAGAACATTCCACAAAATTGGGTAATCATGAATATCCATAGTCCTGCCTACCACACAAGTACACCTCTGTACACGTGCATGCACATTGTGAATATACATTGTAGATATCATAAAAATCAAAGCTGAAACGTATCTCAGATGATACTCAGATCTGTTCTTAAGTCTCAAAAATGCCTTCTAAGTGGTTATGCATTTATGCTTTAGTATCTCCAATCACTGAAAGTTCAATATTTCACTAAGACAATCCATTCCAAAGTTCGATATTTCTGACATAGAAATATCAATCATATACGAAGTCAAAATTTATCCCTCAATACTTTAAACTCAGATATATTCATTAAAGGCTATATTGTCCAAGTAGTTTAATTCCTCTTGTGATAGTATCTGCAGTATACGCACACATATACACATACTAAGTTTCTAAAAATCACTGTTCTAACCCTTTCAAATAGGTGTCTTCATACTGCATATAAAGAAATCTAGTTGTTTTGGAAAAAGGAGGAGAAGGAGAGGTGAGGCCAGGGGTGAAATAAGAGTTGGGTAT
The DNA here is from genome assembly GCF_032452875.1 of Bos javanicus. Taxonomy (NCBI): domain Eukaryota; kingdom Metazoa; phylum Chordata; class Mammalia; order Artiodactyla; family Bovidae; genus Bos; species Bos javanicus. Next base: position 20,041,212 of record NC_083875.1, read on the forward strand.
TTTTTTGAATGAAAAGGTTAAAAAGTCTGTATGTGAAGAAAACAGTCTGGGGTACTGTTTGTTTTAATCACCATAATTAAAAGACATTATGGCCTATGTCAAGGTTGCAGAAATTTTCCTTAAGAACTTGTTAAATATCTACTCAGAAACCTGGTACAATAACTTTTTTGCCTCTCTTAGGAAGAGGAAAAACAAGTTATTTTCTTTACATAAGTGATGTTTTGTCATTGCTTTCAGTTTTCATCTATCATTTCCCTCCCAAGCAATTGCTCTTAAATCTCCTTGATGTGGAGCACTAGTAAATTTTAGAAAAATAAAATCCAACAACTTTTGGATATTTTCACCTTTCATTTTTGGAATTTGTTTGGGTGACTTAGGGAAGCAGATGCTTCTTTACATCATGAATAGACCAAGCAGATTCAAAGCTCAGTGCAAATGGCCCTGCATATTCATCATACTCCCCAGTAATAAATGGCAAGGCAACAGTGATCCTGTTTATCAGCACTAAGCATCTGCTATTCAGGATCATGGTGAATGTATGGGAATGTTCTAGGTGTCCTTGAGTCCAGAAAATTAAGAGATGGTGAAAATAGACACAAAAGTGTCTTGTAAACAAACAAAAAAATCACCAAATGTTAATGCCAGCAACCATATTCATTTTAATCTCCTTTCATACACATTTATAAGATGTGATACAAATTAATGCATTTACCATGTGGTAACAAATTATTGCTAATATATTTCAGCAATATTATTGTGAAACAAATGTCCCCCTATTACAGGATCAGCCAACAAAACTTTGACATGATTCATAAGGATTGTTATGCTATTGACTGTGATGTCTAAAGAGCAAGCCATGGAATTTATCATCATCAAAGTACATTTTAGGGCATTAGAGTCAGACAGTAGGACTGTATAAATAACCTTTAAATATTTCATATACTATAACCAGCAAAGAAAGAATGAATTGATACCATTATTGCTTATTCTAGAAAATCTGAGGCACTGTAAAGAAATCTCTCCCAGATTACTTAAATGAAGGAAGATTTCAGAGAAACCTTAAGTCTTCTTTTCTATGAGAAAAATATGAATTGTTGTATATAAAAGTGACCAAATCCACCATGGAATATGGGCATATAAAGGCAACAGTTGATGGAAGGAGCATCTATGTGTCAGAGGAAAACTGCACTTTACTGCTCTTATATCCATGTTTTGAAATCAATGCTGAGACCACAGCTAAGCCAGTTTTGAATATTTCTACTTATTGCTAACAGAATAAACATAATCAGGTTGATTATGTACCCTAAAAAGAGAGGGAAGACTCCTCATATCCCCACTACTCCAGACACTATTTACCATTCAGTCTTTTAAAGAGAAGAAAATCTATTCCTCTATTTTATCAAGAAATTATGAATTATTGAGTTAGACAAGGCTGTGGTCCGTGTGATCCGACTGGCTAGTTGTCTGTGATTGCCCTGTCCCTGCACCTAGCATCTTACTTGGGTTTCTCTTACCTTGGACGTGGGGTATCTCTTCAGGTATCTAGTTCCAATCTGAAGGAAGGTGAATCACTTTCAGAGATGCTGAGACTAGATGATAGTATCAATGGCCCAGCAGTTCTGTATTCTCTCCAGCTACCCGAAGTTTTGGTGACCCACCTAAACACTCACCTAATTCTGACCTAATTTTAAGCTCTGTTTTCATTCTCAAGTTCTTAATACCCTGATGGTATTAATTTTCTTTAAACTGTAAAATATTGTAAAAATTATGTTCTTTCATATGCCATGCACTGTGCTTGAACATGTTTTTATATAGTCCTCACCACATCCTTGTGAGATAGGTATTATGAGCTCACTTACTATGAGAGGAAATAAAAGCTTTCAACTGGTGAACAATAGAATAAATATCCTACAAATTGTAAACAGGGGGGCCAGAATCCAAACATGGGACTGTACAACTCCAAGGTCCCAAGCAGTATCTATTAGAGATCAAAGTCAACAATGCAATTCATTTATTTTACTGGGCCCAGAAAAATAAGGGATGGTACATATCTTACATCAGGAGTAAATAAACTTTTCTCTGTAAAGGGATCTATTGTAAATATTTTCAACTTTGTGGGACAGATAGTCTTTGTTACAATTAAAACTGCCATCACAGTAGGAAAGCAGCCGTAAACAAATGAACATGACTGTGTTCCCATAAAACTTTATTTACACAAATAAGCAATGAGCCAGCTTTGGCCTATGGGATATAACTTGATGAACCCTTTCTCATACCATTTCACAAAATGTTCATCTTGATAAACAATCAAAAATTTATTACATGCAATAAAGTTTTCAATTAGAACATCATATACATAAATCATATAAGAGTTTTCATCACATTATCATATAAACATGACCCATATCAGGAGTCAACATGAAGGCCTCAATGCTGTTTGTAGAATTAGTCCTCAAACTTAAGTCAGAAACCCCCACTCTTGGCATGGATGGGGTCAGTGGACGGAGGCCACACTCAAGATATCTAAGGGTAGGCTGTGAATCATTCTAAGGTCTTTTCTATATAATTATACCCATGTTTTCATATATAATATACTATAATTGATCTCTTGAAATAAAACTTCTATATTTTAAAATATCAAGGTAGAATAACAGGTAAAATTTACCATTAGGCCTGGGCTAAAAAAGAGAAATACATAATATATATATGGATTAACATTTAGAAGAGACGTTAAACTGAGCAGTTGTCACAACTGGAGAAGGTCATTATTCATTCCAATACCAAAGAAGGGCAATGCCAAGATTTGTTCAAACTACCACAAATTTGCACTCTTTTCACATGTTAGCCATGTCATGATCAAAATTCTCCAAGCTAGGCTTCAACAGTACATGAATCAAGAACTTCCAGATGTTTAAGATGGATTTAGAAGTGGAGGATTAGAAGTGGCGGATGTTCAAGATGGATTTAGAGCTGCAGCCGTGAGGGCGCAGGAGCTACCCCTCATCCAAGGTCAGGGGCTGCAGTTGAGAGGAGCTACCCCTCATCCAAGGTAAGAAGCAGCAGCTGTGCTTTGCTGGAGCAGCCCTGAAGAGATACCCCACATCCAAGGTAAGAGAAACCCAAGTAAAATGCTAGGTGCAGAGACAGGGCAATTACAGACAACGAGCCAATCAGATCACATGGACCACAGCCTTGTCTAACTCAATGAAATGAAGCCATGCCATATGGGGCCACCCAAGACAGGCAGATCATGCTGGAGAGGTCTGACAGAATGTGGTCCACTGAAGAAGGGAATTGCAAACCACTTCAGTATTCTTGCCTTGAAAACCCCATGAAAAGTATGAAAAGACAAAAAGATAGGATACTGAAAGATGAACTCCCCAGGCCAGTAGGTGCACAATATGCTCCCGGAGATCAGAGGAGAAATAACTCAAGAAAGAATGAAGGGATGGAGCCAAAGCAAAAAACACACCAAGTTGTGGATGTGACTGGTGATAGAAGCAAGGTCTGATACTGTAAAGAGCAATATTGCATAGGAACCTGGAATGTTAGGTCCAAGAATTAAGGTAAATTGGAAGTGATCCAACAGGAGAAGGCAAGAGTGAACACTGCATTCTAGTGTTCCAGAATGCAGTAAACTAAAATGGACTGGAATGGGTGAATTTAACTCAGATGACCATTATATCTACTACTGTGGGCAAGAATCCCTTAGAAGAAATGGAGTAGCCATCATAGTCAACAAAAGAGTCCAAAAGGCAGTACTTGGATGAAATCTCAAAAACGACAGAATGATCTCTGTTCATTTCCAAGGCACATGCTTCAATATCACAGTAATCCAAGTCTATGACCCAACCAGGAATTCTGAAGAAGCCGAACAGTTCTATGAAGACCTAAAAGACCTTCTAGAATTAACACCACAAAAAGATGTCCTTTTCATTATAGGGGATGGGAACAAAAAAGTAGGATGTCAAGAAATACCTGGAGTAAGAGAAAAATTTGGCCTTGGAGTACAAAGTGAAGCAGGGCAAAGGTTAATAGAGTTCTGTCAAGAGAATGCACTGATCATAGCAAACACCCCTTCCAACAACACAAGAGAAGACTGTACACATGGACATACCTAGATAGTCAACACCGAAATCAGATTGGTTATATTCCTTTCAGTGAAAGATGGAGAAGCTCTATACAGTCAGCAAAAACAAGACCAGGAGCTGACTGTGGCTCAGATCATGAACTCCATATTGCCAAATTTAGACTTAAATTGAAGAAAGTAGGGAAAACCACTAGACCATTCAGGTATGACCTAAATCAAATTCCTTATGACTATACAGTGGAAGTGAGAAATAGATTTAAGGGCCTAGATTTGATAGATAGAGTGCCTGATGAACTATGGACAGAGGTTCATGACATGGTACAGGAGACAGGGATTAAGACCATCCTCAAGAAAAAGAAATGCAAAAAAGTAGAATGGCTGCCTGAGGAGGTCTTGCAAATAGCTGTGAAAAGGAGAGAGGTGAAAAGCAAAGGAGAAAAGGAAAGATATACCCATTTGAATGCAGAGTTCCAAAGAATAGCAAGGAGAGATAAGAAAGCCTTCCTCAGCAATCAATGCAAAGAAATAAGGAAAACAATAGGATGGGAAAGAATAGCGATCTCTTCAAGAAAATTAGACATACCAAGGGAATATTTCATGCAAAGATGGGCTCAATAAAGGACAGAAACGGTATGGACCGAACTGAAGCAGAAGATATTAAGAAGAGGTGGAAAGAATACACAGAAGAACTGTATAAAAAAGATCTTCACAAGCCAGATAATCACAATGGTGTGATCACTCACACTCACCTAGACCCGGACATCCTGGAATGTGAAGTCAAGTGGGCCTTAGGAAGTATCACTATGAACAAAGCTAGCAGAGGTGATGGAATTCCAGTTGAGCTATTTAAAATCCTGAAAGATGATGCTGTAAAAGAGCTGCACTCAATATGTCAGCAAATTTGGAAAACTCAAGCAGTGGCCATAGGACTGGAAAAGGTCAGTTTTCACGCCAATCCCAAAGAAAGGCAATACCAAAGAATGCTCAAACTACCGCACAATGGCACTCATCTCATACGCTAGGAAATTAATGCTCAAAATTCTCCAAGCCAGTCATCAGCAAACATGAACTGTAAACTTCCAGATGTTCAAGCAGGTTTTAGAAAAGGCAGAGGAACCAGAGATCAAATTGCCAACATCTGCTGGATCATCGAAAAAGCAAGAGAGTTCCAGAAAAACATCTATTTCTGCTTTATTGACTATGCCAAAGCCTTTGACTCTGTGGATCACAATAAACTGTGGCAAACTCTGAAAGAGATGGGAATGCCAGACCACCTGACCTGCCTCTTGAGAAACCTATATGCAGGTCAGGAGGCAACAGTTAGAACTGGCCATGGAAAAACAGACTGGTTCCAAATAGGAAAAGGAGTACATCAAAGCTGTATATTGTCACCCTGCTTATTGAACTTATATGCAGAGTACATCATGAGGAACACTGGGCTGGAAGAAGCACAAGCTAGAATCAAGATTGCCGGGAGAAATATCAATAACCTCAGATTTGCAGATGACATCACCCTTATGGCAGAAAGTGAAGAGGAACTAAAAAGCCTCTTGATGAAAGTGAAAGTGGAGAGTGAAAAAGTTGGCTTAAAGCTCAACATTCAGAAAACGAAGATCATGGCATCTGGTCCCATCACTTCATGGGAAATAGATGGGAAAATAGTGGAAACAGTGTCAGACTTTATTTTTTGGGGCTCCAAAATCGCTGCAGATGGTGATTGCAGCCATGAAATTAAAAGACACTTACTCCTTGGAAGGAAAGTTATGACCAACTTAGACAGAATATTAAAAAGCAGAGACATTACTTTGCCAACAAAGATCCATCTGGTCAAGGCTATGGTTTCTCCAGTAGTCATGTATGGATGTGAGAACTGGACTATAAAGAAAGCTGAGCACTGAAGAATTGTTGCTTTTGAACTGTGGTGTTGGAGAAGACTCTTGAGAGTCCCTTGGACTGCAAGGCGATCCAACCAGTCCATCCTAAAGGAGATCAGTCCTGGGTGTTCATTGGAAGGACTGATGTTGAAGCTGAAACTCCAATATTTTGGCCACCTGATGTGAAGAGCTGACTCATTTGAAAAGACCCTGATGCTGGGAGAGACTGAAAGCAGGAGGAGGAGGGGACAATAGAGGATAAGATGTTTGGATGGCATCACAGACTCAGTGGACATGGGTTTGGGTAGACTCCAGCAGTTGGTGATGGACAGGGATGCCTGGCTGCTGCAATTCATGGGGTCACAAAAAGTGGGACATGTCTGAGCAACTGAACTGAAATGAACTGCTTTATTGACTACGCCAAAGCCTTTAACTGTATGGATCACAACAAACTGTGGAAAATTCTTAAAGTGATGGGAATACAAGACCACCTGACCTGCCTCCTGAGATATCTGTATGCAGGTTAAAAAGCAACAGTTAGAGCTGGACATAGAACAACACACTGGTTCCAAGATAGGAAAGGAGTACGTCAAGGCTGTATATTGTCACCCTGCTTATTTAACTTACATGCAGAGTACTTCTTGAAAAATGTTGGGCTGGAAGAAGATTGCCAAGAGAAATATCAATAACATTAGATATACAGAGAAAACCACCCTTATAGCAGAAAGCGAAGAATAACTAAAAAGTCTGTTGATGAAAATGAAAGAGGAGAGTGAAAAAGTTGGCTTATACCTCAACATTCAAAAAACTAAGATTATGGCACCTGGTCCCACATTTCATGGCAAATAGATGGGGAAACAATGGAAATAGGACAGACTTTGTTTCCTTGGGCTTCAAAATCACTGCAGATGGTGACTGCAGCCATGAAATTAAAAGATGTTTACTCCTTGGAAGAAAAGTTATGACCAGCCTAGACAGCATATTAAAAGAAGAGATATTACTTTTCCAGCAAAGGTCCATCTTGTCAAAGGTATTGTTTTTCCAATAGTCATATATGGATGTGAGAGCTGGACTATAAAGAAAGCTGAGTGCTGAAGAAATGATGCTTTTGAACTGTGGTGTTGGAGAAGACTCTTAAGAGTCCCTTGGACTGGAAAGAGATCCAACCAGTCCATCCTAAAGAAAATCAGTCCTGAATATGCATTGGAAGGACTGATGCAGAATCTGAAACTCCAGTACTTTGGCCACCTGATGTAAAGAACAGACTCATTAGAAAAGCTCCTGATGCTGGGAAAGATTGAAAGTGGGAGGAAAAGGGGATGACAAAGATGAGATTTTTGGATGGCATCACTGACTCAATGGACATTTGTTTAAGCAAGCTCCAGTAGTTGGTGATAGACAGGAAGCCTGGCGTGCTGTAGTCCATGGGGTTGTAAAGAGTCAGACACAACTGAGCGACTGAACTGAAATGAATGCAGAGTACAATATGCGAAATACTGGACTGGATGAAGCAAAAGCTGGAATCAAGATTGCCAGAAGAAATATCAATAACCTCAGATACGCATATGACTCCATCATTAAGGCAGAAAGCAAAGAGGAACTGAAGAGCCTCTTGATAAAGGTGAAAGAGGAGAATGAAAAAGCTGGCTTAAAACTCAACATTCAAAAATCAAAGATCAGGGCATCCAGTCCCCTCACTTCATGGCTAATAGATGGGGAAACAATGGAATCAGTCACATATTTTATTTGTGGGGGCTCCAAAATCACTGCAGACAGTGACTACAGTCATGAAATTAAATAAACTTCCTCCTTGTAAGGAAAGCTATGACCAACCTAGACAGCCTATTAAAAAGCAAAGACATTACATTGTCAACAAAGGTCTGCATAGTGAAAGCTATGGTTTTTTCCAGTCGATATGTATGGATGTGAGAAGGCTGAGTGACAAAGAATTGATGCCTTTGAAATGTGGTGTTGGAGAAGACTCTCAAGACTGCAAGGAGATCAAACCAGTCAATCCTAAAGAAATCAATCCTGAATATTCTTTGGAAGTACTCATGCTGAAGCTGAAGCTCCAATACTTTGACCACCTGTTGCAAAGAACTGACTCATGGAAAAGACTCTGATGCTGGGAAAGATAGAAGGCTGGAGGAGAAGGGGACGACAGAGGATGAGATGGTTGGATGGTATCATTCAATGGATGTGAGTTTGAGCATGTTACAGGAGATGGTGAAGGACATGAACCCTGATGTACTGCTCCATGGGGTCACAAAGAGTTGGACACTACTGAGCAACTGAACAACAATAACAAACTATTATTAATTGGATAAGAAATTCATTTAAGAATTGTTAGTGATAGTTTTTGTCAAATAAAAGAGGCATCTTCATTTGATGACACTGATTTGGAAGCTTTGCCTTCAGATCTGAAATATTCTGTACAAGTATAGAGTAACTAGCCAAAGCAAGTGTTCAGCTTAAAGGAAGATAACCTCAAGAGGAAGGTCAAAGGTCCCTGCTTCTCTGTGATGACCTAACTTTATATTCCCTTTGTCTATTTATTACCAGCATGATACATAGCTACACACTTAGGCATGCATCATATTCATGTAATTCCTTTCTATTTTCAGGTTCCAAAGTTTTTATCAATGTTAATAATATAATGATATAACCTTACAAAGACTTTATCATTACAGTTTTATGAATTTTTTCAGTACTGTTTTTCTAAAATCAGTAAGGTTCTTATTGGTCAGTTGAATTTTTTATGCATACTTTTCTGAATTTGAGATAAAAATCACATTTTGAAATTGACTTTATGGATTTATAAAATTAAGAATTCTTAGGGCACATTTCTCATGAGTGTTAAAAGGTATGTGTGTGTGTGTGTGTGTGTGTGTGTGTGTAAGCATTCAATGTACAAAGAAAGTTTCCATTGTGCTTCTTTCTTATACCTCCTTACACCATTTTGTACTGATTTGTGACATACTGAGGTGCCTAATGAAATATGAAGTGTTTAATTTACTGTCTAATATTATTCTTCCATGATAGATTAGAAAATCCATGAAGGTAGGAACCATATTTTTCTTGTTTCCTGCTGTGTCCCCAGGCACAAGTACAATGTCTGAGATGTAGTAACCACTTAATAAATAAATTCTTGTTGCCACAGTAAATTAAATCATATTTTATTTTATTTAGAAGAAATATAAAGAGAAAATTGTGTCTCAGACACTCTTCACACAAATAATCTTCAATGGGTCTGTGAGGAGTGGATATCTCATTTTAAAGACTGAGGTTTACATGTATTTTCTAGAAGGTGCCGAAAACACCCTCACAGGCAAGCACCAAAGAGAAGAGAATGCTTTTGTCTACATCTTGGGCTTTGTCAGAGAGGAGAATCAGTCTTCAAATGCTGTCAGCTTAGATGGCTGCACTGAAACTGTTCAATTAAGCCTCTGATAGAGGATCAAGCAGACTGCCACTCTGGGCTCTAGATCAATAATAATAATTCCCTGTATTTGTCTAGCAAGCACTTAAACTTCCGAAAAGTACTTTCACATCTATTGTCTAATTTTATCTTTACAAGAACAGGGTCAGATATGAGGGTCAGATCACCTTTTCCGTCTCACAAATGAGAATAGTTCAGGACCTGAAAAGTTAACTACCATTGTCAGCAGAGATGAAACAAAGCATAAGACCCTAGCTTTCCTACATCTAAGTTAATTGCTCTGTTCACAGGATAACCCTGCCCCACGATATAACCACCTTTTACGAGGTACACATACTTATATTTCAGTTCAGCAGCAGAAGCTCAGTTAACCATATACCTGCCATTTCTGAGAAGATATAAATGATGAGGATTAAAGCCAGGAATCCAATGATCTGCTACCAATCAGAGACAGCATCCCAATGGAAACACTGGTGGTACAGTGCACAGATCACAGCGTGCAAAGAACTTGTGTGTGCGTACTAAGTCGCTTCAGTTGTATATGATTCTTTGTGACCCTATGACTGTAGCCCGCCAGGCTCCTCTGTCCCTGAGATTCTCCATGAACACTGGAGTGGGTTTCCACACCCTCATCCAGGGGATCTTCTCAACCCAGGGAGTGAACTCGCACCTCTTATGTCTCCTGCATTGGCAGGCAGGTTCTTTAACACTAGCGCCATCTGGGAGGCCCTTCATAGAACTTGGAACCAGACAAATACAGACTGTATCTATTCACAGCATTGGGACATACTAACCTTTACTATCATCTGCAAATAGGACTATTTACGGCTACTAAAGGATTTTAAGAATTAAATCTAACAATGAGTGTGCGAGTAGGCAGTTTAGCATCAAATCCATTTTTCTATACTTTGTCTGAGATTGCATTGTCCCAATGTCCATTTGTCTCTTCTATATTATCCATACTAACAACAAAAATTTCATTTAATAGTGGTAACACTGTATTCACTAAAACTCTGTTTCCCAGACTCCTGATAGAGGATAATCTAAAGGGTTTTGACCAATGAGAAGTAAAAATAAGTTGCTTTTCAGGATTTACATGGATGTCAGAAACAGCATGTGCCTTTTTTTTCTTTGCCCTTCTACCTCCTGCCTGGTACCTGAATAGGAAGGTGGAGCAACAAACTTGTCACCACAGAGGGGCATAACCCCAGGCTGAGGATGCCAGGATAGATCTCAAGCCCCTAATGACATCATGGAGCTACTGCATGACCCCTTGACCCCTATAGGCAAATCTTCATTTTGTGACAAAAAGTAAACACCCTGTTTAAGTCACTGTTTGTGAGAATTTCTGTAAAAGCCAAACAAATTCCCATCTGATACAATGAATTTCCTTTCATTCAATTTCTTTAAAGGGTTTCATAATCCATCCTGAATAGCACTGGTAGGTTAACATTTGTAAAATAAAAATAAATAACACATTGAAGACTCTGAGTCAGCTTCTATACTAAGAATACAAACATGCCTTAGTAGCAAAATAAGTTACTGGTGGAGCCAGAGTTCAAATTCGAGAGGTACACAATCAGACTCAGACTATGCACTGCTCCCTGTGATTTAAGGGCCTGGTATGGTATGAGTTTTGGTTTCCTGACTTGCCAATTGTGTGACATTGCCATACATAGACCGAAAGACTTGATTTGACCTTATATAATAAAACTAAATACATCCCAAGAGGTAGGGACCACTATTATCACATATTACAGATGAGGAAAGAAAGGTTTGAAAAGAAGAATTAACTTCCTAGGAGTACACATCTAGTGATGAGCAGAGCCATGGAAGCAGCTCACTGATTCCAAAGCCACATTTCTAATGAATACACTTCACTGTCTTAAGTCCACGTATAGAATGTCAACATCGAATTTCTGCTATGAGAAATTTACTACTAAAAGCAGGAAACCTCTTCAGGAAAATCTGAAAGCTTATATGCATACAGAAGCCTTTTCTCGTTGGAAATGAGGCCACATCATGTTAGATTTTCACTCTGTTCAGCTGTGTTTTAGAGGGCTCATGCTGACTAAATCCATGAAACACGATATAGTCTGCTGTTAAGTCACTAATAATATGACAGATTTCATATGCTTAAAGAGTCAAATATATTCCTCAGAATATTTTGTTCTTGGTGGCAGATATTTACATGTGTAGGAAAGTCTGAGAATTAACCCTTCAATGTCTAGGGATAGAGATAAATCAGTCTCTACTCTCTAGTACAAAATTATCCGCCTTCTTATTTCATTTGGTTTTTAAATTCTCTCATGTGAAGCCAGACACCAGCATTTCTGTTTCCTTCCCCTTAGCATCTGGAATATCTATGATCCAGGAAGTATTTCTGCGAATTTAGAGCCTAAAATGTCACCACATGCTGCTGCTAATAATAACACATCATAATAACTGCTGTGAAAGTTCTTTAGCTGTCAGCTCTATTTTTATTTCATTTAAAAAATAATAATTTCAGTGCCCATTTCTGTGCTTCTGAGTGCATTTACAAACCAAAAACATATTTTCCATTTTGAAAAAAGTAAAAGAGCAACATCCAGCTCATTCAGATCTTAAGCCTCAGGCGAAAGAACTGCCTAGGCTTCCTGCAGACAAAAAAAAAAAAAGTGGTGATGTTTAAGTGGCCAAGAACTGAACGAGGGTAGCAACAGAAGTTAGATTCATGGAATCCAGAAAGCAGGTATCCTTGAAGGTTATCTGAGTCAACTATCATCTGTTGTATTAACATTTCCCTCTTCATGACCACATATAAAAACGCAAATAAGATATCCCCGGAAATGACTGTTTACCATAGTATTTCCCTTCATTGATGGGAAATTCATTCTGAATCAATCAATTCCATTTTAAGTCTTTAAGTCAATGGCAAAATGGTTTTGTTTGTTTTTTTGCTCTTGTTTGTCTTTTCTATTTTGTTTTTCTATAAGGACTAAACTACACTCCATGAGAAGGAAATGGCAACCCACTCCAGTATTCTTGCCTGGAAAATCCCATGGACAGAGGAGCCTGGTGGGTTACAGTCCATGGGGTCACAAAAGAGTCAAACAGGACTTACTGACTAAACAATAACAGTACTCCATAAAGCTTCTCGGAGAAGGCAATGGCACCCCACTCCAGCATTCTTGCCTGGAAAATCCTATGGACAGAGGAGCATGATGGGCTGCAGTCCATGGGATCGCAAAGAGTTGGACACGACTGGGCGACTTCACTTTCACTTTTCATGCATTGGAGAAGGAGATGGCAACCCACTCCAGTGTTCTTGCCTGGAGAATCCCAGGGACGGGGGAGCCTGGTGGGCTGCCGTCTATGGGGTTGCACAGAGTCGGACACGACTGAAGCGACTTAGCATGATGCTTCTACTCAGTAACTCTGCTTCTGAGTCTTGTAGCCAACAGACTAGTCTATCCATAATCTTTCAGTTATTCAAAGATGGCAAGCATTTCTTTAAGTCCCAAGACTTATATTATGCAAAACAACTTATATATAAATTTTAAGTGACTCTAAAACATTTAGAATAGAACATATTCAGCTGACTCTTAAAAAAAAGTGTCCATATTCAAAATTAGCAAGAATTCCAGATGTAGTTTAAGGATGTATAGAACTGAAATGGATACTTGTAAGCCGCAATGATCTTTCCTATGAAACCCTTCCTCACTGAAGGCTATAAGGATGGTCTGGATACCTTCAACATCACTATCTTCAACACCAGTCATCACATAAATGCTTCATCTTTTCTGAGAGTATGGTAGGTGTCCCCTTTTCCACCTTGTCTCTCCTTCTCACTTCTCGTCTCCTCTTTACCTCCCACCTCCCTGGAGTTGCAATCAGCAGATAACTGCTAAAGGACTTTGGCATGTGATTTCTCCTATTGCAATATATTCTTAATTCTTAGTGTTCTTTCAAATGAAAATGCATTCACTGTTTCCCTGACCTCGTAAGTCAGATTTCATGTTACAGTCTCATAACACCATTGATCTCTACATCCACAATTTGTAAAACACATCAGCCATTGTGATTTTACATTTATTCAATAACCATCTGTCTACCCATTTAGATTATAAACTCCATAGGGAAGACAGATTGCTTTTGTCTTTGCTTATGTATCCTCAGCACTAAGCTCAAATCTTAGTTCATAGTGGATGATCAGTAAATGTTTGTTGAATAAAACATTGCAGAGATGATTGAAAGGAAAATGAAATAAAATTTTCATAGAGAGAAACTAGGTAGATTGGTGGCAATAAATTTAGTGGAACGAATAAGCTAAAGCCTCACTGACCCTGTGAATGCAAGTGTGCACACTCTGAAATCTGAGAAAAACAGTGTTCTAGACATTTGCAGATACCTACCAGCCATCCTATCCTTTATCAGGCAATAATTATAATTTTGTATTTTATACGGCTCATGAGGTTCTCATGGCAAGTATACTGGGGTAGTTTGCCATTCCTTCCTCCAGTGGATGGAAAGAATACAAGGAAGAACTGTACAAAAATATATTAATGAACTGGATAACTATGATGGTGTGGGCAGTCACCCAGAGCCAGACATTCTGGAATGTGAAGTCTAGTGGGCCTCAGGAAGCACTGCTGACAAAAAAAGCTGGTGGATGTGATAGCATTCCAGCAGAGCTGTCCAAAACCCTAAGTTGATGCTATCAAAGTGTTGCACTCAATATGTCAGCAAATCTGGAAGACCCAGCAGTGGCCACAGGACTGGAAAAAAATCAATCCTCATCCTAATTCCCAAGAAGGGTAGTACTAAATAATGTGCTGATCATTAGACAATTGCATTCATCTCACATGCTAGTAAAGTCATGCTTAAAATCTTGCATGCTAGGCTTCAGCATTATGCTGAAGAATTCCCAGATGTCCAACCTGGGTTTGATAAGGCAGAGGAAGCAGAGATCAAATTGCCAACATTCACTGGATCATAGAGAAATCAAGGGAATTCCAGAAAAAGCATCTACCTCTGTTTCATCAACTATACTAAAGCCTTTGACTGTGTGAATCATAACAAACTGTGGAAAGCTCTTAAGGAGATGGGAATACCAGACCATCTTACCCGTCTCCTAATAAACCTGAATGAGGGTCAAGAAGCAACAGTTATAACACTGTATGAAAAAATTGATTGGTTCAGGATTGAGAAAGGATTTTGACTGGGCTGTCTGCTGTCACTTTGTTTATTTAACCTATACACTGAGCACATCATGAGAAATGCCAAGGTGGATGAGTTACAAGCTGGAATCAAGATAGGCGGGGAAAACATAAACAATCTCAGATATGAGGTTGATACCACTGTAATGGAAAAAAGTGAAGAGGAACTACAGAACCTCTTGACGAGGGTGAAGGAGGAGAGTTAAACAGCTGGCTTAAAACTAAATATTAAAAAAAAAAAACTAAGATCATGGCATCTTGCCCATTACTTCATGGCAAATAGAAGGGGAAAGTGTGGAAGTAGTGACAGATTTCCTCTTCTTGGGCTCTCAAATCACTATGGAAGGTGACTGCAGCCATGAAATCAGAAGATGATTGTGTCTTGGCAGGAAAGCTATGACAAACCTAGACCATGTGTTGAAAAGCAGAGACATTACTCTCCCAACAAAGGTCTCTGTAGTTAAGGCTATGGTCTTCCCAGTCATCATGTATGCTTATGAGAGCTGGATCATACAGAAGGCAGAACGCCAAAGAAATGATGTCTTCAAACTGTGGTGCTAGAGAAGACTCCTGAGAGTCCCTTGGGCAGCAAGGAGATCAAACTAGTTAATTTTAAGAGAAATGAACCCTGAATACACATTGGAAGGACTCATGCTGAAGCTGAAGCTCCAGTATTTTGGTCACCTAATACAAATAGCTGACTCATTGGAAAAGTCCCTGATTCTGGGAAAGACTGAGGGCAGATGGAGAAGAGGGCGTCAGAGAATGAGATGGCTGGATGGCATCACTGATGCGATGGACATGAACTTGGGCAAACTTTGGCAGATGGTGAGGGACAGGGAGGCCTGGCATGCATGGGGTCATTCCACAGGGTCACAAAGAGATGGACATGACTGGGCAACTGAACAAAACAACAATTATAACTTTGCATTAAAAATACCATTCCTCCCCTACTCTTAGTCCATGTGGATTCTGTGTGGCTGATACTATCCCCTTGTATAAGGTAATACATATGACCCAGATGCAGCAAATGAAGGCATTTAATACAATATGTGGTTTAGGAATAGGACCCTAATCCAATGGATCCAACAAGATTGAAATATGAATCCATACAACTGCTAAACTCCTACACCATCAGCCTGGAAATTCTGCCACAATAAGCTGAGACACAATCAGAAAATGAAGTTACCACAAGGAACATTAACCCCAGGGAAGGGGAAAGTAGATGACTGATAGTAATGTTTGGATCCAGAAGCACCGAGATTTGAAGCCAAAACCAATAAATTCTTTTTTGTTGTTGTTGTTTAGTGAAAGTGACTTAAGCAAAAAATTGGCTAAGGCTTTAGGCTACTGAACAGAAATATTTTGAATTCTGACAATGTTGGAATAATAGAATGAAGTCAGAAGTCAAAGAGAAGGGATACTTTATTTGTGCTAATTTATTTGTATTTTCAGTATAAGTGATAGACTTAAAATTTAAAGTTAATCAAGTAATAAAACATAAGTATATTGGAAGATACAGATGTGATTCAAGAGCCAATAAATATATTGTGATGGTAGTATGTAAGTGAAGGGAAATTTTACCACCAAAATATAGTATGGTGGTAGAAGGAAGGGGAAGGAGAAAGTTGTAGCTATAGAAAAAGCTAATCAATATTATAAAAAACTATCAATTAATACCAGAAAACTTCTCATTTATTGTTTGTGGGAGTTTCTGTTACTCTAGTCTCTAAGGGACAATTTGGAAATTCATCTATTTAAGTTAAAAATGTACATATTCTTTGGTTCAGAAGTTCTACTCCTAAAATTTATTATGTGAACTTAATTATACAAGAACATAAAGAAGTCTGCAGAAAGATATATAATGCAGGACTTTTGCTAAAAAAAAAAAAAATAAAGAAAGAAACAGGTTAAATATGAATCTATCAGTTCAGTCATTCAGTTGTGTCTGACTCTGTGACACCATGAACTGCAGCACGCCAGGCCTCCCTGTCCATCACCAAAGGCTGGAGTCTACCCAAACTCGTGTCCATTGAGTCGCTGATAAAATCTAACCATCTCATTCTCTGTCGTCCCCTTCTCCTCCTGCCTTCAATATTTCCCAATATCAGGGTCTTTTCAAATGAGTGAGCTCTTCACATCAGGTGGCCAAAGTGCTGGAGTTTCAGCTTCAACATCAGTCCTTCCAATGAACACCCAGGACTGATCTCCTTTAGGATGGACTGGTTGGATCTCCTTGCAGTCCAAGGGACTCTCAAGAGTCTTCTCCAATACCACAGTTCAAAAGCATCAATTCTTTGGCGCTCAGCTTTCTTCACAGTCCAACTCTCACATCCATACATGATCACTGGAAAAACCATAGCCTCGACTAGATGGACCTTTGTTGTCAAAGTAATGTCTCTGCTTTTTAATATTGCTATCTAGGTTGGTCATAACTTTCCTTCCAAGGAGTAAGCATCTTTTAATTTCATGGCTGCAATCATCATCTGTAGTGATTGTGGAGCCCCCCAAAATAAAGTCAGCCACTGTTTCCCCATCTATTTGCCATGAAGTGATGAGACCGGATGCCATGATCTTAGTTTTCTGAATGTTGAGTTTTAAGTCAACTTTTTCACTCTCCTCTTTCACTTTCATCAAGAGGCTCTTTAGTTCTTCATTTTCTGCCATAAGGGTGGTATCATCTGCATATCTGAGGTTATTGATATTTCTCCCAGCAATCTTGATTCCAGCTTGTGCTTCCTCCGGCCCAACATTTCTCATGATGTACTCTGCATATATGTTAAATAAACAGGGTGATAATATACAGCCTTGACGTACTCCTTTTCCTATTTGGAAACAGTCTGTTGTTCCATGTCCAGTTCTAACTGTTGGTTCCTGACCTGCATACAGGTTTCTCAAGAGGCAGGTCAGGTGGTCTGGCATTCCCATCTCTTTCAGAATTTTCCACAGTTTATTGTGAGCCACACAGTCAAAGGCTTTGGCATAGTCAATAAAGCAGAAATAGATGTTTTTCTGGAACTCTCTTGCTTTTTTGATGATCCAGCAGATGTTGGCAATTTGATCTCTGGTTCCTCTGTCTTTTCTAAAACCAGCTTGAACATCTGGAAGTTCATGATTCACATATTGCTGAAGCCTGGCTTGGAGAATTTTGAGCATTACTTTCGTAGCGTGTGAGATGAGTGCAATTGTGCTGTAGTTTGAGCATTCTTCAGCATTGCCTTTCTTTGGGATTGGCAAGAAAACTGACCTTTTCCAGTCCTGTGGCCACTGCTGAGTTTTCCAAATTTGCTGACATATTGAGTGCAGCACTTTCACAGCATCATCTTTCAGGATTTGAAATAGTTCAATTGGAATTGCATCACCTCCACTAGCTTTCTTCATACTGATACTTCCTAAGGCCCACTTGACTTCACATTCCAGGATGTCTGGCTCTAGGTGAGTGATCACACCATCATGATTATCTGCGTCATGAAAATATTTTTTGTATAGTTCTTCTGTGTATTCTTGCCACCTCTTCTTAATATCTTCTGCTTCCGTTCGGTCCATACCATTTCTGTCCTTTATTGAGCCCATCTTTGCTTGAAATGTTCCCTTTGTATCTCTGACTTTTTTGAAGAGATCTCTAGTCATTGCTATTCTATTGTTTTCCTTTATATCTTTGCTTTGATTGCTAAGGGAGGCTTTCTTATCTCTCCTTTCTATTCTTTGGAACTCTGCATTCGAATGGGTTTATCTTTCCTTTTCTCCTTTGCTTTCTGCTTCTCTTCTTTTCACAGCTATTTGTAAGGCCTCCTCAGACAGCCATTTGCTTTTTTGCATTTCTTTTTCTTGGGGATGGTCTTGATCCCTGCCTCCTGTACAATGTCACGAACCTCTGACCATAGTTCATCAGGTACTCTGTCAGATCCATCCCTTAAATCTATTTCTCACTTCCACTGTATAATCATAAGGATTCATAATCATAATTCATAATCATATGAATCTAAATGACATATATTAAATGATGCTATGAGGTCACCACAAAGGATGAGATAGTTTTATAGGACTGGTATCTAAAATATATATTTTAAGTGGCAAAAATCAAAGCGAATAATATGTAGAATATGCTGTTAGTAGAAAAACTGATACACAGATTCTTTCAAATGTAAAGAGCTTCTCTGCAATGAATTGCCAAGAAGTTAGATTACTAGTAGACAAAGAATGGAGACATCTCATGCAATTATTTATTTCACCCATTTATTCTTTGGGTCCTTATTTTTTTATAGTATGTGGAAATATTATCTATTCAAAGAATAAATGATCTTTTTTATTTTAAATTAGTAAAGCACAAGCAGAACCGGAAGGCTTTATAAGTGAGATTGAAAAGGAATCACCAACCAAGATGGGGCAGAAACAATATGGATTGCTGCAGATCCAAAGATTTTGAGGAAGAAGATGTGATCATTTCAAAGAGGTCTTATACACCCATTTTCAGGTTTTCTACACATGCATTTATCAAATCCCTGACACCCAGATAACTCAGTAATAGCTTGTAAAAAAAAAAAAAAATGTTGGTCTGGAGAACTATTTTATATCATGACTGAAAGATCTATGCTGCAAATGCCCATGGAATACAGAAAGGTGAGTAAGCTGTCAGTCCTCTCCCGAGCAAGAAAGAAAAATCTGCCAGTTATGCAGAAGATGTGAATATATATTTTTTAATCTAAATGTATCCCTAAGCATCGTCTCAGGATAACACTAGTTATTAAATCTCAGGTTACATTTTACAATTGAGCAAGACTTTAAGTGAAGGAGCCAAAGGATCAGGAATTACAATGCCTTTCATTCTGAAAATGTAACTGCCTCCAGTGTGCTACACTCTTCATACTCCAACTGTAGGGGAAGAAACTACTGGGTATGCATCAGACCTTCGGCTGAATATTGTTTTATTAGCTTTTACTATTAATACATTATGTCTGTTCATAGTCATTTGCCAAAGTTTCCAATAAATGTTTCATCTCAAATATTTCATAAAATGCTTCTATATCTTGAAGTCGTCAGGAAGATGCCAAATGTGCAGAGGGAACAGGGGGGAGGGGACACCTGATGGATTTATTTGTGAGAAAATCATATCCTTTACGTTTTTTGTCCAGAAACTTCTATCACAATGATGTTAAAGACATCAAAATATTTAAACCATTTGTTTAGAATTCTCCACTGTTCCATCTGTTTGACGAACTGTAGAATGCAAGCCACAGAAGTCAAAATCAATGTTCCACATGCAAAAAATGTGGAAATATGATAAATTGATTAAAAACAGAATATCTCTCAAATATATCATTTTTCATCATGGGGACTATTCCTCCTTATGAATCTAAGACAATGGTTTTACAGAAATGTAGGGCTTATTACATTAGAATGCTTGATAGCAAAACTCACCTCCCTGTACTGTCCTCTTTCTGACCCCCCCACCCACTGCCAAGGTCTAGTCCAGAGCTGGGTTATATTTTGATATAACAGACACTCCACTTTCTATTATCCTCTCAACCACTGATTGGAAAGGAAAAGCTGTTCCTGTCTTACTCATTTTTCTCAGCTACCTGGAAATACTAAAATCCTGTCATACACACCTTTTCTTTATTGACAAAAGTGTTCATCAGAACCTATTAGGATGATAGGGTCCCTCGAGACAGACATTTGTAAGAAAAAAAAAATGTCATGTGTCAAGTACAATGACCCCGTAATATGCATGCCACTAACAGAAAATAAATTGTGTGGCTCATTTAAAGTTGATACTGCCCAAGTTTTCTGGTTCCTTCTTTCATGTCCCAGAAGGTGATCTGAAGGAAAAAAATCTAAATAAGCAGCTCAAATAAAATCCATGGTACTTTATATACATAGCAGAGAACAGTGTATGTAAGTTTTCTCAAGGGGGTACCAGGAAGAAATTTGTTAATAGCAACAAAGGCAGAAATCTTGATTATTATTTCTAACATTGGTATTGGGTTTGTTGTTTTAGTCACTAACTTGTGTCTGGCACTTTGAGACCCCATGGACTTGGCCCACCAGAATCCTCTGTCCATGGGATTTTCCAGGCAACAGTACTGGAGTGGGTTACCATTTCCTTCTTCAGGGGATCTTCCCAAACCAGGGATAGAATCAGTGTTTCCTACATTGGCAGGTGGATTCTTTACCACTGAGCCAACAGGGAAGTCCATGGTATTATATCAATAAAGAAGTTGGAAAATTTTATAACCTACATGTGATAAGTATTTTGGTTATATAAACATCTATTTATCAAGTTCATAATGTTTTACTGTTTTTTTTTTCTCAGTATTAAATTTGCTTTCTTGTAGCTCAGAACTTTTAGTAAAATTCAATAGAATCTTAAGGGTATTATATTCATATATGGTAGCTGTCAATGGAAGGGCGGGATGGCAGGTGAGAGCAAAAGCAAATACAATGGTAGACAATCATTTGACAAAACATTTAAATATAACTTCTTTAAAAAACAATATAGGTGAGGTGGTTTTCATTGAAAATAAAGAATGGTATCTTCTAATAATTATTGGCATTTATTAGCATTAAAAGTCATCAAATATTTCTACTTAGGAAAAAATGCATATTAAGTCTTGGCTAGACAGTTTGAATTAAATAAAATAGGACCTTTTCTTTGGTTCAACGTGCATTTTAATCAAAGGATTTGTTCATTTAGTTTCAGAATCTCTACTTGTTATCCTTTATCCTGACTACAGTTTTTTCAATTGGTTTGATAATGAAGATCATTTGAATTTCATTTTCCCCCATAGTTGTCCCTTTTTTGTTCTGTAAAGAAAAGAAAAGAAAGTGAAGGAGCTTAGTTATGTTTGACTCTTTGAGACCCCATGGACGGTAGCCTGCCAGGCTCCTCTGTCCATGGGATTTTCCAGGCAAGAATACTGGAGTGGGTTGCCATTTCCTTCTCCAAGGGATCTTCCCGACTCAGCAACTGAACCCAGGTCTCCTGCATTGCAGGAAGACGCTTTACTGTCTGACCAACCAGGGAAGCATGGTGAAGCTAGTTAAAAAACATTTTTATATTTAGTTCATTTCAGTTCAATTGCTCAGTTGTGTCCGATTCTTTGTGACCTCATAGTCTGTAGCACACCAGGCTTCCCTGTCCATCACTAACTCTTGGAGCTTACTCAAACTCATGTCCATAGCGTTTGTGTTGCCATCCAACCATCTCATCCTCTGTCATCCCCTTCTCCTCCTGCCTTCAATCTTTCCCAACATCAAGGTCTTTTCCAATGAGTCGGTTCTTCGCATCAGGTGGCCAAAGTACTGGAGTTTCAGCTTCTGCATCAGTCCTTCCAATGAATTCCTTTAGGATGGACTGGTTGGATCTCCTTGCAGTCCAAGGGACTCTTAAGAGTCTTCTCAAACACCACAGTTCAAAAGCATCAATTCTTTGGCGCTCAGCTTTCTTTATAGTTCAACTCTCACATCCATACATGACTACTGGAAAAACCATAGCTTCAACTAGACAGACCTTTTTGGTAAAGTAATGTCTCTGCTTTTTAATATGCTGACTAGGTTGGTCATAGCTTTTCTTCCAAGGAGCAAATGTGTTTTAATTTCATGGCTGCAGTCACCATCTGCAGTGACTTTGGAGCCCCCGAAAAATAAAGTCTCTCACTGTTTCCATTGTTTCCCCAGATCTATTTGCCTAGAACTAATGGGGTTGGATGCCATGATCTTAGTTTTCTGAATGTGAAGTTTTAAGCCAACTTTTTCACTCTCCTCTTTCAATTTCATCAAGGGGGTCTTTCATTCTTCTTCACTTTCTGCCATAGGGGTGGTGTCATCTGCATACCTCAGGTAATTTTTTTATATTATATGCATTCATACATGCTTGTGTGCGTGTGTGCATGTGTGTGTGTGTGTTTATAGAACATGTAGTGTAAGTTGCTCAGTTATGTTCAACTCTGTGAATCCCTGGGACTGTAGTCCACCAGCTCCTCTTTCCATGGGATTTCCCTGGGCAAGAATACTGGAGTGGATTGCCATTCTCTTCTCCAGAGGATCTTCCCAACCCAGGTATTGAACCAGGTTTCCTGCATTGCAGGTAGATTCTTTACTGTTTCAGCTATAGGAAAGATCACCATAGTATATGTAGTTGTATGGTAACTTTCTTCAGATTATGCAAATCATAGAAATTTTATGTTAAGAACTTACTTTTAGTTCCATTCAATCTTCAGTTTTTAAATCAAGGTTGTTTTATAAAATTCTTTGAAACTTACACTAACATCACATATAAAGGTTTGAAAATTATCAGTCAACACTTTCTGGAAAGCCAAAAAAAAAAAGAATTCTAAAATAAAAAAACTCAGAATTCAACCTAGGTTTTTTTCACCTTAGTCATTTGCTTATGAAGTTTGGTCAGAGGAAGGTCCCCTGCTCTTTTCCCCACTGTGAGTGGTGGGAAAATGTTCTTATCTCAGTTAATGCTTAGTTTACATATTATACAAGAGCACCATTGTAGACTATAGGCCAGCGAACCAGAAATGGCAAAACAAAACAAAAAAAACCTGACCTGGGTTAACAGAAGAGTACTTACTAGATTTAAATTTACAAAGAATTTGATATGACATCCATGTTTCTACACAATACAGGATCTGTTTTCAGCCACATTTCACTCTGCCAATTAAACGTGCCATGAAAATTGATCCAAAAGTTTTATCCAAAACAGACACAGACATCACTGGTGATATTTTCAATATAGTGTGGGATGTAACCAACCTTGAAGATGATCTGGTTTTCTAGTGTGTGTATCATTTTGACAGCAAATGTACCATTCATTACTGTTTTAACAATTCCATAATATTAGAGATTAATTTTTAGAAAACTGATAGCCATGCATATAATTTATGTCTAAAAGCATTGCAAGTAGTCCTTGTCTAAGAGTATTTGTTGCAAGTGATTCTTCAACAGCAGCAGTTCAAATGATTTCTGGTCATTAGGGATAGTAATGCAAGGATTACTATCTCTTATTTAGCACACATTAACCATTAACCAGTCATATATTCACTAGCAAATTTATTTCTGCATTTTTTAACTGACAAACTAGAAAAACCCCAATTCCTCATATTCCTTTCAAACCAGGTTTAATATCAAACCGGTTCTTTCATTAACATTAATAAAAACTTTGACATATTCATCTTATATTGTTATGAGGGTCATGTTTTTAACTTTTTGAAAATTATACTTTAGCACTCTAACAAAAGTCTTTGACTAATAAAATAGCCCTCCAGTGATGACTAAAGGAACAAAAGGCTGATCACAGAAACACAGAATAAACTGGCAGGCAAATAGAAAATACTCAAATTTGACAGCAAGTTAAAAATCTACAGAATTAAACAAAGAGCAAATAAGGAATCTAGTTTTTTAGGGCAATACAAAAATCTTAGAGCTCCATGGCACCAATGCGGTGAGCAAGGCAAGCTTCTCATGAAGGAAACTGATAAAGAGCAGCAAGGTGACTCACTGTGTACCTTCAAGTGTTGCTTCAAAAATAGACATAAAAATGAACATGGAAGAGGAACATGAGAGGACTACTTGTAAGTAAATGTGAAACATTTCCAGAAAATCGTGACTTATTTTTTTTTTAAGCTGTACCATGTCACATATGGGACCTTAGTTCCCCAGCCAGAAATCGAACCTGTGTTTCCTGGAAGCACAGAGTCTTACCCACTGGATCCCCATGGAAGTTCCAAAAATAGCATATTGAGAAATTAAAAGCACGGTTCCTGGATTACAGAGCATTGGGTTCAAATTATATCATCTCATTTACCAGATTTTTTATAAAATTACTTAAATTCTCTGTGCTTGTGCTTTCTTAGGGAAATCATTATTCCAAAGAGAGAATAATGATATTATCTATCTGAGATGAATATTAAATTTGAAAATGTACATAAAGCACTTAGCACAGTGTCACACACATACTAAAGTAATTTGATAAATGACTTATTACTTCTAATGACTTAGGAAGATTTTGAAAGGTGTAGATAATCTGCAGTGCCTTGAAGAAAAGATGCCATCAAACTTCAAACATTAATGTTGCAATCTTATTGTCTGCTGAGGCTGGTGGATCCAGGGGAATAACTGGGTTTGCTGAAGCTAAGATAGATACAAATGCTGGGTGCTAAGTCTGCCCTGAGTAATGGTATTTGACAAAGAGTGATTATAATCCACAAAGGAGACTGTAAACTAGAACACAATTCAGATTATACAAGATTAAGGTGA
This sequence comes from Bos javanicus, assembly GCF_032452875.1. Taxonomy (NCBI): domain Eukaryota; kingdom Metazoa; phylum Chordata; class Mammalia; order Artiodactyla; family Bovidae; genus Bos; species Bos javanicus. Next base: position 20,066,076 of record NC_083875.1, read on the forward strand.
CACATATTAGAACAGATGGAGAAAAATATAACCAAGCAAAAAAGAAGTAAAATTGAACAAGACCAGATGTGAAGCATTCAGGTTCACTAAGGATATTTCTATTCCTAATAAATTATAAGCCTGTATCTAAATCATTCTAATTATTATTTTAAAAATTTAGCCTACAATTGTGCTTACATTCACCAGAGAGAATATATGCCATCCTATCATGCCTCTATCAGTTCAGTTGCATGCATGCATACTCAGTTGCTCAGTCGTGTCCAACTCTTTGCAACACTATGGACTGTAGCCCACCAGGCTCCTCTGTCCATGGAATTTTCCAGGCAAGAATACTGGAATGGGTTGCCATTTCCTCCTCCAGGAGATTTTCTCAACCCAGGTATCAAACCCATGTCTACTTCATATCCTGCATTGGCAGGTGGATTTTTTTTACCTTCAGTGATTTATTTCTAATTCTTGATATTCAGAAATACCACTCTGAACATAATTGGCTATCATAGTAGACAGACTAGTGAAAAGAATCTATTACAGAAAGGTGTGAGAAGTACCAAATACTGCAGAATATAAATTTCTCTTCTCACCACATATTCCACCCTTTTATCAATCATAAAATAGCAATGTTGGAAGCATCCCATTTATCCTTCTAATCTCAGCCAAAATCTGATCTCAAGAACAACAGAAGGAGATCAATTGTTCATTTCTAACTGAATGAAATCTAGGATAAAAGAAAGAGTAAAATCTTCGGAAGATTCTTCCTATTGATGTCAGGCCACAAAATACACATTTTTGAGCACAAGACTCCAAAGAAGTAAAAAACATAACTCACTGTCATTCCTCCATATCTGTTCATAACCAATGGAAACACCAAGAGTCTTAGTTTGAATCTTCCTTCCAATCTCTTGCTTATTTAGTTTAAGATAAAGTAGAAGAAAACATGTTAATCGTGACCTCATTTGGCCCTTAAAGGAAAAAGTACTGTTATGTATTGTCACCAATGTATTGAATTTCTAATAGTCAATGTTCCTGAGAGCCAAGGGGCATAATGGGATCTCTATAGAATCAAAGGAGAATTTCTTTGAATGATCTAAGGGATTTCTATCTGAGGTCTTTTAGTATCAAATAGAGGAATATAAAATGCTTCTCCTTTTACATCTTTGAATATTGCTAGGTTTCATATTTTAACACATCATATTTTACAGTTCACTCATAGGATATTTTAAATATGTCTATGTGAAAATGGGGATAAAATGGTTATTGAGGTAAGGTCGGAAAAATAGATGTTAAAATAGTGTAACATTGATTTCACTCCTAATAGTAAAAACAATCAAAAGAAATAATAAAAGTTATCTATTTTGTAATCCAAAATAAATAGCACATTTGAAAAACCAACAATTCTGGTATCAGCAAAATCGAAAGAAAATACATAAGAAAATAAAAACTTAAAAAAAAAGAAAATTGATAACCATAAAATAAAATGGGTAGGAAATAACAGTCAATTTGATGATTTTTTTTTTAATTCCACCCTTCTTAAATATGAACCTTCCCTTTCTTGACAACAAATTTTGGAGTTCAGTTCAGTTCAGTCCCTCAGTCATGTCTGACTCTTTGTGATCCCATGAACTGCAGCACGTCAGGCCTCCCTGTCCATCACCAACTCCCGGGCCTACCCAAACTCATGTCCATTGAGTTGGTGATACCATCCAACCATCTCATCCTCTGTCATCCCCTTCTCCTGTCCTCGATCTTTCCCAGCATCAGAGTCTTTTCAAATGAGTCAGCTTTTTGCAGCAGGTGGCTAAAGTATTGGAGTTTCAGCTTCAACATCAATCCTTTCAATGAACACTCAGGACTGATCTCCTTTACGATGGACTGGTTGGATCTCCTTCCTGTCCAAGTGACTCTCAAGAGACTTCTCGAACACCACAGTTCAAAAGCATCAATTCTGCCCTCTGCTTTCTTTATAGTCCAACTCTCACATCCATACATGACTACCGGAAACACCATAGCCTTGACTAGATGGACCTTTACTGACAAAGTAATGTCTCTGTTTTTTAATGTTCTGTCTAGGCTGGTCATAACTTTCCTTCCAAGGAGTAAGTTTCTTTTAATTTCATGGCTGCAGTCACCATCTGCAGTGATTTTGGGGCCCCCCAAAATAAAGTCAGCCATTGTTTTCACTGTTTCCCCATCTATTTGCCATGAAGTGATGGGACAGGATGCAATGATCTTTGTTTTCTGAATATTGAGTTTTAAGTCAACTTTTTCACTCTTCTGTTTCACTTTCATCAAGAGGTTTTATAGTTCTTCACTTTCTGCCATAAGAGTGGTGTCATCTGCATATCTGAGGTTATTGATATTTCTCCCAGTAATCTTGATTGCAGCTTGTACTTCTTCCAGTTCAGCATTTTTCATGATGCACTTTGCATATAAGTTAAATAAGCAGGGTGACAATATACAGCCTTTTATAGACAGTACTCCTTTTCCTATTTGGAACCAGTCTGTTGTTCCATGTCCAGTTCTAACTGTTGCTTCCTGACCTGCATACAGGTTTTTCAAGAGGCAGGTCAGGTGGTCTGGTATTCCCATCTCTTTCAGAATTTTCCACAGTTTATTGTGATCCACACAGTCAAAGGCTTTGGCATAGTCAATAAAGCAGAAATAGATGTTTTTCCGGAACTCTCTTGCTTTTTCCATGATCCAGCGGATGTTGGCAATTTGATCTCTGGCTCCTCTGCCTTTTCTAAAACCATCGGAAGTTCATGATTCACGTATTGCTGAAGCCTGGCTTGGAGAATTTTGAGCATTACTTTACTAGCATGTGAGATGAGTGCAATTGTGTGGTAGTTTGAGCATTCTTTGGCATTGCCTTTCTTTGGGACTGGAAGGAAAACTGACCTTTTCCAGTCCAGGCACTGCTGAGTTTTCCAAATTTGCTGGCATAGTGAGTGTAGCACTTTCACAGCGTCATCTCTTAGGACTTGAAATAGCTCTACTGGAATTCCATCACCTCCACTAGCTTTCTTCATAGTGATACTTCCTAAGGCCCACTTAACTTCACATTCCAGGATGTCTGGCTCTAGGTGAGTGTAAGTGATCACACCATTGTGATTATCTGGGTTGTGAAGATCTTTTTTGTACATTTCTTCCGTGTATTCTTGCCACCTCTTCTTAATATCTTCTGCTTCTGTTAGGTCCATATCATTTCTGTCCTTTATTGAGCCCATCTTTGCATGAAATGTTCCCTTGGTATCTCTCATTTTCTTGAAGAGATCTCTAGTCTTTCCTATTCTATTGTTTTTCTCTATTTCTTTGCACTGATCACTGAGGAAGGCTTTCTTATCTCTTTTTGGTATTCTTTGGAACTCTGCATTCAGTTGAGTATACCTTTCCTTTTCTCCTTTGCTTTTCACTTCTCTTCTTTTCACAGCTATTTGGATGGCCTCCTCAGACAGCCAATTTGCTTTTTTTCATTTCTTTTTCTTGGGGATGTTCTTGATTACTGTCTCATGTACAATGTACGAACCTCCATCAATAGTTCATCAGGCACCCTATCAGATCTATTTCTCCCTTTCTTGACAATGAATTTTGGAAAGGAAGGACTAAAAGAATTTAAAATGGTCTCATTCTCAAGTGTAAACTTTGAAGTGACTTTGAGAATAATGCTTTTTACATAAATAATAAATAAATAAAGCCCCCAACTACAATTGGCCAGGAAAAAAAACAGACATATCGGCTTTTTTGTGATTTAACTACATTATATTTCTTATTATGAGATCTGAAAGTAATATACCTGAGTAAAAATATTTGAGTATATTGTTCCTACACAGCCACCTTTGGACACTGTTTAAGCGGCAACATTCTCTGATGTTAGTGAGTGATTGAGGTTTTCTTTTGCTCTCTTAATGTATCTATTAAGTTTCTTAACAGGATAGAAAAAAAAAAAAATCAAGGATTTAAGGAGGGCGGGGAGGGGGAAATAATATCCAGACAGCAGCTGCAGAAGATAATGGATGACTAACTTTTTTCATTTTTAATCACATGGACTAGATAAATAATTTAAAAACCTTAAATATATAATGCTTTCAAAGAAGGGAAATGGACCAGGTTTCCAAAGATATTGACTTCCAAAGTGCTATACAGAGTGGCAAAGTATTAAATTTTTAAATATTCTGATCCTAATCTTTACATTACGGACTCTCTGTGTATTGATTGGAGCAGTACGTTTTCTTTCTTCTACCGAAGGCCATTTACAGATATCACTTGCTGTCATTCTGGGAAATGCATTATTGCACCATCATTATCTCCCCACATAATCAGAATCTCTCAGAGTTTGTTTTATAAGTTTTTTTTTTTTTTTTCAAATACATAAAACTTGATGTGTGGTCTTTAGTTTTATGAAGAAAAGTTTCTTGTGTATTCATTTTTCACTGGAGTTACTTAAATACTATGATAACCATTCAATTCTGAATTTAAATACTGAAACTGGAAATCTACTGTTGCTAAAGTTTATTTTAAAGTGCAATGCAAGATCTGTTAACTTTTATAAGGACTGAGCTGTGACTAGCTGTCATTAGGTCAGCCTCCAAACAAAATGGCATGAGCAACAAGCACTCTGTCTCCATGTGCTGCTATTAGAGAGTGGGGATTTACTATGAAAGCACTTATTGATTCATATGATAAATACTACATATCCAATGCCTTCAATCGCTTAGAAATTTCAGTTTTTAAGAAGAGTTCAGTTAATGTATCTCTAATTACGTATTCAAAGCACTGTCTACCATGTCAGGTATGAGTCAGCTCTGTCAGTGTTTCTACAAACAGGAAGGTTAGGGAATCAACTTCTATTTGTTTTTTCCTTTGCATGAAACACAAGCATCATGCAACATGTCACCTGATTTATGATATGATCATCAATTCGAAATAGTTAGCATTAGTTCATCCCTGTCCAGTGTTACAATAAGTGGTGTTTCAGTGAGTACCAACCCTTTAAAATGCTAAAATACATATTTAGATAAAAGGAAACAAATGTGAGAAGAACTGCTTTTTAACTTACAGGAAAAATGAAATAGTTCCATAATTATCTCTGGAGTCAAGAAGAACAAGGATCCCGTTGTTCAAAGAATACTTTGCTAATTTTGTCTTTTATTATATCATTATTATCCATCAAGATTATGCTCTTTCCTATTCCGATCCTGACTCAAACTTGCTCACATCATTAACTCTGCCTCTCACCTCAGATCTCAAGTCTAATCTTGAGAAGCTCCGGGGAAGCTTTCCTCGTTCTTCTTAACTAACTAGCATGCAACTCCTAGCTCCGTGTAGTTCTTTGTGATAATATTCACCACAGTTTCAAAGCGAAGCTTACTTCTGTCATTCTTTTTCATTCTCTGCTTAGCTCACTAGATAGTGAGTGGAAGGAGAGTTAGAAAATGTCGCCCCCACCTTCTCCTGCCTCACTCTCTCTTGTCACTGAGACTCTAGAACTAAAGAAAGTGCTTAACAGCAGTCAAGTAAAACCTGTTGGATAAATGAACAAATGAGTGAATAAGGAAACCAGTGAAACTGTGAACCCTGAAGATGGATCATGAACAATTAAGTCTTTCAACAGATCTTATAACCATAGAAAAACGTAGCATCTCATATGAAAGTGATCTCTCTTGCCCAACCCATAATTTTACATGAAAGTTTTTCAAATGACTAACGGCAAAAATTCTTTGCACATCATCCTGTGCATCGATACCAGTTTACTATTTAAGATTTTACTATTAATTCTTGTCATAAACACTATGTGCATAATGTCCTCAATTACTCAGAAGGATGTCATTTTTAAGGAGTATTCCCAGAAACATATCTCCCAAATGCTTATAGTGCTAATAATAAAATGAGATGTAAACAATCTTCTGACTTGAAATGTGCATACAAGCTAATGGTAAAGATACTTTTAACACTGTCTAATTTTTATGCAATGCATATGAAGATTCATATTCATTAAGGTCCTAATATCTAAAAGTTGTGTTATCTTTGCAGTCTTCTTTCCTAGATGCTACTATGACTCTTAAAGAACAGCAGAGTACCTTGCTGCCAGATCTAAAAATTCCATATATTTTAATGCATGCTGCCACCTGAAGTTGTGGCATATTATACATCTTAAAAAAAATGTTTCATCTTCTTTCTCTGCTAGGAGGTGATTTTTACCCTGAAGGGGACTATTTCATGAATTCAATATCAAATATTACAGTAGGCCTAGAAGGGGCCTTGGGGGCTTTTCTCAATCTATTCTTGAATCTTCAAACAGGAGAATATCTTAACCATTACATAAACACATACTGGCCCATATGCTGATGCCTTAATGAATTCAGGACAGGACTAATGAGAGTTAAGCAGTAGATGTTAAATTTTAATCACATCTAAGTCTTTAATTCCTTTCATTTTGATTTTTCAGTGGATGCTGAGTATGGCAGAATGCCAAAGTTTGCGTTGAACTGATTTAGAGATACAGAGAACAGTATAAAGAAACGTGAAAAGTTGTAATGGGAGCTTGAAGGTCCAGCAACCACCCTTTACCTTGATAAGAGCAGGATGCTGCACGCCTACTAGGGAAGCCATTGTCTCAGTTCACAAATTTAAAAAAAGAGAGCGAGAGAAATAAATATTATATTCTCTTTCAAATATCATCAGTGTATTGACATCAGCCACATGTCCAATCAAAATCTCATACTGCATTTTAAGGTCATTTTCTTGTCTAGTCTTTATCTGCATTTCCTGGATATTTTAATACTTCTTTTCCATGAAGTGAAAGTGAAAGTTGCTCAGTCATGTCTGACTCTGTGTGACCCCATGGACTATATAGTCCATGGAATTCTCCAGGCTAAAATACTGGAGTGGGTAGCCATTCCCTTCTCCAGGGGATCTTCCCAATCCAGGGATTGAACCCAGGTATCCCACATTACAGGTGGATTCTTTACCAGCCACCAGGGAAGCCCAAGAATACTGGAGTGGGTAGCCTATCCTTTTCTCCAGCAGATCTTCCTGGATCCAGGAAGATCCAGGAATTCCTTCGACCCAGGAATCGAACCAGGGTTTACTGCATTGCAGGTGAATTCTTTACCAGCTGAACTACCAGGGAAGCACTGACCAATTAAAATTTTGTGACTGACTTTCAATCCAAATATCAATTCAGTTCCTACTCTAGATATTTGAATACAAACATGGGGAATATGAAAGCATACCTTATCAACTATACTGAAGAAAAAAAAAAAAGGAAACAAAACCAAAAAAACTTCACCCCACACACTGGTAGCTATGTATGCTGGGACATACTGGTTACTTGGAAGACAAATTCAAACAAAATTATAAATACATCATAAAATATAACCAGGTTGGCTACATAATTTGAAAGGTCCAGTGTAAAATGAAAACATGAAGCCTCGTATTCAAAAATTACAAATTTCAAGGTGGCAATAGCCAAATATTAAACCAAGCATGGAACCCCTCTAAGTGCAGGACTCTGTGTGACTTCACAAGTTGCATACCCATGAAACTGGTTCTTAACAACATAACTTCCATCTTATATTAATTATTAAGGATGATACCTGTAATACGTGTTCTTTTTAAAGTGATGGAGTATCAATGACTCTAAAGGAAATTCTTCTCTTTGGTTAAAGTTGGCCTGTATCTGTTTGATATTTAACCTGGTTCAGATGATACTCGCTCTGTTAAAACAATATTTGATTACTATTAGTCGATTGATTAAAATAGGCACAAGTAGTATTTTTTATAAAAAGGCTTAATACATAATGCTTACAATCTTTCTCCGAGAAAATAATAAAATTCCAGGAAGTTTGAGGCCTTATGATACTTAGAAATGTTTTACACTGATAGACTAAGATCATTCAAAGCATTAGTGGACAATATAAGCATAAATTAAATTTTTATCTTAGCCCAAATAATGAATTTTGTAAGAGCTGAAAATGATTTATGGCTAAATCTAAGTGGAAGCAAGGGAGAAAAAAAAAGAGAGTACGAATTTAAGCACAAATAAAAGTTAAGTTAGAAGCAAGGTGCCAATGCGTATTTAAGTGGCTGTTCTTCTCTGTTCCTGTTATGCTTTGTGCTTTATACTTAGACATGAAGTTTGATTACTAATAGATTTTTTGTTGCTTAAGCAAACATAATAACGGTATGAGGTTGCTGAATGATACAGCCCTGCTCTGTCTCCTGTTTAATGATGACTTGAATGGACGTGAGGCTACTGTGCTTCTTCACTGAGACATCACACATCTGCTGCAGACTTCTGAAGGAAACAAATGGCATTTCCAAAGTTAAAACTGGGTCCTGGACCTTTCCTGAAAGCAGGATCTCAGAATTACCACAATGATAAAGCTCACTGGGAGACTTACGGTAACAATGCACTTAAGGGTGCAGCATCTTAGAACTTCAGAAACTGTGATGTTAAAGCCATTTGCCATTTACTTAGGATTTTTAAAATGATTTTATATAATAGATTTGACTTTCAATCAGAAGCATCTCAAAATTACGTATAATAAAAGGTACATTACTGCTTTAAATGAGAACTTGAGTATAAAACAAGCATGGCACATGCCTAGGAGAAGGAATGAATCAATATACTTAATCCATTTCTGGGAAAACTATGCTTGGAGGGGTGGGAGGAAGAAAGAAGTCTTATGAATTGTAACTGATTCCTTGAAATCCTTAAAACTGATCGGTAATAACTTTATCTAAAAGAAGTAATAGGTTCTATTAGGGCGATTTACTAATAGGGCTCCATGTTCAAAGTTGTAAACTTCCGTGAGTCAGAAGATCCATTTAATTACCATCCTCTCTCAATTTATTCATCTGACCAAGAAACCGAAGTTAAATTTATCAATAATGTTCACTCACAAAATAGGTTGTGTTTCCAAAGATAGTTAAGTCTGTGAATTAAAACTGGATGAAGTCGCTCGCTCAGTCATGTCCAACTCTTTGTGACCCCGTGGACTGTAGCCCACCAGGCTCCTCCATCCATGGGATTCCCCAGGCAAGCATACTGGAGTGGGTTGCCATTTCCTTCTCCAGGGGATCTTCCTGACCCAGGGATTGAACCCAGGTCTCCCACATTGCAGGCAGACGCTTTAACCTCTGAGCCACCAGGGAAGCCCATAGACTGATAGTTTAGCAATTTATTCAATAAACAACTTACTACTAAATACAGTAATATCCTGCTCACATTAATTCAATTGTCCACTACAGTTATAATAGAAACAGAATTTCAATGAGAAACATGACATTTCAATAGTTACTATGTAATGACTAAAAGCTTCACCCCAGACCACATCTGGCCATTTTTCCTCTATATCCAGCTTTGCACTCTAGGGCCTGTGCATTTGCTGTTCATTCTGCCTCAGATGCTTGTCTCCAGGCTTTCAGTGGCTGACTTCCACTAGTCACTTTCCAACTGAAATGTTGTAGAAAAGGTTCATTTGAGGATGAATCCATCTAAACATACTTATCTAAAGCAATGAAAAATTACTGTATTATCTTTGATCTACCGCTCATCATATCTTCATTATTTCATTCTGTAAGTTATCTTATTTGTGTATTTCTTACTTATTAACTTCCTTTTTAAGGTCAGAGAACTTCCATATTGTGCATTTCTATGTAACTGGGACATAGGACAATTCCTGACACATATTTGTTGAGTAAATGAATAAATGTATTAATTAAAACTTAACAGCAACCTTCAACCTTCAATTCTTCAAACATGTACTAATTTTCTTTATTTTTAGATGAGGGAAATTAAGTTCAAAGACATTAAGTAAGATGCTCAAGTTCTCATAAACAGAAAATGCTAGAGCTATGATTAAAAGCCACAACCGATTAAGCTTGAGAGATTGTAGAGTTAACTTCTATTACTTCAAAAGTATCCCTCCTTCTGTAAATAAGAGCTCAGTTTCTTTTCTTGTTCTCCAGATAGAATCTACTTTCATCTCTTACCAGTACTGAGAAATGGACTCAACAGAAGGATAGAGGGAAAATTTTTTTCTCTCTTACCCTATAGTTAATTAATCAAACATCATAATAGACTTATAGTCTCCCGTCTTCATTTGATGCAATTTTTCCTTCTTCCTCCTCTGCTCTTCTTCTCTCCTTCCCTCTCTTATTTCCTCTTGCTCCTCCTCCTCTGCTGCTTCTCTTAGCCGTCCCCTCCCTCTCATGCTCCTTCTTCTTTCCTTCTTCAGAGAATTCAGGCCTTTTCAACATCTCTTCCAAATTAATATAAATATCCACTGAGGCAGTCAAGAAATAGCCCTCATAGAATCAGCACTTATCCCAAGTCAAGTAAACGTGAGAATTATAAAGGGGGAAAAAAGTGCTTCTAGTCACATCAGGGACATCTTGCTTGGGCACCTTAATAAGTATGTTAACTAACTCTTTTCTCTGTGGCATTTTCATTCCAAAGTGTTCTGACTCAAAGAATAAGAGAAAATGAGGCCTCCCTTCAGGTAGGCTCATAATATAGAAGCCAAGGGCAATACAGGTTTGGTGAGGTAATATCTTCAGTATCCAGGATAAAATTCTAGATGTATTGAGAGGTTTTATGCTGAATATGCCCTAGCACATGCATCTTTTTGTCATAAGTGGCAAAATCCGGCTTTTAATGAAATCTTTCCCATGGATCCCTGGAGAAGTCACCTTAGCTTATGATCACACTGTAGATGATTCCAAAAGTACTTTCTCTTGAATAATATACAGTTTAACTTATTTTGCCCTTGTTTTTCATTTTTCACTACCCAAAGAGGACAGTGTCCATTGTGTGGCTGAAGCTATTTTGAATTAATAGTCACGGTTCTGAATCTTGCCTCCACATATAAATACTACGAAATAGGATTCGTTTTAAAGAAAACGAAACTCAATAAGAAAAAAAAAAAGAAAAGAAAATCAAGACCAACAAAATGATACATATATTTATAACTGCACAACCAGGCTTATGGCATAATGCATTACAGTTTCACAAACAATCGATACAAATTATTGGATATAAAATTACTTTTTGATGACCACTGTGAAAATACAAGCTGTTCAAGTCATTCCTCACACTATTATTGATTTTACTCTACTTTTTCTATTGCATTTTTAAAGTACTTGGTGTCAATTTTTAAGTCTCTAGTCTCTAGTAAAATACTAAGCAAATTCACGTAGACTAGAAATTTCTAAGGAATATCAAGGAAGAAGAGATTCTTGAGAAAACTTTTGCTTTGAATTTCACATTCCAACAAGTATCTCTTTTTTTAAGATTCAAAAATGTCTTCAAAGTCACCCTCCAATAAACATTTGAAACTGTTACAGCATTTTAAGGCTAGCAGTAATTCTATTTTTATCATTTTTTTCCATAGTGTAACACTTTGTTGTTGTTGTTGCTTTTTACTTGCTAGGTCATGTCTAACTCTTTTGCAACCCTGTGGCCTGTAGCCCACGTTGAATGGGACTTGTGTTTCCTGCATTGATAGGCAGATTCTTTACCACTGAGTTAGCCAAGTGGTTCCCATGAAGACGGTAATGCTTTCTCTCAAACATGAAATCACAGGCAATTATCATGTTTAAATACAGGATTTTCTGTAATTAAATCTTTATTTATCAATTAGTATTTAATATTAATTTAGGATCATTGAAAATTAGATATAGCTACCTCTATGACCAAATTTTGATAAAGCTAGTAAGTTTCCAACAAAGTGTTTTAGGCTGGGGTCCCAGAAAACACGGCTTTCCAGGTGACTCAGCAGTAAAGAATCTGCCTGCCAATGCAGGAGATACAAGAGACTCGGATTCAAAACCTGGGTCGGGATGATCCCTGGGAGTAGGAAATGGCAACCCTCTCCAGTATTTATGCCTGGAAAATTCCATGGACAGAGAAGCCTGGTGGGCTACAGTCCATGGATCTCGAAGACTTGGACACGACTGAGAGACAGCACACACATAAACATCTTCCAAGGAAACAGACTCAGATCAGTTCAGTTCAGTTTAGTCACTCAGTCGTGTCCGACTCTTTGCGACCCCATGAATCACAGCATGCCAGGCCTCCCTGTACATCACCAACTCCCAGAGTTCACCCAAACTCATGTGCGTTGAGTCGGTGATGCCATCCAGCCATCTCATCCTCTGTCATCCCTTCTCCTCCTCCCACCCCCATTCCCTCCCAGCATCAGAGTCTTTTCCAATGAGTCAACCCCTCACATGAGGTGGCCAAAGTATTGGAGTTTCAGCTTCAGCATCCATCCTTTCAATGAACACCCAGGACTGGTCTCCTTTAGGATGGACTGGTTGGATCTCCTTGCAGTCCAAGGGACTCTCAAGAGTCTTCTCCAGCACCACAGTTCAAAGCATCAATTGTTCGGCACTCAGCTTTCTTCACAGTCCAACTCTCACATCCATACATGACTACAGGAAAAACCATAGCCTTGACTAGATGGACCTTTGTTGACAAATAATATCTCTGCTTTTTAATATGCTATCTAGGTTGGTCATAACTTTCCTTCCAAGGAGTAAGCGTCTTTTAATTTCATGGCTGCAATCACCATCTGCAGTGGTTTTGGAGCCCCCCCAAAATAAAGTCTGACCCTGTTTCCACTGTTTCCACATCTATTTCCCATGAAGTGATGGGGCCAGATGCCATGGTCTTCGTTTTCTGAATGTTGAGCTTTAAGCCAACTTTTTCACTCTCCACTTTCACTTTCATCAGGAGGCTTTTTAGTTCCTCTTCACTTTCTGCCATAAGGGTGGTGTCATCTGCATATCTGAGGCGATCGATATTTCTCCCGGCAATCTTGATTCCAGCTTGTGCTTCTTCCAGCCCAGAGTTTCTCATGATGTACTCTGCTTAGAAATTAAATAAGCAGGGTGACATACATATACAGCCTTGATGTACTCCTTTTCCTATTTGGGACCAGTCTGTTGTTCCATGTCCAGTTCTAATTGTTGCTTCCTGACCTGCATACAGGTCTCTCAACAGGCAGGTCAGGTGATCTGGTATTCCTATCTCTTTCAGCATTTTCCACAGTTTATTGTGATCCACACAGTCAAAGACTTTGGCATAGTCAATAAAGCAGAAATAGATGTTTTTTTCTGGAAGTCTCTTGCTTTTTTGATGATCCAGTGGATGTTGGCAATTTGATCTCTGATTCCTCTGCCTGCACAAATTTTATCAGGGAGGGCCCTTAATAATATCTACAAAAGAGTTAAATAGGCAGAATTGGGCAAAGAGAGAATTTTCCAGGTCATTGCTAATTCCTAATTCCAGGTCAATTAGGTCAACTAATCCTAGAGGTCAGAGAAGGCGATGGGACTCCACTCCAGTACTCTTGCCTGGAAAATCCCATGGATGGAGGAACCTGGTAGGCTGCAGTCCATGGGGTCACTAAGAGTCGGACACGACTGAGCAACTTCACTTTCACTTTTCACTTTCATGCATTGGAGAAGGAGTGGCAACCCACACCAGTGTTCTTGCCTGGAGAATCCCAGGGATGGGGGAGCCTGGTGGGCTGCCGTCTATGGGGTCACACAGAGTCAGACATGACTGAAGTGACTTAGCAATCCTAGAGGTAGTTTGGCAGCCGGACAGAACCTCTGGACTTGTGTAAGTTAAGAAAAGGGGAGTCCATGCATTTGTATCACTGTTTGAATGACTCCTTAGATGCAAGTCAACCCAGGGAAGACAGAAGGTATGACCTCAGGGAGGACAACTACTTTCAAACAAAGCCAGTTTCCTTTAATAGCCTGTGAAGGAATGAATGCCTCTATCCTCAAAGAGACACCTGGATGCTATACCACAGTGTACACTCTGAGTAGTAAAGGGTATTTTTATATTATGAGACCACACAGTCTAGAATTATTTGCATATGAGAGCTTGGTAACTCCCTAGCCATTCATATCTTGCCTCTCTCTCGATGCCTACTTCTCTGAAAATAATTTTTACTTAGCTCTTTCATTCTACCCATTGTTTATCCCTCCTTGAGTTTCAATTTCTATCTGAACTTCTGTTGTTGTTGGTTTTTTTTTTTACCTATTTCAGAATTTCAATTGAAAAACAGTGGTTTTTGCATATTTTGCTTGAGTAATGCTAAAATAATTTTCAAAATAACCATGGACCCCTCACACATTTTAAAGGTGATTTTTATAATTTTATAATTTATTTAAAAGCATGTAAAGGATATAATGTGTGATGAACTTTACATATTGAATATTATACAAATACATTCCATCATGATATTAAAAGTACTACATAGCATAAATATAAGAAATATTAATATAAGGCATAGTTCTTAGCCTATGGTATCCCAAATTATTCTTAGATAATTGAGACATAAATTTGAAAAAAACAATTAGTAATGAAAGGAAGGATATGACACTAGGGAAATGAGTTAGTGTGAATATTCAGCCTATTGTGAAATAAGATGGCCATTCTACTGCCTAAAACCTTTCAGGTCCTTTCCAGTGTCATTGGGAAAAGATGTAACTTTTCGGCCACACATACTATACTCACTTTTCAGCTTTTATTTCTGCTGTATATTTCTTTATATTGAGAGAGTAAATCCTAGGCAGGTAGATAAGAAGTCTGGAGTTTTCGAAGAGGAGATCAGTTCAGTTGAGTTCAGTCGCTCAGTCGTGTCCAACTCTTTGGAACCCATGGACTGCAGCACACCAGGCCTCCCTGTCCATCACCAACTCCCACAGTTAACTCAAACTCATGTCCATTGAGTTGGTGATGCCGTCTAACCATCTCATTCTCTGCAGTCCTCTTCTCCTCTACCATCAATCTTTCTCAGTATCAGGGGCTTTTCCAATGAGTCCGTTCTTTGCATCAGGTGGCCAAAGTATTAGAGTTTCAACTTCAGCATCAGTCCTTCCAATGAATATTCAGTACTGATTTCCTTTAGGATGGACTGGTTGGATCTCCTTGCAGTCGAAGGGACTCTCAAGAGTCTTTTCCAACACAACAGTTCAAAAGCATCAATTATTCCGTGCTCAGCTTTCTTTAAAATCCAACTCTCACATCCATACATGACCACAGGAAAAACCACAGCTTTGACTAGATGGACCTTTGTTGGCAAAGTAATGTCTCTGCTTTTTAATTTCTGTCTAGGTTGGTCATAATTTTCCTCCCAAGAAGCAAGCGTCTTTTAATTTCATGGGTGCAGTCACCATCTGCAGTGATTTTGGAGCCCAAGAAAATAAAGTCTGACACTGTTTCCATTGTTTCCCCATCTATTTCTCATGAAGTGATGGGACCAGATGCCATGATCTTTGTTTTCTGAATGTTGAGCTTTAAGCCAATGTTTCACTCTCCTCTTTCACTTTCATCAAGAGGCTTTTTAGTTCCTCTTCACTTTCTGCCATAAGGGTGGTGTCATCTGCATATCTGAGGTGATTGATATTTCTCCCAGCAATCTTGATTCCAGCTTGTGCTTCTTCCAGCCCAGAGTTTCTCATGATGTACTCTGCATAGAAGTTAAATAAGCAGGGTGACAATATACAGCCTTGACGTACTCCTTTTCCTATTTGGAACCAGTCTGTTGTTCCATGTCCAGTTCTAACTGTTGCCTCCTGACCTGCATATAGGTTTCTCAAGAGGCAGGTCAGGTGGTCTGGTATTCCCATCTCTTTCAGAAGCCCAGTTTTATTTAAAGATGGCTTTTGAAAGCCATCTCCATTTGGCACCTCAACATTGCCTTTGGGCTCTCAAAATGTTTTTCCAGCTTCCATCCCTCCTCCCTCCCTCCTCTCTCTTTCCTTTTTCTCTTCTCTTTCCCCTCCTTCTCGCTTAACTTGACTTTAACCAAGACACCAAAAGTTCTGTGAGATGCCACTTCTCTTGTTTCCCAGCATCCCATATGCTCTTCTCTCTTGGTCTTTACCACACCTTGCATCATTACCTCCCTGTATCTCACGTCAATTGCCAGGATCTCTGAAGCTAAGGGCCTTCTAACTTGTTCACTGTTATATATCCAACGATTAATACACCATCTGGTAAATAGTTCAAGCATAATTAATATTTATTGAATAAATTAAATAGTTACTGAATGGTGAAATTAATAAAGTTAACTATTAGAGGAGATAATCTTTATGTTTTAAACAATGTATGAGAATTGTACTGGAAGACAAAAAGTAAAGGATTTCTGGTTTCATTTCTTGAAAGATGACTGTTTCTTTAGAAGCAGGCTACTTTTCTAGAACTACATCCTAAAATCTAGCACAATATTAGTAGAAAAATAACAAGTTATGCTCTCCTGGCAAATTTAAGTAATATATCTTTACTGACAAAATATAAAGATTACATTTCTCTATCTCATCCCCCTCTTATCCCTCCCAATATAGGACTTCCAGAAGATGGAAATAAGTTTTCCGTCTAGGAATTAAAACAAATACTAGATAAATAATAGATCAGAGTAGTGATAAGCAAATCCATTTTTAACCGAGTACTTTCTATGTTACAAGTAGGCTTTTTTCACACATTTTATGCCACACTTAATCCTGTGGCTAAAAAAACAAAAATTCTAAATTTGCTCTATCTCTTGGGTTCTGTCTATAAAATGTAAATATGTCTGGTTGATTGAAGTGTCCAGATGTTTTGGTGTGATATAAAAACATCTTTAGACTACCAAGTACTTCACAGCAATAATTGCACTTTAAATAGCTGATAGAATTATTTTATTGTTGACAGTTTTTGAACCTAATTTTGGTGGAATACTGTTCTCTTGGAATAAAACTATTTTCAGAGTCATTTTTCTTGCAGAATATAGTAAAATGTATTTGTGCCTCCAGCTGCTTCTTACTGAAACTGTTTGTAAGGTCTGCTGATATAAAACTTTCATATCTACACTGGCTATGAGACTACCAGAATTCTTTTTTATCTCTGCCACTGACCATTTGATTGACTCTGAACAAATCATCCTATGATCCTGGTCTCAGTTCTTTCATCTATAAAATTAAGACATCAGAGAGGTGATTGCTAAGGCCCTTTTCAGTTCTAGTATTCAATGACATTATAATTTCAAATCCTACCTAAAAAGAGATATCGTGACATTCTTAACTGAGTTATGAATCTATGGCTTGTGCTACAGATTTTGATTCTCCCACAGGTGAAGGGAGAGGCTTCTGTAATACAATATAATCTGTTCCAGTACATCTAGACTTTGCCCCTTATTTTCAGGAGCCTCTTAAATTTGATTAAGTTTACGATAAGGAGGGTATGGATTATTTGAGCATAAAGCCCATTTATAGCTCATTTATTTACCCATTTTTATTTCAGTCTGTATCATTTTCCTATAGGTATGACAGGTAAGCAAGAATGTAGTCACTCAAGGACACATATCTTAGCTATCATGTTGGTAACAAGAATAATGAAACAACAGCTGCAAGCATTTATGAAACAAATGATTATGTGTCAGACATTAGTAATGTAACGATCCTAAGAAATATGAACTATTATCTCCATTTTTAGTGATGAACAATCTAAGTCCAAGAGGTACTTACAAATACTGCTAAATAACAGGGTCAGTATTAGAAACTATTTGGAGACTTTTAACGTATCCATTTCTAAGGGAAGTGTAGAATTTAGGGCCAATGAACACCGATTATTCTGTGTAAACTCCGTTCAATTTAACCCAATTCCACAACAGAAGTCACAAGTAAGAACAACTGGTTCTTAATATGGAAAATATTAAATATTAAGAGTCTGGAATTTTCAAGAAGGAGGAAAGGACATTTTCTTTTCCATATTCCTTAGTATTGAGTGAGTGAGTGAAGTCAGTCATGTCAGACTCTTTGAGACTGCATGGACTGTAGCTGGCCAGGTTCCTCCAGCCATGGGATTTTCCAGGGAAGAACACTGGAGTGAGTTGCCATTTCCTTCTCCAGGGGATCTTCCACCCAGGGATCAAACCTGGGTCTCCAGCATTACAGGCAGACACCTTACCCTCTGAGCCACCAGGAAGAACAGAGAAGAATCCTTTGTCTTAGTAAGAATTATATAACAACAATGTATTCTGCAAAGATGGGCTCAATAAAGGACAGAAATGGTATGGACCTAATAGAAGCAGAAGATATTAAGAAGAGGTGGCAAGAATATACAGAAGAACTGTACAAAAAAGATCTTCATGACCAAGATAATCACGAGGGTATGATCACTGACCTAGAGCCAGACATCCTGGAATATGAAGTCAAGTGGGCCTTAGAGAGCGTCACTACGAACAAAGCTAGTGGAGGTGATGGAATTCCAGTTGAGCTATTCCAAATCCTGAAAGATGATGCTGTGAAAGTGCTGCACTCAATGTGCCAGCAAATATGGAAAACTCAGCAGTGGCCACAGGACTGGAAAAGGTCAGTTTTCATTCCTATTCCAAAGAAAGGCAATGCCAAAGAATGCTCAAACTACCACACAATTGCACTCATCTCACACGCTAGCAAAGTAATGCTTAAAATTCTCCAAGCCAGCTTAAGCAATATGTGAATCATGAACTTCCAGATGTTCAAGCTGGTTTTAGAAAAGGCAGAGGAACCAGAGATCAAACTGCCAACATCCGCCGGATCATGGAAAAAGTAAGAGAGTTCCAGAAAAACATCTATTTCTGCTCTATTGGCTATGCCAAAGCCTTTGACTGTGTGGATCATAATAAACTATGGAAAATTCTGAAAGAGATGGAATACCGGACCACCTGACCTGCCTCTTGAGAAACCTATATGCAGGTCAGGAGGCAACAGTTAGAACTGGACATAGAACAACAGACTGGTTCCAAATAGGAAAAGGAGTATGTCAAGGCTGTATATTGTCACCCTGCTTATTTAACTTCTATGCAGAGTACATCATGAGAAACTCTGGGCTGGAAGAAGCACAAGCTGGAATCAAGATTACCAGGAGAAATATCAATCACCTCAGATATGCAGATGACACCACCCTTATGGCAGAAAGTGCAGAGGAACTCAAAAGCCTCTTGATGAAAGTGAAAGTGGAGAGTGAAAAAGTTGGCTTAAAGCTCAACATTCAGAAAACGAAGACCATGGCATCTGGTCCCATCACTTCATGGGAAATAGATGGGGAAACAATGGAAACAGTGTCAGATTTTATTTTTGGGGGGGGCTCCAAAATCACTGCAGATGGTGACTGCAGCCATGAAATTAAAAGACGCTTACTCCTTGGAAGAAAAGTTATGACCAACCTAGATAGCATATTCAAAAGCAGAGACATTACTTTGCCAACAAAGGTCCATCTAGTCAAGGCTATGGTTTTTCCAGTGGTCATGTATGGATATGAGAGTTGGACCGTGAAGAAAGCTAAGCACTGAAGAATTGATGTTTTTGAACTGTGGTGTTGAAGAAGACTCTTGAGAGTCCCTTGGACTGCAAGGAGATCCAACCAGTCCATTCTGAAGGATATCAGCCCTGGAATTTCTTTGGAAGGAATGATGCTAAAGCTGAAACTCCAGTACTTTGGCCACCTCATGTGAAGAGTTGACTCATTGGAAAAGACTCTGATGCTGGGAAGGATTGGGGGCAGGAGGATAAGGGGATGACAGAGGATGAGATGCTGGATGGCATCACTGACTCGATGGATGTGAGTCTGAGTGAACTCCAGGAGTTGGTGATGGACAGGAGGCCTGGCGTGCTGTGATTCACGGGGTCATAAAGAGTTGGACATGAGTAAGCTTGGTACTGAACTGAACTGAATGTATTCTGCTTGAATATTTCTCCTTCTTGAGAACCTTTTCACTAATCCTGTTATCTTAAATTTTTATTATGGGAGTAGGTCCTGTAAGATCTTTCTATTGCTAGGTCCAATCCTGTCATCTTAAAATGTAAATTGCAGCAGTGGGTCTAGTAAGATCTTTACAAGCTTGAGAGAATCTTTTGATTTACTGTAGCAATCAATTAAAAAAAACTATAACTCTCTGGCTTACAGAGAAGACTGTATATTGTCACCCTGCTTATTTAACTTACATGCAGAGAACATCATGAGAAATGCTGGGCTGAATGAAGCACAAGCTGGAATCAAGATTGCTGGGAGATATATAAATAACCTCAGATATGCAGATGACATCACACTTATGGCAGAAAGCAAAAAAGAACTAAAGAGCCTCTTGATGAAAGTGAAAGAGGAGAGTGAAAACGTTGGCTTAAAACTCAACATTCAGAAAAGTAAGATCATAGCATCTGGTCCAATCACTTCATGGCAAATAGGTAGGAAACAGTGGAATCAGTGACAGACTTTATCTTTTGGGGCTCCAAAATCACTGCAGATGGTGACTGCAGCCATGAAATTAAAGATGCTTGGTCCTTGGAATAAAAGTTATGACCAATCTAGACAGCATATTAAAAAGCAGAGACATTACTTTACCAACAAAGGTCCATCTCGTCAAAGCTATGGTTTTTCTAGTTGTCATGTATGGATGTGAGAGTTGGACTATAAAGAAAGCTGAGAGCTGAATAATTGATGCTTTTGAACTGCGGTGTTTGGGAAGACTGTTGAGAGTCCCTTGGACTTCAAGGAGATCAAAGCAGTCCATCCTAAAGGAAATCAGTGCTGAATATTCATTGGAAGGACTTATGTTGAAGTTGAAACTCCAATACTTTGGCCACCTGATGCGAAGAACTGATTCATTGGGAAAGACCCTGATGCTGGCAAAGATTGAAGGCTGAAGGAGAAGTAGACGACAGAGGATGAGATGGTTGGATGGCTTCACGGACTCAAAGGACATGAGTTTGAGTAAACTCCAGGAGTTGGTGATGGACAGGGAAGCCTGGCATGCTGCAGTCCATTGGATCACAGAGTCAGAAACAAGTGAGCGATTGAACTGAACTGTTTCCCCACCTTCTTTCTTGATTAAAAAAAAATAATAATAATGAAAGAAAATAGATTCAGAATTCAAGGATTTTCTGATATCTTAGTTCCTTTAGAAATATTGCCTCACTTCCCTTAGCTTCAGAAACTCCATGTATCAATATGAAAACCTACAATGCTGATATTCTCTCTACTGATTCCAGTTGTCTTGTTCTCTATCTCCATTTCATTCATTTTCTCTAGGTCAAAAGTAAATGAACACTATAAGCTGCGAACATAATTATTCTTACATACCCAAATTATAGTATTAAATGACAGAAGAGGGGGCAGAAAATAATAGTGTTTTTAGATGACAGAATACAACCTGTTTTCTCCAAAACTATGAAAAACTTGTTTATGTGTATAAACAATATAAGACAGTAGACTTAGGAAACAGCAAAAATAAATCAATAAATAAAACAAAACATAAAACATATCATTGCAGCTATCTACATCATTACTATCAACTTCTTGACTGAAACTCTTTCCAAAATATCAAAAACAATTTTTATAAATGTCTGTTCATTTCCATTACATTGAAATGTAGCATGCATAATTTTATTCCAAATTGAAATTTATTTAGCTTTGTGTAGATACATGCTTCACCTACAAAAATCAGGGATGTTAAATTTTACTAATTCTAAATAATTATATTTATTTATAAATAAACCAATATGCAACTTGGGCTGAGATTTCATTTCATATTTATTGACAACCATATATCTCTCTGATATTTAATTAGTGTTGTTATTTATCTTATAGTCACAGATACCTGAACCAAGCAAATAACTGAAAAGCATATCTTTAGCTAGCTAGACAGTTACTTTAATATAAGCTTACCTCCCCTGCTTTGTAAAATGCAAAGATCTATCTTTCTTGTTTTTCCTACCTGTTTCATTTCATACAGAGGTTTCATGTTTGAATTCTAATTTGCTAACCTTGAGAGCTGGGGTCTTCCATATATTTAATGAAGTTGGTTAATAAATCTCAGTTCTCCTCAAGTAAGCAATCCTACTGCAGACTCAGCTCTCTCTCCCTTGACTTTTCTGGAGCCCAAATAAGATTTGTGCTCTGACAGGGTGAACATTTACTTTATCAGAAAGCATATTAGGGTGGGCATGTCTCAGCATAATGTGCACCAGAATCAGAGAGGATGACTAATTTGTTCTGCTATTAAGCGGATAATAAAATGATTTAGGCATGTAGATATGAAACAGCCAGCACTTTAAGAATTATATGTAGCATATTTCATCTTATATCTGGCCAAGACTAAAAATATTTTATGTATTAAGTGACATTTACAGGAAAGACAAGGCTTACCCAGAACTTAGAAATGTTTACCTAAGATGAGTTAAGAAGATAATAACTAAAAATTGAAGTTAGGCTCAGCTATGTGCATTTTGCAAATTTTATTTTATACTAGCTTAGATTTGCCAATTTCTTTCATGCCTAAATGTTTTTTAAAAACAGCACAATGTCAGGAAATACAAATCAATGCAGTATAAGAACATTAATTAGAATTTTATTCTAAATAGTAACCTGTTGATTACCAAGATAACTGCTAATGTGTATGCATGCATGTGGGTTTCTATGTATATAGAAAACACTAATTATCTTTAAAAATCCAGCTTATGTTTATAAGACAGGCAGTCTCTGCTAGAACTGTAAACTGGTGTACTCCTTCTCAAAATAATTTGAAAGTACATATGAAGAGCCTAAAAGATGCAAAAATTCTTTGAGATGGCAATTCTACAATGTCCAAGAAATATCCTGAAAAATCATCAGTGATCTGAGAGTAAGATGTTCATCACAGACTTTTATCATAACAATACTTAAGGAAATACTCAAAATATTTCACAAAGGAGGAATGATTAAATTTTAACATGTTCATAGAGTATCATGTTATCATTAAAAATTATATTTTCAAAGTTTTAACTGTATACAGAGAAATATATACAGCAAAATTTTAAATAAAATGTCAGATACAAACATATGTATCTTATGAGAGCAGTACAGAGAACAAAATATTTAAAATAATTGCTTTGTTTATATCTGGTTGAGAAACTTATTCTCTTTAAATATTTCAGTATTTCCTATGCTACAATGAAAACATGCTTCTTAGTAATTAAAAAATAACAATTAAAAATAACCATCACATAAGTTGATTATACTATTAAACACTTTTTTACTGGTCACATTTCACTAAATCAAAGTATCTATTAAAGTTCCCAAATACCTTTTTGAAAAGTGATCAGTTATGTAGACTATGAGAGTCATAACTAAAAACAATCGTTGAAAAATACACACAATTTACCTGTGGTGTTTATAAGAAGTTTTATAAAGAGTTAACACTCAATACTTCAAGAAAAAACTATCTACATTCAATTTTTTTCAATGATTTGTTTTTTCTTTAGTTTTCATACAGTTGTTCATCACTGTACAATAGTCATCATCTTTTTTTTTTTTTTTAATGAAGTACAGTGGTTTCAAAGCAGTCTAAAGGGCCTATACACGTAGGAATGAAACTTCATTTATAAGTCTAGCAAACTACGAAAAAGTGAAATCATGACTCTTGTACAAATATAAAAAGAAACTAGTCAAAGATTTTCTTCAGTGAACTAAGAAAACTAACAGGCTGTTGAAACTAATTTAAATGAGAATTTGACTTACAGAGATAAATATTCTGTACCGGACAAAATTCATTTTCCTTGCTATGGTCAAGAATCATTTGCATTGCCCTCAGTTTTCCACAATTTACCCTCTACTCTTAAATAGTTTAAAATGAAGTGGACAACAGAAAGTCATTCAAAGAATCAGAATGTCCTATAGTCTCCTTTGTCCATTTCTAAGCCCTCTACAATTTGTCCTGACAGCCTCAAGTATTATTTCTCATGAATTTTGGTGAAACATTACAATTTTTCAGTTAAAAAAAAATGTACTTTATATCAGAACCAAAATTTCTCTCTCACACAAAAGCATTAGAGTTACCTTCCATAGATCATATACCTATTTGTTACCAGCATATGCCTCTGGGTTACTGTCTCCAACTTTGTTTCCTTTTTCCCTTTATTTAAGATTAATACGGCATGGTTTAAATAACTGCCTGAGAAATATGGAAAAATCTTCCACAAGCATCTAGAATAAAAGCACAGACAGCGGTTTTGGGTGTGTCTGCTTTGTTTTTCAAAGCCATGTCACTGCTATCGTGGCTGGAGTACAGGACAAGCCAAATGAACATTTGGGGAATGAAAAAGGGAAGTCTAAGAAATCCTCTTTGTATCTGGACATCTTGATCCCTTAAGAAATAAAGTGTAGATGTTTTACATTTCCTGGAAACTGAGGACAATGCTCTTCATTTAAACTGGTGAGTAAAATACTATTCCACAAAGATTAGTCAATTGTAGGGAAAGGTGTCACTAAAACAGAAAACCTCCCCTGAGATAAAGAAGAACCAAAGCAGGGTAATCATATACCGAGGTTGGGATGGTTATCAAAAAGAATTCTGGTTATAAGACAAGTTTCCACTAACTTCCCCTATATCCTAAGCTGTGAAAAATCAGGAGGAATTTTCTCAAAAAAGGAACCACTAAAAAGCAAATAATTTAGGAAGGTTATGAGAAAGTGGTTTGAAAGTATGTCATCAGTATTAAGACTATGTAGAATAGCAGAAAACGCTCGGGGAAACAGTCTCCTTTTCTTTGGGACCAAAAAGAACTGTGGCCCGCAGTGAAGGAGGTGGTGCACAGTCAGTGATCTCATGACCCCTGAAGAGTAGAAAACTCATTACTGTAACATCAGACAGGAGCATGGGCATAAAATTAGTAGTGATATGAGTAACATTAGTGTACTAGGAGAGAGAGAAGCAGGAAAACCAGCAGTAGTGCCACCCCGAAGCCATGGAAAAGTGGCATCTTTCTCCCTCCAAACATTCTAGATAGAAATATGAATACAAAACTGTACATATGGAAGATGCTGGCCCATAGAGAAGTGGCTAATCCAATTTCATTTTAATGGTAGGGATAGTAGTCTCTATTTTGGGGGCCAAATTTTGATTTTCCCAGTGTTGGGTAGTGTAGAGGGATATAAGAGGTATAAGCATTCTCTTAGATGCTGTGGCCCATTTACTTTAAGTGACTGGGCCTGAGGATGTGTAGAGAACAGAGCAAAAATGCAGAGCAAGCCAGTGAGCCTGGGCCTTAAATGCTGCATAGGCAGCAGCCCAAGGGCCATAAGTGCTTGTCTTTATTTCTATTTCCAAATCTAAAACTAGCTAATATCCCAGCATCACTAAGCCTCCTGAGCAGTGAAGGAAGGAATTTAGAGACTGGAAACCTGAAGAACTGCTATTCAAAGTCTAATCATTTCGATAATGCATGAAAAACTGCATGTGTTGATTGTCGAGTGCTTTAAATGCTAACTCCTGTTCTCTGTATCCTTTTATTTTCATGGAGACAATTTCAGCGGACATGGGTTACACACTTTCCTTGTGTTGATCTCTCATCTTAAATTTGAAAAACATAGTCTAGGAAGGAACTATACACCAGAATCATCTTTATTGTCCTCCAGATATTGAGGCAGATTGGCTAAAACACTTGTCAATATGACCAACTTTATGCTTCCTCTAGCATATATAGGCTGTTTCTCCATAGAGTAAAATTGCTGCTAAATACAAAGACTTAACATTATAGGATTTTTACAAATTCCCAATAAACTAAAAATCACAATATCTTTTACTAATATGTATCAATTTCCCAAACATACACATCCAAAGCCTATCAAATCAAGCCTTATATTTTAACATCAGATGTTCAAAAATCTCTTCAAATGGTCTTTTAAAATCATTCCAGTTTGTTATAATTGAATTGTTTCAATTAAGTTCTAATTATGCGACTTTCCTTATGATTCTTATGGTTATGGTTGTTGAAAGAATGATGGCAAGTCAAGGAGTAAATAAGGTAGTCCAGGTTAAAAATGTTGAATAGAAAAGTCTAGGCAGGTTACGAAATTAACTGAAGCCAGAACCAGAATCAAGAATTAAAGAGAATGGGATGTGACTGCTGAGTAACAAGAAACCACAACAGAAATATTGCTTAAGATAAGAAGGAATGGAATAAGAAATCTTTTAGGGATGGACATTTTGTAAAAACCTAGGCATCTCCCAATAATTATTTTCATGTCCTATAAAACAGTCATTATTCTAGCTATTATAAAAAAATAATATAAAAGACTGATTATAGCTATTATAAAAAATAATATAAAAGACTGATTATAGTTTTTCATTCAAAGACTTTATCATGTATTGTGGGGAAAGAAAACAATGATCACTGAACTTTCAATAATGATAAAGCCTAAGTTTTAACCATGATTGTAACTTAAATGATGATTAAAGTCACAGAAATCAAATTTCTATAAATTCGGCAGCTGGGAAATAAACGGTTGGTAAAAAAGGATATTTGAGATCTTTCATAGCTCTGTTTCTCTTTAACATCTACTCTGAACTCAGGTGGTTGGTTACCAGAAACAATAAAATGGACAATGATATTGATTACAGATAGTATATCTGAAGACTGAAAAGAAGACACTGGGGTTCTGACAGGGCAAATGATTTGCACGAAGACAAGTAAAAGCAGATTATAGGGAAGAAGTAAAGAAGATGCTTAGACATGGTGACCAGAGAGAGGGAAGCTTAGGAGAATCACGTGATGGAATGAATCACAGGATTCAGATTTAAGGACAGAAATTCAGATCTTGATCCCATTACTACAATCTAGGTCTGTAGTATTGAAGATGATAGTTATGTCTCTGACCTTAATTGGCGCTTGGACCTACCTTACAGTGTGCTGTGTGCTAAGTCGCTTCAGTTGTGGCCGACTCTTTGTGACCCCATGGACCACAGCTGGCCAGACTCCTCTGTCCATGGGATTCTCCAGACAAGAATATTGGAGTGGGTTGCCCTTTCCTTCTCCAGGGGATCCTTCCCAACTCAGAGATCACACCTGAGTCTCTTATATCTCCTGCATTGGCAGGTGGGTTCTTTACCACTAGTGCGACATGGGAAGTTATTTTCACAAACTTCTATAGCTCCACCTTACAGAAGTTTGTGAAAACAAAATGCTGTATATATATATTAGTTACATTTGTGAAAGGGTATCTTAATTAAACATTTCTTACTTACTAAGATAATTGTATATTTTCCTCAAGAATAAAAGATCAATTTCTTTAACAAGAAAATTTAACTTAATGAATTTACTCAATTCATTTTATCATTTTATTTGTCTACATATATATGTGTTTGTGTATACATATATACGTATATATTTATCTTATAACTAGAAATGTCTGCTTGTTAAAAATGCTGATTCTATCTCATCACCACCAAATATTCTGCTTCAAAATATTTAAGATTTAAGACTCAGTCCATAAATTTATTTATTAACATCTGAGGTGATTCTTAGAAAGCATCACTACGAACAAAGCTAGTGGGGGTGATGGAATTCCAGTTGAGCTACTTCAAATCCTGAAAGATGATGCTGTGAAAGGGCTGCACTTAATATGCCAGCAAATTTGGAAAACTCAGCAGTGGCCACAGGACTGGAAAAGGTCAGTTTTCATTCCAATCCTAAAGAAAGGCAATGCCAAAGAATGCTCACACTACCGCACAATTGCACTCATCTCACACACTATGAAAGTAATGCTCAAAATTCTCCAAGCCAGGCTTCAGCAATACATGAACCATGAACTTCCTGATGTTCAAGCTGGTTTTAGAAAAGGCAGAGGAACCAGAGATCAAATTGCCAACATCCACTGGATCATCGAAAAAGCAAGAGAGTTCCAGAAAAACATCTATTTCTGCTTTACTGACTATGCCAAAGCCTTTGATTGTGCGGATCACAATAAACTGTGGAAAATTCTGAAAGAGATGAGCATACCAGACCACCTGACCTGCCTCTTGAGAAATTTGTATGCAGATCAGGAAGCAACAGTTAGAATTGGACATGGAACAACAGACTGGTTCCAAATACGAAAAGGAGTACTGTCTATAAAAGGCTGTATATTGTCACCCTGCTTATTTAACTTCTATGCAGAGTACATCATGAGAAACTCTGGGCTGGAAGAAGCACAAGCTGGAATCAAGATTGCTGGGAGAAATATCAGTAACCTCAGATATGCAGATGACACCACCCTTATGGCAGAAAGTGAAGAGGAACTAAAAAGCCTCTTGATAAAGCGAAAGAGGAGAGTGAAAAAGTTGGCTTAAAGCTCAACATTCAGAAAACGAAGATCATGGCATCTGCTTCCATCACTTCATGGCAGATAGATGGGGAAACAGTGGAAATAGTGTCAGACTTTATTTTTTGGGGCTCTAAAACCACTGCAGATGATGATTGCAGCTATGAAATTAAAGGACGCTTACTCCTTGGAAGGAAAGTTATGACCAACCTAGATAGCATATTGAAAAGCAGAGATATTACTTTGCCAACAAAGGTCCATCTAGTCAAGGCTATGATTTTTCCAGTGGTCTGTATGGATGTGAGAGTTGGACTGTGAAGAAAGCTGAGCACAGAAGATTTGATGCTTTTGAACTGTGGTGTTGGAGAAGACTCTTGAGACTTCCTTGGACTGCAAGGAGATCCAACCAGTCCATTCTGAAGGAGATCAGTCCTGGGTGTTCTTTGGAAGGACGGATGCTAAAGCTGAAACTCCAATATTTGGCCACCTCATGCGAAGAGTTGACTCATTGGAAAAGACTCTGATGCTGGGAGGGATTGGGGGCAGGAGAAGGGGACGACAGAGGATCAGATGGTTGGATGGCATCAGTGACTTGATGGCCATGAGTCTGAGTGAACTCCAGGAGTCGGTGATGGATGGGGAGGCCTGGCATGCTGCGATTCATGGGGTCCCAAAGAGTCGGACACGACTGAGCGACTGAACTGGATTGAACTGAACTGAGGTGATACTAATGCAGGAAGTCTGAGTACCACACTTTGAGAATCACTGCTTTAGTGACTTTATTGCAAATGTGATAATATACTGGATTCATGTGGAGAACTTTAAAAAATACCAAAGACTGACTCTCCACAGAAGGGTTCTTAAAAGACTGGGGTGTGGCTTGCACATTGGAATTCCAAAATCTCCCCATGTGATAATGGGAAGCCAATGCTGAGATCCACTAATTTTTAGAGTCTATTAATTGTTTTCAAAACTTAACATAGCAGATTTTGAATAATACTTAATAGTATATAGAACCTAGAATTTAACAGTCCTCTAGGTTTTAGTATGATATGGATGCAGCGACTTCACTTTCACTTTTCACTTTCACGGACTGGAGAAGGAAATGGCAACCCACTCGAGTGTTCTTGCCTGGAGAATCCCAGGGATGAGGGAGCCTGGTGGGCTGCCGTCTACGGGGTCGCACAGAGTTGGACACAACTGAAACGACTTAGCAGCAGCAGCATCAGGACTGTAGAAAACATAACTCATTTTCACCCTTTAAATAAGAAACTTGCCAAGGAAATCAGCTTTGAATAGTCTTATTTGATTTTCTTTCCTTCCTGTATGTCTCTAATGGTGAAATTTACTATCTATTTTCTCTCCTCTGTTCATTTTCTTTAGCCTTGTGCTGCATGCAGTGCTTTCTTCACTATCCCAGAGGCATTATTTTACATTAATATTCATTAAGTTTAACCCCAAGACTCCATTGAACTTCCTCCATTCTCCAAATCTTCCTGTTTCTTATAGTTCTTACAACCTATTTTGGTGGAAGTGGTAAACTAAAAATTTTAGGTTATTTATAAGAAAACAAAATAAAAATAACTTTCCAAAATACATTTTCTCTTCAGAAGTTACAATCCTCAATTCTCACTCCACATAGTCAATGAAATTCCTAAGAGACTAGATTTATAAAGCCAATATTAAAAATATCTACTGTAATAAGAATACGCAGTTATGCAAAAAGGTCAACAACAAATTGCATTATTCAAAATGCTTCCCTTCCAGCAAATTGCACTCCCTTTGAGGTTAATGGTTCTACATTCACAAATATACACAATTACATTAAATGAACTATCATTCTCTCCTTAATACAACTAGTCAACCAAATGATTTGTTTTGGATCCATCTTTTTAACTTCCAAGATTACTGGCAAACTACAAAAGCAGACTAGCTAAGATACAAAGCATTTAGGTTCTATCACAAAAGAACAGTCCAACCATGTGAATTTTCATGGAATCTAGTCATTACTAGCATTGAACAATTAATTAATAGAAACACATCTCACCTAATGGGCTTCCCTGGTGGCTCAGAAGTAAAGAATCCACCTGAAACGCAGGATATGCAGGAGACATGGGTTCGATTCCTGAGTAGGGAAGATTCCCTGGAGAAGAAATAGCAACCCACTCCAATATTCTTGCTTAGGAAATCCCATGCACAGAGGAGCCTGGTGGGCTACAGTATATGGGGTTGCAAAGAGTCAGGCACAACTTAATGACTAAACAACAAAACCATCTCATCCAACAGAAAATTTTATCATCAAAGTAAATTATGTACACATATATATGAATATACATGATACAAAAAATATGTCCTCTTAAAAGAAGTAATCAATCCTAACAAACAAGTTTTAAAAGACAAGGCCCTGGCTTTCTCTAAGTTTTCACTAATATTATCTCAATCATTCTGACTAAACTAAAGCAAGTAGTTTTGAATTGAGTTTCTAAATAACTGATGAACCACTCTTTGGCTAATGGCTATTTCTAAGATTGCAGGCATATTATCAATTAAGAAATTATTTGGCTTCTAAAAAACTCTAAGAATATCACCTAAATTTGAACTGATGTCTTCTGTAGGTAACTGAATGAACAATTTTTAACTGCTTTATGATATTTATTTTTTGTTTCACAAACTGCCTACAGTATTATGTGTTACTTTTGCAAAAGAAAAATATAAATGTTACTCTTTAAAAATCCCATGGACAGAGGAGCCTCGTGGGCTACATTCTTTGGCAATGTCAAAGAATGGTCAAACTACTGCACAAATGCACTCATCTCACGTGCTAGTAAAGTCATGCTCAAAATTCTCCAAGCCAGGCTTCAGCAATACGTGAACCGTGAACTTCCTGATGTTCAAGCTGGTTTTAGAAAAGGCAGAGGAACCAGAGATCAAATTGCCAACATCCACTGGATCATCGAAAAAGCAAGAGAGTTCCAGAAAAACATCTATTTCTGCTTTATTGACTATGCCAAAGCCTTTGACTATGTGGATCACAATAGACTGTGGAAAATTCTGAAAGAGATGGGAATACCAGACCACCTGACTTGCCTCTTGAGAAATCTGTATGCAGATCAGGAAGCAACAGTTAGAACTGGACATGGAACAACAGACTGGTTCCAAATAGGAAAAGGAGTACTGTATATAAAAGGCTGTATATTGTCACCCTGCTCATTTAACTTATATGCAGAGTACATCATGAGAAATGCTGGGCTGGAAGAAGCACAAGCTGGAATCAAGACTGCCGGGAGAAATCTCAATAACCTCAGATATGCAGATGACACCACCCTTATGGCAGAAAGTGAAGAGGAACTAAAAAGCCTCTTGATGAAAGTGAAAGAGGAGAGTGAAAAAGTTGGCTTAAAGCTCAACATTCAGAAAACAAAGATCATGGCATCCAGTCCCATCACTTCATGGGAAATAGATGGGGAAACAGTGGAAACAGTGTCAGACTTTATTTTGGGGGGCTCCAAAATCACTGCAGATGGTGACTGCAGCCATGAAATTAAAAGACGCTTACTCCTTGGAAGGAAAGTTATGACCAACCTAGATACCATATTCAAAAGCAGAGACGTTACTTTGCCAACAAAGGTCCATCTAGTCAAGGCTATACTTTGCCAACAAAGGTTTGTCTAGTCAAGGCTATGGTTTTTCCTGTGGTCATGTATGGATGTGAGAGTTGGACTGTGAAGAAGGCTGAGTGCCGAAGAATTGATGCTTTTGAACTGTGGTGTTGGAGAAGACTCTTGAGAGTCCCTTGGACTGCAAGGAGATCCAACCGGTCCATTCTGAAGGAGATCAGCCCTGGGATTTCTTTGGAAGGAATGATGCTAAAGCTGAAACTCCAGTACTTTGGCCACCTCATGTGAAGAGTTGACTCATTGGAAAAGACTCTGATGCTGGGTGGGATTGGGGGCAGGAGGAGAAGTGGACGACAGAGGTTGAGATGGCAGAATGGCATCATTGACTCGATGGATGTGAGTCTGAGTGAACTCTGGGAGTTGGTGATGGACAGGGAGGCCTGGCGTGCTGTGATTCATGGGGTCTCACAGAGTTGGACACGACTGAGTGACTGAACTGAACTCTTTAAAAAAGAAAATGAAGTAATTTTACTTTCTAAAATATAAATTAAATAAGTAGGAATACTGGCAATAAAGATACCTTACGCCTAATCACAAATAAGATCCTTTTTTTATACCTATCTATAAAATTTTCACTAGGAATTTATTTTTGAAAAATCTTTCCAGGAATACAAACATTCCCTTTTATTTAAGGTTCTGAACATTTATAAATATAATGCATTAAAATTAGTTCCAAGTTAAAATTTCATAATAGCTACATAGTCTTTTCACTTATTTCAAATATCAATTTTCATCAACAATAAATAATGAAGGTGGGAGGAGAAGAGGACGACAGAGGGTGAGATGGCGGGATGGCATCACTGACTCGATGGACATGAGTTTGAGTAAACTCCGAAAGTTGGTGATGGACAGGGAGGCCTGGTGTGCTGCGGTTCATTGGGTTGCAAAGAGTCAGACATGACTGAGTGACTGAACTGAACTGAGCATGGAACCATGAAGTATATAAACTTTTGAGACTGGTGGTTATCACTCTAAAGAAAGACCTTGAGATCCATCTAAATGGTAATGTGTTTATCAATAGTTTGTTCCTTTTACTGTACGGGTGTACCACAGTTTATCCATTCATCTATTGACAGTGAACTGAAGGCGAATTAAGTTCCTATTGGGCAATTTTGTATAGATCTGCCACCACCATCAATGTATAAGTTTTAGTGTAATCAGTTTTCATGTCTCTTGGATAAACACACAGGATTAAGATTATTGGATTGTTGAGTAGTTGTAAGAAACTACTGTATCATAGCTCAGTTGGGAAAGAATCTGCCTGCAATGCAGGAGACTCTGGTTCGATTCCTGTGTTGGGAAAATCTGCTAGAGAAGGGTAGGCCACCCACTCCAGTATTCTTGGGCTTCTACTGTGGCTCAGCTGGTAAAGAATCTGCCTACAATGTGGGAGACCTGGGTTTGATCCCTGGGTTGGGAAGATTCCCTGGAGAAGGGAAAAGCTATCCACTCCAACATTCTGGCCTGGAAAATTCCTGGACTGTATAGGCCATGGGGTTGCAAAGAGTCAGACACGACTGAGAGATTTCCAC
Organism: Bos javanicus; assembly: GCF_032452875.1. NCBI lineage: Eukaryota > Metazoa > Chordata > Mammalia > Artiodactyla > Bovidae > Bos > Bos javanicus. Next base: position 20,099,381 of record NC_083875.1, read on the forward strand.
TTTCATTGTGCAACAGAAGCATTCTGCTTTCGCATAAACAAAAGAGTTGCCTATACTCCATACTCTAATCAGTCCTTAGCATGCTCAATATTTTTTATTTTATCCCTTTTAGAAGGTGTGCAGTAGTATCTTACTGTGGTTTTAATGTCCCTTTTCTGATAGCTTATGACATTATACTTTTTCTTTTGTGAATATGCCATTCTTTTGTACTCTTGTAAAGTACATATTTGGCTTTAGCTTCCTTGGGATTTTCTACAGATATTTTGTGTCTGAGAACAAACAATATGTATTCCTTTTAAATTGCTTTTTCCTTTCCTCATTGCACTGACTAAAACTTCTAGTGAAGGAGTAGTGAGAAGAATACTTTTGACTTATTTCCAATCTTGGGGGGAAAACTTCACATATATATGGTTTTAAACAGTTTCACTTCCCCTAGTTTCCTGTAGTTTCATTTACTTTGAAGTTGTTTATGGAGTGATAATTGCTCTGACTTTTCATATGGATTCTTTTCTTAGAAAATCAAATGAATTTATGTGTTATTGTCATTAGACATCAAGATTACTACGAGAAATTATATGGACCCAAGATTAAAAACTTTTAGTTCCAGACATGAGCTAGAAGGGAAAAGGCATGGTTTCCTGTGGAAATGGGACTGCTATTTAGTGTTATGATGGACCAAAATTAGCAAGTGCACGTGTGCTGTCACTTCAGTCTTATCCAACTCTTTGCAACCCTATGCATTATAACCTGCAAGGCTCCTCTGTCCATGGGATTCTTCAAGCAAGAATACTGGAGTGGGTTGCCATGCCCTCCTTCAGGTTATATTCCTGACTCAGGGGTTGAATCCTCATATCTTATATCTCCTGCACTGGCAGGCATGTTCTTTACCACTAGTGCCACCTGGGAAGTCCAATATTAGCAAGGGTCAGTGCCAGTTATCTAAGTTGATTAACATATATGAATATTAACTATTTGTAGTAATCAAATCAAATCAACTGTTGGAAAGCCACCAGGAAGAACTATGCCAAATTTAACCCATACCTTAATCCATACCTATTTATTGTAAGATTACACTCAAATGGATATGAGAAACCACATCTGAGAGATACTTCTATTGATATCTGATCAGATATGAAAATTGAAAGAGAATGAGAACTATGTTATTGTGTATGAGTCCAGTTCAGTTCAGTTGTCACTCAGTCGTGTCCGACTCTTTGCGACCCCATGAATCGCAGCACGCCAGGCCTCCCTGTCCATCACCAACTCCCAGAGTTCACCCAGACTCATGTCGATCGAGTCAGTGATGCCATCCAGCCATCTCATCCTCTGTCGTCCCCTGCTCCTCCTGCCCCCAATCCCTCCCAGCATCAGAGTCTTTTCCAATGAGTCAACTCTTCGCATGAGGTGGCCAAAGTACTGGAGTTCCAGCTTTAGCATCATTCCTTCCAAAGAAATCCCAGGGCTGATCTCTTCCAGAATGAACTGGTTGGATCTCCTTGTGTATCAGTAGCACTATATAATTCACAGTTAGACAAGGCCATAGGATAAACATTAGTTTGTGTTATTTTGATTCAATGGTCAGCTCATCACAACACTATGCAATTCATTTTTAGAGAACTCTTAATAGAAATGAGAATGATACACTAATGAGAATTTTCTTAGTATCTCATCTGATACTATACTATAGTATAAATATAAATTTATATTTATGTGATATATAATTTTTAAAATGTATTCCTTGAGAAAAAAATAAAATGACAATTGCCTGTTATAGCTGTGTGTTGAATACAAAAGTTTATTATTTTATTCCCTTTACTTTGTGTATATTTGTTAATTTTCAAAATAAATTAAAAAACAATTTTCATCAAATCCCAAGATCCCAGTAAAAGCTTTCCATAAACACCATATGTGTAGACTTTTATGAAATTCTAATATGCTTGTGTAAGTGGAATAATAAAATGTTACCCAAGAAATAATTAAGAATTTCACATGATGCAGCCTTGAAAGATTTGGCTCAAAAATGGGACAAATGAAAAATCACCCACCAGAAAAATAAGTTAAAATGAGATTGACATAAAAATTTTTTAAAAGCATGAAAGTGATAAATTAAAAATTTGTAAATAATGAGCAATATTTGAGCTATAGTACTTTAAAGTCAGATGTTTGTTTTCTGTGTTATTCACTTTATAAATGCACGTGGATGAACAAAAGTGAAAGTGTTGGTCACTCGGTCATGCCCGAATCTTTCTGACCCCGTGGGCTACAGGCCACCAGGCTTCTCTGTTCATGGGATTCTCCAGTTAAGAATACTAGAGTAGGTAGCCATTCCCTTCTCCAGGGGATCTTCCCAACTCAGGGATTGAACCCTGGTCTCTCACACTGCAGGCAGATTTCTACCATCTGAGTCACCAAGGAAGCAATTGCATGTGGGTTATAGAGACTAAAGTAACTAAAATGGCTAGAGTCTACTTTTAATTCATTTAAAGAGCCAAACAATTTATCGGTGGTATTATTTGTTAAGTTTCACATTCAACCAACTGCTTTTTTGGCACAATTCACTGTAATGACCTATTTATTTGCAAGGGGATTTGACATATAAATTGGTGATCAATCTCCAAATAGTCAGTTTAACAGACAATATAGATCATTGTCTGTACTTAGAGTCAGTCTAATAATAACAACTAAAATGTACTGAATACTTGTTCTAAGTCAGGAACTCTAATACATGACAGGAGCTGGAATTCCATTTACTCCTCACCACAGAAACAGCAATGTAGGTGTTATTATTCTCATTTACAACATAAATGAGAAAACCCAGGTTTAGATATCTTGCCTTCCATGTAGTTTTAGAAATTTGTGTGAGTGTGTGCTAAGTTGCTTCAGTCATGTCTGACTCTCTGCGATCCTAGAGACTATAGCCCATTAAGCTCCTCTGTCCATAGGATTCTCCAGGCAAGAATACTGGATTGGGTTGCCATTTCCTCCTTCAGGGGATTTTTCCAACCCAAGAATCAAAGAGCATCATTTGCCATCTCCTACATTCTCAGGAAGAGTCTTTTCAACTGAGCCCTTCAGAAGCTTGCTGCTGCTGCTAAGTCGCTTCAGTCGTTACTGACTCTGTGCGACCCCATAGACGGCAGCCCACCAGGCTCCCCGTCCCTGGGATTCTCCAGGCAAGAATACTGGAGTAGGTTTCCATTTCCTTCTCCAGTGCATGAAAGTGAAAAGTGAGAGTGAAGTCGCTCAGTCATGTCCAACTCTTGGCGACCCCATGGACTGCAGCCCACCAAGCTCCTCCGTCCACGGGATTTTCCAGGCAAGAGTACTAGAGTGGGGTGCCATTGCATTCTCCCTTCAGAAGCTTACCTTTGTTTAAATACAGAAATTAAAGTATGGAAGACTGACAAAGGAATGTAATGATAGTTTAACACTTATTGGTAAAAGCACTAATATTTTCTTATTCCTAAAGTATACTGTAATCTTTGAAAGTATTGCAGTAAAAAGCAAAATTCTAAGGAAGTTATTAAAAATTGAGTACTCTCTGCTCATGTGGGAGTATAGATTCCACCTTCTGAAGGGAGTATTATGCATATCTCTAAAATAAAATGCAAATATCACACAGAGTGGCTGGATAGCCCAGTTGGGTTTCCATAAAAGTTATTACCTTGAAATCTTAAATACAAGAGTAAATGTATATTCAAGCAAATGTACAATTTTAAAGGAACATCTTAATGCAAGTTAGCAGAATTATGAAACTAAGTAATTAGCTGGATATGGTAAAACAAAGTGAGATGAGTGCAAGGTGGTAGAAAGATAAGTATAAAAAATGGAGGAGGGATAACTAACAAAGCAGAAAAGGACACTATTCCTTGAGTACAGGATTTATCTGGAAAAGGCTGAGGTCTTTCGTTATATGGGAAACAGAATCTTTTCACTTAAATTTATATTTTAAATGGAAGAGTAGATAATTTCTAATTTCTATAAACTCCAAAACCTACCTTCATTTAAGACCTACTTTGATCTAAGAACTTTAGTGCTAAGTTCCATTAAGCAGATTAAAGCATACCATGTCTGGTATTCAAGTGCATTTTTTTCTGAAATTTTAACTCAGGAAATAATTTCAAAGATAAAAATTGATGACACAAATCAATTGCCTAAGAACAGCAAAAAAATGAATTATTTGTACTTATATAAGTCATATGTGTACTATACAAAAATGTTTGCATTTTAGCAAAGTGACTAATATTATAATAAAGATTTTCATATAGTTTGACAAATTCTTTACCTAATTAGATAAAATGAGCAGTTATCGAGATAGAGAGTTAAAGAGATAGTATGAATCTATCTCTTAGTTAATTTCAATTTAAAGAAAATTTACCCATCAGAGTCAGTAGCAGCTCGACACATTAAAAATTTAAAACAATTTAAGATTAAAGTCAAGAATTTTACATATAATGTTCAAGCATTATATAAAATTATATGATAAATTATCTTCATAAAATATTTTACCGTTATCAGCATAAAATCACTATCAATTATATTATGGTTTACTCACCCTTGAAGAAAGTTTTGCCATGTGCAAACAGTATTTCTTAATTTTAATTTTCTCTCCCATTTTTCAATGCTGAAAGGTTATATAAACAAAACTGAAAAATAGCATGATATTGCTCAGTTTGTTTAAAAGGTCTATTCAATTTAAACTATATCTGCAATCTATAGTGAAAAAAAACAGGATTATATTATATGATAGAAGTATTTTAATATATTTAATTAAATGTTCTTCTCAATTATACACTTTTGCTTCCTTGTTATGATTTTCTTATATGAATGAAATGTCATATTTTATATTCATATACAATTAGGTTTAAATTTAACAAATCTCTAAAATGTATATGCATGCAATCATTTAATACTTCAAAAGTAGAACAGTAAACCAATTTTTTAACTGTTATGAGATTTTACTCATAACATTAATTATAAGCAACATTCATGCCAAATAAGAATGAATAATGCCACTTAAAAATGCTGCTTTTCTGTCAAAAACATGATTGGCTTCTTCTGAGAATTTGCTGTTGTTCACCTTAATTCTTCTATTATATTTCATAAAACCCAATATACATCTAATTGCTTTGCCAGTATTCATTTAGAATTCCTGTAGAGTATCCAACAGTGGTTGTAAGGTCAAATTCTATATAAGTTTCATCAAGAAATGTCATCTTTAGGGAAATCTAGGAATTACTGAATATTATCTTCCACTTGTCTGTAGGATGCAATTGCTATCACCATAATTGAAACCATTATATCTCTTGGTAAAAATTTAGTGCTCTATATTACACATAAAACTCATGACTTTTTGGGCAAAGTTCTGTCTTACATACTTTTTTCTTCATCAACTTTGTTACCTCCACTTTCATAGACTTTTCCTTAATAATGTTTTAAAATCAGTGCTTAAAACTGAAAACATTTTTCATTGCTCATATTAGTCTAAATCTGTACTTTAAAAAAACAAGTGTAAAACCAATAAAATATTCATTAAGTTTGATGTCTTTTTTTCCTGTTTATTCAAGTGTGGGGTAAGAAAATTTTTTAGCATGATTTTTATTTCTGCCACATCACGGTTAAAAGACTTTTGTCTTTGGTCTAATTTAGTTGAAGAGAAATTACTCCTTATTTTATGTATAATTTCTTTCACAAATTATTACCTACAAATTAATGTATATTTTGAGCTCATACCTTTTATAGCAATTATTTTATTATTTCTATTTTATTTTCCAAGTAAAAATAACTCAATGATATCTACTTTATCTATAAATTTGAAACACTGTGCTAATACCATGAATATGAAAACACATTTGGTGAAAAATGCTTGAAACAAAGAATATACTGAGAATAAATAAGGCTATTAAATAGTGACAGTAAAGTTATTTCATCAATTAGACATAATTAGAAACTTTTTGAACCAAATAGCAGAACTTCAAGTACAAGAGTCAAAAACTTTAAAAATTTTGAGGGAAAGTAGACAAATTCACAGTTTTAGTTGAAAATTGCTCTTAGTAATAGAGAAAACATACAAAATCAGTAAGAGTCTAGAACACATCAGTAAGAATGAAAAACACTAGCAAGTAACTTGACCTAATTCAACATTTATAGAACACTTCAGTCATATGTAACAGAATACACATTCTTTTCAAGAGTACACGAAATATCTACCAAGGCAAAACATACTACGGACTATAAAACAAGAATCACTAAATTCAAAAGGATTCAAGTCACATCAAGTATGTTCTTTGGCCACAGTGGAATTAACAAACTCAGTTGGATAAAGGTCACAGGAAAATCTTCCAAATGGTTGGAAACAGGGTTCTAAAAATAAACGAGTCAATGAAGGAACCATTAGCATACCCTAGATACTAGAAATATAAAACAAATTTCTTTAAGAACACCTGAGTACCGGTGTCACTGTGGATCCTGCACTTAACTCCACAAAACTCCACCCGTATCCTAAAAATTCTACTACTGCAGAAAGCAATACTCAGGCATCTATAGAATGCTGCTCCACCTCATTTGTTCCATGTCCTCAAAGCAAAAGATAACTGGACTAAAATATCATGTTAGGGTAGTAGTTTGCTATAGTTTAAATTGGAGATACTGCAGAGTACACCTTCCTTAAGACTACATTATGATATATTATTTTCTGGTATTGTTCTGTATCCATTTACTTGCTTCTTTCTGGATTTCTGTTTATTCATGGTTCTGGAGCTACATATGAATTAATAGAAGACCTAAACAGACATTTCTCCAAAGAACACACAGAGATGGCCAACAAATACATGAAAATATGATCAATATTGCTCATTATTAGAGAAATACAAATCAAAACTAAAATGAGATATCACCTCACACTGGTCAGAATGGCCATCATTAAAAAAATCTATCAACAATAAATGCTGGAGAGGATGTGGAGAAAAGGGAATCCTCTTGTACTATTGGTGGGAATGTAAATTGATACAAGCACTATGGAGAACAGTATGGCAATCCCTTAAAAAACTAGGAACAGAATTACCATAAGACCCAGCAATCCCACTACTGGGCATACTCCCTGATAAAACCATAACTGAAAGAGACACATGTACCCTCAATGTTCCAATGTTTGTCACAGCCCTTTTTCACAATCGCTAGGACATGGAAGCAGCCTGAATGTCCACTGACAGATGAATGGACACAGAAACTGTGGTACACGTATACAATGCAGTGTTACTCAGCTTTAAAAAAAGAATGCATTTGAGACAGTGCTAACGAGGTGGATGAACCTAGAGCATATTGTACAGAGCGAAGGAAGTCAGAAAGAAAGTGAAGTTGTTCAGTCGTGTCTGACTCTTTGTGACCCCATGGACTGTAGCCTACCAGGTTCCTCCATCCATGGGATTTTCCAGGCCAAGAATACTGGAGTGGGTTGCCATTTCCTTCTCCAGGAGATCTTCCCAACCCAGTGATTGAACCTGGGTCTCCTGCATTGCAGGCAGACGCTTTACTGTCTGAGCCACCAGGGAAGCAATAAATCAGAAAGGGAAAGACAAATATTATATATTAATGCATGTGTATGGAATCTAGGAAGATGGTATTGAGGAACCTATTTGCAGGGCAGCAGTGGAGACGCAAGTGTAGAGAACAGATTTGTGGACACAGTTTGGGAGGAAGAGGGTGGGACGAATTGAAAGAATAGCATGGAAAGATACATTACCATATGTAAAATAGAGAGTGGGAATTTGCTGGGTAACACAGAGAACTCAACTCAGTGCTCTGTGACAACCTAGATTTATGGGATGGGAAGGAGGTGGGAGGGAGGTTCAAGAAGGAGGGGACATATGTATACCAGTGGCTGATTCATGTTGATATATGGCAGAAACCAGCACAATATTATACAGCAAATATCATTAATACAATTTTTTAAAATGTACCTTTTATAGTGTTGCAGTTTCTTTAATGACTATTAACATTGTGTATCCTTTTCCATCACTTTACTTTTTAATCCATTTGAGTCTTCATTTAAAGAGTATTTCCTATAGACACCATATAGTTGTCCCACTTTTTATCTACTCACAAAATCTGGCTTTCACTCTAATTTACTTTTACATTTCATATGATTGATATGCTTTGGTTTATGTCTATTATCTTACTGTTGTATATTTGTCCCATTTATTTCTTTGTTCCCTCTGATTATTTTTATGATTCCATCATATCTTCTTTGTTGGCTAATTAGATATAACTCTTTGCCTTTTACTGCTTTTGCTCTATTTTTTTTTTTTTAATTTTGGCCTCGCCACCAGAATGTTCCTTGACCAGGGACTGAACCCAGTCACAGCAGTGAAAGCACGGAATCCTAATCACTATACCTCTGGGGAACTCCCTCTGTCTGTTCTGTTTTTAATTGTTGGGATACATTTTTACTTATCATTATCTTTAAGCAGTATTATTCCACTTCACATATAGTATGAGGAACTTACAGTAATATATTTCCATTCCCCCACCAACTGTTATACTCTGTCATTCAGTATATTACATGTATACATAAGTACATAATATGTTGCCACTATTTTATATTTAAATCATTATTTTTAAAAGAGATGGAAATAGGAAAAAGTTGGCTTTACTGTAGATTTTCAATATGAAACAGTGGGGAAAATAAACCTAGCTACCTAGAGAAATGGCACATTTGACTGACTATGCAGTAAGCATATTAAAGAAACTCAGATAACTTCTCATTATTAAAGTATAGCTCTTAGTTCTTTGCTTCCCAAAATCATAATTTCTTGCATATTATTATTTTAATAAAAATTCATATTTCTGTTTGTTTCCCATTTTCAATAGCTTGATCCCAAATTTCACGGTTTCATTTTCAAGTTGTCAGATGGTTCACACCTCCAGATTTAATATTCAGTTTTATCCAATAGCTCTTCTAATGCTGATAAGTATGCAAACTGAAAAAAGAAAAATTCATCCATATGCTGTTATTTTAATTTATCTTAATGGTTTGGTTAATACAGCTTTTCCATTCATTTATTTTGATATTTCCTGCCAGATTCTCAATAACTCTCAAATAAATCATTAACAGACTAGGATCAAGAACATAATATGAGATAAATCACTTATTTTTAAAAAACTGTGATAAAGATTTGTTGTCAGCTTTCCAGATACACATTTCACATTTTAGAAGGCTGCAATATAATTCAATTTTTAACTCCATAAAGGTGAAGTCTCAACTCAAGCTATAATTATAGCTTTGAGGAGATAAAAGAGGTTCACATTTCATACGGAAAGACTCCTAGACATAGACACTATAAAGATTTATTCATATGTGTCAATAAATTGAGATGGTCAAAATATTCCTTATAGTTAGAAGTCAAGCCTATATCAGAAAATATTAAAATTTTGAACTATATAAATTGCATATTATCAATTAATTAACATTTACTAAAATTAAAGATATAACAAGACCAAAAAATTAAATACTACAGTAGGAAATAGGGTAAAAATTTAAAATCTTTTAAATCTCAGTGATGTGTTTATGTATGTTGGTATATTTAATTATCCATTATATAATTCTCTGAAATTTTGCTTAAAGATTGAAATATTTAATAATTTAAAATGCAAAAACAAAAATACCGTGCTTTATGGAAAGAATAATACTAATAGGAATCCCCAAAAAGTATTCTCATTATTAAACTCTCTGTCTTTTTAAAGATTTATCATGATGAGGTGGAAGATTTTGCTTTGGAAAATGTAACTTTGCTTCAGTAAAACTTTTCTTATGGTATATGGGATATTAATTATTGGTTCCTATGATGATTAAACCACCAATTAAAAATAATCAAAAGTTAAAGGGCAGCAACTTAATTGCCAAATTAGGTCCTACCCTACAGGAGAATATCTGCAATAGTTAAGGCAAAGGAAGAGAGAAGTGCTTTTCATTTAGACCTGATTCAAAAAATACAAAAGTACACTCTACTCTAGACCTAGACATGGAGTATGCTCCTCTCTTAACATGGAACCTTAAGCAAAGTAGCCATTGCTCAAGTCCCAGAAATGCTCTTTCAAACTGTCTTTTCCATCTGCAACTTTGGGTCCTATCTTGTTCCTTGATTCCTCCTCATAGGTTAGGTATCCGGACCCACAGTGTTAATAGGATTATATTCTTTACCTGTGGCTAAAAGGAAAAATCTTTTTTTTTTTTTTTCCTTAATGGATCCAAGTTTATAACTATTAACTCTTGCAAAAATCTAGTTATGATAGATGATATAATGGTTTTCCAATACTTTAAGACCTTAAGATGCTACTATTATGACAAAGATTGCATGCTTTTGTAATGAGAAAACAAAAATACGATGTTACATTTGTTTAGAACTACAGTTTTATATAGTCACACATTTTAGTTTTTTCATTTTACCCTGGAAATAAGAGTATGAGATTGGAAAAAAAGCAATTCATTTTATTCATATTTTGCTGAAGAGAAATATGTCATGTAAGAGAGGTTAAAGGAGTTGGTTGAACAAAATTCATAAAAGAATAAAATAAACTTGAATGTGAAAATTTTGGCTTACTGACAGAGGGAGACAGTAGAATCCAGAAAATATAGGTCAGACAGTGTCACTAAGCTCTTAGAAGCAAGGTAGACTCAAATATTACAAAGGAGCTGCAAGTTTTGAATGATATCCATGGGAATCTGACCTATCTATGGGGATAATTATAAGAAATCAACATCCTTAGGGACAAGAGAGATGGACAGCCAACAGGGTACTGTTCATTCTATACAATCAAAAGAAATCAAGGACAGACAGTCAAGAAAGTAAGGCACCAGTCTCAATATAAACACAGTCCTTGACTCTTTTCCAGCTCCTAGCTAGAAACTATTGACTGAGGAAAAGACAGTCCAAGGAAGGAACAGCCTTGCAAAACTTCAGAAGGTGTACATGATAGGGACTGCCCTATTCCTTTCCCAAAAGGACCCATGACCATTCACTTGGCTAAATATACCAATTATATTTTATGGCTAAAGGAGAATACATAGATGTTTTGAGTGTGTGACTGCATATTTTAATTCAAGAAAACTCAGGCCATCCTAGTACCTAAACCTGGGGAATCATCTCATAGCTCAGTTCAGTCGCTTACTTGTGTTTGACTCTCTGTGACACCATGGACTGCAGCACTGTAGGCTTCCCTGTGCTTTGCCATTTCCCGGAGCTTGCTCAAACTCATGTCCAGTCATCTCATAACCTCACCTTCAACAGCTCTGAAGTTCTACTCCCTCTGTCCAGCTCTACCCACTCCCTTACAGTTGCTTCGGTAGGCACTCCCCAATAAACTTTCTGCATGCAAGTCATCTCAGAGTCCATTTCCCAACTTAAGACAGATGCTAAACTTGGGTATTATTACAATGGCTTCATGAAAATGCAAAAGCACTATTGTTTGTTTCTATCAGAGTGTCAAGGTTAAAAGGTTAATGTGAGCTAGTATTGTAAAGGAAGTGAAAACAGCCATCAGGTTAAGGTGAGCTTAAATTGATACTAAATTTCTAAAGGCCCAGTTCGAAAAATACATCTATTCCAAGTGTATACACATTGATTCTAGGAATTTTTCTTTTAGGAATATGTTCAGAAAATTATGAGTAAGAGTACAGATAGTATACATATAATTTTTCATGTCAGCACTGTTCATAACAATAGATTATAATTCTATATAAAAAAATAAAGTTTTGTTATATCAATATTCTTAAATAGTAAGAATTACACTGTCACATGGTGTACATGTATATACATTTAAATGTTAATTTAAATAGTATAAATATATTAAGTGATTGGTTATACATATTTGGATATACTATGAACCCAAATGTATCTATAACACAAAAAATAAATACATATTACAGTATCATTTATAGTCTCACCATGCTTATGTGTCCTCTTCTACATTTTCTGCATTTCCTGACTTTTTAAATAAAAATTGATAATAAAGTTATCTTATTTAAAAATGATGACAAATCTGGGTCAGAATTTGGTTCTAAGTGAACTGATCTAAGTGACAAATTATGTTTATCCTTATATTTTTTATGTGAGATAACTTCCTAGCCTTGATGGAGTAGAAGAAAAAATCAAAGCAAGTATAAATGCATTATCTTTAGAGAGAACAATAAATTAAGATGTTGTTTACACTGTCTTCATCCATAATTTTTTTCCCCAATTGAGTTGTATAAGTTACAGGTAACAATAAATACCAAAATGGGCATATTTCTCTTTTCATAATCTTTCTCTTGTTCTTATTAAGGGAAAAGCCCTTTAATCTTTTTTCCCCTTTGACTTGAATTTGGACTTTTGCCTATCATTATCAGATCAAAGCTTCTACATTGATAAATTGAGATAATTGGCATAGCACAGAAGCGGCCCATAGGAAAGCTGTAATATATACTAATTATGTGGATTACAGGCATCATTAGCATTGTTTAATCTGGTTGGTGGGAAACAGGGTAGTCTTTTCGCCAGTAACATTTCCGTGTCACTGTCCAATTATTTCTTCAGATATAGAAGTGCAATATAGGGCTTGGTGTTCTCAGAATAATGCTCTCCTAAATCTTCCTGGCACTAACAACATAAGTGCATACTATAAAGTCCCAGTCACTGCCCACAGCAGTCCAGCAAGAAAACTGCTTAATGCATATATCCTTTGTGCATGTTGCTTGCCATGACAGATGGGAACAAGAAAAAAGAGGAAGTTTCAACTACATCAAATTATGTCAGATATTGACAGTATAGAATACACACATATAGTAAGGGTGATGAAAAAAATGCCTCAGCAGTTTCAGAAGGAAATTCACCCTTAGTCAGACAAGCAGAGGGAGAATGTGAGTTCCCAGAGGTTATAAGACCTGAGAAGAAATGGATGGCTTGAAGAAAAAAGAGTAGTGACATAAGAAAATAAAGGATATTTCAGTCTCAGAAAGAAAATCAATGAAAATGATGAACTGCTATTCAAAGGAAATAAACTGATTATTCCAGTTTCCACAAGAAGGAAGGTGCTGTACGTAATCCATCAGGATGAGCAGGATTTTGGAAGGTAAGGGAGAAAGCCTACATGCAATCATCTAACTATCTCTATTCTCATCTCCCTGAAAAGAGAATTAGTTAGATGTTGGAAGCAATTTAAAATTAATTTCTTTAGTTCAATGAAGCTCATATTGATACATATATATTTTTGAATTCTTTTCTATGCTTTTCTTTTATACTTTTAAAATAAAGTGTTGCAAAACTATTAAAGATACAGTAATGTTCATGAAAAGTTTAACAAATAATAATAAAACAAAGCACCCATGAACCCTCCAAACAACTTAAGAGAATTTATATCTGTATCTTAAAAGATGCCCGGATTTCCCATCCTGGCAATATTTCTCCTTTATGCCACCAAGAGAAAATAACCACTGTCCTGAGTTCTGATTTAATCATGTGTTTGACTTTCTATCAACTGTAAATACACACATAACCAACATATTAGCCAATGAAATCAAATCATATACATATACACTTACTTTGCTATTTTCATTCAACTTTATGGTTTGGGATATAATTATGTTTATTGTATATAGTCTTACTGGGGCTTCCCCGGTCGTTCAGTTGTAAAGAATCTGCCTGCCAATGCAGGAGACACAGGTTCAATCCTTGGGTCAGGAAGACCCTGGAGAAAGAAACGGCAACCCACTCCAGTATTCTTGCCTGGAAAACCCCATGGACAGAGGAGCCAAGTGGGCTACAGTCATGGGGTCACAAAAGAATAAGACATGACCTAGCAACTAAATAACAAATATAGTCTTATTGTATGATATACCATAATTAATCTATTTAATTGATTTTTGAAAGCTTGTTGCATTGTTTCAATGTTACTACAAATGAGGATACCTTTGAACACAGGGATCTCGAGTATGTACATGTTCAAATGTATTACATAATAAAAGTTTTTTATAGAGATTTTTAAAATCAAAATTTGAACCCCATTACACTGCATCACATGAGAGTTCTCTTTGTTTTTCATCCTTGGCAAACCTAGTGTCATTCTATCTTCTAACTTGCCAATTAAGTATTCTCCAATATGGTTTTTATTTATATTTTCTTGAAGATTAATAAGGTTGGACACTTCCTCATAAGATATTCAATATCTATATTATCTCTTTTGTGAACTTCCCTCTCATGACTTTGCCACTATTTTGGTATGAATTTTACCTTTTGCTTACAGTTTTGAGCAAATCCTTCACATATTCTGGGTATTAAAACTATAAGTTGCTGTAACTTTTTTTTTAGATTCTAACTTATTTTTTAATTCTTTTTTTCTGGTTTTCCTGTATGCAGAGAGATCCTTAATTTTAAGGTCACCAAACTTATCACCAAACTTATCAACAAAACCCATATGGGTTTGTATTTGGTGGTCTTGTTTTATTTTAAAAGAATTAAAAAAAAAATACTTCTAACATCAGATAAAAAGAATAAATCTTCACTATTAACCTTTAAAATTTTAGATTCTTTACTTTTACATTAAATGTTTTAAGCCAGGTGCAAACCAGGAAGAGTTCCCCAGCAGACTGGATCTGCCAAAGACTTGCTTTTGAACTTCTCGGTCAAGAGAATTTGACAAACATATGTGTACTGTTTAAGCCACTCAGTCTGTGATATTCTGTTATAGAAAATCATATGAGTAGAGGAATTTTTAAATATACTCTGCACTTTCCTCTTATACTCAAATGCACTTTTACAGTAGTAAGGAATACAACATTTCCTCCTTTATTTACTTAAACAAAAATTAGCTAGTACTTCTAAGTTGAGTACTAAGTCTCCTGAAAGTAAATTGGAGGTTTACTCTTTCAGCTGCACATGTTAATATATAATAATAATTCATTTTAGGAGGTATAACAAAGTAAAAAAGATATTTCAAATCTGAAAAAACTTATAGGTTCATTGCTGCTTTTTGAAAGAAGTCCCAGAAATCCAGGACTACGTACAGAAAATGTCTTAGATGTCAAAGTACTTTGCATGTGTAGAATTAAATAACCTAGATTGCCCTAGCATTACTGTCTGTAAGACAGGTTGGAGGCAAATATTTCATAGAGCAGGTGCCATGGGCAAAGGGTACCTCTGAAATTCACTCAGTGCTATAAATTTGGTTAATATACTTGCTGTCCATTTGGCTTAATTCCCCAAATAATAACAATAACAATATCAATAATGATAATAATGGCTAAGATTTAACCACTTTCTATGTGTCAAACACTGTTTTAAATGATTTATGTTTATCAGCATGCTTAATACTTAAAACAATATTGCAGACTATTAGATAGCAAAGTGTATGCTTTCTTATCAAAATAATCTATAAATATTTCTAAGTTTAAAAGTACACATAAATAATATTTAAGAATAATTGCTTCCAAACTCCTGAGTTATTTACTTATTTTTTCAGGCCAAAGGCCATATATATATTGAAAGTGAAGGGAAGTTGCTCAATCGTGTCCGACTCTTTGCAACCTCATGGACTATAGCCTATCAGACTCCTACATCCATGGGATTTTCCAAGCAACAGTGCTGGAGTGGATTGCCATTTCCTTCTCCGGGGGATCTTCCCGACCCAGGAATCGAACCCAGATCTCTTGTACTGCAGGCAGACGCTTTACCGTCTGAGCCACCAGGGAAGCCCAATTAAGCATTCAAATTAGAACAATTCAGACAGGACTTGCTGTTGCTGCTGCTGCTAAGTCACTTCAGTCATGTCAGGCTCTGTGCGACCCCATAGATGGCAGCCCACCAGTCTCCCCAGTCCCTGGGATTCTCCAGGCAAGAACACTAGAGTGGGTTGCCATTTTGGCTAATAATAACAACAAACATTTAAAAATTTAGAAGTTAGTATTAAACTACCTTTAGTATAGCTTAAAATGTAAGTAAAAATGCTTTTTATCCAAGACTAGAGTCAGAACAGAGACAGTTGATTAAAAAAAGTGAAAAATTCAACACTCCCATAGTCACCAGTCATCAACTATGACCTTCAGTTCAGTTCAGTTCAGTCGCTCAGTCGTATCCGACTCTTTGCGACCCCATGAATTGCAGCACGCCAGGCTGCCCTGTCCATCACAAACTCCCGGAGTTCACTCAGACTCAAGTCCATCAAGTCAGTGATGCCATCCAGCCATCTCATCCTCTGGCATCCCCTTATCCTCCTGCCCCCAATCCTTCACAGCATCAGAGTCTTTTCCAGTGAGTCAGCTCTTCACATGAGGTGGCCAAAGTACTGGAGTTCCAGCTTCAGCATCATTCCTTCCAAAGAAATCCCAGGGTTGATCTCCTTCAGAATGGACTGGTTGGATCTCCTTGCAGTCCAAGGGACTCTCAAGAGTCTTCTCCAACACCACAGTTCAAAAGCATCAATTCTTCGCCGCTCAGCCTTCACAGTCCAACTCTCACATCCATACATGACCACAGGAAAAACCATAGCCTTGACTAGATGGACCTTTGTTGGCAAAGTAATGTCTCTGCTTTTCAATATGCTATCTAGGTTGGTCATAACTTTCCTTCCAAGGAGTAAACGTCTTTTAATTTCATGGCTGCAGTCACCATCTGCAGTGATTTTAGAACCCAGAAAAATAAAGTCTGACACTGTTTCTACTGTTTCCCCATCTATTTCCCATGAAGTGATGGGACCGGATGCCATGATCTTAGTTTTCTGAATGTTGAGTTTTAAGCCAACTTCTTCACTCTCCTCTTTCACTTTCATCAAGAGGCTTTTTAGTTCCTCTTCACTTTCTGCCATAAGGGTGGTGTCATCTGCATATCTGAGGTGATTGATATTTCTCCCGGCAATCTTGATTCCAGCTTGTGCTTCTTCCAGTCCAGTGTTTCTCATGATGTACTCTGCATAGAAGTTAAATAAGCAGGGTGACAATATACAGCCTTGATGTACTCCTTTTCCTAATTGGAAACAGTCTGTTGTTCCATGTCCAGTTATAACTGTTGCTTCCTGACCTGCATACAGATTTCTCAAGAAGCAGGTCAGGTGGTCTGGTATTCCCATCTCTTTCAGAATTTTCCACAGTTTATTGTGATCCACACAGTCATAGGCTTTGGCATAGTCAATAAAGCAGAAATAGATGTTTTTCTGGAACTCTCTTGCTATTTCCATGATCCAGCAGATGTTGGCAATTTGATATCTGGTTCCTCTGCCTTTTCTAAAACCAGCTTGAACATCAGGAAGTTCATGGTTCACGTATTGCTGAAGCCTGGCTTGGAGAATTTTGAGCATTACTTTACTAGCATGTGAGGTGAGTGCAATTGTGCAGTAGTTTGAGCATTCTTTGGCATTGCCTTTCTTTGGGACTGGAATGAAAACTCACCTTTTCCAGTCCTGTGGCCACTGCTGAGTTTTCCAAATTTGCTGGCATATTGAGCACAGCACTTTCACAGCATCATCTTTCAGGATTTGAAATAGCTCAACTGGAATTCCATCACCTCCACTAGCTTTGTTCATAGTGATGCTTTCTAAGGCCCACTTGACTTCACATTCCAGGATGTCTGGCTTTAGGTCAGTGATCACACCATTGTGATTATCTGGGTCATGAAGATCTTTTTCGTACAGTTCTTCTTTGTATTCTTGCCATCTCTTCTTAATATCTTCTGCTTCTCTTAGGTCCATACCATTTCTCTCCTTTATCGAGCCCATCTTTGCATAAAATATTCCTTTGGTATCTCTAATTTTCTTGAAGAGATCTCTAGTCTTTCCCATTCTGTTGTTTTCCTCTATTTCTTTGCATTGATCACTAAGGAAGGCTTTCTTATCTCTTCTTGCTATTCTTTGGAACTCTGCATTTAGATGCTTATATTTTTCCTTTTCTCCTTTGTTTTTCACTTCTCTTTTTTTCACAGCTATCTGTAAGGCCTCCCCAGACAGCCATTTTGCTTTTTGCATTTCTTTTCCATGGGGATGGTCTTGATCCCTGTCTCCTGTACAACATCACAAACCTCATTCCGTAGTTCATCAGGCACTCTATCTATCAGATCTAGGCCCTTAAATCTATTTCTCACTTCCACTGTATAATCATAAGGGATTTGATTTAGGTCATACCTGAATGGTCTAGTGATTTTCCCTACTTTCTTCAATTTCAGTCTGAATTTGGTAATAAGGAGTTTATGATCTGAGGTCAGCTCCCAGTCTTGCTTTTGTTGACTGCATAGAGCTTCTCCATCTTTGGCTGCAAAGAATATAATCACTCTGATTTCGGTGTTGACCATCTGGTGATGTCCATGTGTAGAGTCTTTTCTTGTGTTGTTGGAAGAGGGTGTTTGCTATGACCAGTGCATTTTCTTGGCAAAACTCTATTAGCCTTTGCCCTGCTTCATTCCATATTCCAAGGCCAAATTTGCCTGTTACTCTAGGTGTTTCTTGACTTCCTACTTTTGCATTCCAGTCCCCTATAATGAAAAGGACATCTTTTTTGGGTGTTAGTTCTAAAAGGTCTTGTAGGTCTTCATAGAACCATTCAACTTCAGCTTCTTTAGCGTTACTGGTTGGGGCATAGACTTGGATCCAGAAGGAAAGACCCTAATCCATTGATCTTGATACTGATTGTAGACTTAGTGTCTACAACTTATAGACACACTCAAATCTAAATTCACATTTCTAAAATCAAAGGTTGAGGAAACTGGTACGGCTAATAATTCCTCATCTGATTTGTTAGCTTCTCTATATTTAATGAATAAAATCAAATATCATCAAATTATTCACTTAAGGAATCAACTTTATATAAAAGAATAAAATTTCTTAAAATAAAAATGTTTAGAAAGATGGAGACTGTATAGTTAATATGATTATAAATCATATCAATGAAACAATAATTTGGAATAAATCTTAAGTCTTTACTAAATTTGCTGGGATCATTAAAAGAAACACTATAAAAGGCTATCTGGAGGGAAAGGGTGAATTGGGTGGTGTTTAATGTGTACAGATTTTCAATTTTGCAAGATGAAAAGAGCTCTGGATACTGGCTGTGCAGCAGTATAAATTATCTAACACTGCTAAACTGTATACTTAAGTTTGATTAAGATGGTAAATTTTATATATGCATTTTACCATTTTTTAAGTGAAAAAAAAATAAAGAAAGAAAAAAATTGCCTTTTACCTCCATTGCTAGTAAGTGCTACTTTTTCCCAACTTTCAAGAGTAACAAATAAGCAAAGTAAGACAGAAGAATAGAAACTGGAAAATTAAATCAACATTTGTTGACTGACTAATCAGAGCTTGCAGTGGCAAGTACTATTAGCCTCTCATTTTTAGATATAAATTTAAAGTCCATAATATTTGTCCAATCTAATGCAACAAGTGTTAAAACTAATACATAAACACAATTCTGGGAAGATCGAGTTCTTTTTTATGCTAGATTACTTTTCAAAATATCACACCAAATGCAATTCTATCAGGCCAACAAAGGCTTTTATTGAGTAAGTGCTCAAAAAGAAAATAATGCATAATACCTAGTCAGAAATTCAATCAACTTCAGATAACATTGATCTTACTGGCAGTAATTATAAATGCCATAAATTTAAAGTCTATAAAGAGCTTATACATACATATATGTGTGTGTATATATATATATATATACATATATATATATAAAAACAGCCTTCCTTTATTTTCCAGGTTAACAATTTAATTCAATTCATCCTAATAAAAATATATCCCACACCAAGAGTTGGAAACAGATCATGACAAATTAAAACCTTCACTTCAGAGATGATAGGTTTAAAAGTAAAGATGAGTCTTCTCAGAGAAGACTATCTTTGTCTTAAATATTGGGTTAGCCAAAAGATTCATTTGGGCTATGCCATAATATTTTACAGGAAAATCTGAATGAATATTTTTGCCAATCCAATACATGTAACATGATAAGAATGACATAGAAAACTGTGATAACACCTTCAATGAAAAAAAGTGGGGAGAAAAAAAAATCAAAGAGGGATATATATACACATGTCTTATTACCATGTTCCCTTTGTATTTGGGTCAAAGACTGTCCAGAGAGAAGAATGATTGAGATGACTGCTGTTTTCTAATGTTTACTAAGGGGAGAACAATAAACTACAGGGCAATTTTTCATTGAGTAAAACAGCAAGGAAGTCACTCTTTATCCAACCTCAGAATGGAGCTAAGGAGATAGACATGTGACTGAGGAAGTGAAGAATGAATCATGAAACTCAAGATAGCCCTAGAAGCTAAAATACCCCACAATTTCTCATGTTGCAGTGGGAAAAGAATTTCTTGATTAACAATGAAGTCTCTCTTGCAAGGAACCTTTTGGATTATGAATATATTAGGTCTAGCTTGTGAAACACAGACTGGTTCCAAATCAGGAAAGGAGTACGTTAAGGCTGTATATTGTCACCCTGCTTATTTAACTTATATGCAGAGGGAATCATGTGAAATGCTGGGCTGGATGAAACATAAGCTGGAATCAAGATTGCTGGGAGAAATATCAATAACCTCAGATATGCAAATGAGACCAACCTTATGGCAGAAAGTGAAGATGAACTAAAGAGCCTTTTAATGAAAGTGAAAGAGGAGGGTGAAAAAGTTGGCTTAAAACTCACATTCAGAAAACTAAGATCATGGCATCTGGTTCTACCATTTCATGGCAAACAGATGGGGAAACAATGAAAATGGTGAGATACTTTTTTGGGGGCTCCAAAATCACTGCAGATGGTGACTGCAGCCATGGAATTAAAAGATGCTTGCTCCTTGGAAGAAAAGTTATGACCAAACTCAACAGCATATTAAAAAGGAGAGACATTACTTTACCAACAAAGATCCATCTAGTCAAAGCTATGGTTTTTCCAGTAGTCATGTATGGATGTGAAAGTTGGACTACAAAGCAAGCTGAGACTCGAAGAATTGATGCTTTTAAACTGTGGTGTTGGAGAAGACTCTTGAGAGTCCTTTGGACAGCAAGGAGATCCAACCTGTCGATACTAAAGGAGATCAGTCCTGAATAGAGCTAAACTTGAAACTCCAATACTTTGGCCTCCTGATGCAAAGAACCCATTTGAAAAGACCCTGATGCCGGGAAAGATTGAAGGCAGGAGGAGAAGGGGACGACAGAGGATGAAATCATTGGATGGCATCACCTACTCAATGGACATGAGTTTGAGTAAACTTCAGGAGTTGGTGATGGACAGGGAAGCCTAGCATGCTGAAGTCCATGGGGTCACAGAGTCAGACACGACTGAGTGACTGAACTGAGTTTGTGAAAGTTAATAAAGAAAAAAACTTCACTAAAATAGTCAGGAGGCCAGAGGGGGAGCTCTCATGTATATAACACTTGAGGTCAATACAGATCCAAAGAGGAAGAGGAAGAGGTGTACTTTGCTACCCCAGCAGGAAGGGACACTGCTGCTGCTGCTGCTGCGTCACTTCAGTCATGTCCAACTCTGTGCGACCCCATAGACGGCAGCCCACCAGGCTCCCCCATCCCTGGGATTCTCTAGGCAAGAATACTGGACTGGGTTGCCATTTCCTTCTCCAGTGCATGAAAGGGAAAAGTGAAAGTGAAGTCACTTAATTGTGTCCAACTCCTCGAGACCCCATGGACTGTAGCCCACCAGGCTCCTCTGTCCATGGGATTTGCCAGGCAAGAGTACTGGAGTGGGGTGCCATTGCCTTCTCCCCAAGAGTACTGGAGTGGGTTGCTAATACCATTAAGAGAAAGCTGTTCTCCTTGCTCTGTAACAGCTCAGCCAAGAAAAGACTATCACAACTCAGCCAGTGAAAAGCCACTGTACTTTGAACTCCTAGTTTCCTCCCATGGGACTTTTGTTTATAACAGTCTGTCCCAACTTCCCTTTCTCCTCTCAAGAGTTTTCTCTCCTTTGTTTTACCCACACTTGCATGTCATCCACCATAATCACACAAAGAATTGGGTTGCAATTCTTTGCTGCTCCCAGATAAACCTGTTTTACTGGTAAAATAATGAGTCATTTTATTGTTTTAGGTTAATTAATTTATATTTTAAATTATATATGTGTATATACACTAATTATTAAAATTGTAGATCAAAAATATCCTTGATTAAATACACATAAGTTGATAATACTGAAGTAAAGCTAAAAGTAGTTAAAATTTAAAAATCAAAACTAGTAGAAATAAGATCACAATTTTAAGTAAAACTAAGTATAAATTCACAAAATAGCCTTAAAATTTAATCTAGCTGTCAATTTCATTCTGGAAAAGATGGAAAACCATATATTTAGAAAAGTGTGTGTGTGCATGCATAAAGTGAAAGAGAAAGTGAAGTCGCTCAGTCATGTCTGACTCTTTGCGACCCCATAGACTGTAGCCTACCAGGCTCCTCTGTCCATGGGATTTTCCAGGCAGTAGTACTGGAGTGGATTGCCATTTCCTCTCCAGGGATCTTCCCAACCCAGGGCTTGAATCCGGGTCTCCCGCATTGTAGATAGACGCTTTACTGTCTGAGCCACCAGGGAAGTATATAGGCCAGGTGCATGCATATGTATTTAGCAAATTTAGGAAAATATAAATTTCTAGATGTGGATTTATATTGGGATATAGAGTATCTCTTAATAAATCAGCCATAATAAATAATTATTTGTCTAAGATAAAGCCACAATAAATGTAATGATTTAACTAAGTTAAAGTCCCAGTAAGAAACATGACACATGTGTTAGGTAGATAGAATAGGGAAAAGGGGTCCAAAATGACGGTGGCTAAAAGACAAGGAAGGGAAAAGCCCGCGAAAGTAGAACAAAAGAAGGTCTGAGAACCTGAGTGAGGACCTCAGGTAAAACAAACAACACTCCTGGCTGGCCCAATTTACAGAGGACAGGCCCAGGGAGAGAGAAACATATAAATAGAGGAGCCAAAGCTAGCTCTTTCTCCCTCTCCTGCGTGCTGGGGCGCTCTTCTCCTCGTGTCTTTGGATCGACGTGCCCTCACACCTCGAAGATGGATTTTCCTGCTATCTTCTAAATAAAATAGAGCTGTAACACTGAGCTGTAACAGTGATTTGTCTAAGAGCTATAACATGGTCCTTTCGAGACCTGAGAGCTATAACATGGTCTATCCAAGACCCAAGAGCTGTGACACGCCGAGGGGGTTTAATGTCTGTCATTCCAAATCCTTGTTGTGATGAGACAAAGAACCGACACATTCAAAATAAATAATGTGCTGAAGGGATTATTTAGAAGAGGTGGTGGGGTAGGGGGGGGATCAAAGTAGAGTACCATGAAGTACCCTTGGGCCATGATCCGCAAGAAGAAACCAACTCTCTTGGGCCTAAAGGGGCCAGGGAAGGGATATACCCATTATGACCAACAGCTATAGGCAAAGGAACATTCAAAGGAGTTGTAGATATTTGTAGAGAAAAAGAATGGAAAATAGAGTTGGTGGCAAACTGCAGATAGGCAAGGAAGAAGCCTGGGAGAAAGACCCCCTTGACATTTCCACCCTCCCTCTCTCTTACCTGTGACTGGTGTTTCCACCAGCTGGCTGGGGATGATGGGGCAAAAGAGCCTTGCTGAAGCAGTGCCTGTGACTCAGCTCCTCTGGCACAAAGCAGGGTGGAGAAAGGCAGATTATGCATCGGGAGGGCAAAAGCAGGACATTCAGCACACATTTACATACCAATTTCAGATTTTCAACAGCCATTTCCAGAAGCCCATTTAACTCAAACCATTTTCAAAGATAAATAGAGTGTTTTGCTTTGTTTTTTAAATTGAAGATTTTTAGAGTTTCTCAACACTGTCCATTTATATAGGTAACAGAGTCAGTAATTAAACTGTCTTCCAATTCCATACCCAGTATTTCTCAGGGTACTTGGATAAATCTAAATGTGAAAGAACTAAAGGGCTTAGAGAGATGCTTTTAACTCTCTTTTCTTCCATGCTGGGCCTTGAAAATGTTAATGTATAGCTGGAGTATGGAATAGAGATATGGAGTCCCAATAAATCTTCACAGTTATGCACAGTTTTTAATGGCCTAGAAGAATCACAGATGCTCCGGGAGTTCTGTGTCAATCTTTAAAGAGACCCATTACTGAAGTTCATGCATATGGTAAAGAATACAGCACAAGATCTAATGAAACCTTTTCACAAAGAAACAACAGAAGCTGCAGTGGAACGTTAAAACCCACATTTTGCTAGGTTAAGGAAAGTAACTGAGGAAGTTTACAGGACCAGAAAGCAAGCCCTCTGTTTACACACAGTGAGAATTCTAGCTTCCTGTACAACCCTGTGCCCTTAAAAGGTTTAGAGAGCTCTTTGATTCAAAAGAATTACACTACCTAAAGAAAGAAGGCAAAATTAACAGATCAATAGGAATCAAAATAGCCAGTACTTCTAAATTAGGCTGTGCTGTATGTTTTTAAAACAGCATTAGGAGAAAGAAATGGTAATCCCAGAAAGATAACGGAGTTCAAATAAACCAAGTCCTTCAACAAGAGTTCTGATTTAAGAAAGCATGGTGTGTGTGATGTATAATGCTTTGAGGTGTGCAGTGTGAGGAGTCTGAGGCAGACACAGAGAGTTTGAATGATAAGCCAAGGCTACTTCATAAATAATAGCAAATGAAAATTACCCTCCCCCCACATATTCTAAAACTGAATCCTAAGAGTAAATCTCTTCCGAGACAGTTCTGCAAGCATTTTGCAACCTTAGAAACACTGAGCAGCATATACATTGCATTAACAGAGGTAGAGAACTGCTGTTTTTTAACTGTACAAGCTGCATGCCATAAAGGTGCTGTATCATTCATATGATTTGTAATAAATCTTTTGTATTCTTTCCTCACAATAATTTATCTGAAATAGAAGCCAACACCTTCCAGGTTACTAAGCCTAGCTATTGAATTAATTCATGAGCTGGACTAAAAAAACGGGCCATTCTTCACCACCAGGATCATGAATATTTTAATGTCTGAATAAAGTTAAAGCAACTCAACTTTGTGGAGATGCCACCAGGAGAGAAACACCTGTACCTCTACGCTCAGAATTCCACCAATTCAATAACAAAAAATATGTATAGAACAATTCCCCAGACTAGAATTAGACATCTTTAGTATACAGGACCAGAACTGGATATGTGAAGAAATAAGTGAAAAATCCCAGAAAAAAAACAATGACTTTTCAAAACTTTTGGGCTTCTGCCAACCAAAATGATCTGCCAACACAAAGAGGAAATTGGAGAGTAGTTGATATAATTTTTCTCTGTTCTCCAACAACTTTGTCAGTTTATTTTAACCAAAATCAGAAAACATAAAGGAAAATAAACATTCACAGAAGATTGATGAGAAAGATGTATATGTGAAAGTGTGTGTAATATTTTAATAAACTATTCCTTGCATCATTGTTTTCCTTGGTCAAGGAAGCAAATGGGCGATTGTATCTAACATAATCTGAACATGGCAGTAAACAATCCTTATTTCTGACAAATATTATACTATCTACAAATCCTCAAATCACCACTGTCAGAAAGTGATTAAGTTAACCCTCTAACTTTGTGATTCTCAACATCGACTGCATAGTGGAGTTACTTGAAGCAGTTTGAATCAGAATTTCTGGGAATAGGAATGGGCCATCAGCATTTTTTAAAGGTCTCTGCAACAGTTAACTGTTATCCTATGCAAAGATGTTGCAAGGGGAATGTGAATTTCTTTGCAGTACTTTTATGACTTGAACATCATCAGTGTTAGCTGAGTTCCCTTACTTTGTTTGATCACTAGTACAAATCATGCCATTCTTATAAGTACATCATAGGAACTTGCTGAGAATTCTTTAGTGAAAATGAACAAATAAAAATTTTACCATTTTGGTATTTTAAAGCAAATTTCTATTCCTATGTGACCATAAGCATACTAATTCTTAGTGCTTGTTAACATACTTGTAAAATGAGGATGACTGCATCTACTTTCTAGGGTTATGAAAGTACAAACCTATCATGAAACAAAATGAATTACTACATCAGAAAAAAACTAATAAAATCTTTGCACAAAATAGATATTCATTATATAGTAGCTATAAACAAATAACTATAAATTGCAAGTCTGAATATGTTATTTTAGTTATAATTACAATTATGAGCTTAACTTTTTATAAATTTTAAAATTTATGCAACAAATATTTATTAAACACTTACTACAGCTAGACACTGCAAGCAGATATACAGGAAAACAAAAATCCCTAGTTTTCATTAAATTTACTTTTAAAGGAGATATCAACAATATACTATATAATATAATAATAAGGACTAAGGAGAAAAAAAAAAACATGTAGTGTGTTGGAGAAGCATTTGTGTTACATAGGATAACAGGGGTAGTTCTCATTGAGATAGTTACATTTGAGCAGACTGGAGGAAAGTGGTGAGGAAGATAACCATGGAGATAGCTAGGGGAAAGGCATTTTAGGATGGGGTAAGAACATACTTGGGGTGCTCAGGTAGCAGCAAGGAAGCTATTGTGGCAGAATTTAAATCAAGCCAGGGAAAAGTAATAGGCAATGAGGTCAGAGAGGTAATGTGGATATGGGAGGTGAGTTGACTGGATAAGGCCTTATGGATTGATTCTACCCCCCTTCCAATAGTCTTTTAGGTAGATTTCCATTTCCTGCTCCTCATGAAATCCCATGGACAGAGGAGCCTGGTGGGCTACAGCCCATGGGGTTGCAAAAGAATCAGACATGACTTGCCAGCTAAACAACATTTCAGTGTAACCATTAAAAGAGTACTGGACAAAGAGTTGTGATGAAAATGTGAGATGCGGTTCTTATAGACAAGAGCATACAGTTGCCTCATCAGGGTAATAAGCATATTTGAGGTCTGCTCCACTGGTGTTTGTCCTTGGATACCCATGAAGGGTAGAACTCACAGCCTCCACAATGAACAGAAGAAGGCCGAAATGAACTGTGGTTGCTTAAACCATTAGGATCCTGAGTTGTTTGTCACAGCATATAAAGTATCCTGACTCATACATAACTCATACTAAGGACTTCTGCTTTCACTCTGAGTAAAATGGGAAAATGTGGTAATTTTTAAGACAGGTGCAAAATGATTTGACTTATTTTAGACAAGATCACTCCCATCTACTTTGGAATAGGCTGCAAGACGTGGGCAAGGGAGAAGCTTACCTGGGCTTCCCAGGTGGTACTAGTGGCAGAAAACCACCTGCCAGTTCAGGAGACAGAAGAGGCATGGGTTCATTCCCTGGGTTGGGAAGATTCCCTGGAGTAGGGCATGGCAACCCACTGCAGTATTCGTACCTGGAGAATCTCATGAACACGGGAGCCTGGCAGGCTGCAGTCCATGGGGTTGTATACAGAGTTGGACACGATTGAAGTCATTTAATATGTATGCAGAAGCTCTAGATAAAAAGAGATACTATTGAGAACATTCATGTTGGGAGGACACGGGGTAGCACAGACATCTCTTTAATCAAACCAGAGGTGAAGTGAGGCAGCTATCCCGCTTTAGGGCCCACACGGTTTCCACCAGTTTACCTTCTATTCTCTTTTGGGATGCTATCTTTTCAGTTTTTTCCTATGTTCAACTTCCTACAGTTTAATCCTTACACAAATATTAATTATAACTAAAAGTAAATGATTCATTTAAAAATGCAGCAATATATATCCACATCTTCTTTGTGATAGAGAATAGAAATTTAAACAGATACAAATCCTTTCTCTTGCCCTTGAAGTCTCTTAATCTAGTTGGAACCTCGAGACAAATACAATGAGAGTGCATATAATATTAATAGTAAAAGTACACAAATGATTTTTAAGAGTATGTGTGTCATGCTAGTTTAAGAAAAAAATACAGTGCTGATTTCATAAGGCATACAATATGGGCTTTAGACAAAACATGAGGCTGTCATGAATGAAAAGTTGGGAAGTCATTTCAATAAAAAATAAATATATAAATATGTTAGGAAGTGGTATATTATGGCAGTCATTTTCTGAATATATATGTAGATCATTTATAAAGGAGTAAAAAAATTTTAAAGGAAAAAATGGTAATTTAGAGAAGTAAATAAGTAACAAATTATAAAAGGCCTTTATTAACAGAATGAAGAAAGCACAGGATAGCCAAAGAGATATTTTTTTTTAGTATTAATATAGATTCAACATGACCAAAGGGTGTTTATAATTTTAATATACATAGATGAAATGGCTGATTTAAAACATGATTATTACAACATTCCTCATTCAATTATTCAACATACCTGATACAATTTTGCCCCCACTTAAAAAAAAAACAAACAGAATTTTGACTATTCACTATACATAATATCATGTTACTCTCAATCCAGGAATTACAGTGAATGCCTACGGCAATGAAACAGTTAAACAAGTTATTATATATTTGCTAGTCAAGGAGAAAAATTAAAGTAAGTAAGAAATTGTATTGAGGGTTAACAAAAATAATTTACTCTTAAAATAGTACAAATGATGCTTACAAAACATTACATTATTCATTTACTGCTGCTACTGCTGCTGCTAAGTCACTTCAGTCGTGTCCGACTCTGTGCGACTCCATAGACATCAGCCCACCAGGCTCCCCTGTCCCTGGGATTCTCCAGGCAAGAACACTGGAGTGGGTTGCCATTTCCTTCTCCAATGCATCAAAGTGAAAAAGTGAAAGTGAAGTCGCTCAGTCATGTCCGACTCTTAGCGACCCCATGGACTGCAGCCTACCAGGCTCCTCCATCCATGGGATTTTCCAGGCAAGAGTACTGGAGTGGGGTGCCATTGCCTTCTCTGACATTATTCATTTAACTAAAAGTAATTCTGTGTAAGAAAAGAGCTTTTGAATATTTACTAATACACTACTATTTTCAAGCAAATTTCTAAAGTCTTAGAACAAATCTTATCATTTTTATTGGCGTAGTGTTCAGTTATAATTCCAGTCCTCAGTAAAGGTCAAAGAATTTCTGGGGGAAAGAAAAGATTTGATCTAGTAAATAATTATTCAAAGGAAAATTAAATTAGAGGATATTTTAGAAAGGAGCCCATATGACCTACCAGTGCACAAAAGGATGTGAATAAAAGGTTTCATGTGTCCTTTGGGACCTATTACACTGCCACTGTGAAATATAAAATATTGTAATTGTGTTAATATAGTCATCAATGACAGACAATATAGAAGATTTTGATTCTCAAGCAAACACTCATATTTCAACCTGATCAGTGACAGTCTGGATTATTTAATTGTTTACATTTGAGGGTGTTTCATTCTGATGGGAAAAAAAGTATTTAATTTCTTTTAACATTTAAAAAAAAATTCTAGTTACTAATGATAAAATTTCAAGCCTCAGGACAAATTTAGAATCAACCAAGGCCTTGTTTAAAAATGAGCAGTGATTTCAGTTTCATGTGGAAGTATTTTAAAATAATTATTTTACCGAAAAAAAAAGTAATTTTGTGCTGAGAATTCAAAACTTGTATTTTTTGATGTGAGTCCCAATTGGAAAACATTAATTAGAAAAAAAATGGCACTGAATAACAGGAGAGAGAAATTAAGAGATACCATGTATATAAACCTGTATTTTTACTTATTATTTAGGACTTGATAGTAGAACTGTTACTTGATTCTCTAATAAGGGTAGAAAGATAGACAGGAAGGGTAGGTGAGTGGGGAATACAAAGCACCATCCAATGCTGATCACCAAAGGAGAAAGTTAACTGTTACATTAAGACCCGAATGATTTCAGCTCTTTGGAGGATACAGATAACATAAAATGAGTCAATCAAAAGCTAATTAAATAGCTTGATACATAAAGGTATTATGTCAATACTGAGGGTTCATACTTGGACTACATTGTCAGAATGGGTGCTACCTTTGTACAGTTCATCCAACTCTACTCTTTTCTACTCAAATAACCCATTGCCCCAGATTGTAATTTGTTTTCTAATATAAATTCTTACCCTAGGCCAGTCTGTCTTCCTATATCTAGTACAATCTAGTGACTTTCTTTTATCATTCTTGGTGAGTACCATCCAATATACAGTAATGAAGCCTCCTTAGACATCATCAAGGAGTAAAGGAATGCACCATCCCCCAAAATATTTCCTATGGTACATAGTTGATATGTGTGTATGCACATGTGCTCAGTTGCTTCAATTTTGTCTAACCCTTTACAACCCTATGTACTCTTTCCATGGGATTCTCCAGGCAAGAATACTGGGGGGGTTGCCATGTCCTCCTCCAGGGTATCTTCCCAACCCAGGGATCAAACGCTCATCTCCTGCATTTCCTGCATTGCAGGCAGATTCTTTACCACTGAGCCATCTGAGAAGCCCACATATTCTACTTAGGACTTTTCAACTATAGTTAGTTTTTCCTCATACATGTTCAAGGAATCATATTCTAACTTCCTTCCATCTCCCACACGTCAGAGATTTTATATTAAGCACAAAATAACCAACAGAATTTAGTTTTTTTAAAAAACACTGGCTTGTGCTTTTGCTTTGTTTTCTTCTGCCCCCTTTTACTAGATCAGATAAAATAGAAGCCTTACGTGTGTACAGTCTTACACTCAGCTTTAAAACCCACGTTCCGGAATAGGTGAAGATGGTTTTGAATACAAGTCATTATGAGTTAGAGGTCAGTAAACTTTTTTCATAAATGGTCATATTTTAAGCTTTCCAGCCACACAGGCCTGTTTCTCATATTCTCCTTTGTTTTCTTAAACAATACTTTAAAATGTAACAAAAATTCTTAGCACAGTAGGGAAAGTAGGGACTAGGATGGATATAGTCTCTAAGCAGGAGTAGATATGTGTTTCAATTGCCAAATGTTACTTAGGAAAAAAAGTGGCATTGAATGAAGCTCACAACAACAATTTACTTCATCTATGAGACAAGTATGAGAATTGAATAAGATATATAAAAAGCCTTGGCCCCATTAAGTGCTTACAAATTGCTGGCTATTATTGATGGTAATTTTCTTATTAGGATGCCTAGAAGTACTGAGTTAGTTAGGAAAGAATAATGTACTTACTGCCATTTGAAGTATTTGAATGTTTATAGATACACTGATTACAGATATTCTGAGAAGGAATTAAGTAAGTAAGTAAGTGTTAGTCACTCAGTTGCACCTGACTCTTTGCGACCCCATGGACTGCAGCCCACCAGGCTCCTCTGTCCATGAGATTTTCCAGGCAAGGATACTGGAGTGGGTTGCCATTTCCTTCTCCAGAGGATCTTCCCAACCCAGGGATTGAACCCAGGTCTCCTGCACTGCAGGCAGATTCTTTACCGACTGAGCTACAAGGGAAGGCCCCTATAAAAGTATATCTATTGCCATTACTGAAATGCAAAATGAAACCACATAAGATACCAACCTCTTTACACCACTAGGGTTGCTATAGTCAAGAAGATAATAACAAATGGTAATATTTAATAGCAATGAGTGTTTACAGTTCAGTTCAGTCACGTCCAACTCTTTGCAACCCCATGGACAGCAGCAACCCAGGCCTCCCTGTCCATCACCAACTCCCAGAGTTTACTCAAACTCATGTCCATTGAGTCAGTGATGCCATCCAATCAACTCATCCTCTGTCATCCCCTTCTCCTCCTGACTTCAATCTTTCCCAGCATCAGGGGCTTTCCAAATGAGTAAGTTCTTCAAATCAGGTGGGCAAAGGATTGGAGTTTCAGCTTCAGTATCAGTCTTTCCAATGAATATTCAGGACTGATTTCCTTTAGGATGGACTTGTTAGATCTCCTTGCAGTCCAAGGGACTCTCAAGAGTCTTCTCCAACACCAAAGTTCAAAAGCATCAATTCTTCGGAGCTCAGCTTTCTTTATAGTTCAACTCTCACATCTATACATGACAGAGATGTGGGTAGACTATAAAAATAATAGCAAATTAAATCCAAAGTAACCAGAGGAAAGAAGTGATAAAGATCAGAATGTAAAACAAATAAAATAGACAAAGAAAAAATAACAAAGATATTAAATCAAAAGTCAGTTATGTGAGAATATACAAAAATCAGTGAACTACTATCAGAAAATTTAAAAAGTCATAAATTACAAGTATCAATACGAGTAATGAAAGAGGTGATACCATTGGCTACTCTATAGCCATTAAAAGGATAATAAGAGAATATTACGAAAAACTTCATGCCAATATTGTTGACATCATAGGTGAAATGAACAAATGCATTTAAATACTAAAGTTACCAAAGCTCACTAAAGAAGAACTATATTAACTGAACAGTCCGTGTCTATTTTAAAATTTTGATTTTGTACTTAAAATCTTCACAAAGAATATTTGAGACCTATGTGACTTTATCAATGAATTTTAGCAAATTTACATAAAAACAATAATATCAATTCCATAAAAATTCTTTCTGAAAAATTAAGAGAATGAAGTAATTTCTAACTCATTCTATGAGATAAAGCATCCTGATACCAAAAGCAAACAAAGATATTAAAGGAAAATTACTGATCAATATCTATAAACAAAGATACAAATATTCTGAATAAAATTTAGCAAGCAGAAACCAGCAATATATAACTTGTAATTATCCTGTTAAAGTAAAACAGAAAAATTTTGTTAATAAATTAAAAAACAATGTGACATTATCCAACATTCACTGATGGCAAAAAAAAAAAAAAAAAAAAAATCAAGAAATGTGTAGGAAAAAACTATGCTAACATAACACAGACCTAAAAAATAGAGACCTAACATTGTAATTAATGGAGAAAACTGAATTGCTTTCCCTTTAAGATCAGGAACAAAAAAGGATGTCTGTCTTCCCTCCCTCAACATCATACTGAACCACCTAGTCAGTATAGTAAGGGAAGAAAAAGAAATAAAAAGCAGTAAGTAGTAAAAAAGGAATTAAAGCTGTCATTATTCACAGACAATATGACTGTCTATATAGAAAATTCATTGGGATCTGCAAAAAAGCCACTAGAATTAATCATTAAATGTTACAAAGTCAATTAGATTTGTTACTGGTAATGGAAAAAATTAATAATTGAAGAATATAAGTTACACTAGTATACAAATATAAAATATTAATAAATAAATCTGCCTAATCTTAAAATTATAAAATAATGCTTCAAAAGATTTTAAAACATCTAAATAAATGCAGTAATATCATGTATATATGGATTGGAAGACTTAGACTATATAGATGTCAATTCTCCCCAAACTGATTTATAGCTTCAATACAATCTCAATCAAAGCACCAGTGGGTTTTTTTTTTTATAGAAACTGGCAAGCTTACTGTATAAAATTTATATGCAAATGCAAAGGATCTAGAACAGCAAAATCAACTTTGAAAACAGAACTAAGGCAGAAGACATAAACTGACCAATTTCAATATTTAATTTAAAGCTACAATGGTCAAATAATGCAGTTGGCATCAAGACAGGCAAATAGATCAATGAAATACATAAAAAACAGAGACTAGAAATATATTCAAATGGTCAATTGATCTTTTTTTCCAATGGGTAAAGTGCAAAGTGTTGAAATGTTTATTTCTTCAACAGATGCCACAGGAACAACTGGATATCTATCTTACAAAATAATTGCTTTGATAGATAATTCACAAAATAATATAAATATATACACACACCTCAAAGTGGATCACAGTCCAAAGTACAAATTCTAAATTTCTAAAAAAAATATCTAGAATATAGGAGAAAGTCTTTGTCACCTCGAGTTAGTCAAAGATTTCTTAAACATGACTCCTAAACCATGCTCCCTTCAAAAAGCATACACTAGATCTCAGAAAATTTACTAATTTCTGCTCTTTCAAAGGTATTACTAAAAGAATAAGAAACACAGTGAAAATACATAGAGATCCTATATCTGATGAAATGGATAAAAGATTTATATCCAGAGTATCTAAACATGTTTCAAAACTCAATAAGAAAACAAACAACTCAAACTTAAAAATTAGTCACAAACTGGTATTTTAGCCAGGAAATCTAAGACTAATTTTGGAGCTAAACTTGGATTTGAAACTTATTTGAGAATTAAAACTACTTTTTTGTACTTGCTTTACAAATTTGTTATCAAATTTGCTTGTTATCAAATTTGTGTTGTTTGTTTTTTGTTTGTTTGTTTTTTTTTCTTTGCCCATACCTACTCCCTTCTAAAACCTGTTCCAGGAGAGATAAAAGTTAAAGCCAAATAATAAAAAAGTTATGACATATGTATTAATTTACATATATTTCCTCCTCGCAATATATTACATTAGGGTTCACCAGATGAAAAGACAGAATTTACATGCTTTTTATTTAGAATATGAAAATAAGAAGTTTATAACTCCTATGGAATTTTTAAGAGATAAGTACATTTCAGTAGGAAATTGATAGTTGGATTTGTTTGAGAATATATAAGGAATGATTCCTGATAGAAGATGATTACATATTTTTTCTAGATTTTATAATACTTGGATATGCCTTCAGACATACATGGGCAATTATACTTTCTTCTGAAGAGTACAGGTAATTCACTGAAAGAAAATGTGTGTGTGTGTGTGTACCTAACCCGCCACTTTCTGACTTTCTGTTTTTTCCTTTTTCTTTTCTTTTTTTTAGCAAAAAAAATAATGGAATGAACTTAGAGCAAAGAAGATCTAGGATCATATTCAAGATTTAATGACCTTTTAAAATAATGGGTAGGTTTCTTTATCTATAAAAAGTCTTCTTCAAAAGTAGCATGGGGATATTAATCCCTAACATGTTCATGAAAATTAAATTAGTGTATGTAAAGCACAAACACATGCCTGAGACTTGATAAATGTTAATTATATTCCTACTTTTACCTCTTTCCTTAACTCTATTGTTTACATCTACTTACATACGTTCAGACAAATATAAAGGAAATGAATGCAAATTAATATTTATAAAAATAAAAATACTTCTTAAAATTGTTCCATTTATGCTTTCTTAGTTTATTAGTTGAGACACTAAGGATACCTAATTTCTTTCCATAATACTTGACACCATGAATATGTATTTTAATAATACACACCTGATCCATTCTCAAAGATTTTTATGCTGGAAATGAAGAAAGAGGGTGATTTGTATTTAATCAATTATTTGGGAAAAATAGAAAAGTATTCAAAGTTATTAATAGAGATCTATATTATTTTAACATAATTAATTATGGCACCAATAACAGCAATCTGAGGAGACATAAAAGATATCCAAATTGGAAAAGAAGTAAAATTGTCATTGTTTGCAGATTACATGATACTATACATAGAAAATCCTAAAGCTGTCACCAGAAAACTATTTGAGCTCATCAATGAATTTGATAAAGTTGCAGGATACAAAATTTAATGCACAGAAATCTCCTGCATTCCAATACACTAAAAATGAAAGATCAGAAAGAGAAATCAAGGAAAAAATCCCATTCGCCACAACAATAAAAAGTATAAAATATCTAGGAATAAACCTACCTAAGGAAGTAAAAGACCTATACTCAGGAAACTGTAAGAACTTGATGAAAGAAATAACAACACAGATGGAGATATATACTTCATTCTTGGATTGGAAGAATCAATATTCTGAAAATGACTATACAACCCAAAGCAATCTACAGATTCAGTGCAGTTCCTATCAAACTACCAATAGCATTCTTCGCAGATTTAGAACAAAAGTTTTTTACAATTTGTGGAAACACAAAGACTCTGAATAACCAAAGCAATCTTGAGAAAGAAAAACAGCTGGAGGAATCAGGCTCCCTGACAGCAGAATAAACTACAAGGCTACAGTAATCAAGACAGTATGGTACTGGCACAAAAACAGAAATATAGATCAGTGGAAAAGGGTAGAAAGCTCAGAGATAAACTCATGCACCTATGGTCACCTAATCTATAACAGAGGAGGCAAGAATATACAATGGAGAAAAGACAGTCTCTTCAATAAGTGGTGCTGGGGAAATGGAACAGCTACATGTAAAAGAGTGAAATTAGAAATTTTCCTAACATCATATATAAAATTAAACTCAAATAGATTAAAGACCTAAATGTAAGACTGGACACAATAAAATTCTTTGAGGGAAACATAGGCAGAACACTCTTTGACATAAATTGCAGCAAGATGCTTTTTGACCTCCTAGAGTAATGAATATAAAAACAAACAAATGGGATATAATTAAGCTTAAAAGTGTCACACAGCAAAGAAAACCATAAACAAAATGAAAACACAACCCTTAGAATGGGAGAAAATATTTGCCAATGAAGCAACTGACAGGGATTAATCTCCAAAATATACAAAAAGTTCATGCAGCTCAATATCAAAAACAAACAAATAAGCAAACAACCCAATAAAAAGAGGGCAGAAGATCTAAATACATTTTCTCCAAAGAAGATATACAGATAGCCAATAGACACACAAAAAGATGCTCAACATCATTATTTACTAGAGAAATGCAGATCAAAACTACAATGAGGTTTCGTTTCGCACCAGCCAGAATGGCCATCATCAAGAAATCTACAAACAATAAATGATGGAGATGGTGCGGTGAAAAGGGTACCCTCTTGTTCTGTTGGTGGGAATGTAAATTGATACAGCTATTATAGAGAATAGCATGGAGACGCCTTAAAAAAAACTGAACTAAAAACAGAACTACCATATGACCCAGCAATGCCAGTACTGGGCATATATCCTGAGGTAAACATAATTCAAAAAGATATATGCACCCCAATGTTCATTGTAGGACCATTTACAATATCCAGGACATGAAACAATCTAAATATCCATCAACAGATGAATGGATAAGAAGCTGTAGTACATATATATAAGGAAATATTACCCAGCCATAAAAAGGAAAGAAATTGGGTCACTTGTAGAGACGTGGTTAGACCCAGAGTCTGTCATTAAGAGTGAAGTAAGTCAGAAAGAGAAAAACAAATATTGTATATTAATGCATATATATGGAATCTAGAAAAATAGTACAGATGAACCTACTGGCAGGACAGGAATAGAGACACAGATATAGAGAACAAATGTGTCGAGATAGAGAGAGTGAGGCGGGGTCAGCAGTGAGAGGTGGGATGAATTTGGGAGATTGTAATTGATATATAAAATAGATGGATAGTGGGGACCTACTGTATAGCAGAGGAAGCTCAGCTTGGTGCTCTATGATGACCTAGACTGGGTGGGAGGGAGGCTCCAAAGGGAGGGGTTATTTGCATACATATGGCTGATTCACTTTGTTGTAAGGCAGAAATGAACACATCATAGTAAAGCATATCACAATAAATTTAAATAAATATAGAAAAAAATGTATTGCTAGTCTAACAACAGACTTTTGTTGATGTCATTCTATTCATCTCAGCCTACATAAAATAACCTATGTTGTTAAATTGTGTGTGTATGTGTGTGTGTGTGTGTGTGTGTAGAGAGAGAGAACACCTTGAAATAAAATAATCAGGTTTTGAGTAGAAAGAAGTTTTGTGGAAAAGAGTCAAAGAAGAGAAATCAGCATTTCTATGGTCTCAGGGCCACATCTAACTAGGATGAAACAAATCTCAAAATGAATATAACATAAAAAACATAACTAACTAAGTGGATGTGCACAGAGATACATAGAAAATGGAGGAAGAAAGAAAAAATAAAAAGTTCCCTGGTCGCTAAGAGGGTAAAGCATCTGCCTGCAATGCAAGAGGCCCCGGTTCGATTCCTGGGTCAGCAAGATCCCCTGGAGAAGGAAATGGCAACCCACTCCAGTACGCTTGCCTGGAAAATCCCATGGATGGAGAAGCCTGGTAGGCTACAGTCCATGGGGTTGCAAAGAGTCGGACACGACTGAGCAACTTCACTTCACTTCACTTCACTTCTGCATTATTCCTCATATAACATCACCCTGTAACTCACACTATGCGATGTAAGTATATTTTTTGTCATTTAAAAATTACTTCAAACTGCATAAAAAAAGATAAACATTTAGCTGGTGTATTCAGAATAAAGATGATCTTTAAAAACAATTCCGGAAGATAGTGATTTCTCATTTTCCCATCTGTTTACTAATAAGTATGGATTAGCAGACTACACAGTACAACCTATTTCCAGCTCACTCTGAAGCACTGTAAGCCAGTAACATTTACCGACAGAATAGCAATTACAGCCTACACAATTCATTACTCTTTTTAACAGGGTTCCTTGGTTTCGTAGCAAAAAGGAAAAAGAAACCGTGAATTGGTACCTAGTCCTGTATTGCTAAAGCTATAAATTCTGTAGAATTATATACCAAGCTACCATTTGGTGCTACGACTTGAGGGTTCTGTTTATTTGTTTGCTGCTCTGTTTTGACTAAGGGAATAAGGACTCTTCCAGAGAAACAGCTTGCCTGCCTCCCCCTAAAGCTTACTTTGTTCTTTGAAACCACAGACTTATTTTTGTTTGGTCATGTTTTAAAAACCATGTCAAATCTGACTTTAAATTTGGAACTAAACATGAATTTTCAAGTTTTTTTTTTTTTCCCCTTCTCTTGATTCTTGGTGAAATAAATTGTTCTCTAAGAATAATACAAATATAAAAGGTTTTCCCAATATCTAATTTTTAAAACATTTAAATAAATCAATACCATATGGATTTTCTTTCCCTTACAATATATGTTTTAAGAAATCTGTAGAAGAAAATGTCTTACATTTTTACCTAAAACAAAATCTGTCAAGAGACGTCCTCAGCTGCTCAATACAGCACATTTATGCCCCTCTCCACGTGTCTAAGAGCTCTTTTTGCCCTGCTATGAATCATTTATTAAGGATGGTTGACTGTTTACTCCAGGTTAGAAAAACCTGGCAGCTGTGACAATGACTCTAGAGCTACTAACTACTTTGAATAAAGTTTGTGAAATACTAGAGAGAGAACATGTGGATAAAAATCAATGGCCTCTACACTATGCTTTGTTGTTTTTTTATAAAGACTGGAAAAAATGCTTTAATCTAGCATGCTTCTCTTAGGTGTTCAACATAAATTTAAACATGATGCTAAGCCAGGAAGATGGCACGGGAACCAGCCTTTTGAGAAATGTCTTGAAATAGAGTAGCAATGGGGATCTTGACAAAATTCACCTATGCTCTCTTTCTTTTTCAGTTTTACAGAAAAAGAGAATTATGTGGATGGTACTTTCTTGGTTGCATGAGACAGACTCCTGCATTATTTCCAAAATTATGCTTCTGCTAAAAACAATCACACTGACTATATTTGTGTACTGTACTTATATGTATGTCTTTTTTATTTCCATTTTATTCATTGCATCTTCTATTAATTAAAAAATAAAGGTAGAAAAACTTTCCTCTATAGCAGAAAAATCCACTGTATACAACTGACGGTGGTGATAGAAATGATAACTTCAAAAATTGTCCAATTTTAGCCCTCCTGGCTCTGTCATTCTAAACTCTATTATGGATACTAAATTATACTTTTTTTTTCGGTATTTAAATCAGATAATTCATGAAAAATCCTTAGCATAATATCTGACCCACAATGACCATACATTATCATTAAACGGTGCTGTGCTTAGTCATGCAGTCATGTCTGACTCTTTGCAACTCCATAGACTGTAGCCTGCCAAGTTCCTCTGTCCAGAAGTTTTCTCCAGGCAAGAATACTGGAGTAGGGTGCCATGCCCTCCTCCAGGGGATCTTCCCAACCGGGGATCTAAGCCAGGTCTTCTGATTGCAGGGAGACTCTTGTCTGAGCCACCAGGGAATTGTTAATGTTAATTTGTATTTGTTGATACTTTCATTCTTTCAGTTACAAAATTGCTCTCTGCTGAAGTGAAATATGTAAACACCATCTAATATTCCACTAAAAGTATCAATATAGTAGTATAATAAAATGTACACTAGGAAAAGAGCATTCAAGAGCATCTGGTGCGATTCTTTTATTTTATACCTCAGGCAGCTAAGAATCGGAGTGATTTAGTGTGTTGATTAATATTATTCACACACAGTTTGCAGTAGGGACGGTCTCCATGGAAGGCTGGTGTGCTGGTATGAGTGTATCTCTCTTTTGCTTTATTCTACCTCACGCGGCAGAATGTGAGAGTCTTAAAGTTTTACTGGCCCTCCAAATTGAGAATTCTTGGTTTTCTGAGTGCTCTAGTTTGAGGACGTGTTAACAATGTTTTTCCTAAATATTCCCACATTGACACGTGGTAAACAACAATGACAACCATGGTCCCACCATCATTCTGAACTTTCCAAACCAGCTCCTATCCACAGCTGAGAATACAATCTGTTGGCATAGATCCAGTCAAAGAGCAATTACAGTCTTGAACCAAAACAGAATTCCTGAACTCCTTCAGATCCTAATTTTGCCCTGCTTATGTTCCTACTGTACCACGTATAACCATATTTCCTGTGTCACAACAGTCTAAGGCAAACTCTAAACTTGAAAATAAGACTTGTAAAGTAATGTTTCTGACCTCAAGTATCTGCTCTGCAGGAACCATTGAATATTTCAAAGAAACCTTACATTTCATTCATGGATTAGTCTTCCAGGGCACTTTTTGAGATCCGTTTTGCTTCTCTCTTCCTCCAGCAGCTAACCTTTACTAGAAGCTCCATGTCCATTACCAGCACTCAGCAGAAGTGAGCGTTGCATCCACCGCCACCAGTGGTTCCTGAACAAGTGCTCAGGAACACCAGTCTACACTGACTAGCAGGATCTCTTGTGACCACAACTGCTCACACCCCAAGAAGCAGGTTAGCTAGTATCTTAAATGACATCAAGATTCTTATACCAAACAGCTCATTAGTTGAAATAAATGAAATTATAAATTCCTGATCATTTATGACCAATTATGTATGGTTCAATCTAATGGAGACTAGGCCAAAATACAATCTGAATGAAGTTCTGAGCTCAGAAGTCACCGCCTCCAATTCTGACCCATTGTCTACAACGCCCTCAGTCCCTTCACTTAGGAAGAATTATTTTTCAGAACACTGCTTGTTCCCTCATATTTTTTGTTGTTGTTTAGTCACTCAGTAATGTCTTACTCTTTGCAACCGCAAGGACTGCAGCATGCCTAGCTTCCCTGTCCTTCAATGTCTCCCAGAGTTTGCTCAAACTCGTGTCCATTGAATCAAGGATGCCATCCAATCATTTCATGCTCTGCCACCCCTTCTCCTCTTGCCCTCAATCTTCCCCAGCATAAGGGCATTTTCCAATGAGTAAGCTCTTCGCATCAGGTGGCCAAAGTATTGGAGCTTCAGCTTCTGCTTCAGTCCTTCCAATGAATATTCAGGGTTAATTTCCTTTAGGACTGACTGGCTTCCTCATATGGGCCACTACCATGTAATATCCTGACACATATTTAAATACAAATATAATTATAGTTTAGAAATAAGAATTGTCTTTTGCTACATATAGGATCTCTGTGATCGGTTATTGTACATAATGGCAGTGGTTGAGCCACTTGTGATGCAGATGAGTCAGAATTCAGCCACAAGATATTACTCTCCATTTAAATATGCCCCACATATTTAAATCTGAATCTGTCTTACAGATGAAACTCTTAACAGTCCCTCTATTCTTACACCTCTAAATCCTTTTTTTTTTTCCTTCTTTAGTGTCA
Organism: Bos javanicus; assembly: GCF_032452875.1. Classification (NCBI taxonomy): domain Eukaryota; kingdom Metazoa; phylum Chordata; class Mammalia; order Artiodactyla; family Bovidae; genus Bos; species Bos javanicus. The sequence goes on from NC_083875.1 coordinate 20,141,002, forward strand.
CTGGCACTTCCCAATTTAGTAAACCAGTGAATTTAAGTAATGAACTTCTCACTCCTCCTTCTAGATCATTAACAAAGGCATTAAATAAAAACAAACATCACATATATCTCCACATCTTCTCACTGGTGGCCTCCTCCCAACAGTACACACTGCTGTACATTATTACTAATAACTTAAAATTGTTTAGCCAAAAGCAGTCACAAATGGGCCCACTGATATGAATTTACTTCAGCACACAATCAATGTATTAGTAAATTTCCATCACTATGTTCGTCATCCTATGCTGATGTATGAAACTAGAGAAAAAACTATACAAAAATTGCAAACCAATATTCTCATCAATAAAAAACTAAGAAAAATTATGGGGAAAAATATCTCTTCCAGTCACCCTCTCTTTGTTTATAAAATCTTAAATCTAACCTTATTATTTATTTTTCTTCTCCCTTTTCAATACTAGCACGATCTCATATTTTCCCTATCAAAATTCAGTCCTGGAAAAAGATTTTGAAATCTTATTTATACATTCAACAAATTTTATGCCATTTCGAATGTATCTAGTACTGGTATAGGCACTGGACATACAAAAGTGATCAAGAGTCAAAATACCTATAGCAAAAGAACTTATGTTCCAGAAATAAACTTAGCTAGTAAACAGATAAATATATAGTACATCAGACCATGATAAGAGCTATGTAGAAAACTAAAGCAGGTTAAGAAATAAATGGAGTGTTAGGTTAGAGAGGAGAACTATTGTTATCAGATATTTGGTAAAAGGGTCCTCGCTGATAAGGAGGCCTTCAAGCAGAGTGCCAAAGGAAGTGAGGGAATAAGCCACGTGGTTACTGGGGAAAGAGCATTCCAGGCTGGGAGAAGGTTAAGTATCAAGGCACTGAGTCAGACCATAGCTGAAGTTCATGGAAGAGCAAGGAGACCACTGCAGCAGGAAGGCAGTGAAAGAGATGCATGGTAAGAGAGAAAGAGGGTTTCACAGGAGGTGAGATGATGCAGAATTTTCTAAACCTGGTTAGTATTTACAGTTGTATGTCTATTGAGATAGAAATCCATTTTTGAGTAAAGGAATAATATGTGACTTGAAATGTAAAAAGAATATTTTTCTTCGGTGTTTTCATGACTGTCGTATATAGAAGAATCACCCCGGTATCATGGTAATATGAGCATTCTGATTCTGATTCTGTGGGTCTAAGTGCAGCCTGAAATTCTGCATTTCTGACAGGCTCTCCAGTCATATTGATATAGTTGGTCAGTGGATGATACCTTAAGTTCTATATCACAGGCTTTCAAGGAATAGTCCTCAAACAATCAGCAGTTATACCAACTGGGGACTTACGGGAAGTACAATTTCTGTGACCCTACTAACTGAATCATAAGCTCCAGAAGAGGAGCCCTAAAATCTATACTTGAAGACTTTAGGGTAATTTTGATTCATAGTGAAGTTTGAGAACCACAACTGAATGATATATTAAAATTGATGTAATGAGAAGGGGTTGAGTTGTGGATGTAATTTGAAAGTAGAGCAGATAGGATAGGTAGAGTATTACGAGATTGAAAATAATATAGGGTGACCCTGAGGCTTCTGTTTCAATAATTGGAAAAGTGGAATTGCCATTTACTGACTAAACAGATTGAAGATAGAATGGATCCAAGATAGGATAGAGTCAGGAGTGTGGTTTGGACTTGTTAAGTTTGAGATATACTTGAGATATATCATATGCAAGCTGAGATGATAGTAGGTACTGAAGATACAATTCTAGAGGTCAAGGCAGAAGAGTAGGCAAGAGATGTGAAATTGACAATTGAGGGTTGATGTCATTACAGCCACTGGAATGAATGAGATGACCTGGTAGTTGACACAAAAAGAAAAGAGAAAAGGCTAGGTTTTAGGGGTCTGGCAGATATGGAGCAACCAGGCAAATGAGCCTCAGAAGAAGTAATCTACAAATGAGGAGGAGAAATCAAGAAAGATAAATGAGGATGGCCATGCCTAAGCTGAGAGTTGTTCCACTCTGAAAAGTACAAAAGCTTTTTGGACTATCAGGCAACGTTTCTCAGACTGTGCATTTCAGATGAAGAGGTATGAGGCTCAGGTCAGTGGACAGAGTTCCGGAGGTGACTGCCACATAGGTCACTGCATGACTGTGGTCAGTGCTATGCTTTGTTCTGATAATCTTTTAGATGTTATAATTAAACATGAGGAAGAGGACGAGACTTATATATCTCCATTGTTATAAATTAGATCATCCGTTCAGAAGGACTGCCAGTCCCAGGTGTCCTCCTTTTAATGTACTAATTAAGACATTTATTGCCAGAATATACCCGGCTCAGTGGACTCATCATTAGTATCTGCTTCTTATATAGATTCACCATATGTACGCAGCCTTCTCTATACATGTCCTTCATGTGTCAGTCATGTGTGCTCTCTGTAGTAAAAGACATTCAATAAATACATTTTAATACATTTAATGTTAAATAAGTTGATTAAAGGGCAAGTCCACTAAACTATTTCTATCAGAAGGATATGCTTTTATGCATTTTCTTTAGCTTCATAATTATATAACTAATACTTGAAAAATGCTTTAAGCAATAGCTTCACATATATTGTTACGTATGTTGTGTGTTTGTCACAACCCTCAAACATCCCTGTGATAAAGGCCAGGCATGCAACATTATTGCTACCTTATGACTGAGAAAAGTTAAGCTTCAAGGTCAGACATGTATTTAATGAAAAAACTAAGGCTACAATTCAGGGTCCCTTGGGTCTGGGCCATGTTTTCCAGCATAATACTCTACTGTTTCACATAGTTTCCATACACAAATGGGAAAATCAAAGTTCAAGTCTGATTTCCTTCTAAAATGTCAACAGATATGATTTTAAATATTTTCTCATTGTACATTATTTTTTCACCAAGGTTAGGCAATTTGCATTATTTGAAGCTACAAATTTAAAAAATAAGATACAAGTGTGTTTTCAATATATATGTATATAATCATATTAATTATATCAGTATGGGGGAACAGTTCTAGCAAATTGGCCCCCTCAAAGGGTGTTTTAAAGATTAATTAGAAATAATCAAGTGAGCTATTTGGACGCAAAAAAGCATTGTAGAAGTACTAAGCTTTGTTATCACTTCCCTTTACGATGAGTTTTGAGTTAAAAGGCAATCATGGTCAGTAAAACATTTCTGAAAATAATTCACTCTAAAGATATACGCGTTCAGATTTGTTTGTAAAGAAGATTTTAAATAGTGATCTCTTTGGTTTGATCAAATACAGTGAATGGAAAAACATTTGCTATGATAACATATTATAGATGACTAATTTACTCTGTTAAAGGATATGTTTGCATGCTATTTGTTTCATCATTTCCCACTTCCAATATGCAGGCATTTAATTCATATTATTATTCTCAGTATAAATTTTTCTTGTAATATACAAAAAAATGTCCCTTGACAAAATCCCTATCTGTAAGAAAAACAAACAAGCAAAAAACATTCACCACATTAGGTAGCATTTAAAATGTTTAAGTACTTTTCTTGAAATGTGGTTTTGTTAAAATAGCTTTCATTTTAAAATGTCAAAACTTATCAAAAAAATTTAGCATGACTATAGATATTGCACCTAGAGATAAGGAAAGTTGCTTTTATGTAACACATTTCTTAATGCATGTTGTTACCAGGTAAGGCAGTTCTATATAAATATTTCCAGATATTGTCTTCCTTTGGCTAAATTTGTTTTCAAATCTACATACCTTACTTATCTGTAAGAATTCATTTTAATAAGAAAAAGAGATGTTAGTGAAGAATAAAGTTGATGTTAGTGACCGTAAGATATTGACAATGGCAAATTTTGAAGTGGTTGTGGTGGTTTAGTCACCAAGTCATGTCTGACACTTGCAAATCCATGGCCTGTAGCCTGCCAGGCTCCTTTGTCCATGCGATTCTCCAGGCAAGAATACTGGAGTGGGTTGCCATTTCTTTCTCCAGGGGATCTTCCCAACCCAGGAATCGAACCCGGGTCTCCTACCTTTTAGGCAGATTCTTTACCAACTGAGCTACAAGGGAAGCCTCCCCCTAATTTTTATTAATAACAGGGCTGTAAGACAATAGTCAATAATTTCAAACACAAATCCCCAAAAGTATAATTCTATACATAATTGATATGGAAGGCACAATCAATTTCATTGAATACAGTAAATGAAATGAATCAAGAATTTTCTTGGGTAAAGAAGAGTTCTATATTTCTCTGATGTCAGAATCCTCAGTTTAGTTCACCAGCTCATCACACTCTATGAGAAACTAATCAATGGTGAGTTAATTTGTTTAATAGATTTTGAATAAATGGTTTGCTGACTGATTATCTTCCTCCAATTACTTCTAAAAGGCAAAGCAGAGCAGTTTTTGTGAAATATTAAATGTATTCTCTACTTTCTTTCCTTTAAAAAAAATGCTTTAATAGGACATTTCTGGAAAAGACAGTGCCAACTAGTGTTTCTTTATATAGATCAAATCATTTTCAAAGTTGAGACAATATCTGGCAGTCCTTACACATGTATATTTTTTAAATCAATTCATTCCTTATCTTTTGCAATATTTAAAATCATTGCTTACCATTGCTTAACTGGTTTTCTGAGAATTAAGAAAAGCTCAAAAATTGGAAATCTTGCTCATGTATATTAGTTTCCATTAACTGCTATTTAAAAATTAGGGAAATATATAGTACGATTCTTTGCATATAAATGTAACTCTATGGGAGAGTATTAACTGCTTTGGAAATGGATCATTCCACTCTCCCCCTTGCTTTTTTTTTAAAAACATGCTTTCCATGTTTAAGAAGTGCCAGACAATGGAAAGACTGCAGACTGTGGAATCATTCAACCCAATAATCAAAATTGAGCTCTATCACTTACTGATTTTCTAACTGAATATAACTCTCAGAGCTTCAGTTGCTAGGTTTTTAAAGGACAATAATCAAACTCACCTTACAAAGTTGCTTTGCAGAATATGTGCAAAGCTCTTACTAAAGTACAACACTAAGTAGGCACTTAGCATACAATAGCCAGTACTCTTATTATTACTCTCTTGAAATGGGAAGTGATAGCACCTCAAGGTTCACTTAACCTGAAAGCACACAAACTCTTCTTAAACATGCCATTTACCAGTGGGCATCACTGATAATTGAATTGAATATAAATACACAAGTTTCAGACACAAGTGAACAGCTGAGTAGGAACAGGGAATTACTGTAAATGAACCAAGCCAATGCTTAAAGGAAATACATTTACTATTTCCTATAAAGTTGTCAGTCTGCTTCAAATACATCACAGAATTTTTTAAGTTCTAGATGAATCATTATTCAATACCCTTTTCTTGATTAATGTATTTATATAAGCTTAATGCAATATTTGTTGACATAACCCCATAGAGAAGTTTAAACATCTTCAGACACTAATATTCTTAAATGTTGCCTGCTTCTCTGTGAAAAAAACTGCAATTTCAGCATTGTATATCCTTTGCCACATGTAATAGCTAAAATACTTAATATGTCCGTAATTTTATATTCTTTCATTTTTCTATATTTTTCAAAAAACAGAATTTATGGTTCAAACTGTACTTTCATTTTTAGCATCTTGCTTCACATAATGTATTTAATGAAGTAATTGGATCCCTACCAGTTAAAGATGAAGTCATTCACAGTCTCATCCATCTCCCAGAAGCTTCATACAGCCCGATGACTTTAACATCTTTATCTTTCCTGAGACTTTTTTTTTTTTTTTTAATGTTCCAAACCTATTTGCAGCTTCCAATGGAAAAAAATCAACCTGGATGAATTCCAAGTATTTCCAGCCAACTGTCCAAAAGTTAACTTCTTGCATTTACCCTAGTAATTCCTCTTTCTGATGTTTCTTTGTCAAGTAATGATACCACTGTTTAACCAGTCACTCTAGTCAGATCTGGTAGTGTGACTCTTTCCTTTTTATCTACTAGTCACTATATCAGATCCATTCTATCCTGGGCATCAGCTATTATCCCCAAAGTCTATCCCATTCTTTGGCCTTAGGGCAGACCCTAACTATCTCTTACCTAAGTTATTTCAAATTCAGCTTAATCTATTTTTCTTCTAAAAATCCTTTCCAATTGGGTAAATACCTCTCTATTGTGCCTTTGGATATGTATTTAGCACAGTGTTTTCCAACGTGAATTCTAATTCTAGATGTTACTAATAGGTATCATATGAAAGGGAAGTTTTGCAGTCAAATACATTTGGAGAGACCCTTTCCAAAATATACAAACAACTCATACAGCTTAATGCCCCCCCTTAAAAAAAAATAAATAAAAATTAAAAAAATGTGCAGACTGAAATATACATTTTTTTTCAAAGAAGACACACAGATAGTCAACAAGCACATAAAAAAGAGGTTCAATATTGCTAATTAACCAGTTCAGTTGCTCAGTCATGTCCAACTCTTTGTGACCCCATGGACTGCAGCACGCCAGGCTTCCTTGTTAATCATCAACTTCCAAAGCTTATTCAAACTCATATCCATTGAGTCAGTGATGCCATCCAACCATCTTATCCTCTGTCATCCCCTTCTCCTCCTGCCTTCAATCTTTCCCAGCATCAGGGTCTTTTCCATTGAGTCAGTTCTTTGCATCAGGTGAAAAAAGTATTGGAGTTTCAGCTTCAGTCCTTTCAATGAATATTCAGGACTGATTTCCTATAAGATGGACGGGTTCGATCTCCTTACAGTCCAAGGGACTCTCAACAGTCTTCTCCAACACCACAGTTCAAAAGCATCAATGAGGATGAGATGGCTGGATGGCATCACTGACTCGATGGACGTGAGTCTGAGTGAACTCCGGGAGTTGGTGATGGACAGGGAGATCCGGCGTGCTGCGATTCATGGGGTCGAAAAGAGTTGGACACGACTGAGTGACTGAACTGAACTGAACTGAACTGAAGGAGAAGTAGTACTAATTTGAGGCTTCCCTGGTGGCTCAGACAGTAAAGAATCTGCCTGCAATGCGGGAGACCTGGGTTCAGTCCCTATATTAGAAAGATTCCTTGGAGATGGAAATGATAACCCACTCCAGTATCCTGGCCTGAAGAATTCCATGGAGACCTGAAACCTGGAAGGCTACAGTCAATGGAGTTGCAAAGAGTCAGACATGATTGAGCAACTTTCACTCACTTTACTCACTCACTCATTCCTATTTCCCACCTGAGCTTACCAATTTTACCTGAGTTTAACATAGCAATGAAAGAGAAACATCCCAGCATAGTCATTGGCATATAACAGATGTTCAAAAAATTTTCTTTCTCTGAATCTTCTGTTATTTCTACCTGACCATTTAATTAAAGAGCAGAGGGCACAGAATAACAGACTCTCAGACAATACATATAGCATTGTTGTTCAGTCACTAAGTTGTGTCTGACTCTGCGACCCCATGAACTGCAGCATGCCAGGCTTCCCTGTCTGTCACTATCTCCGAGTTTTCTCAGACTCATGTCCATTGAGTCAGTGATGCCATCCAACCATCTCATCCTCTGTCATCCCCTTCTCATCCTGCCCTCAATCTTTCCCAGCATCAGGGGCTTTTCCAATGAGTCGACTCTTCGCATCAGGTGGCCAAAGTACTGAGCTTCAGCATCAGTCTTTCCAATGAATTCAGTTTTCTAAATTTCACACAATTAAAAATCAAATGAGTCTCTTGCTTACTGTTGGATATTTTTTAAAGCCATTCTCAATTTTTTCATAAAAGTAATAACCAACACACTCCTTTTTAATTATTAGGCTCTTTATAGGATAGTGATCATATTCATGGGATGCGTATAACTTTTAACTCTACAAGTTTAAACTTGAAGAAAAAGAACTTCTCTTTGAAAGTATTACATTTATGCCATAATATTTATTACAAATGAAACATTTTATTTGTCTAATTTTACAAAGGACATTCTTAAAACCAACAGTATCAAAAAGCATCCACTAGACCGTTACGTTTTTTTTCTGATCAAAGTAAAAGTCTAGTTCAGGTAATTAATATTTACCCAGTTAACATTAGTGAAAAACCAAACATTCAAGCATATTAAATAATTAAGAACAAAGCAACAGAGAACAGTTGGCTTTAAAAACACAAAACAATGAAGTTCATATTGGTTTGGTGGGAAGAACACAGGCTTTAACTCCAAAGAGAACTGGTATAACTTCTGACTATACTACATACTAGCTATGAAAGCTGAACCAAGTTCATCAGCCTTTTCAGCTTCACCTTCTCAGTTATAAATTGTAGATGGTCAATTTCAGGTTTTGTGTATATGTGAGAATCAAATGAGTGATGTAGTTCCTGTTACATTGCTTGGTAGATGAGAGTCTCCCAGATACTATACAAATAAAAATATATAAATTGTATAATATTTCAAGTAAAACATGAAAAGAATACTCTTAGTACTTCATTGATTTCTCATGCACTCCCCAAATCCATTTTAGTACTCAAAATCTTAGTTTTGAACTATAGCATTTCGATTCTGTCATCCCAGCATCCCACATCCAAGATACTGCTGCAGTCAGGATACAGAACAAAGAATCTGACCCTCTGCCCCTTGGATAGATTTAACAAAGGTTTGTTTTTACTCAGGTGGTTAAATTCAGTATTTGACTTTTTTTGGCCAGAAATATGACTGACTCCTGCATTTCTTGCATATGTGGAATCTAACTCTGTATTCAGGCCTGAGGGAGGTGTACTATATCACTTTACAGGTTGAAGAAGATGAGAAGAGTGTCTGGTACTCTCCAGTGAGCCTACTGGCAACAGACCAGTTACCTACTAGGGCCATCTGCAGGCACAGGTGGCACAGGTCCTACTAATTAGCAGGTTTACACAGTCTTTTGGAGAAGGAAATGGCAACCCACTCCAGTACTATTGCCTGGAAAATCCCATGGACAGAGGAGCCTGGTAGGCTATAGTCCACGGGGTTGCAAAGAGTTGGACGTGACTGAGCGACTTCACTTTCACTTTCACTTTTCACATAGTCTTTTAAATTTGTAAATACTAATATAAATAATTTGTGAATTTTTTTTTCTTTCACCTCTTCCTTCTTGTGCATTCCTGTTTCACAGTTAAGGAACAACCTCTTAAATATATTTTAATATTTGTTTATGGAATATGGTAAATAATACGGTTACCTTATATAAATAACTTAGTTTTTTTAACTTTATTTCTTAATTTTTTAACATTTAACAATGCTAACTGTTTTAACATGAAGGTTGCATTTGTATTTCATGGGTGGTAACCAATTTACATAGGCATTTTACCTCAGAAATCTAAAGAACTGTAAATACCAGAAATTGTTCCTGTAAACTGGGCATATATGCTCTAGGTTCTTGAATTTATGAGAAATCTTCTGTTGCTAGTGAAGTTATTTGAATATCCCACCATCGGGTGAGCTTCCCTGATGGCTCAGGTGGCAAAGAATCTTCCTGCAATACAGGAGACATGGGTTCAATCCCTGGGTCAGGAGGATCCCGTGGAGAAGGAAATGGCAATCCACTCCAGTATTCTTCCCTGGAAAATTCATGGACAGAGGAGCCTGGTGGGCCACAGTCCATGGAGTCCCAAAGAACTGACATGATTGAGTGACTCACACTTCCATGGGGTGAAGAAGACGACTCACATTTCTTTATGGAAAAGTCAGTGCCTTGATCAGCTGAAGAGATTACTTAAGACATACATTTGTGTTTTTTTAAGCTGAAAACTTCATACTCAATGTTTTTAAGAAGTCTTCAAGATCATGCTTCTCTTTCTTTGTCAAATGCCAGGTGGAAAATATTTGAGAGAGGTGAGTAATCATGAGTTGACTCAATAGAGTCTGCTTTGAAACAACACAAAGGAAATTTTACATAAAAAAAAAAGTGTGTGTGTAAGCTTTGATTTTTTGGAAGCACACAACACTGACAATATTTTAAAGTTCTAAAAGTTGTCCAATTTAATACAAAATATCATGGGATTCTATAGGCAAGAATACTGGAGAGGGTTGCCATTTCCTTCACCAGGGGATTTTCCTGACCCAGGGATCGAACCCAGGTCTCCTGCATTGCAGGCAGATGCTTTAACCTCTGAGCCACCAGGGAAGCCACTACAAAATATCTAGTCTCCTGAATATTTCTAAGCAACTTCCGAAAGCAACTTTATTTGATGTTTACTGAATTTGATTATCTGTCTTCCAGTCTTCAAAGGCTGGAAGCCATTTGTCATACAGGCTGAGCCCATTCTTAGGAAATCACAAACCTGCCAGATATTCCAAAACTTTGCATTCCCTCTCCCAAGACTCTGATATGAAGCTGTGTGTTCTCAGCCTTTCTCTTGCTACTTCTGAAGAATTCAGGGAATTCAGCCACCAAAGGGAGCAGCAAACAGACCCACAAACTAATTATAGGTGTAAGTCAATGGAGCTTGCATCATTAATAAAAGCACCATGATCCCCCTCAGGATTTTTCTCAAATCTTCCTTAATTACTGCAGGATGACATATACATAAGAAAAAAGGGCCTCTTTTCAAGTAGAGACAACTTGGATTTTCCACTTTCTTGGGCAACTGCTGTCTCCTCCCTTATTTTCAGTTCAGTTGCTCAGTCATGTCTGACTCTTTGCGACCCCATGGACTGCAGCACGCCAGGCCTCCTTGTCCATCACCCACTCCTGGAGTTTACTCAAGCTCCTGTCCATTGAGTCGGTGATGCCATCCAACCGTCTCATCCTCTGTCATCCCCTTCTCCTCCTGCCTTCAATCTTTCCCAGCATCAGGGTCTTTTCAAATGGGTCGGCTCTTTGCACCAGGTGGCCAAAGTATTGGAGTCTCAGCTTCAGCATCAGTCTTTCCAATGAACACCCAGGACTGATCTCCTTTAGGATGGACTGGTTGGAACTCCTTGCAGTCCAAGGGACTCTCAAGAGTCTTCTCCAACACCACAGTTCAAAAGCATCAATTCTCCGGTGCTCAGCTTTCTTCACAGTCCAACTCTCACATCCGTACATGACCACTGGAAAAACCACAGCCTTGACTAGACAGCCCTTTGTTGGCAAAGTAATGTCTCTGCTTTTTAGTATGCTGTCTAGGTTGGTCATAACTTTTCTTCCAAGGAGTAAGTGTCTTTTAATTTCATGGCTGCAGTCACCATCCACACTGATTTTGGAGCCTAAAAAAATAAAGTCAGCCACTGTTTCCACTGTTTCCTCATCTATTTCCCATGAAGTGATGGGACCAGATACCATGATCTTAGTTTTCTGAATGTTGAGCTTTAAGCCAACTTTTTCACTCTCGTTTTTCACTTTCATCAAGAGGCTCTTTAGTTCCTCTTCACTTTCTGCCATAAGGGTGGTGTCATCTGCATATCTGAGGTTACAAATATTTTTCCCAACAATCTTCATTCCAGCTTGTGGATCTTGATTCCACCCTTATTTTGGTGAGTTTTATTTATTCAAAATTTCAAGGAGTTGACTCTATTTTGTATTATAGAATCATCAGGCCTAGATTAGCAGTATTTAGAAGAGTGTTCAATATGCTTCTACTCTCCATGTCAAATTGGTTTGAAAACTGTAATTTGACATCTCAAATTTTTTATTGATGCTGCTGCTGCTGCTAAGTTGCTTCAGTCGTGTCCGACTCTGTGCGATCCCATAGATGGCAGCCCACCAGGCTCCCCCATCCCTGGGATTCTCCAGGCAAGAACACTGGAGTGGGTTGCCATTTCCTTCTCCAATGCATGAAAGTGAAAAGTGAAAGTGAAGTCGCTCAGTCATGCCCAACTCTTAGCGACCCCATGGACTGTGGCCCACCAGGCTCCTCCATCCATGGAATTTTCCAGGCAAGAGTGCTGGAGTGGGGTGCCATTTTTCCTATTTTATGCAATACAACTGATGGTATTTACTCATATATATCACCTGGAAAAAAATGCTCAGAAAAAAAAAATTAAATGTACTGTCTAAATCAGTTCTTCACAAAAAAAAAAAAAAAAAAAAGCAATAACACATTGAGAATATATTTTAGAAAACTGTGTCTCCTCTAAATTTCCATGTGTAGAAGTAGAAATTCTAGACTTTCCAAATGTTTAATAATCCATTTTATTGTAATAGTTTTTGATTTTACATGGTACTAAAAAGTTTATTTTTTCTGGAGCATTCCTCAGAAATAAGAATTATATATATTGCTAAAGAATATTTCCTTAGAAATATCTTAGGAATAATTCCTTAGCAATAGTGATTCTTTGATAAAAACCCTCTGATAAGCTCTTGCTGCTGCTGCTGCTGCTGCTAATTCGCTTCAGTCGTGTCCGACTCTGTGCGACCCCATAGATGGCAGCCCACTAGGCTCCTCTGTCCCTGGGATTCTCCAGGCAAGAATACTGGAGTGGGATTGCCATTTCCTTCTCCAATGCATGAAAGTGAAAAGTGAAAGTGAAGTCGCTCAGTCATGCCCGACTCTTAGTGACCCCATGGACTGCAGCCTACCAGGCTCCTCCATCCATGGAATTTTCCAGGCAAGAGTACTGGAGTGGGGTGCCATTGCCTTCTCAGCTGATAAGCTCTTGATATCTCATAAATGTTAATATTCTTTATTTATACAATTTTATATTGAAATTAATCAGTTGTAATAGGTTTTACATCTACAGGTTAATTCAGGGTCTCCAATATGTTTGGATTTTAGAATTTACAATGCATTCAAATTTAGTTAACCCATTAGATACTGTTCAAAACTCAGTCCTCAAATCCAGTCACAAAAACAAGATTATTTTACAGAAAGCCTTTGTTAAAAAGAAACCCAGAGAAGAACAGAGATTGGCTTTTGGCTCATGCTACTTTAAGGGAGAGGCTTCTCTGTCAGTTTCTAGCCCACATGGGGTAGAAATTAAGGATCTGGCAGGTGATGGTTCACCTGTTCCTCCTTGCTGGTTCAGTAGATTGATAACAGGTAAATATCCAAGTGTTGCAACTTCCACTGGGATGCTTCCTTGCTATCCATTCTAATTCATATTTGTTATAGTAAAAGATACAGTTTACTAGCACAAAACAGTACTTTTTTCAAAGGCAGAGTCACCACATTGATTTCCCAACTCAAAGAAAAAAAAAAAAAAATTTCATCAGGAGAAAGAAGAGACACACAACCGACTGACTGCGAAAAGGAAAAGGTCAAGGAATTTTCTAGCTCATAGATCTTTTCAAGATTCCTTTCCTTATTAAAGTTTTATAATATTTTCCTTGTGCATTTGTTTCAAAAAAGAGAATTAAAAAATTTTTTTTTCAGTTTGAATGTGTGTGTCTTTGTGTTTCTCTGTGTTTAAAGTTTTCTTCATACAAACCAATGACTTTTCTTCTCGGATAGAAATTAGAAGATTTTTTTAAACCTATTTTGTAGAGTCATTTTTATTCCCATAAGTGCTTTATACAGGAAAGATGCTTTTAAATAAATTTCATTTACGAACCTCCCAAGGGCGAATATACAAGCTTACCTTCTGTATTTGCTATAGAACTGTAGCTGAAGCTAGAATTCTTCTCTCTCTTGCCCTCTAGTGCAGCTTGTCAATATAACATTGCTTATCCCTCATGCCTCCTTCAGAGTTTACCTATTTGATGCAACTGCTGTGTCTTTCGGTGGTGCTTTTCTATTCCGCCCACAGCATCCAAGGGCCCGAGAGATAATGAGATGAGATTGTGAGGCAGGGAGATGGCACTGTGTAAAGGCACTGAGGGTTCAGGCGAGTAGACAATGCTGCTTAAAGACAGTTTGTGCCACTCTCTGTTTCTAATACTAATGCCTAGGGGAACATAAGAAAAGCACACAAAGTAAGAAATGTCTGTCTGGGTCCACTTTAGGGATGAAGCGAGTGAAAGAGCATATGCTCACAGAGAAACAGGACCTTCCACATGTCCCATTCACGCCCACGACAGACACATTTTAACTGCCAAATGCTATTTTTTTTTCTTGTGAGTTTAAAAAGCCATGTTGTTATAAATATGAATATCTTGGAAAGTGTTGAATTTGAATAAAGGTAAGTAAATACATGATTTTCACAGAATTATCTTTCTTTGATTTTCATGTCTATTATCTCTGTCCTCTTATATTTAATATCTGTCATCTCTGGGGCATTGCTGAACCATGTGCACATTCAGTGACAACATGAAGATACTTTTTATCTTCCTTAAAAGGAAGAAAAAAAAAACCCTACCATCAATTTAGATGGCATTAGGTCCTTGTCTCATCTGTGTCCCAACCTAATCAATCATTTATAATGCCCTTGACTACATCCCAAATTGAACTGATATGAATAAAATACATGAGATTATATAACGAATAATATAAACTCAGAACTAATGCTAGCAAAGAAAGTTGTGCTACGCTAAAGTAATTATGCTTTTAGTCATCCACTGCAGCATTGATTCTCCATAATCCCTCTCATTTCCTGAAAATAGCTAAGTCAAAAGGTGGTACGGCACACAGACCACAGAATAACTAATTCAGGTCAATGGGAGCTTCAGTTCTTAACTACTTGGCCAATTTGATCAGGAGGCAATTATCATCCACTAGACGCTTATCTGTCTTAAAACCTGGAAAATCTTGAGATATTTCTACTATGTTACATTAAGGGCAGAGGTAATTTCTTTCAGTATAAGACCAAGGTAAATAAAATGGAAAGGAAACTGAGGCCATTTGGTATAGTTATATCATAACTTAAATTCTTGGAGTCTGAAGCAGTTAACTTAAATTACAACTTGCATATCTTCCAGAGAGTGGTTTGACTTAAATCATCTAAGCCAAGGTTTCTCAATCTAAGCATTATTGAAAATTTGAGCCAAATACTTCCTTGTTATGGAAGACTATTGTTTTGTCCTGTGAGATGTTCAGCAAAATCTCTGAGAAGGGGGTGACAGAGGATGAGATGGTTGAATGGCATCACTGACTCAATGGACATGAGTTTGAGCAAACTCCAGGAAATAGTGAAGGACAGGGAAGCCTGGCTTGCTGCAGTCCATGGGGTCACAAAGAGTCAGACGTGACTGAGCGACCCTACATAGTAAATTCCAATAGCACCGTCACTCATCTTGTGACAACCACAAATGTCTCCAGATATTGACAAATGTCTCTGAGGGGTGGTGGGCATAGCAAACCTCACCCCATTCTCATTTGAGAACCACTATCTAGGCCAGTCGGAGAAGGCAATGGCACCCCACTCCAGTACTCTTGCCTGGAAAATCCCATGGATGGAGAAGCCTGGTAGGCTCCAGTCCATGGGGTCGCTAAAAGTCGGGCACGACTGAGCGACTTCACTTTCACTTTTCACTTTCATGCATTGGAGAAGGAAATGGCAACCCACTCCAGTGTTCTTGCCTGGAGAATCCCAGGGACGGGGGAGCCTGGTGGGCTGCCGTCTATGGGGTCGCACAGAGTTGGACATGACTGAAGCAACTTAGCAGCAGCAGCAGCATCTAGGCCATCTAGGCCAGTATTTTCATTTATATTAATTACAAGAAATATTCTAACAGTAATAAGGGAGGCAGCATCTTGAATAAACACAGTAGTGAATAATAATAGCTCTTATTATCTCTAATCCTTTATGCAATCTAATGTGGAGTTTCATGCCATTTTATAGATAAGCAATCAAGTGTATGAGACAGCATTCCAATATCATATGACAACTGGAAAAGACAAGACTTGAATCCAGGTCAGATAGATTGCAAAGCCAGTATTTTTCCACTGCTACTTTTTAATACTTGATGTTTGTCAATCCCCTAGTACCAAACATTATGATTATCTCCAACTCTAAATGTACCTGGTATTCTCACTTTATTTTTGGGGAAAATGCACACAAGCATATAAGCAATTCCAAATGACTTATACAAAGTCATATATAATACGTAACACTTTATCCTGATTATATCCAAATATATCACCAATTACCCAAAGATATGAGGTATAACATTAGTCTGGAGGGATACAGTGGGTCTGGAAGATCCCCTGGAAAAGAAAATGGCAATCCACTCCAGTATTTCTGCTTGGGAAATCCCGTGGACAGAGGAGTCTGGCAGGCTACAGTCCATAAGTTCGCAAGGGTTGGAATGACTCAGTGACTAAACAATACCAGTGGTGTCTATTTAACTGATCCCATTACTGCACTAATATCCAAACTCTCAGAAGCTAATGTAGGACATACTTACTCTGCAAATAAAATGACCAGTGTAAGAGGCTTAAAATAAAACATGATCCCAACAGTTTTATGTAAAAATATTCCATCACCTCAGCTTCATGACCCAGAATTGGTGATGTAAATAATTTACAATAATATAAGTGAGATATCACCTGGTGTGTGTAGACTACAGATAAATTTAGGTTCAAAAATGAGTGTCAAAACCTATAATGAGTTGCAGAGGAAAAAGGTTATTGTAACTAGGGAAAAGCATATTCGATTTCTGACTCCTCTTTCCTATGACTCTTCACTAGTCCCAATAAATAAAAATATTTGAAGTATTTGATTGATACTAACAAACAGAAAAAAGCAAGCTTTTTAAGAGTCAGCTTTTTTTTTTTTTAGTTGTTGGAATTACATACAATAATATATAGGTAAGCAGTATATGGGCTTACCTGGTAGGTCAGCTGGTAAAGAATCTGCCTATAATGCAGGAGACCTGATTCAATTCCTGGGTCAGAAAGTTCCCCTGGAGAAGGGATATGCTACCCACTCCAGTATTCTTGGGCTTCACTAGTGGCTCAGATGGTAAAGAATCTGCCTGCAATACGGGAGACCTGGGTTCGATCCTTGGGTTGGGAAGATCCCCTGAAGGAAGGCATGTCCATCCACTCCAGTATTCTTGCCTGGAGAATCCCCATGGACAAAGAGGCTTGGTGGGCTACAGTCCATGGGGTTGCAAAGAGTCAGACGTGACTGGATGACTAAGCACAGCACAGGACAGAACAGAAGAAGCAGTACAGGCACATTTGTTCATTGTTTTTTATTATGTTTGTTATAAAGAATTCAAAGTATAGAATATCACCTCTATGTACCACTCACCTTATGTGTCAGTCCAAACACACAATTATATATATTATTCTTTCATTAATTTATGTATTCAAACATTTACTGGGCATCAGCTATGAGTTATGAAACATATTAAGTGATCAGACTGCAAAGAAAACTAAGACAATTTATCACTTACAAGGAGACTACAGTATTCATTCAAGACTTTGTATTTTTCAAAAGCTTTCATCGTATAATTGCTCTAGTCCTTAGAGCAAAAGTGAGAAAGGGATGGGATGAGTTACTGTTCAGAGATATACGGTAATGAGCATTCTTCCTATCACATTAGCCTCTATTTCCACTGTATAAAGGAAACAGTTTTATTTGCCTACTGAACCAGAAATAAAGATCTGCTTCTAGAGACTACCTGATATCAACAGGGACACAAATGAGACAAGGACCAAATGTCACTATCATTAATACTATGAGTTTATTCTTTTTTTCTAAGTGTGATAAAACTATCTTCACATTTCCAATGAGCAACTATCCATCTGCATTGACCTGAAGATTTCAAACTATAAATATACAGGGATGAAGATAGCAAACATGAAATCAAAGAAAAACATAAGACCCATTACTCACCTGAGCTTTAGAGATTCTGCCTGCTATATAAATGATTCTACTTTTTCAAAATGTAGAGGCATAAAGTGGCATGCACTTTAAAACCACACACACACACACACGCCCCTTTAATGCAAAGGAATTTGTTGATGCTCATTCCTATACTGTATATTATTCAAATCAATGGCAGAACAAGTGGAGAAAAGGCAGAGTAATTGTTTCTAAACGCCATGTTTTATATATTCAGAACTAGCTCATGTGAAATTAGAAGCATACTTATATATATATACACACATATAGATTTCTCACTGAAAGAAACCTTAGCAAGTATTTAGTCTTATTGTTCTGAATAATTTTATCCATGTGGACATGTATTCAAAAGAACTGCTCAAAGGAAATCCTCCATGAAACACAAATAAAAAAACAATATCAAAATTGCTCTGAGAATAGTGTCCCGCTGTTCTATATTCTCCTTCCTTCATCCTTACCCTATCTATAGTAGGGGTTCTGCAGAACCCCTAATCTTCAAGGGAACACAGTTTGAGTATCACTGATTCTAGTTCTGATCTCTCAGTTTAAAAGGGAAAACACAATGATGCTCAGAAAAGTGGTGAAACGCCCAAGATCATTCATTAGCTACACTCAGACCACATACCAAAGTGTGTTGACCATCATCATTGAAGGACCAGCATCAGCATAATGCTGACATTATTTACTTTGTTGCAAACCTAACTCTGGGCTTCCCTCATGGCTCAGCTGGTAAAGAATCAGCCTGCAATGCGGGAGACCTGGGTTTGATCCCTGCGTTGGGAAGATCTCCTGAAGAAGGTAAAGGCTCCCCACTTCAGTATTCTGGCCTGAGGAATTCTATGGGGTGTATAGTCCATGGGGTCGCAAAGAGTCAGACACGACTGAGCGACTTTCACTTTCAAACCTACTCTTGGGGATTATGTGCCTATCAGATCACTCACCAGAATGTTTTATATCTCACCAGGGACCAAATGAGAATGGTCAAAATCATGAGAATCTTCTATTCTCCTTTATATCCAATTCCAAGTGTCTCCCGGGTCTAGAACTGGTTTCACAATTGTTTCTTAAAAGTGTAAGTACTCAGTAATGGAACCAGAGATAGTATTGATATCAGAAAGGTCTCAGAACATGGTTGCTTTCCCTTGCATTATATCATCTCTTGTGTGGACTACTATTTGTCTTATTATTTTAGGATTGGTTCATATAACTGACACAAATATTAAAGTTACTCTCTCACCAGTGAGGATAAATCACTCCAGAGGAATAAACATCTATATATAGCTAGGGAAAAGAATACAAAATACAAAAAGACACACAAAGTACACAAAGCTAGCCAGCTAAGATACAACAACACCTATTCCATGATTTTGATATATTTGTTTTAACCTTTTCCAAACATAATGTAACTTGCTTATTGTTTAGGTTGTTCTGTTTGGTTCTAAGCAAACCTCCAAAACTAGAATTGATGTGTAGGAAATGAATATGAAGTTCAAGCTACTCCCTAAAGCATTTTCTTAGGGCAAGAGAAAAAATGCTAGGAGTTCACATCCTTGCATAGCATAAAATGTTCACTTTACAAATTGTCAATAACATCAAACCAAGTTATAAAGTGAGTAAAAACTCAATCCTTTTTACTACTACAGGATATTCTGAGTTGCTGCCATTGTGCAAAAAAGAAGAAAGCTCCGTGACTCTGTGTGTGTGTCCCATCTGAAGCTTACATATTTTTCCTTTTAATTAAAACTGTCTTCTGAAGGTTTATTAAATTGCATCAGCAGTTAGACATACATTTTCTTTCCCAACGTTAATGTTAAGCAAAGTGCTTTAAAGCCCTCTAAAAGAATAATTTCCCATTACAGCCAGCACATCAAACTCTGACCAAATTCCAAATAAGCCAGGAAATACAGCCATTTTAGACAAAACAGTAAAGTAAGGAGAAAAACAATTGTTCCTTTGCACCCAAGAGGGAAGACAAAATGAGAGAGTATGAGAGAGTGAGAGGAGAAGAGAGAAAGGAAAGGAGGATTGAAGGGGGAGGGAGGGGGGAAAAAAAGGCAATTAAGCTAATGCAAGTTGGGTGTCACAAGGTTATAGATATTTCAAGAGCTGAGCAATTTACCGTCTGGAAAAGGAGAAGAGCTCTTGCATAAAACGTCCCCCAGTTCAGATTTATTATGCTTTTAGTTGTGTTATATGTGATACAATTAGCAGGAGGTGCCAATAAGGCGTTCTCTCAAGGACGTGGTCATCCCGTGCCATCTGTTATTAATTGCATTGTCCTTTCTACATCCAGCTAGAGGGGAAAAAGTTCTCTGAGAAACACCTGCAAATTCTCTCTGCAAACGACTAGAATTTAAAAATAGTTAAAGAAAAAAGGATAGGTCAGATCTCCTAAATCTGCCCACCTTGAAATGAAAAAGAAAAATATATAATGAATCCTGATGCAACCGAATTCTGTTACTGGGACTGTTCCTCTGTTCATTGTATTCTGCTACACTGATAGCTTTGTAGGCAACATAACACACTACACAAATGAAAATGAATAATTAGAACGTTCTCCTAGAAATATAGCAATCCTTTGCACAGCTTAGTGAAGATTCAGTTTGTATATACAAAATCAGAAAACAAAGCTAATGAAAATTGACTGGAAGGTTTCTTTTAGATTTTGGCATTTGGGGTGATTCATATCAATCTTAAGAATCCAGTTCTGAAAATTAATACTCTTATAAATACACAAATACTTTCTCAATTTGGCATCTATTTTCATAGATATAATTTCAAAATGTGAATAATTAAAGAATGCTGTTAAAACACAAATATCTATTAAAACAATTTAAACTAATTTCAGAAACACTAACTTACTTTTAACCATCTGTGCTGCCTGTTCTGTTCTCTGATTTCCACTCGACTTGAATCTCTGAAGCAGGCAACTGCTACAGCCAGTCTTGTTCGAACAGGAATGGATACTCCCGATGCTACAGGGGAGAAGCTCTAATGCACTTCACAGGAATGTTTTAAAACTCCTTTATGACCAATAATTCAAAATACTTTTAACAACAGCATTGAAATTCTTTTGAAGAGCTGAGCTAAGGAAGTACTTTGAAAGAAATTAATGTTATTTGACTGATACCTTCCTGGTTAAAGAACAAAAATGTTATGTAGCCTAACTACCTACAGTTTGCTTGACAGTTAAATTACCTACTTCATCTTATGCATCTAGCTGTATCAAATTCAACTAAATTCAATTTACTATAACTTGGCAAGGGAAAATAAAATCTTCCTCAATAGAGTATCATAAGTTATGGCTAATTCAAGAATATATATATATAAAGGAAAGCATTTTCTTCACACAAGGTTTCAAATACTAAATTAGGAAAGTGTTCTATGCCTGTAACATATTGTTATTGTTTTAATATTGTTATATTAAAAACTTGCAGAAGAATTAATTTCATGTATCAAAAAAATCAACTAGTATAAGATTATTTTGAAATGTGGTTACGATTGATTCATTTTATTGAAAGAGGTAATTCTCTTGCACCAGCATCCTTAGAAACTGCTCACTTTGTGTCCTAAGCATACTTTTCTGTTTGAGCCTATTGATTGTTGGTTGAGCCTCTAATTTGTTGGTTCCTTTGAGATATGCTTTGCTTTGTCCTCACTTAAAAAAAAAATCCACTTTCTGCTGTAATTCCCATCATGTATTTCATTTTTTAAATTTAAAGCATGTAATTTTATGGTTATATTACTAAATTAATTCAAAGATCTAGAATAACCATCTTCCAATGAATATGAGAGATGTAAAATTTCCCATTCTCTTAACCTGCACCCTAGATATATTTAATTGAACTGCATATGACCAACCTTCTTTATATTGTTATTGTCTTTCTTTCAAAAAAAAAAAAAAGAGTGTATCCATTCCTTACCATTATTCTTTTAAAAGATATCAAAATAAAATATTGCATGCATGAATAAATTGCTTGAGTCAGTAACTACATTAATACTGTCTAAACAGCGATTTTTATTGACAAGAATCCTGCAGCTATCAATCAAAATATCAAACCACTGAAAATCCTTTCCTTTTCTTCACTTTCAAGCTTATATTCTGTTGCTATTTCATGCTACTTTTAATTGACAACAGAGCCAAGCAAGTAACTTTAGGGTCCCAGAAGTGAATTAGTATAGACTGAGCATGATTCTTTCCTAGGGGGAAGATTCACATTAGAGCAATGATCTGATAAATTCTTCCCTTAAGAATCTAGCCTTTGGGTTCTTAGTCACCAAGGTATCAGATCTTAGAATGTCCACTGAATAGATCATCTGAAAAAGATGTGTTTTAGTCAGCAAAGCTTAACATGAGATAATAGCATGCCATGTCAAAAATACTAATGCAATCTTAAATGGGACATACTCAGAAAGGTGGAAAAAACCTTTGACAGAATGCAAATTCAATATCCTTGCACTAGCAATTCATGTGTGAACCAGAGAAGTATATGATATGTATTAATTTACATGGCCATAACAACACTCTCATCGTAATTGAGACTTAAATGAAATAATATATTTAAAGCCCCAACTCTGGATTGATATCCTGTTTAGTATATAGGAGTCTAATCAACTACTGAAATTCTAATACTTAGGGGATTTCTTTTCAACTGCCAGTAAATCCCTAAGGTTTTAACCATATCTTTCAGGAATACAAAGATTTTTAGCATGGTGAACAAAAAAGAAAAAAAGGCAGAAAATAGAGCAACAAAGTAGAGAGGTGAAAGCTCAATTTTTTTTCTGTCAGAGAAGTCCAAGGTTTGAGATCTCTCTCTCAGTGACTATAGTAATACAGAAGTAAAAATCACTCAATCATATCCGACTCTTTGTGACTCCATGGACTATACAGTCCATGGAATTCTCCAGGCTGGAATACTGGAGTGGGTAGCCTTTACCTTCTCCTGGGGATCTTCCCAACCCAGGGATCAAAGCCAGGTCTCCTGCATTGCAGGCAGATTCTTTACCAGCTGAGCCACAAGGGAAGCCCTTGGTGACTATATCCAAACCTTAACACTGGTTATATGATTGGCTGAACCCCAGTTTCTAAGTAGATGATGGTAATGAAATCTGTCTTCTGAGTGTTCTTGACAAAAAGAGAATCATTGACAGCCTTACTATAGCATATAACAAATGATAAATCCTTGTTAGCTGAGGTGATAATAATGTGTGTGTGTGTGTGTGTGTTAGTCACTCAGTCATGTCCAACTCTTTGTGATCCCAAGGACTGGAGTCTACCTGGCTCCTCTGTCCACAGAATTCTCCAGGAAAGAATATTGGAGTGGGTTGCCATTTCCTACTCCAATAATGTAAGATAATAATGTAAGAGCAGTCATTAATAATTCTATTCGGCACAACTCAAACCTTTCTGGAATTTCTATTTTGTCCTGCCCAAAATACATACAGGGATACATCATATTGAAATGGCTGAATAATGAGTTCTTGAGAAAATCAAGTCAATTGAGAACAAATGAATGTTTTACCCAGAAAGTAGTCTGTTTAAGACTCTTAATATACCTGAAAGCTAATGTTTAGTGTTACTGTACAACAGAGACTGTAGACCAGTTCTGTGAAGCATCAGCGCTTAATACTAAAAAGCAAAAGCTAAACCTAGTCACATTTTTTATTTTAAGGAAAATATATTGCAATAAGACAATATAAAATCCATCTGTACAAGTAAAGAACTGCCTGATTAGGTGAGAGTATACTAATTAACTTCTAATTCTAAATTTCTAAAATTTCCTTGAATCTTACCTTTTATATTGCTATGGACAGTGTAGTCATTTGCTAATTCATTGAGCATATGCTAAGAAAGGGCCTGATGTTAGATGTGTGTCATGTTAGAAAATATTAATAATTCTATTAACATTAAACAATATTTATTGTGCACTTACTATCAGGTATGTCTCAATGTGTTACATGAATTACTTCCCTAATTATCACAATATTCCTATTACTATGCCCATTATAAAGCATTCTAGGTATTTTTGCCATCAGCATCTTTACTGTAGACATCTTTGTCACAAGGTTTCTGCCACAAATATTTTTGTCATATGATTAATTGACTGTAAGGCAATTTTGCTATGAAATGTAAAATAATTGATTGGCAGTCTGATTTCAACTGGTTGAAATGAGTTAGCATTTTCTCCAGTAGCAATATTATAGATAGCTTTATTGATCTGACAGATAACAATGATTTGCCCCAAGAGTTAGTTCCTCATTCTGAAACACACCACACTGGAGGAGGAAGAGGTCTCCATGGTCTTGAAGGCACACAGTAGAGCTCACATTTCCTATAGAACTTTGGAATATCTGTTAATGACCATGTGACAATATGGCAACAATGTAGAGGCTTTCATGATGCAATACAAAGTTCAGTTACAAGATGAACCTCAGTACTTGGAAACTGATACCTCTCTTAACAAAGGAAGTAATTTTAGCAAGATAGAAAAAGTGCAATGCTGAATGAGAAAAAGAATCAACAAGCAAAAATAAAAACACAAAGATATAAGATGCTATGAATGAAAGACTTGGAAGAAAAGTACTTAGGTACAACTCATGAAATAAAATCAGTTACTTGCACAGTACTGCCATGAATCTGTAACACTTTAAAAGTATTCAAATATTTTGTGTTTCATAATATAGCTTTGAGTTATTTAATTTATATGTTTAATTATATCTTTCTAATGTGTCTTTCACTTTTTAAAAAATTTATTTTTAATTGGAGGATAACTGCTTTACAATGTTGTGTTGGCTTCTGTCCTACAGACACATAAATCAGCCACAGGTATACATATGTCCCCTCCTTTGTGAACCTACTTTCCACCAATTTTCTTTTTTTTTTTTAAATCAGAGAATTTCCCTAAGGTTGATCAATTATGTGGTAAAAATGTTTGTGGCAAAGATTTCTATGGCAAAGACACTTCCAATGAAAACACTGAACATAATATTAAAGATGCAGACTCTTAGGCACAAAAAGGTTAAGTAGCACCTCACCCAAGCTAGGTGATCCCAGACTGGGATATTTTATTGGAAAAAAAAGAAGACCCTTGTCTCAAAGTTAATGTATAGTAACCTGAACAGAAAATACCAGTTCTCCTAGCCTCAACCTACACTTAATATGGAATCCTCATAATTAATTTCAATGTTCTTCTAATTTAGTTTCACTTTTCCCCATAGATGTTCACTAAAGAAATACTTTTGGTGTTAAGTAATCTCTTAATGCACAAAACCACATTGTTAAAAAATCTTTTTTGAAAACAGTTTTCTAAGACTGTGTTAAAGTTCCATTTTCTTTACTGCATGAAATGTCATGATCCCATGGACACAATGGCTTCAGACACTTCATTACAAACATCATCAAGGAAACAAAGTACATAATATAGTTAAGACCCTCAAAGGTTTTTGAAAATTTTTCCTGAATTTTCAAGATTTTGGTGACTTTATACTTGGTTTTTCAGTTGAAGCACAATGGAAATAGAGGATTTTGATTGAGCTTTTATTTGAAATGCTGAAAACTCTCAGTATCCTTTGCTTTTCCAGTTAAGTCACTTTCTGAATCTTTGGGCCTCTTTTGTCATATTAATAGTAAGTAGGTTATAAAACTTTCATTTCTCCCTTCATATAAACTGTATGCAAACTTAACTTTTTACTTCTTCCATACAAGTTAACTGTTGAAGCCAACTATAAAAAGGGAATAAAATAATCTCTATGTCTGAATAGCATCAAAAACTTTATGAAATTTTCTCAATTCTCAGGATTCAATTCATAAAAATTTTAGACAGTTTTAGAACAAATCTGTATATTTTAACCTTTTCCTCCAAAAATTAAAAAAAAAAGAAAAAAACTTGAAAAAAAGATATGCTTCTGTCCCAGATGAAAAGATCAATTAAGGACAAGGTAAGGACTAAGAGAGGAGAAGAAAAAGAGATCAATCAGTCCATTAACATAGAAGGAGCAAGTGCAATAATGTACCACGGTGAACGTGCCATGAGGGAACAGAGGGGAAGACCTCTCTGTTAACACAAAATAGAGCAAGCAGCTTGACAACAGAAATACACTGAGATGAACAGAAATGAAACAGATCATGTCCCTATCCTAACCTTAACCATACACAAAACCCTAATCATAATTCCTTATACAATAACCCCTCATTCTAACCCCGACAGAAATGCCAGCTTCCTGAATTGGAACACTGATTTCCCAAACAGATGTCAGACATTAGCCACTGGCCTTAGCTGCCATCAATATTAATCAGCTAATCTTAACATTAGCAAAACATATGCATCTTAAGGCTGAACCTGTGCTGCTATCATGCGCAAGAAAATTATTAGCAGATTTAAATAATTAGGATGATGTCAGCACACATATTGTCAATTACAATAAACTTTAAAAAGAAAACACAGATGTCTTTCCTTGTTTTATTAAGGACATTATTGTCACTTAGAGTTTAAATGCTTGAATTTACCAAAGACAGGGTAATGACATATGTAACATTTCTTTCCCTCAATCAGTAAGGCTACCTTCTTAAGTTATTAATCATCTATCATAATCAAGGTTTTAAATTACTAATTTGCTAATGGTGATTATTTATGTATTGATTTCCAAGATTGTAGCCAGTATACATACATTGGGATAAAATTTTCTAGATCGTTTATGCATAAATTGGGATTTTCTACCTTTTTTTAGTAGTTGGACAACTACATAAAAATTGTTATAAACTTTAAAGTAAAATATTATTTTCTAAAGTGAAATTTTATGTTACATCGAAATTTTTTTCTTAATTATGATGTAAAAAAAAGGGCCAAAATTCTGCTTTTTGTCTGGTTTAGTATGTTTGAGTCTACAACTCAGGGATTTATCAAACCCATTAAATTTTGTGCTTTTTCATCTCTTCATACACCACCACATTTATCTCCATGGACAATTAAGCATTACCAAGCACTTTTGTGGTTATTGCTTTAAGGGCAACAACAATCAAAGCAAATTATTTCCTCTCAAGATGCACCATGCATCAGATCCTGGTGCAATTCTCAGACACACCCCTCAGGAACTGGGCTCAAGAAACGGCCTTTGTTATCTGGAAGTTCAAAATGTCATGAAATCACAAACAGTTACACTCATTCAACAGCAAATATGTACCAAATGCCTACTGGGTGCTAGATACTGTGCTGGGCTCTGGAGACACACTGTTTATTAGGACAAAGCTGCTCCCTTTACAAGACAGTCTGTGTACAGAGTAGAGATTAAGCCACAAATACAGCCCGGATATCTCCCATTCTAAATCTATCTCTATGAGGAATAATACAAGAAAAAGCAGATATAGAAGGAATGTGAAGAAAGCTTGTATACTGGGAAGTAAAAATAAAGAAAGGGGGTAATAGGTCAAAATTAAAAAAAAAAAAAAGAAGATAGTGGTAAATTAGTGTATATTCATGAATCTATTCCAGACATGGAGTCTGCTGCTCAAATTAAAGCAAGGTCTTGGAATAAAATGAAGGTCAAGTTATAAGAGAAAGGACAGACTGAGGAGGCTTTGGGGTTCTCTGCCACAATGAAGTTTTGGGCCTCCTATGGTTTTCACTTATGCTAAAAATGCAGCCTCAATTACCAGAGTGATAATTGAGAATTGGTTTTATCCATAAGCATTGCAAGAGTCATTAAGAATGGTCATAGTCACAGGATGGTAGCAATACTAATTTTGGTCCCAGGTATATAGCAAAAGCTAATGGACTATCTCTAGAGTATGTCACCTACATCTGTGTACCTAAGTTGAATTTTTAGAAATGAAATAGATAAACTTCATTACTGTGGCTTCAGTACTGCTTTATTCTGTTTCCTTTATCAGGAATTTGATTTCAAACTGGAGTTCAAAGAAGGTTAAAAAAAAAAAAAAAAAAGGATCAATGGGATATTCCAGGCAATAAGAAAACATAGGTTTATATAACAGTGTTCCAATTTATTACAAATATACCAATAAATTTTCTACTCCTGAGGTATTTTCACTTGCAACATGTATAATATTTATACATATTTATTTACTCTTACTCCCAAACTGGTAACATTTCCTGCAGGAAAATACTTAGAATATTTGTCTTGTATAATTGTTTTGATGTATCAAGGGTATAATAATAAGTACATACCTATAAGGGCAGATTTTCTAAGTCATGCTGGGTTATATGGACATTAGTTAAAAGACCTAAATCAAATTAGAATTCAGAAGTTCTTCTTACAAAAATAGTGACTAAAGTAATCTTACCATTTTTCTGAGAAGCGCACATTCATCATGCCAATGTTGTCATAAAAGTGCCCGACTAAGGATGCTGAGAAATTCTAATCCTACAAGAAAGACAAAAAGAATATCCAAACCTGTTTCTGAATTCTTTATGAAGTATTTCATAATCATCTGTCTATGTTTTTCAAGAATTCAAGTATACAAACCTACTTGACAGTAGATTTGTTCAAATAAAAGATGGCTAACTATCTTCTACCAGTGCATACAGAGGGTGACTTCTTAATTCACCACTACATATTTAAGAGACACAGAAATAAAAATACAGTTGACTTTCCAAATCTTCAGGATAGAGAAAAATAATTACCTCAAAATACTTAACAGTGGTACAGAAATGTGATCTAGATACCCTAGAAGTGGATAAAGAAGTGTTCTTTGGAAAGACTTATGTATTGACATAAACAGCCTGCCAAATCTGGTAAATCAATTTTGAGTAAGGCTAATGGCTTCCCTGGTGGCTCAGAGGTTAAAGCGTCTGCCTGCAATGTGGGAGACCTGGGTTCGATCCCTGGGTCGGGAAGATCCCCTGGAGAAGGAAAAGGCAACCCATTCCAGTATTCTTGCCTGGAGAATCCCATGGACGGAGGAGCCCAGCGGGCTATGGTCCATGGGTTTGCAAAGAGTCGGACACGCCTGAGCAACTTCACTTTAATGAAACTGAAGTCGGTAAGTAACAACTGTCCATTTGTCTGTGCACCCTGCCAGATCAACAGAAAAGTCTGCCATGTTTCTCTCTGTACCTCTGCGATTTCTATCTTTTAGATTAGAAACATAAGAGCTGTTAGACATCTAAATACTTCATGAGTATTTCATTTTGAAGGATTCATTCATTCATCAGTTCAGTTCAGTCATTCAGTCGTGTCTAACTCTTTGCGACCCCATGAATCACAGCATGCCAGGCCTCCCTGTCCATCACCAACTCCCGGAGTTTACCCAAACTCATGTGCATCGAGTCGGTGATGCCATCCAGCCATCTCATCCTCTGTCATCCCCTTCTCCTCCTGCCCCCAATCCCTCCCAGCATCAGGGTCTTTTCCAATGAGTCAACTCTTCACATCAGGTGGCCAAAGTATTGGAGTCTCAGCTTTAGCATCATTCCTTCCAAAGAAATCCCAGGGCTGATCTCCTTTAGGATGGACTGGTTGGAACTCCTTGCAGTCCAAGGGACTCTCAAGAGTCTTCTCCAACACCACATCTCAAAAGCATCAATTCTTCAGTGCTCAGCTTTCTTCACAGTCCAACTCTCACATCCATACATGACCACAGGAAAAACCATAGCCTTGACTAGACAGACCTTTGTTGGCAAAGTAATGTCTCTGCTTTTGAATATGCTGTCTAGGTTGGTCATAACTTTCCTTCCAAGGAGTGTCTTTTAATTTCATGGCTGCAATCACCATCTGCAGTGATTTTGGAGCCCCCCAAAATAAAGTCTGACACTGTTTCCACTGTTTCCCCATCTATTTCCCATGAAGTGATGGGACCAGATGCCATGATCCTAGTTTTCTGAATGTTGAGTTTTAAGCCAACTTTTTCACTCTCTTCTTTCACTTTCATCAAGAGGCTTTTTAGTTACTCTTCACTTTAAAAACATATTTAATAAGTGCTAACTATATGCCTGGCACTGTGCTAAACCATAGGTGATGAAGACAGCCACACATCCTCCCTTCTTTGACATTACACTGTACTTAACAGAATCAACAAATTATACTTCTAGTAAAACATGGCTAAATGTCTACCTGAATTTATCTCATCACTTGTCCAAGGTTTCACCAAAGTGATGGTAAATGATTATAAACCTGAAGACAGAAAATGAGAATAGAAAGCGACAGACAGTCTAGTTCACTTGTTGGACAGCAGGAAGCAAGTGGAGAAGTGATAACTGGCTTTTTAAAAGCACAAGACAAAATTATATCAGTGCCTATGGAGCAAGGAAATCCATGGGCCCACCTCTTCTCTTTGTGGAAATGAGCCGGAGCCTCCAAATTCATGGTCATTGGTCCTGTAAAGGCAGATTTCAGGAGCAGGGCCGAAGACAGAGAGAAAATGTATAGCTACATTTTGAATTGCAGAATGCTAGTTTCTTTTTCCCTAACCTATCAGAATCCTGGCAGCCAGTTGTTAATTCCCTCTCCCTAATACCTGATCAGGTTCACCAAAGCAACACACACCCAGGAGGAAGACTGAAAATTTGACAAGAAATGAATGGCACATGGGAAATAAGAAAAACAGACTTACAGAGAATTTCAGTTTCCTCAATAAAAAGGATGACGCAACAGCTTGTCATTCTACCAAAAAGCTCCACTGTCACAAAGACCCATTTCATCTAAACAAAACTTCCATCAGTAAAATGCTCAACTTGAAAGCAAATATCCCCAAATAAACAAAGCACACAGAATTTTAAAAATCCATAACATGAAGAATAAAAGTTTATAGATAGATCCTCACTGCTCTCAGAAGAAGCGATGAAAATGAAGCCACAATATAAAAACATGGTGATTTATAAGACACATTCAAATAAGAAGGAATACTGGAAAATTTAAAGACAAAACTGTCTTTAAATTAAAAAGTGGTGGCAAGTTTAGAAGATAAAGTCAAGAAAATGCTCCAGAATTAAAAATAAAATATATGAGAAAAAAAATAAGTAAACCAACTGAAAAAGTATAACATTCAAATGACAGGATTTCCAAAAAGAACAAATAAAATAGAATGAGGTCATTACACAAGACAAAAAAATAATAATGCAGAAAGTTCCTGGAAATAAAGAATTTGGATCTCCAGAATAAAAAGGCCCTTTCATGAACTTAATACATGAGAAAAGATTCCTAAAAATGTCCATCATTGCAAAATTTCAAGGACTTGAGTTTAAAGAGAAGTTTTTAAAATGTCCCATGTGCTGTGCTGTGCTTAGTCACGCAGTCATGTCTGACTCTTTGTGACCCCATGGACTGTTGCCCACCAGGCTCCTCTGTCCATGGGGATTGTCCAGGCAAGAATACAGGAGTGGGTTGACATGCCCTCCTTCAGGGGATCTTCCCAACCCAGGGATTGAACCAAGGTCTCCCACATTGCAAGTGTATTCTTTACTGGCTGAGCCACCAGGGAAAGGGGGAAAATTGTATGCTCTCAAACAAATGAACATTCTGAGGAAAAACAATTTTTAACCTAAACTTTCTCTTATGTTTCAACTATTTTCACAATAATGTCCCATTACAAGCTTTGCCATAATTCAGCAGCTTATAGAAACAAGTATTTTTCACCTATGATTTTAAAGAAACTGGGAATCAGAAACTAGCAATCTATGTTTTAACAATATCTCCAAGTGATTCTGAGACACACTAAAGATTGAGGAAACACTATGCTAGAAGATGCGCTTTGGAAAACATACAGAAGAGGCAGAATTTAGAAAGGGAAGAATACAAGATAGGAGAGAGGAGAGAGATGCACAAATACCATCTTGACATCAGACCTAGACTCCAACCAACACCTACTGAAAACACTTGTGCAGAAATATATCTAGGAAGAGGAAATCTGGTAGAGTGACCGACTGATACGTTTAGAGTAAAATGTGTGCGTACATGCCAAGTCGCTTCAGTCATGTCCAATTCTTTGTGCCCCTATGGACTGTAGCCCAACAGGCTCCTCTGTCCACGGGATTCTCCTGGCAAGAATGCTGGAGTGGGTTGCCATGTCCTCCTCCAGGGGATCTTCCCACCAAGGGATCAAACCCACATCTACTGTGGCTCCTACATTGCAGGTGGGTACTTTACTACTGAGCCACCAAGGGAAGCCCTTAGAGGAAAATACTCATTTATATATAGAAAACTAATATAAAGAACCAATTACTAACTACAGTGTGTAAGGGATGAAGGGAGTAATGGGACATAAAAGGTCTTCAAAGCATACCACATAATTTGGAAGTGAACTGTATTTACAGTTATAACAATGAGAATAGATTCTGTTTATCTACTAATAAATTTAGAGATATTGAGATCAAAAAGACGAGAGATGATAAAGTAGAGATGTGAGTGTGGGTTGAAAGCTAAATCTTCATCTATGGTAACAGGAAATCAATAGTTACTAAAATTAGTAAATAGAGTGATTGAAATATAATCCCATTATTTAGAAATATGTAAGTAAATTCTACCAAAAAAAAAAGAGATGGAAAAGTGATATATTCTGGGGAATAACGAGTAACTCTAGAAGATAAAAAGATAAAATGCTGATGACTGACCTTTTTTGACATAAAACCATGTAATATAATTTCAATTAAAAAATAAGTACTTGTATGGCTTTGTCAAAATTTGAAATTAATTTAAAATGATAACCAATGAATTATATGTACAAAATAAATTCAGCACACTATGAGATTGAAGAAAATTCCAATCAGGGTTGGGTTCCAAACTTTACAGTGGTCCCAAACACTCTCATATTCCATACATATGCTATGCTATGCTATGCTAAGTCACTTCTGTCGTGTCCGACTCTGTGCGACCCCATAGATGGCAGCCCATCCAGCTCCCCCATCTCTGGGATTCTCCAGGAAAGAACACTGGAATTCCGTACATAACCCATCAGCAATTCCTACTGACTTAAAGTTCAAAGTATATCCAGAAGTTAACCATTTCTTCACTGTGGCCATCCACCCACAGATCTCACCCAGATTTTTTTCAATACACTTGGAACTAATAACCCTAAGTCTCTTAACTCTGTTTTGCAAGTTCTCTCCTCCCAGGCACACTTCTGCCTCTTCTACTGTCTCTCCCCCATGTGCCCTTCTGAGAACAGAAAAGGCAGAGGGCTCATGTGGCTTTATTCACCCTCTTTGGGGTTCACTCTCTGGGCCGTTCTGCTTGCCATTCTCCCTTTTCTTCCTGATCCCACTCTCCCCTTAGAACCCACTTTCCAGAAACGTTTCTATGATCTATTTTTTCTGTCAGTGCTCGTAGAACTCAAAAATATGAGTCAAAATCCTGCTTTTGCCTGAATGGGTAAATGTTTGGAAGTCTTATATTCTTTCTTAGCTAGATTATCCCAAAGTATACACTCAGTGAGGGTGCAAAAGGGAGTTCATTTGAACACAGGGCAAGCCGATTTAACAGCGTAAATAGCATCCATATTTTTGTCTCCATTGTTCTGATTCCTTTGTCCACCTCTGTTCCAAACATGTGTGATGAATTATCACTGCTAAACCTCAATAGATATTAATTGTGATGCTCACCAGTTAAACTACCATGTTGTCTGTATTCTAAATAAAGCAGAGCCAAAAGAAGTAACAACTGAAAACAATATCCAAAAAACCTCATAAAGGTAGAACTTTTATTTAAGAGGTTATTTTATGTGGTAATTTTCTTCTGTTCAATAAATATAGGTTTTGAAACATTATATAGTTTATCCACTTTATGCTTTGCTAAGGAATGGAGGTAAAATTTAATTATAATTAATTTATAGATACTAATAAATAACACTAGCTAAATAACCATTTAATTCCCAAAACACAAGTATAGTAGAAAATGTAAAGCAAGAAGGAATCTGATGCCTGACTCTGAAGTGTTTACAACTTACTGATGATAATAATAGCAATTTATTAAAATTCAACAATATACCAGACTGTTTTAAATGACAGAAATTATGTTATTTTGTGAAGTTCTCACAATCAAATGTATAATTACCATGAAAAACCTACCTCAAAAAATATCAATTTTGGAGTTTGATAACTGTTTGAAACTCTAAAGTAGCTAATAGTAAATTTCAAGACTATAATATTCAGGAAAGAATAAGAGAAGAGGTGAAGACATTGAATCAAAAATGACAGAGATATAATGCGAAGACATAGAGAGAAATTATGCAGAAAAAAAGTAAACCAACTGCAAGAGAAATCTTTTGCCTTCAGGGCATTTTTTATCTAGTCAGTCCGTAGCTATGTCCTGTGTAAAAAATTTGGGGAAAAAAAGAGGAGAGAAAAATAGGAAGAGCCCATAGGAGATTTCCAGATAATGTAAAAGAAACTATCTTTAAATCACCACATTGCAAACATAGTATAATAACTGCTTTAAAATATGATTGGCAAACGATATAAAACCATCTCACGAACCATTATTAGAGGAGGCAAGGGCTGGAAAACCTTCTCATATTTTTCAAAATGATATGAACAAAGAGATTTGGCAGTTACCATCCCCAAGCAAGTGGCCTAACATCACCACCACCACCCATGTTGAGTCTAACATGATTTACTGCTAAGAAACAACCAGAACTATAAAATAGTTTTGCAATAATCTTACAGAGGAAAAAAAATCTAATTAGAAAACAAAAACAGACGAAAAAACAAAATCAGAATATTTCACAAGTCAGTTAGCCCCGACTCCTCAAAATAGTAAAGATCATGAAAAACATAAAAAAGGCAAGAAGAACCTTCTTGATTAAAAGACACTAAAGAGACATAACAATCTGAAGCAATATGTAAACCTTTACTGGACTCTGGATTAGAAGAAAAAAGGCAGTTATAAATTAGTTCAACTTTTCTTTAGGTTTAAAACTTAAAGACTGGGGAACTAATTTACTTTAAATTAGTTGAAAAAGTTTCAAATTTACTGATAACAATTATTAAAAATTAGGTTAGTTATTAAAAATCAACCTAAATTTTTCTAAAGACAGAGTTGAAAAAGTCTATGAGAATCCCAGCAATTCTACATTGAACACTTTGGCTTGCAGTGTCAAACCACAGTAGGAGTTAGAAGAAAATGAAGTGTTAACACACTCTGAAGGTAAGTCATTCAAATTTCTGAAAGCAATTTGGGGCATATATTTGATTTACTGACTTTGAAATTCACAAGATTACAAAGAAGTATATTCACTACGCTGTGAAGATCTAACTCAGGATTTCAGGTGACATTTTACCTTTCTTACCCTCAAGAAACTTCAGTTTAGGTAAGACTATCTACTGTACATCCAACTGTTTCTCTACTTCAGCAGTCCCCAACCTTTTTGCCACCAGGGACTTGTTTTGCAGAAGACAATTGTTCCACAGATAGGGGTAGGGGGATAGTTTTGGGTTATTCAGGCACATCACATTCATTGTGTACTTTATTACTATTATTACATCAGCTCCACCTCAGATCATCAGACATTAGATCCTGGAGGCTGGGGACTCCAGCTACAGTCTGTATCTTCCCTAAAGGCGATGAGGTAACTGTGCCATAGTTAAAAAGTTCATTCCTGGAGCAAGAGATTCTGTCTATGATACTTTAAATTATGACACATTTAAGAGATTTTGACAATGACTTTAATTCTGAGTAGACAGAATTAGACAAACCAATTATTTTTAATATTGAATATTCAAGATTATAAAACAAGTACAAAGAATTTTAGAAGCAAAAAATAAAATAACCTGTGTATCTATTTAAGGACCATGCCAACCCCCTCACCTCAACAATCTTGCCCTTTTTCAACACTGCCTGTGACCAGGCCCCACCTTGGCTTTAGTCTTAAACATTCAGAGCTGTCATGCCCGTTTATTTCTTTGGTGTAATATTCTGAATGGCATTTCTAGCCTCAGCAGTTAGTGGGCCAACAAAGACCCAAGTTAACTCCCTAGACATTGATATCCTATGTCCATTTCCTTACTGCTCCCATACTCCCTTATTCTTTACTACAATCTGGCTTCTATTTCCTGCTTTCTTAAAATTTTCTTTATGTTCAAAAATATCCTCAACCTGCCAAAAAGAATAGGTATTCTTATCTTACTACACTTCCCAAATTGCCTATTCTACTTTGACCACATACTTTTTGAAATAAGCACCTGTGGCATCACATTCTTTGATGATGAAAATAGTTCAAATCTCTGCCACAATTGGCTGGAAATGAAGAGACAATCAAAAAGCCCAGTTTACATGATTAGAATTTTACAGGACATGCTAAGCAAATTAAGACAATTATTTCCCCCCTCTTATTGCTTAAGGACATTGCATAACTATAGTTATGACTAATCAACAAGTTACATTTGAGATGATAGGATTTCTGTCTGGAGCAGATTTTAGAAGTACTGGAGGAATAATCTAATTACTTGGAAATCATGGACTCTGATAAAAGTACACCATGGCTGTATATTGTCAGCCTGTTTATTTAACTTATATGCAGAGTACATATGTGAAATGCTAGGCTGGATGAAGCACAAGCTGGAATCAAGACTATCAGGAGAAATGTCAATAACTTCACATATGCAGATAATGTAACCCTTATGGCAGAAAGCAAAGAGGAACTAAAGAGCCTCTTAATGAAAATGAAAGAGGAGAGTGAAAAAGCTGGCATAAAACCCAACATTCAAAAAGCTAAGATCATGGCATCCAGTCCCATCACTTCATGGCAAATAGATGGGAAACAATGGAAACAGTGACAGACTTTACTTTCTTGGGCTCCAAAATCACTGCAGATGATGCCTATAGCCATAAAATTAAAAGACGCTGGCTCCTTGGAAGAAAAGCTACGACAGACCTAGGCAGCATATTAAAAAGCAGAGACGAGTGACTGATGCACTGAACTACAGATTAGGACACTAGCCAAAGGGGCTTCTCTATGTGCCTGACGTGCTGAACAACAGAGAGGACTCCAGGCAAGGGAGTCCTCTAAGTGCCTGAACGGGTGAAGCTACAGAGAAAGACTGGCCAAAGAGGCCTTCTGATGGCCAGCTATAAGATGCTCAAAAACAGACTCTGAGAGGGCCATAACTCCTGCACTGGAGGCAGTCCGTGTCCCTACCGACTTGGCGCTGCCAGGGTCCCCACAAGTCAAGCATCTGCACCACCTTCTTGCTCAACTCTCACTGCAGCAGAGCTACCACAGCCAAAAAAAAATGTCTTGTGTCCATGCATGCAGAGTCACTTTGATACTTTCCAACTCTTTGTGACCCTGTAGACTGTGGCCTGCCAGGCTTCTTTGTCAGACAAGGGCTCTCCAGGCAAGAATACTTGAGCATATTGGCCAATACTGGTTGCCATATCCTTCTAGAGAACTATATTTCTTGCTTCCCTAGCCACCAACCCCCCTGAGTACCTGGTGCTGCCAGAACCCCTGTGACCCAAGCAGCTGCACCACCTCCACACCTGGCCCTCACAGAAGCAAACCCAAGGCCTTCAGGGCAGCCCCAGGAGCTAAACCCCAGTGGAAGACCCACATGTAGAGGTGGAAATACAACCACAATTGAAACACAGGGGCATATGTGGCTAAGGAAGAAGACCCTAAACTTTCCCACCAGCTGTATAAGCTTCAGATTAAATCCACACAATCAACTAAGAAGACTCTGTGTCTATGAAATATATAAAAGGCCACTGAGAGCTCCCACAAAAGAAAATGCACTAGCTCTGATAGCTGCAGATGTTGGAAGCAAGAACATCCAGGAGTAGGACAATATTATAATCTGACCTACCCCAACAGCAGGTCCAGAGATCAGCACAGTGTTGGAGGGCATCCTAAGGAGAGGTCAAGCCCTGAGCCTTTGGAGTAGGAGCACTAATTCCAAGACCCTAGAAACCAAAGAACTAACCCTAGGGAGTATCAAATAGTGAGAACTCACAGAAAGGAAACCACTTGAATACAAGAGCCTGCATCACCCAACCACCAGCAGCACCCTGTGCAGGATGCCTCATCTAAACAGCAAATAAAACAAACAGACAAACCCAATCATCAGCAGACAGGATTATCACCTCACTCAGCCATGCCCAACAGAGGAAAAACAAACAAAAACTCAACACAAATCTCATACTATACAAAGCTCACACAAACCAGTGGACCAACCTTAAGAGGGCAAAAAAAAAAAAAAAAAGGAAGAAAGAATTCAACCTTCTTCAAGGAAAGAATTCAACTGTCCTTGAAGCCTTGGAAAAGAGACCTCAAACAGAGTAACTTAAAAAGAAAATAATCAAGAGGCAGAGAAATACTACACAAATAAAGGAAAAAACTAGAAACACAGAAGTCCAAATAAATGAAGAGGAAATAGACAAATTACTTGAAAAAGAATTCAGAATAAGGGTAGTAAAGATAATCAAAAACCTTGAAAACAAAATGGAGAAAATGCAAGAATCAATTAACAAAGACCTAGAAGAATTAAAGAATAAACATACAGAAATAAACAACACAATTACTGAAATTAAAAATACTCTAGAAGGAATCAATAGCAGAATATCTGAAGCAGAAGAATGAATCAGTGAGCTAGAAGATAAAATGGTGGAAATAACTTCTGAAGAGCAGAATAAAGTAAAAAGAATGAAAAGAGCTGAGGACAGTCTCAGAGACCTCTGGGACCATATGAAACATACCAACATTCAAATTATAGGGGTCCCAGAAGAAGAGAAAAAGAAAGGGTATGAGAAAATTTTTAAAGAGATTATAGTTGAAAATTTCCCCAACATGGAAAAGGAAATAGTCAATCAAGTCCAAGAGGCACAAAGAATCCCATACAGGATAACTCAAGGGGAAACACATCAAGACACATACTAATCAAACTAACAAAGACTAAACACAAAGAAAGAATATTAAAAGCAGCAAGGGAGAAACAACAAGTAACATAAACCAGAAACCCCATGTGCTTAACAGCTGATTGTTCAGCAGAAACTCTGCAGGCCAGAAGGGAATGGCAAGATATATTTAAAGTACTGAGAAGGAAAAAATTTACAACCAAGATTACTGTAGCCAGCAAGCATCTTATTCAAAATTGATGGAGAAATAAAAAGCTTTCAGACAAACAAAAGTTAAGAGAATTCAGTACCACCAAACAAGCTTTACAACAAATGTTAAACAGACTTACATAGTCAAGAAATACAAGAGAAGAAAAAAGATCTACAAAATCAAGCCCCCAAAATTAAGAAAATGGCAATAGGAACATATATATCAATAATTACTTTAAATGTAAATGGATTAAAGCTCCAACCAAAAGACACAGACTGGCTGAATGGATCCAAAAACAAGACCCATATATATGCTGTCTACAAGAAACCCACTTCAGACCTCAAGACACATATAGGCTAAAAGTGAGAGGATGGAAGAATACATTCCATGCAAATGGGAAGCAAAAGAAATCTGGAGTAGCAATCCTCATTTCAGACAAAATAGATCTTAAAGATTACAAGAGATAAGGAAGGACACTACATAATGATCAAGGGATCAATCCAAGAGGAAGACATAACAATTTTAAATATCTATGCATCCAACATGGGATACATACATACATACATACGTATCTATGTATGCTCAATACATAAGACAAACACTAACAGATATAAAAGGAGATATTGTCAGTAACACAATAATAATAGTATGAGACTTTAACACCCCACACACACCAATGGACAGATCTTCAAAACAAAAAAAAATTAATAAGGAAACACAAGTCTTAAATGATACACTAGATGAGATGTATCTCATTGATATCTTCAGGACATTCCATTCAAATGCAGAAAAATACACCTTCTTCTCAAGTGCACATAGAACATTCTCCAAGATAGACCACATCTTGGGTCACAAATCAAACCTCAGTAAATTTAAGAAAACTGAAATCATATCAAGCATCTTCTCTGACCACAATGCTATGAGACTAGATATCAATTACAAGAAAAAACTGTAAGAAACACAAACACATGGAGATTAAACAACATGTTTCTAAATAACCAAGAGGTTACTGAAGAAATCAAATGGGAAATCAAAAAATGTCTAGAAACAAATGACAATGAAAACATGACAACTCAAAACCCATGGGATGCAGCAAAAGCAGTCCTAAGAGGGAAGTTTATAGCAATACAATCCTACCTCAAGAAATAAGAAAAACATCAATAGACAACCTAACTCTACACCTAAAACAACTGGAAAAAGAAGAAGAAGAAGAAGAACAACAACAACAACAACAACAAAACAAAATTGGTAGAAGGAAAGAAATCATAAAGATCTGAGCAGAAATAAATGAAAAAGAAATGAAAGAACCAATAGTAAAGATTAATAAAACTAAAAGCTGGCTCTTTGAGAAGAAAAACAAAATTGACAAACCTTAGCCAGATTAATTAAGAAAAAAAGAGAGAAGAATCAAATAAAAAAATTAGAAATGAAAAAGGAGAGGTTACAACAGACAAGGTAAAAATACAAAGGATTATAAGAGACTATAATGAATAATTATATGGCAATAAAATGGATAACCTGGAAGAAATGGACAGATTCTTAGAAAAGTTCAATCTCCCAAGACCGAATCAGGAAAAATAGAAATTATGAACAACCCAATTACAAGCACTGAAACTGAAGCTGTGATCAAAAATCCTTGCCCGCCCATAAAAAAGCTCAGGACCAGACGGCTCCACAGGAGAATTCTATCAAACATTTAGAGTAGAGCTATGCCTATCCTAAAACTCTTTCAAAAAATTTCAGAGGAAGGAACACTTCTAAACTCATTCTACAAGGCCACCATCTCCCTGATACCAAAACCAGACAAAGATAACACATAATATAGAAAACTACAGGCCAATATCACTGATAAACATAGATGCAAAAATCCTCAACAAAATTTTAGCTAACAGAATTCAGCAAAACATCAAAAAGCTCATATAACATGATCAAGGTGGGATGCAAGGATTCTTCAATATATGCAAATCAATCAAGGTGATACACCATATTAATACATTGAAAGATAAAAGCCAGATGATCATCTCAATAGATTCAGAAAAAGCCTTTGACAAAATTCAGCACACATTTATGATTAAAACTCTTTAAAAAGGGGGCACAGAAGGAACTTACCTCAACATAGTGAAGGCCATATATAATAAGCCTACAGCAAACATCATTCTCAATGGTGAAAAACTGAAAGCATGCCCCCTAAGATCAGGAACAAGACAAGGCTGTTCACTTTTGCCATTATTATTCAACATAGGTCTGGAAATCCAAGCTACAGCAATCAGAGAAGAAGAAATAAAAGGAATCCAAATCGGAAAAGAAGAAGTAAAGCTCTCACTATTTGTGGATGACATGATACTATACATAGAAAACCCTAAAGATAGAATCAGAAAATTACTGGAGCTAATCAGTGAATTTAGCAAAGGTGCAGGATACAAAATTAATACACAGAAATCACTTGCACTTCCATGTATTTCATAGCTGCATTTCTCTAACAATGAAAAATCAGAGAGAGAAATTAATGAATCAATCCCATTCACCATTGGAACAAGAAGAATTAAATATCTGGGAATAAACCTAACTAAGGAGACAAAAGAACTATACACAGAAAATTATAAGACACTAATGAAAGAAATTAAAGATGACATAAACAGATGGAGAGATATTCCATGTTCTTGGGTAGGAAGAATCAATATTGTGAAAATAACTATACTACCAAGCACAATCTACAGATTCAATGTGATCTCTATCAAATTACCAATGGCAATTTTCACAGAACTAGAACAAAAAATTTCACAATTCATATGGAAACACGAAAGACCCTGAATAGCCAAAGCAGTCTTGAGAAAGAAGAATGAAGCTGGAGGAATCAACCTTCCTGACTTCAGATTATACTACAAAGCTACAGTCATCAAGACATTATGTTACTGGCACAAAAACAGAAATATAGACAAATGGAACAAGATAGAAAATGCAGAAATAAACCCATGCAACTCTGGGTACCTTATATTTGACAAAGGAGGCAAGAATGTACAATGGGGCAAA
This sequence comes from Bos javanicus, assembly GCF_032452875.1. Taxonomy (NCBI): domain Eukaryota; kingdom Metazoa; phylum Chordata; class Mammalia; order Artiodactyla; family Bovidae; genus Bos; species Bos javanicus. Next base: position 20,182,688 of record NC_083875.1, read on the forward strand.
GACAGTCTCTTCAGTGAATGGTGCTGGGAAAACTGGATAGCTACATGTAGAAGAATGAATTAGAACACTTCCTAATACCATACACAAAGATAAACTCAAAATGGTTTAAAGACCTAAATCTAAGACCAGAAACTATAAAACTCTTAGAGGAAAACATAGGCAGAATACTTGATGACATAAATCAAAGCAAGATCCTCTATGACCCACCTCCAAGAGCAATGGAAATAAAAACAAAAGTAAACAAGTGGGACCTGATTAAACTTAAAAAGCTTTTGCACAGCAAAGGAAACTAACTATAAGCAAGGTGAAAAGACAACCCTCAGAATGGGAGAACATAATAGCAAATGAAACAACTGACAAAGGATTAATTTCCAAAATATACAAACAGCTGGTACAACTCAATACAGGAATACCAATACCAATCAAAAAGTGGGAAAAAGACCTAAACAGACATTTCTCCAAAGAAGACATACAGATGGCTAACAAACACATGAAAAGATGCTCAACATCACTCATTATTAGAGAAATACAAATCAAAACTACAATGAGTTATCACCTCACACCGGTCAGAATAACCATCATCAAAAGTCTCCAAACAATAAATGCTGGAGAGTGTGTGGAGAAAAGGGAACACTCTTGCACTGTTTGTGGGAATGTAAATTCACATAGCCACTATGGAAGATGGTACGGAGATTCCTTAAAAAACTAGGAATAATACCACCATATGACCCAGCAATCCCACTCCTAAGCATATACCCTGAAAAAGACACATGTATCCCATTGTTCATTGCAGCACTATTTACAATAGCTAGAACATGGAAGGAACCTAGATGTCCATCAACAGATGAATGGATAAAGAAGTTGTGATACACAATGTACACAATGGGATATTACTCAGCCATAAAAAGGAATGCATTTGAGTCAGTTCTAATGAGGTGGATGAATCTAAAACCTATTATACAGAGTGAAGTGAGTCAGAAAGAGCAAGATAATTACCATATTCTAATGCATATATACGGAATCTAGAAAAATGGTTCTGAAAAATTTATTTACAGGGCACCAATGGAGAAGGAAATGGCAACCCACTCCAGTGTTCTTGCCTGGAGAATCTCAGGGACGGGGGAGCCTGGTGGGCTGCCGTCTATCGGGTCACACAGAGTCAGACACTACTGAAGTGACTTAGCAGCAGCAATGGAGAAACAGACACAGAGAATAGACATATGGAGGTGTGGAAAAAGGAGGAGAGGGTGGAAAGAGTAACATGGAAACTTACATTACCATATGTAAAATAGATAGCCAACAGGAATTTGCTGTATGGCTCAGGAAACTCAAAAGGGGGCTCTGTATCAGCCTATAGGAGTGGGATGGGGAGGGAGATGTGAGGAAGGTTCAAAAGGGAGGGGATATATGTATACCTACAGCTGATTCATGTTGAGATTTGACTGAAAACAGCAAAATTCTGTAAAGTAATTATCCTTCAATAAAAAACAAATAAAACAAGCAGAGACATCACTTTGCCAACAACAGTCCATCTAGTCAAAACTATGGTTTTTGCAATAGTCACATATGGATGTGAGAGTTGGACTATAAAGAAAGCTGAGCGCTGAAGAATTGATGCTTCTGAACTGTGGTGTTGGGGAAGACTCTTGAGAGTCCCTTGAATTGGAAGGAGGTCCAACCAGTCCATCCTAAAGGAAATCAATTGTGAATATTCATTGGAAGAACTGATGCTGAAGCTGAAGCTCCAATACTTTGACCACCTTAGGAGAAGAACTGAGTCATTGGAGAAGACCCTACGCTGGGAAAGACTGAAGGAAGGAGGAGATGGGGACGACAGACATAAGATGGTTGGATGCATCACTGACTCAATGGGCATGAGTTTGAGCAAGCTCCAGGAGTTGGTGTCCCGAAGTCTTTGGATATGACTGAGTGACTGAACTGAACTGAGAAGTCATCCTGTGATATCAAATTTGGATGTAAATTCTGGGAGTCAGTCACATATACCTCCTTTTGTGAATGAAGTGAATGTATGTATGCCTTAGTCATGTTAGGCAGGACAACTTTCGAACTGAGGGGTTCATATTATTTATTTCAGCTAAAGCATGGTATGTTTGAATTAGTACAATCATTGTGAAAATCAGGTTTATTAACTTGGTTTAAAAAGACAGTTTTTTATCAACTGCTTAAGTTGGATAAACCCACACTTTTTGACCTACCAATTCTAGCCCCCCAAATATAGTACCTGAGAAAAACATATATATGTGTATATCAAGAAACAGAATAAAAATGTTCTTAGCAGCACTATTAGTGTTAGTTCCAAAAGTCAAACAACATAATGTCTATCAATATTAAAATAATATAGTACACTCATACAATGGAATATTATAATAAAATGAATAAATTGTAATGAATTAAAATAATATGTATTAATATAAAAAATATTGTTGTGTAGAAGAAACCAAACCAAGAAAAAATATATATATATATATATTATGTTTCCATTTATATATTCTTCAAACTAGACCTTTCTAGGCAAGAGTACTAGAGTGGGGTGCCATCGCCTTCTCCCCAAACTGGACAAAACTATAATAAATAGAGTTTGTGGTGTACACACTTTGGTGGTAAAACTTGGAGGGAAAGCAAATAACTTACTGGCACAAAAGTGAGGATAGAGAGTGCCTTCTAGTCAGCCAAAGAGGTAGGAAGAGGCACAGTGGAGGCTTCTGGACGCTAAAGATGTTTTATTTCCTGTTCTAGAGTTTATCTGATTGTTCATTTAGTGACAACTTATTAAATGTGACATTACGTTTCTATAAATGTGTTATATTTCACAACCCAAGAAAAACTTTAAAACATGGTTTTAAATGGTTCCATTTACTCTTTTCCCCTTTTTTCATAGAAAGATTTAAAAGAGTTGACTAAATATAAGATTTATTCATGATTCATAATGTACATACCTGAAGAACTCTATTTTAATTAAAAAAAAAAAAGCCAATGGAATACATCTTTGGTTACTTCTATATAGTTATTTGAAATCTCAACAGTTATTTCTATATTCCAAAGGAAAGTGAAAGTGATGTCGCTCAGTCGTGTCCGAAGCCTACAAGCTTCCTCCATCCATGGGATTTTCCAGGCAAGAATACTGGAGTCGGTTGCCATTTCCTTCTCCAGGAGGTCTTCCTGACCCAGGGATTGAACCCGGATCCCCCACATTGTAGGCAGACACTTTACCGTCTGAGCCACCAGGGAAGTTGAAAGGCAGACATTTTCAAAATTTCCAAATATATTCACTATTTATAGAATGTGCTATTTTAGTTATTTCTAGACTTTTCAAAGTATTTTAACCATGTTTTAAAAGATGTAATAGGTTTGCAACAAATTTTTTTTAATCAAAATATAAGCAGCCTCACAAATAAATGCAAACTTGGGGAAAGTATAGCTTGTAATTGAAGAACATGAATTTATTATATTTTTAAAATTTAGGTTCTTTATTTAAGTCAACTGATATGAGACTGAAATACTTTTAACAGACTAAATTGAATCATTTGGTATATATGTAAGAAATTATATATGTAGAAACTGTACCCTTTGGATAAATATTCCTCTAAAAGTATGAAATTTCACATTGATCTTTAGCTAAATTATGAGTAGGCAAATGCCTATATGAAATATGAATTACTGGCATTCAAATTAATACTTGGACTCATCAAGGAATGTATTCCTCATCACCACAGAATTTAGTTATACTACAGTGAACAGTATGGAGTGTCCTTTAAAATAAATTAGGAATAAAATTACCATATGACCCAACAATCCCACTACTAGGCTTATACTTTGAGAAAATCTTAATTGAAAAAGATACACGTAACCAAATGTTCACAACAGCACTCTTTACAGTAGCTAGGACATGGAAGCAACCCAGATGCCCAATTATAGATGAATGGATAAAGAAGATGTATTACATATTTACAATTGAATATTACTCGGTCATAAAATAGAATGAACTTGAGTCACTTCTAGTGAGGTGGATGAACCTAGAGCCTGTTATACATAGTGAAGCAAGTCATAAAGAGCAAAACAAATATCATATATTAATATATGCATATATATGGAATCTAGAAAAATGGTATTGATGAATCTATTTGCAGGGAAGGAACAGAGAGTCAGATATTGAGAATGGACTTGTGAACACAGTGGACGAAGAAGAGAGTGGATGAGTGGAGAAAGTAGCATCGATACACACACACACACACACACACACACACACACACACACGACCATGTGTAAAATAGAAAGCTGGTGAGAAGTTGCTATATAACACAGGGAGCCCAGCCTGGTGTTTTTTAATGACCTAGAGGAGTGGGGTAGGAGGAAGGGAGGGAGGCTTAAAAGGGAGGTGCTGCTGCTGCTGCTGCTAAGTCACTTCAGTCGTGTCCGACTCTGTGTGACCCCATAGACGGCAGCCCACCAGGCTCCCCCATCCCTGGGATTCTCTAGGCAAGAACACTGGAGTGGGTTGCCATTTCCTTCTCCAATGCATGAAAGTGAAGAGTGAAAGTGAAGTCGTTCAGTCGTGTCCGACTCTTAGTGACCCCATGGACTGAAGCCTACCAGGCTCCTCAGTCCATGGGATTTTCCAGGCAAGAGTACTGGAGTGGGGTGCCATTGTCTTCTCCAAAAGGGAGGTGATATATGTATAATTATGACTGATTTGCATTATACAGCAGAAACCAACACAACCTTGCAAAGCAATTTTCCCCCAGTATTTAAAAAAATAAAGCCCGAAAAAAACCACAATGTACAACAATGCTTTACTTTGAGATAGTAAATGCAGTCAGCAAGCAATTAACCAGTAAGAATTCATGGGTAATAAGGGTAATAACCATCTGTGTCTAAATAAGCACAACACTTGAGTAACTATATATGTACACATACACATGCACACACATATATATTTGGGTAACCATAAATAAGCAAATTGTAAGCTGGAGTTAGTTAAAAAAAAAAAAAAAGCTTGTCTTTTTAAAGTTGATATCCCTCACTAGAAGTAATTCAATAAAAATTAACTTTTTCTTATTGCATTAGGAAGAAAACCTCCAACAAAGTGATGAATATTTTCTTGACTAGAATTATTATTCTTGGTAATGAGCAGTGTTCTGTGAAAATGAGGATTTAATATGTAACTGATTATTTAAAAAATTAAGCCAATTACCAAACACAATTTTCCTTGTTAAACATTAATTAAATTCTGTAGTATTTTTAAAAATGTAATAAAGAAAAAATGAATTAAAAGAAAAGGTCAATTTAACCTATTAATCAAAATAGAATTTATCATTTTATATAGATATAGTTTTATCAGAAAAGTGATACACAGGATAAATTACTTATGTATTATTTTAAGGGCTAATTCCCTATTTTAAGTTTTAGTCATATTTTATACAACAGAGAAACTGATGGTTTAGTTGACATACAACTAAATATTACATGGAGTAAAACAGCAAGGTGATTAGTGAAGACTGGAGGAACATGAATACTAAATCAAAATTGTACACTCAGGTTAGCGAAAAATATGACATAATTATAAAGGTCAAAGATACGTTTTTGGAATAAAGTGTATAAATATAGCCATACACAAACATGTACATAATACAAATACAGATATACATTCCCAGGTGATGCTAGTGGTAAAGAACCCACCTGCCAATGCAGGAGACATAAGAGATACAGGTTTGATCCCTGGGTCAGGAAGATCCCCTGGAGGAGGGCACAACAACCCACTCCAGTATTTTGCCTGGAGAATCCCATGGACAGAGGAGCCTGGCAGGCTACAGTCCATAGGGTCACAAAGAGTCGGACATGACTGAAGCAACTTAGAATGCACATACACAAATTCACATATATGCACCCAGAAATTAGTTTATGAAAAATATTTTAAAAATCTATGATCAGAATCAGTGGTTCCCAGTTCTAACCATTAGAAACAATTCGGGAGTTAAACAGCGTGGGTCTGATAAAACATACCAATTCACCAGGCCCTCCTCGAGGAGGAGGAAGGAAGACCCCATCTCACATATTCAAATTCACAGGATAAAGATTATGACTGAGTCAATGGATCAGCTGCTCATCTCTAGTCCATTAAACTGGAGCCTAGGGTAGCCTAACTCTTGGTTGCCCACCTAGCAGAAGTAGCCGGAGAGAGGATATGAATAATGCAGATATCTTCTGTCTGCTACATCGTCAAAAAAGAAAAATCATGTTACCTACATGTGAGAAAATCAAACAAACAAAAGCAAACATAAAGAGAAACACATATTTGATTATAGATAGCACAAATAAACTAGAAGAATAAACCTTTGCATTGTGCCTACTTCTGAAGTAATTAGACAGATGACCTTAAAGCAACACCTAGATGTACCTCAGTTATTTTGTGTAGAAAACAGATCTCCAGAGAGATGGCTAAGGTGATCACCCCCTGAAAATTCCACTGATTTTATAATCCTATGGCAGAGAATGATGAAAATGTTCACAAACTGATGACTTTTGAAAAGAAGGAAACTGAAACTCTCTGTATATAAAAGTACAAGATAAACTATGTTCTATCAACTTGCTTTTCTATACCATACCTGTTGTACAACGGGATTAAAAGGACAATATTTTGGAAATATATACATTTCATTTTTTAACTCAATGATATAACTATTCCCCAGCAGTTTTAATAGTATATTTCTGTTTCTCAGTTTTAATTTATAGTAGTGAGTTGTTTCTCAGCAGATTTGAATCCCTTTCAATATTAGTAGCTTTTACGGTCAGATGAATGACAATTATTTTGTTCTGAGACCAAATTAATATGGAAAAATGGCTGATTTCAGTAAAATAAGAAACAAATTAATCTATCAAAAATTGGGTTGATTCAATACACAATGGAAATGTTATGGAGAATATTATCTTAGATGTTAATAAAGTGAAAGTGAAGTGAAAGTGAAGTCACTCAGTCATGTCCGACTCTTTGCGACCCCATGGACTGTAGCCTACCAGGCTCCTCTGTCCATGGGATTTTCCTGGCAAGAGTACTGGAGTGGGTTGCCATTTCCTTCTCCAGGGGATCTTTCCAACCCAAGGATCGAACCCAGGTCTCCTGCATTGCAAGCAGACGCTTTACCATCTAAGCCACCAGGGAAGTCTGGTGGCTTCCCTAGATGTTAATAAGCGATATTCAAATACTATGCAATACTTTGCTAATTAGAACTTTAAGAACAGGAATTAAAGTGTGATAAGATCTACCTATAATTGGCATAAAAAAACATTAAGAGTAAGTGAAGGAATGGCTGGTAACTTTTGAGTCAATTAAGATTAAATATTTACATCTCACTGAATGCTAACATTTTGGAATACTAAATGTTTGCTTACTATATAATAAAGAGTGCATTTATAAGAGAATAACTTGTAAGTTAACTTTTGAAACAATAACTAAGTGATAGAGGTAAGAGAGGTAGAGGTAGCATACTGCAAAGATCATACTCTTAATTTCCTGAATGTGATTATTGAATACAAGAAACATTATAATTAATTTTGAATTTATTGCAGATATCAATATGGAAGCAGAAATGGGGATGAGTCAATTATGAGAGACAAATGGTTTCTTTTTTTTTTCAAGGATTTTACTCTTTGAAAGTTTGGACCATGTTATTATTTTCCATTCATAATGTTTATATTTTAAAGAAACACAAAAGCAATTAAAATTTAAAATCTCCATCTGTATTTCATATAATCATTAGTAATCATTTATATGTGTAAATTAGGTAACCTTTCTGCTACAGTTAGAGGAAAAATATAGATTTTGGTATTCAAATGTAATTAAGATTAAGACTGAAAATTGTTGATATAAATCTTACCAAAAGAATTAAAACATTAGGCCAATTTGCACTATAGAAATTCTGAGGTAACTACATATGGAATATGAACTGGAAAACAACTTCTAAAAAGAACCTGATTAAATGTTATTTCTGGGTTAATCAATGGAGTATATTTAGGAGCAAAGTGCTTATTGAGTGAAAAGACAGAAAATATATAGTCAACTATTCTCTTTTATTTACCAACAATCTCTAAAACCCCCCTGCCAGCCTGTGGCTTACCTGGTAGCTGTTCTTTGTAGAAGTTTGCCCCATCAACAAGCTATGGTCAAGACATGACAAAACAGGTTAATCTATAGAGGAATTCAGCAGAGCCGGTAAATAACTTGCATGTGCAAAGTGCTGGCTTCCCCACCACAAGGAATACCCCATTTTATCTCTATCCTGTATTATTCACTCAGTCATGTCCAACTCTTTGAGTCCCCTGGACTGTCCTGCCAGGCTCCTCTGTCCATGGAATTCTCCAGGCAAGAATACTGGAATGGGTAGCCATTCCCTTATCTAGGAGTTCTTCCTGACTCAGGGATCAAACACCAAGACTTCTGAGTGCAAGCAGATTCTTTACCAACTGAGCCACCAGGGAAGCCTATATTATCAAATATTATCTTCTAAAAGATTTAAATCTAAAAGCTACCTGGATTCTTATGCTTGGTATTAGATTTCTCTGTTTCCATATGGAAATACCATTATCCTAAACATAATTCATTAAAAAAGATTAACTTTTCCCTGTGGTTCTGCAGTGCCAACATTGTAACCAAATGTCCAAAAAAAACCTGGCTTTATTTCTGGACTTTCATTTATTTTGATCTATCTTCCAATTCTCATAATATCAGTGTCTTAATGTAGAAATACCAGTATTTTAATACCTGATAGAGCAAGTCCTTCCTATCTATTCTTCAAATGTCTTTGTTATTTTGGGAATTTTTATATCTACATAAATTTTATAGCCAATCTGTACTCCAACAAAAGAAGTTATGATTTGGACTGGGATAATTTAAACTTTTGCAATACTGAATCCTCCAACTCATGAACTAGATTTTCCTCCATTTTTTTTTTTTTTTTTTGGTTGACCCCTTTTTTTACTTTCTCTCAACACTATTTTTACAGTTTTCTATATACAGGTCTTTGGAGAAGGCAATGGCACCCCACTCCAGTACTCTTGCCTGGAAAATCCCATGGATGGAGGAGCCTGGTAGGCTGTAGTCCATGGGGTCGCTAAGAGTCGAAAACGACTGAGCAATTTCACTTTCACTTTTCACTTTCGTGCATCGGAGAAGGAAATGGCAACCCACTCCAGTGTTCTTGCCTGGAGAATCCCAAGGACAGGGGAGCCTGGTGGGCTTCCATCTATGAGGTCGCACAGAATCAGACACGACTGAAGCGACTTAGCAGCAGCATATACAGGTCTTACACATGTTCCAATACATTTCACATTATTTATGCTATTAAAATGTATCCTTTTATTTCATTTTCCAGATTCTCATTGCTGCTATGTGAAAATACACTTGTTAAACTCATTTGTTAATTCTAATTGTTTATATTTAGATTCTTTGGGATTTTCTATGTACACAGTTATATTAAATGTAAATAAGCACAATTTTATAGTTTCCTTCTCAATATCTATATTTTATTTCTTTTTTTCATCATAATATTCTATAGTGACTTCCAAAATAATGTTGACTAGAAGGGAAAATAGTGAAAAGAAAAGCTTCTAAATTTCTTCTTTATCTTGTTATCAGCTTAAGGTCTTTGGAGATACATTTTCTTTTATTCCTAGTGAACTAAGAGTTTCATTTTAATGAATTTAAATTCTATTCAAAGCTTTCTTTCCCTGTGTCTACTGAGATCATGTTATTTTTCTAATTTATTCTATTAATGTGGTGAATTCCAATCTCATTTGGAATTTTTGTTTCAAAATTTGTGATTGATCTGCACTTAAAATGCTATCAAATTTGTCAAATTTATGCTTGTTTCATGAAACAAGTTGGAAGACATTTCAGTTTTTAGCAAAATTTACTCATTTGAGACTCAAAGGTGTGTGTATTAAAGTGTATAAAGAAAGAAAATTATTTCATTAGTAATTATTCAGATTTTCTACCTCTTTTAGCTTTAGCAGTTTTAGTTTATTAAGAATTTTCTTATTTCTTCACCATTTTCCAATAATGTTCATAAAGTTGTTCATAATATTCTCTTGTTACCATTTTAGAATCTCCAGATAGGTAGTAATGATTTCATCTTACATTTTGGCTATTTGTGTTTTTTTGTGTGTGTGTGTGTATATATATTTCCAGTTTTATTGTATCAGGTCAGATCAGTCTCTCAGTCGTGTCCAACTCTTTGTGACCCCATGAATTGCAGCACGCCAGGCCTCCCTGTCCATCACCAACTCCCAGAGTTCACCCAGACTCACATCCATTGAGTCAGTGATGCCATCCAGCCATCTAATGTAACCACATCCATTTTTTTTTTTTTTTTAACTGAAGTATACTTGTGAAGTGAAGTCACTCAGTCGTGTCCAACACTTTGCGACCCCATGGACTGTGGCCTACCAGGCTCCTCTCATGGGATTTTCCAGGCAAGAGTACTGCAGTGGGTTGCCATTTCCTTCTCCAGAGGATCTTCCCCACCCGGGGATTGAACCCGGGTCCCTCACACTGTAGGCAGACGCTTTACTGTCTGAGCCACCAGGGAAGTCTTAAGTATAGTTTATATACAGTATTATTTAAGCTACAGGTATATAATTTCTAAACGTTATACTTCATTTATGAAATTAAGTGAAGTGAAAGTCAGTTGTGTCTGACTTTTTGCAATTGCCATGAACTATACTGTCCATGGAATTCTCCAGGCCAGAATACTGGAGTGGGTAGCCCTTCCCTTTTCCAGCGGATCGTCCCAACCAAGGGATTGAACCAAGATCTCCCATATTGAAGGCAGATTCTGTACCAGCTGACACACCAGGGAAGCCCCTTCCATTTATAATTATTGTAAAAACTGGCTATATTCCTTTTGTTATACAATATATATCCTTCAAGTTTATTTTATATGTAATAGTTCGTTCCTCTTAATTCCCTCTTTCTATACTGCCTCTCCTACTTCCCTCTCCCTACTGGTAACTACTAGTTTGTTCTCTGTATCCTTGAGGCTGTTTCTTATTTGGCTATATATACTAGTTTGTTGTATTTTTATATTGGTGCCATATAATATTTGCCTTTCTCTAAATTATTTCACTTAGCAAAATACCCTCTAAGTCCATCCATGTTCTTGCAAATGGCAAATTTTTTTTTCTCTTTTTTTGGTCTGAGTAGTATTCTATACCACATTATACCACAGTATATATATACCACATCTCCTTTAGCCATTCATCTGCTGACAGACAGGTTGCTTCCATAACTTGGCAATTGTAAATAATGCTACTATGATTTTGGGGTCATATGGGGTGCATGTTTAAGTAGTTCTGGGAACACTGAACCACTATATGTAAAAGAAGACAATTAGAACATTCTCGAATACCAAAAACAAAAAGTAACTCAAAATGGATTAAAGACCTAAATGTAAGGCAGGAAACCATAAAACTCCTAGAGGAAAACATAGAACACTTCAACATAAATCAGAACAGATTTTTTTTTGGATCTGTCTCTTAAAGCAAAGGGAAAAAAAAAAAAAAGTAAAACTGGGATCTAATCAAACTTAAAAGCTTTTGCACAGCAAAAGAAGTAATCAACAGAACCTATTGAATGGGAGAAGATATTTGCAAATGATAAGATTGATAGAGGTTTTGTTGTTCAGTCACTCAGTCATGTCCAAACATTTGCAACCCCATGGACTTCAGTGGTTAATGTCTAAAATATATGAACAACTCATACAATTCAACACCAAAACAACAACTTTATTTTAAAATGGGCAGAAAATCTGAACAGAAATTTTTGCAAAAAGGACATACAGATGCCCAACAAGCACATAAAAAGAAGTTCCTTGATATCACTAACCATCAGGGAAATGAAAATAAAACCACAAGGAAACATCACCTCACCCCTGTAAGAATGGTTATCATCAAAATGATCTCAAATAACAAATGTTGATGAGGATGTGGAGAAAAGGGAACTTTCGTACACAGTTGGTAGGAATGCAAGTTGGTGCAGTGACTATTGAACACAGTACGACAGTTCCTCAAAAACCTAAAAATAGAACTACGATATGTCCCAACAATTCCCCTCCTGGGTATACTCTCTCTCCTTTTTCTTAATTTATCTTGCCAAGGGTTTACTATTCTATTGTATTTTTTAAAATATTCTAATTTGCTAATCCTCTCCACTGTTTATTATATCATTCTTTTAATTTCTACCTTTTCTTTGTCATGTCCTCCATTTGACTTTATTTTTTTTTTCTTTTCATTTTTTAACTTTACAATATTGTATTGGTTTTGCCATATATCAAAATGAATCCTCCACAGGTATACATGTGTTCCCCATCCTGAACCCTCCTCCTTCCTCCCTCCCCATACCATCCCTCTGGGTCATCCCAGTGCACCAGCCCCAAGCATCCAGTATTGTGCATCGAACCTGGACTGGTGACTCATTTCATATATACTATTCTACATGTTTCAATACCATTCTCCCAAATCATCCCACCCTCTCCCTCTCCCACAGAGTCCAAAAGACTGGTCTATACATCAGTGTCTCTTTTGCTGTTTCGTATACAGGATTATTGTTACCATCTTCCTAAATTCCATATATATGCGTTAGTATACTGTATTGGTGTTTTTCTTTCTGGCTTACTTCACTCTGTATAATAGGCTCCAGTTTCATCCACCTCATTAGATATACTATAGTTTACTATTCATTTTCTAGATGCCTTAAGATACCTAGTTACAGATTTTTCAGCCTTTTTTCCCTTAATATATACACGTAAGTCTATAAAAGATCCTCTAAGCATGACTTTTCTGTCATTATACAAGTTTTGATTTCTAGTATTTTTATCATCCTTTAGTACAACATATCTTTCAATTTCTATTGAGATTCATTATTTGAACTATGGGTCATGAAGCTTTGGGTTTATAAAATATAATGGTTTCAAGAGAATCTGAAAACTTTCAAACATTATTTCTGCAAATATAAGTTTTGCATCCTTCCTTTTCTCCTCTTCTTTTGACACTCCAATTAAACATACACAGAGACACATCCAGACAAATAGATAAATATGAGAACTTTATACTATATTCTCTATTTGTCATATATATATTTTATTTGTCATCTTTTTGAACTTTTGACTTCATTTTGAATAATTCATTTATTCTTGTATCATCTATACCTCTTCATTGATAAGTTCATTTTTTTCTAAATGCTATTAACTGTATTTAACTACTGTCTATCAAGGAAAGACGGAGAAGGCAATGGCACCCCACTCCAGTACTCTTGCCTGGAAAATCCTATGGACGGAGGAGCCTGGTAGGCTGCAGTCCATGGGGTCGCTAAAGTCGGACATGACTGAGCAACTTCACTTTCACTTTTCACCTTCATGCATCGGAGAAGGAAATGGCAACCCACTCCAGTATACTTGCCTGGAGAATCCCAGGGACGGGGGAGCCTGGTGGGCTGCCATCTATGGGGTCGCACAGAGTCGGACACGACTTAAGCGACTTAGCAGCAGCAGCAGCAGCATCAAGGAAAGAAGTGCTTTCAGACTCTCAAAAAGCATGACCTCTTGCCAAAATAGGAATACATTACTAGGACAAACTCCATGTTCATTTCCCTAGACTTCTGTCTTCTTAACACCTTAGTTCTCAAATTCTTCATACATGGTTAGATTTGTGATATCAGATGTACTTCATATATTGTCCTGACTTTCCAGCTACACTCTGCAAGAGGTATCCTCTGAATTTTCAGAAACAGAAAGAAACCATTTTTAAAGGGTCCTTATATGCCAGGCTGAGGAAATTAAAGTTAATCCTATAGGTACTGGTAGGCTGCAGTCCATGGGGTCGTGAAGAGTCAGGCATGACTGAGTGACTTCACTTTCACTTTTCACTTTCATGCATTGGAGAAGGAAATGGCATCCCACTCCAGTGTTCTTGCCTGGAGAATCCCAGGCACAGGGGAGCCTGGTGGGCTGCTGTCTGTGGGGTTGCACAGAGTCAGACATGACTGAAATGACTTAGTAGTAGTAGTCATAGTAGTAGTAGTAGTTGTAGTAGTATAGGTACTGAGTAGCCAAAATATGGCCTGTAATTTTCTAGATAAAATATGTATACAAAATGATTTCAGAAAAGGACTAGGACAGCAACTGTATTTTAACATTATCAACAATAATGGTTTAAGTGGTAAGTGTAAAGGACAGATCAAAATCAACACTCCAGAAGGAGATCCTATAGATTGTGGATATAGATGAAGTGAAATTTAACAAATTTTGAATTTTTGTGACCAAGAGAATGAGAAATCAAGGTGAATCACTAATAAATGTGTGGGGCACTGATATTTTAATGTTTATTAAAAATATTTTAATATATTATGTTTCTAAGACTACTGTAAATGTCTCTGTAGCTATGTCAGCAAGCAATTGAAAAATAGAATTTAGAACTGGGTTCTCAGATCCAAAAATTATTACCTTAGACACAAGAGTTAAAACCATAGAAATGAGAATCTAGTTTTAGCTCCAGCTATGCCTCTGAACCTGGAGAAGGCAATGGCACCCCACTCCAGTACTCTTGCCTGGAAAATCCCATGGACAAAGGAGCCTGGTAGGCTGCGGTACATGAGGTCGCTAAGAGTTGGACATGACTGAGCGACTTCATTTTCACTTTTAACTTTTATGCTTTGGAGAAGGAAATGGCAACCCACTCCAGTGTTCTTGCCTGGAGAATCCCAAGGACAGGGGAGCCTGGTGGGCTGTTGTCTATGGGGTCGCACAGAGTCAGACGCGACTGAAGCGACTTAGCAGCACCATGCCTCTGAACCACCATAGAACAAGTTTTCCACAATAATTAAGTCCATGATAAAAGTGGGTTCCATTACTCTAATTCTTATTAACTCACCTATAAAGCAGAATTTGTGACTTTAATCCACAAGTAATATGCTTTCCTTAGTATATCAGAGCCAATAAAAATCAATATTACTATTGTACAAATCATAAGCAATAGGAAACATTTCTATTTCAAATCATGTAATTCTGTGTTGTGTTGTGAGACTATGTAGATTTGGCATCATAGATCCTATCGTGCCTTATAATCTCTTTTCCATCTACATTTGGCTTTATAGCTTAACCACAGCATATATCAAATAACAGATTTCTCTCTCCTTCAAAGAGCTCCTGTCTCTTTTCCACAGAAAGGTAGCTACTATTTCAACAAAATTCTATTTTTAAATGAAGGACTGACTTTCACAGTGGTTAAGGGACTTGGTCAATGTCCTTAACTGATGAAAATTTCAGCCCCTTGCCTTGTAAGTTTATGTATTTTCTATAGTATCAGTATAACAGGGGGTGAGGTGATAGTAAATATTAATCAAATAATTAAGATTTCTTGGGAACTTTGTACATCTTATTTATTTCATCTTTTAAAGATGCTAAAATGAAGTAGCCATGATTAACATTTTTTATCTCTAGAAAGTTCATTGGAAGGACTGATGTTGAAGCTGAAACTCCAATACTTTGGCTACCTGATGCAAAGAGCTGACTCATTTGAAAAGACCCTGATGCTGAGAAAGATTGAGGGCAGGAGGAGAAGGGGACGACAGAGGATGAGATGGTTGGATGGTGTCACCGACTCAATGGGCATGAGTTTGGGTAAATTCTGGGAGTTGGTGATGGACAGGGAGGCCTGGTGTGCTGCGGTTCATGGGGTCGCAAAGAGTCGGACAAGACTTAGTGACTGAGTTGAACTGATCTCTAGAAAAAAAAATAAAAATAAAAACTTTAGAAACTTTACCAAAAGGAATGAAGTAACATGCTTAAATCTATAATATTATGATAGGAGAAGAATTAGAATTCAAATCATGATTTAAATGATTAGAAAGCCCAAGCTCTTCTAATGATTTATGTTCACAAAAACAAACTGACAGGGACTCCTCTGGTGGCCCAGTGCTTAAGACCCCTTGCTTCCCAGTGCAGGGGCATGAGTTCAATCCCTGGTCAGAGAACTAAGATCCCACATGCCATACGGCATGGCCGAAAATTTAAATTGATCTTTAAATAAAAATTAGACAACAAAAAAATGAAATAAAAAACACAAACTGATAAAAACACTTAAAGAAAATTAAAGAGTTTACAAATTTCAAAACTAAAATTGTGAGATAAAATTTTAAAAACTGAATATGCTATTTATATGTATTAATTTTTTAGTTTCATGCACATATATGGTTTATATCACATATATTTTATATATAGTGGCACACAGTATACTCCATAGTAACATACATATCACTGAATCGGTTGAGTAGTACTACTTTGAGTAGTTCAAAGAGCAAATATAAAAATGTCACCATATGGTACTGGCACAAAGACAGAAATATAGATCAATGGACAAAATAGAAAGCCCAGAGATAAACCCACGCACCTATGGACACCTTATCTTTGACAGAGGAGGCGAGAATATACAATGGAGAAAAGACAATCTCTTTAACAAGTGGTGCTGGGAAAACTGGTCAACCACTTGTAAAAGAATGAAACTAGAACACTTTCTAACACCATACACAAAAATAAACTCAAAATGGATTAAAGATCTAAACGTAAGACCAGAAACTATAAAACTCCTAGAGGAGAACATAGGCAAAACACTCTCCGACATACATCACAGCAGGATCCTCTATGACCCACCTCTCAGAATATTGGAAATAAAAGCAAAAATAAACAAATAGGACCTAATTAAAATTAAAAGCTTCTGCACAACAAAGGAAACTATTAGCAAGGTGAAAAGGCAGCCTTCAGAATGGGAGAAAATAATAGCAAATGAAGCAATTGACAAACAACTAATCTCAAAAATATACAAGCAATTCCTACAGCTCAATTCCAGAAAAATAAATGACCCAATCAAAAAATAAGCCAAAGAACTAAATAGACATTTCTCCAAAGAAGACATACAGATGGCTAACAAACACATGAAAAGATGCTCAACATCACTCATTATCAGAGAAATGCAAATCAAAACCACAATGAGGTACCATTTCACACAGTCAGAATGGCTGCGATCCAAAAGTCTACAAGCAATAAATGCTGGAGAGGGTGTGGAGAAAAGGGAACCCTCTTACACTGTTGGTGGGAATGCAAACTAGTACAGCCACTATGGAGAACAGTGTGGAGATTCCTTAAAAAACTGGAAATAGAACTGCCATATGACCCAGCAATCCCACTGCTGGGCATAAACACCAAGGAAACCAGAAGTGAAAGTAAATGCAGCACTGTTTATAATAGCCAGGACATGGAAGCAACCTAGATGTCCATCAGCAGATGAATGGATAAGAAAGCAGTGGTACATATACACAATGGAGTATTACTCAGCCATTAAAAAGAATACATTTGAATCAGTTCTAATGAGGTGGATGAAACTGGAGCCTATTATACAGAGTGAAGTAAGCCAGAAAGAAAAAAACTAATACAGTATACTAACACATATATATGGAATTTAGAAAGATGGCAACAATAACCCTGTATGCGAGACAGTAAAAGAGACACAGATGTATAGAACAGTCTTTTGGACTCTATGGAAAAGGGAAGGGGGGATGATTTTTGAGAATGGCATTGAAACATGGATAATATCATATAAGAAACAAATCGCCAGTCCAGGTTCGATACAGGCTACAGGAAGCTTGGAGCTGGTGCACTGGGATGACCCAGAGGGGTGGTATGGGGAGGGAGGTGGGAGGGGGGTTCAGGATTGGGAACACATGTACACCCGTGGCAGATTCATGTTGATGTATGGCAAAACCAATACAATATTGTAAAAAATAAATAAATAAAAAATGAAGCACTCCCCCCAAAAATGTCACCATAAAAAGTACCATTTATTAACTAGAAAACCATGAAGGTTCATTCAAAATTTGATCAACTTTAACTAGCAACTACTGAAAGATGTTCTTTGTTCTGGACAATCCACTAAGCAATGGAGAAATAAAAATGAGTAAGAATTTACATGTAGGCAGAGAAAGAGGCCTTTAGGCAATGGGATAAGTATGACTTAAAGTGCTCTGGGAGCACAGAAGTACTGGGAGGAACAAAAGCTTCAGAAAGGAGATAAGATTTGAACAGCACTTTAAAGCCGCCAATGGGTTTATCATATGGAGGGACTAGAGCAGTGGTCATCACAATGGAGGAGACTACACGAGCAAAGGTGGGCATGCCTGCATGAGCACAGCACGCTTGGGGGCGAGGGGCTGTCCTCAAAGCGCAGGCCCATAAAATGCATAAAAGCAACACTTGCAGGACTTACCTTACTGCCTACTTTAAACTGTAGGTTGAAACATACATGGTAACTAAAAACAATGGAAGTAACCTTAAAAGAGCAGGAGGGAAACATGGATCTACTTTAGCTAAGCTGTATATCTCACTTACTTCAACCTTCTTAAACATAAATTTCAAATTCAACCTTTACCCATATACTCAAGAAGAGGCAAGAATGGAGAAATCAATCACTTCCTCTAATTTTTTTATTTCATCTCATTTTCATGCTAGAATTAGCAGATTAGTGTTCATGATTCTTCAATTCTCTTTCCTTCCTGACATTTGATAGCAACTTACCATTCCTGTTCAAAAGGTGGTGAGCAGTTAAGACTTCTCATCTGTTTACTTCTGACCCCCAACTCTGACTCTGAATTGCACAAGTATACCAGGTCAACAAACTTTCTCCAGCCTGCATTCTCACAGATCTGAAATGGTTTGGAGGCCTGTGTTTCTCTTTCCTTTATCCTCTTTGGGTTTAATTTGGAGGATAAATCACAGTTTCTCATACCTTATGGCAGTGTGTCATAATAAAATATTTCATACCTGATGACCTTTGAGCATTTCTTATTCAAGATTCATGAAAGCTTAGCATGAGATATGTCTAATGATCTCTGTGTAAACACACTGAAAGCTCCCTCCTACAAAGACACAGGCAGGTGGAAGACATATTTTCGACTCTCTGTCTTCAATCTGAGTGTCACTGGCAGTGGCTGACAGGTCTCATTTGCTAAATAAAGTACAATGTGTCAATTTGAAATAAATGTAAATTATCACCTTTCTTCCTTGTTAATTAACATCTGATTAATGCAATGCAGGCAGTTGTTGCAAGTATAGTAAGAGAATGGCTTTTGTTACAAAAACAAAACAAAACCCCTCAAATATAAATCATGGTCTGCCTCATCCATTGAACTTTGGGTTAGAAAGGTTATTTGGAATGATTTGTTCAGTTCGAACCTGGGCAGATGTTCACATCTCAGGCTCTTGATAAATGAATCCCAACAAGTGAATAGTAAAAGGTACTGATACTTTAGAGGTAAGAGATAGCAGTGGACGGACCTAGACTCATGATAAATCATGAAGGAATAAATTCTAGGCTCTGTTTCATGAATATCCAAGAAAACTAACTCAACAACTATGCATGTTACTTAAGGAACAATTTTGTAGGCTAAAAGATGAACTTTCACATGGACCTCCCTCTTCTAGAGATTTAAGAAATGATGTATGGGTACAAGTAAAGGTTTACAGGATAAAAAGAGTGATGGAGATAATTTAGAAGGCATATCATAAAATGACAAAACTTAATTCATTATAACCTAGAACTTCATTTGGTTAGTTGAGCAATTCCAGTTGAGCTATTGCAAATCCTGAAAGATGATGCTGTGAAAGTGCCGCACTCAATATGTCAGCAAATTTGGAAAACTCAGCAGTGGCCACAGGACTGGAAAACGCCAGATTTCCTTCCAATCCCAAAGAAAGGCAATGCCAAAGAATGGTCAAACTACCGCACAATTGCACACATTTCACACGCTAGTAAAGTAATGCTCAAAATTCTCCAAGCCAGGCTTCAGCAATGCGTGAACCATGAACTTCCAGATGTTCAAGCTGGTTTTCGAAAAGGCAGAGGAACCAGAGATCAAATTGCCAACATCCGCTGGATCATCAAAAAAGCAAGGGAGTTCCAGAAAAGCATCTATTTCTGCTTTATTGACTATGCCAAAGCCTTTGACTGTGTGGATCACAATAAACTGTGGAAAATTCTGAGAGAGATGGGAATACCAGACCACCTGACCTGCCTCTTGAGAAACCTATATGCAGGTCAGGAAGCAACAGTTAGAACTGGACATGGAACAACATACTGGTTCCAAATAGGAAAAGGAGGACATCAAGGCTGTATATTGTCACCCTGCTTATTTAACTTCTAGGCAGAGTACATCATGAGAAACGCTGGGCTAGAAGAAGTACAAGCTGGAATCAAGATTGACGGGAGAAGTATCAATAACCTCAGATATGCAGATAACACCACCCTTATGGCAGAAAGTGAAGAGGAACTCAAAAGCCTCTTGATGAAAGTGCAAGAGGAGAGTGAAAAGTTGGCTTAAAGCTCAACACTCAGAAAACTAAGATCTTGGCATCTGGTCCCATCACTTCATGGGAAATAGATGGGGAAACAGTGGAAACAGTGTCAAGCCTTAATTTGGGGGTCTCCAAAATCACTGAAGATGGTGACTGCAGCCATGAAATTAAAAGACGCTTACTCCTTGGAAGGAAAGTTATGACAAACCTACATAGTATATTGAAAAGCAGAGACATTACTTTGCCAACAAAGGTCCGTCTAGTCAAGGCTATGATTTTTCCAGTGGTCATGTATGGCTGTGAGAGTTGGACTGTGAAGAAAGCTGAGCGTTGAAGAATTGACTCTTTTGAACTGTGGTGTTGGAGGAGACTCTTGAGAGTCCCTTGGACTGCAAGGAGATCCAACAGTCCATTCTCAAGGAGATCAGCCCTGGGTGTTCTTTGGAAGGAATGATGCTAAAGCTGAAACTCCAGTACTTTGGCCACCTCATGCGAAGAGTTGACTCATTGGAAAAGACTCTGATGCTGGGAGGGATTGGGGGCAGGAGGAAAAGGGGACGACAGAGGATGAGATGGCTGGATGGCATCACCAACTCAATGGACGAGAGTTTGAGTGAACTCCGGGAGTTGGTGATGGACAGGGAGGCCTGGCGTGCTGCAGTTCATGGGGTCACAAAGAGCTGGACACGACTGAGCGACTGAACTGAACTGAACTGAAAGTAGCTACCAATACTTAAAGAATCTGTTAAGTAATGGAATTTTTAGAATTAAAAGGAATA
The DNA here is from genome assembly GCF_032452875.1 of Bos javanicus. Taxonomy (NCBI): domain Eukaryota; kingdom Metazoa; phylum Chordata; class Mammalia; order Artiodactyla; family Bovidae; genus Bos; species Bos javanicus. The sequence goes on from NC_083875.1 coordinate 20,203,875, forward strand.
TGGATATTATCACACGTAGTTGAGATTATAAGAGGTAAAGTTATTTTCATAAAGAACACAGTTATTTAATGGCACAGTCAGGTATAGAATACAAGCTTTCAGACTCTCAAGTACAGTGTTCTAATTTATTTCTAATTTTTCTTCCCCTTCTTTTATAAACATTCTTCATATATGTTGATTTCCTAAAATAATACTTTTGAAAAACTGGAAATTTTCTAACCTTTCACAAAAATATCTTCTTTTAAATACATGAGTCCACTTTTTTAAACATGGTGTTTTAAATGCAATAATTAACTGATTCTTTCATTTGTCAATATTTTTGAAGGGATAAAAATGTGAATTTTGACACCACAAAACTATTAAGTATTTCTAACAATATTTGGTTGCTATTTTTTCTGTGTATATTTCATATAAATTCTAGGAATTATGCTCATATAATTTTGAAAGTGGCAAAGACAGGTTTTAAGATTCAGATCTTAACAGTAACAAGATTTGGTTGCTGTTTTTTCTGTGTATATTTCATATAAATTTTGGGAATTACATAATTTTGAAAGTGGCAAAGACAGGTTTTAAGATTCAAATCTGTTTGAATTCAAAGATGATAAAACAAATGGTCTTACTACAACTAGAATGGATCATACTTTTGCAATGTCTGAATAAGAATTGTATTCATTTATTTATTCAACATATAGGGCTCTAACAACCAGACAATAAAAAGGGCCTAAAGTTCTAGAAAACAATCAGTTGCAAAATTAGACAGTATGCAAAGTGTAAATACTTTTACTCTCTAAAACAATATCAAATACACCCTTGTCTGCTTTCCTTAAGGCAGTCAGAAGTAGTGAACACAAAAGACAGTTGTCATCTGTTCCACAAAGAGATATGTATATGATGATGGTAACCCTGTAATGAGCCCTCCATTTAATCTGATTGCCTCTTATTAAGTGTGTGGATATAAGATGAAAAAAAAAAATCACAGATTCATAATCTTCTAAACTTAAAGCTGATTCTCTTTCTATAATGGCACTAGACTCAATAAGTAAGAAAGTTGATAAAGTTAGTGAAGTGTCTACTAATAATGATGTTTGGAAGTGGTAGACATTTCAGTCAGTAATCCTAAAAACCTATAACTTCACAGGCATAAGTACCAGAGAATGTTTTGAATGACCCAGCAATGTATAGTCAACAAATCCATCCTATGCCTATTCTTACAAATCATTTAGAAAATATCATGGTGCTCTGGAAAGTGTACAATCTATAAGATAAGAGACACTGATGAAGTACTAATGTTGTAGTCATGCATTCTGGGAAACAAACTCACTCAGAAGGACAATGCAGATAGTGGAATGCAGTTTATTACACCGGCGGGCCCAAGGCAGAGTCTCCTCTTAGCCAAGGACCCGGACCAGTTTTTGTGAAAACCTTACATACCCTAAGTGTAGGTGCACAAACCCACCTCCCAAATTCCCTGAAACTAGTCTGAACAAAGGAAAAAGAAAGATACAATCAAAGTTAACCCATGATTCATGTTCCTTAAGAATAGGTAGTTAACAGCGGACAATTATCAATAGGCCCTTGGTCATACCCCAATAAGCATAATAGAATGTATAATTATATTCGGTTACACAGATAATTAGGATATTCTTTTAGGCAACGGAGAGCCCTTGGGCTCTTCCTTCCAGCGGCCTGGTTTTCCAGTTGGTATGTCTTTTCCATAGATGCTGGGCATATAGCTCAAAGTCCACAGTCCAGCCCAAGATGGATTCCTGCTTTCAAGATAGTCTGTTCTGTTTCCTCCTTCAATGACTTAACAATTCATTTCTACCATTCATAAACTGAATCCACAAGAAAATTTCCTAGAGGAAAAACTCATCAGATGAATGCTTAGAACTCTGCATTTATGTTTAATGCTCTAAAATACCTTGCAAGGCTGGTAGTACTATTAAAACTTTAACAACAGTACTAAGGTTCAAATGAAGTTTAACAAATCCAGTTAAGAGAGTTGAGAAGGAAGATACTATGAGTTCAGGGCCTATCTCTTCTACTACGCTTGTCTTTACATAAGAAGGACAATACTATATAACTATATAACTCTGGAGTTTGCTACAGGACTACATTAAATTTTTTTTTAATTGGAGCATAAATTGTTTTACAATGTTGCACTGGTTTCTGCCAGGTAACAATATGAATCATCCAGGACTACATTTTTCAAAATGCAAATGACAAGTGTTAACATCTTTCTCCTCTTCCTCAATCCATACTCAAATCCACTCATCTTAAAAATATGTACACTGCAATAAAATCTGATATAACAAGTAAACAGTTGTTTCTTCCCTGAGGACAGAATGTGTGGATTGAAAAATTAAGTAAGAGAATATAATGCTAGAAATTATCAAGATACTAAGGCAAAAGGAGAAAAATAAATGTTTCACAGTAGCCAAGATTCTTAATATGGTTGAAAAATTCTGTATTGAGGATCTAAACACAGGAGACTGAGACAGAGTCTCTTGAATGAAGAACAATAAAAGTAGGTTGTTTATCTAACATGCTGGGCTTTTCTTCGATTATCTAATTCAGATTTTTAACTTATCATTATGCCTTAAGCCTAGGTAGTTAACAGTGGACAACCATCAATAGTTGGTCATACCCCAATAAGCATAATAGAATGTATGATTCTATTTGGTTACATAGATAATTAGGGTATTCTTTTTTTTTTTTTTAATTTTTTTTTTTAATTTTTTATTTCAGGTATACACGTGCTCCCCATCCTGAACCCTCCTCCCTCCCCCCTCCCCATACCATCCCCCTGGGAGAATGGCATTGAAACATGTGAAATGTCATGTATAAAACGAGATGCCAGTCCAGGTTCAGTGCACGATGCTGGATGCTTGGGGCTGGTGCGCTGGGACGGCCCAGGGGGAGGGTATTCTTTTAGGCAATGGAGAGCCCTGATTTTTTTTTAATAAAAAACCAATAGAGATTTATTATGCCCCATATATGTGATAAACATTTTTTAAAGAGGAAGAAGATATGTCTCCCTGCTAAAAAGTCCATATTAGAAGCCAAAAGTAAGTCAAAATGAATCTGTAAGAAGATAATGAGCCCAATTCTGGCTATTAAGAAATAATTTATATTGGATATGGACTTCTACTGACTGTAAAAAAGAACACAACATCAGACACAACTGTTTTTAGGCACTGAACATCAAACAGAATGATGACCTTGGAGACAGAAAAAAAAAAGTGAACATTCATCAAATTTTTCTAACAGGAAGTACCTTCTCTACAAAAGATTGGAGGTGGAGCCTATGAAGAATTCCATCTTGTTAAGCTAAGGAGAAAGTTATTGAATCTGCTGGAATATGTAAGTGAAAGACAAGAAAAAGTTGGCAGAGATAAGGAGCGTGGAAAACTTTTAGGGTTAATGATATGTCATTTGTCCATGTTTGGGTTGCAAATGTGTAAGTGAAAACACTATGAAAACTATCAAAGGGACATTCTTTCAGTGACAGAAACTGGAAAAAGATTCTTGAAGTCTCACCATGCTGGGAGATATTGAAACCCCAGTTTTGCAAGAATAAAGTGATCCCTATGAGCCCTTTATGCATTCAATGCCATCAGAACCTGGAATTGATGAGCCCTTTGTGCATTCAAGGACATCAGACCACGTCCTAAAGTAAGGGACACACTAGCACTAAAGACAAAAAAAAAAATATACTCATTCTCATATAGAGTAAAACCAAACCTACCCGAATAAAAACAAAAAAACAAAAAAACAGGGGCAGGAGGAGGGAACCTCATAAGATGTTAATATCTTTTCAGAATCAAATTCACAAGTTTCTAAATGAAGGTGACATAATTCATACTACCTACATCAAACCATTAACAACAACCATTATATAATAAGTAGTCATATGTGAAGCAGCAGAGAAAAGAAAGCCAAAGTCAAAAATGAAAGCTATCAATAAAGAAAAAGCATAGAAAAGAAATCTGGAACACTTAATATAAATCTGTTCAAGGATGTAAAGGAAACTCATTATTCACAACTGATTCTTTTAATATATTTTATGCTTATATGTTTATTAATAACTGTAGTCTGGGACAGCCAATGCCAGCAGGTTTGCATTGTAAGAAAAATAGTGGTTAATTCTTCAGGCTGAAATAAAATAAAATCCATATAAACATGTAAACACTGAGAAAAGTAAAGGGATATTTATTCTCTTAGTTAATTAAAACTAAAATATCAACAACATATTCTGAAATGTATAACATGTACAATAACATAGCAGTAGAGAATCAGCCTGCCAATGCGAGAGACATGGGTTTGATCCTTGGGTTAGGAAAATCCCCTGGAGAAGGAAGTGGCAACCCACTCCAGTATTCTTGCCTGGAGAATTCAATGTACAGAGGGACCTGGTGGGCTACAGTCCACGGGGTCTCAAAGAGTCGGACACGACTTAGCAACCAAAACAACAATAACAGAAAAGGAGAAGTGGCTAATGAAATTAAACTGTTGTATAATTCTTAAATCTTACAAGTATTGCAATGCAAATTGTAAGTAGAATGTGATAAATTAAGTTGCATATTATGCTGCTGAGTCAACAGACACACAGACACACTACAGAGTTGTAAATTTTAAAAAGAGCAGAATAATTAAAACTGAGTACTAAAAATATAAGAGTATTCCATTAATCTGAAAGAGGGTGGAGAGACATAGGATATGTAGAAAGTAATAGCCTGACGGTTGATATAATCACAAAAATATCAATAATTATTGCATATTTTAAATTGCCCAAATTCTCAGTGAAAGCTAAATTATAAGATTAAAAAGTGATACCTAGTTTTATGCTGACTACAAGAGAAGTATAAAGACAACCATAGCTTGAATTAAAGGGATGGAAAACTTATGCCCTGCAGACATGAAATATAAGATCTGGAGAGACTATAGTAATAGTAGACAAGGTAGGCATTTCAAGAGATGGAGAAGGAAATGTTATAATGCTGAAAGGGTAAATATTTCTGGAAGACATGAAAATAACAAATGTGCACGCAGCATAAATAAAGTTTCAAAATAAATGAAGTAAAACCTGACAGAATTAAATGGAGAAATAGACAAATCTTTAATCACAATAAGAGTTTTTAGCAATTCTCTCTCAGTAATTGATAGGAAAATGAGACAAAAGTACAGAAAGGATGTGTAAGATTTGAATAATAATGCCAATTAATTTGAACTAAAGAAATTAACAGGACAACATCCTCAATAACTTCCAAATACATATTAGATGATGCTGTTAAAGTGCTGCACTCAAATAAGCCAGCAAATATGGAAAATTCAGCAGTAGACACAGGACTAAAAAAGGTCAGTTTTCATTCCAATCCCAAGGAAGGGAAATGCCAACCAATGTTCAAACTACTGCACAATTGTACTCATTTCACATGCTAGCAAAGTAATGTTCAAAATTCTCCAAGCCAAACTTCAACAGTATGTGAAATTAAAACTTCCAGATGTTCAAGCTGGATTTAGGAAAGGCAGAGGAACCAGAGATCAAATTGCCAACATTTGATGGATCATAGAAAAAGCAAGAGAATTCCAGAAAAACGTCTACTTCTGCTTCATTGACTACTCAAAAGTCTTGATTGTGTGGATCACAACAAACTGGAAATTCTTAGAGATGGGAATACCAGACCACCTTACCTGCTTCCTGAGAAACCTGTACGCAAGTCAAGAAGCAACAGTTAGAACCAGACAAGGAACAGTGACTGACTCCAAATTGGGAAAGGAGCACATCAAGGCTATATACTGTCACCCTGCTTATTTAACTTATATGCAGAGTACCTCACGTGAAATGCCAGGCTGGATAAAGCACAAACTGGAATCAAACTTGTCAGGAGAGATATCAATAACCTCAGATATGCAGAAGATATCACAATTATGGCAAGGGTGTTATCAGCCAAGAGAAATTAAAGAGCGTGTTGATGAAGGTGAAAGAGGAGAGTGAAAAAGCTGGCTTAAAACTCAACATTCAAAAAATGAAGATCATGGCATCCAGTTCCATCACTTCATGACAAATAGGTGGGGAAACAATGGAAACAGTGACAGACTTTATTTTCTTGGAGAAAGGATTCATTTAAACAAATCATGCTGGAACATCAAAATAAATACATGGAGAAAAATGTACTTTGACCTCTACCAAACACCAAAATTTGAGATCAGGAAAAAAAAACAGAGCTAAATTTTGATTTTTTACAAGAAAACTAGAATAGTTTAATGACCATCAAGTAGGCAAATATTTCTTTTTTTTTATTTTTTATTTTTTGAATGTCTATTTTATTTATTTTTATTTTTTTTAATTTAATTTTATTTTATTTTTAAACTTTACATAATTGTATTAGTTTTGCCAAATATCAAAATGAATCCATCACAGGTATACATGTTCTCCCCATCCTGAACCCTCCTCCCTCCTGCCTCCCCATACCATCCCTCTGGGTCGTCCCAGTGCACTAGCCCCAAGCATCCAGTATTGTGCATTGAACCCGGACTGGCATCTCGTTTCATACATGATATTTTACATGTTTCAATGCCTTTCTCCCAAATCTTCCCACCCTCTCCCTCTCCCACAGAGTCCATAAGACTGTTCCATACATCAGTGTCTCTTTTGCTATCTCATACACAGGGTTATTGTTATCATCTTTCTAAATTCCATATATATGCGTTAGTATACTGTATTGGTGTTTTTCCTTCTGGCTTACTTCACTCTGTATAATAGGCTCCAGTTTCATCCACCTCATTAGAACTGATTCAAATGAATTCTTTTTAATGGCTGAGTAATACTCCATTGTGTATATGTACCACTGCTTTCTTATCCATTCATCTGCTGATGGACATCTAGGTTGCTTCCATGTCTTGGCTATTATAAACAGTGCTGCGATGAACATTGGGGTACACGTGTCTCTTTCCTTCTGGTTTCCTCAGTGTGTATGCCCAGCAGTGGGATTGCTGGATCATAAGGCAGTTCTATTTCCAGTTTTTTAAGGAATCTCCACACTGTTCTCCATAGTGGATGTACTAGTTTGCATTCCCACCAACAGTGTAAGAGGGTTCCCTTTCCTCCACACCCTCTCCAACATTTTTTATTTGTAGACTTTTGGATCGCAGCCATTCTGACTGGTGTGAAATGGTACCTCATAGTGGTCTTGATTTGCATTTCTCTGATACTGAGTGATGTTGAGCATCTTTTCATGTGTTTGTTAGCCATCTGTATGTCTTCTTTGGAGAAATGTCTATTTAGTTCTTTGGCCCATTTTTTGATTGGGTCATTTATTTTTCTGGAGTTGAGCTGGAGGAGTTGCTTGTATATTTTTGAGATTAGTTGTTTGTCAGTTGCTTCATTTGCTATTATTTTCTCCCATTCTGAAGGCTGTCTTTTCACCTTGCTGATAGTTTCCTTTGATGTGCAGAAGCTTTTAAGGTTAATTAGGTCCCATTTGTTTATTTTTGCTTTTATTTCCAATATTCTGGGAGGTTGGTCATAGAGGATCCTGCTGTGATGTATGTCGGAGAGTGTTTTGCCTATGTTCTCCTCTAGGAGTTTTATAGTTTCTGGTCTTACGTTTAGATCTTTAGTCCATTTTGAGTTTATTTTTGTGTATGGTGTTAGAAAGTGTTCTAGTTTCATTCTTTTACAAGTGGTTGACCAGTTTTCCCAGCACCACTTGTTAAAGAGATTGTCTTTAATCCATTGTATATTCTTGCCTCCTTTGTCAAAGATAAGGTGTCCATATGTGCATGGATTTATCTCTGGGCTTTCTATTTTGTTCCATTGATCTATATTTCTGTCTTTGTGCCAGTACCATACTGTCTTGATGACTGTGGCTTTGTAGTAGAGCCTGAAGTCAGGTAGGTTGATTCCTCCAGTTCCATTCTTCTTTCTCAAGATCGCTTTGGCTATTTGAGGTTTTTTGTATTTCCATACAAATTGTGAAATTATTTGTTCTAGCTCTGTGAAGAATACTGTTGGTAGCTTGATAGGGATTGCATTGAATCTATAAATTACTTTGGGTAGTATACTCATTTTCACTATATTGATTCTTCCAATCCATGAACATGGTATATTTCTCCATCTATTAGTGTCCTCTTTGATTTCTTTCACCAGTGTTTTATAGTGGTGGGCACAAGGGTGCCCACTTACACCATTTACTATTCAACATAGTTTTGGAAGTTTGGGCCACAGCAATCAGAGCAGAAAAAGAAATAAAAGGAATCCAAATTGGAAAAGAAGAAGTAAAACTCTCACTGTTTGCAGATGAAATGATCCTCTACATAGAAAACCCTAAAGACTCCACCAGAAAATTACTAGAACTAATCAATGACTATAGTAAAGTTGCAGGATATAAAATCAACACACAGAAATCCCTTGCATTCCTATACACTAATAATGAGAAAACAGAAAGAGAAATGAAGGAATCAATTCCATTCACCATTGCAATGGAAAGAATAAAATACTTAGGAATATATCCACCTAAAGAAACTAAAGACCTATATATAGAAAACAAATATTTCTTAATAGGGTGACAAAATGTATCTGAAAATGATTAATTGTATTTCATCAATATTAAAAACATTATCAAAATATGATCATTTAGAAAGTAGAGAAGGGGTACAGACCCAGAGGAAATACTTAAGATGTGTACATCTGACAAAGGGTTTTTCTGGATTATATAAAAATAAATCTTACAAGTCAATAATGAAAAGACAACTCAGTAAGAAAACAGATTAATAGGAATAACAGAAGAAGCAAACAGATGATGTATATATCTTCACAAAAGAAAATATAGAAATGAATGAATATAAGAAAAGACATTCAGCAATATTAGTCCCAGGGAAATGCAAAATAAAACCAGAATGAGATTCCCCTTCACACTAGCAAGGCTAACATTCCAAAGATTGTCAACACCAATGCTAGAGTTGCTAAAGATCTGGAGGAAATAGCATATATCCAGGATGAGATATAAAATTATACAAAAACTTTTGACAACAGTTTATAGGTGTTGTCATGCACCTAACACAACCCAGCAATTTTCTTTCCTGATATTTATCCAAGAGAAATAAAAACATGTGTCCACAAAAACACATATCCAAAAATACATAACTGCTACAATCTAGAAATAATCCAAAAGTCTACCAATAGAATGGAGACTCAGCATTTAATAATATATTCACACAAATATTGTGCTGTGCTTAGTCACTCAGTCATGTCTGACTCTTTGTGACCCCATGGACTATAGCCCACTAGACTACTACTGCTGCTGCTGCTAAGTCACTTCAGTCATGTCCGACTCTGTTCGACCCCATAGACGGCTGTCCACCAGGCTCCCCCATCCCTGGGATTCTCCAGGCAAGAACACCGGAGTGGGTTACCATTTCCTTCTCCAATGCATGAAAGTGAAAAGTGAAAGTGAAGTCGCTCAGTCGTGTCCGACTCTTAGCAACCCTATGGACTGCAGCCTACCAGGCTCCTCCACCCATGGGATTTTCCAGGCAAGAGTACTGGAGTGGGGTGCCATTGCCTTCACTCAGACCAAAAAAATGAACTACTGAGATATGCAACAATATGTACGAATTTCAAAACCATGCTTAGCAAAAGAAACCAGATAAAAAAAAAAAAAAAGTCTGTAAGCCCTGATTTTGTTCAGATGAAGTTCAGTAACAGGCAAAACTAACCTATGATGATGCGAATCAGACCAGTGGCTGTCTCGGCATTCGGGTGAGGTACTAATTAGAAAGGACACAAAGGCACTTTCTAAAGAAATGAACATATTCTATATCTTGAATGAGGTACAGCTACGTTTGTGTAGAGATGCATATTTAAGAAATAAACACTTAAGATCTGATATTTTTTTCCACCTCTGTGTTCCATGATAACATTTTGGTAGCTTGAAATTGGATGTGATGGACTTATACATGGAAATCAGGAAATTCCACAAATCAAGGTTTATTTTTCAACAAACCACTGCCAAAATCCCTTCCTTTCAAAGTGATTCATGATATAACAAATAAAAGTCTTAGACTATTGGTATCCAGCTATTCTGTGGACTGAGCCAGAGAAATCCTACCTGCGGCAAGTGAGAGAAGAGAAATAAAGGAGATACTCAAAGAAAACCAAAGATGCTGAATCAAATATCCAACAGATCAGAAGAAGGATAGCACCACTGATAGAAAGAGGATGAACAGGGAATTCCAGTTCAATGACTTTGGCTAGCTGCTATACTTCTAAACTCACTGAACTACCTCTGAAGAGGTAGTAAAAGGTAAATTTCAAAAGAAGTAAAAAATGCTGGCAGTATAAAGTTATCAAATGCCATTATCAAAATAGCAAAGAAGCTAATTTTATTTTGGTCATTTCCTTCACAGCACCTACCATTTCCTAACATAATATCATGTATTTGCTCATTTTATAGCTGTCACCTCATTATAATGAAGGCCAAATCTTTGTCAGACCTTTCAGTATAATAACGCCAGCACCTAGACCATCTAACATGCTGTAGGTGTGTGTGTGCATGCTAAGTCACTTCAGTCATGTCTAACTCTTTTGCAATCCCAAGGACTGTAAGCCACCAGCCTCCTCTGTCCATAGGATTCTCCAGACAAGAATACTGGAAGGTTGCCATGGCATCTTCCCGACCCAGGGATCGAACTCATGTCTCTTACATCTCCTGCATTGGCAGATGGGTTCTTTGCCACTAGCACCAACTAGAAGCCCAACACACTGTAGATAGACAATAAATATTAGAGGAATAAATAAATAAACAAAAAGAAACAGATTTCTATGGAAGATGGGGTTAATGTTCTATTTTCCAGTAGGTCAGTAACTATAGAAAGAAGAAATCTAGTCATTGATAAGGGACTCCTGCTGACTTTGAGATGTAGGCAGGATAAGTCTGGCACAAATGTATAGAATGCAGCAGACTCTGGGTTTGACTTTTTAGGGGTAACAGAGTATAGACACATAAATCTTCAGTAAAGGTAGTAGTTATTGCCTAAAAGTAGCTTTAGGCCAACGTTTTAGTTTATTTTTACTTGTCCTTTTATCCCTATGCCACTTGAGCCTAAGTTCATTATTTTATCCAATTAAAGAGAAAACATTACGAGCATATACTGATGTGAGAAAAGAGCTATCAAGTGGTTCATAGAAGGAAAATTTTAACAACAAAGAACAGGATCTAGCAGCACACACATTCACAGAATTACTCATCTTCTGTGAACTCTGGTGAACACAGACCACAACAGAATCACTGATTCTGCAAACTTGAGCTTATGTTAAAAGTCGTAATGGAGGAGCCTGGTGGGCTGCAGTCCATGGGGTCGCTAAGAGTCGGACACGACTAAGCAACTTCACTTTCACTTTTCACTTTCATGCATTGGAAAAGGAAATGGCAACCCACTCCAGTGTTCTTGCCTGGAGAATCCCAGGGACGGGGGAGCCTGGTGGGCTGCCGTCTATGGGGTTGCACAGAGTCGGACACGACTGAAGCGACTTAGCAGCAGCAGCAGCAGCATTTTCATTAGTCTCAAGTGAGGCTATCAACGTTCACTTCAAGCATAACTTCATTTCTTTACAAAGAGAAAAAAAAAAGTGAAGCTTCCAAATTTTCAAGCAATGTGGAAAAAGTTCAGTGTTTCCTATTCCTCACATCCAATGTGATCGCCTTCACAGAAAATCCCTCAATAAAAAGAAGTCTACCCTCCCCCCAAAGATCTCATTGATCACAAGTTATGTTCTTGGTGTAATTTGTTCATTTTCAGTAAAGATGTCAAGTTCTGCCTGAAGGAAAACTGCCTCAAGAAAAAAATTAGAGGAAAAAAAAAAACTTAGAATGGAATCGTTTCATCATGAATAAATAATCTTATATTGAAAACAGCATAACTTTCCTGGGCAATGTACAGATTTTATTTAATAGTACACTTGTGTTTTTCATAAAAACTCAATGGAGATTGGAGAAAAAGTACATCTAAGGTTTCATTCCACCACATGTTCCCACATTTACAATGGTGATAAGTGAAAGGCAATTCAGATCCTATATATCCTTTCCCTTTATCCCATTCAGTAAGACAGGTCAGAATGAATGGACATTACCAACCATCTCTGAGTCAACTTCATAGGAAATTTCACAGATGATAGCTCAATTCAATCCTCACAGTAAGCATCTGAGGTAGTTCATCAGAGATCATGTCAAAATGGTGGTGTCTTTTGATATATTTTTACAAAGGGAGATGGCAGAGACCCAGAAGCCCTGGAACAGAGCTTGGTCCACAAGCAGCTACCCCTGCTACCACTGGAAAAGCATAAACATACTGTCATACCATCAGTAAATAACAAAAAGAATATGCTATTAATAGCTGGACCTTGGATTCCTACTCCAGTATATATACCCTAGCTGATCTAAACTAGTTTCATGTAGGCAGGCATTTTTGCCTAGACTAAATGCAGAGAAAGAACAAGCCAGAAGGAAAGATTCTTTACAATCCTGAGCATATAAATATGCCCCTTGACCTATGAGTTATATCAGACTCCCTTTATCTATATATTAAAACATGAAAAAAATGCAAAGAAAGTCAAAGATGCCCGGGCTTCTATCCAGGAAGAACTGGGTATTTCTCTGGCTCACCTTTTGAACCTCTTAAATATAAGAGCAACAGAGAGGGCAATGGCTGTGCCATTTCTAAGAAACAGAGATTTCTTACATTCAATTTCTTAAAAATAAGAGGCTTGGAAAATTGGCACTCACTTACAAGCTAAATTTTAACTCTTTCCATTAACACAAAGGTATAAATAGTTAGGATTGTTTTCATTTTTATTACAAGCAACACAATCACTGGATTGCTGAAATTAAGAACATGTGTTTGGGCTTCCCTGGTGGCTCAGATGATCAAGAATCTGCCTGCAATGCAGGAACCTAGGTTCAATCCCTAGGTCAAAGAGATCCCTTGGAGAAGGGAATGGCAACCCATTCCAGTATTCTTGCCTGGAGAATTCCATGGACAGAATCTAGTGGGCTGTAGTCCAAAGGGCTGCAAGAATCGGAGATGACTGAGCAACTAACACACACACACCCCACATATTAATTCATTGGAAGGACATTTCAGTATCACATAACACATAGCCAAGACTCAAGAAAAGATGAAATAGGTAGTTTGCCAGTACCCTAGTCCCACACAAGTTGCTCTATAGTTTGACTTTCCCATATCCACACTTTAATATTTTTCCCCAAATACATGGAATTTTTTGTAGCATACCAAATGTTCATTCGGAGAAGGCAATGGCACCCCACTCCAGTACCCTTGCCTGGAAAATCCCATGGACGGAGGAGCCTGGAAGGCTGCAGTCCATGGGGTCGCTGAGGGTCGGACACGACTGAGTGACTTCACTTTCACTTTTCACTTTCATGCACTGGGGAAAGAAATGGCAACCCACTCCAGTGTTCCTGCCTGGAGAATCCCAGGGATGGGGGAGCCTGGTGGGCTGCCATCTACAGGGTCCCACAGAGTCGGACACGACTGAAGCGACTTAGCAAATGTTCATTGTGCACTTCCAGCCATTGCACTAACCCTTGGCTTTTATTTCCCAATTTTTCTTGATTTTCTAATCCATATTCATCTTTCAAGCATCAATATATAGACTATGTTTCTATTTACAAGTCTTCTGTGACATTTCACATCCAATGTCCTTTCTCTTGTCGTATCACCATGTGAATACCTTTATCATATAATGAAAGTGTGAGTCGCTTAGTCACGTCTGACTGTGACCCCATGGACTGTAGCCCACCGGGTTCTTCTGTCCATGGAATTCTCCAGGCAAGAATACTGGAGTGGGTAGCCATTCTCTTCTCCAGGGGATCTTCCCGGCCCATAGACTAAGCCCGGTCTCCGTCATTAGAGGCAGATTCTTTACCATCTGAGCCACCAGGGAAGCCCACATAATAACAAACACCTACATCAATGACAGTGCAGGTTAACCAATCATATGCCAGTCTCTGTGATAGTTTATTAAATCATTTTATCTCATCTTTGCAGCATATCTGTTTGATGCTGTGAGATGGAAATACTCATTTGATTATTTCTTCCTAACAAAACCTTTCTTATTTATTCCACAAAATTAAAGGCCAGGTAAGTATCACATGTTCAAGCTTTTCATCTACCTTACCCATATTTTCCAAGTACCAGTTCACACCAAAGAACAAACTTCCAAATTCCTATCAGCACTGTCACAAAATGTTGCTTTATAACTCAACTTAAATACATGTGAGAATTAGTTCAACCATCTCAGTGGTGTACACTTTTGTTTCATATTCTCCATCACTCACATGAAAGTAAAAGTGCTTTCCCCTCCACTTTTCATTCCTCCTGCATCCATTTATTTTTTTGATTGGGTTAAGATTAAATTTGCATCAAGATAGTTATTTACGTAATCTAATGCAGCTAGGTATGGACGCCAGAATTAGACCCCACTTCTTGCCCTCACAGGACACATAAGCTTTGACAGGTCATTTTTCTTTACTTAATAAATGCAGAACATCAGACTTTTGTCTATCAGATTGTCATGAAAATGAAAATGTTTGACACATATCAGGACTTCATTAAATACTTAGGATCTAACTCTCCATTGCTAATATTGCCAATAAATATACAGAAAAATCAAACAAAAATTAGCTTGAGGGAGTATACGAGTGTTTCCCTACTTATAATCTATTGTATCACACTTTAAGTATAGTTTCTTTACTTCTGACTTTTAATTAGTTAGCAAAAATGTGATAGAAGTTATTTGTTCATTATTGAGACTCACTAAATATTTTCTTTTAGCCTGGGTAGAATCAAGTGATTCCACTGCTTCCTGGTCATATTAAAATGGAAATTTTAATTTAACCACCCTACTATTTATATTTTTCTGTTCCTTTAGTTTCAGCTCTTCAATACACTGCCTAGACAGACAGTAACTAGTGCATAGTTACAGATGCGGATTTGAAAATTGTACCTGAGTAATACTTAACAAATATAACTTACAAATTTTAGTGGAGTAGATCTGATCATTGAAATCAGTGCTAATTAGGTCATTAACACATATTGTTTAATTACTTGACATTTACCTCTGCAGACAACACATGTCTTCAACACTTAAACTGTCTCTTCCAAATTATCAACCTCCTGAGCTTACTAGGTGTATCTTAAGAAGTAGAGTTACATATTCAAATTTTTCAATTCCTCTCTGAAGTGTCCCAGTATGCCTATTCCATTTTTATGAAATCTCAATTAGCATCTAAGAACATACTTTGAATAATGTTAATTTAGAATGCTCTACTTTCAGAAAGTAATATACTATGCACTGACCAGGAAAAAAGTTTCGTGGTCCAAAAGAAAAAAGTTTCTTTGCTATTTTGTGGACATGTTATGAGCTTCCCTAGTGGCTTTTTACATCAAAACTCCAAAAGTACGGTAGGTTTCAAGTAAAGCTTGATCTATAGTTCAAATTATATCACCAGTACTCATTTTCTCTCAACTCTCCACTGGCCTCAGACTGTCTCCCTGTCTCTACACTATCGACCCTCTGAAGCTACCTCTGGAAAAAAAGAGAAAGAAAGGAAGGGAGGGAGTGAAGAGAAGGGTGAGCAAAGAAGGGGAAAGAAGGGAAGAGAAAGGAGGGGGAATAAAGGGAAATATTAAAGGAAAAGAGAGAAAAAAAAAAAACAAAACACCTTCATTTGTATTTGTGATATCTATGGTACAAACACTCCCAAGAGGGCCATGGCCATTTCAAGCTATTAGTGTGATGTCATTGAATGCAGGTTAGGTTATACAATCAGCTCTCAGGAGGCAGTTAAGAGCCAGGGCCATCTCCTCTCTGTTAGTTGTAGCCCAGTATTCATATTTTTATATCACTAAGTCTTGGGGTGTAAAGTTTCTTCAGGTAGTTTCTGAGAAAAAAGAAAGGCTTTCTCCCCAAAGCCTTACACTAGTTTGCTAGTATCTCATGAACTCTGATTGGTTTATTTACCCGTGACATTTCTGGGGGACTGAAATATATTAATTAGTTGAAGCTAGTCTGGAGCTCACTGCTCTGTGAACCATACCACCCAAATATTTCTCCATTTGGACACAGAAGAGTAAAATCCTCATTCAGAAACAAGGGAATCATTAATTGAAAAAAAAAAAAAAAAGATGGGAAGATAGATGGAAGGAAGAAAACCAAAATAAATAAATAAATAATGCCAACAGGGAACATAAAAGAAAATCCCTTTAGACTAAAACATCAGCACTATACTTGAATGCAAGCTCTATAAATACAGAGGCATTTCTGTCCTCACTTTATTTTTGTTGATACTACTGATAAGTGTTCAATGAACACTTGTTGAATGAAAGTTAAATTGGAGGAACTCCAATATTTTTGACTGTATGAAGGAGAAAAGTTAAAATCTTTATACAAATAACTTGGCTTTTCTCTATTAAAATAGTCCTTGGACTTTGATACATGCAGTTGTATCAATGTCACTAGTTTTCTAAATGGTCCTGTCACTTAGAGTAATTCATATCTTCCTAAATTATTCAGTCGTATTAAATTCTAGCCCTTGAAGGGTTATGCTGAGGTACTAGTGTATTTTTCTCATTTTAACTATGAAAACTGGCCTCATTATCACGCACCAAACAATGCTGTTATCATAAAGGAACCCATTTTAGGATGTTAATAGGTATTTCACTACTGTACCATCCCAACTAATGGAGCATATAGGAGGACTATACAAGATGTTGGAGAATATAAAGATCTGCCAGATAAAGACCCATCTGTGTTCATCCATAGGTACTGCTACAAACATCAGCAGGTCATTGTTGACTAATTTTAGGGCATTTTCTATCTTTTTGAGGAGAACTGAAATATTTTACAAGCAGCAAATAGACAAGCATCTTCTTTTTATTTTCTCTCCATACAGTACTTTTGCAAATATTAAAATAACTAGTCAATTGTTTTCTCCCTAGTGTCCTGTGTATTTTGTGGACTATGCAGAGATTAATAGCAGCCTGCAATAATCTGTTGTCCTTTGTGGGGAAAAAAAAAAAAAAACTATGCTGCTGTTTCTGGAAAGAAATAATTGGTACATAGCTTATAGAGTCAACGTCTGAATTTAATGGAGCATAAAGGGGTGGTATTTCTCATGAAGGAGGCATATTATCTGTTTAAACAGCTTTCAGTCTTGCACATAAATTAGGCCTTCGACAAGCTTTGGAAAAAGAGAAACCACAGAGTAATGAATTAACATGCTTGCATATTCCTAACAAAGGAACCATCTCTTCTGAAAAGAAGAGAAAGAAAGCTCCAGCGTCTTGGCTACATTTGGAAATCTAAAATTAATTATTGACATTTCCATATTGTTTGCAGCCACTTTGCTTGCTCATTTATTGTAAAATGTATATATGCTAATTGTTTTACGGGAGCTCATAAAACTCAGACTATAAATGAGATAATGTATGACCAATTTATTGCGTTTGCCCTTCAGACATAGAGCTAAACCTGGCATAAATGAAAAGTGGTCAATGCACATTTTGTCAAGGTCTTTCCTTACTCCAGAAAGAAAATGAAATGGTAAAATACTCAAATAGCTGCAGTTGAAAAACATTTTATATTTCTCTCTAAACTATTTCCTTTACCAGCTAAAAACCAATTTGGGGTAGTTTCTAGAATCCATCCTGGTGAATATATTTATGCCAAAAAATGATAAGAATTTATAGACTACAGAATCCAACACTCTTTCCCCATTTACTACAAGTAATACTATACTTCCTATTCTTTGAAAAAGAAACTGAACAAATATCTGCTGTTAAACTTGCACTAAATTTAAGGAAAAATTAATATGAAATGTACTATTCAAGTTATCATTCTCTGTTTATGATAGCAGCTATGTCAGCTTGGAAGAACCCATTCAGTTAAGCCCAAACCCCTAGGCAAGACTGCCAATATAAACAAAGGTGACCACTAATCTCCAGGAAAGAAGATTCCAACCTTCTTTGGTAGCTCATTTCCATAGCTAAAGTTAATAACTATTTCACAAAGTTCTTCTTTCTTCCACTGAATTAAAACTTTCCTGCCTTAGGTCAGACACATTCAGTTTCCTTTTATGTCAGTTAAGTTCAGTCACTCAGTTGTGTCTGACTCTTTGTGATCCCATAGACTGCAGCACAGCAGGCCTCCCTGTCCATCACCAACTCCCAGAGTTTACTCAAACTCATGTCCATTGAGTTGGTGATGCCATCCAATCATCTCAATCTGTTGTCTCCTTCTCCCCCCACCTTCAATCTTTTCCAGCATCAGGGTCTTTTCAAATGGGTCATTTCTTCACATCAGGTAGCCAAAGTATTGGAGCTTCAACTTCAACATCAGTCCTTCCAATGAATATTCAGGACTGATCTCCTTTAGGATGGACTGGTTGGATTTCCTTGCTATCCAAGGAACCCTCAAGAGTCTTCTCTAACATCACAGTGCAAAAGCATCAATTCTTTGG
The DNA here is from genome assembly GCF_032452875.1 of Bos javanicus. Classification (NCBI taxonomy): domain Eukaryota; kingdom Metazoa; phylum Chordata; class Mammalia; order Artiodactyla; family Bovidae; genus Bos; species Bos javanicus. Next base: position 20,222,417 of record NC_083875.1, read on the forward strand.
CACTCATCTTTTTTTATAGTCCAACTCTCACATCCAAACATGATTACTAGAAACACCACACCTTTGACTAGATGGACCTTTGTTGGCAAAGTAATGTCTCTGCTTTTTAACATTCTGCCTAGGTTGGTCATCACTTTTCTTCCAAGAAGAAAGCATCTTTTAATCTCATGGCTGCAGTCACCATCCGCAGTGATTTTGGAGCCCAAGAAAATAAAGTCTGTTCCTGTTTCCACTATTTCCCCATCTCTTTGTCATGAAGTGATGGGACCAAATGCCATGATCTTAGTTTTCTGAATGTTGAGTTTTAAGCCAACTTTTTCACTCTCCTCTTTCACTTTCATCAAGAGGCTCTTTAGTTCTTCTTTACTTTCTGCCATAAGGGTGGTGTCATCTGCATATCTGAGGTTATTGAGATTTTTCCTGGCAATCTTGATTCCAGCTTGTGCTTCATCCAGGCCAGCATTTCCCATGATGTACTCTGCATATAAGTTAAATAAGCAGGGTGACAATATACAGGTCCCTTGACATACTCCTTTCCTGATTTGGAACCTGTCTGTTGTTCCATGTCCAGTTCTGACTGTTGCTTCCTGACCTGCATACAGATTTCTCAAGAGACAGGTCAGGTGATCTGGTATTCCCGTCTCTTTAAGAATTTTCCAGTTTGTTCTGATCCATATAAAGGCTTTGGCATAGTCAATAAAGTAGATGTTTTCTGGAACTCTCTTGCTTTTTCGATGACCCAACGGATGTTGGCAATTTGATGTCTGGTTACTCTGGTTTTCTAAATCCAGCTGGAACATCTGGAAGTTCACAGTTCACAGACTATTGAAGACTGGCTTGGAGAATTTTGAGCATTACTTTGCTAGCGTGTGAGATGAATGCAATTGTGCAGTAGTTTGACCACTCTTTGGCATTGCCTTTCGTTGGAATTGGAATGAAAACTAACCTTTTCCAGTCCCGTGACCACTGCTAAGTTTTCCCAATTTGCTGGCATATTGAGTGTAGCACTTTCACAGCATCATCTTTTAGGATTTGAAATAGCTCAACTGGAATCCCATCACATCCACTAGTTTTTTTTGTAGTGATGCTTTCTAAGGCCCACTTAACTTCGTATTCTAGCATGTCTGGCTCTAGACGAGTGATCATACCATCATGATTATCTGGGTCATGAAGATCTTTTCTGTATATTTCTGTGTATTCTTGCCACTTCTTAATATCTTCTGCTTCTGTTGTGTCCATAGCACTTCTGTCTTTTATTGTGCCCATCTTTGTGTGAAATGGTCCCTTGGGATCTTTACTTTTCTTGAAGAGATCTCTAGTGTTTCCCATTCTATTGTTTTCCTCTATTTCTTTGCATTGTTCACTTAAGAAGGTTGTCTTATCTCTCCTTGCTATTCGTTGGAACTCTGCATTCAAATGGGTATATCTTTCTTTTTCTCCTTTGCCTGTTGCTTTTCTTCACAGCTATTTGTAAGGCCATCTCAAAAACCATTTTGCCTTTTGCATTTCTTTTTCTTGGGGATGGTCTTGATCCCTGCCTCCTGTTCAATGTCACAAACCTCCATCCATATTCCTCAGGAACTCTGTCTATCAGATCTGATCCCTTGAATTTATTTCTCTCTTCCACTGTATAATCATTAGGGATTTGATTAAGGTCATATCTGAATGGTCCAGTGGTTTTCCCTACCTTCTTCAACTTAAGTCTGAACTTTGCAATAAGGAGTTCACAATGTGAGCCACAATCAGCTCCCGGTCTTGTTTTTGCTGACTGTATAGAGCTTGTCCATCTTTAGCTGCAAAGAATATAATCAATCTGATTTTCGTATTGACCATCTGATGATGTCCATGTGTAGAGTCTTCTCTTGTGGAAGAGGATGTTTGCTATGACCAGTGCCTTCTCTTGGTAAAACTCTATTAGCCTTTGCCCTGCTTCATTCTGTACTCCAAGGCCAAATTTGCCTGTTACTCCAGGTATTTCTTGACTTCCTACTTTTGCATTCCAGTCCCTTAAAATGAAAAGGACATGTTTTTTGGGTGTTAGTTCTAGAAGGTCTTATAGGTCTTCATAGAACCATTCAACTTAGCTTCTTCATCATTCCTGGTTGGGGCATAGACTTGGATTACTGTGATTTTGAATGGTTTGCCTTGGAAACAAAGAGAGATCATTCTGTGGTTTTTGAGATAGCATCCAAGTACTGCATTTTGGATTATTTTGTTGACTATGATGACTACTCCATATTTTTTAAGGGATTTGTGCCCACACTAGTAGATATAATGGTTATCGGAGTTAAATTCACCCATTCCAGTCCATTTTATTTCACTGATTCCCTAAAATGTTGATGTTTACTCTTGCCATCTCCTTTTGACCACTTCCAATCTGCCTTGGTTCATGAACCTAACATTCCAGGTCCCTATGCAATCTTGCTCTTTACAGCATCAGACCTTACTTCCATCACCAGTCACATCCACAACTGGGTATTGTTTTTGCATTGGCTTCATCTCTTCAGTCTTCTTGGAGTTATTTCTCCACTGATCTCCAGTAGCATATTGGGCACCTGTTGACCTGGGAGTTCATCTTTCAGTGTCCTACAATTTTGCTTTTTCATACTGTCCATGGGGTTCTCAAGGCAAGAATACTGAAATGGTTTGCCATTCCCTTCTCCAGTGGACCATGTTTTGTCAGAACTCTCCACCATGACCCATCCGTCTTGGGTGAACCTACATGGCATGACTCATAGTTCCATTGAGTTAGACAAGGTTGTGGTCTATGTGATCAGATTGGTTAGTTTTCTCTGATCATAGTTTTAGGTAGTCAATAAGTGGACAGTAAACTTTTTGAGACTCTTTTTCAGAAGACCCTGCCAGATATAACAGAACTTATTAAATTTCTGGTAAGAGAATCAATAACCCAATAGAACTAAAATAGTTAAGTGAGGCTGCATTTAAGCAGAAAATAATTACTTAGCATATTATTAAAAAATTAAGAGAAACTCACTCATTTCAAGATGACAAACAGTGCTGTGCAAATAGCTGCTGCTGCTACTGCTAAGTCACTTCAGTCGTGTCCGACTCCATATGACCCCATAGATGGCACCCTACCAGGCTCCTTCATCCCTGGGATTCTCCAGACAAGAACACTGGAGTGTGTTGCCCTTTCCTTCTCCAACTGTGCAAACTGAGAAAGGTTCAAATGTAATTTTGATATTAATTAGAGGGAGTTTAATGAAAAGGAATTATCAACAATAAGATTAAAGGGTAGTGATCATGTAGGTAAATTCACTAAGAGTTGCCCCCTTCCTTATACTTTTAAGAGAAATCTGTTTCTATGAGTGTCAGAATTAGACCTGAGCATGGTGTCATACATTAGGTCACAAGGCCTCACCCACAAAATGTTAGTAATTTTGTCAGTAGACTCTGCCTGTCAGTAGTTCAGCACTAATTCCAATACCTAGCTTCTCCCATTAGTAAGCAGGAAACAACTCTAGAGTCTTCTGGACCCTGACTCCACCCAGCGAACCAGCACTAGCCCCAGTGCTCCATGGGCTTCTGAAGTGAGCCATCTCATGACTAGACCCTGCCAAACAGTGGCGAGCAGTTCCACATAAGGCAGAGTCTGGCAACCAGCCAGACTGGGAGTCAAATGAGCCTACCAGACAATCTAAATAGCATGTTCGTTACAACAAACAGACCAATGCAGCCCTTAATAGTAGAATCCCTAGAGTACATAGCTCTAGTGAACAAAGAGAGGAGTCCCCTGCAGAAACACATAGGATGACTCCTAGATAAAACCATTTCTCCAAGTTCAGAAGATGGAAAATACCAAAGATGGAAAAATACAAAACCAACTTAGTCAAAATGAGGCAGAAGAGAAACATGTTCCAGACAAAGGAACAAGATAAAACTAAGTGAAATGGAGACAGACAATCTACCTGAGAAAGAGTTCAGGGTAATGATAAGATAACCAAAGAACTCAAGAGAAGAAAACATGCAAACATTCAAAACATGCATGAGAAGTTAAAAGTTTCTAACAAAGAGTTAAAAAGTATAAAGAACAACAAAACAGAGATGAAGAATACAATAAATGAAATGAGGAATCAAGACTAAAGTAAATGATAAAGAGGAATGATCAATGACCTAAATGATAGAGTAGTAGTAAATCACTGAAGCTAAAAGGAGAAAAAAAGAATGAACAGAAATGAAGACAGCTTAAGGGACCTCTGCAACAATATCAGGTACACTAATATTCACATTACAGGGGTCTCAGAATTCAGAAGAGAAAACTGAGAACATACTGAAGATATAATAGCTGAAAATATTCCTAATCTGGGAAAGGAAACAGTCAAATCCAGGAAATATACAGAGTCCCATATAGGATTAACCAAAAGAGGAACACACCAAAACACATTGTAATTAAAAGAAAAAAAAATTAACAATAAAGAGAGACTATTAAAAGCATCAGTGAAAAATCAACAAATAACATAAAAGAAAGCTCCCATAAGGCTATCAGCTGACTTTTCAGCAGAAATTCTGCAGACCAGAGCAACTGGAACAACGTATTTCAAATAATGGAAGGGGGAAACCTACAACCTAGAATACTCTACACAGCAAGGTTCTCATTCATTTTGGTGGAGAGAGAAAAAGTTTTACAGAAAAGCAAAAGCTGAAACAATTCAGCACTACCAAATGAACTTTAAAACAAATGCAAAAGGAACTTAAACATGAAAAAGAAAAGGCAACAACAAGAAACAATTAGAAAATAAAAATCCTCATCAATAAAGGCAAATCTTTACTTCACTTTCTTTTCACATGCTAGCAAGGTCATGCTCAAAATCCTCCAAGCTAGGCTTCAACAGTACATGTACTGAGAACTTCCAGATGTAGAAGCTGGATTTAGAAAAAGCAGAGGAACCAGAGATCAAATTCCCAACATCCATTCAATCACAGAAAAACAAGAGAACTAAAAAAAAAAAAAAAAATCTACTTCTGCTTCATTGACTATGTTAAAGCCTTTGACTGTGTGTATCACAAAAAACTGTGGAAAATTCTTAAAGAATTCTTAAGAATTTCTCTTAAGAGAATGGAATACCAGATCACATTACCTGCCTCCTGAAAAACCTGTATTCAGGTCAAGAAACAACAGTTAGAACTGAACATGGAACAACAGACTGGTTCAAAATTGGGAAAGGAGTCCATCAAGGTTGTATACTCTCACCCAGTTTATTTAACTTATATGCAGAGTTAATCATGCAAAATGCCAGGCTGGATGAAGCACAGGCTGGAATCAAGATTGCCAGAAGCCTCTTGATGAAGGTGAAAAAGGCTTAAAACTCAATGTTCAAGAAACTAAGTTCATAGTATCCAGTCCCATCACTTCATGGCATATAGATGGGGAAACAGTGGAAACAATGACAGACTTTATTTTCTTTGGCTTCAAAATGGGCAGATGGTGATTGTAGCCATGAAATTAAAAGATGCTTGCTCCTTGGAAGAAAAGTTGTGACCAACCTAGACAGCATATTAAAAAGCAGACATTACTTTGCCAACAAAGGTCTACATAGTTAAACCTATGGTTTCTCCAGTAGTCATGTATGGATGTGAGAGTTGGACCATAAAGAAAGCTGAGCACTGAAGGATTAATGCTTTTGAACTGTGTGTTGGAGAAGACTCTTGAGAATCCCATGGGTGGTGAAGAGATCAAAGCAGTCAATCCTAAAGAAAAATCAACCCTGAATACTCATTGGAAGGACTGATGCTGAAGTTAGAGCTCCAATACTTTGGCCACCTGATGTGAAGAACTGACTCATCGGAAAAGACCCTGATTCTGGGAAACACAGAAGGCAGGAGAAGACATGGATGAAAGAGGATGAGATGGTTGGATGGCATCACTGACTCAATGGACATGAGTTTGAGCAAGCTCTGAGAGATGGTGAAGGACAGGGAAGCCTGGCATGCTGCAGTCCATGGGGGTGCAAAGAATAGGAAATGACTGAGCAACTGAACGACAACAAAATACACAAAGGCAAACCTATACTAAAGGTAGAAAGTCATCAACATACAAAGCTAATAGAAAGTATAAAGACAAAAGTAGTAAAGTCATCTATATCCACAATAAGCAATTAAGTGAAAGTGAAATGAAGTCGCACAGTCGTGTCCAACTCTTTGCAACCCGTGGACTGTAGTCCACCAAGTTCCTCTGTCCATGGGATTCTCCAGGCAAGAATACTGGAGTGGGTTGCCATTTCCTTCTCCAAGGGATACATAAAACAAGTAGAGTAATATATGACAGAAAAAGACAGTAATCACAAAGGGAGGATAGTGTAAATTGAGGGTTTTGAAAATGCATTTGAAATTAACAGATAAGCAATTTAAAACAATCACATTTACAGAGAGAATGCTACATAAAAACTTCATGGTATTAAAAAAAATTTGTAATATATACATATACATACATACATATATATATATACACACACACACAAAAAAAAGGAAAAGGAATCCAAACATAACATTAAAGATAGTCATCAAATCACAAGGGAAGAGAATAAGAGGGGAAAAAAAGAGTAGCTAGATGAATACAAAAACAAGACCCATATACAGGCTGCCTACAAGATATTCACTTCAGATCCCAAAACACACATAGACTGAACGTGAGGGGATGCAAAAGTTATTCAGTACAAATGGAAATCAAAAGAAAGCCTGGGTAGCAATACTTCAGTTCAGTTCAGTTCAGTTGCTCAGTCATGTCCGACTCTTTACAACCCATGAATCGCAGCATGCCAGGCCTCCCTGTCCATTACCAACTCTTGGAGTTTACCCAAACTCATGTCCATCAAGTCAGTGATGCCATCCAGCCATCTCATCCTCTGTCGTCCCCTTCTCCTCTTGCCCCCAGTCCCTCCCAGTATCAGGGTCTTTTTCAATGAGTCAACTCTTCGCATGAGGTGGCCATTATATCACAGGAAATAGATATTAAAACAAAGACTTAAAAGAGACAAAGGACACTAAATATGATCAAGGGATCAATCCAAGAAGATACAACAATTATAAATATTCATGCACCCAACACAAGAGCACCTGAATATATAATATAAATATTAACAGAAATACAAGGAGAAATTAACAGTAACATCATAATAGTGATAGACTTTAACATCCCATTTATATCAAAGGACTGATCATCCAGACAGAAAATCAGTATGAAAATATTGGCCTTAAATGACACATTAGAGCAGGGGGCTTAATTGATACAAAGAGAGCATTCCACCTGAAAGCAGCAGATGACACCTTCTTTTCAAGTGTACATGGGACAATGCACATACTTATCTTCAATTAATCTACAAAAATGGAAGCAAGACTATACAATGGGGAAAAGATAGTCTCTTCAATAAGTGGTGCTAGGAAAACTGGACAGCTACATGTAAAAGAATACAATTAGAACATTTTCTCACACTATATACAATAAACTCCAAATGGATTAAAGGCCTAAATGTAAAGCCACAAACAATAAAATTCCTAGAAGAAAACATAGAACACTTTTTGATATAAATCATAGAAATATTTTTTTGAATCTGTCTCCTAAAGCAAAGGAAATAAAAGCAAAAATAAATAAGTAGGACCTAATTAAACTTAAAAGCTTTTGCTCAACAATGGAAACCATTGACAACATTAAAAACCCTACTGAATGGAAGAAAGTATTTGCAAATAATACGACCTATAAGGGGTTAATATATATAAACAGCTTATACAAGTTGACATCAAAGAAAAAAAAAAAAACCGGATTGAAAAACAGAAGATCTGAAAGAACATTTTCCTAAAGAGGTCATGGAGATGCCCAACAGATGGCCACATGAAAATATACTTAACACTGCTAATCATCAGGGAAATGCAAATCAAAACCACAATAAGATGTCACCTCTCACTTGTCAGAATGGCTATCATCAAAAGGACTACAAATAACAAATATTGGTGAGGGTGTGGATTCTTCTGTTGGTAGGAATGCAAACTGGTGCAGTCACTGTAAAAAACAGTATGGAGGTTTCTCAAAAAAAAACCCAAAAAACTAAAAGAAGAATTACCATATGACCCTGCAATTCTACTCCTGGGTACGTATCCAAAAAAACCAAAAGCACTAATTTGAAAAGATACATGCACCCCAGTGTTCATGTGTGTGCTTAGTCGTGTCTGAACTCTTTGCAACCCTGTGGAATGTAGCCTGCCAGGCTCCTCTGTCCATGAGGATTCTCCAGGCAAGAATACTGGAGTGGGTTTCAATGCCATCCTCCAGGGGATCTTCCCAACCCAGGGACCAAACCCAGGGCTCCCACATGGCAGGTGGATTCTTTACTGTCTGAGCCACCAAGGAAACCCAAGAATACTGGAGTGGGTACCCTATCCCTTTTCCAGGGGAACTTATCAACCCAGGAATTGAACCAGGGTCTCCTGCATTATAGGCAGATTCTTTACCAGCTGAGCTACCCAGGAAGCTATGCCAATGTTCATAGCAGCACTATTTACAATAATCAGAACATGTAGGTAACTTAGATGTCCATCAACAGATGAATAGATACAGAAGTTGTGGTACATATATACAATGGAATGTTACTAAGCCATTAAGAAGAATGAAATTGGGACATTTGCCGTGATGTAGATGAATCTAGAGTCTATCAAATATAGTGAAGAGGTCATAAAAAGAAAAATAAATCTTGTATGCTAGCAAACATATATGGAATCTTGACAAATGGTACTGATGAACCTATTTGCAGGGCAAGAATGGAGATACAGATGTAGAGAATGGACTTATGGACACAGCAGGGTAAGGAGTGGGGGGACGAACTGAGAGAGTATCATTGCCATATACACACTATCATGTGCAAAACAGACAGCAGTGGGAAGCTGCTGCAACGCGCATGAAGCTCAACTCCATGCTCTGTGATGACCCAGACGGGTGGGACGAGGAGCTGAGGGAGGTTCAAGAGGGAGGGGAAGTATGTGCACTTATAGTTGATTCCTATTGTTGTACAGGGCTTCCCTGGTGGTTCAGAGGTTAAAGCATCTACCTCCAATGCAGGAGACCTGGGTTCAATCCCTGGGTCAGGAAGATCCAACTAACACAACATTGTAAGGCAATTATCCTCCATGTAAAAAAATAAATTAAACTGAAAAATACCTTCCTAATCATTGAAAATCCAGCCTGTTTTAACAAACTATGAGTTTAACTATGGACTCAATCCATCTTGCCCAATACATTAAAATGAACTATTTCTAGTACTTAAAACCCCTGCATTTTCCTTCTTAGTGAAGTAGACACAGACATTTTTCTCTGATGTGTATTCTCTTGCATGATTTTTTTTTTTTTTTGAACTTTGAGGATATCTGCTCCATTCTCTGACAATGTTTTGGTATCTTTATGTAAGGTTGGTACCACCCCACTTCTGATCTGCTTGTAGTGTTAGCTGAGAAACTGCATGTGGAACACTTTGAGTCTGTTCTCTATTTCCTCGGGGTCTAGTGGCTTTTCCTAACAATTTGGTCCCAGCAAGGCCAGAGGGCTTGGTGCAGATTCTTCTTCCTTTTCTGACCTGGTAGCTTGCTCTCCAGATCTTAGACGAGGGACCCTTTACCTAGAGCTTTAATGATACTAACAGATTCCCCCAGATCCTGAGTTCACTTATATACCCTTGCCTAGTAGCCAGTAGGAACATACTCCTTTTTGCATGCCATATGGGAAATGGCACTGTCCCAGGAGTACCTTCTATTACCCAGTCCTACAGGCTTTTCCTTAGCTACTACTGTCCATGTGTGGGCAATGGTATAGCTTTCAGAGCCCTTAAAGGGTGCAGGGCAAAAACTCCTCTTCTCTCATTATTTCTTTTAACCGAACATAGCTTCCCTTCTGGGACCTGCCCAGAGAGAAGACATTGTGACAGACATCCTCTGCTTCCTTTATTTCTCTCCCCTCCTTCTTCCCACAATCCCTATTAATTGGATCAACTATATTTTAGTTTGATTTCCTACCAAGTAGAGATTTCTTCAAAGACTTCTAGGCTCAAACCTTATGACTCTTCCTAAATGATGAGCGGAATATGGAAACATTGGCTTAATAACAATGGAATATAAATGAACAGGAATACAGAAAATAATGAAATTATTTTACTGTGAAACATGTGGCACATAGTAATTATTTAAACATTTAAACCTATGATTATTACACTACCTAGAAAGATACTTTACAACATAGCCAAAGAGCAATTAATAGCTTCCAAGTCTCAGTTTTCAATCAGGAAAGAGGTTAATATTGCCTGACAGTGAGAAATACCCAGGTCATCTGCCAAAATTGTAAAAAGTCCTGTGAAGTGATAAGAAAAGCAATGCAGCAGGGCACAGCTGGACAGATAAACTCTGCAGGATGCTTGAGCCACAGAGATTTGTTATTTTTTTTTTCCTTTGCAAAATGCCATTGTCCAATTTTATTTTTTAAATATACTCTATGCTGCTAACTCACTTCAGTCGTGTCCGACTCTGTATGACCCCATAGATGGCAGCCCACCAGTCTCCCCCGTCCCTGGGATTCTCCAGGCAAGAACACTGGAGTGGGTTGCCATTTCCTTCTCCAATGCATGAAAGTGAAAAGTGAAAGTGAAGTCGCTCAGTTGTGTCCAACCCTCAGCAATCCCATGAACTGCAGCCTTCCAGGCTCCTCCATCCATGGGATTTTCCAGGCAAGAGTACTGGAGTAGGGTGCCATTGCCTTCTCTGGAGATTTGTTATTTTTATTTTTTGTATGGATCTGGGATCTACCAGAGAATGTGGGCAAATTACTGTAACAGCTTCTTGCTCTTCTTTATGCAACCTGTTCTTCAGATTTTAAACCTCAGGGCATTATGTTACAACACCAAGGCCAAATGTTACAACACCACTGATCCTAGCCCTTACAAGAGGGACTGTCGAATTCAGGGGTCCCCCAGCCCCAAGCCTCAGACAGGAAGTGGTCTGCAGCTTGTTAGGAACCATGCCACACAGCAGGAGGTAAACAGCGTGCTAGGGAGGGAAGCTTCATCTGTTGCTCCTCATCGCACCCATTACCACCTAAATCTCCCTCTCCCAGCTTCCATGGAAAAATTGCCATCTATGAAACCAGTCTCTGGTGCCAAACGGGTTGGGGCCAGAGCTCCAACTGATAGTGCTGTGTGATCAAAAACAAAAAATACACAACACTGACCATGAATACTTTATCTGTGTAAGAACCACCAACAGGCAAATATATATTTGGTAAATTATTATGAATGCATATGCTATTATGCATCTGGACTCAGTCTCTCTATAAAAAATTGCTCCAGACTCAGTGCTCTTCTGTCTTCCCCTGCCCTTTGTGTGTAATCTTCACCTTTAGCACACACTGTTGTCATCTGCCTACTGTTTACTTCATGAGGGTGATACTTCCTCCACTATTTTACCTTCTATATTTACCCTTCAATTACAATCTCTGCCTGTCTTTTTTAGGAAATGGCTTGCTATTTCCAGACTTCCCAAGACTACACAAAAGCCAAATTATTTTTTTTCTCTCATCCTAAAAGTCTTAGATTGCAAATTAAGCTGGAAAGGTAAAGCAAAAATAAAATGGTAGATGGGCTACTAGGTCAGAGTCAAGAAAATATGCCATGGAATGAGGTAGAGTTATTCAGTAGTATGATAGAGCATTACGAATCCAATCCAAAATGAAAAGCCTGTAATGTTAACTGGAAGATAACTATAATATGTATTTTTCTCTTTTGAATAATAGCTTTTTCTTGGCCACCTGCCTGCCAAGTTTCTTAACCTTTTTAGTCTCCAACTTTGGTTTCCAAAGTTACTTTAATCCCATTAACACACATACCTTCAGACCTCAGCCTTTGAAAATCTTTTGTGGGTCATCGAAAGATGAGATCATTGAGCCAAGGGAACATAAAGCCAGATCAAAGAAGGGCCAGTTTTTGAACATGAAAGAATTTGAATTAAACACCCCCCATCTTCCAATTTATCAAATTCCAAGAGACTGCTTTCTGTATTATTCCAGAAAATTTTGAGAGGCGATAGTTAATGTATATAGAGTTTGAAGTTAAGCAGAATGAGTTTGAATTCAGATCCCTAATCACTCAATTATTTTGATCCTCAGTTTCTTATCTATAAAATGGGAATAATCTCTCAGAGTCTTGCTGTGCCATGAGGACTTGGGAGATTCTATCTAAAGAGTTTCCAGCACAAAGTTGGGCACATGGAAGGCACATTATTAGTGGTAGTTCTTTTAACTTCCTTCACAATCTTCTACTCCAGGACTTTGCCATACCTTAGGTTTCAAGTCTGCTACCAACCCTTGAGGATCCCAGGGTTTCCTAGTTTCCAGGGAGTCACAGCCATACATGCAATATATTAGAAGAGGTAACTAGTCTGGGAAGTCTGCAAAGCAACATTAATTTCTTCATATAAGAAAGAAAATTCTTATTCAAAAAGCTTTAAACCAAAGGAAAAACATGTTTATTAGGTCATTTTCCATGGCAGTGGCTGGAAAACACAGCCCATGGTAATTGTGGTTGTATTCTTATAAGTTACATGCTTTATCACGAGCACATTCAAAAGGTGCCTGTTTAAAGGACCATGAATTTTATTGGAGTCTCACTTATCACCATGTATTCCTCAACTGACGTTCCTAGTCTTCTGGTTCCAGGTTCTCTAAAAGAATAGCAATATCTAAATAGGTTATATAGCGAGTCTGGAGAAATATTCCTGCTGACAAATGTAGTCTAAATTTCTGAGATTTTCAATTGTATCAAAACCATTAGTATCTATGATAATTATATGTAGACTCCCATTTCATTTTTCAACAATACTGCTACCATAAAGGATTGGGGCCCTAAGCACATCAATATTCTGGGTTTTCTTACCTCTTCTATTAAAGCAGAGCTTGGGTTAAACAAACTAAGGTCCTAAGATATCTCTTTCAACATCCACTGATATGATACTACTTAAATGATCAGGAGGGGTGTGGGCATTTACTAAGAATACAAATAAGAGAAAGGGTTAACGACTGTTTTCTGAGCTGTCTCCCTGCACAGAACTCTGCTTGTGTGAGCTCAAGACTTCTCTCTCTCATTCTGGGTTCCACACTCAGAACTCAGGTATCTACTCCCCAGCTGGTAGTTCCCTCTCTCTGGAATGAAGGACAAAAGTCAGAAACCAACCAAAGATCCTTAGAAAAATGAGATTGCCTAGCAGTGGGATGGAAACAGAGGGAAAGGTGGGGTCAGACTACCCAAGACAAGGCTCTCACTGCTGGAGTTTTGAAGGAAGGGGAGCTAGGTGAACCAGTTGCCAGGACAACCTGCTGTTGGGGCAAGGGCAGTCGGGGCAAGGATATGGGAGACCTGCGGCTGCTCCTGCTCCTGCCCCTGTCCCTGGCAGCCTTCCATGGGGTCAAAGGCTGTTTGGAATGTGATCCCAAATTCATCGAGGAAGTTAAATCCTTGCTTGGAAAGCTGGTACCCCCAGAAGTCCCTGGCCGAACTCATATGCTTGAACGGCAGATGAAGGAGATGATCCGTTTAAGCTTCAAGGTCTCCCACAGGGACAAGATGCTTCGGGTGTTGGGTGAGGGAAGCCTAAGCCCCTAAGAATTTTGGGAGCTAAAGGGAGAAGGGAGGTAGGGAAGAGAGTACCTGGGGCCACATAATTTGCTCTGTAAATGTAATTAACCCCCACATGTTCCTTTACCTCTCCTCTCTAGCTGTTCAAAAGGTTGTCGATTTGAGAACATGGCTGAAGATCGAACTTGATAAACTGAGCAAGGAAAAATGGAAAGGTGAGGTACTGTTTCAATGTTAAAAGAATGTGTTGCCCAAGCAAGTTTGAGAACAATTCACTGGGGGAAACAAGGCAAAACAATTAGGATTAAATTATGAAGGGAAAGGCCACCTCTTTTTTCTGATGTCCATTCCACCCCTTTTCAGGTGTCTTTATCCTTCAAGGCAGGCTTCTCGATATCCGCAAAAACTTGGACTCCAAACTGGAAAAACTATTAAAGAAATTCTCTGAAGTTGGTAATATCAGATGTATATCTAACACCACTGAAATTATGTGAAAGGAATAGGAAATGAGGGGTGAAAGGAGGAATAGGGATTCATATTAAAATAATCCAGAATGGGTGGAGGGGTAGCTGGAAGGTAATGGGTAACCAAATAAATACAACTTGAGTATAAATATGACACACTTTAAGTTGATCCTAAGCTCATTAGATCTTTCTGATTCTCTTTTAGCTTGTTCTGAAGATTGTGGTAAGTACAGTATATATAGTGCCTGGAGGTTTCAGAGCATATTTTCCCGTCTCCTTTATCTCCTCTACTTGTCACACTGAGAACATAATTCCTAAAGCTCTCAGCTACAAGGGGGAATGTCAACGATCTGTGACAACAAAATCTAGCTTACGAAATCTCAATCACTCCATATAATTTGACGTGCTCAGAGGCCTTCTATACCAGAGTTTTTAATCCATAGCCCCAAAATAAGCTGAGGCATCATTTTCCCACTTCTTCCCAGAGATTGGGCTTAAAGTTTTGATCAATCTCTAAAATTGAGGGCTAGGGGAAGAAGAAAGTTACAACAATGTAACCAGTGGAAATGCCCAAGATCTAATTCATACTGGTGTCTAAGCTAAGGAAACTCCATGCTGTGGCCCCCTTCCAACTATCTTCCTTCTTCTCTCCATCAGTCGTGACTGAAGGTCCTATCCTGGATTGTTGGACATGTCTTCGCATCACCTCTCGATGTTTCAGAGGAGAATATTGTGAAGGTAACAAAGATTGTTGTGTAGTACTTTGAAAGGCCAGGGATCAAGGAGTTTCTCATTGATCTAGTCAACAAATAGTTGTTGATCATTTTCTATGTAGGCCATGCTAATGCTACAAATAAGAGCTAAGATGCTGGACAAATTTTGTGCCAGAATGAATTATTGGGCACTAGGTAACTGAAGAGCTTAGAAATGAAAAAGTGTACTAAAGGTAGAGAAATTAGGCTGGGGGTAGTAGGGGAAAATGTTTTGTAGAGCCTAGGAGTCTAAGAAAGAGCAGAATAACCAGGGAACAAGATATAAATGGTGAACAGAGCAATTTTTAAGGTTAAAAATTGAGAGGTTTATGGATAAAGCTCTCAAGTTACTAATTTTCCCCTCCAGCTCATGTTTTCCCCTTTTTTCCTCCAGAGGATGATCCAAAGAAGGCTGAGAGTCGAGAAATTGGACTATTTCTGATATTATTAGCAGAAGGTGTAATATTGGGAGGTGTTTTGCTACTGTGAGTTTTCCTGCTTTCAAACACACACTGGGTCAAGCATTTCTTTGGCAAAGAGACTGCCCAATCTTCCCCCTTCTTCCAATGGAAATAAGGGGAAAGAAGTCATCTCAAACTTTGGGATATCTTACTAATAGTATGAAACATAAAAGTTTGATGGGATAAAAGTTGGAACATAGGAAATGGAGGAAATGTGATAAAGTATGATAAAAATGCTTGTAGAGGAATTCAAAAAAGGAAGAAAAAGATAGTTACAATTTTTTAAAGAACTGGGCTACTAATATTTAATTTGGGATTATCTTATTTCTCTAGATTCCATTTTTGCATCTCTCACCAGAGGAAAATGAAGGCAATACGAAGGTCATTAAAGACATACTTGGAGAAGAAACTTGAAGAATTAATGGGGATAAAGGATGAGAAGGAGAAAGATTTCAGAGGCAGAGAATAAATACATAGACACAGGCAGGAGGTCTTTCATAATTCTCTTATGTGTTGACTCCGAGTAGAAAATCAGGAATTAAGCTCTTTTGCAGTCATAAAGTCAAAGTATTCTAAAACTGAACTTAGTTTCTCTGGTAAAGATCCTTTCCGATATCCTGAGGGCAACGCAAGCAAACATTTTACTGGAAGTTGGACAGAAAGCAATGCTGGTATGTAGCAACACACATGAAAGATGATACCCTGCATAATAACAAAGAGCGGATGGTAATCTAAGATTCCACAGAAAAGGTAATAAAGACGTGCTTTTATTTCTCAGTCTATCAGTCTAAGCATCCAAACAATGGACTTAATGTGTGTAACTATTACCAACAAAATTTTAAGTATGGTTTTGGTTCTTTTGTTTAAAAAAAGGCAAAAAAAAAAAGAAGTGGAATCAATTTTCTGATAGTGTAGACTCCATTTAGGATAATGATGAAATAGATGAAAAATTTATGCTTGCAGAACAGAACTTGTCATTTTTCTAAACTTGTTTTTTTCTATGATGTCAACCCATGTTCAACTTACTATAAATAAAGTTCTTTGTAATCACATTTTTAAAAAGAATGTATGGTTGGTAACTCTCATTAATGTCTTTAATCAAGATCACTTTCAAATGTCTAGGGCTGTTTTATTTCCATCTTTCATTTAGTAACTGTTTCCATATTTATCAGTAGGTTCAATGCAGGAAATTTTCTTTGACATTACATAGCATTTAATCTTCATCATGATATCACACACACACACACACAAGTCCAAAATATGGGTTCTGAGTTGAGATTTGTCCCAATCATTTTCCATAAATCTATGTTCTATGATTGAGTTGGGTATTGTCTTAGTCTAGCTGTTCTTATTAAACACTTCTAATGTGTATATTAAATCTTAATTAGTGTTTTACATCTACTATCAAACTGAACTCTCACAATAATCTTTTGAGTAATATTGTTATTGACCTCAGCACTATGAATGAGGAAACAGGAAAATATCTAACTCAAGGTCCCACAACAAGTAATTTAGGCTATGACAAACTCCCCTGGTGGCTAACCTTACTCATACCATCTGATTGAAACTGAAATCTATAATCATGGAGATAAATGGAAAGATGGTAAGTGTGGGTTTACTGTCAACATATTCTTGATTATAGACAGTGGTGGCAAAACCTGGAATAAAACTGCTGCTGCAAAAAAAAAAAAAAAAACTGCTGCTGCTGCTGCTGCTAAGTCATTTCAGTCATGTCCGACTCTGTGCGATCCCATGGACGTCAGCCCACCAGGCTCCCCATCCCTGGGATTCTCCAGGCAAGAACACTGGAGTGGGTTGCCGATTCCTTCTCCAATGCATGAAACTGAAAAGTGAAAGCGAAGTTGCTCAGTCATATCAGAATAAAACTGAGGCCTGGCTAACTCTAAAACACATGAACTTTCCACTCTATTTTGTTTTGTTCTATTCTGGAAGCTTATTTCAAAAGAATAACACTACAGTTTATTGGTAGGAAAATAGGTCCTGCTTCAGTGGCACATGTGTGCATGCTCAGTTTCTCAGCTGTGTCCACTTCTCTGTGACTCTCTGGTCTATAGCCCACCAGGCTCCTTTGTCCATGGGATTTTCCAGGCAAGAATATTGGAATGGGTTGCCATTTACTCCTCCAGGGAATCTTCCTTACACAGAGATTGAACCTGTGCCTCCTGTCTCTCCCACACTGGCAGGTTGATTCCTTAATGGTAAGGAGAAATAATTTGCAAATTTTTCACCCACTGTAGATCTGTGAGTGCTTGTTTGTTGTTGCTGCTATAATAATGAAATATTGAATGAGACTGAATATATTTCAGGAAGACCTGAACATTAATATCTCTCAGTTTCTAAATTTGAACTTCTTGTTAAAAATTACAGGATAAGTGTATCATTGGCATCTATGATTTCTCAATAACTTAAGCTTTATCTCACCAAAAATTCTTGAAACATACTAACTTCATTCATGGTCTTTATTAAATTACTGTGTTTATATTGCTTTCAGTTCAGTTCAATTCAGTTGCTCAGTCGTGTCCGACTCTTTGCGACCCCATGGAGTACAGCACTTCAGGGTCCCTGTCCACCACCAACTCTCTGTCCACCACCAACTCTTGGAGTTTACTCAAACTCATGTCCATAAATTCAGTGATGCAATCCAACCATCTCAATCTCTATCGTCTGCTTCTCCTCCCGCCTTTAATCTTTCCCAGCATCTAGGTCTTTTCAAAAATCAGTTTTTCACATTAGATGGCCAAAGTATTGGAGTTTCAGCTTCAGCATCAGTCCTTCCAATGAATGCTCTGGATTGATTTCCTTTAGGATGGACTGGTTGAATCTCCTTGCAGTCCAAGGGACTCTCAAGAGTCTTTTGCAACACCACAGTTCAAATGTAGCAATTCTTCAGCCCTCAGCTTTCTTTATAGTCCAACTCTCATATCCATACATGACTACTGGGAAAACCATAGCCTCGACCAGACAGACCTTTGTTGGCAAAATAATGTATCTGCTTTTTAAAATGCTTTGGGAATCACTTTTCTTCCAAGGAGTAAGCATCTTTTAATTTCATGGCTTCAGTCACCATCTGCAGTGATTTGGAACCAAAAATTATTCTCACTGTTTCTACTGCTTCCCCATCTATTTGCCATGAAGTGATGGGACCAGATGCCATGTCTTAGTTTTCTGAATGTTGAATTTTAAGCCAACCTTTTCACTCTCCTCTTTCACTTTCATCAAGAGGCTCTTTAGTTCTTCTTCACTTTCTGCCATAAGGGTGGTGTCATCTGCATATCTAAGGTTATTGATATTTCTCCTGGTAGTCTTGATTCCAGCTTGTGCTTCATCCAGCCAGGCATTTCACATGATGTACTGTGCATATAAGTTAAATAACTAGAGGGACAATATACAGCCTTGACTTACTCCTTTCTTGATTTGGAACCAGTCTTGTGTTCCATGTCCAGTTCTAACTGTTGCTTCCTGACCTGCATATAGATTTCTCAAGAGGCAGGTCAGGTGGTCTGGTATTCCCATCTCTTTCAGAATTTTCCACAGTTTGTTCTGATCCACATAGTCAAAGGCTTTGGCATAGTCAGTAAAGCAGAAGTAGATGTTTTTTCTGGAATTCTCTTGCTTTTTCAATAATCCAACGGATGTTGTCAATTTGATCTCTGGTTCCTCTGCCTTTTCTAAAACCAGCTTGAACATCAGGAAGTTCACGGTTCACATATTGCTGAAGCCTGGCTTGGAGAATTTTGAGCATTACTTTACTATTGTGTGAGATGAGTGCAACTGTGAGGTAGTTTAAACATTAATCCCTTTCTTTGGGATTGGAATGAAAACTGACCTTTTCCAGTCCTGTGGCCACTGCTGAGTTTTCCAAATAAGCTGGCATGTTGAGTGCAGCACTTTCACAGCATCATCTTTAAGCATTTGAAATAGCTTAACTGGAATTTCATCACCTCCACTAGCTTTGTTCGTAGTGATGCTTCCTAAGGCCCACTGACCGCATTCCAGGATGTCTGGCTCTAGGCAAGTGATCACACCATCGTGATTATCTGGGTTGTGAAGATCATTTTTTGATAGTTCTGTATATTCTTGCCTCCTCCTTTTAATATCTTCTGCTTTTGTTAGGTCCATACCATTTCTGTCCTTTATTGTGCTCATCTTTGCATGAAATGTTCCCTTGGTATCTCTAATTTTCTTGAAGAAATCTCTAGTCTTTCACATTCTATTGTTTTCCTCTATTTTTTTGCGTAGATCGCTGAGGAAGGCTTTTCACTATAGAAAATTATATTAATAGGATCACATATTTGCCAGATTTTGTGTGTTGCTTTCGTGCAGCCTTTTGAATTTCTTGTTGTTTCCTCCCACTCCTCTTCTACTCCATTCTCATTACTCTCTTTTAGAAAACCTTGGTTAACAAGGATATATCTTTCATTATTTTATCAAAACCTAATTGGTTATAAGCAAACAGATACACACACAAACAAATAAATACATTTATACACGTAATTGCTTGTTATTAAGAATTATACACAGTTCTGCATGTTGATTTTCATAGTTACATATTTTGGGACAATTAAGCTAACTGATATCAAAGTCTATTCACATTTTGGTGGTTGTGCACAATACCATAGCATGATGGTGCCATAATTATTCTAACATTCCTCTATTTGGGTATTCTTTTCATTAGCTTTTTTTTAGTCAGTGTAAATAATGCCATCATATACAGTGTACAGGTTGGAGACCCAGTGTCATAATTCACTTAGAGTTGAATGTCTGAGAATCAGGAGGAATCTGGTATGAGTTCAAGAGTTCTATTTTTTTTTTCAATTTTAATTAAAAAAAATTATACATGTGTTCCCCATCCTGAACCCTCCTCCCTCCTCCCTCCCCATACCATCCCTCTGGGTCGTCCCAGTGCACCAGCCCCAAGCATCCAGCATCGTGCGTTGAACCTGGACTGGCATCTTGTTTCATACATGACATTTCACATGTTTCAATGCCATTCTCCCAAATCTTCCCACCCTCTAGTTCTAAAGCCCAAGAACCTAGGAGATCCCCTGGCTGAGGGCAGGAAATAACAGATGTCACAGTCTGTTGATTGTGTGTGTGTGTGTGTGTGTGTGTGTGTGTGTGTGTGTGTGTGTGAGAGAGAGACAGATGGAAAGAGGGGGGAGGGAGACAGGAAGGGAGAAAATGTGCCTTTCTTCCAACAGCCCTCAATGGAGTGAATGATGCTACATACTTTGGTGAGGACAGATATTTTTTACTTAGTCTACTGATTTAAATGTTAATCTCTTCCAAAAACACCCTGTCAGACAAACCCAGGTACAATGTTTTGCCAGCTATCTGGGCTTCCCTGAGTCCAGTAAGGTTGAACACATAACAATAACAATCACAAAACATTACTTATCAAATCTTGTGAAGAGTGGCTAATTATATGCATTTGAGACTATTCATATATCTAACAGAATATAAAAATACTGAATAGGGCATTCTAAGTAGCTAGGAAAAGTATATAGTAAACTCAAAACATGTACAAAGAGGGAAGTTAGACTGTATCTGAATGAAACAAAAGGCAGAAATTAAAGAGACAATAGCAGATGCTAATAAAAGTCTTCATCCAAACACTTAACAAAATTTTTAGAAGATACATTAAAAAGTTAGAAATAAGAGAATCAAAGCTACAGCAGAATTTATTTTTATCTTAAGAGACTCTTTAAAACAACTAAATGGCAATAACATACAAAACTTGGATAAAATAGATATTTTAATAAAAGCACAAATTAACAATAATGACAAAGGAAGAAAAAAATAACCAGGTTGCCAAAGTTCTTTAAAGAAATTTTAAAACAGTATGAACACTACAGAAAATGCTTAAGGAAAAACCTGAAATGAGATATAACATGCTGCCTTTGATTTTTACCCAAACAGTGAAACTCTGGTTTCCTCCCACCTTAAGTGCATGGTGCTTGGTTGTTCCTTCACTAAAGTAAGTAAGTGGTTGTTGCTGCTTAGTCACTAAGTCATGTCCAGCTCTTTTGCGACCCCATGGACTGTAGCCCGCCAAGCTCCTCTGTCCACGGGGTTTCCAAGGCAAGAATACTGGAGTGGGTTGGCGTTTCCTTCCCCAAGGGATCTTCTCCACCCAGGGATTGAACCTTCATCTCCTGCATTGGCAGGTGGATTCTTTACTGCTGAATCCAGAGGGAAATTCAAAGAAATACAGAAGGAAAAACAGTTTTGAAGAAAAGGGCTGAAATTTAGTTTTGAAAGTAAATATGAACTTTGTTGGGGCCAAAAACAGACATCTATTCAAGTGTTTGGATTTATATATATGAACATAGCAATAAGATCAAAGCTAATGAAACACATTTTAAAGCACTTGAACAAAGTAAGTAGTGAACCTGAAAATACGACTGAGAAGATCATCCAGATAAAAAGGTAGAGAAGTGATAAAAACCAAGGATAGAATATCAAAGATCCCTGCATGATAGTAAAATTAAAATACAGCTTTAAGTGGGCTAAGAGAAGCAGCCAGCAATTATTATGTTATTAAGACATCTATAATCTTGAGAGTCCCTTGGACTGCAAGGAGATCCAACCAGTCCATTCTGAAGGAGATCAGCCCTGGAATTTCTTTGGAAGGAATGATGCTAAAGCTGAAACTCCAGTACTTTGGCCACCTCATGCGAAGAGTTGACTCATTGGAAAAGACTCTGATGCTGGGAGGGATTGGGGGCAGGAGGAAAAGGGGATGACAGAGGATGAGATGGCTGGATGGCATCACTGACTCGATGGACGTGAGTCTGGGTGAACTCTGGGAGGTCGTGATGGACAGGGAGGCCTGGTGTGCTGCGATTCATGGGGTCGCAAATAGTCGGACACAACTGAGCAACTGAACTGAACTGAACTGAATATTCAGATACAAATATTAAAATGCCTAAGAATCCAACCTGTTTTCTATCGTCTTACTCCTTGGAAAACTTTTGAGATGCTGGCTTTGGGCTGAATTCCCATCATCTATGACTATGTGTTTCAAATTTCTGACCCTTCCACGTGCACAATTTACTGAAACTACTTTATAATATAGATCCACAGTCTGTTTTCATTCCTAGAATCATGAACACAAGGAGAGGCTGGTTGTTTGTGATTTTATGTGTTTACAATATGATGAAATGAAGATTATCTAATTGAATTATATGTTCATCTACTAGGAAAGGTCCTATGGTACTTGATTTCAAGTGTAAAATACAAAATTAATTGCTTACAATCCTAATTTAAGCTTGTTGTTGTTCAGTGTCTAAGTGTGTCTGACTCTTTGTAACTTCATGGACTGCAGCACACCAGGCCTCCCTGTCCCTTACTATCTCCTGGAGTTTGCCCAAGTTCATGTCCGTTCAATCAGTGACAGGTCAATTTAAGTTTGAGCTAACCATTAATATATATTTTTTAAAGGATCTGTAAAATCACCTTTTCAACAAGCAAATTCTCCACTCAAACCTCATTTATAGCTTAGTGAAAGAATACAAATAATTTGATTACTGCAACAATTATTCTTTAAGAACTAACACATAATCCAATGTCCTGATGTCAACCCTACATGAGTTTATTTTGAACATTTCCCTAGGATATACAAATCATAGGAGAACGCCATTTCTTTGAGTCTGCCAACCTGATGCAAATGGTACAATTTCTGACGTTTCACTATTCTTGTTCAGTTCAGTTCAGTTCAGTTCAGTTGCTCAGTTATCTTCGATTCTTTGTGACCCCATGAATCGTAGCACACCAGGCTTCCCTGTCCATCACCAACTCCCGGAGTCGACCCACACCCATGTCCATTGAGTCAGTGATGCCATTCAACCATCTTATCCTCTGTTGTCCCCTTCTCCTCCTGCCCTCAATCTTTTCCAGCATCAGGGTCTTTTCAAATGAGTCAGCTCTTCGCATCAGGTGGCTAAAGTATTGGAGTTTCAGCTTCAACATCCGTCCTTCCAATGAACACCCAGGACTGATCTCCTTTAGGATGGACTGGTTGGATCTCCTTGCAGTCCAAGGGACTCTAAAGAGTCTTTTCCAACACCACAGTTCAAAAGCATCAATTCTTCAGCACTCAGCCTTCTTCACAGTCCAACTCTCACATCCATACATGACCACTGGAAAAACCATAGCCTTGACTAGACGGACCTTTGTTGACAAAGTAATGTCTCTGCTTTTCAATATGCTGTCTAGGTTGGTCATAACTTTCCTTCCAAGGAGTAAGCGTCTTTTAATTTCATGGCTGCAATCACCATCTGCAGTGATTTTGGAACCCAGAAAAATAAAGTTTGACACTGTTTCCACTGTTTCCCCATCTATTTGCCTTAAAGTGATGGGACTGGATGCCATGATCTTAGTTTTCTGAATGTTGGGGGTTCCCTTATCAAGGCTCAGTTTTTTCTAAGTTGTTTTTTTTTTTTTTTCAGGAAAAAGAGGTCAGAACTTTTGCTGAATGAAAATTCAATAATTCATTTTATCTGGAGATAACATTAAAGATGGTAGCCAATCAAATTAAGTTACTCAAAACATAAATTATTAGAATATAAAAAATAAAAGCCAACTAACAGGATCTAACAGCATAAAACAGTAGCTGGGTTAACACCAAAAGTTTCTTAATTTCTATTTATTAATAGTCTTTTTAACTTCACTCCCTTACTTCCTGACTCAAAGGGAGGTCGTACCTTCTTCCACCTGAGGCAAATGCTTTCTTTTGGATTTACATTTCCTGATCTGCAGCCTCTTCTGGAATAATTCCTTCATTATTTATCTCCCATCATTTATCTCCCTTTTCTTCTTCAATACTAAGTCTTTACTTTTAGTGTCTATTACTATATATTAAAGCTTCTTCATCCTTTGTCCATTTCTAACCTCCATGCCAAACTTCTTAAAAAGCATTATTTATTTATTCTTGTCTTCCTCTCAATTCACCACAATCTATATTTTGCTACTCGCCACCAAATGGAAATTGCTCTATGGTTGTCACTCACCCCTCATTTGTTACAGTCAGTTTTCTTTAGTCTCCAGTGGAATAATTTGTTTATAGAGAATTAAGAAAATCTTAATAGAAAAACAAAATGCATGACTCAAGTCATCAAGACAAGTACAAACTTGTTTGGGTTTAGACCAAAAGGAAAAAGAGAACTCATCTTTGTAGCCCCAGAAAAATAAGAATAACACCTACCAAAAGAGTTCTCTTTATTCCTCAAGTTGCTCGTCAATTCTAAGACTTACCAGGGTGCTAATAAGGTCCTTCTTAAACTACCCCTCTGTACTTGGCAGGTTTTGTGATGTCAAAGGTTTTGTTCCTATTTTTCAAACCATGCTTTAGTTGCTTTGGTGGGAGAGGGAGGGCTCCCCTTCCTCATCTGCCTACTTATTTAGAAATTGAACACCAGAGGACTGACTTCAATTTTTTTCTTACTCCATATCTATAGAATCTCATCCACCCATGTGACTTTAACCATCATTTAGTAATTGCATCTCCAAATTCTTAGACAGTTATTTGCCCTCCCCAAGTCCTGCAAGTCAATTTCTGAATACATACTGGATATATCTATCTAGACCTAAAATATCAATTTTAAACTCAGGATGGCTAAAGCTGAACTAATTATTTTGAACCATTTCTGATTCTATGCAATTTATCCTTATCCAGAGTGTCCTTTAGTCCTCCTGAAGAAAATATGTGTTGCATGTAGGTTATAGACAAACTAGATTACTGAGCATTTTTATAATTACCTTCTCACAGATCCCACAAAATTACTTTAAATAATTTTTTGTTTAGAGGAGGCTCTGCTGCTGCTAAGTCGCTTCAGTTGTGTCCGACTCTGTGCGACCCTATAGACTGCAGCCCACCAGGCTCCTGCGTTCCTGGGATTCTCCAGGCAAGAACACTGGAGTGGGTTGCCATTTCCTTCTCCAATGCATTAAAGTGAAAAGTGAAAATGAAGTCGCTCAGTCATGTGCGACTCTTCACGACCCCATGGACTGCAGCCTACCAGGCTCCTCCGTCCATGAGACTCTCCAGGCAAGAGTACTGGAGTGGGGTGCCATTGCCTCAGCAAGTTTAATTTCTTCCAAGTGGTGACTTGGTAAGCAAAGGAGCCAGGATTCAAAACCCAATCTGAAGCTTTTCCACTAGCCAGCACTGGCTCCATGGATACCGTATATTACCCAAAAGGTAGAAATCTCAGTGTATTCTGGGATCCTCTCTCTTTCATCTATTCCAGGCAGTCTCTTCAATTAGCATTGATTTTTACTCCTAAATATCTCTTAAATCACCCTAGCTACTGCTGCAGTTGAAGCCCTTCCCTCCTTTCTAAGGGCTTATGGCCATGGCTTTCTAATTAGCCTCCTGAGTCCAGCCTCTTGAAAAGCCAAAGCCATCCTTCCTTTTGCAATCAGAACAATCAGTCTTGAAACACAAATTTATTTCAAACTCCTAAGTAAAGTACTCCAATGACTCCTAAAAGTGTAAACTTCTTCATACAACATTCTACATGGCTAAAATTTTACCATCCGACTCTATATAATCTCACCTTTGGCAAAATGCATTCCTAGGCCTTCCTCTTTACCTAGGGTCTGCCAAACATACTTGGCTTTTTCATACTCCTAGCCAATACTTGCTCAATTCTTTTCTTGATTGCCTGATAGTCTTCCCCAGCCTTCAAAACCAGCATCTGAAATCATCTCATAAAGTATTTTCTGAGATGGTCAGACAGCATTAATCACTCACAACCTTCAGGAGCCATTAAAACTCTTTTGCTTCTATAAAGCACTTTTCACAAAGGACAGCTATTATAGGTTTGCATGTCTCTTTCCTAGACACTAAATCCCCAGGAACAGGGACTATGCTATCTTCATATACCCATGCTATCCCATATTCCCCATGCTATCTTCATATTCTTTACTCCTAACAATGTATCACAAAATTGCATCAGCTTAAATGCCCCTTAATTGAGGAATTTCATATAAGTATGAATCAATGTCTGATTCCAAGAGGTTAGAAATCATGTATACTTGTTCACAGAGATCATTGTTAATAAGTGGTACTAAAACTGAGTATTAGCTAGATGAAAATATAAATATATAAATTGATTAATGCTGTTATTTGAAACTGCATAAAACTGGCTTAAGACTCAACATTTAAAAAACTAAGATCATGGCATTGGGTCCCATCACTTCATGACAAACAGAAGGGGAAAATGTGGAAGCTCTGACAAATTTCCTCTTCTCGGGCTCTAAATACACTGTGGATAGTGACTGCAGCCATGAAGTTAGAAGACAATTGCTTCTTGGCAGAAAAGCCATGATAAACCTAGACAGTGTATTAAAAAGCAGAGACATTACTTTGCTGACAAAGGTCAGTATAGTCAAGGCTATAGTCTTTCCAGTAGTCATGTACGGATGTGAGAACTGGACCCTAAAGAAGGCAGAACAACAAAGAATTGATGCTTTTGAACTGTGGTCCTGTAGAAGACTCTTGAGAGTCCCTTAGACAGCAAGGAGATCAAACTACCAGTCAATCCTAAAGGAAATCTACCCTGAATACTCAATGGAAGGACTGATGCTGAAGCTGAAGATCCAAAACTTTGGCCACCTGATGTGAACAGCTGACTCATTGGAAAAGACCCTGATGCTGGAAAGATTGAAGGCGGAAGGAGGAGGGCAACAGAGGATGAGATGGTTGGACAGTGTCACTAATTCAATGGACATGAATTTAGGCAAACTCTGGGAGGTGGGGGAGAAGGCAATGGCAACCCACTCCAGTGTTCTTGCCTGGAGAATCCCAGGGACAGGGGAGCCTGGTGGGATGCCATCTATGGGGTCGCACAGAGTCGGACACGACAGAAGTGACTTAGCAGCAGCAGCTGGGAGGTGGTGAAGGACAGGGAAACCTGGTGTGCTACAGTCCATGGGGTTGTGAAGAGCCCGACATGACTTGATAACTAAACGACAACAACAAGGCACTAGATATTCTTAATACTACCATATATACTTAGTCTGTTATATTGCCTGTGGAAGACTCAGTGCGTATCTTTAAAAGCCCTTGCAGCTTGATGGACAACACTGCCATAGAATACTGGCTACATGAACACTGTTTGGAGCTAATAAATTCCATGGAACCTAGGTCAAATTGGAGTAAGCAATTTGGCTAAGCAATTTGGGCTAAGTTCCCAAATCAAGTGCACAGGTTCCTAGCATGAAACTGAGCTCAAGGGCACCTATAGGAAGTTCACAGCAGTTCCATTTATACCTAAGGGCAGTTCAACGGGCTTTGTCCCACCAGCCTGTCTTAACTGCCGACTGGACCAGAAATCTGAAGAACTCTCAAACTTTCTAATAGTCTTCATGACTTTTGGTATTGATCTAAATTGGGAACTTATCTCAGAGATGAGGAGACTGCAGCATATTCCCCTGAGTTATCCTGATTATAGGGATAAGGTGGGCATTGGGTAAGGGGCAGTAAAGATATTAATATTTAATTACCTAATAATATTTAATTACCTAATAATATTAGTGTTAATGAACACAGAAGGTTCTGGAACATTACCCTGAGCATCTGCTTTTCCTAACTTCAACATGCATATTTTAATTTTTCAACTCACCTAAAAATAGGTTGCAGAAAGACTGAGTAAAACTATAGTAGTGAGAGTAAAGCCAGAGAATGGAAGTAAATTTCTGAGGAAAAGAATGACACCTTGCCCTCCACTTCATCTCAAGGAGCTTACATAACTTCAGGTTCTTGGGTTTGCATTCCCAGATTCAGCACTACTAAAATCACCAAGCAATATTACATCTGCTTGCACATCTTCCCCTTACAGAGAAAACAAATACAAATGACTTCCAATCACAGGGCAGCACTGGCAGGCAGGCACGTTTGTCAAGCATCACTTTGGACCATTATGGGCTTTCTGTGAGGCAGAGGTTTTCCTACCTAACGGGGCTTCATCATTCTGCCTGATGAGATAGCCCTTCATGATTTCTGCTGAAAGTACTAATAATCATGGGCTCTTCAGACTCAGAATTCATATTTTCTTTTCCATCCACACTCTCTTTATCTTACTAATAGTGTCAGAAAATGTTCAACAAGATTTTTCTAGTGAATAAAACACTTCCTGGTTTTATCTTTGGCACTTTGGAAATCTATGTGAATAATACTTTCAGGCCAATAGGGCATCATTTATTAAGCTGTTGTTTCTTTACCTGATAACCTCAGTTATCAGTTCTGGGCTATGAAAACAGTCTAAAGAGAGTTCAAATAAAAGGTTGAAAAATATTAAACACAGAGTTTGTGATGCAGAGCTTATTAAGACATACTGAACCCTGTATAAAAACTGGCTGCATTTTCTTGAAAGAAAATGCAAGGGAAATTTACAGTCATTATCTCTGGGTAGTGTAGGTTACCAGTGATTATTATTTTCTCTCTCTCTCTCTTTTTTTTTTTTTTTTTTGCTTGTTGGTGTTTCTGATTTTTCCACAATGAGCTTGCATCTTATGTAGGGAGAAAGGCTATTTGACTTAAACTTGAGGGCAATAAGACTTCCAAAGCAAATATGGTTTAATACAATTTGTTACAAACTGTCCAATGAAATAATTTAATCCAGTACTTATTTGATGAAATAGATTTTACATAACAAAGTAGCCTGGGTTACTGCTTCATTAAATTTCTACCCATGGAAATGAAATTTGGTTTAACATTCTTTTTCTTATCCTATAATTCTAGTATATTTTGTCTCAAAAGCTTAATGGGGCAAAATCCTTCCAATGACTGTATGTAATGTACTCAATACCATGTGGGAGACTTAAAAAGAGATGGAGTGCAGTGACATTTTAAAAAATAAAAATGGTATTAAAATTATTATTACTAAAGCAACAACCTATTTATCACTGATGTGCGTGCTTAGTCACTCAGTCACGTCTGACTCTTTGCAACTCTGTGGAATGCAGCCCATCAGGTTTCTCTGTTTTTTCAAGAGGGAATACTAGACTGGGTTGCCATTTACTCCTACAGAGGATCTTTCCAACCCATGGGTTGAATCCACATCACCTGTATCTCCTGCACTGCAGGGGGATTCTTTACCTGCTGAGCCATAAGGGAGGCCCTTATGTTGATAATAAGGCTACAAAAAGTTGAAGTCGTGTTTTTAATTCTAAGCCATGAGCCAGCTCAGGCATTACTCACTACTCATCTGCTCACACTAAGGTCAGTAAGGACCTGCTTCTCTTTTATTTGCCACCTACTCTTACGATCTTGTCATTAGATTCTCACTTTTGTAACCTGATCCCATTTATGATAAGGTAATTCCCATGTGTTTTCCTCTTTGTTTTAGACAGCACTGTCTAATAGAAATAGAATGTAAATAAGTGAATATCAGCATTTTAGGAATCAGTGAACTAAAATGGATGGGAATGGGAAAATTTAATACAGATGACCAATATATCTACAACCGTGGACAAGAATCCCTTAGAAGAAATGGAGTAGCCCTCATAGTCAACAAAAGAGCCTGAAATGCAGTACTAGGATGCAGTCTCAAAAATGACATAATGATCTCAGTTCATTTCCAAGACAAACCATTCAGCATCACAATAATCCACATCTACGCCCCAACCACTAATGTGGAAGAAGCTGAAATCTACTGGTTCTATGAAGACCTACAACACCTTATAGAACTAACACCAGAAAAATATGTCCTTTTCATCACAGGGGACTGGAAAAATAATTTTTAAAAAAAGGCAAGAGACACCTGGAGTAACAGGCAAGTTTGGCCTTGGAGCACAAAATGAAGCAGGGCAAAGGCTAACAGTTTTGCCAAGAGAATGCACTGGTCATAGCAAAAAAAACCCTCTTCCAACAACACAAGAGACAACTCTACACATGGACATCACCAGATGGTCAATACTGAAAACAGATCAATTATATTCTTTGTAGTCAAAGATAGAGAAGCTCTATACAGCCAGCAAAAACAAGACCGGGAGCTGACTGTGGCTCAGATCATGAACTGCTTATTGCAAAATTCAGACAAATTGAAGAAAATAGGGAAGAGCAGTAGACCATTCAGGTATGCCCCCAAATCAAATCCCTTATGATTATACAGCAGAAGTGACAAAGAGATTCAAGGGATTAGATCTGATGGACACAGTGCCTGAAGAACTGCAGATGGAGGTTCATAACACTGTACAGGAGGCAGTGATCAAAACCATCCCCAAGAAGAAGAAATGCAAAAAGACAAAATGGTGGTCTGAGGAGGCCTTACAAATAGCTGAGAAGAGAAGAGAAGTGAAAAGCAAAGGAGAAAAAGAAAGATAAACCCATCTGAATGCAGAGTTCCAGAGAATAGCAAGGAGAGATAAGAAAGCCTGCTTATGTGAACAATGCAAAGAAATAGAGGAAAAAGATAGAATGGGAAAGATTAGAGATTCTCGCCAAGAAAATCAGAGATAGCAAGAGAACATTTCATGGGATGAGGGGCACAATAAAGGACAGAAATGGTATGGACCTAACAGAAGCAGAAGAACTTTAAAAAAGGTGGCAAGAATACACAGAAGAACTTACAAAAAAGGACTTAATGACCTGGATAACCACAATGGTGTGAGGTCACTCACCAAGAACCAGACATTCTGGAGTGTGAAGTCAAGTTGGCCTTAGGAAATATTACTGCAAACAAAGCTTGTGAAGGTGATAGAATCCCAGCTGAGCTATTACAAATCCTAACAGATGATGCTGTTAAAGTGCTGCATTCAATATGCCAGCAAATTTGGAAAGCTCAGCAATGGCCACAGGACTAGAAAAGGTCAGCTTTCACTCCAATTCCAAATAAGGATAATGCCAAAGAATGTTAAAACTACCATACAATTGTGCAGGACATGAACTGGAAATTCCAGATACACAAGCTGGATTTAGAAAAGGCAGAGGAACCAGAAATCAAATTGTCAACATTTGTTGGATCATAGAAAAAGCAAGAGAATGCCAGAAAAAAAAAATATTTACTTCTGCTTCACTAACTACACTAAAGCCTTTAATTGTGTGGACCACAAAAACTGTGGAAAAGTCTTAAAGAGATGGGAATACCAGACCACCTTACCTGACTCCTGAGAAACCTGTATGCAGGTCAAAAAGCAACAGCTAGAATCAGGTATGGAAAAATGGACTGGTTTAATTGGGAAAGGAATATGTTAAGGCTGTATATTGTCACCCTGCTTATTTAATTTATTTGGAGAGTATATCATGCAAAATTCCAGGCTGGATGAAGCACAAGCTGGAATCAAGAGTGCCAGGAGAAATATCAACAAACTTGGATATGCAGATGATACCACCCTAAAGGCAGAAAGTGAAGAAGAACTAAAGAGCTTCTTGATGAAGGTAAAAGAAGAGAGTTACAAAGCTGAATTAAAACTCAACATTCAAAAAACTAAGATCATGGCATATTGTTCCATCATTCCATGGCAAATAGATGTGGCAAAAAGGGCAACAGTAGCAGACTTTATTTTCTTGGGCTCCAAAATCACTGAGGATGGTGACTGCAGCCATGAAATTAAAAGGTGCTTGCTCCTTAGAAGAAAAGTTACGACAAACCTAGGCTGAGTATTAAAAAGCCGAGACCTCACTTTGCTGACAAAGCTCCGTACAGTCAAAGCTATGATTCTTCCAGTAGTCATGTATGGATGTGAGAACTGTACCCTAAAGAAGGCTGAGTGCCAAAGAATTGATGCTTTCAAACTGTGGTGCTGGAGAAGACTCTTGAGAGTCTCTTGGGCAGCAAGGAGATCAAACCAATCAATCCTAAAGGAAATCAACCTTGAATATTCATTGGAAGGACTGATGTTGAAACTGAAGCTCCAATTCTTTGGCCACCTGATGCAAAGAGCCGATTCACTGGAAAAGACCCTGATGCTGGGAAAGATTGAAGGCAAGAGGAGAAGGGGACAACAGAGGATGAGATGGTTGGATGACATCACCGATTTGATGGAAATGAGTTTAAGCAAACTCTAGGAGATGGTGACAGACAGGGAAGCTGGCATACTGCAGTCCATGGGTTCGCAAAGACAGACACAATTTAGTGACTGAACAACAATACATAATTTTAAACTTTATACTAGCCACATTAAGAAAAAGTTTTAAAATAGATGAAATTAATTTATGTACTCTAACTCAAATATCCAAACTGATATCATTTCAATGTATAAGCTATATATATATATAAAATTAAATACTGAGCTATTTTAATTATTCTTTTAGGTACTAAGTACTCAAAATTTGTCTGGTATTGAATATTTTATACCTTCAGTACATCTCAAATTGAAAGTTTTTAATTGGAGATACGTGATCTGCATTTATATATCATAAAGTGTACAGTTGAAAAAGAAGACCCAAAATTATTCCAAGCATACTTAAAACTTTTCCAATCACATAATCCAGTGTCAGCTTTTAAATTTATCATAAAGTTGAAGACGAGTAAAAGTCTCATTCTCAGTCACATTGGCTATATTCCAAGTGTTAACCAGTCCACACACGGTAAGTGGCAACCATATTGGTGAGCACAGGTTTAGCTTCCACTAATTGTTTCTGCTTAAGGCTTTCAAAAATTGAACTTTTTTCCAGAACTTTGAAGATCAAACCTCATATCTGACCCATTCCAAAAGCCCAATGGTGGCCCTTAGAGACACCTTTCACAGGAGACCTTTTTAGGCAACAGGCACCCCCAACATACACACCTATAGAGGAGAAACACTTCAGAACACATTCCCATCTGATGGTGACTCCTGGCATGTGAGAGCTCCCTGCTCAGGGACTAAGTATTGCATTCTGAATTTGGAGATAATTTTTAGAAAAGACATAGTATTTTAAAAATACAAATGAAGGGCTAATCTTGGAAAATGCAAATGAAAGTGTAAATGACTTACTTCAGAATACACATAAATTATTTCAGGCAATACAGATTTATTAAAAAGAAGATTGATTTATTAACTTATTAACTCAAAGGTAGACTGCTGTAGTACCCTGAAGCAATAAATCCTGAGTCACTTATTGTGTTGCTCTAGCTTATGACTGCATTTGGGGCTTTCTCCCCTCTTATGGATCCTATTTGTTGACAAATATATGCCTTAAAAGAAAAGAAGGAGGTGGTTTATATGGCCTTTTTGTGGAAGGAGTACTGTTTTGTCTTATTGCAAGGTGAAGAGAAGAGCTTGGGCAAAGATTCTTGTGCAATTTTGCATAAGTCAATTATAATGTAATTGATGTCAATTAAAAGCCTTTAGTGAGAAAATAAATTTTCCAGAAACTTTCAGATTACCAAGAGGAAGAGCTTCCTCTGTAATTACATCTATATTAATATGGTTGCACAAAGTACAGGTAGGATCTACTCCACGGATAAGAAATGGGTAACAAAATGGGTATTTTGACATTTTATCTTGTGCAATATTATCTTCCACACATACATAATTGTAGTCTATTTTTCTGGTGCCTTTTTCTAATGCATAATGTATTTTGAATTACATGGTTTATATACAACCATATACACATGACTTAAAACAACGAATTTTATGCTCAGAATGTGACCCAATTTAATATAGTTCTGAAGAGGTCAAAATTCTTTGTTTAGAATTTTATTTTCTTTATCAGTGGTTTACTTCATGGGTCCCCTAAAACATCACCGTCCAACAGATAAACAATGCAAACCATAAATATAATTTAAAATTTTCGTATCTCCATGTGAGAAAAGTGAAAAAAGGCATAATTCATATATTTTTATTAAACCTGAAATATCCCAATGAGATATTGTACTGTCTTTTATTTTTTATTTAAGGCACTGCATCTGGTGTGTTTTTGGTACTTATAGTCTCTATCGATTCAGACTAGCCACAATTTCAAGTACTCAATAGCAACATATGGCTAGTGGCTGCCATTATTGAACAGCACAAGCAAAGATAATATTCACAGTGAAATTTTGGTATAAGTTACTGAATATACGTTACCCTGTCTGGCAAGATGGAAACCCAAGACCTAGCCAAAATTATGTTTAATAATCAGTTAAATGTTTAATTTTCATATTTATTAAAACAAAATTCACAGAAATCTGTTATGATCTTCTGTAAAAAGTATTACTTCACCTACAGAATACAGCACTTTTATTTTTTTCCTATTTGTGCTGTTGGCAAATTTTCAGGCTAGGTTCAGCACAGACGGTTAAAAATCCTTGATTACAGTTTAAACTAGTCTCAAAATTAGTTCACATAATTACCTGTCAGTGGAATCTGTCACTGGTTTTTCCTTTCTCAAAATATTTTTTTAATTTAACATCTTCAGAGTTTCTTTAGAAAACTGAATGAAATATTAGAATGACTCAGTCTGAGTGAAAAAAGTTAATTTCTATCTCACCCTTTCATTCAAATGTATGATTTATTTTACAGTGTTGAAAAATCTGTAGCATTAATCTCTGTGACTTAAAGAATTACAGTACAGCTCAGTAAGATACTAGGAAAACTGCAGACATATTTACAAAAAGAAATATCCACAAGCTATTACATTGTCATACACTGGTGCACTTGTCTGCCTACGTGATATTTTTCTCCATGTTCAATGATGCATATCAAGTTAACAACCAAAATTTATTATCTAATGTATTGTGTGATTAATAGGATAGCTCATATTTTAATCAGCCACAGATTTCTTCTCAATGAGGTCTACTTGCCTTAAGCACAATATATTCATTCAGTCTCAACTTTTTACAGTAGGTTTTATTCTACTTTCCTTTCTATTTGTTTTTAACAAAAAATTTCATGTGGATGCTTCTAACAGACTTAATAAATCATTTTGTGATACCATTGTATTTTTAAAAACCTATTTGTTTGACTCTGCAAGAGTGCTCTGTATTTAGTTATTTTAAATACAATAACTATATAGTCTATTGATCACCTCCCACTAAGTCAGCAGTATCTCCCTTTGTATCCCCTGCTTGACTATAAGCTACTTAAGAAAAGTGATATCATATCAATTTTCCTATTTTACAAAAATAGTATCTTACCTGTAATAGATGCTTCATAAAACATGTGGATTTTATGAATCATTATAAAGCTGTAACCTCAGTATTAGTCTAACAAATGACTTAACCAGTCCAAAACAAAACATGGAGTCATAATAGCTATATTAGCCATTATATATTATACTATAATAGGAATATTCAACAGTTGCTCTGTTCTAGGCACTATATACATTAGTTGTGATGTTTTAATTATCCTATAGGTAAAGGATCTGCCTGAGATGCAGAAAACTCAGTAGATGCTGTGGGGTTTGATCGCTGGGTGGGGAAGATGCCCTGGAGGAGAGCATGGCAACCCACTCCATATTCTTGCCTTGGAGAATCCTATGGACAGAGAAGCCTGGCGGGCTACAGTCCATAGGGTTGCAGAGTTGTACATGACTGAAGTGATGAGAAAGCAAGCACACAGTCCTTAAAGTTATGACCAACCTAGATAGCATATTCAAAAGCAGAGACATTACTTTGCCAACAAAGATCTGTCTAGTCAAGGCTATGGTTTTTCCAGTGGTCATGTATGGATGTGAGAGTTGGACTGTAAAGAAAGCTGAGCACTGAAGAATTGATGCTTTTGAACTGTGGTGTTGGAGAAGACTCTTGAGAGTCCCTTGGACTGCAAGGAGATCCAACCAAACCATTCTAAAGGAGATCAGTCCTGGGTGTTCATTGGAAGGAATGATGCTGAAGCTGAAACTCCAATACTTTGGCCACTTCATGCGAAGAGTTGACTGATTGGAAAAGACTCTGATGCTGGGAGGGATTGGGGGCAGGAGGAAAAGGGGATGACAGAGGATGAGATGGCTGGATGGCATCACTGACTTGATGGACGTGAGTCTGGGTGAACTCCGGGAGTTGGTGATGGACAGGGAGGCCTGGTGTGCTGCAATTCTTGGGGTCACAAAGAGTCGGACATGACTGAGCGACTGAACTGATAAGGATAATTATCATACAAGGATAATTAAATACTAATATGAAGTATATACTATGAATAGCCCCATTGCAAACCAGTAAAATTGAGGTTCTAAAAGAAAAGGGTACTTGTCTTAGAGCAGAGTGACTGAGTCAGGGTTTGGATATACACTGCCTGATGGCAAAATTTGAGTTTTTAACCACTGACATGGCCTCTAGAGGCCTCTGGTTCTGAGAATCTTAGATGACAACACCTTTAAACAATGGAGTTCCTATACCAGGGATGATTTCCACTGAATGATACACATTTAGATACAATAGGCAAATACAAAACAAATATATCATTCCTAAGTATAAGAATATTGAGACCAACTTACTGAATAGCTGTAATCCTTTGTTACTTTTTTTATTTATTAACTTTTTCATTATTTTTCTGAGTAAGCTTTATGTACCTACCATGTAACATCCTAATTCTCTTTGAGGTTTTGATTCATTTTTTTTCTCCTAGATTCTGACATATTTATGTTCAACTGAAAGACTTTCTGATCTTAAGAATATGTTCAAGTATGTTGGTTTATATCTATACTCAAATTTAGAGTGACCACTGCATATTTTTAAACTTGACTAAATAATTGAATTTTCTCACTGACCAGAAGCTATTAAGAGTTTATTTGATTAGAGGTACCTGCTTCATTTTTGTTCTGGGTTGAAAGATCACTTACTATCAACCCGCTATGACATCTGTTAAAATATGTTTCTTAGGGAAATAAAAATTTTAAAAAGGTAAGAGCACACAAACACACAGAAAGTAATTCTCCAATATTTTCATCTTAACATATATCTCAAACTTGTTTCCTTGAGAAACTGCAAAATGTCCTTTTCTTACAACTGCATTTTTAGTTTTATATGTGTGTGTGTATAAACTAAATATATTTTATATGTTTGCTATGCAATAATAGTATAAACAAATAAATATACCCACACTACAAAGCTACTTAAGAACATAGGTTAAAAGTTAAGGATAGACACTAGGCCAAAATGGCAGAGTATGAAGATCCTGAGCTCACCTCCTTCCGTGGGCACACCAAAATTACAATTATTTACAGAGACACTATTGATGAGATAGACTGGAAAATGAGCAGAAAGATTTTCTACAACTAAATATATAAAGAAAAATCAGTAATGAAATGGGTAGGAGGGGTAGAATCAAGGTACAGTCAAGACCCCATACATTCAGGGTGACCCATAAACAAGAAGATAATTATAATTAAGGAGGTTTACCCCAAGGAGCAATGGGTCCAAGCCCCATCTTGGGCTCCCCAGCCCACCTATCTCACATTGGAAAGAAGAACCCCCAAGCATCTGGCTTGGAAGGCCAGTGGGGCTTACTTTCCAGAGAGCCAGAGTACTGTGGGAAATGGATACTCCACTTTTACAGGGCATACACAAAACATTACATGCTCCAGGACCCAGGGCAGAAGCAATAATTTGAAAGACCCTGGGTCAGATCCATTTGCTGATCTTTGAATGCTTCCTGAAGAAGCAGGAGGCTACAGGAGATCACCCTAGGACATAGACACTAATGACAGCCACCCGGGGAGCTTGTTGTACCATGGCCACTGGTGCTGGAAGAGCCACTTTGAAGTACTCCATCTAGTTCATCACCACTGGGACTCACCTCCAACTACCAGCCTGTAGGCAGAAGTACTGGAGTACCAGGACACCTACCTGCCTGTGAGCACAAGCACCAGGACCCACCCAGCAACTAGCCAGAGGGGGACAGAACCCCAGCCACCAGCAAGCAGGCTGCCTTAAGACCCTCTGAGACCACAGCCATCTCAGGATACATCCCAGTCTGGTGGGCCCAGGTCCAGGCCCCCCACACCAGCACACCACACTAGCCCCAAGCCCCAGGACCTTGCAGCCAGAGACTCTGGGATTCAATTCTGCCCACTGGTGACAGGAATCAGTCCCCAAACCCCTGGACTCCAGTCCTGCCCACCAGAATGCAGATGCATGAACTTTGGGATCCAGCTCCACAGACAAGAGGACCAGCCCCAGCCCTGGGAATAGCCTCACACATGAGTGGGCAGGTACTATCCCCAAGAACCCTTAGGCCATGGCTCTACTGATCACAGATAGACACCAGCCCCAAGATCACTGCAGCCCCACACCTGTCATAGAAGAACCCAGCCCCACTCACGAACAGTCCAATACCAGCTCTTAGACCCAGGGTCCCTACAGTCATAGATCCCAGGACCTGGCTGTGTCTGCCAGTGGGTAGGCCCAGCTCTAGAATCCCCTGGGCCCCAACCCTGTCCTCCAGCAGGCAGACACAGCTCTGGAACAACTTGGGCCTCAAAGCCAGCAACCTCAGGACCTATTCCCATTCACCAGAGGCCAAATTCCGATCAAAGACCCCTTGGACCCTTCACCACACTGGGATCCAATCTCATTCACCACTGGGCCAACATGAGCTTTGGCACACATCAGAACCCACAGCCAGTTATGTCAGAAACTGACCCTTACCCATGAGGAGACCAACACCAGATCCAAAAACTTCAGCCACATAACTGCCCAGCAACTGCATACAGCTTTGCCCACGGTTGGTGATCACTAGCCTTGGGATTCCCCCCAGGATTCCACAACCAGCCAGCCTGTGACACAGTGCCAACCACCAACCAGTGGCAGGCACCTCCACACAAGGCAGGGCCTGGCAACCAACCAGACCAGGGGTCAGCCATACCTCAAAGACTGCACATAGTGGTCAACTAGCCACAAGAGAAGGACCCACACAGCCCACAGAGGAGGCACCCTGAGAGCAAACAACTCCAGTAACCAGAGGGGAGTGTACGGCTGGGACACAGAGGACATCTTCTGCAAAAGGACACTTTTCCAAGGTTGGGAAACAAACAATCTACTAGAACACAGAAATTAAAACAGCAAAGTAGGCAAAATGGAGCACAGGACATGTTCCAAATAAAGGAACAAGATCAAACCCCAGAAGAACTATCTTTTTAACCTGCTGGATTCTTATACAATAGAACCAATCCCATTTACCATTGCACAAAAAAGAATAAGATATCTAGGAATAAATCTACCTAAAGAGGTAAAAGACAAGTATTGAAGATGACATAAACAGATGGAAAAATATACCATGTTCATGGATCTAAAACATTAATGTTACTAATATTACCCAAAGTAATCTGTAGATTCAATACAATCCTTAGAAAATATATATGGTGTTTTTCACAGAATTAGAAAAATAATTCTAAAATTTGTATGGAAATATAAAAGACCCTGAACAGCCAAAACAATCTTGTATAAGAAGAATAAAGCTGATGGAATCATGCTCCCTGACTTCAGACTATACTACAAAAGTTAAGCAATCAAAACAGAATAGAACTGGCGCAAAATAACACAGAGATCAACAGAACAGAAAAGAGAACCCAGAGAGAAACTCATAAACTTACCGGAAGTTCAGTCAGTTCACTCACTCAGTCATGCCTGACTCTTTGTGACCCCATGGACGGCAGCATGCCAGGCCTCCCTGTCCATCACCAACTCTTGGAGTTTACCCAAATTCATATCCATCAAGTCAGTGATGACATCCAACCATCTCATCCTCTCTCGTGCCCTTCTCCTCCTGCCTTCAATCTTTCCCAGAATCAGGGACTTTTCAAATGAGTCAGTCCTTCGCATCAGGTAGCCAAAGTATTGGAGTTTCAGCTTCAACATCAGTCCTTTCAATGAACACTCAGGACTGATCTCCTTTAAGATGGATTGGTTAGATCTCCTTGCAGTCCAAGGGATTCTCAAGAGTCTTCAGCACCACAGTTCAAAAGCATCAATTCTTCAGCACTCAGCTTTCTTCACAGTCCAACTCTCACCTCCATCCATGACTACTTGAAAAACCATAGCCTTGACTAGATGGACCTTTGTTGACAAAATAATGTCTTTGCTTTTTAACAGGCTGTCTAGGTTGGTCATAACTTTTCTTCCAAGGAGCAAGCATCTTTTAATTTCACGGCTGTAGTCACCATCTGCAGTGATTT
This sequence comes from Bos javanicus, assembly GCF_032452875.1. Lineage (NCBI taxonomy): Eukaryota > Metazoa > Chordata > Mammalia > Artiodactyla > Bovidae > Bos > Bos javanicus. The sequence goes on from NC_083875.1 coordinate 20,262,755, forward strand.
TGGAGCCCAGAAAAATAAAGTCAGCCACTGTTTCCACTCTTTCCCCATCTATTTCCCATGAAGTGATGGGACCAGATGCCATAAACTTGGTTTTCTGAATGTTGAGCTTTAAGCCAAATTTTTCACTCTCCTCTTTCACTTTCATCAAGAGGCTCTTTAGTTCTTCACTTTCTGCCATAAGGGTGGTGTCATCTGCATATCTCAGGTTATTGAAATTTCTCCCAGCAATCTTGATTCCAGCTTGTGCTTCTTCCAGTCCAGCATTTCTCATGATGTACTCTACATAGAAGTTAAATAAGCAGGGTGACAGTATACAGCCTTGACAGACTCCTTTTCCTATTTGGAACCAGTCTGTTGTTCCATGCCCAATTCTAACTGTTGCTTCCTGACCTGCATACAGGTTTCTCAAGAGGCAGGTCAGGTGGCTTGGTATTTCCATCTCTTTCAGAATTTTCCACAGTTTATTGTGATCCACACAGTCAAAGGCTTTGGCATAGTCAATAAAGCAAAAATAGATGTTTTTCTGGAACTCTCTTGCTTTTTCGATGATCCAGTGGATGTTGGCAATTTGATCTCTGGTTCCTCTGCCTTTTCTAAAACCAGCTTGAACATCTGGAAGTTCACGGTTCACGTATTGCTGAAGCCTGGCTTGGAGAATTTTGAGCATTACTTTACTAGCATGTGAGTTAGTATGATAAGTTAACCTCCAACAAAAAAAAATAAGAATAGATGATTGAGCAAAGATAGTCTCTTCAATAAGTGGTGCTGGGAAAACTGGACAGTTACCTGAAAAAAAAATTAAATTAGAACATTTCCCACACAATTAAAAAAATGCTGGAATAGATTAAGGACCTACATGTAAGAATGGATACTACAAAACACCTAGAGAAAAATATAGGCAGAATACTCTTTGCCTAAGTCAAAGCAACATTGTTTTTGGATCTGTCTCCTAAAGAAAAGAAAATAAAAGGAAAAATAAACAAATGGAACTTACCTAAACTGAAAAGCTTTTGCACACCCAAGGAAATCATGAAAATGAAAAGATGGTCTACTAAATGATAGAAATACTGGCAAATGATATTAACAATAATCTAAAATGTATTTTAAAAAGCTCATAAAAATCAACATCAAAAACAAACAGTTCAATTAAAAATGGGCAGAACCTGAATTAATATTTTCCATGGAGAAATGGAAATGGCCAACAGGCACACAAAAAGATGCTCAACACTGCTAATCACAAGGGAAATGCAAATCAAAATCACAATGAAATTTCACCTCACACCTGTCAGAATGGCTATAATCAAAAGATCACAAATAATAAATGTTTGCAATGATACGGAGAAAAAGGAACCCATGTATACTGTGGGGATGTAAAGTGGTGAAGCCACTATGAAAAACAGTATGGAGTTTCCTCAAAAACTAAAAATAGAACTACCACAGCTACATGATCCAGTAATTCCATTTCTGGCTATATATCTAAAGGATATGAAACCCTCAAAAAGATACATACATCCCAGTGTTCACAGCAAAATAAGATTCACAAAAGCCAAAATATGAAAGCAACCTAACTCAAACATAAAAAGAATAAAATTTGGCCATTTGAAATAACATAGATGGAACTGGACAGTACTAAGTGGAATTAAATCAGAGAATGACAAATATGGTATATTATCACTTATATGTGGAATCTAAAATATAAAATGAATATATAAAACTGAACAAAGGTCACAGATACAGAAAACAAATTAGTGGTTTCAAGTGGAGAAATGGGAGGAGAAGCAAGATAGGAGTAAGAGAGGGAATATTAGGGTAGGGGATTAAAAGGTAAAAACTGCTATGTACTATGGGCTTCTTTTGGTCTCAGCTGTTAAAGAATCTGCCTGCAATGCTGGAGCCATGGGTTCAATCCCTGGGTTGGGAAGATCCCCTGGAGAAGAGAAAGGTTGCTACTTCAGCAGTACACGAACCGGGAACCTACAGATGTATAAACGTGGTTTTAGAAAAGGCCAAGGAACCAGAGATCAAATTGCCAACATTCGTTGGATCATAGAGAAAGCAGGGAATTCCAGAAAAACATCTACTTCTAATTAATTGACCATGCTAAATATTTGACTGTGTGGATCACATTAAACTATGGAAAATTCTTAGAGAGATGAGAGTACCAGACCACCTTATCTGTCTCCTGAGAATCCTGTATGCAGATCAAGAAGCGAAGTTAGGACCAGACATGGAACAATGGAATGGTTCAAAACTGGGAGAGGAGTACAACAAAGCTGGATATTGTCACCCCATTTATTTAACTTATACGCAGAGTACATCATGTGAAATGCCAGATGAATCACAAGCTAGAATCAAGATTGTCAGGAGAAATATCAACATTCTCAGATATGCAGATGACATCACTCTAATAGCAGAAAGCAAAGAGGAACAGAACAGCCTCTTGATGAAGGGTAAAAGAAGAGAGTGAAAAATCTGGCTTGAAACTGAACATTCAAAAACCTAAGATCATGGCAACTGCTTGGCAAATAGAAGGGGAAAAAGTGGAAACAGGGGCTGCTTTATTTTCTTGGGCTACAAAATCACTGCAGATGGTGACTGCAGTCATGAAATTAAAAGATGCTTACTCCTTGGAAGAAAAGCTATGACAAACCTAGACGGAATATTAAAAAACAGAGACGTCACTTTGCTGACAAAGGTCCATATAGTCAAAGACATGGTTTTTCCACTAGTCATATATGGATGTGAGAGGACCATAAAGCACACTGAGTGTAGAAGAATTGATGCTTTTGAATTGTGGCTTTGGAGAAGACTCTTGAAAGTCCCTTGGACAGCCAGGAGATCAAACTAGTCAATCCTAAAGGAAATCAACCCTGAATATTCTTTGGAACAACCAATGCTGAAGCTCCAATACTCTGGCCACCTGATGAGAAGAGCCAGCTCACTGGAAAAGACCGTGATGCTGAGAAAGACTGAAGGCAAAAAGATAAGGGAGTGGTAGAGGAAGAGATAGTTAGATAACACCACTGACTCAATGGACGTGAATGTGAACAAACTCCAGGTGACAGCAGAGGACAGAGGAGTCGCATGCTACAATCCGTGGGGTCGCATAGAGTGGGACACTCCTTAGTGACTGAGCAACGACAACTATGTATAAAGTCAATAAGCTGCAAGGACACATCACACAGTATAAGGAATGTGGCCAATATTTCATAATAACTTTAAATGGAGTATAATCTATAAAAATTTTGAATTACTAAGTGCAGTTCTAAACTGAATAATGCACTTGAATTCTGGAATCAAAGAGGTTTTCAAGTACTTTGAGTTCCTTTCTTTAATGTAGATGGAAAACTGGGTATGGAACATATTTTCAGCTTTGTGACTTAATCTGCCTCCACAAACTGAATGGACAAATGGTTTTAACCAAAGAAGTATTTCCAAGTGAGCATAAAACAGATTGTCTGCCAAAGTTCAAATTTCTTTCAAATGGGGCTTTTAGATTAATTATTACCCACACTCTTGATTGACTAGGCCTGCAAAAAAATAAAGAAAAGAAAAATATGTGTGATTTACTTTTCTGATTAGAAAACTCTGAAATCTCCCTTTTAGTAATGATGTCTTCAGTATGCAAGTAAGATGAGATGGAGGCTCAAAGGTCCAGAGGAAAAGCACAAATTTTTCCTGAGAAGAATTATTTTTACCCAAAATGCCATCTTGTCATCCTCTGCAGCCGTTCAGTCAGGCTCATAAGTTAGTTCAGCTGCACATGCGGCTCATTCCTTATCTAATGGAAAATGATCTTAGTCTGACTGCACTGCTCAGCAGTTGAGAAGCTCTAATTGTTTCCTGTGCAGTCAAAGTTTCGTGTTTTTAAAATGTCTACTCGTTTTTCTTTCCCACTGTATACCCCTTTAATTAAACATCGTCAGCAACTTCAGCATTGGGATATAAAGAATTCTTGGGAGAAACAGATTCCATATGTACTCATTTCAGTCATCTTCTGGGCAGTTTTTCTGCTCCAGTAACCCTCTTTTATTATACTGCCGCTTGGAATAGCCACCACTTTTATTATACTGTCAGTTGGAAGAGCAGCACTACAGTATTCTTGGCTAGCTGTCTTACGTACACGGTCCTGAATCTCCACCAAAAATCTGTGCCAAGAATTTAGTGTGACTTTACTTGTACAAGCGAGAACAAAGGCTCATACTGTTTGACTAGCTAAAAATCATGATGCTCGTGAGTGAAAGATCTAAGGTAAATGTCCCTTTAAATATTAACAGACACATCTATTAACCCTTTTATAATCAGAGACCGACAAGGAATTGACTATTCTAGATTTTACATATACTTCCTTGTTTTAGACTGAGCCCCTCCACTGGATTGTTGGGATGTAACGCTGTTTGAAATATATTCCAGCATCACTCTGCAACTGATGACTTTAAACAGATATCTCAGAAACATAAAACCAACTTCCAAGTAGTCTATGCGACCCAACCTCCATGCCAGAGGATACAATGACACACACTTAATTTGCCCCATTTCCTAAAGGTGAGATTAATTTGATAGAAACAAACAAAAAATAATCCTGAAGGGGAAAAAAATCACCACCACCACAACAAACCAACCCACTTAATCTGAATTCAGAGGTTCTGGCTAGTTCAAACAATGAATAAAGAAAATGGGAAGAATACAATTTGCAGCAATTTTGCAAAAGAGAACAACAACAAAAAAACCCCTTACTTTACAAATAGCTCTGGCTTCATATCTAACCAAGCAAGCAGCTAGGCAGAGGCAGATAATAATGTGATTACTCTGGTAATGATATGCATTAGATACATTATGGGAAACAATAGTGCTCCCTACTGAATGCAGTCAATCCAGTTATTGATTTTTCTTAATGTTAAAAGCGCTACTCTAAAACTGAAAAGAGATATCCTTTATTTATTCTCTTTCCCTTTCAGTTTCCAAGTCCATAGATCCTTTGATGCGAAGTAGTATACCAAGATAATGGAGTAATGTATATCTAATCTGACACCTACTGGGCCAGGCTAATGTTTCAGATAAAAACTGCTAGGATACTGCTGCTCATGAAAAAAGCAATCCATGATAGGAAAAAATCTGAACTTCCTTTTCATTTTTCTTTAGGTTTGTTTTCTAAATCATCCTTGGAAATCAAGCATACTTTTTTCTTTCAAATCATAATGGTAATAATACTGATTAGTCCACAGATCAGGTAAAGCTCGCAGGTCTACATTAAAATGCTCTTTCCAGTATAAGTTTCACCTATTTAAGCTTTCAATACATTATCATTGTATAGTAAACAGGGACATATGTACCTGGACACACTACCCTTTTAAGCCTCTACCACTACAGTTTAAATCACTTGCTTCTACAAACATAACACACACAGACATACTCATCTCCTACCTTGCCCTCTTCTTAATGCTTCCTCTTAAATTAATATTCAGTATCCATAGGGTTGCAAAGTATCCACAGTTGCAAAGAGTCAGACACAACTGAAGTAACTCAGCACAGCACACACACACACACACATACCTGTAGCTAAGCATGTCTAATAAACATGAGAACAAATATTTCAATAAATAGAAAACAATTGGCAAATTTCAACTTTCCTTTTCACTTAGCAGATATGGTATTTTTTCGTCTTTATTAAATATGATTTCACACTGTCTTTGTCAAGAGAATAATTAAGTAAAATAGTGGACTGGTGCCAAAAGCTCCTTTTATGACTGATTTGTTCCATCAGAAAAGCCACACAGTGTATTTGCACCCATCCTCTGCCTGATGCCTGATACTCATTTCCTTCATTCATCTCATGCCTCTATCACTTTTTTTTAATAACTCTAGAGGATAGTAAGAAATTTTTCCTCTTGTCATTTTCACTTGGCCAATTTCATTTAAACTGCCCCCAGAGGATCTGAAACAGCATGTCCAAGGTGACAGACCTAAGATCAGTAACAAAGGAACTAAAAAGCATTTCAATACCCTCAATTTAATCAATGCAAATCATATGTGCATTTCTATTGAACTTTTCCATACATTTTAACAGTGGAGAATCAAAACTAAAAAGTAATTCAGTTTTATCAATCTACCTAAAACAAGATCTTCCCTACGTCTGTTAAAATTACTAAGATGAGAAAAATTGCTTAATTTTTAAAGATTTTTCCACATGACAAACTTTTCATTTAGTATATTGCTTACTTGGCCTAAAGCCATGTAGGTGAATGCAGTAAAACATTTTGGCCTGGTATAGAAAAGCAAACAACATCAGAAATTAATTATTCAACTTTTCTAAATGGCTCTAAGCCCAGTTAAGATTATTTCCTCCAATTATTAACATGGAAATGTAAAGTACAAAGCACTTAGGATGAGAAATAATTCTGTTTTTCTTTTCCCTATTTTCCCTTTTCTATCCAATAATCCTTTGGGAGAGACTAATTCAGATAGGTTGTTATTCAAATGGCTTCCCAAGGATAAATCTTTTTTTCACGTTTTCTCTTCCACTTTACACTAAAATTCTCTTCCGAGAGCTTTCTATGACTTCTTCTTTGGCTAAAAGAATTTTGAGATCTCTTATGTACCTGAGTTGGCCAAAAAGGCTTTCTGCATATAGTTTCTTGAACATTTGCCAAATCTTGTGCTATAGATATTAGAAGGCTTTTAAGTTACTACAAGAGGCCTTTACATCAATATGTTTATCAAAGGTTATCTGTACCCTGAATATAGTTTATGTCCTACACTATACATTCTGATTTTTATTTTAGTTATGCAGTAATGTACAAAATAGAAACTAATTTCAAAGCACTATCAAATTAAAAATGGTATTTGATCCTACTTTCTTCTTTGCTGAAAAAAATATTAAGTAGATCTGAAAAAATATCTATTATAAAAAAGTCTGAAATGCTTAGGGAATAACTGCTCTGGAGTTGGTATAGACCTGTATAAAAAGTAGAAACCATAAACCTTTTAGCAGAAAGTGTCAATGGTAATATATCCAAATGGATTACTTTTGCTTTACTTACTCCTTGTCCATGCTTAAAGTTTTCATAAAATGGAGAAACTAACATAACCATAAATTATTTCCATCTAGAAAAGCATATAATGATGATTTTATTAAAAATAGGTATTCTAGGAGTTCCTTGGTGGCTTAATGGTTAGGATTCCAGGCTTTCACTGCCATGGCCCACATTCCACCCCACTCAGGGAATATCCCACAAGCAGTGTGGCACATGGAGAAGGCAATGGCAACCCATTCCAGTACTCTTGCCTGGAAAATCCCATGGATGGAGGAGTCGGGTGGGCTGCAGTCCATGGGGTCGCTGCGAGTCGGGCACGACTGAGTGACTTCCCTTTCACTTTTCACTTTCTTGCATTGGAGAAGGACATTACAATCCATTCCAGTGTTCTTGCCTGGAGAATCTCAGGGACGGGGGAGCCTGGTGGGCTGCCGTCTATGGGGTTGCACAGAGTCGGACATGACTGAAGCAACAGCAGCAGCAGCAATGTGGCATAACCAAAATAAAAATAGTTATTCATTAGTTTGTTAGTTTGATGAGTACAAATACAATATATTGCCTTATACTTTAATGTCCATTTCACACACGTGTATTGTATTGATGCTTTTGAACTGTGGTGTTGGAGAAGACTCTTGAGAGTCCCTTGGACAGCAAGGAGATCAAACCAGTCAATCCTAAAGGAAATCAACCCTGAATATTCATTGGAAGGACTGATGCTGAAGCTCCAATACTTTGGCCACCTGATACAAAGAGCTGACTCATTGGAAAAGACCCTGATGCTGGGAAAGATTGAGGGTGGGAGGAGAAGGATGTGACAGAGGATGAGATGGTTGGATGATATCACCAACTCAACGGACATGAATTTAAGCAAACTACAGAAGATAGCTGCAGTATATGGGGTCACAAAGAGTCAGACATGACTTAGTGACTAAACAACATTACACTGAATTTTTACAAGAGTCACAAATTTTTTCAGCCTTGATTTCTTAATTGTAAAATAATAATATCTATCAAGTTGGCCTGGGGTTTAGACAATTTATGCAAATTACCTGTAGCAGTGCGTGCTCAGTAGGAGGTTTCATAAGTAAAAGCTTCTTCCCCTAAATATCACAACTCTTGAGTGAAAAACAAAAGGGTCATCAGCCACTACCGTACAAGCAACAAAAATGAAATGCAAAAATAACTGAGAAGATGTTCCATGTTAACACAGTGAGTAAGGACTAGGACCCAGGCATTCTGCCCCTAGCCTAATTTATTCATTCACTTACAATCATATTTTACAGGTTATGGGGATGTAGCAATAAAACAGACAAAATTCTAGCTCTCATGGATCTTATGCTTCAATGAGAAGAAAATAAACGATCAGCATGTCATGTGACAGTAAAGCAAAATAAAGCAGACCAAAGGGATGAAAACTGATGGAGTTGACAAGGGTGCGTCATTTCATGTTGGATCTTGGGAATAAACCTCTTTGATGAAATCTTACTTGAGCAGAGATCTGAAGGAAGTAAGGGAGTGAGGCATGTAGGTATGCAAGGATGATTGCTGTGTTTTAGAGACAGCAGGGCAGTCAGTGGGTCTAGAGCAGGTAGGGTATAAAGATGAAATCAAATAGTCTAAGCAGACAGCAGATACTTTTGGTGCGGTGTAGTCCTTTGTTCGGAGAAGGCAATGGCACCCCACTCCAGTGCTCTTGCCTGGAAAATCCCATGGATGGAGGAGCCTGGAAGGCTGCAGCCCATGGTGTCATGAAGAGTTGGACACGACTGAGCGACTTCACTTTCACTTTTCACTTTCATGCATTGGAGAAGGAAATGGCAACCCACTCCAGTGTTCTTGCCTGGAGAATCCCAGGGACGGGGGAGCCTGGTAGGCTGCCGTCTATGGGGTCACACAGAGTCGGACACGACTTAAGTGACTTAGCAGCAGCAGTCCTTTGTTCTTATTACACTGCATCATGCTTTTCAGTGAATCACTGTTGTTTCGACTGTGGTACACAAACTCTTTTCTAGTATCTCTCTTCTTTCTCTTCCCACCATTAATTAGTAGGCTTTGTCAATACTCCAACAATAACGTTGCAAAAACTAAAGTTTACAATGCCTTTGTAAATACACTGCTTGTCAGTCATCGCGGTGAAGGTGTTGTCAATTACAATTCACAGATGAGGGAATGGAGACACAGAAGCCCTGGCTTATTTCTACAGAGCCATAATTTCATAAAGCAATATGCTTAATTTTGAAATGCTAATCCCACTGCACCATGCCTCTAACCCCACTATTCTACTTCTCAATATGCTCCTAGAATAAAAGCTCCATTTAGAGTTTTCTCTGACAGTAGGAAGGTTTGGTTCAGAAAGAGGTAATATCTCAAAATCACAAAATGCACTTAAATGTAACATGTGTGAAATATTTTGTATCAAGATGCTGAAAAGAATAGGATTTGCTCAGAAGAGAAAATCAGCTATTTACTAGAGCTAAGTTTTCAACAGAAAATAGTCAATATGATGTCTTAGTAAAAATGTAGTTTATTGCATGGATTGAATGTGGTTCTTCTTAAGTTTACTTTGGGGAACATGATTCCTAACTTTGTACACATATATACACACACAGAGAGAAATACATTAAATTAAAAAATAAATAAAATTTCCATCTAAGTTTTATATATCAAGTTTGCTTGAAATCAAACATCTTTAAAAGTACATTTTATGAAATATCTTCAGTAACTTGACCATACCTTTGTTGTTAGTTGCTAATTTGTGTCTGACTCTTTTGCAACCCTATGGACTGCATCCCACTAGGCTCCTGTTCATGGGATTTCCCAGGCAAAAATACTGGAGTGGGTTACCATTTCCTACTCCAGGGGATCTGCTTGACCCAGCAACTGAATCCTCATCTCCTGAGTCTTCTGCAATGGTAGGAGGATTCTCTACCACTGAGCCACCTGGGAAGCCCCAACCATACCTTCAGTTCAGTTCAGTTCAGTCACTCTGTTGTGTCTGACTCTATGCGACCCCATGAATCACAGCATGCCAGGCCTCCCTGTCCATCACCAACTCCCGGAGTTCACTCAAACTCATGTCCATCGAGTCTATTCCATTTTTATGATTAACCATTAATAGACATGCATCACATAACATCAAGGAAACAAATAATTTATCTCTCAACTCCATACCTAAAGTTAGAAAATTTGGGTGAGTGACATAAATTAACAGGAACTTCCATAGGTATTTTGTTCATAGCCAGAAAACATTCAAGATTTCTCCATAGCAGAATTAATCTACATGCTGGCCAGCCATCATACTTAATTAAATTTGTAAGGGTCACATCAGAGGTAAAGAATATTATCCACATGGGTAATGCAATAGGAATACTAATTCACTCAAAGGAGTCTCAGTTGCCCTTTCAGCTTCACCTTTTCTTATAGAAATTCTTATTGTGAGAATAAAAATACCAAGCTAAGCACATCTACTAACTCACACCCTTGTTTGGGCCCAATTTAAATGTCTCATAAAATCATCCATTACTATGGGCAATAAGTATTTATATTGAGGCTTCATCCATCTGTTCTCATTCAAATAAAGGAGGATATTATTTGTATACAGGAAAAAATTCTGTCTCAAGGAAATGTGTCTTAGCTGTTTGCTCACCACAGTGATACTCAGAGTACAGTAGTTTTTGTGTGTCATTCCTACTGGGCATAAGTTACTGATTTAAATATTACAATTAGCAAAGCTAGAGATCGTTATCAAAATTCGCCACCTTACTCTCGTAATTCCTTCAAGCAGATTGCCCTTTTATGGTACCTTCTTCCCATCAACCAGCTACAGACAAGCTGCTTCTTGATGATTAAAGCTCAGATTCTATCAAGGACTAAGACTGTTCATAATTTTCTAACAAACAGATTAAGCTCATATATATTTGCCAGTTGCTTATTAATGTGCCAGAATCCTTCTGAGTTGCTTGATTTATTAAACAGAAAGTCAATGAAAAAGAGCACAGAACTTTGGGAATAAGCAGACATCAGCTAAAATCCTGAATCTTACAAATGGTGTGAAATCATGCAGGTTGTTTAACCTCATTGAGCTTCAGTTTTCTTAAGGATAACATGCTGATAATACTCTACCTCAGAGCATTGTTTCTGATTCAAATGAGATAATGCTCAGAAAGTATTCAATAAGTATGTATAAGTATTATAACTATATAATATTTATTTAATTATAAAAATATTATATGTGCATATGCGTTTATATATGCCATTCTATTTCCCTTGGGTACATATCATCTGTAAACACTACACAAAAACTAACTTTATGTTCACAAACTTCAAATGTATTGACTTAATATAATCCTAAATCATTAAAGCTAAGTTATATTGGTGAATTGAAAAAGTTACTGCATCAGTCAGCTATTTCAGCATTAAGTACTACATGCATTAAAAAACTTGGTTTAGTCTTGTCCCATATCTTCAATCCGTATCATTCATAACCCTGACTTCCATCCCATACCATTCATAAAAAGCATTTCTTAGGTCCAAATTAATTTGACTCAATAAATACAAATTGAGAATCGATTTTACACAAGATAGTCCTAAGTGCTGAAGAATGGAGAAAATTTAAGAAAATATTTCCTGCTAAAAAATAAATGACTCTACTTTGGAAGTGGGCATTCACATTATACCACATCACTAATATCAAAGGATTATTCATATGAACAGATGCTTATCAAAATTCATCATCTAACTCCTTCATAATGATTTGAAACCCGTGCTGCAATAATAAAACAATAAATAGTATAATTAACATGGTTTAGAAGAATGAACAATACCTTAACATAAGAGAATTATAGACTCTACTATTCTACTGCTCTAGATCTCAATTCACCTATTTGGAAAACAATGAGTTTGGAGTATCCAATTTGTCTTATAATTATTTTCCCCTGATTTCAAATATTTATCCAATTAAAAATGTAAATTTTTTAGCCCTTGGCTAGTTAAATGTTTTAGTTATCACAATCAAACATGTTGACCAGTTGTGACATTTATAGCTACTTTTAGTATAAAATTAATGTCAACTCATTAAAAACTTAAGGAAGTCAAATAAAACTGGAAACAAGGGCAATATAAGATTTTTCCACAAAAATATTCAAGATAAGTATGCTGAAGTTTCTCCTATCTAAGTGTGTTAGGAAATGTGGGTGAATCCTCACACACACAATTTTTTCCCAAATGGTTATAATCCTAACTATTTTATGCAAAAGATTTCTTAAAATTCACTTTATGATCATCTGATACTGGGAGTTAGAATGGAAAATGTTTGCTGGGAATTTTCTTAGAATACATATAGGATAAAAAAGTACTGAACACATTTTAAATGTAAATAAGTCAATTTACTGAACTTAATTTGGATTGCAACTCAGATAAAAGATGTGCTAGAATAACTTCATCATTTTCATTTTCAGAATAGACAATACAAAATCCTACTACACAGTTTAGGGTAAACCTGGCCAAGATTAGGTTCCATTTAAAGATAAATTCTTTCCCAACTGCTAAATCTACCACACACACATACCATATACATGCCTCAAAATTGTGAGAGAGACAGAGAAAAGGTGTTTGCATATGTATGTGTGTATTTATAGGGTGTGTGTGTAGAGTGTGTGTTTGGCTGGTGGTTAATATAAAGATAAAACTGCCAGGGAAATATTTTTTACTCATAAGCTTTGGGTAGAGTGACTGTTTCATTATACTTGCAATTGTCATTTCAAAGCTCTGTCTCTAGTTTCTTACAGCTCTGCTAGCTCTGTGATATAACTAGATGGAGATCATTCTACTGTGACCAAGTTACATCTCAATATAGAACCCTCATTTTTCATGTCTCCTGCTTAAAAACAAACAGCAAGCTCCAGAGAAAGACATGCAGCTAACTGATATGAACCTGAACTAGAACAGTGGCATTTTCAGAAATGAAATGAACAGTTCTCAAAGGATTCATATCTTAAATTTTTATCTGCAAAGACCTTTCTAAAATCTTGCTCTTTGAGATATGAACTAGTTTTTCATCTCCCGAGGCAGGTCAGCACTAAGCTGTGTGTGATAGTGGTTGCATGGCAATTTGGGGGGCAAGAATTATTTTCTTCTGAATTTCTCACCTAATAGCTACATTTCTTGCCTCTCACAGGAACATTTGTGCTTAAGATTTTTATATTCAGCAAGAAAAATTTCGGAAGCCATGCTTTATAATAAGCTAATGATTCACATGTAACCAAAACATTGAAAAGAAATGACATATACGATTTAGTCAAATGTAAGTTTATTTTTGCCTCCTATTGTCCGTATAAAATGTATCCAGTGGAGAAAGAAGCTCCCTATACATTTTCATATGGAGAATTCTATAAAAACTTTAACTTACAAAGCCTAGTCTTACTTCAGTAATTAAACATGCCCAATTCAATTTATCAACAGTTTAATGATTTTTTACATATTTTCTTTCTCTGGAGCTAAGACCTGTAGCTAGCCTGCTTGCCTTCAGGGCAAAGGTATAGTTGATGGACTCCTTTCTTTTTCTGCTCTGGTTTTCCACCTCTTTCTCAAATCCACTGCTGTATTTTGAAGCTCCCTAAGGTCAAACATTGGCGGCCAAGAGAAGTCAGGGCAGGAAAATGCTTTCTTGCTTGTTCTCTGGGCCAGGAAGATAGCAGAGCCATGCATATTCCTCCAAGAGCCCCTCAGTGTCCCCTGGTCTGCCTCTCTGGCTACTCCTTCAGGCGCAACCCTGGTTCCTGGGTTGTCTGCAACCTCCACATGCTATTGGAGTGCTCTGGTGCCCTGGGCAAGACTAAACTTCAGTTCGCATCCCTCTCTACTGTACTCAGTATAAATTTGGCTACTTTCTGCCAGCAGCCTCCTACTTTGTTGGCTTCCCTGGTGGCTCAGCTGGTAAAGAATCTACCTGCAATGTGGGAGACCCGGGTTTGATCCCTGGGTTGGGAAGATCCCCTGGAGAAGAGAAAGGCTACCCACTCCAGTATTCTGGCCTGGAGAATCCCATGGGTTGTATAGTCCATGGGGTCGCAAAGAGTCAGACACAAATGAGGGATTTTCACTTCCTACTTCCTTACTTTGCTCAGCCAGATTTGGCTTTATCCCTCCCCCATGTGGTCCTTCAACTGCAGGGAATGAATATCAAGGGAAGTTCAGTTGATATATTTAAAGTCCAGTTGAAGCTCTATACCTGTCAAAGTAGAGAGATGATTTTCTCTCAACCCTTTGCTATAGGAAGAAATGTTCACCAGAGCCATGGAAGCAATTCTCATATATCTAATTTTATGATTTCTCTAAGGTGGTCTCACATTTACCAGAGGACTCAACAATTTTGGTGTTTGGTGCCTAAGCTGAAAGGTTAATTTTATCTTGTTACAGTTACACATGTAAAACATATCTGATATATACAATATGACACAATATCTTATCTGTAACATATGCTTACTTAATGGTAGTTGTCATTATTACTGTCACCACCATCAATATAATACTTATCACCAATGGAGAAGTGTATCTTACTCACCCAAGTCTTAAGTTTTCACTTATATTCAAATGTATCAGTCAAGATCTGGAAACAATCTAGATATCTATTAACAGGTAACGGATAAACAAATTTTGCTATATTCTTAAAGTGCAATACTACTCAGCAATAACAGAATGAACTACTGATATAAACAACACGTGTTTAGCTGCTCAGTCATGTCCAATTCTTTGCAACCCGAGCGACTGTAGCCTGCCAGGCTCCTCTGTCCATGGGGATTCTCCAGGCAAGAACGCTGGAGTAGGTTGCCATCCCCTCCTCCAGGGGATCTTTCCAACCCAGGGATTGAACCCAGGTCTCCACATCTAAGCCCTCAAACAACATAGTTGAGTCTTAAAATAATTATGGTGAGTGACAGAAGCCATATTCACAAAAGAGTTCATGCTGTATCATTCTGTTTATATAGAATTCCAGAAAATAAAAAGTATTCAAAAGATAGATAAGTTTTTGCTTGGGGAAGTGGGTGATGGCAGAGAAATAAGGGTGATAAGTATTACAAAAGGCATGGGAAACTGGGGTTTGATGAATGTGTTTACTATCTTGACTCTAGTGATGGTCATATTTGTGTATATATACATACACACACACATATATATATATAATATATATATACAGGAAAACATAAAATTATACACTAAATATATTCAGCTTATTGTATGTTATTTATACCTCAATAAAGCTCTTTATAAAATATTTAAAAAACAAAAGTGTGGACATCCCACTAAGTTATCAGAATATTAATGAGCTTTCATCAAAGTCTTCTCAGACTAGTTTGTGATCATTGCATTTCTAATTTATATCAGGAACTTTGTTTATTTCTCAATTGATCCACATAGTCAAGATTAATATCTTGTGAAAGGTTTAGGTTATTCACTTGACTTCTAGCCACTTTTATATTTTTCTGTCAATTTGAATATAATATTTTTTCTAAATATATTAATCTGTTTTGATTTACATATTATATATGAATACAACTAAATTATGTATTTATTTTTAAATTTGTCATTTGCTGGAAATTCATATAAATTCTATTAGCTTTTCAGTGTTCTCTCTTGGGTTTCAGGGCAATCTGTTTGGAATTTGTAACTTCTAATATATTTAATTGGGTATTTTCATTGAAATATAGAAAGAGGAATGTCTGCCATCGCCATATCACAAAATTTTGACCCAAAATCTGCCATGTTTTTAATCACAATAGTTATATTCCTACAGATAAGCTGATAGAAAATAATTTGCCCTACATGATATTGTACACTATTTTTAAGACCAACTGTCTAAATTCTCTATAAGTACCTCTCTGTTACATGGATATTAAAACACAAACACCTACCTTGCATAAAAGCTGTGAAATCTGCAATGCTGTTTTTAGGAGCTATGAGTTCCTTTTAAGAAATTTTAAGTAACTTTTCACTTAGTTTTTAGATTGAAGCACAGTGCATCAGACAGAAAATCTGGCTAGTCTTTGTTTTGAAAGCCTTTATGGTTTAGAGTCTTAGGCCACAGAAAACCTGTGTGAAATGTAGAGAGATTTCCCAAATGTCCCCTGCCCCAGTAGACGTACGGCCTCCGCCATTATTAACATCCTTCACCAGAGTGGGACATTTGTTAAAAACTGATGAACCTACATTGACATCATTGTCACCCAAAGTCTACAGTCTACATTAGGGTTCACTCTTAATAGGCAATGCACATTCTATAGGTTTGGATAAATGTATGACAGGTATCTATCATTACAGTATCATAAAGACTAGTTTCAGCACCCTGTAAATCCTCTCTACTTGCCTTTTATACTATTTATCTCTTGTCCCTACACCCTCCCTCAACCTCTGACAACCACTGATGTTTGTACTGTCTCTATAGTTTTGCCTTACTGCTGCTGCTGCTGCTAAGTTGCTTCAGTCGTGTCCGACTCTGTGCGACCCCATAGACGGCAGTCCACCAGGCTCTCCCGTCCCTGGGATTCTCCAGGCAAGAACACCAGAGTGGGTTGCCATTTCCTTCTCCAATAGTTTTGCCTTACTAGCAACTAACAATTAAGAAATTGTATTTAAGGAAAGAATAAGTTATATTTATTTGGGTAGTATCAAAATTTTGAAAGCACTTTCACATATACTGTACAATTTTTTCCACAGAACATCCCTGCATTATGAGTCAAAGTTAACAAAATATGAAATCACGTAGGCACTAAAACAATGAACTTATAAACTCTCAATTTCATGTTTTTTCTACTAATCTCTGGAAGTATAGATGTTATGGTAGGTAAGTGTAAGTCCTGGAGTTGGCCTGCTTAAATCTTAAACCCACCCCTAGTTACATAACTTTAAACAAGTTTTCTTGTCTGATCAAGCCATATTTTTTACCATCTTTAACACAGGCACAGTGACAGTATCTTCATTACTAGACTGTCATGATGATGAAGTGATATGATGTACACAAAGCTCTTCACATCAAATTTTATCATAGCATGTGCTCAGTAATTACTATATTTTTAGTATATTTTAAACGTATGAACAGTAATAATTTTGCAAATCCCATTTTTTAAAAAGATGAGAAAAATGTAATGATAAGTGCATTCATTGGCTGTCCAACTATGATTATGGTCCATTTTTCTAGTGACCTTGATTGGCAAACAAGCAGTTTTAAAATAGGATTGCTTGAAAGTATAAATTTACTGCAGGATAAAGATTAATAGATAGTATGAAAGGGAATTTTATTTTATGCTGCACAAAGCTTGTTATTTTCTGTGATAAGTTATTCAACATTCCATTGATACCAGAACATAATAGCAAATTCAAACATTTCAATGAGAACTTTAAAAACAAAAACTGGAATATAGTGTATTAAGAAAGGTCCTATCATTATACCCTGTGTCATCTGCAATGTAACTATGACATACAGACACACCCACGTACGCAGGAGCACACACCATGAAAGCCCAGAAAAATAAAATTAGGTGCCTGAGGGCTTGATACCTGAATCTGAACAATTCCAATAACCCTTCAGAATGCTGCATTTGGAGGAAGACTGCTCATTTCAGCTTCAATCACTTCACTAGTAAAATAAGGACAACATTACTTCCACTGAGAGTCTTATGTCAGGTACATGGCTTATAGCATATGGCTCCAGTCTCCTAACTATTCTGAAGGCTCAAGCTCCATGCTTGCCTGTTCATCAAAGAAAAACCACTCATACAACATGCTTTACACATTCCTGACCAAAGAACAAATTCCTACAAAACTTGAAATCATTTAATCATTTATGAGGAGATTATGTTATTTCTTATAGACATGGATAAAGAAAGTGATCCTATGTTTTAATTATAGGGAGAATAGACAAAAATGCTTCGGATGGGCAGGGAACGTGGAGAATACTAGCCTGGTAACTCCACAACTTGGCACTGAATTCGAAATAATTGATGCCACAACATGCCAGACCTTGCTGAAACAGTAGGTAGGCCAAGCAGAAGATGGAGGGAATGAGACACTGTGAGTTAGAATGACAGAGAGAGGAATCCCATGTTTCATTCATCTTCTCATGTAAAATATTTCCTAACTGGAAGAACATCTTTAATCAGAAGTAACCTTCTCAATGAGGCCCTCTCTGACACTCTATTTAAATTACAGTTATCTTCCTTTCCTGATATATTTTCACCATTGTAATTATCAATTCTACTTTTTTAGATCATTATCTGTCTACTCCTACTAAAATGTGAGCTCTATTGAAGGCATGGATTTCATGCTTTGCTCCTGATTGTGGTCCTACCACCTATACCAATGCCTGACAAGAGGAAGCTCCTCAGTGAATGGTGAACTAGCCATGAATCATGACACTGCGGTGAGCCTGGGGGAGCTGAGAAAAGAGTAATACAGCTAGATTTGTGTTCACTCACAGTCTTCTGTGTCTGACTGCTAATTAAAGAAAGAAAAGTCTAATTCTGGCACTTCATACAAAGATGATCCTTGGGATGCTATTTCCAAAAGAAACAGACATTTGCACCTAGATTTTTCTTTTAACTTTTAATTTTGTATTGGGGTATAGCTGATTAATAATGTTATGATTGTGTCAGGTGGAGAGCAAAGGGACTCAGCCATATATACACACATGTATCCATTCTCTGCTCTTAGATTTTATCAAGTCTTAATTCTAATGCAGTCCCCTTTTCTGGGCAAACTTCAAACTCATGGCAGGGCTCCACAACTGACATACTTCTGAATGTTTCCTGTTAGAAGGGTACTCAAAGTTCCACATTTTACTGGTGAAATGTCAAAGCAGTTTTTCATTAACATCATTTTTAAATGCTTTGTAAAAAAAAAAAAACTATGTACAGCTTCCAAATACTTACTAAGTTCTGGAGCTAGCAGTGGTTGCCTATAGATCTTGGAACTGGGATTCCATTTTCTCTTCCCTAATCCTGGAAATGGTATCTGAATGCTGTGGCTTTCTGTACAGTATGGATTCACACTGCCTCAGTCTTCATTCTAGATTTGACACTTATTAGACCTATTGAGGCAAGTTACTTAATATTTCCAGCCTTAGTTCTCTCACCATAGACATGATAACAGTATCTCCTTCATAGAGCTGCAATTCACATAAATGGTGTGATGCAGTCTGAACCTCTTGGCATGATGACTGGCAATTGTGTGTGCTCAATAAACATTGGGCTTCCCTGGTAGCTCAAGTGGTAAAGCATCTGCCTGCAGTGTGGGAGACCTGGGTTTGATCCTTGGGTCTGGAAGACCCCCTGGAGAAGGAACTGGCAACCCATTCCAGTATTCTTGCCTGGAAAATCCCATGGATGGAGGAGTCTAGCAGACTACAGTCAATGGGGTTGCAAAGAGTCAGATACAACTGAGTGACTAGCATTTCCACTTTTCAATGAACATTAGGTATTGATGTCATCAAATTTTAAATGTATGAAAGGTAATAATTTATTTTTTCTGCAGGCTGGGTAATCAGTAAGAGGAATGCAATGATAAATGTGTGCATTATCTGCCCAACTCTGACTGCTGGCAGTTTTCTGATAATCTTGATCAGCAAGCCTGTAATTTAAAAATGGAATAATTTGGCCACATGTTAAAGGTATCTCAGTGGCGTGAAGTTTATTTTTTAATGTGTTTCTTGAAATGTCTGCATCTAAAGTATATCATGGATTTCATTTGCATTCTCTTTCCTTCCCACTCCCAACTGTGAAGAAAGTAGGTGGGCAAAACTAGAGAGTGATCAGGAAATGACAGGACTGGTCAGGGGAGATTTCTCTGAGGGAGGGCACACCGTACTGATTCTATAAAGAATGACTGTTGCATTCTTTATAGAGGGGAGGGGAGGAGAAAGCATAGAGAACGGGCAAAGGAGAGGTCAAAATCTCTCAAGAATCCCAAAGGCAATATTGCTTCTGAGCTAAATGGGGTGATAGCAAAATCCATCCTGCCTTTCTTCAATCATGTGAATTATTCTGAAACTCAGTCTTTCCAAGTATTTCCTTTATCAAATATAATCACCTGGTGACAGGTTTCCACGTTCAAGGCTGCATCTCTCAAAGTCATCCCATATTGGACAGATAAGAGAAAGAGGCCACATCCCGTCACTTTGTGAGATGTCATTCTAGTCTTTATAAAGTAATAGAGGTTACCTACTTCCATATTCCTCAAGGTCTAGTCATTCACATGAGAATGGTAAGCATTTAGCCTGTAACTCTTTCCCTCTAATGCCACCTGAGCTCTCATCACCACGTATAAACCAGCAGCCCCATCCACCATCGCTCGCCTTCCCCACCACCCTGCTCTGTATTCCTCCATGGCGCTTATTACTACCAGACATATTATGTAATAATTTGGTTGCATTTATTTTCTGCCTTCTCACACTAAAAGACAGTCTTCATAAAAGCTTGACTTGCTATGTTGTTCACTCTTCCACTTCCAGCCACTAGAAGTATACCTGGTACAGAGCAGGCATTCAACAGATATATAAACATGAATTAAAAATTTCAGGAAACATGAGAAAATTACTCCAATCTTTCCCTTCATAAAGAAACAGTTCTTATGCTTTTCAATGTTAGATAGTTCTGCCAAAGAAGTATTTCAGTATAAGGCAGAAAAAAGTAATGAAAATACTTAGGAAAAGTTTTTAAAGAATCAAAAATACCAAACTATAGTGCATGGCTCCCTATCAGTATCATCACTCAAATCATCATTAATGAAATTAATGATTAAATACATTTTTAAAAGATTTTAAAAATCTAGTCATCTTGCTTGCTTTCTTATAAGAAATAAGATATTTAGAAACATCTGGAGAGTTTATTAAATTTCTCACTTTTACCTGAATAAATGAGATCATGCACAGATAATGACTAGAACAACAATTAACAATACTTGTGTATTTTGAAAAATGCCTTTTTCTAATGATGGTAGTAAATCACCACCAACACCTATTTTTTTCCCCTACATCTTTCCTTTTCCAACAAACACCAGTGGGGGTGGAGGGAAAGGCCAATTTGTCTTGTAAAAGGTCCAGGATTGTAATTTTAGCAAAATCAATCCCAACTTGCTTTTCACTGAGGTGTCACACTCAGCACTGGAATCCGTCCTTGGTCCGTGCAGCAGAACTGAACACATGCCGCTCCATTAGCATTACAGTTGTCTTGCACACATCAATCCCCCGGCTGTCAGTGATAGAGCAGACCCGATAGAAGACACTTGCTGAACAGCTGGAAGGATTGTGTCAAAGTTGTCCTCTACAGCATGCCTGTTATCCTCTCATTAGTCCCTTTTGTGCTCAGAAAGTAAAAAGATCTTCTTGACCTAGATAATCACGATGGTGTGATCACTGACCTAGAGCCAGACATCCTGGAATGTGAAGTCAAGTGGGCCTTAGAAAGCATCACTATGAAAAAAGCTAGTGGAGGTGATGGCATTCCAGTTGAGCTATTTCAAATCCTGAAAAATGATGCTGTGAAAGTGCTGCACTCAATATGCCAGCAAATTTGGAAAACTCAGCAGTGGCCACAGGACTGGAAAGGGTCAGTTTTCATTCCAATCCCAAGGAAAGGCAATGCCAAAGAATGCTCAAACTACTGCACAGTTGCACTCATCTTACACGCTAGTAAAGTAATGCTCAAAATTCTCCAAGCCAGGCTTCAGCAATATATGAACCGTGAACTTCCTGATGTTCAAGCTGGTTTTAGAAAAGGCAGAGGAACCAGAGATCAAATTGCCAACATCCGCTGGATCATGGAAAAAGCAGGAGAGTTCCAGAATCTATTTCTGCTTTATTGACTATGCCAAAGCTTTTGACTGTGTGGATCACAACAGACTGTGGAAAATTCTTCAAGAGATGGGAATACCAGACCACCTGACCTGCTTCTTGAGAAACCTATATGCAGGTCAGGAAGCAACAGTTAGAACTGGACATGGAACAACATACTGGTTCCAAATAGGAAAAGGAGTACGTCAAGGCTGTATATTGTCACCCTGATAATTTAACTTATATGCAGAGTATATCATGAGAAATACTGGACTAGAAGAAGTACAAGCTGGAATCAAGATTGCCAGGAGAAATCTCAATAACCTCAGATATGCAGATGACACCACCCTTATGGCAGAAAGGATGAAGAGGACCTCAAAAGCCTCTTGATGAAAGTGAAAGAGGAGAGTGAAAAAGTTGGCTTGAAGCTCAACATTCAGAAAACTAAGATCATGGCATCTGGTCCCATCACTTCATGGGAAATAGATGGGGAAACAGTGGAAACAGTGTCAGACTTTATTTTTTGGGCTCCAAAATCACTGCAGATGGTGACTGCAGCCATGAAATTAAAAGACACTTACTCCTTGGAAGAAAAGTTACGACCAACCTAGACAGCATATTGAAAAGCAGAGACATTACTTTGCCAACAAAGGTTCGTCTAATCAAGGCTATGGTTTTTCCTGTGGTCATGTATGGATGTGAGAGTTGGACTGTGAAGAAAGCTGAGCGCCGAAGAATTGATGCTTTTGAACTATGGCATTGGCGAAGACTCTTGAGAGTCCCTTGGACTGCAAGGAGATCCAACCAGTCCATTCTGAAGAAGATCAGCCCTGGGATTTCTTTGGAAGGAATGATGCTAAAGCTGAAACTCCAGTACTTTGGCCATCTCATGCGAAGAGTTGACTCCTTGGAAAAGACTCTGATGCTGGGAGGGATTGGGGGCAGGAGGAGAAGGGGACCACAGTGGATGAGATGGCTGGATGGCATCACCGACTTGATGGACGTGAGTTTAAGTGAACTCCGGGAGTTGGTGATGGAAAGGGAGGCCTGGCGTCCTGCAATTCATGGGGTCACAAAGAGCCGGACACGACTTAGTGACTGAACTGAACTACACTGCACAACAGAGCTTCACTGCAACAAGCATAAAGTAGCAGGGTCTGAGCCCATCTGAAGTCTCCCAAGATACATCTTCTAGATTTGGGAGAGCTCTATTAATCATATAAGTGTGAGGCTACATGAGACCTTAACAATGGACTTTTTCAGAGATGTCTTTGTTTTTATAAATATTAAATATTTGTAGTGTAGATTTTACCTCAGGTCCTTCTACCAACAAAGAAAAAAATGCCACCTGCCTCACAGGAGAGCAGCATCATATGGAGATGCTATATGGAAGAGACCCAAATCCTATTCTCCACTAACGATGGCAAAGAAACCAAAAAGTGTCTTGAAACTATGTTTTTAATATCAAAATTTTGAGGCTAAACTTAAAACATGACCATAAACCATATAAAAGAGACAAACTCCAAGAGATGAATGCACTAAAGAAAACAAGAATATGTCTCATCTCTTCTTTGGCCAAGAAAACCAGATTTTAACATGGCCTACATTAGAAATCTGCCTTACAATATTAATTCATTAAATTAATGTTCAACAGGAAAATTTCAAGAATATGTATACATACTAGTCATTTTGTAGAATATGCTGAAGTATACTTCAAGCATTTACCTTGAAATAGCTATTCAACAAGAGAAGATGCATAGCAGTATTCAGAGACTTTTGACCTAGGTTAAAATTCTTGGCTCTGTCATTTATGAGCTTTGTAACCTTGGAAAATTACCTAACCTCTCTGAATCAGCTGTATCACTAAGAAAATGGAGCTAATGGCATTATTCAAACTTCAAGTTTCAATGTCTGTCAGAGAGGATACTCCATGAGAAATTTTAACATTCATTACTTGGTCATCACTAAAGTCATGATAAATAAAATTTAAGTGTTTTAGAGAGAAGAGTACAGAAACAACTGTGTTTGTGCATAAATATGTATCTCTATGAATCACAAAGATGTGTGTATGTGTGTGCAAATTTAGAAGTATATGCATAACTATGTAGCATGAAAAATTAGTTTTTAAAATATTTTAAAGACATCGTATTTATAGGGCCAAAATTATTAAATAAAATATGAAGAAATCATAAATATGTAACAACCTCAAACTATGACTCCTTCAAAAACTAAACAGTATAAATATTGAAAATTTTTAAAATAAAACATCGTTTACAATAATTTGAAATAAAGTTGTTAATCCCATGAGTAAGAAAAATCACTTGGAGTCACTGAACATATTTTTTATTCACATTTATTTCTATTAATCCTAGGAGACTTCAAATCTGGGGGCAGGGAAGTTTCTACTAAATCACCTGGCCAGGTAGTTTCTCACTTTGTAAATCGGCTATTTAGCTCTTCCTAACTCTTTGTTCTAAGACTTTTCCCCATCCTGACCCCCATCATGGTAAGCATTTCATTCAAAATCAATATACTCCCAGAGCTCATTTCCCAGGGAGCAATTCTTACGAAAGCCATGAATTCCCAATGTGACTTGAACTCTGAGTACCAAAGTACAAAATCTACCATGTAGTTAAGCCTCATGACTGAAGCCTGCAATCCTGTCCATGGTATTGGCTACCCTTCTGTAATTAAGTCGGTGCAGGCTTATTTCCTGTGTTTGTCTTTCAACAGAAGGGGATATAATGCAATAGCTTGAAAAATGAAAGACCTTCTCATTTACACATGAAAAACCATCTTATGTGGTAGCTCCACGGGGCTGTCTGCAGAGCTCTGCATATACGTTTGCATTTAAGGGCTTAGATCTCTCCACACCTGCTGTGTCACTACAGACCCCCACTAGTTTGAAGCCTGTTAGAGCAGGAGACTTTTCAGGCTGTGTCTACAGGACGCCAATACAGTTGGTCAATTCAATTCATTTGATGAGGGAAAAAAAAATCAGTCATTCTAGTACGGGAAAATTCATCAAGCCATTTCTTTGGTGTTGTGTAGACAAATAAACTGGTTACCCTCATTTTCCACTTGCCAACTGTTCTATAGGGCTGTATAGACCCTGCTCCAGGCCCATCATTTGTTTTAACCACACTAAATGCAGCAGTGAATCAAGTTTCCAATCTGAAAGCTGCCATCTGCTCAACTGCAGAGAAGAGATTTAGAAGATGCTACCTAGTTGCAGCCACACAGAGGCCTGAGGCAGCTCTTGCCAATGAAAGATGCAGTACTGGTTATTTTTTCTGTGAGACTGCCCTTAAGAGACAAAGTATTTTGTGTATTACTATATAAAGAGGTTTGTGTCACTGATCAGTTGTTTATAATGCAGACATAGTGTTACTGAGTTGATAAAAGGACAGTAACCATTATCCAGTTAATAGAGTTATTAACTAGACCCAAATTGGTTCAATAATCTGAGAGCAATAGGGATTAGCTCAGAAATTCTTTGACCACCCACACACTATGAAGGATTTTAAGGGTAGTCACATAAATGGTCTACAGGAAAGCAGAGAATTTTAATAGGACAACACATAGCATATTTAGATCTTATGCTCTGGATTGACTATGAGTTGTTTGTAGTGTATCTCTCCCCTGGAAGATTTCTCCCCAGCAGCCTCCTACTAGCATCAGCTCCTAGGAGCAGGGAACTTTAGGTTGAATACTAACACACTAACAAAAGTGTATTATTATTTAATATAAAATCTAAATATATATTATCTATATTTCATGAATTTCTTATATTACAGTATTTAATATTTGTATAAAAACTATTTTACAATATATCTGTTTATATCAATCATATTTTCTACAAGAACCTGTGTGTAAGACCTAACCATTTGTTTCCAGTAAATAAGATCTTCTGTGTCCCTAAATATGCGATTGTTTATCATTATATAAGATAGGAAAGAATCAATAGTAAACATCTGTCATTTAAAAAATCACGTAGCACTAAGCTTATGGTTTGGATGGTAATAATACCGTCCCACAGCCAGAGCCATAGGGACGTTTTGCTGCAGAATTTCCACATTAAAAGACAATAACTAACGCTGCAAGTTGTCTAAAGTTAGCTTGCAAACTGGAGTTGTTTATTTTGTTCTCAAGATACCCTGCTATGTTAAGATGAAAGTTTATTTTCACCCTCAATTTGAAGCAACCTAGACCAGAGAGTGACTGTGAGAGAAAGAGCAAGAGCATATTGTCCAGCTGGTATAACAAAGCACCTCCCCCCAAAACAGACTTAAGTAGCAATTCAAGAGATTTAACTGAGACATAAAACAAGACATTCTTAGTAGTGGAGAACTGTTAAGTGTTAGGATGGGTCAGGTAGGAAAGAATAAATTTTCTTGTAAAAAGCAGATTTTAATTTGTCTAGAATGTTTAAGCACAATCCTGCCAGAAGGTAAAAGGGTGAATTCTCGGAGTCTTGCTGACTAATTAATTTGCTCTAACATAGCTGGCAAGTAACTAAGAACTATAAACATGCAATATTTATTAAATATGAGGTATACTGCATTTTTTAAAAAAATAGATATTCTAAAGACCAAGTCCCCGCTTTCAGTAAGCATGTATCCTTCAAACATGAGGGATGTTGGGGCGGGGTAAGGTGATGTGCCCCTGCTTTGTGATAGTTTAAACAAATACCTACTTAACAAAATGAATGAATACTCTATGCAATAAAAACACCAAAACAATGTACTAGGTGCATGGATCTGGGCTAAAAGTAAAATAGAGATGAAGTCTTTACACAAAAAGAATTAAAGGGACTATAACCAGATAGATACATGAGTCGAGATCCTTTGCTGGACGTTGAACTGAGTCACACAGGCTGATAACAATTTTCATTGTAGGAATGAATGATACCAGTTTTCAGAGTAGGTGATGTTTATGATTGTTGGTTTATTTAAGTCTTTCATTTTTCTAGGTAGGCATCAACACTCCCTCCCAATCCCTTTAACAGGACTGTAAAAGTTCTCCACAATACTCTGCTACTGCTTGGCAGCCCACCAGGCTCCCCCGTCCCTGGGATTCTCCAGGCAAGAACGCTGGAGTGGGTTGCCATTTCCTTCTTCAATGCATGCAAGTGAAAAGTGAAAGGGAAGTTGCTCAGTCGTGTCCGACTCTTCGCGACCCCATGGACTGAAGCCTACCAGGCTCCTCCATCCATGGGATTTTCCAGGCAAGAGTACTGGAGTGGGATGCCATTGCCTTTTCCGCCACAATACTCTACTCCACCAATATAAGTTGTCAATTGTTTTGCTTCTCAGGAGTTGTCCTTCCCAATACACTCTGTCTAGTATCCTGGACTGATTTCTCTCTTTTAAGACGCACACCCTCCTTCCTGGGACTTCCTCATCCTTACGTGTATCAAAACTCCTGTTTTCTCAACCTGATCTGTTGTTATTGTTTGTTCCCCAGTGGTAGGAGAGCTTAACTTCCGAAGTTTTCTAATAAAAGATACATGGAAAGTAAATTTTGACAGTCACGTTTGTTGAGAAATGCCTTTATTCTATACTCAGACTGATTGAAAGCTTGGCTGCATATAGAACTATATGTGGAAAATGCTTTATTTCAAATTTTTAAAGAATCATCTTCTAGCTCCCAGTTTTGCTATTGAGAAGTCCTATGACAGTCTTTTTATGAGCCATCACATATAAGCCATTTTTCTAAGAAATCTAGATCCATCTCTTTATTTCTGACATCTGGACATGTGGTACTGCCTTGGAGTGAGTGTTTTCTCAGCCACTTGGTTAAGTGCTTCTCGGACTTTTCATTTTAGGAACTCATACCCTTCAGCTTCCTAAAAAAGTCCTCTCATTTCTTTGACATTTATCCTCAACCGATTCTTTGCTCCTTTGTCTTTTTATCAACCTATTAGCTGAATATCGAAATTTGTCTCTTTTTTCCTATCAAAGTTACAGCACTTTTTGTTTTAATACTTCAATTTTAACTACTATATTTTTAATTTTAAAAAACTCATCCTCATTCCCTTATTGTTTCTTTGATTTATATAATACTATTTCTGTTTGATGAGTATAACATTTTCTATCTCACTGAGAATATTACAGTTTTATGCTGCATCTTCCATTCCATGGACTCTATTTCCACTGATTTTTGTTTGTATCTCCTTCTCTTATTTGAAGTTTTCATCCAATTTCTAGTGGTCCTCAGCTGTTCACACATAGTGAAAAATTCAAAAACTAAACTAAAACTCGGTACATGGGCTGGGCTCATGAATTCATGGGCCGACCTACAAGTCAATAGAGTTTCAAGCCATATTATTATAAGGATATTATTCTCAAATGTTTGTTAAAGAGATGGGAATACCAGACCACCGTACCTGCCTCCTGACGGACAGGTCAAGAAGCAACAATTAGAACCAGACATGGAACAATGGACTGGTTAAAAATTGGGAAGGGAGTACAACAAGGCTATATATTGTCACCCTGCTTATTTAACTTCTATACAGAGTGCCCATGTGAAATGCTGGGCTGGATAAATGACAAACTGGAATCAAGATTGCCTGGAGAAATATCAACAACATCAGATATGCAGATGACACCACTTTAATGGCAGAAAGTGAAGAGAAACTACAGAGCCTCTTGATGAAGGGGAAAGAGGAGAGTGAAAAGCTGGTTTGAAATGCAATATCCAAAAAACTAAGATCATGGCATCCTGTCCCATCACCTCATGGCAAATAGAAGGGGAAAAAGTGGAAACAGTAGCAGCTTTTATTTTCCTGGGCTCCAAAATCATTGTGGACCATGACCACAGCATGAGAGTTGGACCATAAGGAAGGCTGAGCACCAAAGAATTGATGATTTTGAACTGTGGTGCTGGAGAAGATTCTTGAGAGTCCCTTGAATTTCAAGGAGATCAAACTAGTCAATCCTTAAGGAAATCAAGCCTGAATATTCATTAGAAGGACTGACGCTGAAGCTCCAATACTTTTGCCATCTGATGCAAAGAGTTGACTCATTGGAAAAGATCCTGATGCTGGGAAAGATTGAAGGCAAAAGGAGAAGGGGTTGGCAGAGGATGAGATGATTAGATAGCATCACCAACTCAATGGACATGAATGTGAGCAAACTCCGGGAGACAGTGAAATACACGGAAGCCTGGCATGCTAGTCCATGGGGTTGCAAAGAGTCAGACATGACTTAGCAACTGAATAACAACAACAAATTATCAAATGTTTGATTCAAGAATGTCAATGCCTCCACTACAGGAGCTAGACAAACTAAAAAGATGGCCATTCTCATGATTAAATATACAGATATTTACTTAAGGGCCCTGTTTTCAGGAAAGAAGCTCATCCCACCTCTACTTTTGCGTGATTCAAAATTCCTTTTAAGTCAATTTCTCTGTAAAATAGATGTAATTAGTCCTTCTGGGAAAGGACTGGAAAAGCAGAAACTGCCTGGCTGTTAGAGATGGGAGGGCATCTGACGCTTCCAAAGGCTTCTTTTACAAAAATAAACAGTATGCTTGATTTTGTCTCCCCCAGATTTTGCCTGTCAGAGAACCTGGTGCCTCTAATCCCTTTAAATACCTGGGACTTTCCAAGGTCCAGTGGGAACAAAGTAACTTTCTCCTTTCTGGTTTCCTTCTCTATAGGTTCCTAGGGTTCCATGTCTGCTCTGCCAAATCATTTACTCATCCATCTGCTTTGATCTGAATGTTGATGTCATTTATCAACTGTTGTTGTCTTCACTCCTGTAGATTTCACATCCTCCCCCTCCCCAACACCCTCACCCACACTTATTCCTCTTATCTTAGTTGGGTTTCAGGAGGCAGTGAACACTTTCAATGCACCAAATTTAACCAGACTCCAATTCATCTTTGTTCAAGTATGAAATGATGAAGAAAAATGGTTATCTACAGACTTTCAGATGCCAGAATGTAAATCTCAGAGGTAAGAGGACATTATATGCAGGGAAAGCTTGAGTAGTGATTTCAGATGGGGACAGACAGAAAGGGGGAATCTATAGAAATGATCACTGTTTTCCTACCTCTGAGAAAGGAGCAACTAAATTCAAAGAAGTTTGACCTCCAGGAATGTAAGCTACTCACACAGAGACAATGCCAGCAGGCAGAAAGCAAGGGGAAAGATTCAAGGAAAGCCAAGAAGACAACTTTGAATGCATTAGCATTTACAGTGTTCTCTCCAGCCCAGGTTCAAGGACAAAAGCAGATTCACGAGCAGAGGAAACACGTGATCTGACTAAAGAAAATAACAGAAACGAAGAGGTCAGGAGCAGAGATGGTATACAGAAATAGTTGTGGCAGGCCACTGGGACTCTGGAAAAAATAAAAACAAACAAAACTAAAGGAGACATCAATAAAGATCAGGAACAACCAATTCTAAGTATGTTAAAACCCAAAGGTAGCCATTCAATTTTTAAGAGAAAGTCAAGGAATATTTTTTTTATTCTAGAATCTAAACGGCTAATGAGAAGGAGATTTGACAATACTCCAAGGGTCTGCATTTGGAAGAGTTCCACATGCTTATTTTAATTGCATTTTCCCTTATTTTGCATTACAAAACATGCTCGATTTTGAAAACTCTAGATGGAAGCATAAAATCTTCTATGTAGTGCATTTTTCTGCCAACATATGTAACAATCGACAAAACTTTGGAAAGGCAGAATTATAACAGATAGCTACTGCCACAGATTTGGGATTGTTTTATTTATTAATTCATTCATTCCATCACACAACTATTATTTCTGAGTGTCTACTTATGTGCAAGGAACCTAGAGATTAAAACATTAACAGAAAAGTTTCAAAAGAACTCACCAGAATTCTGATAGTAGGGGGAAAAATACAATTTTAAGTTATTCTATGAAACAGTTATTTTCAAGAAAACAAACAACTTGAAATATAATGTTTCTTGTACCTAAAAATCAGATATTGCTATAAAACTCCCTGAAGCACAAGTGTATAGATACCTTATAAGGAGGTATTTTGCAAGAATCCTTTTAAAACATTTTCAAAATGCATACACTAGGCACTTTTGCATTTGAAAAGAGCCATGAATTTCACAGCCCTGCCCAGACACAAGTTTATACAATAGCAAACTGATAGAGAAATAGCCAGAGAAAAACAAATTCAAAAGATGAAACTGTGCATGTCAGATCAAAAAGCTTCAAAAATGGAATATTTGGCAATTGCAAACAAACAGGATGACTGTGTAAATTAGTACTTTATCTCTGATACAAAAAACTGACCATCACCTAGCCCACTGACTTCCTATATCAGATATCCAGGAATTTGTTGGGTGAACTGATGAATTAAATACCAACAAATCTGTGTGGATCACTGTGGGATAAAGAAGCACATCAAGGAATCATGCAAATCCAAAAACATGAAAGATTACAGGTACCACCAAAGCTACTTTTCTCTAAATTGTTACCATAACATTAAACCCACATTATTTACAGTTGCTGCACACCTTCTAAGACTTAAACAATTAAATAAATAATTTATTTGTTTCATGGTTTGAGTTCCCTTCTTTTTAACAAATTTTCTTGTCATCTTTATAAATGTTCCAGTTAAAACTATTCTTTCAGTTAATGCTAAGAGGAGCCATCTAAGTAGATAGGCTTGCAGACATTTGCAATCATAATCAGGAAGACTATAAATTTTGATTCAGTTTGACTGTCATGGAGTCTAGAAATTTGCCCCTTACAAGGAAGGAAGAATGAGGAATAACTTAAGAACAGCACACTTCAGCAGTGGCAATCTTTTCCAGGGAACCTTCCTTTTAAAGTTACAAGTGCAGTTCAGTTGCTCAGTTGTGTCTGACTCTTTGCGACCCCTTGGACTGCAGCACGCCAGGCCTTCCTGTCCATGACCAACTCCTGGAGTTTACTCAAACTCATGTCCGTTGAGTTGGTGATGCCATCCAACCATCTCATCCTCAGTCGTCACCTTCTCCTCTCGCCTTCAATCTTTCCCAGCGTCAGGGTCTTTTCAAATGAGTCAGCTCTTTGCATCAGTTGGCCAAAGTACTAGAGTTTCAGCTTTAGCATCATTCCTTCCAAAGAACACCCAGGAGTGATCTCCTTTAGGATGGACTGGTTGAATCTCCTTGCAGTCCAAGGGACTCTCAAGAGTCTTCTCCAACACCACAGTTCAAAAGCACCAATTCTCTGGTGCTCAGCTTTACAGTCCAACTCTCACATCCATACATGACTGCTGGAAAAACCATAGCTTTGACTAGGTGGACCTTTGTTGGCAAAGTAATGTCTCTGCTTTTCAATATGCTTTCTAGGTTGGTCATAACTTTTCTTCCAAGGAGAAAGTGTCTTTTAAGTTACAAACTGCTCCCCAAATTATGAAATGGAAATGCTGGCTCAGCCAAAATAAAAATAAAAGTTTTTTTTTTTAATGAATTTAGTTTTAAATTTTGTTTATACTAGCATGGAGATACAATTGATAGATAAAAGAAATAGACAATGACCAAATTCCTAGTGGTGGAACCAGAGTAGCATTCGATTTTAACCACACAAAAGGAACTTATTTTAGCATCGTTCTTCCATATATTATCATGATGTCACTCTTAACCATTTCAGCATACTATTTGATACTGTTTTGTATCTATGGACTTGAGTTTCAGTTCTTCCCTTCTGAGCATTATAATATCATTTTTCTTGTCTATAAATTTTAAGTATAGGGTGATTTAAATGAATATGTGTGCAAAATATTTAGCAGAATACTAATACCAGGTGAAAAGGGAAAATGAAACCAACCTATCGAATTTCTTTTATAAAAAATAAAGCAACAGATATGGAATGTGAAGGAAAAGGGATTTCCTTAAATCAAAATGTTAAAGAGAAAAATTATCTTTAAAATCAGAAAATAATTATTGGATTGGGTGATGAAGATTTAGCATTTTCTCAATAAAAATATAAATCAGTGTTAAGGATCAGTAAAGAATTAATATCATTTCTGAAATCTCACCAAGAGTAGATCAATATTTTTTAATATATCAGTTTATTAAAATAATCTGAACTACCTCATTCCCCTGATACCTCACTACTCACTTTATACCTTCAACCATTAAATCAAGCTTCATTCATTCAATGATTTTTGTTTTTTTCTGATACACAGAATACCTATAATTCTCTGCTGTTATCTGGGGATGCAATGAAGATACACATCTCTGCCTTCATGAGAGACTAATTCTAGCAAGTGATTAAATGAATGATTATCAAAATGTCGTAAATTATGACAAGTAAAAACATAAATACTTAAGCTGGCAAGAGACAGGGGAGAGCAAGACTATACAGGATGATCAAAGAAGTTCTCCCAAAGAAAATAATTTTGAGCTGAGAACTCAAAAAGGAGAATCTATCAGATACATGTCTTCCCCGATAGCTCAGTTGGTAAAGAATCCACCTGCAATGCAGGAGACCCTGATTCAACTCCTGGGTTGGTAAGAACCACTGGAGAAGGGATAGGCCACCACTCCAGTATTATTGGGCTTCCCATGTGGCTCAGCTGGTAAAGAATCTGATACTTTAAAAATAAGAAGAACAGAGTATTCCAGGCCCAGGCCTGCAGGCAAGAAAGGGTAAGGACAAAAAGAAAGCGATAAAGATGGGCACACAATAAGGGAAAATGAAAGTGGTCATGACCTGGTTGTAGAGGTAAACTAGAAGCAGAGTATACAGGTATACAGGTATACAGGGGGTATATAGGTCATATGAAACAATATGAATTTTATTCTAAAAATATAGGTAGTAAATGCTTTAGAAATTGAATGCAGAGCTCCAAAATAGCAGTGAAAGATAAGAAAGATCTCCTGAGTGATCAATGCAAAGAAACAGAGGAAAGCAATGAAAGGGAAACACTAGAGATCACTTCAAGAAACTCAGAGAGAACAAGGGAACATTTCATGCAAAGATGGGCTCGATAAAGGACAGAAATGGTATGGACCTAACAGAAGCAGAAGATATTAAGAAAAGGTGGCAAGAATACACAGAAGAACTATACAAAAAAGATGGTCACAATCCAGATAATGATGATGGTGTGATCACTCACCTAGAGCCAGACATCCTGGAATGTGAAGTCAAGTGGGCCTTAGGAAGAATCACTATGAACAAAGTTGGTGGAGGTGATGGAATTCCAGCTGAGCTACTTCAAATCCTAAAAGATGATGCTGTGAAAGTGCTATACTCAATATGTCAGCAAATTTGGAAAACTCAGCAGTGGCCAGAAGACTGGAAAAGGTTAGTTTTCATTCCACTTTCAAAGAAAGGCAATGCCAAAAAATGTTGAAACTACCTCACAACTCTTTTCACATGCTACAAAAGGAATGCTCAAAATTCTCCAAGGTAGGCTTCAACAGTACATGCACCAAGAACTTCTAGATATTCCAGCTGGATTTAGAAAAGGCAGGAGAACTGGAGATCAAATTGCCAACATCCATTGAATCGTAGAAAAAGAAACAGAATTCCAGAAGAATATCTATCTACCTCTGCTTCATGGACCGTGCTAAAGCCTTTGATTGTGTGGATCACAACAAACTGTGGAAAATTCTTAAAGAGACAGGAATACCAGACTACCTTTCCTGCTCTCCTGCGAAACCTGTAAGCAAGTTAAGAAGCAACAATTAAAACCTAACATGGAACAATGGACTGGTTCCAAATTCGGAAAGGAGTATGTCAGGGTTGTATATTATAACCCTGCTTATTTAACTTAGGTGCAGAATGCATTATGCAAAATGCTGGGCTGGATGAATAATAAGCCAGAATCAAGATTGCCAGGAGAAATATGAATAACCTCAGATATGCAGATGATACCACCCTATGACAGAAAGCAAAGTAGAACTAAAGAGCTGCTTGCTAACGGTGAAAGAAGAGTGAAAAAGATGGCTTAAAACTCAACATTCAACACATGAAGATCGTGGCATCTGGTCCCAATGGCATGGCAATTTCTGGCAAATGGATGGGGAAACAATGGAAACAGTGACAGGCTTTATTTCTTGGGCTCCAAAATCACTTCAGATGGTGACTACAGCCATAAAATTAAAAGACGCTTGCTCCTTGGAAGAAAAGCTATGACAAACTTAGGCAGCATATTAAAAAGCAGAGACATCAGTTTCCCAGCAAAGGTCCATATAGTCAAAACTTGAACCATAAAGAAAGCTGAGTGCTGAAGAATTGATGCTTTTGAGCTGTGATGTTGGAAAAGACTATAGAGAGTCCTTTTGAGAGTCCCCTGGAGAGTCCCCTGGACAGCAAGGAGATCAAACCTGTGCATCCTAAAGGAAATCATTAGAATATTATTGGAATATTCATTGGAAGGACTGATGCTGAAGCGGAAACTCCAATACTTTGGCCACCTGATGTGAAGAGCTGACTAATTAGGAAAGACCCTGATGTTGGGAAAGAATGAAGGCAGGAGGAGAAGGGGATGAAAGAGGATAAGACAGTTGAATAGCATCACTGACTCAACAGACATGAGTTTGAGCCAGCTGCAGGAGATGGTGAAGGACAGGGAAGCCTGGTGTGCTGCAGTCCATGCAGTCACGAGTCAGACACGATCGAGTGACTGAATAACATCAATAGGTAGTGTTGGCATGCATGTGTGTTGTGTGGTAGTGGGGGTTATGATTTCACTAACCTTATGGAATAAAATTACTCTAACTGTTATATGGTAACAAACTGGAGCAGCACACTAGAAGAAGCAGTACTAGATAAAAGCCACCTGAATTAGCTCAGATATGAGATAGTTGTTTAAACCAAAGTTGAAGAGTGAATATCAATACAGTAGACAGATTCAAGTTATATACCAGATATAGAGCCAATAAATTCTGTTAAATTCTATTAAGGGGGTTTAGGAAAAGGTAATAGTCAAGCATGGGCTTCCTGGATTGCACAGTGGTGAAGAATCTGCCGACCAATGCAGGAGATACAAGAGACACAGATTCAATCCCTGGGTCAGGAAGATCCCCTGGAGGAGGAAATGGCAGCCCACCGCTGTATTCATGCCTGGATAATTCCATAGGAAAAAATAAGCCTGGCGGGCTACAGTCTATGAGCTCACAAAGAGTCCAACACGACTGAGTGACTGAACATGCATACTCAATAATCAAGGATACCTGTTACAATTCTGGCTTGATGAACTGAGTAAATAGTAGTGACAGTTACTGACATGGAAAAGAATGGAAGGAATAATTTGGGAGGAAAGTATCAAATGTTCTATTTTTAATCCATAAAATTTTAAGTACTTACTAATTGAGATATCAAATTAGAAGTTAGATATATTAATATCAGTTTGAATTGAGGAGAAAGTTCTTGGCCAAAGGTATACAATTGAAGGTCATCATTTTATAAGTAGTATTTAAAACCACGAGGATGGATGAAATCTCCTAGCAAACAAGAGTAGAGAGGAAAGGAGAACCGCGACCAAGACCTAGGACAAGTCAATCTTTACAGATCTACAGAGGAGGAACAAACATCAGAGGAGCAGGGAAGGAGTGGTCAGTTCAGGAAAAAAAAAAAACAGAAGAGAGTGGCATTTAGTTTGTGACTAAGGAACTTCCTTGAGATTTTCAATGGCTTTTTTCTATGACTTAGACTTTCATTTCACTGTTCCTGCTCCTCACAATCCCAAATACAGAGTCTGGACTCATAGAAAAGCATGAATTTTAGTTTAGACTACATTAGAAAAAGGCATTTAAGTACTCTTTATCATTGTAGCTGAATTTTGGCAGTCTACTTAAATTCTCTGAATCCACACTCTCCATCTACAAGATAGATGGGGAAAAACAGATGATTGAGAGGATTAAAACAGGTAATATATGGCAAGCCCTTAAAACAGTGCTTGGAATAGGAAAAGCACTATTTATCATTGAGTAAAGATAATGTTACCTGAATTTTTATCATTTCTCAAAACCTCTCTTCCACACTACTGACCATAACTGTTTGAACTTGATCACTGTCACAGGAAAAAATACTAATATGATAACAAAAATAAAATAATTTATTGAAATAAAGGACCAAGATATACAAATGAGAGAAGCATATATAAAGTTTACATAAAAGAATATGAAGGGGCATTTACTTATGGATCATACATAAACCTATTAAAATTTTTCCAAAACAAAATAAAGAGGCATAAAAGGAGGAGGAAGAAGACAAGAGAAAAATTACATTGATTTTTCAGGGAACTGTATTTCAAAATATTTGTAAATAAAAACTTTTATTTGTTCCATGAAAAAGGAAACAAAGATAAAAAATTTAAAGAATACATAAAAGGCTACCTTTATAACTTTAGATAAAACAAATTTTGAAAGGTTGTGGTATAAGTGGCAATGTAAGTATAGAGTGACTCAAGAAAGATGGCACTCAAGGAATGTGTCTATTATTGGCACAAACAGATTTATCAAAAAATTTAGGTCTTATAGGAAGACTTTGGCAATAGTCATCAACACAGTTCTGTAAGTGAAGAAAAGAGATTGACTCAATGACAAAAGGTCTATTGATTATTGTGTTTAAGAAAGAGCAGGGCAGGACTCCAGAAATTGAAAGCTGTTAACACTGTTGAATTGAGACCATAAAATATTTGTGGGGATTCTACTGCAAAGACAAATGGTTACATCCACCACAGTGATATGTGAGATCCAAATCTGTGCAATACAAGGAAAATGGCTGAGTGTCTAGTCTCTTCCATAGAGTTAGTAAAACACATTGCAAGGCTAAGCTGGTTCAGGTACCAAGTAATCCCACATTAGGTAATTGCTTTTTACTAAAGACAACAGCATATATATTCAGTGATAATATACATATAAGGGTAGCCATCTGAATGTAGGAGATATATGAGAATAGAATTTACAATGTGATTGGTAATCCAGTGAAAAATGGGTGGAACTGACAAGATATAAATATGAGCATGTCTGTGACAGATACAGATGCATTGCTATAGGCTTCTACTGTACACCGTGTCAATAGGTGG
Organism: Bos javanicus; assembly: GCF_032452875.1. Lineage (NCBI taxonomy): Eukaryota > Metazoa > Chordata > Mammalia > Artiodactyla > Bovidae > Bos > Bos javanicus. The sequence goes on from NC_083875.1 coordinate 20,300,621, forward strand.
AGATACATATCTACATGGCATCATTCTTAAATGATTATGGAATGCCATCGATAAAGACATCATAATACTGAAGTCTATTATAGACATTTGGTTGCCACTATTCTCTTTAATGGAGAAGGCAATGGCAATCCACTCCAGTACTCTTGCCTGGAAAATCCCATGGACGGAGGGGCCTGGTAGGCTGCAGTACATGGGGTCACTAGGAGTTGGATACGACTGAGCGACTTCACTTTCACTTTTCACTTTCATGCATTGGGGAAGGAAATGGCAACCCACTCCAGTGTTCTTGCCTGGAGAATCCCAGGGACGGGGAGCCTGGTGGGCTGCCGTCTATGGGGTCTCACAGAGTTGGATACGACTGAAGCGACTTAGCAGCAGCAGCATTCTCTTTGAATTATAGCTATTCTCTATGACCTCAATTGCTTATCCAGAGGTGGGTTCTTAATCATTACTTGCAATTCTTTAATGCCCAGATGAATACTAGTCTAGAAAACAAGGTCCATTACTAGCCTACAGTGTGAATTCCAATGTTCTCCTATAGTCAGAAAGACTGTGGATCTCTGGATTCTAGTGAGAGGCCCTGAGAAACACACCTCAGAGATCACTTCTAACTCAGAACTTTACCAGTTAAATTAAGAAACCCCAAATCTAGATTCTAGCACAGGACATAGGAAAATATTAGCAGGCTTCAGGTTTCTACAACATACCTGACTCCAGAGAAGAAAATCTTGGCAAGAATAAAGCCTCCCAGCCCAATTTGCTTCAAATGCAAACAATCAGAATCCATTTAAGAAATGCTTGTTGAACATGTGTTTTGCTTAAAATACAATGATGAACAAGATAACATTGTCTATGGCTTAGGTCTAGTCTTGTGAAGGAAATGGAGACATGATGAAGAATCCTCAATGCAATGTAAAAGGACCCATGACATAGGTGATCGTAGACTGAGAGGCACAGAGCAAGTGTTCTAAAGCCAGAGTTGAAGAAAAGGCTTTTCTTGTGTAAAAATACTGAGGCTGGAAACAAAAGATTGAAGAAGAAAGCAGACATGACAACTGAAGCACTGAGAAGAGTGTTTCAGGCAAAGAGGGCAACATGTGTGAAGACCTGGGAAAAAGAAAGAGCAAGGATTAAAGAGACCTGGAGTTAGTTCAGGAGAGCTGGAGCGCAGCCTCCGACAGCAGCTGCAGTAACGTGAGGACTGTGAGGAGCCATGCAAGATTTCTGAATTCAAGTGAGAAATACTGGTTTTAATTAATTAATAATAAAATAAAATATATACCCTAAAAATAAATCACCTCTATTTCCAAATCTCTCTCTCTTTACAGTACTTTGAAGTTGTCACGTAGATTCAGAATACAATGATGAAAAGTAAAGTATGATATCAGATAAACATCAGAACTGCACAGAAAATACTTAGAAGTTAAATTCATCAAGTCATGTCTAAGACTGTTCCCTCAAGTAAATTACTTTACAATGCTTTTAGGTACATATACCTTACTACCAACTATTAAATATCATATCTGTTTTGAGCCTATTTTTACAGACTCAATTTAGTTCAATTTCATAAATTTATTGACCATTTCATATGGCCAGTTGTGGTGGAAAATAGAAGGAATACTTTAAAATATATGTCAGGTTAAACTGTTATTACCCTTGTTAAAGGGAGAACATTAGAAATGAACCAAAGGAAGGACAGATTTTGGCAGTTTTAGAATGGACAAAAACTCATAAGATGACCAACTGTTCATGTTTTATGTTTAATTTTATTTGCTTTATTTTCCTGTTTGTTTTTATGTCAGAGATTCTTAAAGTTGTCAGTATAATAATATGGATAAATACCTTGAAGCTCCCATGTGGGGTTACAGTCTGATTTGATCATGAAACCATAGATACTTTCTCTCTGTGAATCTTTTATGAAGTAAATTTTCTCTAGAGCTTTGTTTCTCAAACTATGATCTGTAGTCCAAGAGCATTTGCATCATGGGAGCTTATCAAAAATTCAGAATCACAGACCTAACCTGAGACATACTCAATTATTAAACTTTCAAAAGCACTGGTCTAGAGAAGGAGTCAGCAAGCTTTAACTACAGACGCCAGAAAGTAAATATTTGTGGCTTCAGGGGACACACAGTCTCTGTCACAACTATTCAACTCTGCTATTTTATCACGAAAGCAGCCAGAGACAACTGTAAAAAACTGGAACTGGCTATGTTCCAATAAAACTTTTTTTAACAGAAACAGGTGGCAACACAAATTTGATTCCAGGTAATTTGCCAAACCCTAGTTTAGAGCATACAGTATGTATAAATGAAGAAAGGGTTCAAAAATGGAAAAAAAAAATAAAAAACAACATATAAATAATCCATCAACAAAGCCAGAGAAAGTAGCTTTTAAAGGAGTGTGGCCAAAGTCTCAGTCTAATTTTGCAGCAGTTAAGATAGAAGTAGAAATGGGGTACACTTGAAGATCCTTAGAGCCACTTGGGCTGTAAGCATCATGGCCTGAATTAGAGGGATGGCAATGAAAACATAAAGGTGAGTGGAAAAAAAGGAGAAATCCTATAGGTCAAAGAATCTGATTAGATGTAGAGTTAAGTCAGAATCACTGGATATAAGGAGTCAACATTATTTTTGAGCACCTGGGAGAACAGGAGTACCACTGTGAAGAACTGGACTACTCAAAGAAAATGCTTGTATTAGATTGAAAAAACTGATATTTTATATGTTGAGTATAATTGGCTAATATTTTATCTAAAGAAAGATGTCTTGGAGGCAGTCTGTTGTTAGGTCAAAGGACATATGTCAAAGAGAGCTGGAAATTATTCATGAAAAATAAAAGGAAGAAAATACCTACTGAGCCAGATCTACAAAAGAATTTGGGAGGTGGAAGCAAAGGAAGCTTAAAGAGAGACCCTTAAGTAAGGCCTTCATTTAGAAGGAGATGACTGAGAAAGCAAGCAAGTAGAAATAGTTCAGGAAAGCACAAACCAACAGAGTAACTACATTTGAGAACAAAGGAGAAAATAAACATAGCAGATAATTTGAGATCCTAAGGTTCTTATATACAATACATTTAAAATACTAACAAATGAATGCCATCAGTAAGGTTTTCCTATATATTTCCACAGAGTAAATATTCTAACACTATAGTGCCAGGATTGACCAAGGCAGGAGCCAGACAGCATGGCTCTACATTTCTGGAAAAATCAAATTTGCTTTTATTTGCTCAAAAAGCACTGCTTTTTTTTTTTTTTTAACATACGCTTGCCATTAACTATCCTGCTGTTTTCCTTGAATCTTGTTAATACAATTCAAAATATTCAGAATTGGAAAGTTGAGCAAGGACTCGAGATTGTATGACAGATAAATGGCAGGAACAGAACATCTTAGATCAACTTAGGTATATGCTACAAATATTGCTCAATAAATTTCTATGAATTCATTCCAGTCTCTAGACCAACAGGTTTATAATATGCAACGGGTTCTGGGAATTAAAAAGAATTAGAATAAAGATGATCTTCGCTGTATTTTCTATTTTGAGTTTATATTGAAAATGACATAACCATTTTTTTTTTTTCACTAAATACTTTCTCTTTCTTAGCATCATAATGGATTGTACATATCAACAGGTAGGCTGTGAGTAGTCAATACTCAGTAAGGTGAAAGCGTGGGCTTTCTGGCTTGAGATTTTCAATGGAATAACATGGATATCATAAATAGCTGCATTCACATTTCCTTTGCTTTCTGCATGCAGATACAATTTCACTCTCTGGTTGACAACTGAAGCCTAGGTTTACTGTAGAAAGTGTAGAGAGAGTAATAATAGTAGTTAACATTAATTAAGAGCTTATTATGTGGCAGGAGCTCTTAGACAAGATCTAGATGTATCAATTCACTCTTGCCTGGAAAATCGCATGAATGGAAGAGCCTGGTAGGCTGCAGTCCATGGGGTCACTGAGAGTTGGATACAACTGAGCAACTTCACTTTCACTTTTCACTTTCATGCATTGGAGAAGGAAATGGCAACCCACTCCAGTGTTCTTGCCTGGAGAATCCCAGGGATGGGGGAGCCTGGTGGGCTGCCATCTATGGGGTCGCACAGAGTCGGACATGACTGAAGTGACTTAGCAGCAGCAGCAGCAGATGTATCAAATCACTTAGGCCTTTCCAGTTTTGCAGATAGTAATTATTACCTGGAAAGTGTCTTAAAGATCAAGTCCCCAGCTGCCTCGATTTTTTTTCCCAGGTTGTATTTCTGTGCATTGCCACTGGTCAGTAGCTTCAGCCCAAGCAGCTTGACATCAGAGGCATGGCTTTTGCTCGATGGGTTCTGGCCAGCAACACAAATGTTGTGCTGCATGTATTTTGATCACCTCCACCCCATGGAGCACACATGTAATTGGCCAGATCGGCTTAAGGAGTAATCAGTTCATTTTCCCAGTCTGACATGATTCAGGGGCAACAGCTATACCATTAAGGGGTATGGAAAGATGCCCAGAAGCGGCCAATTGAATGGTGGCAAACACACTGTCGTTGTTGTTTAGTCACTAAGTCATTTTCAACTCTTTGCAACCTCATGGACTGTAGCCCGCCAGGCTCCTCTGTTCATGGGACTGCATAAAATTTAGTTTTACCTGTGTATAACTTAACTGTTTTACTGAGTACTCACTGTTTCAGCAATCAGCATAGTGTAAAGTAATTCTGACAGGTAGAGATTAACAAACATGCCTAACGCTGCTTGTGGCTGGAATTTTAGAATAACTAAGCCCCGTCACTACTTTAAAACTGTTTAAAAGATTTATTCTGTTTGCATTTTGTGTTTGTAACTAGTCCTTACTCCCAACTCTTTGTGTTCTTTTTTTTTTTTTCTTGTTAAGATCAGACAGCGAGCTTATAGCTCCTGTTCCTCAATCAGATAGTGCCTACATCACTGACACTTGTTTCCTTTGCTTCTTTATGCACGTACATCAAAGCCCGTAGTTGACAGGATCAGACTTTTGAAAAAAATCACTGATCCCAAAATAAAACGCAGGTGATTTCTGCCCCTATATGATCCCTTACATCTGTGATCTATCATTTCCCAGGTGTCAGTTACTGACTGAAGAAATAAAAATAACATTTAAATGATGGCTTTCAGACTTAATTAATTCATAGTGGCAAATAAAAAATATATGGTTAAAAGATAAGTCTCAATTTATATAGAACTTCGCTTTTCAACCATATTAAAGATACAAAAACAAAAACAAATGATCTATGCATAATAAATGCAGTTTTTATCCTTCCAGATACAAAACTGTCAAGGAAATTCAATTTGCTCCATAAATCATGACACAGTATGTAATGCCTATAATTTCTGGTTTTCTTTAAAGATTAAAAGAAGAGAAACCAACATTAAAATGCTGGGTACTACACTAGGGGTATCTGCATATATTAGTTCACTTAATGCTCACATAAACCTTGGAACACTGACATTATAATCTTCAATTTACAAATGGAGAGAGTGAGTTTCAAAGAAGCAAAATAACTTGCGCAAAACCATAAAGTCAGAAAGTGGCATGGACAGAATTTGAACATAAATCTTCTGGCTTCATTTTTCCCCTTTGCCATTCTTCCTGAAAGAAATAACTCTCTATGAGTTGCACTTGAGTATGTAAAGAAAAGATGGAAGAGGGAAGAGTGACAGAGAGTTAGAAATGGACAAAAGATAGAGACACGAAAATGGGAACCGGGTCCTTGAACAAACAATATATTCATTTTCCATTTTCTGCACTATTTAAATACAAACTAATCTCACTGGTTTCATGGGCAAAATTTAGTTTGGATGATTACAAAAATGTTTCTGTGGGGACTGAGTAAGACAGCTGCTGTAATTCTAAACTGCTTTCTACTATTTCTACTTTGTAGCAGATATTAGAGTAAAGTTAAGTATACAGCAGTCACTGACTTCAAATTAAGTGGTAATGAATGCAGATTTCCATGAAGATTCCACGAGTTAGTAATTACAGTTTTATTGCAATTTGAAATGGTGAAATAAACTCAGTCTCCACTGTCCCATACATGTAATTGATGAGTTAATTTGTCTTCAGCACTCTCGCTGTTCTAATATTTCTCCATTGATGCCATGAAAATTAATAGGATGCAAAATGTATAAAACTACACCCACTAAAAAAAAAAAAAAAAAGCACTGTACAGTACCAGGGAGGCATATTTATTTCATCTGTGGATGGTACAGGGTCACCATCTTTTTTTCCCCTTTCCCAGTGACATTTTCAGATTTGACATTCTGTGACATTTTCAGTTTAATATTGCTAATACCCTGACTGCAGAATTAAAAGTACACCCCGAGGAAGGGTTGAATGCAGACACATCAGAAAAAGTATAACTACTTGTTCCCCTCTAAGAAATGTTTACTTGTAAACAATATACTATACAGATTAAGAAACACAGAACAACTATATTTATCATTTCTTTTTGCAGGGAGTGGGGGCATGAACGGTCAGTTCTAGGTTCCCAGGGATTGACTCTGTTGGTATAGTGATGCGTGATAACACAATGTGAGACCCTGTGCCTGGTCGCTCAGTTGTGTCTGACTCTTTATGACGCTATGGACTGCAGGCCGCCAGGCTCCTCTGTCCATAGGGATTCTCCAGGCAAGAATACTGAAGTGGGCTGCCATGCCCTCTTGCCAACCCAGGGATTGAACCCAGGTCTCTCACATTGCAGGCAAATTCTTGACCAGCAGAGCCATCAGGAAAGCCCTACCAGCATGTTGCCCAGGGACTATGCAACAAATGTCTAAAATAAAGATTGTATGACAGGCGCTCGACATACAGTAGGTGAGGCATCCTCATCTAAAGACAGCTCAAGAGAGGTATTTACAATTAGGATTCAGGAGCCCTTACACTATGGGTCCTTAACTGATGAAAAAACACAATTTAATTCAATGTTAGCAACATTGAATAACATTTATACAGGGCTCTGGTTGATGAATGAAAGACACAACTCATTTGCTTAAATGTAGTTGATAAGTTGTCTGATTGTCCCATGACAATACCTATTATGGGCTCCTACTGCATTCCAAGGATGCCACTCATCTCCCTAGCCCAGGCACTGCTTACTTCCCTTCATCCAAGTAGTACACTTTTTATGGAGAAGGAGAATATCCTAGTAAGATTCAACCATGGCAACTGAGTAAAACAAAAACAGAGGTGATCTGAGCTATATGCAGCTCTAATTATCATTTACTTCCCTGGTGGCTCAGACGGTAAAGTGTCTGCCTACAATCATGGTCATGGTGGAGAGGTCTGACAGAATGTGGTCCACTGGAGAAGGGAATGGCAAACCACTTGAGTATTCTTGCCTTGAGAATGCCATGAACAGTATGAAAAGGCAAAATGATAGGATACTGAAAGAGGAACTCCCCAGGTCAGTAGGTGCCCAATATGCTACAGGAGATCAGTGGAGAAATAACTCCAGAAAGAATGAAAGGATGGAGCCAAAGCAAAAACAATACCCAGCTGTGGATGGGACTGGTGATAGAAGCAAGGTCCGATGCTGAAAAGAGCAATATTGCATAGGAACCTGGAATGTCAGGTCCATGAATCAAGGCAAATTGGAAGTGGTCAAACAAGAAATGGCAAGAGTGAATGTTGACATTCTAGGAATCAGCGAACTAAAATGGACTGGAATGGGTGGATTTAACTCAGATGACCATTATATCTACTACTGCAGGCAGGAATCCCTCAGAAGAAATGGAGTGGCCATCATGGTCAACAAGATTCCGAAATGCAATACTTGGATGCAATCTCAAAAATGACAGAATGATCTCTGTTCATTTCCAGGCAAACCATTCAATATCACAGTACTCTAAGTTTATGCCCCGACCAGTAACACTGAAGAAGCTGAAGTTGAACAGTTCTATGAAGACGTACAAGACCTTATAGAACTAACACCCAAAAAAGATGTCCTTTTCATTATAGGGGACTGAAATGCAAAAGTAGGAAGTCAAGAAATACCTGGGGTAACAGGCAAATTTGGCCTTGGAAAATGGAATGAAGCAGGGCAAAGGCTAATAGAGTTTTGCCAAGAGAACACACTGGTCATAGCAAACACCCTCTTCCAACAACACAAGAGAAGACTCTACACATGGACATCACCAGATGGTCAACACCAAAATCAGAGTGATTATATACTTTGCAGCCAAAGATGGAGAAGCTCTGTACAGTCAGCAAAAACAAGACCGGGAGCTGACCGTGGCTCAGATCATGAACTCCTTATTGCCAAATTCAGACTTAAATTGAAGAAAGTAGGGAAAACCACGAGACCATTCAGGTATGGCCTAAATCAAATTCCTTATGATTATACAGTGGAAGTGAGAAACAGATTTAAGGGACAAGATCTGATAGAGTGCCTGATGAACTATGGATGGAGGTTCATGACATTGTACAGGAGACAGGGATCAAGACCATCCCCATGGAAAAGAAATGCAAAAAAGCAAAATGGCTGTCTGAGGAGGCCTTACAAATAGCTGTGAAAAGAAGAGAAGAAAAAAGCAAAGGAGAAAAGAAAGATATAAGCATCTGAATGCAGAGTTCCAAAGAATAACAAGGAGAGATAAGAAAGCCTTCCTCAGTGATCAATGGAAAGAAGTAGAGGAAAACCACAGAATGGGAAAGACTAGAGATCTCTTCAAGAAAATTAGCGATACCAAGGGAACATTTCATGCAAAGATGGGCTCGATAAAAGACAGAAATGGTATGGACCTACCAGAAGCAGAAGCTATTAAGAAGAGATGACAAGAATACACAGAAGAACTGTACAAAAAAGATCTTCATAACCCAGATAATCATGATGGTGTGATCACTCACCTAGAGCCAGATATCCTGGAATGTGAAGTCAAGTAGACCTTAGAAAGCATCACTATGAACAAAGCTAGTGGAGGTGATGGAATTCCAGTTGAGCTATTTCAAATCCTGAAAAATGATACTGTGAAAGTGCTGTACTCAATATGCCAGCAAATTTGGAAAACTCAGCAGTGGCCACAGGACTGGAAAAGGTCAGTTTTCATTTCAGTCCCAAAGAAAGGCAATGCCAAAGGATGCTCAAACTACCGCACAATTGCACTCATCTCACACGCTAGTAAAGTAATGCTCAAAATTCTCCAAGCCAGGCTTCAGCAATATGTGAACCGTGAACTTCCTGATGTTCAAGCTGGTTTTAGAAAAGGCAGAGGAACCAGATATCAAATTGCCAACATCTGCTGGATCACCGAAAAAAGCAAGAGAGTTCTAGAAAAACATCTATTTCTGCTTTATTGACTATGCCAAAGCCTTTGTGTGGATCACAATAAACTGTGGAAAATTTTGAAAGAGATGGGCATACCAGACCACCTGACCTGCCTCTTGAGAAACCTATATGCAGGTCAGGAAGCAACAGTTAGAACTGGACATGGAACAACAGACTGGTTCCAAATAGGAAAAGGAGGACGTCAAGGCTGTATATTGTCACCCTGATAATTTAACTTCTATGCAGAGTACATCATAAGAAACCCTGGGCTGGAAGAAGCACAGGCTGGAATCAAGATTGCCAGGAGAAATATCAATCACCTCAGATATGCAGATGACACCACCCTTATGGCAGAAAGTGAAGAGGAACTCAAAAGCCTCTTGATGAAAGTGAAAGTGGAGAGTGAAAAAGTTGACCTAAAGCTCAACATTCAGAAAACGAAGATCATGGCATCCGGTCCCATCACTTCATGGGAAATAGATGGGGAAACAGTGGAAACAGTGTCAGACCGTATTTCTGGGGGCTCCAAAATCACTGCAGATGGTGACTGCAGCCATGACATTAAAAGACGCTTACTCCTTGGAAGGAAAGTTATGACCAACCTAGACAGCATATCAAAAAGCAGAGACATTAATTTGCCAACAAAGGTCCGTCTAATCAAGGCTATGGTTTTTCCGGTGGTCATGTGTGGATGTGATATTTGGATTGTGAAGAGAGCTTTGCGCCAAAGAATTGATGCTTTTGAACTGTGATGTTGGAGCAAACTCTTGAGAGTCCCTTGGACTGCAAGGAGATCCAACCAGTCCATTCTGAAGGAGATCAGTCCTGGGTGTTCTTTGGAAGGACTGATGCTAAAGCTGAAATTCCTATACTTCGGCCACCTCATGAGAAGAGTTGACTCATTGGAAAAGACTCTGATGCTGGGAGGGATTGGGGGCAGGAGGAGAAGGGGACGACAGAGGATGAGATGGCTGGATGGCATCACTGACTCGATGGATGTGAGTCTGAGTGAATTCCGGGAATTGGTGATGGACAGGGAGGCCTAGTGTGCTGCAATTCATGGGGTCGCTAAGAGTCGGACACGACTGAGTGACTGAACTGAACTGAACTATCATTTTCTAATGCCAAGTAAGATCCAACTGATCCAATGCCAACTGATCCAATCTGTTTTCTCCACTACCACTAGCACAGGATCTGTCTTAAGAACTGAACCCTTCCCTATCCTCCAAATATGGATACATTTTAGGTGGTATTTGATATGATATTTGAACATGAGATGAAGACAAAGGACCTGGAGTGAACCCAGAGGACAACTGGATCTACCAGGTCAAGTGAAAAAATGAAACAGCTTCTGGGTTTTGCTTTTTTTTTTTTTCAGATTTATTGAGATGTAATTGACAAACAAAAGTGTATATATTTAAGGTATACAATGTGATGATTTAATATAAGTATATGTGAAATGATAACCAAAATCAAGCTAATTAATACACCCATTCCCTCACATGGTTACCTTTTTGTGTGTATGTTTAGAACACTTAAGATCTACTCTACTAGTAAATTTCAAGTATATAGTACACAGTATTACTAACTATAGTTACCACACTGTCCATTAGATACTCAGAACTTAGTAATCTTATAGCTCAAGTTTTTTACCCTTTGACCAACCTTGGAAATAAGAACTTGTACCTAAATCCACTTTGATGCTAGTTCTAAGTGTCCCTGGCTGGTCTGAGTGCTCTACTATGGGTCTTCAAATTGCACTATGGAGCAGACACAAGTTCCTCCCAATAGTCCAACGTATATAAATATGCATGAAATAATTTAAAGCAGGAACACATATATTTGTACATCCATGTTCACAGAAGCATTACTCCAATGGTCCTAAAGCAGAAGCAACTCAAGTGTCCACTGATGAGTGGATAAACAAAACGTGGTATATACCTACACTGGAGTATTATTCAGCCTTAAAAAGGAAGGAAGCTCTGACTCATGCTACAACAGCGATGAATTTTGAGGATTATATACTAAGTGCGATGAACCAGACATTAAAGGACACATTCTCTGTCATTCCACTTCTATGAGGAGCCTAGAGTATTAGTCAAACTAAGAGTGATAGAAACTAGAGAAATGGCTGCACCAGACTCGGGGGAATGAAGGTATGGGGACTCACTGTTTAATTGGTACAGAGTTTTAGCTTTAAAGGATGAAAAGAGTTCTGGAGACCGACAGTGGCGATGGTTCTATTAATACAATAATGTGAATGTACTTATGAGCATACTTAAAACAGTAAACTGTATGCTGCATTTCACAAGCTTTTAAAAAAATTTAATAGTTGAAAAAATGCTTAGTAAACTGATAATGGGAAGAATTCACTTTATTGATAAAACATATACAAAAACACCTAAAAAACATTTTATTTAATAGTGAAATGTTGAGTCACAAAAAATTGAGCCTATTGTTTGAATTGAAATGGGAAAATAAAACATTGTTCTATGACTTAACTGTGTTTAAAGAAAAACTTGCAGATTTTAGAACTAAATTATTGGCATAAATTAGCTTACAAAAGTTGTGTGACAATGCCAACATGCAAAAATTAATTACATTTTTATATATCAACTATTAAGACATAAAAGATGTCATTTACAACATCATAAAAATTTAAATAACTAGAATTAATCCACCAAAAGATATATGATACATCTATATAGAGAATTACGAAACACTATTGAGAAATAAGACCAAATAAATAGAATGATGAACTGTGTTCATTGACAGAAAATTCAAACTGTAAATATATAAATTCTAGTGCTAATATATGGATTCTATCTCAGTCAAAATCTCAACAGGTTGTGTATATTTATACATTGGTATGTAGATTCCAAAATTATTTGGAAATACCAATGTTCAGAATAACCAACATAATCTTTAAGAAGCTTGATGGGCTTATTGCACTAGATGTTGCGACTTATTTTAAAGCTACCATAATTTAAAAGTTATGGTGTTTGGGAAGAGATATAATTATAGAAAAACAGAGTAGACAGCCCAGAAACAAACCCATGAAAATATTGCTGTCCATTGCTGATGAGAGTGAAAACTGGTATAACCACTTTGGAAAACGGTTTGGTCTCACCTAATAAAGTTTAAGATATGGAGACTCTATTATCCAGTGATTACACACCTGGTTATATACCCAACAGACATTTATGCAGTGGTTCCCCACAGGACACAAACGAGAATGCACACTGCTGCCCTGTTGGTAAGAGTCCAAAACAAGAAGCATGTCAAATGTTAATCAATAGTATAAATTTTTTTATAACCATACAAAGGAATATTATACATCAATGAAAATAAACAGTCATATGTGACATCTTGGACAATCTCACAAAGTAACATAAAGAAAATTAAGCCAGACATAAACAAATACATATTGTATAATTTCACTTAAATTAAGTTCAGAAAATCAGTAAAACTAAACTAGTGTTTAGCTAGATGATGAAATCATAAACAAAATTAAGGAAATTATTAATATTACCAGGAGACATGATTAATGACTGGAAAGAGCGGTGAGGGGGTCTTCTGCCACCTTGGCAGTGCTCTATTACTTAACAGTGTTGTGTAAAGGGAGACAGCTTTGTGAAAAACAAAGCTATACATTTGTTTAATTTTGCTATCATCAACAATAAAATGGCTAAAAATTAATTGTAGAAAAATACATGTTATTCAAGTCAAATGAATGTCAAAAGAATGCCTAAATAGTGTCTAAATAATACAGGGAAATATCAGATTCTTCTACTAAAACCCTTTGTTATGTTTTATTACTGGTCCTCCTGGCTATTAGAGAAGCTGAGAGACACTGGTAGAAATTTATTGATACCTGAAAAACACTAACGTCCTAAAATGGCATCAATTTTGCTCCAGGAATGCAGTTAGATTTCACAGTAAATGACTGGGAATGAAGATTTAAATATCTTCTGCTGCTGCTTCCTTTCACTTTCTTAATTGTGAACAAACATTTCTGTTTCAAGGTACAAAGAGATGATTTTGAAAGCCCCTTATTCATTTTGTGTAGGATTTAGCCTTCATACCCTCAGCCAGTTGAAGTGGAAGACCCCTGTTCTTGGTTTACAGAGGAGTTTACAGCACTGAATGGTATGTAATGAGGGAACTTAGCTTACACATAAGCATGCAAGTCTTCCAGTTACACACACAGCTGGCAGAAATGGGACCAGCAATGAACAGCAGGAAAGTTGTCAGAAATACAGAGCATTATGCTTCCACTTAATATATCCACTTTATCAAAACCTCCCCTCTCAATGTGAAAAGAACATGGATTGCAAAGCAGATATGCTGCCCTACTATCTCTCCTCAGGCCTTATCCCTTCTGATATTATTTATATGAGTCATACTCTATTTAGTACAAGTCCAAGACTTAGCGCTACTCATACTTCATGGCACAAGTCTGCTCAAATAGATGTTCAGATATGCTGCTCCCCAAATGAAGACAAGGCAAAGACTTCAGGCCCAAGCCAACCGCTGCCTCCAACACAGAAAGATTCACTGATGCCGTCCTAAGCTGTGATGATAAGCGGGAATGGAAAACTCAGCTTTCAGTCAATTAGAATAAATTTATAAAAACAAAAGGAATGTGTGTGTGTGTGGATACTACGTGAGATGATGTGTGGTATGGTGAGGGAGGAAGCACAAAAACAGAATTGATCACAGACAACCAACCATATGGAAGTCAGTGGCTTATAATAATAGAAATCATTTTCTACAAGGTAGAGTGATGGGTGACTCAATTTTACAACCCCCCTGGTCTACAATGTATTCTGAAACAATAAGAGGGGTAAAATCAAGTTAAGAATGCCCTCATTTGTTCAACAACCAGAAATATGTTCCTTTCTTTGGGGCAACCCTATGGAGGGTTAAGCTGATCTGCTGTGCTGAGCAAACAGAGGGCTGCTCACCAACAGCATCTGCTGGGGACTTGAGAAAGCTTTTCTCTCTTAATAGATACCATTTTCCATTTTTATTTCTTCTGGTGTGTAAACTCTTAAAGAAATGATGCATTGCATGGAAATTCATCCACAGCTGAGAGTGCAAATAAGGGAAGAAAAACAAATTATAAAAGACATTAAAAGGTACATTTCAGAAAGCAAGTTTACTCAGTTTCTTAGGCAATGAAGCATTCATGTTTTCAATTTTAACAGAAAGGCAGAAAATATAAAAACAAAGTGATTCCCAGGGAAAAGATGCGCTTAACACAGTTGAGAAAAGTTGGTTATTTTTAAACTTTTCCCCTTAAGAAAAAGGGAAATTGTATAGCTGCAGATTTCAGTTGTCTCCTAAGAGTGTTGGCATTCCTACCTTTGTGTGTGGGAGGCAAATATTTGCTAAACTATTTGGGAAAGAAAGTGCACATACGGTAAAGCAGCAGGAAGTATGTATTGATACTGTATTGCGTTTACCAATCTTATAATCAAGAGTACCTTGTTAAACTGTAGCACCTCCTCTGTCATGCACTGGCTGATGATGGCGAAATATATTTTGAGAAATCAGCAGCTATGGTTCAAAACTAATTCTCTGAAATTCAGACTATGTTGCTGAAAATGCACACCTTTTTTTGTGTTTAGGTATATTTAGATGTTGGATGTGTAATTATAGCATGTTGGTCTTGAGAACACTCATCTAAGCGATTTCTTTTTTGCCAGGGGAATGAGGTTCATGAAATTTCCAGACATTAAAGCATTTTCTCTGCACCTACTAACTGATGCGTACTGATTGAGAATTCATTGATCTCTGCAAAGCTTAAACATAAAATGAAGAATGATAAAGCATCTCCTTCAATCTTTGGTTTC
The DNA here is from genome assembly GCF_032452875.1 of Bos javanicus. NCBI lineage: Eukaryota > Metazoa > Chordata > Mammalia > Artiodactyla > Bovidae > Bos > Bos javanicus. The sequence continues at coordinate 20,315,766 of NC_083875.1, forward strand.
AATCTTTTAAGTACATAGGTGACCTTGTTTTTTTCAACTAAAAGTATTTTAAACACGCATTTATGGCATAAAGAACTAACTGGAAGTCATCAATTTTTAAATTGGTTTTACTTGCATTAGTTCTGAGAATCTAGAAATATATGCTGAGGCAAATATTCCTTGTATGTAGCTTTTACAAAAATTATATTTTCTAGTGAATAAAGTTTCCTATTACACAAAAATGTATTGGATTTATTTACATGAATAATTAATAATATATCACTTAGAGTACTTTGTTGGGTCTGCTTTATTTCTCTTAATTTGTGTGCCTGGGTCAGTTGAGTTAATGCAGTACCTTGTTGCATGTGAAAGCATCATGTATTCAAGTAATAATAATAGCTATTAACACCTGACAGATAATGTTCATTGAAAGCTTATTTTGGGCAGATACTGTGCTAGAAGTTTATATGCATTGCCTCAACAAATCTGTACATCTATAGATTATCACTGCCCCACTTGGGAAGTTTAATTTTCCAAGGTCAGCATATAAATAGAGGTAAAGATGGAATCTGAACCTAGATTTGTTTGATTCTAGAGCCTATGCTCTTAAATTATATAATATTATCCATGCTTTTATCAGGAAAAAACAAACAAACAAACAAAAAACTCATGCTTATCATGAGAAGAGACTGAACCTTGAGTTGGGTGTGCCCAAGCACCAGTGAGACTAAAGCCAGCTTCATGTCAATCAGATGGCCCAAATTCACTGAGGGCACCCTCTGCTCCAAAGGAGACCAACGACATGTACAGTGAGGATGCAGATCTATTTTCAGTGACCAGCTGTTTACTTCCAAAAAAGTTACAATGTTTATTGTTCCAGCAACTAAAGCAAGTGTCAAAGATGAGAGATCGTATTCAGGGATTTGGTGAGCGGTCCCCAAAATGTCTGATCTTGGCACAAATTATGAAACAACTGGAACTTCCACAATATTCTAATTCCTTACTGGACATGAAAAATCTCCACAAAATCAAACCAAATTGCCAGAGTGATTGGATAATCTTTCCTACTCTAAAAGAAAACAGTGGTAAGGAATCCAATGAATATTAGAGAAACATGTTTGGCTTAATGCTCCATTTCATCTCTATCTTCTACTTTTGTGATCTTTATCAAACAAAAAATTCAAACATTCAAAGGAAGCTATATTATCTGTGCATTTTGTACTTAAAGGCAAGTAAAATAACTTGTGTTGGAAAAGATTATCACGCCAGTTACAAGAGCTGTACAGAATTTTTTTCTTGTGGTCATTATTGTTATTAACTTAATCTTTACAAAGAATATTTAGTTAACCAGAATATCTCCCTTCTCACAAGTGATGGATACTAGGTTTAACTTTTCTTGTGGTCATTATTGTTATTAACTTAATCTTTACAAAGAATATTTAGTTAACCAGAATATCTCCCTTCTCACAAATGATGGATATTAGGTTTAACTTTTTAGTGAGGTCAAAATATGCCTAGAAAGTATACAATTCATAGGTCACAGTTGAATGAATAATCATAAAAGGAATATATCCATGTAGCTACCATATAAATCAAGAAATAGTACACCAACAATGATCCAGAGCCACATCCAAAGCTACTAAATCCTATATTGTTAATATTTTGCTTATTTTAAATTTTTCTATAAATGGAATCATATAGTATGGATTTATTTGCTATGTCTGTCTCTTTTGGTTTAATATGGTAGGATAACGACATAGTACTGCATGTTGTTCACACATTTTTATTACCATATCTTATTTCACTTCCATGATTATACCAAAATCTCCTTACCCATTCTACTGCTGATTGAAAATGTGAGTGGTTTCTAGTTTGGGGATATTATGAGCAATGTTGATATAGCTGTTATTGTACATGTCCTTGGTATATAAAAACACTCACTTAAAATGGATACACAAGAAAGCAAAACTGTTAGGCAATGGGATAACTGTTTTACCAATTTTGGAAGATAATGCCAGTCTTCCAAGACTTGTGTACCAATTTGCACTCCCACAAAACTTCATAAAAGTTTCAGTTGTTTTATGTTCTTACTTCAGGTTGTTAGTCTTTTTAAAGCAGTTAAATTGTATGCTGTTTTTAATGAGTATGAATAAAAAGGTAAATTTAGGATTAGCATTTTAGTGTATTAATTTACACTGGCAATCACTATGATAAAGAAAGAAATCCTAATGCTTAGAGGTGCATATTTGAGAGTCTAATGCTGTTTGACCAGTCCCTGCTGCTTCTTATCTTTGTGATGGTAAACATATTTCTTTGCCTTGCTAAACCTTAGTTTTCTCATCTGAATAATATATAACATAAAAGCGTTATTATTAATTAAAACAGTCGAGCTTGGTATAGTACCAGGAACTCGGAAATCATTCTAAAGGCATCCGATATTGCTACCTAAGAGCTCTATGACACTGGCTGAAATCAACAAGCTACCATAATGTTGTCTTTTGCCAGCCTATGCTGATTTTTTTCAAAATTCAAATTCAAAATCCTTTGTCTTCCTCTGCTCATGATTCATAACATCAGATCTATATGTAATTTAAACAGTCCTCAAGTTCCTGGACCCATTTCCTTAACTTTGAGTAGATAAATATTTATATCACTTAAGAAAAGCAGTTTTTTCTTTCTCTCATCACTTTATCTATAAATATACCCTCTTTCTCTGCTATATTTTAAATCTTTCTTTTCTCTTCCCTACCCAACATAGAGACTTCAAAGAATCTTTCATATAAGAAATTATCAATAATTATTAATCAAATTGCCCTCATTTGTTCATATCAGAAAGCCTAAAGCCACAAAATATACCCAGTATACCACAACATATTACTTTAATACATAAGACGAATATAAAATTCTCTAAAACTGCCAATGAAAAGTATGGTGATAACAATAGCAATCAAAGTTACAACATTCAAAAACCACTAGACTGCTGAGTCTTTTACAAATCTCTCATAGTTTCCCAAATTTCTTTATTTTCCTAAAACTTGGAAATTGTGTTTTGCCTAAGATAAGCCAACATATTTGGGCATGTTTCATAATTCTGTACAGATGAATTACAAGTAACTCAAAACCGGCAAAACACATCCTTCTGTGCCTGATGTATCACTCCTGTTCTATGAATGAAGAAGATTAAAAAAGTGAAGATCCAAATAACCAATGGAGGTACTTGTGCTTTGCACAACAGCAAAATGAGGAAGAAATAAAACATCATAAAGTTCCTTTTTCTTCAGTTTTATTCCTACCCATCTCTCTATAGTAAATATTTTATATAATTATTACATTATTCATGCTTTCAACAAGCATTTAGCAAAGAAGTATCTACTCTGTCCAAGGTACTAACCCAAGTGAGCACCATAAGGATGGATCAAAGAACTCCATGCAATAAAAAAACCCCTGCATTTTAGTGGGTAGAAAAGGCATGTGTTTAAACCTAAGACAAGGAGTATCATATACAGAAAAACCACAGTTAAGATGTTATGACAAATCAGAGAGATCATATTTTACCGAGGGGATGAAGAAAGATTGTGTGGAGCAGAAAACATGCAGCATGGGTCAAGAAATAGAGGGAAGGTTTTACACCCACACTGCACTCTTTCCCTGACTATGTGGATGACTCTAAGCTTTCCTATTCAAGTAAGTTGGGATTTCATTTTCCAGCAATGATCATAGTGATGCGATGATCTGTGTGGGATTTTAATTTGACCCTGATGCCCACTATTCAAGGAAATGTGTATTTCACTTAATAACTAGGCTTGTGTTTGGTGACTCTGGTCACGCATAGTAAATGCACAAATGAGTGTTTGGAACAAGACTATACTTGTGGAAAAATTACTTACTTAGCAATTAATGAGCCTATTTTCATTGATGCCTGAGGCACTTCGAAAAATGATGGAAATAAATTGAAGCAATTTATTTAGAAAATGCAAAATTGTACACATGGATAGTATTTGTTATCTACCACCGTTCATAATGAGACTCTCTCAATATACTTTAGAATATAGTGGAGGTGACTATTTATAGAATTAAAACATCATCAAAGATACTTAGGAGGAACTATTACCCAAAAAACCTCCCCAAAGACTATTTGACCTAATACTTCAAACCTAGAAGCTGTGATGTGGTGTGTCTAAAAAAAGAACAGTCCTGCATGTGAAGATATAATGAAGAATGGACTGGGAAGAAATGGGAGAGCTTTTTCCTACACAAATCAAAATGGGGAATGATATACAATATAAAGAAGAATAATAAATAACAACAATATTCTTGATTATATTTTAGAAATATCCACAGATATTGACAGGATAGATTAAAAATAAAAAGATTAAGATAATGGAACTAAGCCACTTCTTTGTAAATTCCCTAATAACTCACATACATTTCAGATATAAAAATGGTTTTAAGAGAATCATTCCCATTATCTAATCTAAAATCTAATACGTATTTTTTGTTCTTTTTAAGTACACAATATTCTTTCCAGAAGAGGTTATGAGATACTAAATTACACAATCCAGTTCCAGGCCACAGTAGCCAGGAATAGATGTTGCTGAATGTATCTCAGGAGGGAATCATGGCTTTGCATGTTTATGTTTTTATTTTGATACATTTAGTAATGGAAAATAACTTTCAATATTCAAAGGTGAAGTCGGAAGTTAAGGGTTGGCAAAACTAATACAATTATGTAAAGTTTAAAAATAAAATAAATTTAAAAAAAAAAGAAGTATTCTCACCAATCTCAAGGTGTTGACAAAAAAAAAAAAAAGTTCACTGATTCCAGCAGCACAGGCAGAAAGTCCTTTCCTAAATATTAGCCAAAAATTCTACAGAACAATGTCAAAGAAGTATTCACCTCTTTAGAATCATCTGTTTAACTTCTAGCACTGCCTGAATCCAGGCTCTAAGCAATCTAAAAAGAAATAACTAAAGCTCTTAAAATAGAGTAGACAAAATCTCTTAAATTTGAAATACTACAAGGAAATTACTTGAAAGTTCTCCTGGCTCTGATTCAAGAAACTGTTTCAACACAGATTACAAAAAAACACGGAAAAGTTTGACAGAAAAGGGGATCAACAATCAAATTCCAAAACTAGACTCTTAAAAGCAGATAATTAAGATAAAAGTACTGAACTAACTCTAGTCAGACACATTTCTATTATTCTAGATTAAGAACTTTACAAATTCCTAGGACATACTGGTAAACTAATGTATCACACTGTTAACATATCTACAATGAATTTTAATCCATTGGGGATGTACATATGTAAGTATAAAGATACACCCAAGGGACTAATTTAGAAAGGAAATATCTCAGTTCCACTGTCAAGATTCTCAAACACTAAGTCACTGCAAGTCTATTGGGGAGAACTGTGATTCACGGGTCTCTGATTCATTTGCAGGAATATCACGAGGATGATAAAAGGGTTTTCCTCTTATATAGGCAAGTACCTTTGCAAATTCTTAATCTCATTCGGTTGAAGCTGAAATATTTAAACCTGTATTTTGAAGCTAAGTTACATACTATTATTAAAGGTCCAAGATTCCTAGAAATTTGTCATTACTTCCAGACACAATTATAAATTTAACATACTGCTATCATTTATGCAAGAGCCTTTAGTTATATCTTAGCTATATTTTAGTAATGTTATAGGAGTTATATTCCACAGTGACACTTACAAATTTGTATATTTACAGATGTGTAAAGCACATACTGTTCAAAAATGTCAAAATGGCAAGAGTTGTACAAGAGGGCTTATAGGTTTTGTAAAATGCAAAATTATGTTTGTAATCAAGATTCTGGTTCCTAGACCTGGCTGACTAGGTTATCAAAAACCTTTAAGCGGTATGGCTAAACTAAGCTCATGTTCACAACATTGTTCCTTAAATTTTACTCAGATTTAAAACAATCTGCAGTATCTTGAACCCAACCACTTTGCAGCCAAAGCAAGGAGTATATGTCAACTTTGCCCATACTACTCTTTGTGCCTAAAAGTCTGGCACAGATCATGTATCTGGTGCTGTAAACGTCAAACTCTGTGTAAGAATGACCAGCTTCTGGGAAATTATCAGATAATGCAGTGATATCACAGCTTAATGCCTGCTTGTCCACTTAATATCATGGATTTGAATTTTTATATCCAGAAACAAATGATATAATGGAGGCACTGGGCAAGAAATGTTGATTCTCTAGCAGCTGCAGAATTTGATGGTCCATTTCAATATTCCCATAAGGTTTTCATCCCAGCTTTTCACTGTGAGAAAGCTGAGCAAAAGGCACATCCAGTCTATGCCATAACTGCCAAAAATACAAAATCATTTAGTTAGTTTCTATTCAGTTTAGAATAATTAGTTTTAGAATATGGGAAATATTTATTGTGGGTGCTAGTTGGTACTCCTTGCCTTTTCTTCTATAATCTTTCTTTTATCCTTTTGATCTGTTAGGAAGAAAAAAGAAAATGCTCAAGGATATTCAGAGGTGTGTGTATATGTCCCCTGTATTTCGAAGTTAAGTTACATACTATTATTAAAGGTCCAAGATTCCTAGAAACTTGTCATTACTTCCAGACACAATTATAAATTTAACATACTGCTATCATTTATGCAAGAGCCTTTAGCTATATTTTAGTAATGTTATAGGAGTTATATTCCACAGTGACATTTACAAATTTGTATATTTACAAATGTTTAAAGCACATACTGTTCAAAAATGTCAAAATGGCAAGAGTTGTACAAGAGGGCTTATAGGTTTTGTAAAATGCAAAATTATGTTTGTAATCAAGATTCTGGTTCCTAGACCTGGCTGACTAGGTCATCAAAAACCTTTAAGTGGTATGGCTAAACTAGGCTCATGTTCATGCATGAAGGTTGGTTGCTCAGGTCACAGGGTTGCCAGTGGTCACAGAAGTGGGTCCTGGCAGGGTCACTCAAAGGCACAATTCATTTGGACCAATTTCCCTCCATTAATGGTAATAGGAGCCATAGTTGGCAAACAACAGATTTCCATGCAACTCCAACGATCTGACTAGTGTGGAAATTTTTAATAAGCAATCAGTGTGTTTCAATTTCATGATGTGCCTACTGAGGCTCTATGGCTACATTCTCTGTTAGGGAGTACCTAGTGTCATGGAACACAGGTCCCTGAAAGGTGAAAGATTCATTTCCACTCCTCAAGAAAACCTGCTTATTCACCTCTGTTTACAAATGCAGGCACAGACATGCTCAAAGTATGTTTGCTTATTTTTCTTTCCTGATGTAGATAGAACATCTGTTTTCTAAAACATCATTTTATTTTCAGTAACATTTGGTCCTGAAAGTATCATCAAGGAATTCCCTTCAAGCTTACATCCTAGCTGTCAACATCACCCAGAAGCCTTGCCATCTAGGTGCATGTGAGAAGATGAAAAAGAAAGCATCTGGTTTATTGCTCAGATTCTTCCTTATAATACATAAATAAAATGGAACTCCAATAAATAGTTCAAATAAGTAACCATCACAAGAGTTTTAACTGATTATTAAAAGTTTTCATATAGCTTAAGATAAAAAACACAAAAGAAATGAACCTTTAGTTAATAACAATTTTATTTCACTATTTATCCTACCATATTTCAAAATTACAAATTGAAATTATATCTGAATTCATTTGGCAAGGCTCAGAAAATTAATGTGCATATTCATAACTGTAAAACCAAATCTATTGTCTACATGCAGTCTAACTTTCATTTTATCTATAAAATGATCAGCCTTACAAAGAATAGACATATAATGAAATTGCTTTTTTCATACTAAAAGTAGACAGTTTTATCATGCTGAAAACAAAGAAACCTACTACCATACTTAAGAAAGATATTAATTAAATCAATGCTAAATTATAAAAAATTCTATCTTAATCCATTATCTAAATTACATAACACTCTAAAAATGTGATAAAGACTTCTAACTGTTTATGAACATACTTCTGCAAAACAGCCTTTAAAACACAATAGGAAAACTTCAACTGCCTACTAGTCTTTTAATTAAATAATCTATAATATGAAAGACAATAGCTTGCAAATATTAAACTTGCTTTCAATGCATATTAATCCATCTTACCAACATAAACTATATATCTATAAAAGTTTGTAATATCTATTTTATTTACTCTGAAAAGATTTAAAAATTTCAATTTTTAGTAAAATTTACAATCAAACCTCTTTATTGGTTTACTTTATCAAAAAATTAAGACAGAGGTAATCTGTCAATCCTCAGAGCATTTTATTATGACAGGTAACAAGTAATTATTTACTTTCTAATTGAAAAGGAATTTTATAAATATGTGCACAAAAGATGTTTCCATTACTACAGTCATAGCTAAACATTTTCCTTAGATAAATTCAATTACAGGGTGTGATGAAGAATATATCCAGTAATGCTTTTACCAATATGATAGACCAGTTTTGCAAAGAAACCATCTCTCCAAGCACACAGCAAATAATTCTGGCTAAACATAGAAAACATTTTTTTTCTTTAAATATGGATACACTGAGAATGAAGAAAGGAAAACTGTAAGGCTTCAAATTATGCAAAAGTTTGAATTTATACGAATAAGCAATCAATGGAGATAGTACTTGCCTTAAAGGCATGCAGAAATTTCTTGTGGTCTACAATTTGACTTCAACTGGCCACAGGCATACAGAGTTAAGAGACAAAGTATGAGTATTTAGGGCCGCCCAGGTGGCACCAGGGGTAAAGAGCCTGCCTGCCACAGCAGGAGATGCAAGAGACCTGGTTTGATTCCCGGGTTGGGAAGATCCCCTGGAGGAGGGCATGGCAACCCATTCCAGTATTCTTGCCTGGAAAATCCCATGGACAGAGGAGCCTAGTGGGCTATAGTCCAAGGGGTCATAAAGAGCAGACACAACTGAAGTGACTTAGAACACACACAAAGAGGAAAACTCTCACAGCTTTGGCATAAAATTAAAGTAGACTTCTATGAGAATTTCTAAATATAGGAGCATACTAATGATGGTATTTGAATCAGAAATCATACTTCTTATTGTAAGTAAAAAGTTCCAAGGTGAAATTTTACTTTAGAGTATTCTTAGGTTGATAATGCACTCAAGTGCCCATGAGAAGTAAACATATTTCCTTGTACCAGGAAAACACTTTCAAATACAGGCCTCAAAAGCTCCCAGAAAAGTATTTCCAAACGACGTAATTGCACTTTCTGCTTTTGAAATAACTAAACAAATCCTCTATAAGCAAGAGCTAGTGGAAACTAATTGCAAAAGTAAAGACCCATGAAGAAAATAAATACTGAAAATATATGGAAGAATAGATGGCTATAAAAATTAACCAGGCAGATTGGGAAAAAGTAACAGAGAAAAATGCATTAAAAATAAAAGTTTAATTGATGAGATAAAATGGAGATTAGACACACCTGAAAACATAGTGACCTGAAAATTAGATCTGAAGAAGTTATTCAGAGGGAGAATATAAGACATACAGACAAAAAGACAGAAAATCTGAAAGGTTAGAACATATAAAAGACAGAGGGAGGAGGTCCAATAGCATGTAACAGGAGTTTGAAAATAAAAGGAATATTTAAATGTGTAATATGAAAAAGAAGTTACCAAAATTGTTGAAAGACATCAATCCTTTGATTGGAAGACCAACAAATCAATCAGGACACAATTTAAAAAAAAAACAACTTGTATATATCATGGTCAAACTATAAATAGATGGACAGACAGACAGACAAAGCAGAAGCCAGGTGGCGGAAAGAAAAACAGAAGACTGCCTACTACAAAAGGATGACAATTTGAGTGATGCTGGCTTCTCAAAAAATGGAATAACAATGAAACAGAATCTTCAAAACATGAGAAAATTTTATATCCAGTGACATTGTTTTCCAATACTAAGGTCTAAGTAACAATTTTTAAACAATTTCAAGAGTTTACCAAAGAAGAAATGGGTGGGACAATCTGCTCTGCTGTTGCTGCTGCTAAGTCACTTCAGTCATGTCCGACTCTGTGAGACCCCATAGCCGGCAGCCCACCAGGCTCCTCTGTCCATGGGATTCTCCAGGCAAGAACACTGGAGTGGGTTGCCATTTCCTCCTCCAATGCATGAAAGTGAAAAGTCAAAGTGAAGTCGCTCAGTTGTGTCCAACTCGTAGCGACCCCATGGACTGCAGCCTACCAGGCTCCTCCGTCCATGGGATTTTCCAGGCAAGAGTACTGGAGTGGGGTACCATTGCCTTCTCCACAATCTGCTCTACCAGATATCAAAACATACAAATAAGTCAGATAATTAAAGAATGTGGAACGAGCACAGGAATAGAAAATTAGACAAATGGGACAGAAATGATACCTCAGAAACAGACCCACCCATACATGGTATGAAGATTCAAACAGCTATGCTGGAGTTAATTGTAATTCATATGACGAAAAGTGAAATTTGATCCCTGCCTTATTACACCATATACAAAATCAATTCCACATGAATACAAGACTTAAATGTAATAGGTAAAATTTTTAAATATTTAAACACACTGTTAGAGCCTTTCATTTATCAAAGTAGAGATGTATGCCTTAAAGAAAATATAAAAATCACTAACCCCTAAGATTTTAAATATTCAAAAACATTTAAATTAAGAACTTCTATTCTCCAAAATACTCAATTTAAGACAAGCTACAAAGGCAAAAATAATAATAATAATAATCACAACTTATATAATGAATATAGGTCTATTATCCTTTTTATATAAAGAACTTCAACTCAGTAAGACACAGACACTCCAATAGAAAAGTGGGATAAAGTATTTCACAGAAGAGGAAATACAAAGGATCTATAAGCATATGGAGAAATATTCAACCCATTTAGGAATGAAGGATATTACAAAAGAAATAAAATGTAACTCACCACAATATTACTTTGAAAATGTAAAAGAAAAGTTTATACACTCCTGTGGCGAGATTGTAGAGCAAGAGGAATCTTTACCATTGTTCATGACAGTGCCAATTGGTTCAATCATAGTTTTGCATTATCTAGTAATGTTGGGAATAAGCCAGACCTGGCAATTTTACTCCTAGATATAGGCTCTTAGAGAAATTTCTATACGTGTGTATTCAGAAATATATATATAAATCTTCAGAGCATCATTGGTCATAATAGGAAAATCTAGAAACAACCTAAGTATTCTATGATACATGTATGTATACAAAACATCTTATAGAAAAATCCAAACAAACTTTTTGGCAAGGCCAATACATTAACATATATGTGTGTGGGCTGCCCTGATGGCTCAGATGGTAAAGAATCTGCCTGCAATGTTGGAGACCTGGGTTCAATCTGTGGGTCAGGAAGATCCCCTGGAGAAGGGAATGGCTACCCACTCCAGTAATCTTGACTTGAGAATTCCACAGATAGAGGAGCCTGGTGGGCTATAGTTCATGGGGTTGCCATCTGCACGAACTTTTTGTCCAGCCCAATATATTATATATATATAAAATATATATTATGCATTTATATACATAATGTATTATATATTGTATATAATATATATATATATACAATGGAATACTATATAGGCAATGAAAATAAATTGCTACAGATAAACAAATCAAAGTGGACAAATCACAAACATGTTATGCTGAATAAAAGAAGCAAATTACAGGAAAGTACAAGTACTATGATACTATTTATGTAAAATTTTAACACAGAAAAATTAAATACTATATTACTTAAGGAGATATGCATATATGGTTAATTTACAGAGAAAAACAACTGATTCACTATTGTAAAGATAAGGTAATTATTACTTCTAACAGGGAAGAGGAAACTTTGATCAGGAAGTTCACAGGAATATCAAAATTTTTCATATTGTCTTATATCTTAAGTTGGGTAGGAGGTATAGAGATATTTTCTATTAAATATTAAACTAGATATATTACATACAATTGTGTGTATATATATATACATGAACCGTGAACTTCCTGATGTTCAAGCTGGTTTTAGAAAAGGCAGAGGAACCAGAGATCAAATTGCCAACATCCACTGGATCATGGAAACAGCAAGAGAGTTCCAGAAAAACATCTATTTCTGCTTTATTGACTATGCCAAGCCTTTGACTGTGTGGATCACAATCAACTGTGGAAAATTCTTCAAGAGATCGGAATACCAGACCACCTGATCTGCCTCTTGAGAAATTTGTATGCAGGTCAGGAAGCAACAGTTAGAAGTGGACATGGAACAGACTAGTTCCAAATAGGAAAAGGAGTACGTCAAAGCTGTATATTGCCACCCTGTTTATTTAACTTCTATGCAGAGTACATCATGAGAAATGCTGGACTGGAAGAAACACAAGCTGGAATCAAGATTGCCAGGAGAAATACCAATAACCTCAGATATGCAGATGACACCACCCTTATGGAAGAAAGCAAAGAGGAACTAAAAAGCCTCTTGATGAAGGTAAAAGTGGAGAGTGAAAAAGTTGGCTTAAAGCTCAACATTCAGAAAACTAAGATCATGGCATCTGGTCCCATCACTTCATGGCAAATAGATGGGGAAACAGTGGAAACAGTGTCAGACTTTATTTTTCTGGGCTCCAAAATCACTGCAGATGGTGACTGCAGCCATGAAATTAAAAGACACTTACTCCTTGGAAGGAAAGTTATGACCAACCTAGATAGCATATTCAAAAGCAGAGACATTACTTTGCCAACAAAGTTCCGTCTAGTCAAGGCTATGGTTTTTCCTGTGGTCATGTATGGATGTGAGAGTTGGACTGTGAAGAAGGCTGAGCGCCGAAGAATTGATGCTTTTGAACTGTGGTGTTGGAGAAGACTCTTGAGAGTTCCTTGGACTGCAAGGAGATCCAACCAGTCCATTCTGAAGGAGATCAGCCCTGGGATTTCTTTGGAAGGAATGATGCTAAACCTGAAACTCCAGTACTTTGGCCACCTCATGCGAAGAGTTGACTCATGGGAAAAGACTCTGATGCTGGGAAGGATTGGGGGCAAGAGGAGAAGGGGACGACAGAGGATGAGATGGCTGGATGGCATCACTGACTCGATGGACATGAGGCTGGATGAACTCCAGGAGTTGGTGATGGACAGGGTGGCCTGGCGTGCTGCGATTAATGGGGTCGCAAAGAGTCGGACATGAATGAGCGACTGATCTGATATATATATATATATATACATATACATATATATATATATATATATATACATATACACACACACACACATTTATAGTAGTGGTGAGAGTGGGGATCCTTGTCTTGTTCCTGACTTTAGGGGAAATGCTTTCAATTTTTCACCATTGAGGATAATGTTTGCCGTGGGTTTGTCATATATAGCTTTTATTATGTTGAGGTATGTTCCTTCTATTCCTGCTTTCTGGAGAGTTTTTATCATAAACGGATGTTGGATTTTGTCAAAGGCTTTCTCTGCATCTATTGAGATAATCATATGGTTTTTATTTTTCAATTTGTTAATGTGGTGTATTACATTGATTGATTTGCGGATATTGAAGAATCCTTGCATCCCTGGGATAAAGCCCACTTGGTCATGATGTATGATCTTTTTAATGTGTTGTTGGATTCTGTTTGCTAGAATTTTGTTAAGGATTTTTGCATCTATGTTCATCAGTGATATTGGCCTGTAGTTTTCTTTTTTTGTGGCATCTTTGTCAGGTTTTGGTTTTAGGGTGATGGTGGCCTCATAGAATGAGTTTGGATGTTTACCTTCCTCTGCAATTTTCTGGAAGAGTTTGAGTAGGATAGGTGTCAGCTCTTCTTTAAATTTTTGGCAGAATTCAGCTGTGAAGCCGTCTGGTCCTGGGCTTTTGTTTGCAGGAATATTTCTGATTACTTTTCTATTTCCGTGCTTGTGATGGGTCTATTAAGATTATCTATTTCTTCCTGGTTCAGTTTTGGAAAGTTGTACTTTTCTAAGAATTTGTTCATTTCTTCTAAGTTGTCCACAGCAAAAATAAACAAATGGGACCTAATTAAAATTAATAGCTTCTGCACAACATAGGAAACTATAAGAAGGTGAAAAGGCAGCCTTCAGAATGGGAGAAAATAATAGCAAATGAAGCAACTGACAAACAACTAATCTCAAAAATATACAAGCAACACCTGCAGCTCAATTCCAGAAAAATAAACGACCCAATCAAATAATGGGCCAAAGAACTAAACAGACATTTCTCCAAAGAAGACATACAGATGGCTAACAAACACATGAAAAGATGCTCAACATTACTCATTATCAGAGAAATGCAAATCAAAACCACAATGAGGTACCATTTCACGCCAGTCAGAATGGCTGTGATCCAAAAGTCTACAAGCAATAAATGCTGGAGAGGGTGTGGAGAAAAGGGAACCCTCTTACACTATTGGTGGGAATGCAAACTAGTACAGCCACTATGGAGAACAGTGTGGAGATTCCTTAAAAAACTGGAAATAGAACTGCCTTATGACCCAGCAATCCCACTGCTGGGCATACACACTGAGGAAACCAGAAGGGAAAGAGACACGTGTACCCCAATGTTCATCGCAGCACTGTTTATAATAGCCAGGACATGGAAGCAACCTAGATGTCCATCAGCAGATGAATGGATAAGAAAGCCATGGTACATATACACAATGGAGTATTACTCAGCCATTAAAAAGAATACATTTGAATCAGTCCTAATGAGGTGGATGAAACTGGAGCCTATTATACAGAGTGAAGTAAGCCAGAAAGAAAAATGCCAGTAGAGTATAATAATGCATATATGGAATTTAGAAAGATAGTAATGATAACCCTGTATGCAAGACAGCAAAAGAGACACAGATGTATAGAACAGTTTTTTGGACTCTGTGGGAGAGGGCGAGGGTGGAATGATTGGGAGAATGGCATTGAAACATGTATACTATCATATATGAAACGAATCGCCAGTCCAGGTTCAATAAATGATACAGGATGCTCAGGGCTGGTGTATTGGGACGACCCAGAGGGATGGTATGGGGAGGGAGGTGGGAGGGGGGTTCAGGATGGGGAACATGTGTACACGCATGGCGGATTCATGTCAATGTATGGCAAAACCAATACAATATTGTAATTAGCCTCCAATTAAAATAAATAAATTTATTAAAAAAATAAAAAATAATATATATATACACATATATAATTCTAAAATAATATTTAAAGACTGTACCATTTGTTTTGAGTTGTCCTTGTCTCTTCTATTCCTTCTTATTTGGGGACTGCAAATCATAATGTTGCATCTAAAAATAAAAATAGATACATTTTATATTACTTCTCAAATATATTGGCATTATGCATTTCCACTTATATTCAAGGGACACTATTTTATAAAGCACTTAAAATACATACTGCTTGAAATGTTACTGCACCTTGAGCTATATTGCCTTATTAATGACAAAGTATGCCCTAATACAAGTAATCTTACATTTCCAATTCTAAAATCCTGTTCATTATACATGGTAATGCACCATATACTATTTTAATTTTAAAAAGCAGAATATATTTTGTTTTTGAAGTTAAATGTGAGGATGATTTATTTGTAAAAGTCATTTTATAATCACACATATCATAAGGCATATTTAACTAGCAACCCTGAATTTTTTCCATATGGTCTATACTTTTTTGTTTCCCTTGATCATAATCCTTGAAGAAACACAGCTTTCCTTTACCAGGTACTCACATAACCACAGAAATATTTCAACAAATAGGATTGTAATGATAGTGGAGGATGCACTCATACCAATCAGGATTTAGATATTCATGCCTATATTCATGGAAATTATTATTGAAGCAAGACTTTTGTGTTTGTGTGCACATTCGTGTGTATGGGTGTCTATGTGTGTGTTTACTTTATATTAAACTATAAGGATCTAGATCAGAACTCAACTTTTTCTGTAAAAAGACAATAAATATTTCAGGCTTCATGGCCATGGAGTCTCCTTCATGAGTTAACTGCTGTTGTAGCACAAATCAAGCATAGAAAAGAGTCATTGACTATACATTGCTGTCTTCTGACAAAACATTATTTACAAAACCAAACAATGGGCCAGATTTGACCTGCAGGTCATATTTTGCCCACCCTAATCTAGATAATTATCTAAACTTATCACTTGGCTGAAAACATAAAAACGTTACATGTGAATTGTGCATTGGCTGCTAAATAATTTCAATTAAGCTTTTTTGAGGTAGTTGAACCCCTCCCTCATCCACTCTACTACAAAAATGCTGGCCTCTTATTCTCAAACAAAGCTAATTCTTTCCTGATCCTGGCTGTCACTCATTGACACTGTTACCTTTAATGGAAAACCTTTCCCCAACTCTTAACCTAATTAATTCTGAATACTCATTCTTAAAGTTTTGATTTGAATGTTACCTAGTTAGAGAGGGCATCACAGCACTCACTCTGTTTTTGTGTGTGTATACATCATTTACTTATTGTCTAATATGTTCTTCCTTACTAGATTTTAAACTCTGTGAGGGCAGGAGCCATACTTATTTTCTTAACCACTGTGTGTCAAGTACCTAGGATAATTCTTAGGAAAACTTAGACAATAAATATTTATGGAATGAAAAATGAAAAATAAACTCCTTTCAGAATTATAAATTTGTTCTAGAATTATAAATTATAAATATATCATCAGTTTTCCACTTACAATCTCCCCCTACCTTGAATTCTTTATACAATAATGTATAAATTCCTTAGAGTGGCAAAGAAAACCAATCTGACAATCTTCTAGCCTCATCTCTCACAACAACAGAGTCTCATTTCCCAGCCTTAACACCACATTCTACCTCGGTGTGCAAAAGCTTATAGAATCTGGAGTTTTTACCTGCTTTGTACCATAAGGTCAGCTTCCTCGGTGGCTCAGCAGTAAAGAATCTGCCTGCAATGCTGGAGACATGGGTTCTACCCAGGAAGAACCCCTAGAGAAGGAAATAGCCACTCCCTCCAGTATTCTTTGCAAAATCCAACAAAGCCTAGTGGCCTATAGTCCATGGGGTCGCAAGAATCAGACATGACTGAGCGACTCAACAACCACAAGAAAGGATGAGGTCATCTCTCTACTTCCTCAAACTCCCCCAATGTTTATCCTATTTCCCTAAAAAAAAACTCAAAAAATTCTGTCAAAACTCAATTCCAAGAAGAGTTTTCATACAGCTGACCAACTGCCCAGACCCCTCTTCCACAGTTTCCCACTCTCTCCTACAGAATCACTTTGGAAACCATTATGTGTTGCTTTTTACTGCTCTCACGTATCTGCTTCTCCATGCATTCAGACCATACTCTACATTCTTCAAGGGCATGAGACTTTGATTCACTCATCTCTGTATCCCTAGTCCATGCATGGTGTTTGTCACATATAAAAGAAAAATTGTTCCTAAACCTTTTTTAAGGAAGAAATAATTTCATGATGAACTTTAGCCAAATATAATTCCATTACACACATCTTATTAGGACTCGTTCTGGGAGATGAACTCTGTCCCCTGACTAGTGAATCACCAGTAGTCACCCCCAAACTCTAATCATCTTTGACTGGACATAATCTTGTTTTTGCGCTTAGCTTAAATATTACTTGGAGAAGGAAATGGAAACTCAGTCCAGTACTCTTGCCTGGAAAATCCCATGGATGGAGGAGCCTGGTAGACTACAGTCCATGGGATCGCCAAGAGTCGAACACGACTGAGCGACTTCACTTAAATATTACTATGCAGTCATGCTATTTTCTTAGCAAAAGTTTCTACTAAGAATGAAACTTTGAACTGGCCCACTAGAGGCCTTTATCCCCACAGCAAGACTGTAATCATGTGATTGCAACATGTATATTCATAATTAAATTTTCTGAAGAGTTCCTTAGTAGAAAATCTTGGTAGGGCCTCAATAAATATTTGTTGACCAAACGAACAACCTTCTCACAAGTAGAACTTTTCTGAAGTTACACATGTTCTACCAAACCAAAGCCCAGGAAACACACACAAAACCGTGAAAACATTGTTAAACCCGCAAAGTCACATCCTGCAGTCTCTCTCAGGATGACAAAAGGCTCTTCTTCCTGACAGACTGAAGTATTTATGCAAAAATTACCCATGCTCAGTAGCACATACCATACGAAAACCACTTGTGGACAGAACTGAAAAGTCAACTTAAATTCAGAAAGCACACCAATTCCAATTCCTCTATTAACTTCCTCACCTTGTGAAATTATTCTTATCGGTATTTTAATTTCATAAGTCTGAAAGAGAGAGAGAAACCTAGCTACTTGAGCAGATGGCAGTCACAGACTGCATACCACAATTAAGAATTAGTGTACAAGCAGCAGCAGCCTGATACAGTGAAAACAGTTCCTGAATACCAGTGCCACCTAAGTTTGTCTTAAAGGAACACCCAAGACCAGTTGAGGAAATAATAGTTCTGTCATTTTCTGTGGTCACCTGAAAATCTGGCATGAGGGTTCCAGATAAGGGGGAACTGCTTGCTTCCTTTGCTTTCAAGTTTTGCCCATCTGTGCTGCCTGTGGTGTCACCAACCGTGTAACCATGTAGGGGCCCCCAAGGGTTGCCAAATGTTCCAGCATATGCAACAATTGATATATCCAAGGAAGGACGTTCCATTGACACAGCATGGGCTCCAATCAATACAGACCAGGTGTCCATAGGATACCCCTGAGCTAAACTGCAATCTAAGTGAAGTACATTTTCCATACCACCTGAGTCACTGTTCTTCACTCTTAGCCTTCCTTTCAAGGGTAAAACCTCTGCCAACACAACCTGTCTCCCTCCTCAATTAACATGCTTTTACAGAAAAAGATCTGAAATCAGGCTTAGCATAAATCTCAGCTATTGTGTCATCTCCATCAGAAGTCATTGTTTTTAAGTCTTTTCTCTAATACGAAATGAAACAAAGGAAAATTCCTCCATGAACACACGGTAGGATTAATTGATGAGTAATAGAAGGAATTTTTCTGATATTCTCAAAATATTATTGTATCTGCACTGGTCAGAGTAAGTTCTAAATTTTATTCTAGAATTTATTATTTTTAAGATTGAAGTTTTAAAGGCTCTCAGATACCCCATTTTTCTTTAGGATAAGATTCACAAATTTCTTGAAATAGTTATATGATGAAAACTGGTGGTGGGGGCGGTGGCTGCAAAAGACCTTGGAGGCTTCGAATGAGCAGTGTCTCTTTCTGGGGTCCCAGTTTACTCATCTACAAAATGGGAAGAAAAATACCCATCCTAATTATATCATAAGCTTGTGTTATACTGCTCAAACAGAGAAAATTCATGGGAGTGGATACTGAAATTAATTAAACACTAAGTATGAATGAAATGCGATTACCATAGTGTCTCATTTAAAAAAAAAAAAAGTGAAAATTCAAGTTTGAAATTCAACAGTCATGCCCCTGGCTCCCACACTCATCTTTCTGTAATGCAAGGTTTTCTAAAAAATCCAACTGAATACCTTTCATTTTTCTTATTTTCAAGTGAGATCTATGATTTGGGGCTAAGGTGCATTTTTCTTGCTGTGACCTTATGCCATTATGCGACTTCACAACACAGCAACACACCATTAAGAACATCTCAAGAAAGTCAGAGGTGGTAGCAGTCTTTTGGCCCTTAACAAAATTTCTGTATCTGTGTCACAGAAGTTGGTGACTAGAGGTCCTTCCTTCTGGCTGTACCATTTTTAACCCTTTTAAAGATCCGAGCAAGTGAGGTGGGTTTGGATGACAGTAAAGGAGACAGAAGAAAAAAAAAAGTTGCTAAGGAAGTACATTTTCTAGAAACAGAAAAGAGATCTTGAGATTATAGGTTCAATAAAGTGATAACCTTTAGATATGGCCTGGCATGTAAGTTCGGGCCTACCCACTACACATTTACAATGGGCCCAATGTCCAAATGTAGAATTCCTGAAAAACAATTCTAACTTATAAAATTAGAGGGTCTTACAGAAAGGATCCTCACAGGACATTCATTTCCTCCTCTTGCATAATATGATTTGGTATTTAATTTCCAAAAATTTAAGAGGCATGTGAAGGGATGGGTTGGGAGGGATAATCTTACTCTATTACAAAACATGAATCCAACAGACCAGGTAATCATTTGCTAAAGCCTCTCTCTGTAGGAGATGCTATTCACAAAACTACCTAGGCTCTCTTATCCAAATATTCGCTCTGATAGACAGCATTATCATTGCTATTTAGCATATATATTGCTCTTCACAATCATATATTGCCTAATCTTAGCAACACATCCCCAGTGAGCATTATCATTTCTATTTGCAGATGAAAAGAATACAACATACAAAGGTTAAGTGACTTACCCATCATGAAACAACCATTCAGTGCTGAACAAGAAACAGAGCTAAGGACTGGACTATAAAACAACAGGCACTCCAGCTATTAAATTGTAAACAGAAGACTCACTTCTTGAACATATGAGAAAGAGCTTAAGTTCACGTTTTTAATGCCTTGTCTCAAAGGGAGAATTAAATCATTAAATCTTGGCTTATCCTTTCCACTTTTTCAAGGTATCTCCTTTTATCTCAGGCTGAGTAGAGCAGTAATTCTTTCAAATCTGCCACAGAATCATCTGCAGGTTTAGATCAGACCTGTTTCTAAAAGCAAAGATTTTCTCCAGTCGCTGCAAAACCTACCACTCGTGCCCGTTCTGCGAAGCACAGTATTCCCCTTTCAGTACTACGTTGCAACTGAATAATACCATTCATATCAAATTGCTTCAGAACCCACACACCCTTAGTTTGAGGATCACCACGAATATACTTGCACGTACGTGTGTGCACCTGTTATCTGTTACTTGCAGGGAAAGGATAAGGATAGAAGTCCTTTGTCTCTTATTTAACTCTCCCGTAAGATTATACAATTAGAAAAGGCAGGAATTATACTTCTAATTCACATTAAACCCTTTTCTAGAAGGCATATTATGGATATTTAAAAAATGAAAATTTCCAATTTCTATTCAAGTTATTCTGAGGACTTATTTTCATGCTTCCTTTTTAATAGTCCTTAAATAATGCCTAATAGATAGGTTCAAACTCATAACTAAGGTCACCATACCTGGTGGTTTTTACCTGACCTGATACATTTTGGCAAACACAAATTTCCAGCTGTTTAATTTGTTTGAAAAAGTGATTCTTGGGAATCATGAAGTTAAAGGAAATTCACAGGGCATCTAGTCTATCTAAGTTGATTAAGGCAGGATACAGATGAATTTTATTACCTTTAGCTTATCACTGGACTAGTATACATTTTAATCTCACAAGTGTTATCCTCCAATCCCTTTAATAATCTCAGTGAAAGGAAATAGTTCTTTTAATAAGTCTAGACAGCATATAGGGTGATATATTTTGCAACATGCATTTGTAGTTTATACTTTTAAAATTCAGCCAACAGTTGTTGTGATATTTGACATTATCTTTCTAAATGGTTTCCACAAATATATGGCTTCGCGATTTTCCATCAAAAACCCCAGTCATGTTGGTGTATTTTTGGCAGGAAGCCTTATTCCAAATCTGAGACACCATATACATGCTTTTAAGAGATGCCGTTAGATGGGTAAGTATTATTTCCCATGAGAAATGGCTGTTTCAGTATCTGCCCATCTCTGAGTTTCAGGTAACAGAAATATAATGCTACATTAGAAAAAAAGATATTACTTTTTTTTTAAACCAAGTGAGAGGCTTCTGAATTTTCAATAGCAATGGAAAATGTATTATCCCTCTGATAATATCAAGGCAACAATTTTAGTCTGTATCTATTGGTGAATCCCAGAATCAAGAGAAGAGCAAAATAAATATTTTAGAACCAGCCATTAGTTTAACAAGCCCACAATGTGTACATCAAGGATGATCAAACCTCTCTCATAAAAGTACTCCAGTATCTTTCTTCCTCAGCATATCACACTCAGCGTATCTTCCTCAGTGTATCATAACAGCTGATTTACCTGATTTCAACATTTCCACTGCATCTTGATGAGCCTTGGAGAAGTTTTGTGAAAGGATCTTTTCCCTTAATACACAAATGGAGATTGGCCAGAGGACAGAAACAATCTGTTAAATCTTACTGGCAATGCTTTCCCCACTCCTTAATTTCATAAAGGTCAAAGACACTACTCTGAACAAAGGCCTATTAAAATTCTGAAGGATGGAGCCTGCCCATCACAAATACCAAGGTGGTGGGTGAGCAAAAGGAAGAAGGACAAAAAAAGAAAGAAATCCCACCACTTTGTACAAGGTTAGATCAGGCCTTGTGTACACAGAGCTATCTGAGGGGAGGATCAAGCTCTAAAGATTTTAATTTCAGCAAAGTCATACAGAGCTAATGGAGCCACTGGCGATCAATAGCTCCCACTCTCCTGTGAGAGAGAGAGATTTATTGAGCTCTCCCCACTGATCCTGCATCAAGTAGAACCAGCAGTGTTGATCACTGCACCCCCAATTCCTGCAGTGTGAGAATGACTGATTCCATTCCTAGCAGCAGCTCAGCTTTCACAGCCAGCAGAGTTCTCTGATAATCTCTTAATATGTCCACTGTTATAATATCTTTATGATGTTCAGGCTGAGAGATAAGGGAACCAATAAATCACTCAATTCTCTCCAAGTTCAGACCCAATTTCGGAAAAGACACAGGAAAAGGATAACAGCAATCCAAGTAGCAGTTTTATTGCTAGGAACCCAAACCTGTTGGTCCTACCCCTTCTCCAGTCCCTTGGACTCTAACCTACAATAACATTTGGTCAGCCCCACACTCACCCAGCAAGGTGCCTCATGCTCAAACGCAAAACTCGGACAATGGCTGTTAGATCCTCACTTCACCAATCAGACAAAGCTATGTTCTCTGAATGAAAGTAACAAGAAAAACCAAAACTACCTCTTCTAATACTGGAAGTTCTCACACAGAACAGGGTTTTCCCAAACACTGCAATCAAACTGACATGCTTTGTATTACTGGACATTTAGGAGACATCTATATTTGGAATTATTAATTTATCAAATGATAATCACTTACAGGCATTAGAGAAAATAGTAAGGCTTGTTCCTGACTACTTCATTTCAGAGTGATTATCTCTGCTGGGAGCAGACACAACTGCTGTTTTATTCATTGCTTCCAAAATCAGGAATCCCTCTTGTCCTCCACAGAGAGAAGCATTACATGCTGGCAGACATTCAAGTGGCAGGCACCAAGTGTTATGCACGGTTCACAGGCAATGGGTTAGGCTGTTGCCCTTTGCACATGAAGAAGTCAGCTTGGGTGTTTGCCACTCCCATTAAATCAGATAACAGTTTTCAAGAGTGAAGCTGGACTTTGACAGTCGGACACGACTGAAGCGACTTAGCAGCAGCAGCAGCAGCAGTTAAAACACTACTGCAACTAACGTCCACTAAACCACCAGAGAAGGGCCGTGGAAGAATCCATCAGCAACCAGATGGTTCTCAGATCCAAATATATTTGCACTGCATATCTCTATTCCTTCCCTTATATATACACCCTTTCCCACTCCTTCTGAAGTCATATACTCAATGCTATGTAATCAGCTCTATTAAAATCTTCACTTCCCAGGTGACTCAGTAGTGAAGAATACGCCTGCCAATTCAGGAGATGCAGGTTCTATCCCTGGGTTGGGAATATCCCCTGGAGAAGGAAATGGCAACCCACTCCAGGATTCTTGCCCGGAAAATCCATGTATGGAGAGCTTGGCAGGCTACAGACCATAGGGTCGCAAAAGTGTCAGACACAACCTAGTGACTAAACAACAACAACAACTAAAACTTTATTCCAGATTTGTACATCTAGAATGCTTAATTAACTTGAACTTACTACTAAAATAAAACCAGTGTTCCCAACTTTCTCAGAATCACAGATCTCTGAAACAAAGGATAAAAGCAAGTTTCTTAGGTTGCATTCAAAATGATTACTTTCATTTCTTTTTATCTTTTGCATTTATTAAAAGTGCAAGATCAAATTGATGTTTTAAAAGATCAGATAGTCACCTTATGCTGTTCCAAGCAATTAAAAACATTAGATCAATGTGCTATCTATTCCCGAAACAAAATCTTCAGATCAAGGGCAAGTTCACTGAACAGAAGACGCATCACATCCCAGGTGTGACAGCCTACAAAGACCACATAATCAGGTATATGAACAGTGTCTTTTTTCTGTTTGTTTAACTTATACATAAATACATGAAACATTGACAGGAATTTGCTAGTAAAGCAGAAGATAAAGAACAGACTTAATTCCCAATCTTCTAAGAAAGTAGAGAGTTTCAATAAAAACTCATTATTTAATGGGTGACTGTACTGTGTTTAGACATTGAGCTAGCTACTATAATCCCTATTTTGTAGATTTAGAAATTGAAATTCAAGTATGTTACATAGCTGTAATAATAGTAGTAAGTGATGGAGCCAAGATTTAACTCCACATACTTTGATTTCAAAGGCCATGTTATACTGACCATTATACAAGGTTGACCATTATCAAGTTGCTGCATGGCTCATTAAGTCAGATTCTGTCTCTGTTTAAATTACTCCAAAGGAGGAGTAAGAAAGACACTCTTATAAGTGGTATGGTGTTCCTGTTCAGGCGTTAAGTCGTGTATGACTCTTTTGACCCCATGGACAGCAGAGTTATTTGGCAAAACTAATACAATTATGTAAAGTTTAAAAATAAAATAAAATTAGGGAAAAAAATAAATAAATAAAACATATTTTTAACATAGAATTATGCATACTGAAATATATAGTAATATATGATTAAGCAAATACTTTATGGAAATAATTTAATTTTTGAAAAAAGATACATTAATTCACTTAGTTTTCAATCAAGGTCAAGGAGAAAAAGTCTACAATAACTGAAAATTACCAGTTATTGAAGACCTACAATGTGACAGGATCATAATAGTCATTATCTTATTTAATCCTCGTGTAACTTTATGCTACAATGCATTATAATCCTTGTTTAACAAAAAAGAAAACAGACTCATAGTGATTAAATGACTTGACCAAAATTAACACAGTGAGGGGAATCAAAGGTATTCAGATCCAGTCTGTTAACTCCATTGCTTAAGCTTTCTTCACTCTAACATATCAACATTTTTTTTGAGATAAAATTTGTATACAACATTATATAAGTTTCAGGTATACTCCAACACATAAATTCTTAATAATTAACAAGCACCAAATACACAAAAATACATAAGCATGCATGTGCTTACTTATATAACACCATCACTGGCTTAAAAGTTAAAAAAAAAAGTGTGTGGCAAATAGCCAGCTTAAAATTTGCTTACAATAAGTATTTCTTAAATATAATACTGATAGGTAAGGCTTTTTACTAAACAGTATTTTAATGACACAAATGCTACACAAAACAATAATATAATACTTTTTCCATTTTTAAGAAAGTATAGAAATTCATCCTATTTCAAAAATGGAAACAGCTCCCAATGCAACATAAGAAGATTAGACAGCATATCATTAATTATTAATAAGTGGCAGAGACTTGCATTACCCAAAGAATCATATGCACACATGCTGTGGTTATAAAAATTAAGCTAGTGGCACAAATGTAAGAGTTTTTCTTTAAATTATGCTTTAATCTTATGATCAATTTTCTAATTATGGTCAGCGATATTAATTTTTTATAAAAGCATTTGTTCCCTTTTAAAAGCAATTTCTCCCTGATTAATAATTTTGGAATACAGTATTTACTAACTCTGAACATCTTCTGACCTAGCAATTCTATTCCTAGGTATATGCCCAACAGAAACATATTCACATATGCATCAAAAATAAACATAAGAATATATTCACTGTAGTAGTATTTGAAATAGGCCTAAGTTTTAAACTAACCAAGTGGCTATTAACAGTTAAATAAATAAATCCTGATATATTCATAAAATGAGATATAATCCAGTAATGAAAATGACTATATCTCACAAATATTTAGAGAAACAAGCCAGACATAATACCTAAAAAAGGTTTTTGAGTAGTAATTTTAGTGGTATTGCTATTATTTTTATTCATTTCTCTAGCACTCCTGGGAAAATCCTTCCTTTCTTAAAAGCAGTATAATATTGTCCTCTTGGGGCACTTCATTACACTCTCCTACAAGAAGGGATACTACTGTCTTGATGGTTAATGAATTTATATCAGACATTGTATAGAGTGAAAAACCAAGTCTGCATATGCACGAGTATGGCTTCTTAAAAAAAAAAAAGAAAAGAAAATCCCATTAGACTCATAAGATAGGCAAAGAAGCTCTCTCTTTCTCTACTATGTACTCCTTGCATTCCTTACATTGGAGAAAATCCAAAATGCAAATGGAAATCACAAAAAATAAAACAATTAATCCAAAGTGGAAAGAAGATAATCATAAAGCAAGGTAAGAAAAGAAACACAATGACCACATCAGGAATATTAGAGGAGATAACATTACAAAACCTACATATATTTCAAAGGATAATGAGGGGATGTTATCAATAAATTTATGCAATAACTCAAAAACATAGAACATTAATTAGATCCATCATTGAAAATCTTTTACAAAAAAAAAAAAAAAAAACAAAGAAAACACCAGGCATACATTTTTTCACAAATGAAACCAAACACTTAAATAAATAATACAAATTCTATACCAATACATAAATTAAAGAGGATAAAATATACCCAAAATAATTTGATAAAACCAGAGAAAGCCTGACAAAACCTAACAAATATATAACAGGAAAAAAAAATTAGAAATCAATACCCAGCATGCACCTAGACTCAATGACACTTCAGTTCAGTTCAGTTGCTCAGTCATGTTCGACTCTTTGTGACCCCATGAATCACAGCACGCCAGGCCACCCTGTCCATCACCAACTCATGGAGTTCACCCAAACTCATGTATATCGAGTTGGTGATACCATCCAGCCATCTCATCCTCTGTCGTCCCCTTCTCCTCCTGCCCCCCATCCCTCCCAGCATCAGGGTCTTTTCCAATGAGTCAACTTTTCACATCAGGTGACCAAAGTATTGGAGTTTCAGCTTCAGCATCAGTCCTTCCAATGAACACCCAGGACTGATCTCCTATAGGATGGACTGGTTAGATCTCCTTGCAGTCCAAGAGACTCTCAAGAGTCTTCTCCAACACCACAGTTCAAAAGCATCAATTCTTCGGCGCTCAGCTTTCTTAACAGTCCAACTCTCACATCCATACATAACCACTGGAAAAACAATAGCCTTGACTAGACGGACCTTTGTTGGCAAAGTAATATCTCTGCTTTTCAATATGCTATCTAGGTTGGTCATAATTTTCTTTCCAAGGAGTAAGCGTCTTTTAATTTCATGGCTGCAGTCACCATCTGCAGTGATTTTGGAGCCCCAAAAAATACGGTCTGACACTGTTCCCACTATTTCCCTATCTATCTGCCATGAAGTGCTGGGACCAGATGCCATGATCTTAGTTTTCTGAATGTTGAGCTTTAAGCCAACCTTTTCACTCTCCTCTTTCACTTTCATCAAGAGGCTTTTTAGTTCCTCTTCACTTTCTGCCATAAGGGTGGTGTTATCTGCATATCTGAGGTTACTGATATTTCTCCCGGCAATCTTGATTCCAGCTTGTGCTTCTTCCAGCCCAGCGTTTCTCATGATGTACTCTGCATAGAAGTTAAATAAGCAGGGTGATAATATACAGCCTTGACGAACTCCTTTTCCTATTTGGAACCAGTCTGTTGTTCCATGTCCAGTTCTAACTGTTGCTTCCTGACCTGCATATAGATTTCTCAAGAGGCAGGTCAGGTAGTCTGATATGCCCATCTCTTTCAGAATATCCACAGTTTATTGTGATACACACAGTCAAAGGCTTTGGCATAGTCAAAGCAGAAATAGATGTTTTTCTGGAACTCTTGCTTTTTCGAAGATCCAGTAGATGTTGGCAATTTGATCTCTGGTTCCTCTGCCTTTTCTAAAACCAAATTGAACATCTGGAAGTTCACAGTTTATGTATTGCTGAAGCCTGGCTTGGAGAATTTTGAGCATTACTTTACTAGTGTGTGAGATGAGTGCAATTGTGCAGTAGTTTGAGCATTCTTTGGCATTGCCTTTCTTTGGGATTGGAATGAAAACTGATCTTTTCCAGTCCTGTGGCCACTGCTGAGAATGACACTTAGTAAACAGCAAACTGAATGAGCAAAGTACAACACCATTTCACCAAGTGGCATTTACCCAAGAATACAAGATTGTTTTATCATTCAAAAAATCAGTCAGAATAATTCTCCATAGCAACAGAATAAATTACAAAGCCTTATGATTATGTTGTTGTTCAGTTGCTAAGCTGTGTCTGACTCTGCAACCCCATGAACTGTAGCACGCCAGGCTTCCCTGTCCTGGTGAGTTTGCTCAAACTCATGTTCACTGAGTCCATGATGGCTTCCCTCATGGCTCAAATGATAAACAATCTGCCTGCAATGCAGGAGACCAGGTTCAATCCCTGCGTTGGGAAGATCTCCTGGGGAAGGGAAGAGCTACACATTCCAGTATTCTTGCCTGGAGAGTTACATGAAGAGAGGAGCCTGGTGGGCTACAGTGCAGGGGTTGCAAAGAGTTGAAAACGACTGAGTGACTAACACTTTCACTGTCACTATGATTATGTAAGTTCATAAAAAAGCATTTGACAAAATTTAACTCCTATTCACAATAAACCTCTCAGCATACCAGAAAGAGAAGAAAATTTCTTCAAACTCAAAAAGGCTATCTATGAAAAATAGTAAAAGACTAGATAACTTAACACCTAAGACTGGGAACAAAACAAAAACATACTCTCCTACTACCTGTATTCAAATATATTGGGAGTTCCTGTGTAGTGCCTTAAGCCGGGAAATAAAGTCAAAAGCTTGGAGAGGAAGAAAATACTACTATTGTACATAGTACATAGAATATAAAAGAGTTTGTATAGAAAATCCTAAAAAATATACAAAATAATTATTAGAATTAAATGCATTTATGAGGGTCACAGGATTCAAGATCAATACAAAAAAAACAACTGTATTTGTAAATATATGGTGGTAGCAAACGAAAATACTGACTTTTTAACACATCTCACTTACAAGTGTTAAATAGTTAAACAATAAGTAGCTGGAAACATAAAGCATGTAAAAGCTTAAAAATACACAAATGAAAAGACATCAACACTGAAAAGTGTACATTACTGAAAGCAAATAAAGACCTAAATAAATGAAGAGATATATCATGATTATAGTACAAGACTCCATATTATAAATATTCCCCAATTTATCTATAGTTATATGACAATCACAATTCAAATCAACAGCCATTTTGACAAACGGTCAAGTTGATTGTAAACAGTATATGGAGAAACAAGAATCTATATTAGACCAAATAAACTTATTCAAAAACAAAGTTGGAAAATCCACTGATTAAAAAATATAGAATACAGAATATATATATATAGAGAGAATAAAGTTACAGTAATCAAGATAATGTGTTGTTTTTTTGTTCTTTAGTCGCTCAGTCATGTCCAGCTCTCTGTGACCCCATGGACTATAGCCGTGGGATTCTGTCCATGGGATTCTCCAAGCAAGAATACTGGAGTGGTTGCCATTTCCATATTCAGGAAGATAATGTGTTATTGATAAAAATGGACATTGAAGAGTGAAACAGAGTTCAGGGGAAAAAACTTATAAAAATATTGCACTAATTTTCACCTAATAATCTCAGGCTATCAAAATGAGAAAAAGTTTTGCTTTTTTATTGGTACTAGAACCATGCAATGAATACATAGAAGAAAATTGAACCTTGACTCCAACCTCAGATCATATATAATATTAACTCAAGATGGATCTAAATACAAAAAGTAGAACTATACATTTGTAAATTTTCTAAAAGGAAACACAGAGGATGGTTACTGTAATTTTGTTACAGGCAGGAATTTCTTAAGAAGATCTCATGCATGTGTGTGTGCTCAGTTGCTAAGTCATGTCTGACTCTCTGCAACCTCATGGACTATAGCCCACCAGACTCCTCTGTCCATGGAATTCTCCAGGCAAGAATACTGGAGTGGTTGCCATTTCCTTCTCCGGGGCATCTTCCTGACCGAGGGATCAAAACTGCATCTCCTGCATTGGCAGCTGGCTTCTTTACCACTGAGCCACCAGGGAAGTCCCCTCATACACGTAAATCTGACAATTCCACTCCCAGGTATATGGCCCACAGAATCAACTCAAGATGTTCACCAAATATATGTACAAAATTCTCAGAACATTATCTACAATATTCTAAACTAGAAACAATCCATATGCCCATTAACAATAGAAGAGGAAAATAAACTGTGGCTTATTTACACAAAAGTATTCAAAATATCATTGAGAATAAATAAACTACAGGCATACGTAGAGACACTGAAGATTTGGTTCCAGAACACCGCAGTAAGCAAATATTGCAATAAAGTGAGGCACACAAATTTTTTCCCCGTGTGTATAAGTGATGTTGACATTATACTATAGTCTACTAAATGCGTAATATCATTATGCCTAAAAAACAATGTAGATACATTAATTAAAAATACTTTACTTACAAGCACACTAACCATCATGTAAGCCTTCAATGATTTATAGCAATAATATCCAAGATCACTGACCATAGATCTCCATAATAAATATAGTAACGAACAACTTTAAAATATAGTGAGAATCACCAAAATGTGACGCAGAGACACAAAGTGAGCAAATACTGTTGGAAAAATGGCACCAATAGACTTAGTCCATGCAAGTTTGTGACAAATTTTCAATTCGTTAAAAAAATAAAGAGTACATCTGAAGCAAAACGCAAATAAACAAAGCACAATAACATGAGGTACGCCTGTAGTATGAATAGATTACGAATGGATCTCATAATGTGAGTGAAAGAAGACTAAAAAGGTCTAAGACTAGAGGTAAGATTTCATTTCCAAAATAGACAAAATTAATGCCTAGTGTTAGGAATCAAAAGTGGTTATCTTTTGAGACAAGTGTCTGCTGCTGCTGCTGCTAAGTCACCTCAGTCGTGTCCGACTCTGTGCGACCCCACAGACGGCAGCCCACCAGGCTCCCCGTCCCTGGGATTCTCTAGGCAAGAACACTGGAGTGGGTTGCCATTTCCTGCTCCAGTGCATGAAAGTGAAAAGTCCAAGTGAAGTCGCTCAGTCATGTCTGACTCTTAGCGACCCCATGGACTGCAGCCCACCAGGCTCCTCCATCCATGGGATTTTCCAGTAGGAAGGCCAAAAGAGTGCCTCCTGAAGCTTGAAATATGTTATTATATATCTTCATCTGGGTTTTTATTACATAGACACATTTATTTGTGAAAATTCGTTGAGTTATACACTGCTGCTTTGAACTTTTTATGTATGCTACATGTCAACTCCAAAAGTTTATTTTTTTAAAAATCTATGGTAAACCAGAGAAATACATTTCACACTTTGGTTATGAGATGTCATTCAAAACTGCCATGGACAGGCCTAACGGTAAAAGTGATAGAAGAGATGTGTGGTTTTAAAACCCTATTCGCCATGTACTTCAGAAATAAGTTTATTTTCATTTGAGCATCTGGTTATTTCAGGTGCCCCTGGGGCAAGACCAAAATTTATAGTTCTGTGGTTATATAGGCCACTTGTTTATATTGAGAATTTTATGGCTTAGTTCCCCAGGCTTATGTCAGTATTGCTGCTGGAGTTTTCTCTGTTAATTACCCTCCGGGACTTCAGTGTGCACACAGATGTCAATTCAGATGGGCCAGCGTGTGTCTTTCTGGAAGCAATGGACTCTGAGTTTTAACCAGATGGTTGAGGCAAGTTCCCTTAAGACCAAGCTCATTCTAAACTTTGTCTACGGACTTAATTTGTGAAGAGGGTTCCATTTTCAATGTCTAATCTGATTTATCCAGTCATTAGCTCTTTAAATTTCTTTCTTATAAAATAACATTTTAAAATTTCATGATAAATGCCTAGATATAAAGGCAAACATTTTTAAGAATTTACTGTGTGCCAAGCAAGGTCTTAAACCTTCTCTATATAATTAATTCATCTAATCACTACAACTAATTTATACAATAGGAACTATTAAAATCATCCTCGTTTAAAAGAAAGAAAATGAAGTACAGATAGATAAAAAGCTTGGCCAAGTGACATGGAAGGTGTAAGATTTAGTGCCAGGTAGGTAAGTTCCAGCCCGAATCCATGGGCCTTAATGATGAGTACAAGCTACAGAAGGAAGGTGTGGTTTTTAAAATCTTGTTTGCCATATACTATGGAGCCTTTAGTTCTGTGCACCCAAGTCCACCAACCATGAGAACTCTATATGATTACTGTGACTAAATGTTAAGCAAAACGGAAAATGCCAGCATCTATATTCTTAACCATTCTCAAGCCAAGGATTAAATACTTGTAAACGTGTAGAATTCTCCACTCTCATTGCTGCAAATCTGTATTCCATCTTGGTCAACTTATTTATACCTACGTAAGTCTCAGATTCCTTATAGACAGTGTGCATAATACCTACCTAAACAACAGCATCAGCATAAAATTACATGCATTTAAAGTACATGCATTTATGGTATTACTGTTCCTGGGAACTATTAATAAAACCTCTACGTTATTTACAAATGAGGCAGTTACGAAGAAATTGGAGGGTGGAGCCCCAGCAAAATGCAAAATTTCCTCAGGCATTACACATCATTAAAATTACCGCTATGCCTCTCATTGGCAAGCTCACCCACTTCCAGATCAACATCAGCCAAGAGAATGATGGAGCCTTTGCTTCTGTACATCCACGTCCTCCAACCATGGAAAGTCCACGCTATCTTGTGACCATGTGTTAAAACAATGGAAAAATCTCAGGAAACTTTTTCCAGAATTCACACTTTTCTTACTTTACTTTTGCCCTTTGGATTACTTTTCAACTTCAGCAGAAATTAAAGCCAAAGGACTATTTTTTTTTTTTTGGTCACAAGTTAAATTCCACCTTCTGCAGAAAAAAATAATTCAACATGTAAGTTTATGTGTAAACATGACATTCCAAATCATCTTCACATTAACATTTACTTCACTGAAAAATAAACACAAATACATGGTACTTTTTCTTGGGAATAAAAGAGACTGTGGATTCTCTTTTACTAGCTGTAAATGTGCTCTGGGGAAATTCTCTGCCAACTTTATGGATAATACAAACAGGTCTGTTAGCAACGCTGGTGTACTGTAGACAGAATGTAGAATTCACCTTGCAGGCTCAAGAGCCCGCTGCAATTCATACATGCGCAGCAGCTATTAAAGGGCAATGGCAATGCTATGGATAGTTAACACTTTCCTCTTTCTGCCTTTCCTTTCTTGTTATCTTCAATTTCTCTGAAAAGGATAACAAGGCAAATAAATATATTTTCTTTTAAATACCTTCTTCAAATAGTTTCCATGAATAATGTCAAAAATGGTATCCCTCACTCCCCCTACAGGGCTGGGAGTCAAAGAAGCACCTCACCATTTTTGCCCTTGTGGTCATTATTATTACCAGCTGGAGGGAAAATACAATAATCTGGAAACTGTTGCAGGTCTACTTTATACACTTGTCTATTGTATCATCACAGTAACCTTACTAACTTACTGTCTTTAAACATTTCAAGTAACCAATACTCAGAAAAGATGTATGACTTCCTCAGATGACACAGCAGAAACTGGAAGATATGGGATATGGACCTAGCACTGCTTGATTTCAAAGAAAATGTTTGCTTTTCCTCACTGACAAGCCTAAGTTCTTCAAAGCTAAAGTTCGAGTGAGTGCAATAATATTCTTTGCTTTAGAATGTAGGACTCCAAACTGTGATCAATATAGCAAGAAGTAAATTTCTGTCTTATCTCTTCTGTTCGTCACTGTCGTGAGCTCAAAGCACCCCAGTACAATTTTCCTTCTTCTTACTTATGTTCCATAAAGAAGGCTATCAGCCATGAGATGCCAGAGCAGTACCGTACAGAACCACGAAGCAGGGAATCCCTTTGCTCCATCCATATCACACTTCACTATCGGAGGCTTTAATCCATATTGTTACTCTACTCTTATCCCAGAGTCTGGATTTTACAGAGTTCCCCACGAAAACCTTCCCTCTAGAGGTTATACATTTAACTATTCTTTCGAAAAAGAATCCAAACCCACAGAAGAGGCTCATGAGTGCAGAGACTACCCTTCATTATGTCTTTGCCACTGACCTTAGATCCTCACTCTTTTTAGGTTCTCTCCCTGAGGTCCCTGTAACAGAAGAGACCATACCAATCAGCACAGTTAGTCCCTTTCTGGTTCAACCAAACAAGTCCAGTTGTGTTTTAGGCTCAGCAAGAATTTCTTCCACTCCATCCATGTTCCCAAAACTTAACATGATCTCTGATATATATATGGGTTCATTGGGCTGATTTAAAACAATTTCTCTGAAAATGAAACCATAAGTCGAGAGTTACTTTTGTAAACAACAAGTGGATGTGAAAGATAAGGAAAAGTGCAAACAGGATGTCCACACTTTGGACACTTGGACATTATATCATTAAGTTTAACTATGATACCCTCAAACAAGATTGAGATTTCAGGAAAAAGATCATGTGTAAAGAGAAATAAATGGTAGTGAGTTCATATTTGGAAATGCTGATTTTTGAGATGCCTGTGGGACATCCAGGGGAGGAAATCCAACGTACTTTGGAGCCTAGAATATAAACCAGATCTGGAGAAGTAAATTGGGAATCATTACCTCTCAAATACTATTAAAAGTCACAGTTGTAAGTACATGTTCGAGAGAGAGGAAAAAGTGTGGAAATCAAGAGCAACAGAAGTAAAGCTAGGATCTAGATTTCTCAGTGTGCTTTCTACTAAAACTTCAGAAGGGAACCATATTTCAAGACTCAAGTAAAGAACATGTAAGTATTAAACGATTAATGACGGCACATCGAACATCATCAAGCAGTCAAGCCTTTAAAACACACTTTGCTTCCCTGTCATGTATTCCATTGAATTATAAGCCAGTTAATTATCCTTTTTGCTTTATTTTCCTCCATAATATTTATCACCGTCTGATGTGCTATATATCTTCAATTCAGTTCAGTTGCTCAGTTGTGTCCGACTGTTTGCGACCCCGTGAATTGCAGCATGCCAGGCCTCCCTGTCCATCACCAACTCCCGGAGTTCACCCAAACTCATGTTCATCGAGTCGGTGATGCCATCCAGCCATCTCATCCTCTGTCATCCCCTTCTCCTCCTGCCCCTAATCCCTCCCAGCATCAGAGTGTTTTCCAATAAGTCAACTCTTCGCATCAGGTGGCCAAAGTATTGGAGTTTCAGCTTTAGCATCATTCCTTCCAAAGAACACCCAGGACTGATTTCCTTTAGGATGGACTGGTTGGATCTCCTTGCAGTCCAAGGGACTCTCAGAGTCTTCTCCAACACCACAGTTCAAAAGCATCAATTCTTCAGCACTCAGCTTTCTTCACAGTCCAACTCTCACATCCATACATGACCACTGGAAAAACTATAGCCTTGACTAGATGGACCTTTGTTGGCAAAGTAATGTCTCTGCTTTTTAATATGCTATCTAGGTTGGTTATAACTTTCCTTCCAAGGAGTAAGCGTCTTTTAATTTCATGGCTGCAGTCACCATCTGCAGTGATTTTGGAGCCCAGAAAAATAAAGTCTGACACTGTTTCCCCATCTATTTCCCATGAAGTGATGGGACCAGATGCCATGATCTTCATTTTCTGAATGTTGAGCTTTAAGCCAACCTTTTCACTCTCCTCTTCACTTTCATCAAGAGGCTTTTTAGTTCCTCTTCACTTTCTGCCATAAGGGTGGCGTCATCTGCATATCTGAGGTTATTGATATTTCTCCCAGCAATCTTGATTCCAGCTTGTGCTTCTTCCAGCCCAGAGTTTCTCATGATGTACTCTGCATATAAGTTAAATAAGCAGGGTGACAATATACAGCCTTGACATACTCCTTTTCCTATTTGGAACCAGTCTGTTGTTCCATGTCCAGTTCTAACTGTTGCTTCCGGACCTGCATACAGGTTTCTCAAGAGGCAGGTCAGGTGGTCTGGTATGCCCATCTCTTTCAGAATTTTCCACAGTCTATTGTGATCCACACAGTCAAAGGCTTTGGCATAGTCAATAAAGCAGAAGTAGATGCTTTTCTGAAACTCTCTTGCTTTTTAGATGATACATCAGATGTTGACAATTTGATCTCTGGTTTCTCTGCCTTTTCTAAATCCAGCTTGAATATCTGGAAGTTCATGGTTCACGTATTGCTGAAGCCTGGCTTGGAGAATTTTAAGCATTACTTTACTAGTGTGTGAGATGAGTGCAATTGTGCAGTAGTTTGAGCATTCTTTGGCATTGCCTTTCTTTGGGATTTGAATGAAAACTGACTTTTTCCAGTCCTGTGGCCGCTGCTGAGTTTTCCAAATTTGCTGGCATATTGAATGCAGCACTTTCACAGCATCATCGTTTAGATTTTGAAAGAGTGCAACTGGAATTCCATCACCTCCACTAGCTTTGTTCATAGTGATGCCTTCTAAGGCCCACTTGACTTCACATTCCAGGATGTCTGGCTTTAGGTCAGTGATCACACCATCGTGATTATCTGGGTCGTGAAGACCTTTTTGTACAGTTCTTCTGTGTATTCTTGCCATCTCTTCTTAATATCTTCTGCTTCTGTTAGGTCCATACTATTTCTGTCCTTTATCGAGCCCATCCTTGCATGAAATGTTCCCTTGGTATCTCTAAGTTTCTTGAAGAGATCTCTAGTCTTTCCCATTCTGTTTTCCTCTATTTCTTTGCATTGATCGCTGAGGAAGGCTTTCTTATCTCTCCTTGCTATTCTTTGGAACTCTGCATTCAGATGCTTATATCTTTCCTTTTCTCCTTTGCTTTTGGCTTCTCTTCCTTTCACAGCTATTTGTAAGGCCTCCTCAGACATCCATTTTGTTTTTTTGCATTTCTTTTCCATGGGGATGGTCTTGATTCCTGTCTCCTGTACAATGTCACAAACCTCCATCCATAGTCCATCAGGCACTCTATCTATCAGATCTTGTCCTTTAAATCTATTTCTCACTTGCACTGTATAATCATAAGGAATTTGATTTAGGCCATACCTGAATGGTCTAGTGGTTTTCCCTACTTTCTTCCATTTAAGTCTGAATTTGGCAATAAGGAGTTCATGATCTGAGCATATCTTATTTAATGTTTTTTGCAGTCTCTATCTCTCCATTTGAATAAGTGCATACCACAGGAGAAAGGAATTTGTTCTACTTTGTTCACTGCTTAGAACACTGTAAGTGCTCATCAAATATGTTATTTAAAAAAAGGAAAAAAGGAAAATTATAATAAATGCTTGCTATCTTTGGGTGGTAAGTAGTACTGAAATGTTATATGAAATTTATCAAAACTTATTTGTCCTGTCTTATTTCAACTAGAGTGTTAGAAAGGAGACAAGCTTGTGGAAACAATTAAATCCCATCATATTAGCATTGAAGCACACAGTCAAAAGTCATTCTATTACACAGTTTCTTTATTCTAATAGAGAAGCTATCAGAACATAGATAAAGAGAATTAGCTGGCTTGTAATTAGACTCCTGGGACAACTACATGATAACTGTTTCATTTCCACAGCCTATACTGGATACATTAAATATACTGCATTGCACTGACAAATGAAAAAAAAAAAAAAAGTGGAATTAGCACGCACTTAGAGCAGTACATGTTTGTTAAAAAGTTCCCTGTTCATCAGTGCTACAAGCTGTTTACATAGTACTTCTGCAAAATATCCCATCATAATTCATAGCACAGATGAGAGACATCCCTTGAAGGAATTGGCATTCTAGAAGCAATGTTTCTAATTGGTGATTATCCACAGTATTGACCCATGTACTGAAATGTTGAGAAGCTGTTTCAGGTAATTCTAATAAACTAATTTGTTTTTGATGATGCTGTTCCTTAGTTCAATATGCTTTTCTTTGAAAGGGGCTGGGTGTGAGGATGATCAGACTGTATTCTCTGACACAGTACTCCCCAGGGTCCTCTGATTCTCTCTCCAAGCTCAGAGCTCCAAGACCAGTCTTCCAGAAGCTTCAGGCATGTATCTGATGCATTCGTAGATAAAGAGCTATTCTTAGAATACCCACAAAGAGCTAAGAACACTGGATTCCTCCTAGCTTTTGCTGAGAAATTATTAATGTTATGCCAATAGAGCTACATTTTGACCACCTCCATGGTTGCCAGGCCTGCCCAAGACTTCAGTATCTCCTTCTTGAGCCAGTGTGCTTCCCAGCATCTGTTCTGTCTCCAGTAGTCTTTCCTTCACACATGCAGAAGCCAGATGTTACTATGTTTGATAAAGCCCTATGTGATCAAGTCTGATTCTACCTCTCCCACCTAATTCTCCAACAGCAACATGTTCCTCACCCATTCCTAGCCTTCCTGCTATTCCTGAAATTTTGAAAAACTCCTTCTGGCTTCAGACATTTCTGCAGTTGCTGTTGCTTCTCCCTGAATACACAAAATTATCACTGCTATTCTTCAACAGATCGTATTCCATAAATTACCCTTTGTCCATCATGCTTACTTTGCCTTTCATACTCTACCTCTGTATAACTCAACTCTGGGCTGAGGTCTTTCACTGTTGCTTCCCAGAGAGAAAGAGAGAGAAAAACAGAAGTAGAGAGGATAGAGACAAAAGGAGGGAAGAAGAGAAGAAAGAAGGAGCCATTCCCTCTTTGAGAATATCTTTTAAGTATTGTGTATTTCTTCATACATTTGAATATTAAGCTCCAATTCTCTTATACCTCCCCTGAGATACACATTTTCTACCCTCCACCTTCCCAGTATAGTTATATGGTCTTTTATTTTAAAAATTAGGATTTGGTATCCACACTAATATAATTACATGAATAAAATTTATTGGTGAGCTACAAGGTACACTTGAACTATAAAGAAAGCTGAGTGATGAAGAATTGATACTTCTGAACTAAGGTGTTGGAAAAGACTCTTGAGAGTCCCTTGGACTGCAAGGAGATCAAACTAGTCAATTCTAAAGGAAATCAGCCCTGAACATTCATTGGAAGGACTGATGCTGAAACTCCAATACTTTGGCCACCTGATGTGAAGAACTGACTCCTTGGAAAAGACCTTGATACTGGGAAAGATTGAAGGAGGGGGAGAAGGGGATGACAGAGGATAAAATGGTTGTATGGCATCACTGACTCGATGTACATGAGTTTGAGCAAGCCCTGGGAGTTGGTGATAGGGAAGCCTGGCATGCTGCAGTGCATGGGGCCACAAAAAGTTGGACACGACTGAGCGACTGAACTGTCAAGGTACACTAGGAGTATATTCGTTTTCTTATAAAATTACTTTCTCTTGGGGACAATAATCGTCTTGTTTTCTGTCTTCTTAGTTTTCTATGTACTTGTCTCCAATTTATCCCCAGGCTCCAAACAAAACACTGAGACTCATTTACATTTAGTCAAATACCTTGAGAATACATTTACCATCTTGAAGCATCCACCCTGCAGTCTTTCCACATCCAGTCAGGATCGCTTTCTTTTCAGATATTCCATATAACCGTTATCCTGGTAGTCATCCTCGGGAAACTAAAATTCCCAGGGAGGTGGGAGGGGGATTCAGGATGGGGAACACATGTATACCCGTGGTGGATTCATGTTGATGTATGGCAAAACCAATACAATATTGTAAAGTAATTAGCCTCCAATTAAAATAAATAAATTTAAATTTAAAAAAATGTAAAAAGGCCTAAAAAAAATAAATTTATATTTTTTTAAAAAATAAATAAAATTCCCTTCCCTCTCTCCTTTGTTAGACCCCAGTTTCTTGGGCCAGCTTCAGGAAATTTACATTAAAATTCTCGATTTTTAAAGACATTGGTTCATCATGCTCCAGTTTCCAATATTGCCACCGAGAAGTCCAATGTCACCATGACGTTAATTCTTTACATGAAACTATTTTGTTTGTCTGATTGTTAGACAGAGCTCTCTAGAATCTTTTAGGACCTCTTTCTCTCTGTTTTCTAAGAATTCACAATAATGAAACTTGTTTGAATATCCACTGTGCAAGGCATTTGGTTGGCCCTTAAAGTCCTAGAAACACATACCCTTCAGTTCTGGGAAATGTTATCTATTTTTGTTTTAACTTATGTTTTTATTTGGAATTTAATTCAATCTTTATCATTAGTTTGATTGCATTACCTTCTAAGCCAAATCCCTATGTACACAATGCTGGAAAATTAATTTGCTCTGTGCATGGCTCACCCTGTTGAGAATAAACAAAAAACTCCATCCTGCAAGAATTCTACATTTCACCCCTTCCTAACATATTGAGATGCCCACACATAGCACCATCAATACAACATGCCTGACTTTGAGCTCACGGACAGCAAATGCATGTGACATCGAGGGCTGGGCCTTGCCCCCTGGCTGCCAAGAGCTCTGGGAAGGCGGAGACAAGTTTAAAGGCAACCACACACCACTGGTTCACAGTGCCATCCTTCCTGGTACCAGTGAGCACCACCATCTGGGGTCCTTGTGTTCTTTATTCATGCTTTTCTCTCTTTAATAAACACCTGTTTATATTAAAGGAGCTGAATACTGATAAGCAGAGTGCATCATGTGAAATGCCAGGCTGAGTGAAGCAAAGCTGGAAACAAGACTGCTGGGTCCATTTAGTCAAAGCTATGGTTTTTCCAAGTAGTCATGTATGGATGTGAGAGTTGGACCATAAAGAAGGCTGAGCACCGAAGAATTGATGCTTTTGAATTGTGTTGTTGGAGAAGATTCTTGAGAGTCCCTGAATCAAGGCGATCAAACCAATCAATCCTAAAGGAAATCAGTCCTGAATATTCATTGGAAGGACCGATGCTGAAGCTAAAGTTAAAATACTTTGACTACCTGATGAGAAGAGCTGATTCACTGGAAAAGACCTTGATGCTGAGAAAGACTGAGAGCAGGAGGAGAAGTGGACAACAGAGGATAAGATGGTTGGATAGCATCACTGACTCAATAGACATGAGTTTGAACAAACTCCAGGAGATAGTGAAGGATAGGGAAGCCCAGCATGCTGCAGTCCTTGGGGTCACAGAGTCAGACAAAATTGAGTGACTGAACAATGACTCACTATGTAATTTTAGATATTTTCATTACTCTGGTATTTATATCCACCTATCAAAATATTGTTTCTTAGAATTGTCTTTAGTTATTATACCTAAAATTATTCAGTTCAGTTGCTCAGTTGTGTCCAATTCTTTTTGACCCCATGGACTGCAGCACACCAGGCCTCCCTGTCCATCACCAACTCCTGGAGCTTATTCAAACTCATGTCCACTGAGTCAGTGATGCCATCCAACCATCTCATCCTCTGTCATCCCCTTCTCCTCCCACCTTCAATCTTTCCCAACATCAGGGTCTTTTCAAATGAGTCAGCTCTTTGCATCAGGTGGCCAAAGTATTAGAATTTCAGCTTCAGCATTAGTCCTTCCAATGAATATTCTTAGGATGGATTGGTTGGATCTCCTTGCAGTCCAAGGGACTCTCAAGAGTCTTCTCCAACACCTCAGTTCAAAAGCATCAATTATCTGGCACTCAGCTTTCTTTATAGTCCAACTCTCATATCCATACATGACTACTAGCCTTGACTACACAGATGTTGGCAAAGTAATGTCTCTGCTTTTTAATATGCTGTCTAGGTTGATCATAACTTTTCTTCCAAAGAGTAAGCGTCTTTTAATTTCATGGCTGCAGTCACCATCTGCACTGATTTTGGAGCCCAAAAAAATAAAGTCTGTCAGTGTTTCCATTGTTCCCCCATCTATTTGCCATGAAATGATAGGACCAGATGCCATGATCTTAGTTTTCTGAATGTTCAGTTTTAAGCCAACTTTTTCACTCTCCTCTTTCACATTCATCAAGAGGCTCTTTAGTTCTTCTTTGCTTTCTGCCATAAGGGTGATGTCATCTGCATATCTGAGGTTATTGATATTGTTAGTAAAATTTATCTATTATGCTACTTTTCCCCAAGATTCTCAGCTGTTTTTAACTTTCTGTATTCCCAGATAAACAATAGCAAAACTTTTTCAGCTTCCAAAATAAACTACGTTCACTTTTATTTGAATATGTTAAAACTTAAACTAATTTAGGAGGTACTCACATTGTCCAAACTCAGTGTACCCCAAATATGTTTCACAATGTACTCAAGTCTTGATGAAGTCCATCATTAGTTTAGCTTTTAATTTTCCTCACATAAGTGACAAATCTTTTTAAAGCTGTCTGTATGTTATCATTAATAGTTTACTATTGTATTTAATAATAACACATTAAGCAACATGTTGTTCCATCCTAAGTTTATGTCCTATTTCCATATGGATTGCTAGAACTTCCAGAGTAACATGTAACAAAGGGTATATTGCTAAGAATGTTTAACTGGTATAATGTTTCACAATTCAGGTAATACTGTCTTTTGAAGGGACATTATAAGGCAAGTGCCATTACTTTGGTTTTACTTTTGAGTACAGAGACTTATTTTGTGACAATTATACACATCTGTCAATATGACACATTGGTCATATTTTTGTTGATTTTTACTCCATCTGCTTTTTGTTATGATTAAATTCTATACTTGTTTTAGCGATCTACAGTGATTTAAGTGAGATAAATCATGCTTTTTCCTACTCTCAAGTATCTTCAAAATTATCAAATATATATCTAAAATTGTATTACTTAATCTAAAAATAGTTACTATTAATTAAGCAT
This sequence comes from Bos javanicus, assembly GCF_032452875.1. Classification (NCBI taxonomy): domain Eukaryota; kingdom Metazoa; phylum Chordata; class Mammalia; order Artiodactyla; family Bovidae; genus Bos; species Bos javanicus. The sequence goes on from NC_083875.1 coordinate 20,358,633, forward strand.
TTACCTCTTGCTACTAACATAATAGATATCAACTTATCTCATAATCTTTGCTAAGCATCATTGCTGTAATTTTTAGCAGGAAAAAATAAGTTTAAAGAATGAAAGTTACAGATCTCAAACTATCTAAGAACTACAGGTCAAATTCTTATTGGTCAGACCCCAATATGCAACATGGGAAAGTTATGAATTCTTATATATTCATTCTATTCTCAGACAACTCTAAAATTTTTTGTACTAACTGTTCAATTTTTTTTCAGTTTTCAGGTAATAATAAAATTATCTTCTAATAATGGTCATTTTATCCTCCTTTCCAAATATTTACTCATGCTTTTCCTGTTTTATTAAGTAAAATAATATTATATATTAATTCCAATAGCAGGAATTATTGTTATAAACTTGATTTAATAGGGCTTTCTTAGTGTTTCATTGTTAAACAGCTCTTGCTGAAAGTTTGACAAAGAGATAATGTATCATATTGAGAAAATATCCTGTATTATGAGTTTCATAAGAGATTTTATTTTTAATGAGATGAATATTGAATTTTACTAATTACCCTTTGGATGCTTTCAAAAAGTGACAAATATTTCTTTTACATTTTAATGTTATTAAAGCTTAATAGATTGATGAATATAACTATCATTACATTCTTAAAACATTCAAAAGTCAATACGCATTGACCAACATGTTTCAAAATGTGTCAGATGAGACAGTAATTTTTACCTTTAATTTCTCTTGCCAAGTTTTGGGATTATTATGCTAGTTTCTTAATTGTACAGTTTTACATGTACTTTTTACTTTTACTTTTTTGGTTTTTTTTTTTTACTTTTTACTTTTCTGTTAAACAGTTCAGATAAAGCAAGGCATTGTCTATTACTATAAAATTTGAAAGAACTTCATGATTTTAAAATATCTAGGTTTAAAAAAATATCATACTCTCCAAGCAGGAAAATAAAAAATATCAACAAAAGAAAGATATTGATCCAGAATTTGTTAGGAGGTATTTCCCTGATAATTTCTTAATTTTTCATTTACCTTATTATTCTGATAAGCTTCACACCTTCTTTTTGAGAGAAGTTTGAGTATTTGTGTCTCCTATGAAATTATAACCTATTACATAGCAAGATTCCAAATTGTGTGCTAACTACCTAGCTTATAAAGTTTCCTCGATGGCCCAGAGGTGAAGAATCCGCCTACAGTGCAGGAGATGCCGAACTTCCTAGGTCAGGAAGTTCCCTTGGAGAAGGAAACGACAACCTGCTCCAGTATTCTTGCCTGGAAAATCCCATGGACAGAGGAGCCTGGTGGGCTACAGTCCGTGGAGTCCCAAAGAATTAAACACAACTTAGTGACTAAACAACAACACAGCAACAACATAGCTTATATATATTTTTTAAAACACCCTGTATCTGTAGTAAAATTCCTTTTCATATATATTTTATCTATATTCTTAAAATGATTAGGAAGATTTTCTTTTTCTCCCCCAAGAACACACCCTTAAATCTGTATTGTTTTCCTTATAAATTTTTTGTCCTGCTCTTATATAATTGCCCCTTCCTTCATTGAGTTAATTATACTAATTAATAGTTGTTTTTTTCATGATAGTAGCAAGCTAATGAAAGTGATAAATTAGTGTCTAGTATAAAACTTTTATATTTTAAAGATAACCTTTATATAAGATGATCCATTTTATGTTTTACCTTAAACAGCCTTTGTTATCATATTTTTATTTTTGTCTTATATTTAACCAGTAAATTTTCCCATTCTTTTATTTTTAAGCTATCTTGCTCAATTGATTTTTGTTCTATATCTCTCAGACAGTACACAATTCGATCCAATCTGAAAGTCTTTTTTTTTCCAATTGGGAGAACTTAACATATTCATATTCTTTGAAAGGTAAGTACATGTATTTTTCTTACATCATATTTTATTTGCCTTTTTTAGTGTTTTCTATATTTCTTGTTTTAGTTTAGATTCCCCTTAAGTAGCTCCCAGTCAAGTTTATTTGGGAGGTGATCACAGGAAGCACAAGTGAGAAAGTGAGACTAGAACAATTTTTTTTTTTTTTTTAAGGCAGTTAAGAGTCACATGAATTCAAGCAGTACCTGTGTGAGCAAATGAGACTCCACATCACCGAAAATCCTCTGAGGAACACAAAGAGGACCTTAGGACTGTTCCACTGAAGGACAGGGAAGCTGGAGATTTTATCAACTGATTCCCTATACTCACTGGAGAAGATCTGCTTCCAAGGTTTTTAAATTCCTGGCACTCTTAGGCTGTCTTCTGAGTGGGCTGATGAGGTCCCTGTAGTTCCAGAGAAGGCACTCAGGCAAAGATGGAGGAAGTCGAGACACAAGAGTGTTTGTGGTGGAAAGCTGTCAGTGGGTGAGGGGACTACCCACTGCAGATATGGTAAACCCAGCAGTAGGCCAGGGGAATATGGGGCATTAACAGTATCTAGTACACAGGATTATGGAGGGTGCCCCACATTTCACTCTGCTAATATAAAATGTATACATCTTATCTTTAATTCTAAAAATATTTATCAACATTTTAAAATACTTGACTGTGTACATTTCCAGTTGTCACCATTAACAATAAAGTACACACTTTGGATTTACCAGAATATAACCACAACATGAAGGGCATATATTTTAACACTGCCCACCCTGCTCTCTACTGCTATGCCTCCCTTTTTGGAAGAAACAGAGATGATAACCTAAATTTTTAATATAACCCACTTACTATTAGTATAATTTTATTTTTATAATATCTTTCTCTTTCATTATAATTACTTAAAATATGGGCAGCAGGTTAGATAAACCATAATTGCAACAATTCAACCTAATTCTTTATGCTCATTTAGTTTTTCAGTAGGTAAAAATGTACCTATAAACATTTAAATTAAGTACATGTATTTTTCTTTATCATATTTTATTTTCCTTTTTCCAGTGCTTTCCATATTTTATTCCCTGTTTTAGTTTAGATTCTCCCTAAGTATCTCTGGGCCAATTTTATTTGGGAGGTGATCACAGGAAGTACAAGTGAGAAAGTAAGACTGGCTTACATGGTCTGCAAGTGGCTTATATGGTTTATAAATGTCCTTATATTTTAACATATTAATGACACTTTAGTTATTTTTTGTTGCTGTGAGTGAGTGAGTGAAGTCGCTCAGTTGTGTCCGACTCTTTGCAACCCTGTGGACTGTACACTACCAGGCTTCTCCGTCCGTGGGTTTCTCCAGGCAACTGGAGTGGGTTACCCTTTCCTTCTCCAGGGGATCTTCCCGACCCGGGGATCGAACCTGGGTCTCCCGCATTGGAGGCAGACACTTTAACCTCTGAGCCACCAGGGAAGCCCTTTTGTTGCTGTAGATAATCCTATTCCTTAATTATTTACATATTATTGTTATCACTCATAGTTCAGAATAGTTATTAGACCAAAAACGCAATTCTGATTTTCCTTCTTTGATTTTCTTCCCTTACTGAATATCAGATTTTTTTAAACCCAGAAATCTATCCTTCTCCACAAAATAGATGACAGTCTAATAAGTACCTTTTTAAAAATTAATATTGCTTGCCATATGATGACTGCTTTCAAATTCAGAACCAGGGTATTTTTTTGCTCTGTTTGAATATCTATGAAGTTTTCTTTTAGTACATCTTTTTATATTATTTCTATTAATTTTATTTTGGCCTGTTCTTCAAAATTATTATCCAACTTTCAGGTCTTTATTGACTGCTCTTTCCCTGTCTTTCCTATTTCCATCCCTTTCTTCCTTTCCATATACATTCTATCAAAGCTTATTAAGCTTTTACCACATATAACTCATCAGAATTTCTGTTCTTATTTTGTTTCTATTACATAGTTAATTTGGCTACGATATTTTTTCCCACAGTAGCAGAATGAACTAGTGGGTATGAGTTCTTCAGAGTCCATATTCCTTTGACTTTCATAAGAGGTTTATATACGTTTTAAAAAATATTTCACTCCAGTATTTCTTTTCTCAAAATTACTGTCTTCGTCTATCCTGTGTTACATTTATCTTCTTTTATATGGAAGACTCTTTTTAGGGTTTTACTCTGTTTACACATATTGAAAAGAAGGCACATTCTAGACCAGTAGTTACAAACTACTTCTACTTTTATCATCTAAGTTTTTCTCTAAACTATTTAAAACTCTTATAGATCTCAGGCTAAAAACTGGTTTCATTAAAGTTTATATTATCTCTTTTATAATTTAATTGCCTGCCTAATTTATAGCCATAATAGCTGTATTGTTACTAGTGAATCTCCTGTGAAAGGAGCTAACTTTTAAAATTATTTTTCTATGGCTTATTTTCCTTATTCCCCATGGTGTTCTGTCCTTTCTGGGACTCCTCCTCCTCTGTCTGCCACTCCTACTCCTTCCAAATATGAAAATATCCTGCACTCATTTCCTGTTTCAAATGAGTTTCAAAAAACTCATATCCTGTTTCAAATAGGCGTGCTTACTCTAGATCTTCCTAAGCAAACTAATTCTGAATTCAACTGATATATTTAGTAAATACTTTCTAACATATTTCCCTCCAATATATCTTCAAATATAGCCTTAATATAACAGACTAAAGAAGTATTAGTTTCTTTCTTAATCATCTTTGCTTAGCTCTTATAAACCCATAATACTTTCTCTGGAAAACATTTGTAAGGAATTTCCCACTGCTTTCATTTAATATCCCATGCTTGATTTTTCTGGCATATGGATAGCATCCTCCCATATTTTCCATCAAAAATGCTAAATTTTCCTTCTGTTTTTATAGTTTTTTGTTCATTTCATGGTGATCTGGAAAAGAGAGTGTCAGATTTATGTACTGATGCTCCAGTCGTTTCTCATCCATGATTCCTGTCTAGTCCATATTTTAGGTGTCACCACACAGATGTCTCCTAAAGTTTCCAGCTGCTTCTTATAAAAAGTCATTTTCAGATTTTTCTTTTTTTTCTCTCTATGTCTTCAGGGAAACGTTCTCTTTCCCTTTTGTTACCATATTATTTCCCTTTCTTAGGCTCTGACCCCACACCTTTTAACGGGCAAAATCGGTATCAGTAACGTCCGATGGCAACAGTGTGAACCAAGTGTCATTTCTCCACTTTACTCTCCACGTGAGAGACATTCCAAAAGCTTCCCCATCTCATTTCTCATCTGAATACCGGGTTGCTCAGCCCTCATCTATTGCAGTTTGTGAAACCTAACAAACATTCATCAACTCTGATCCACAGGACTAAAATTAGATCCTCTCTTGCTCAAAATGGCAGTTTTTCTGACTAAGTTAAAGAGTAAGATGCAGTTGTTCCATCTTGCAGCAGCAGAAAGCACAAAGACCTCATGGCACTTAATCCCAGCCCTCTTCTGTCCCATCTGCTTCTGAAGCTTTTCTACATGTTATTAAGCACCCACGTGCCCAGCAAGCTTTCTCCTATCCCCTTCTCTTAGTTCTCATTCTGGAAAGTTAGTCTCTGAATGGGTATAGAAAGAGATGAACCACCCATGATAATGATCATGGACTAGAAATCTTGGTTCTAACCAAAGTAAGTTTTTATTGAATTAAAAGTTTGCCTAGTTTACCAGATACAGTTACTCTGCATCTTGGGTTTTTCCAGACCTCAGAATAGAGCGATGAAACAATATAGTTCTATCTTCTTTTTAAATAGATCATTCAGTTCAGTTGCTCAGTTGTATCTGACTCTTTGTGGCTCCATGGACTGCAGGACACCAGGCCTCCCTGTCCATCACCAACTCCTGGAGTTTACCCAAACTCATGTCCACTGAGTCGGTGATGCCATACAACCATCTCATTCTCTGTCATCCCCTTTTCCTCCTGCCTTCAATCTTTCCCAGCATCAGGGTCTTTTCCAATGAGTCAGTTCTTTGCATCACGTGGCCCAAGCATTAGCGTTTCAGCTTCAACATCAGTCCTTCCAATGAACACCCAGAACTAATCTCCTTTAGGATGGACTGGTTGGATCTCGTTGCAGTCCAAGGGACTCTCCAAGAGTCTTTTCCAACACCACAGTTCAAAAGCATCAATTCTTCGGCGTTCAGTTTTCTTTATAGGCCAACTCTTTCATCCATACATGACTACTGGAAAAACCATAGGCTTGACTATACGGACCTTTGTTGGCAAAGTAATGTCTCTGCTTTTTAATATGCTGCAATCATTGGATTTAGATTTAAGTGTTGTTTCCATGTTTTGCTTTTTTATATAATATAATGAAAGTCAAAAATAAGTATATCAATTACCTCTAGTCTGGCCTATGGAACCCAGAATAGTTCAACCAATTTCTTGCCATTTCAGTTTTGCCCTTTAGCCATTTTTACAGTCACCTGAAAAATTAATTATATAACCACCACACATCCTTCGTATGTGATGTTCTGGACATAATAGGATAACTAGTATCATTTTCTTTAAAAGACTTAGTCTAGTAGGAGGAAAGAACCTATATATAAACAAGCTGCATGCTCTTGTATGGCTGTTACAGCACAATCCATTATGCTAGATTTTCAAAAGAAAAAACGGTCACTTCATGCAGGTAAAATTTAGAAAAGAGAGGCAACACTTGAGCTAAGTTTAAAAAAAGAAACAAGTGCTTAAAAATGTCACAGTGGGGACAACTGTAGTCAGAGTCAGATATTTCAGGTGATAAGAACAATGTCTGGCATGATATTGCCTGGCATACTGGATGAACCAAGAGTAACTTGGCATGGCTGAATTATACTATGGGAGAATAACCTAGCTGCCATTAAGACTGCAAAAAAGTGGTCCAATAAAAATGTGAATCCATAAGTCCAATATATAATTTTTATGATCCGTATATAGTACTATCAGGTTATTTTTACACTTCCCCTCCAAGATTGGTCTGTTGTAATAGTTTCTACCTCCTTTTTTGTAATTATCACTTAGGAGGTACTCGCTGTATAAATCATATTTATGAAACATTCTAAATGTTCCCAGTTTGTTATTTCAGTTTGAATGACTAAAATTCCCTCTCTTACACTGCCCTTCTGTAACCACACAAAAATCTAGAAATACAAAAACATCCTAGCTCATTTTTTTTAGGTAAAATAGGTCACAGATATTTAACACAAATATATGGCTATGTATTTTCTAGACCTTAAATAGCACAGATCACAATTTTCCCTACATTGAGAGACAAATGTTATGCACTGGCTGAAGTAGCAAAGCACAGATGTATGGCATATGGTACACAGTTAAGAAACTTAAAAATGCTTACACTGAGAAGAGGTCATAATCTAGTGGGCATAACCAGAACCTAGAGGGTTCATTCCATTACTGGAATGTCAAGCAAGAGAATGGCAAGAGAGTGTATCATACATCAAAAGTATTTACAATGCCAGAGAGATACAATTTGACAAGGAAGAGCGAAATGGTAAAGTACTTCGGCTTCAAAATGCAAGGAACAAAAACTAAAGAAAAAATTATGATGGTTACCTACAACAGACCATTAGCAGGAAAGGTGAGTGACATTGAAAAACTGTGAGTCATCACTTTGTGCACTAAATTGCTCTCTTATTCAAAGGGGATTTTCAATTCTCCTATGTTCTGAGGTGAAGATAAATAATAATAGCAAACAAGCAAACAAGCTTTCCTAAATTATGTAGAAGACAACTTTATGACTCATAAAACAAAGGATCCTAGAAAAAAAGACTGTATTATATCTCTTACATACCTGGAAAAAAATATTTGGGCTAGTATCGTAGGCATGACTGAGTGACTTCACTTTCACTTCTCACTTTCATGCATTGGAGAAGGGAATGGCAACCCACTCCACTGTTCTTGCCTGGAGAATCCCAGGGACGGGGGAGCCTGGTGGGCTGCCATCTATGGGGTCGCACAGAGTCAGACACGACTGAAGCGACTTAGCAGCAGCAGCAGTATCATAGGCAGCTATAATTGAGAATGGTTTTAACAAAATCTCATGCCACATTTTTGCTGAATGCCTAGAAGCCAGGCACCACCCGAGGCACTTGTCATCATACACTAATGACCAAAACAGATGAAGTTTACCCAAATGGAAATTAATATACATAATAATTAGGTAAATCATATTTTGTATTAGTAGTGATAAATGCTACATAAAAAAGAAGTAGTTTGGGGGAGTGGTTTAGCTGTCAGGGTGGAGACAGGGGTAGGTTACAATACTAGATAGGTTAGTCAGAGTATGTTTTGTTAGGAAAATTGGGCCTGAGTAAATATTTGAAGGAGGTGAAGGAATAAAAGTGATCTTTTGTGAATGGATAATGGTTCAGGGAGAGAGTAGCTATGGAGTTTGTGTTCAGATTTCACACATATTTTGACGGTTTAGTCAACATGATTTGCTGGTAATTTGGAGCGTAAGAGAAAGAGATTAATTAGGATGACAAGTTTTTGGACAGAATGATAGGAAGGATGGTGCTGCCATCACATGAAATGGGGAAGGCTCCAGTTAAGCTGAATTGAGGGGAAGCTTACAAGTAAATTACCAAAAGGAGTTTAGGATATGTTGGTTTTGAAAGGATTATTAGATATCATAGTGAATGTATTTGGAGAAGGCAATGGCACCCCACTCCAGTACTCTTGCCTGGAAAATCCCATGGACGGAGGAGCCTGGTAGGCTGCAGTCCATGGGGTCACTAAGAGTCGGACACGACTGAGCAACTTCACTTTCACTTTTCACTTTCATGCATTGGAGAAGGAAATGGCAACCCACTCCAGTGTTCTTGCCTGGAGAATCCCAGGGACGGCGGAGCCTGGTGGGATATCATCTCTGGGGTCGCACAGAGTCGAACATGACTGAAGTGACTTAGCAGCAGCAGCAGTGAATGTATTAAATATATAGTTTGGTATAATAGTCTGAATTATGAGATATAGTTGGTTGGATGTACAAATTCAGGCATATCAATAAGTAGATAGCAATGAGACAAAATTAGATCACTAAAGGAATGATTGTCCACATAGAAGATGACCAAAGACTGAGCCTTGAGATACCAAATATCAAGAGGGTAGAGAGAAGAGAAGAACCCAGGAAAGGAGAACGAGGGTACCAAGAAGTAAGAGAAAAACAAAAACAAAAAAAAGTGTGATATCCTAGCTGATAAGTGAAGACAGGGTGCCAAGGAGGAGTGATCAACTTTACCAAATGCTTCTAAAAGTTCCAGTAGTACTAGGGCTTCAAGCTGACCATTTGATTTAGAAATGTGGATACCATTTTATACTCTGACTCAGTTATTCTGTGGAGTGATAGAGACGAAAGTATGACTGGAGGAGATTAAGAAAGAACAGAAGATCTGGAGAAAGCAATTATTGACAAGTCTTTCAAAGAATTTTGATTCCAAAGAAAAGCAATGATATGTCGTGGTAGCTAATAGAATTTTTGTTTCCACCTTCTTATTAAGAGTAATATCCTGGTGGCTCTGACAGTAAAGAATCCGTCTGCAATGCGGGAGACCAGGATTTGCTCCCTGGGTTGGGAAGATCCCCTGGAGAAGGGAACAGCTACCCACTCCAGTATTCTGGCCTGGAGAATTCCATGAACAGAGGAGCCTGGCAGGCTACAGTCCATGGGGTTGCAAAGGGTCAGACACAACTGAGCGACTTCACACTTTCAATCATATATTCCATCAGTCAAGATTCAAACAGGGAAGCAAAACCATTAAAAGTATAATAGATAAGTGATTTTAAGGATAAGATCATTGACCATTTATGTGCCAACCTGACTTTACCTAGATAGCTGATAAACCATTTCTGAAAAGAGGAGTCTCTGAGAGTACTTCCACAGGAGACTAGTATTTGGATTGGTAGACTAAGTAAAGTAGACTGCCCCCACCAATGCAGATGGGCCTCAACCCATCTGCTAAAGGCCTGAGTAGAGTAAAAAGCAGGAGGACGAAAGAATTTTCTCTCTGCTTCAGCTGTGACATCCATATTCTCCTGTTCTCAGTCATCAGTGCTCCTGGCTGTCAGGCCTTCAAACTACACCAGACTTTTCTTGTTATGCAACTTGAAGATGGCAGGTCATGGGACTTCTCAGCTTCCATAATCATGTGAGCCAATTCCTATAATATATATTTAAATATGTGTGTGTGTGTATACAGTATCTGTGTATGTGTGTCAAACAAAATAGGATACATATATTTATCTATGTATAGCTATATCACATGTACATACTAAATATTATATATAAATATATTTACATATGGATAGATAATAGGATAGATAATATTTAATATATAATATGTATATAATATATATGCTATTATATTGGTTTTATTTCTCTGGAAAAACCTGATATAACTTTATATGTTTGTGGGAGGAGCTCAGGAAGTAACTACAAAAGCCAAAAGTCAGAGTTGGAAGATCAGATAAAAAGAAACTAAATTACTAACCAGATATCCTAAAACACTGAGGCGGTTAGGTATTTGAAGCTTGAGAGGATATCTGGAAAACCAAGCATGACCAGGTGTCAGAATGGGACCATTATAAAGCTAATGGAGAAGATCATGACATTTGTGGTTTATGAATCTAAATTTGGGCCTGAAGTTACTATTGGTCAGTAGGGAGGACACTCAGGGAGCCATGCCAAGAAGAGGGAAGAAAGCTAAAATCTGCCAAAACCTCTGTTCTGTTCCACATCACTAGGGAAATAAAAGAAAATCTAGAACCTATTGGTTTCTATGCACCTGTCTTACACCACATCTGTCCCCACTGACCTTCAGAGAAAAATGTCTGCTGCTATACTTGAACTGCCAAATCTCCTGCAAATTTCTCTTTTGGCCAACTCTAACCTGGAGCTATACAAGAAGAGGTTTCTGGGAAACTTAGTACAGCTAAGAGGTGAAGGAAGCAGCAGAGCATGAGATGCTTAGATCACATCACCAACTCAATGGATATGAATTTGAGCAAACTCCAGCAGATGGCGAAGGACAGGGAAATCTGTTATGCTGCAGTTCATGGGGTCGCAAAGAGTCAGACACAACTTAGCAACTGAACAACAACAACAAAAACGACACATATGCTGATCCAGGACAGAGGAAGAAACTGATGATGCAGGCAACAGAGAGGAGTAGATCTGTAGTTATAACCTTGAGTAGGCACGAGGGTACATTATAGCTCATATACAAGGAGAGGAACTACATTTAGAATAGAGCAAAGGTGTTTGGGTTAACAAAAAATATATTTCCAGGAAATGACAATCATCTCTGAATGCACTGATAACAAACATTTTTTTAATTTATTTTATTTTATTTTTAATATAAATTTATTTATTTTAATTGGAGGCTAAATTTATTTAAAAAATAAAATAAAATAATTTTTAAAATGTTTGTTATCAGTGCATTCAGAGATGATTGTCATTTCCTGGAAATACATTAAAATAAAATATTAAAATCATCAAGTTAGAAAAACTTTGGTATCTTTTAGGAGATACTTACTACTTGCTGCTGCTGCTAAGTCGCTTCAGTCATGTCCGACTCTGTGCGACCTCATAGACAGCAGCCCATCAGGCTCCCCCGTCCCTGGGATTCTCCAGGCAAGAACACTGGAGTGGGTTGCCATTTCCCTCTCCAATGTATGAAAGTGAAAAGTGAAAGTGAAGTCGCTTAGTCGTGTCTGACTCTTAGCAACCCCATGGACTGCAGCCTACCAGGCTCTGCCACCCATGGGATTTTCCAGGCAAGAGTACTGGAGTGGGGTGCCATTGCCTTCTCCAATTACTACTTGGCTGAATACAAATCTTCATACGTTAAGTCACTAATAGTGAAAAATGTGTTTGTTAGTGTAGCTCAATAACTTTATGTTGTATGAAATGAAAATGAAGATACAAAATGAAAAATATAACAGATTTATTTAATTCTAAATATTAAATGACCTCACACTTGGCCTTGATTTCATTAGCCATATATAGTCTCATGAATTCAATCTGTTTTCCCTTTGTCTCTACATAGATCACTCTTTTGGTCAGTCTGCCCAACTGCCTATTTGACAACTCCACCCTAAATTCTTCAAGGCAACTCTGATTCAACCTGGCCAAAACTTAATCCATGGTTTTCTGTATCCCATACCACCTCCAATTTTGGTCCTTCTCTAATCATAAAAACCAATTTTTCAAGCTGGAAATATAGTAGCTCTCCTCCCTTTATCTCTCTTATCTTACTCAATCACCCTTTAACTGCCTTGCCCTGTTCCTTTGTTTCTAGTAACCACCACTTGTCTCAGTTTACAACAAATTATCTAATCCATGCAACCTAAACTTTTCTCCTGGAGAATTAAGAGCCTTGCTGTTAATCAGCATCATATTTCTTCACTCTCACCCTAGTCCATGCTCCTGAAGTGCTGGATTCAAGTGCTTACTTGCTCAGTCATGTCTGACTCTTTGCCACCCTATGGACTCTGGCCCTCCAGGCTCCTTTGTCCATGGAATTTTCCAGGCGAGAATACAGGAGTAGGTTTCCATTTCCTTCTCCAAGGGATCTTCCTCACCTAAGGATTCAACTTTTGTCTCCTGTGTCTTCTGCACTGCAGGCGGGTTCTTTACCAATTGAGCCATCAGGGAAGCCCCCACTCTATCTAATACACTAGTTTGGCATCTTGTTTAAATGACTGAATCACTTTTCAATGCTTGTTTTTTATAATTCCTCTCAAAATAATTACCACACTCTTTAACAAGAACTACCAATTTATGCGTGCTCTACCTCTTCTATCTCTTCAAACAGGAACAGTGGGAGAAAAATGAAGGTACTATGTTTTTATGTAGTAAGGATACATTTTTATATTAGTAGAAGGGGGAAACATTATCTTTTAAAACATATATGTGAAACCCTCAATTTAACGATTGACAAAATTTCTGTATAGAAGTCAAAACTGGTAGATTCTAGTCTACAAAAGGCATCATTGGATTCCTTGAAAACCAAAGAAAATGGTGAGAAAAACATTAAACAAAGGTTTGCAAAGTTAATGGGTTTATTGCAGAGTGTCTCAGATCTTACAATATACTAATATTAGTTATAAATGTCAAGTGTGTGGCACTGCACAGACTTACTGAGCCTTGAACCTTTTTGTTACGAGTGCGCCACAGAACAACTGCTGTGCAGAACAGTTTTGGGAATGCTGCCTTTGCCATTTAAGAAGAAAATGGAGGGCTGAAGAAGTTGGGGTTGAAGAAGTCGAGAGAATATATCAAACAGAGCTTGAATTGCTCTGTGGGTTTCAAGTAGGGGAATCTCACATAGTTAAGGAAATTTTGTTGGACAGAAATAAAGTAAGACAAACGGGAGTGGAACACTGGACAGAGGAGCTGAAGATGTGCGAAATCATTGAACCAATTTTGGAAGGGGAAGAAAGTTAAAAAAGACCTCCAAGTATTCCCTAAAGTATCTGTGTACTTATGAAAAGAAAGTCAAGAGTTGTGTTTCCTGGCATAAATAGTTTGACACTTGGTTTTATGACTTATGCATCTGTATAAGTTCTAGCCATCATATTCATTATCTTATTATTAGTTTGACCAAATCCAGATTATCTAAACTAACTGAAACACCAGCAGACCATTTTTTAAAGAGGAAAAGCAATGCAATACACATTTTTTAAAAAGGACAAGCATTGCAAATAGCAAATTATAATACTGAATTAAAAACAGGAAAATAAAAAAAGAACCTTGGTCTTTTGAGGACATTGTTTTGAATATATCTGAAAGGAAAAGAGCAAAACTACTGTTCACCTAAGCAATACGTTACCAAAATATTGTTGAAAAATAATTTGAGAACTTTGTGTTTTCAATTCCATATATCTGGGACAACAAAAATATACATTGACTTTTAATGAGAAGTATGGGCCTTGTTAAATTTCAGTGGCCCTTTTAGAGTAATGAGTTGGATGGCCTTCTAGAAATTCTCTAATCACTTCTTTTTGATAAGAATGTTATACTGTAATGTATAATTATGAAAAAAATGAACTTAAATAGGACAAAGACAATTCAAAAAAATCTTCTTTACAATATAGCAATTTTTGATTCAGGATCTAAGAACAACAACAAAAAAAGGTTTGCCCCTTCTTCTTGTTTCACACATGTCTTAACGCCCAAAAAATGTAGGCACTGCTTTCCACACTCTCTTCTTAAATTATCCCATGAATCATAAATTACACCTTCCACCAGTGTTCAAATTCCATTTTCTCTGCATATAGAAATATACCACCCGCTAATCATTGATATCAGAATATAAGAAAGATCTACAGGAAGTCCTCTCCAATCAAAATACAGAAATAAAGGTACATGGGTTTTTAAAAAATATTATTTAAGCATACTGTTTATGTGTATACAAATCAAATTTCAGAACATATTTTATCTATATTGATTACAACAGGAGAAAAAGAATGAGTTATAATAGAGACAGCCAAAGATGAAATAAAAATGTCTTGAAGTAAAGGACAGATATTTGGGTAAAAATTCCAAGAAGGGCAGCTCTATTTAGCTCACTGTGCCCCTACCCTTCTCACCAACCAGGTAGTCCTACCACGAACAACAGTATTTTGTAACTTATCAAACAGCATGAACTCAGCTGTACCTGATATTTTAAAAGGCACATCTACATGTTTTTAAGTTATTTTTATGAAAGAAAAATCAGAGATAGATTTTGTTTCCTTAGCCAGCTTTCTCTATGAGAAAACCCTAAATGTTCCAAGACAAATGATACAAGAAACAATAAGTAGTAACACCCACATGTAGACAGCATAGTCCAGACTGCATCCCACTAGTTTTTACTTATCACACTTCCCTGAAACTTTTTATCAGGACTACTAACAAGTACAAAATGACAAACCCGAGTTTCACCTTTGTTGTCTCCTCAAAGTACTTTTTTTTTTTTTTCTCCAGATGCTCTAATGAGCAGCGAAATGATCCAAAAGTAGACATCAAGAAGTAAGAAGAGAAGAGGTAATGGCCTGTATAACCCGAAAACTATAGAATCAGTTCCTGGGTAATTGAGTGTTGGTGGGACTTGGCAAAAAGAGAGCCACCAGCTATAATTCATTCAGACTTAAAAGAAGCTCTCTTTCCAGTATCAAAGCATAATGAAGAACTGAGTGCAAAATGCACTGCCAATTTATGATTATAGCATTCAGTGATCCATCCAAGGACTAATGCTGTATAATCAGGAATATGAGGGAAGGGCATATGATGGGTACAAAGAGCTACTCTAAAGGCAGATCTGCAGGAGACAATTACAATTAGAGTGTATGAACTGACACCAAAAACACTTTTGCTTTAGGTTTTAATAATTATGAATCAGTTCGATAGAGTCTTTCCTTTTAAGGAGGTGGTGTGGTTTGGTGGGTACAAAGATATATTTCTGCCTTTGAAATTTTAAAACAGAGTGGGGAATAGAACCATACTCTTAAATAACTTCAGTTAAGGCAATACTGTGGAAGTTCAGAAGAGTGAGCAATTAATTCAGAAAAACCATTCCTATGTACTTTGCCATGATTGTTTGAAGGTCCAATAGTATATAAAGCATGTTAAAGTCCTTGTATAAAAGCAGGAAAAAGTCATAAGGAGAAAAATTGCCAATCCATTCATTGAAAAATAATTTTAGTTGGGAACCTACTATGTGCCACATATTCTGCTAGATATGAGGATAAAAAGCAATGAGATATTACCCCTATTAACAATCCACTTACTGTGTAACAGAAAAAGGAAATGGGTAGAAGATATACACACCATTATACAAATAGAAAGATTACAAATCTAAAGGACTTCTCACATAATGTTTGTTTTATTTAGCTGAATTTTCTAAATGGATTGATAAAGGTATAATTCTCTCTGCTATAAACTGATAGAAGCATAAACAAAATAATTCACAAATGGTGTAGGCTAAGTGATGCAAATACACTGCAATTCTCAGGAACATCTCTGTCATTACCCAAGAACTCAGTCTGTAGTATACAATCTTCCCAGATTGTATAGTCAACGATTCCCAAATGTGGCTGCAAATTAGAGCTGTTTCAGTCAGTTCAGTCGTTCAGTCGTGTCCAACTCTTTGCAACCCCATGAATTGCAGCACGCCAGGCCTCCCTGTCCATCACCAACTCCCAGAGTTCACTCAAACTCATGTCCATCGAGTCGGTGATGCCATCCAGCCATCTCATCCTCTATCGTCCCCTTCTCCTCCTGCCCCCAATCCCTCCCAGCATCAGAGTCTTTTCCAATGAGTCAACTCTTCTCATGAGGTGGCCAAAGTACTGGAGTTTCAGCTTTAGCATCATTCCTTCCAAAGAACACCCAGGACTGATCTCCTTTAAAATGGACTGGTTGGATTTTCTTGAGCTGTTTAGACAACTTTAAACAATTACAGATACCTAACTCTAGCTACAGTCACTCTGCAACCACTTTTCAAACCACTGGCCTTGACCATGCGGAACATCTAAATTTAGGCAAGCCAAGAGTGACTACTGAAAGATAAGCTAGCTTATGGGTTAGAGAGGATCAGGAATCACAGGGAAAGAAAGGATATCTTTGCACATCATCATCTAAATTCTCTCACTCAACTCTCTCCCCACGCTTCTATCCTATTCTGTATTTCCTCTATTTGTCCTCTCCTCCCCTGTGGGAGATCTGAGAGCCATACTTCATTGACAATTAAAGGAACAGAATGACAGTTCAGGTTAACATTATTTCTATACACTAAGAAATATCCCTTATATGAAAACACAGACTATAGAAATTCTTTGGGAAAAAAACAGACGTAAAGATTATTCTATACTTCCATTAAGTTCATTTGGAAAAGTATAGACTTATTAAGCATAAACAGGGGAGGTGGATGGAGGGAGAGAACAGGACTGGTTAATGGATTAAGTGGAAAAATTCAGCAACATCATCCATGAGTTCTAGATTTTTAAAAAATTCAATAATTCAAAGAATTTTTAGCATCAATCTATGCTTAATATTATTGAGGATTACAAAAATAGGAAAAGAGATATCTCAATGTTAGCATGATTATATTAATCACTCTATATTTGATTTAATATTTGGTTTCATTTTCATTTCTTGGTTAAATAAATAATGGGTAAGCATTAACCATGGGCCAGGTATTGCACCAGAGATAATATATTGCAGGCTGAGTCCTTGCTCTCTTGGATAACACTTTCTAGTAAGATAAAGACAACCAAGGAAACTATATCATAATGTGATAAAAATAGAGAATAGGATCATTACGAGGACACACAAAGCCAACTTCATGAGGCTTGCAGTCAGCAAAGAATTTCTGGAATTTAGCATTCAAGGTAAGGCTTGAAGTACATGTAAGAGCTTTCCAGTTGGAAAATAAACAACAAATTCTCTCGGAAATGTACATGCACAGTTTTGAAGGTAAGGTATACATTCAGGCAACTGCCAAATAGTTCATGGCAACGTACATTGTGGAAGATGGAGAGATGTGCAGAAGACTAGAAGGGCCAGATTTTAAATTGTGAAGTCATATTAAAAAAGGTGGACTATATATTAAGAAGAAGCACTGAAAATATTTTAGCCATGAGGACTCTAATTCAGGTTTGTCTTTCAGTAAATTCACTCAGCCTTCCAGTTTAAAAAGACTCAAAATTTAGACAGAATCAAGACTAGCACTAGAGAACTGAATCAGTTAGGAAGCCAATCAAGTACTTCGGGTGACATGATAAAGGCTTTGGCCTGGATAATGAATAGGGAAATGTAATGAAGTGGCTGAAACGGGGCAACAGGAAAGTGGTAACACAGAGGGACTTGGTGATGCTTTAGATGTGAGTGTGGAACAGGGCAAGGTGATGGTTCCAGATAAACACATAAAAGGAGGAAGAGGTTACAGAAAATATTTGGGTCTTTTGACTTTTCCATGATAAGGCAGACATCCCAATCAGGTATCAAATAAGTAGCTGGAAGTGTGGGTCTAGACTGAAGTTTAGGAGGGAGAACAAACTGCAGAAAAAAGTTTGGGCAACTTAAATCTATGAGCTTCTCTGGTGGCTCAGACAGTAAAGAATCTGCCTGCAACACAGGAGACACAGGTTCAATCCCTGGGTTGGGAAGATCCCTTGGAGAAGGGAATGGCTACCCACTCCAGTATTCTTGCCTGAAAAATCCCATGAGCCTGGCAGGCTGCAGTCCATGGGGTCAAAATGAGTCAGACATGGCTCAGTGACTAACACTTTAACTTTCAATCTACAGATTGTAATTGGAGTCATGGAAGTTAACAGCATTGTCCAGTTTTAGTTTGTAAATGCTGTATAACAGAAACAAAACCAACCAAGGAAGAGGACCCTAAAAACAATTAAGGAATAGCCAGAGAGGGAAGAAAATTCAAGAATGTGGTTGAGAGGAAGCCAAGGAAAGTTTATCAGGGACAGAGTACTCAGTTTTGCCGTAGACTGGTAGAATGTCAAATTAAAAGACATTGAGGGGTCTTTGTTTGCTTAACCTCCTACAAAACACGCTCTCCCTTCTCATATCTTGAAATGTTTATCTATGCCTATTCTAGTCAGAAAATATGTTTTTTTTAAACTTCACATGGGTTATTTGCATGTTTCCTCTTCCACAGTAAAGGTGTTACTACCTACCAATTAAAATTGAGTTTTTAGTAATGCCTATTCTATAACCAACTTAAAGGAATGATCATGGTCTTGCTGCTGCTGCTGCTGCTGCTGCTGCTGCTACTAAGTCATGTCAGTTGTGTCTGACTCTGTGTGACCCCATAGACGGCCTCCCACCAGGCTCCCCCGTCTCTGGGATTTCTCCAGGCAAGAACACTGGAGTGGGTTGCCATTTCCATCTTAAAGTGAAAAGTGAAAGTGAAGTCGCTCAGTCGTGTCCGACTCTTAGTGATCCCATGGACTGCAGCCTACCAGGCTCCCTCCATCCATGGGATTTGCCAGGCAAGAGTACTGGAGTGGGGTGCCATTGCCTTCTTTGTGATCATGGTCTTAGGTACCATGCAATTATTTCTCTGAAAAAGTATTCATTTGTCATCAATTAGACATGCCAAGCTATGCTGAAATCCTGATATGACTTTATAGCTATAAGCTCTATGAGGGCATGAAATGAACTTAGTTTCTCCATCATTGTACTCACCATTATTACTGGCACAAATTAGATGCTCAAAACACATTTCTGAATGAGTGAATAAATAGATTAATGAACAGAGTACCTGAGTTGAAAGCCAGAATGATCTGATATTTACATTATATAGTCTGCAAAACGGAGATGATGAATTCTGGTGAAGGAATCAACTGAAATGCACAAAATAAATATTAACTGATCTTCTGGGAAAAACCCAAGTATAGTTTCACACTAATTAGCAGAAATAAAAATCCTCTGTCCAACCCTTAGATGCATTCATGCATATATTAGCCAACAAAAGTATTTAGCTCGCTAAACTCTGTTAAGGGTTATTAGAAAATACAAGAGACAAAAATAACTGAACAAGTGACTAATGTGACAACAAAATCAGCACTTGACAAGGGCAAAACAGTGCCATGTGGAAGCAACAGTATAAATGACTCATTCATGATAACATGTCATGGATTAATACCAGGTGCTCAGTAAATCATTTTCAGTTACTTTCTTTAAAGCACTGGTTACTAACCACTACAGTGAGCATCATTCCACTCCCTCTCATTTTTTCCACTACAAAACACTAAAGATAATAACGCTATGCTATGATTGCAAGCACTGTATGTCTTCCGTTTCCTGTTTCTTTTTACAGTATATTCAATTAAGTGATTTGAGTTAATGCATATTCTGAGTAGACAGAACTACTGCTCCGATCATTAACAGGAAATAAAACTTGGAACTAAAAGTTACCACCCATGCCCACCAGCCAGGTCCCTCAACCCAAAACCACCTTACATAAGCAACTGCAAGCATGTTGGAGGGGCCTCTAGGAATAAATAAAACAACGCCAAAGGTCAGTGGGTAGCTACGGATGGACAAGGTACAACCTTTTCTCCCACTAGCACCAAAGGAGTCAACCAGGACACTTTAAACAATAAGGAAAATTATCTCCCTCCACACAGATCCAAAGACAGGCATTTCAGGAATTGGTTCAGTGCCTAGGGATTCAGGTTTTTCATTGCCCTACTTTGCCATCCCACTGGATTAGTGTCTTCATCCTTTGCCTTCCCTACCCATGTTGAAAGACAACTGCCACAATTTCAGAGATCTCACATAGATAAAATAAAACTTAAGGGAAAGTTTTCTCTTCTGGTTCTCCCTTTTGGGGAGATAAACATTTCCCAAAAGTCTTTCAAAAGACTTTCCTTCAAAGTTCATTATTCAGGGGTAGGTCACATGAACATATCCTAGGTGCCCTCTAAACTCAGGCTCAGCCAACAGGGCAGAGGGAGATGAGAAATGGCAACCAACAGTGTCATTCCTTTCTGTTGGCATTCTTCACACTTGGCACTTTCTTTCCTCAACCTCATTTCTCCCACTCCACTTTTCTAAGCTGACTTCATTGCCTTTTACATAAGCCTGACTGAAGGTAGCATTTTGTCTCACCTTGAGCTCATGTATCAGTAGTACTGCAATTTCTCTGTGTAAAATACTTGGTCTTTTGGATTTTTAGATTGTGATTGATTACATTTACAAATAACATATGAAAGTCAGAAAACTTAATTGGAAAAGCAAGAGAAAAGTTATTCTTGTACACAGAAAACTGATTTCTTTTGTTGGCTAAATGGACCATAAATATTTTCAGTGGTTTTAATAATAGTTTACTTACAAAGCACTAAATTTGGGGTAAAAGAAAAGCAAAGTTTAATGTGTCTTGATTGGGGGAAATGAAAAATCTTATCTATAGGCTTACTACTTTAAATTAATGACAAAAAAAAGAACTACTCTACTTTTTTGGTACATTAGCATTGCTCTCTACACTAAATACTGAAGACTCCCTCAAGTCTACTCTTAAAGAGGATCCAGGCTATAAAGCAGAAAAGCCTTGTAACACAAAAAACAGGATGTCCGAGGTACTGTAAAATCATATAATTTTAAACTCAGAAGAGATGACTAATTTAAACTCCTTGTTTCACAGATAATAAAATGGAAACTCTGAAGTATGAAGCCCAGGGTCATCAATAACTGGGAAACAGAGCTGAGACTTCAAGTTGTCTAACTGAAATTTCTACTTCTTTCCTATTTTAAAATTGCCCTTTCCACTAATATTTAAGTATATTCTCAAATGTCAGTCTAAAAACTAAATGATCATAGACTAAGTCAATTTGATTAACAGAAAGTTAATCAGAATATCCTTTTTGTTTCAATTTTGATTACCAAAACTTTCTTCCTTGCCTTATTAAATAGATTGAGTACTACTTAATGAGTCCCTGAATTGTTTTTGATCTGGAAGATCTAGATAACTTCACAATAAATATTATATTTTTATTGTTTTATGACCAGATTTCATGTTTATAAAATTAAGCTGGATTTTTTTTATTATTGGCCCTATATCATTTCCTGGACAATGCTAAGTTGATCAGTTTTATGTTCACATAGTTATTTTGCTTCTAAAATAAAGATATAAGCTCTTTTCTTTAGACGTCCAGCACAGAAAATAATTCTGACTGGTATTTTTATGTATTTTTATTTTGACTTTCCATAGTTTTAATATCATCCAGCATGAGGAAGTGGCAGATCAATGATGAATGACTTGAGGATATGAAAGATTTAGTCACTGTTCTCATCCTCTGACCTGATAATCCAAGACCAGCATTAATAAATGGCATCAGGAAGCCTCCAAGGGTTTATTGAGGGAAGAAAAAGAGCTGTTCTTTTCTTTTGCATGGAAAAGCATAAAGCCCTTCTACTTTGCCTCCTTAATTAAATTAATCCAGTTGTGTGAAACTTTGAGCATTCTTCTAGAGGTGGAACAATTATTCTTGTGCACACGTGCATCATTTTCTGTGCTTCTTAGGGAACCAACTGTGCAAACACCTAAACTGGGAGCTCCAAGGACTGCAGATTCAGAAACAGCTTCTCTTCTCTAACTCCACTCATACCTGGAGTCAGGCTGGAACAAGAAAAATAGTGCAGAGCAGGGCACAACATAATAAGACCTGATAAACTGGGAAGTATTCCAAAACTGTGCTTTCCAAATACTTGGGAAAATATCTCCTCACAATGTATAATTTAGTCAATAAATAGTATTTAAAATAATCATGAATATACTTATTTTAAAACAGCAACTCCTAGTTAAATTTTTGCCTTCCATGCTTTCACTATGAGACTTACCTATAGAAAAGACAGAGTTAAAATTAAATCTTCTTCTCATTTTGGCTACAAAACATAAATAAGGTATAAGATGCATCTGTTTCAGATTAATTACAGCATAAGTTGAACACTATTTTAGAAACAATTTAGCATATCTCAGCAAAGTGAAAATGAAAGATGATAGTATCATCATTCCCAAACTATATGCAATGTGACTAAGTACCAGTGTGGCTGAATCATAACCATCAACTGATGACTGAAAACCCACTGAGCTCTTAATATCATTCAACATATCATGAGTTCCATAAACTACAATTTCTAAGATACTGCCTGAAATAAACTCAATAGGATTCACCAATATAGAACATGCATTAGCTCTGAGTATTTTTGAAAGTTTTGTTATACTTCATAAAAAGTTCTAATTTTTCATTTCTAAAAGCATGTGTTAACTCAGTAGTTTGCTCTGCGATTACTAGAGCATTATGTGTATTTTCTAGCTTTATAGCTATATCTTAATTTCTATATATTTACACATTTGTCCCATATTTATTGCACATTCCCAAAGATATGGTTGATTTTTAGGTGTACATCAATAAGAGCCATGGTAAAAATTAAACATATATATTTTTTCACACACACAGTAGTATATTTATATACTACTGCCAATCTTAATATTCTTTAAAACTTTCTTTTTAACATCCTTTAAAATACATATTAAGTGCATGTTAGGAAAAGGACATATTATACATATTTATGCCTTCCTACTCTACCTCTATACCTGGAACAATTTATTTCTGCAACAATGGCTGAAAGAGTAGTAATTTATAAATGAGTTTCATTTTAAAACTTGAACAAATCAATTCCTAAAGGAACAATTTCTTCTCATAATAGATATCAATAACTATCAAGCCAAAGACTGATAATAGGCTTTTATCAACAACTTGAGGAGTGACATCAGCAAGATGGTGGCACAGGAGGTTCCAGCCCTTGCCATCATGTACAAACACTGATTGTGGCAACCTCCTTAAGATAAGCATGCCTTCTTAAATAAACAGTGTTGGGAAAACAGGATATCCACAGGTGAAAATATAAAAATGGATCCTTATCATATACCATACATGAAGTCAACTCAAAGGTTTAAATTTGGGGACTGAAACCATAAAGTTCCTAAATGAGAGGGGAAAATCTCCATGACACTGGTCTGGGCAATAACTTTTTAGATATTGCACCAAAAGCCTAGACAACAAAAGCAAAAACAAATTATCTGAGATTACATCAAACTAAGCATCTTCTGCACAGCAAAGAAATCCATGGACAAAATGGAAAGGCAATCTACACAACGGTAGAAAGCATTTTTATGAACTAAATGACATATTTCTATGGCAAATCATATAGCTGATAAGGGGTTAAGATCCAAAATATATACAAAAGTCATACAACTCAATAGTAAAACTAAGATAAAAATAAAAAATAACCTGATTTAGACATTTTTCCAACAAGGGCCATGAAAAACTATTCAACACCACTAATCATCAGAGAAATTCAAGTCAAAACCACAATGAAACATTCTCTCTCACTTACATGAGGATGTCTATTATCTAAAAAGAACAAATCTTGCCAAAGAGGAGAAGAAAAAAGAACCCTGACACACCAACACATGTTGGTAGGAATACAATTTGGTGCAGCCATTACAAAAAACTGTAAAGAGATTCCCCAAAATATTAAAAACAGAACTACATTTTTAATTAGTAATCCCACTTCTGTATACTTATCCAAAGGAATTGAAATCAATACCTCAAAGAAATATCTGCATCCCCATGTTTATTGAACCATTATTCACATTATTAAGCATTACCCAAGCCAAAATGTGGCAACAACCTCCATGTCCATCACTGGCTGAATACATAAAGAAAATATGGTATTTACCTATTATGGAACACAAGTCAAGCTTTAAAGAGAAGAAACTCTTGCTGTTTGTGGCTTCATAGGTGGTCATTATACTAACTGAAATAAGCTA
This sequence comes from Bos javanicus, assembly GCF_032452875.1. NCBI lineage: Eukaryota > Metazoa > Chordata > Mammalia > Artiodactyla > Bovidae > Bos > Bos javanicus. The sequence goes on from NC_083875.1 coordinate 20,382,900, forward strand.
GATGTAGAAAGACATCACCAGGTGGTCGATACCAAAATCAGATTGATTATATTCTTTGCAGCCAAAGATGGAGAAGCTCTATACTGTCAGCAAAAACAAGACCGGGAGTTGACTGTGGCTTGGATCATCAACTCCTTATTGCCAAATTCAGACTGAAATTGAAGAAAGTGGAGAAAACCACTAGATCGTTCCGGTATGACCTAAATCAAATCCCTTATGAGTATACCGTGGAAGTGAGAAATAGTTTTAAGGGACTAGATCTGATAGACAGAGTGCCTGAAGAATTATGGACAGAGGTTCATGACATTGTACAGGAGGAAGGGATCAAGACAATCCCCAAGAAAAGAAATTCAAAAAAGCAAAATGGCTGTCTGAGGAGGCCTTACAAATAGCTGTGAAAAGAAGGGAAGCAAAAAGCAAAGGAGAAAAGGAAAGATATACCCATTGAATGCAGAGTTCCAAAGAATAGCATGGAGAGATAAGAAAGCCTTCCTCAGCGATCAATGCAAAGAAATAGAGGAAAACAACAGAATGGGAGAGACTAGAGATCTCTTCAAGAAAATTAGAGATAGGAAAAAAAGAAAATTAGAGATAGGAAATATTTCATACAAAGATGGCCTCGATAAAGGATAGAAATGGCAAGGACCTAACAGAAGCAGAAGATATTAAGAAGAGGTGGCAAGAATACACAGAAGAACTGTACAAAAAATATCTTTATGACCCAGATAATCATGATGGTGTGAACACTCACCTAGAGCCAGACATCCTGGAATGTGAAGTCAAGTGGGTCTTAGGAAGTATCACTATGAACAAAGCTAATGGAGGTGATGGAATTCCAGTTGAGCTATTTCAAATTCTGAAAGATGATGCTGTGAAAGTGCTGCATTCAATATGCCAGCAAATTTGGAAAACTCAGCAGTGGCCACAGGACTGGAAAAGGTCAGTTTTCATTCAAATCCCAAAGAAAGGCAATGCCAAAGAATACTCAAACTACCGCACAATTGTACTCATCTCACACGCTAGTAAAGTAATGCTTAAAATTCTCCAAGTCAGGCTTCAGCAATACGTGGACCATGAACTTCCAGATGTTCAAGCTGGATTTAGAAAAGGCAGAGGAACCATGGATCAAATTGCCAACATCCGATGGATCATGGAAAAAGCAACAGAGTTCCAGAAAAACATCTATTTCTGCTTTATTGATTATGCCAAAACCTTGACTGTGTGGATCACAATAAACTGTGGAAAATTCTGAAAGAGATGGGAATACCAGACCACCTGACCTGCCTCTTGAGAAATTTGTATGCATGTCAGGAAGCAACAGTTAGAACTGGACATGGAACAATAGACTGGTTCCAAAAAGTAAAAGGAGGACGTCAAGGCTGTATATTGTCACCTTGCTTATTTAACTTATATGCAGAGTACATCATGAGAAACGCTGGGCTGGAAGAAGCACAAGCTGGAATCAAGATTGCCAGGAGAAATATCAATAACCTCAGATATGCAGATGACACCACTCTTATGGCAGAAAGTGAAGACGAATTAAAGAGGCTCTTGATGAAAGTGAAAGAGGAAAGTGAAAAATTTGGCTTAAAGCTCAACATTCAGAAAACGAAGATCATGGCATCTGGTCCCATCACTTCATGGCAAATAGATGGGAAAACAGTGGAAACAGTGGCTGACTTTATTTTGGGGGGCTCCAAAATCACTGCAGATGGTGATTGCTGCCATGAAATTAAAAGACACTTACTCCTTGGAAGAAAAGTTATGACCAACCTAGACAGCATATTAAAAAGCAGAGACATTACTTTGCCAACAAAGGTCCGTCTAGTCAAGGCTATGTTTTTTCCAGTAGTCACGTATGGATGTGAGAGTTGGACTGTGAAGAAAGCTGGGCGCCAAAGAACTGACGCTTTTGAACTGTTGTGTTGGAAAAGACTCTTGAGAGTCCCTTGGACTGCAAGGAGATCCAACCAGTCCTAAAGGAAATTTCCTAAAGGAAATCAGTCCTGGGTGTTCATTGGAAGGACTGATGCTGAAGCTGAAACTCCAATACTTTAGCCACCTGATGCGAAGAGCTGACTCATTTGAAAAGACCCTGATTGAGGGCAGGGAAAGATTGAGGGCAGGAGGAGAAGGGGATGACAGAGAATGAGATGGTTGGATGGCATCACGCACTCAATGGACATGAGTTTGAGTAAACTCCGGGAGTTGATGATGGACAGGGAGGCCTGATGTGCTGCACTTCATGGGGTCACAGTGAGTCAGACACAACTGAGCGACTAAACTGAAATGAGAAAGACAAATACTTCATTATTTCAATTACATGTTGAATCTAAATATTCAAACTCACAGAAATAGAAATTAAAATGTTAGTTGCTAGGGGATGGGGGAGAGGAAAATGAAGAGGTGAGACTTCAAAGATACAAAGTTTCAGTTATGTAAAATAAAGATACTATGGAAGTTCTACAATATAGTGGTACACTTTTTTTTTTTTTTTTGACAACTGGCATCACAACTGTATCTCACAATAAAGACGTTATGCTGTGTTTTGAATCTATTCAGTTGTGTCTGACTCTTTGAGATCCTATGGACTGTAACCCACCAGACTTCTCTGTTCATGGGATTCTCTAGGCAAGAATACTGGAGTGGATTGCCATTTCCTCCTCCAAGGGATCTTCCTGACCCAGGGATCCAAACCTGCATCCCTTCTGTCTCCTGCATTAGCAGGCAGGTTAGGCCCAAACACCCGAAGGCAGAGGAGTGTATGCTGCTTCAGTTAAAAGGATATTCGTCTAAATCAAGCATAACAATTCATCTGATACTACCTCCACCAAGTATTCAAGTTCATTACTACTAAAGTTAAGGGTAAGGACACTGAGGGAAAAGGAGTTAGGAAATTAGAAAAATGACTACGAATAAAACAAAATTATAGCAATTTCATTTTGATGTGATTATAAGCGACAATTGGTGCTTGCATATATTATAATAATACTGGGCATATGTTGTGAGAGCAATTCAGATTCTTAGCATAAAAACTAGAACAGTGAGAAACTTCATTAGTGCAGGAAAGCCTATCTTAGTGAAATAGCTATTTTAGTACATTTATGTTACTGTTGAAAGCATAAACTTGATCCAAATCATTACAATTCATAGATTTAGACTAAATTTCTTATCCAATGGTTAGATGAGGCCCAGAAATAATGTTTTATGCAGTATTACTAACAAATAGTAGTTAGTATACTGATAATAATAATTTTCAAAAACAGCTAAAACACTGGAAGAAGTATATATGCCAGGTACTGCTTAAGCACTTAAAGAATCTTCCTGACCAGGGATCAGATCCCAGTCTCCGATTGCAGGCAGACTGTTTACCATCTGAGCCACCACGGAAGTCTACTAACCCATTACCATTCACCATTTCATGATGCAGGCTCCATGAGTACCACACCACCACTTAATGGATGAAGGAGATGAAAGTATATACTATTTTTATCACTGTTTTACACACAAGGAAATTGAGATCACACAACTAGCAATTTGTAAGATACAGGTATGATCTAATAATGATTTTCAGTCTAACAAATGTTTAAACAGCCTGTAGAACATATTTTCTTTCTCAATCAAAGTGACTACAGAAATCTTATTAAGACTTTTACTATTGTTAGTAAGATATTTTGGGAAGTGACAAGAGTAACTACATTTCAGACAAATCCCTTGGAAACAATCCCAAATCAAGAATAAGCAGGTCTGGGCTCATGAAACATTATTGCATTTGCAACCACCCCTTCAAGCATCAACAGCACCAGAAGAGACATAAGAATGGGTCACAGATAGCAATACTGTCAGCTGATATCATAAATCAGTTCAAAGAAAGAATATAAAATTGCCAAGAAACTTTTCTTCTAGTTTACATAACAGAATCTTTTAAATACCACTGAGTCATCTTTTTAAAAGGGGGTTTCATCTGAGTCATCCCAGCTAACAAGTCACAATATTCTCAGTAAAATTTAGAAGCAAGTCTAAGGGTAATTGCATGCCCTCCTGAAAACCTGGTTCCAAGTAGGGCTGAGAAAGCAGCTATGAACTGTCATTCACTGGAGCTGATAGTGGTTGAATTTTTGAAACAGATTTTTTTTTTTTTTTTTGCAAAAGTTGAGGAAATAAAATTGTCCAGAATGTCAATGCATAGTATCTGGCTTTGAAGTAAGAAACTTGTACAGCTTAATGACCCTCAAGTAATGCTTCTTAGGATAATATTCTCTTAGTAGGATCTTCAGAGAAGGCAATGACAACCTACTCCAGTTCTCTTGCCTGGAAAATCCCATGGACAAAGGAGCCCGGTAGGCTGCAGACCATGGGGTCGTGAAGAGTCGGACACAAACGAGCAACTTCACTCTCACTTTTCACTTTCCTGCATTGGAGAAGGAAATGGCAACCCACTCCAGTGTTCTTGCCTGGAGAATCCCAGGGACGGGGGAGCCTGGTGGGCTGCTGCCTATGGGGTCGCATAGAGTCGGACACGACAGAAGTGACTTAGCAGCAGCAGCAGCAGGAGGAGGATCTTCATGGCCAATAGTTTCAGGTTTCAAGCCATTAGCCAGTGAATAAAGTATTGAATATCAATTATTTACCATGGTACTAGTATCATTGGCAAAGCAAAGGACATGATTGCTTTACAGAAATAACTCATCCCACCCATCAAAAGCTTTCCAGTATACAACTGGGTAGGCTGAATTTCACTTCACATATCTAGTGAATAAAATGTCCAGCAGAAACCTGTATGCAGGTCAGGAAGCAACAGTTAGAACTGGACATGGAACAACAGACTGGTTCCAAATAGGAAAAGGAGTACGTCAAGGCTGTATATTGTCACCCTGCTTATTTAACTTCTATGCAGAGTACATCATGAGAAACGTTGGGCTGGAAGAAGCACAAGCTGGAATCAAGATTACAGGGAGAAATATCAATAACCTCAGATATGCAAATGACACCACTCTTATGGTAGAAAGTGAAGAAGAACTAAAGAGCTTCTTGATGAAAGTGAAAGAGGAGAGTGAAAAAGTTGGCTTAAAGCTCGACATTCAGAAAACTAAGATCATGTCATCCGGTCCCATCACTTCATGGGAAATAGATTGGAAAACGGTGGAAACAGTGGCTGTCTTTATTTTGGGGGGCTCCAAAATCACTGCAGATGGTGATTGCTGCCATGAAATTAAAAGACACTTATTCCTTGGAAGAAAAGTTATGACCAACCTAGACAGCATATTAAAAAGCCTAGACATTACTTTGCCAACAAAGGTCCATCTAGTCAAGGCTATGGTTTTTCCAGTAGTCATGTATGAATGTGAGAGTTGAACCATAAAGACAGCTGAGTGCCGAAGAATTGATGCTTTTGAACTGTGGTGTTGGAGAAGACTCTTGAGAGTCCCTTGGACTGCAAGGAGATCCAACCAGTCCATCCTAAAGGAGATTAGTCCTGGGTGTTCGTTGGAAGGACTGATGTTGAAGCTGAAACTCCAATACTTTGGCCACCCGATGCGAAGAGCTGACTCATTTAAAAAGATCCTGATGCTGGGAAAGATTGAAGGCAGGAGGAGAAGGAGATGACAGAGGATGAGATTGTTGTGTGGCATCACCAACTCAATGGACATGAGTTTGGGTAAACTCCAGGAGTTGGTGATGGACAGGGAGGCCTGGCGTACTGCAGTTCATGGGGTCACAAAAAGTTGGACACAACTGAGCAACTGAACTGAACTGAACTGAGTTTCTGGAGAAATACTTATAAAACATCTCTCACATAGGATTCTCTTAATTCAACCTAATTTTCTTTTTGTATTTAAGACCACTAGCCACTATTAAGAGACAGATGAAAGATACTGGTAAATAATATATATCATTTAATCTATATAAATTACATAAGTATAGAAAATAATTGGTTATTGTCTCACCAAAAATCAGTCCCTGAAAATTTTCAGGTAGGAACTACCACATGTTTAAAAGTACACATCATTAAATCAGTGAGAATTATTAAAGCAATCATATTGTAACAGCATTTTCTGATAATTTTAGCAAACTTGAAAGTGAAATATGACTTTCACTGCCAAAATGCACTTGTCCTTTTTAATTGTAACTATTTCATGTAAAATAAGTTGTATAGTTTCTGCAAGTGCCAAAAACCTAGACTTTGTCTTTTTTTCTTTTTCTGTCTTCAAGCCCTCAGTCTAGTCCTTGTGTGCAAGTAGGTTTTAAAAACAATTTCTTTGTTGATGTACAGCAAAACCAATACAAAATTGTAAAGTAAAAAAAATAATAATAATAAAATTAAAAAAAAATAAAGATACAGCTTTGAGCTATGAAAAAAAATAAAGGCAATTGCAGTATAAGCTTTCCCTAAAAAAATAAAAACTATTTCTTGAATAAATAACAATAGACAGACACAAGTGATTATGCAAAGTTAAAATATTTAAACATTGTAAAACTATTATGCTTAGGTCAGCATCTACTGCAGAGAGGGGATGATTGTATATTAATTTCTACCCACTCCTCATTAAGAGATTATTGAATGGCTAAAGAACCTGCATGTATTTGTGGGACGCTTCATTATAATGGCTGAGTAGTATTGTCTTTTTCTCCCCAAATCAAAATGTGTAATAGGAAACAGCAAGTTAATTTGGACATGGTAAGTCTGTGTTATGGAGAACAAGTTAGTGACGACCACATCCATCCCCCTTTTAACCAGCAAATAAGAGTTGGAGAATTCAGCTTCTAAATCAGCAGTTTCCAAACAGTGTTCCATGGACCCCTAGAGGGTTGCTAGGGTTCATGGCATCTGAGCTTCTCAACATTACCGTTCCCTCCACCAAATTTCAGCAAGAAAAAAAGTGTTTGTCTCTAAAATGATCTTTGGAATAAAAAAAATTGGATATTAAAAATTGGAGACCACTTATGTAAATGAGTTCTGTTTCCTCTAAAGTAGTGAGATTCAATGATTATACATTTATTGCAATGCTGCAGCCATTCAAAACATTTTGGAAACTTCTCTGGAAAGTGCCTTTAGACAAGACAGTCCAAACCTTTTAGCTTCTTCTTTGACAGAAAATATTCCACTCTTAAAAGCTGACCTTCTTACAAAGCAGTCAATTTATTCAGACCAGTTCTGATGTTCAAGATAAGAGTTTAAGCTGGATAATTAATATCATGCTTTATCAAATGTGACTGTGAAGCAATGAGGTGTTCAATTCCCACGTGCATGAGGGCCAGAGAGGCGCTGGGAGATGGAAAGATGTCATTCAGCATTGCTCATGTACTTACACGGAATCCTGGATGGGAGAGTTTAATGTTAACACACCAATTATTCTAAATCTTCTGCTGGCCCAACATGTGTGTGTGTGCCCATGAGTATGAGAAAGCGAGATGAAGAGGGAAGGATGTTCATATTTCCTTCTAAAGAACCAGAAAGAATTTAGCAAATGTTTGTTAGCTATCACCTCATTATAGATTTCACTAATTCATACTGAACTGCGATTGGTCCTTAAAATATACTGCTTGCTGCCAATGGAATCTTTTAACTTCATTGTATGTGATCAAGAGCATGACTAATGACCTTCACTTATAAAAACAAAGTGATTATGATTTGCTACAGGAGTTTGCTGCCCACCCAGAAATTTTCAGCAAATTAAATGCAACTTTAGCAACAGTAAAGTTAGATATGTTTAAGCAGAATTCTAATTACAAACAGATTTATTAATAACGTGTGTTTTTAGTAACAGCAGTTCCCGTTTTTGAGTCCCTATTCAATTACATGTAATAGGTCCCTTCCCCAGTCAATCTCTACAACAAATCTTGCCCACAATCACATGGCTTATAAGTGGTAGAGGCTAAGTAAATACACTTGAATTCTCCATTCAGGTCTCCACTCAAATCTTGCCTTCCTAGCCTCTGACATTTTCTAACCCAGAACAGTGTTGTTTTCACTTACAGTGTTTAGCCTCTCCTAACAAATCAAATAGGTTTGTCTCCTCCATTCCCCAAATACAAGGGCAGTATTTCTTCTGTTTTGTTTACTACTAAATTTCTAGTTCACTATAACAGTTTTGGGCCCATCAGAGGTCCCTGATAAATTTCATTAAATAAAAAACAGTTGCACGAACATTTGATGAATGGGAAAAAAAAAAAGGGGGGCAAATGGACATAGGTTCCTCTCTCCTTCAATTTTGTGTTTTTTACTATTTCATCCTACTTCACAAGTTCAAAGGCACTGCTATATATAAATTAGATAACTAATAGGATCTACTGCATAGATAGGAAACTCTACTCAATACTCTGCAGTAATGATCTATATGGGAAAAGAATCTAAAAAAGAGTCAATACATGTACATGTACAAGCGATTCACTTTGCCATTTAGCAAAGTGCACAGTACATGCCACATTGTAAATCAACCATACTCCAAAAAAATCAATTTTTTAAAAAGGCCAAAAAAGTCAAAATAAAAAAAAAGATAGCAAACTCACTTCTCCCTATCACCTTGAAATCCTTATTTCCCACTCACTGTCCACCATGTAATAACATAGGACAGGAAGGCCAGATCTCTAGCTGGAGGTTGTAGGATAACATCAAGGATGTCAGCCATGTTCAGCTGGCATAGAGAGCCACAATAAGGACTGGGGCAGTCAATGCCCGCCGAGAGTCCTCCTCACATTTCCTAGGACTAACGAATTAGAACAGAAGGTTGCTGCTTGAGGACAAGAACTAAGCCTGAGTTCAGAGATCAGAAAGTACTCTGTGATAGACGAAATAAGGGAGCAGTGAGCATAGCCCCAAACTTGCCAGTATTGTCAATTTAACCCACCCAAGAGTTGATAGGCAGGCCATCTGTTGTTTCCTTTCTTTTCAGGAAATAAAGTTTGCCATACAGAGAAAAATTGAGACACTTAAGGAACATGAGAACTATTTTAGAAAACAGAAAAGGGAAAGTTCTTAATGCAGGAAAATGAACTAAAGGGAAGGACAGTACAGAGACTGAAAAGAAGTTTTTAAAAATAAAATATACTCAAACCAAAAAATAAAGAACATATTTGCAACATGTGGCAGGACAATCAGATATTTATAAAACAGAATTATTGGACATGAAGGATAATATTTTTGAAATAAATAATCCTGTGAGGTAGCAGAATGAATACATATAAAATTGCATTACTTAACTGAAAAACTGGGTCAGGGAACTCTCCCAAAAGCCATGAGAAAAAGACAGAGAAATAGAAGGGGGGAAATAAGGGGAAAAGACAAGAATGCTGGAAAAAAGAAATAGAGATGTCAAAATCCACTGAGTTGGAAAACCAAAAGAGAAAATAAAGACTGCAGGCAGGGGATAAAATAGTGATAAGATTATAAAGAAAAGTCTTTCAAAAACCGAAAAAGTCTTTACATTAAGCTTCAGTCTGATAGCATTTTATGACAGAGACAAATCTTTGTATCAAATTGTTTCACTGACCTCCTGGGCACACAGAAGAGTATATTTTCCTTCCCTTCCCCTTGTATTTAGGTGGAGCTAAATGACCAATTCTAGATCAAAGAAGCCAGAGAATAAATGACCGTATGGAACAACTGCCTGCCAAACAGTTAGCTGCGGCTGTGAGGAGAGTGAAAACCATATCTTTACAGATTTTTAAGCACCTAGATTTTAGTGTTGTTTTTCATAGTTGTCAGTATAGTCTAAGAGTGATAGTGTACTGAGATAGATGGGGAGGGAGGAGGGAGGAGGGTTCAGGATGGGGAACACATGTATACCTGTGGCGGATTCATTTTGATATTTGGCAAAACTAATACAATTATGTAAAGGTTAAAAATAAAATTAAATTAAAAAAAAAAAAGTCACACCAAGACGTATCCCTACAAAGATGCCAAAACCAGATTACATACAAAGGAATTTTTAAAAAATTCATAGTAACCTACCTCTTCAATAGCACCATAAAATGAAAATATTGAAGGGAAACAAAATTGAACCATTATTTTAATATTTATCTGAGTTAATATACACATTTATTGGTAAAGTAAGGTTTTAACATAAAAATTCTCAGAAATGTTTACTACACATGTATTCTTTTTGAAAGATTTTTTAAAGATACAGTACTGTAAGAAGAAAATGAATAGAAAAATAATTAAGTGTTATATTGCAAATAAGAATAAAAAATCTGCATTGTAACTAAAAAAGGGATGACAGTACAATCCTAAAATTCCTTACAATAGCAATATGTGCAAAAGAATTCCTTTGGGTGAAACAATAGACATGGAGAGAAAAAACATATAATTATGGATCTCAAAACTAACAGGTAATTTTCTGGCTGTCATAAATATTTGTTATCGCTAATGGCAGAAAAAATTAAAAACCAGAAGCATGGTAAATAAAGGTGATCAAAAATTACAGAAACAAGTCATAGAAAAACTGAAATTACAGCAAATAGGTTAAACATACTTACTCAGTTTGAATTTTTAAAAGACAAATCAAACCTGAAAAAACACAGAAGAACCTTAAACGAGCTCACTACAGCTCTTCCTCTGTCCCGCTGATGTGACCATCATTTTTCAATCACCAATGCCATGGTCACTCTGATACCATTTATACTATTGGCCAGATACTTATCTGTCTACTCTTCTTTCTTCCACTTTCTTTCCACTTTTCTTTTAAATTTCTTCCCCTTTTGAATCCTAGATCCTGTATCACCTTTCATTCTCTAAATTTTCTCTTATATTCCCATGCTTTTATTTCAAGTGAATCTACTTTCACAGCCAGCAACAGCCAATTTGGTCAGGAAACCAATTGGGTTTTTCTGGGAGTGGCTATCAGGTTTTGGTCTTACCTAAGGAAACAACCATTCAGAGCACCAGAACTGGAATTAGAAAAGAAATAAACATTTCAGACCTACAACTTAATAGATGGATAAAACTAATCAAAGTAACTGCTTTAAAGTTTCATTTTTCTTTCGTATTTAAAAGTGATTAATAATAACAAATCTCATGAGTCAACTGCACATAAAACACTTATCTCAGTGCCTAGATTATCAAATATCTAATATTCCCAATAACTTTAATCTTTAACTTCAAACAAACTATCAGAACAACAGACTGGTTCCACACTGGGAAAGGAGTACATCAAGGCTGTATATTGTCACCCTGCTTATTTAACGTATATGCAGAGTACATCATGAGAAATGCCTGTCAGGAGAAATATCAATCACCTCAGATATGCAGATGACACCACCCTTATGGCAGAAAGTGAAGAAGAGCTAAAGAGCCTCTTGATGAAAGTGAAAGAGGAGAGTGAAAATGTTGGCTTAAAACTCAACGTTCAGAAAACTAAGATCATGGCATCTGGTCCCATAACTTCGTGGCAAATAGAAGGGGAAACAATGGAAACAGTGAAAGACTTTATTTTCCTGGGCTCCAAAATCACTGCAGATGGTGACTGCAGCCATGAAATTAAAAGATGCTTGCTCCTTGGAAGAAAAGCTATGACCAACCTAGTCAGCACATTAAAAAGCAGAGACATTGCTTTGCTGACAAAAGTCCATCTATTAAAAGCTATAGTTTCTCCAGTAGTCATGTATGGATATGAGAACTAGACCATAAAGAAGGCTGAGCACTGCAGAACTGATGCTTTTGAACTGCAGTGTTGGAGAAGATTCTTGAGACCTTTGAGTCTCAAGAAGATTCAAAAATCAAGAAGATTCTTGAGTCCTTTGGACTGCAAGGAGCTCAAACCAATAAATCCTAAAGGAAATCAGTACTGAATATTCTTGAAAGGACTGATGCTGAAGCTGAAACTTCAATATTTTGGCCACCTGATGTGAAGAACTGACCCATTGGAAAAGACCCTGATGCTGGGGAAGATTGATGCAGGAAGAGAAAGGGATGGCGGTGGATAAGATGGTTGGATGGCATCACTGACTTGATGGACATGAGTCTGAGCAAGCTCCAGGAGTTGGTGATGGACAGGAAAGCCTGGCATGCTGCAATCCATGGGGTCACAAAGAGTCAGACACAACTGAGCACCTGAACTGACCAACTGATTTTTTTCTGGATTCTATAATGCTTCAAGTTTCTAAAACAGTCAGAAATCTTTCCAACCAATAAACTGAGATGTTCAAATGTAAATGGTTAGTTTTTAGCCTTAAACTTTGAAATCCTTTTTATCTTTTAATAAAATTGCTGCTGCTGCTGCTAAGTCGCTTCAGTCACGTCCGACTCTGTGCAACCCCATAGACGGAAGCCCACCAGATTCCCCCATCCCTGGGATTCTCCAGGCAAGAACACTGGAGTGGGTTGCCATTTCCTTCTCCAATGTATGAAAGTGAAAAGTGAAAAGGAAGTCACTCAGTCGTGTCCGACTCCTAGCGACCCCATGGACTGCAACCTATCAGGCTCCTCCATCCATGGGATTTGCCAGGCAAGAGTATTGGAGTGGGGTGCCATTGAAATTAGACAATGTATAATGACCTTAAAATATTTTTGAAGCCTCCTAAAATTTAACCACCAACATAAATATGATATTTCAAAAATGAATAAGCAAAATAAAATGTTATTCTACACAGATTTCATTATGGTGACCAATATATATTTTCAAAAACAATATAATTTTGAATAGTATAGTTTAGGATGCTGTAAAGCTTTATTCCAGTGAGATGCATATATGTCTCCCAGCTTATACACCCAGAACTAAGTATATTTAATACTAGAATAATATTTGAGGAAAAATTAAATTATAAGACATAAATCTAATCTCAACAAATCCACGACTGAGTCTGAGAAAGAATGTGTGATTATTTATAAAGTTGGGGACTGCGTAATCTTCAACTTAAACTGTGGATCCTTTCAAGTTTACTTCTCCACTATATAATATTTGCAGACCTGGTGGCTCAGACGGTAAAGAGTCTGTGTGCAATGCTGGAGACCTTGGTTTGATCCCTGGGTCAGGAAGATCCCCTGGAGAAGGAAATGGCAACCCACTCCATTATTCTTGACTGGAGAATTTCTTGGACAGAGAAGCCTGGTGGGCTACAGTCCATAGGATCACAAAGAGTTGGACAAGACTGAGCGACTAACACATTATATAATATTTAGAATTCATGGAGGAGAAAACATGGTGTGATTTTTACCAGACTCGGTGCCATTCTACTGTTTGGGAGAGAAAATTAAAATTAACTAAAATTTTCATGAAAACTTACAGACATCTGAAATTTGGAATATCTCTAACATTTAACTTCATAAGCAGACAGAGCTTGTCCAGAAGTTCTTGTCTTAGTGCCAAGAGAACAAAGGTCATAGATGTAACAGCAGAGAGAAGAGTGAAACAAGATAAAGATGGTTACTACAGTGTGCTGAACATATGCTGAACATGCTGAACATCTCATATACTGGGATATTCTCAGTTCCAATTTAGAGGAAACATCCCCTAATTAAATCCCAACACCTTACTGATAATTTAAGTGAAAGAAACAAGTTTTACAGGGCCTGTCTCAGCTCTGGTTTACCCCCCAAAACAGATCTAACACAAAGGTGTCTGTGTTTGCAATTTATTTGGGAATGTGATCCCAAGTAACAGGAGAGTGCAATAGGGGAATGAAACAAGGAAAAAAGAAAGAGAGCCAACACAAGGATATAGTTGTTTACTATAAAGGAAAACAGCTTAATCCCTTAGTGGTCATCTTAGAAGCTTAAGCAGTATGTCAAGGAACCCCCTGTTCGGTTGTGGAAAAAAAGTGGGGAGACACCTATATGCACTTATACACTTCTACTGCCACATACCTCTAGTTTGTACCTGCAAGAGTACAAAGGAGTTCCCATAAGTCTCCTGTGATGTGGGATCAGAGAAGATCTGAACCAGGAAGGCAGAGACACTCAGTTCAGGTCAGAGACTCTGAGATGTCCTGGCAAGGTGCTATTAGGTTCACCTGCACGAAAACACTGAAAGCCTACAGACTACTTCTGCAGCATGGTTGGAATAGAAAGTATGGTCAGAGGATTTTAAATGATGCATGAAAGGCATCCATATTAATCATCTTCCACAGAGGAAATACATGATATTCCCATAAGCAAATTACTTTGCCAATCTGTCAAGTCGGGAACAGCGTTATATTTGGAGAGTTCTGTAACTCAGGAGATGATTTGGAGCTGGGAGGTGGATGTTTTAAGACATAACTCTAAGTACTTGGATTTTTAGCATTATCATTTTTGGAGAATACCAATATAATGGATTTCATTCTCTAGTCTTTAACTGAACAACATAAAACTTTAAGCAATTTTATTAAACCAATCTTCAGTTTGAGTTGGTCCCACATGTTAATTTATTAAATGCCTTTGTATTTTCATTGAAACTCTCTCCCACGCTGTTAATTTACATCAACATACTTGATACTGAATAGTTTATGTCAATTTCATTTCTGAATCACCCAGCAGCTTGGAGCAAAGTAGTAACCAATGCCTAGCAAGAGGAAAAGTTACATAAATAAAAAGAAAGACAAACAAAACCAAACATTTATCCCAAATGCCTCAGTTTCACAATTAATATAAATAAAAACATGTTAATCTGTTCTCAAGTATAAATAACACCAATAGATCATTCAATAGCTCACAAATGCAATTTCACAACAATAAAGGAGGAAAACAAGTTTATCACAGCACGTTTCATATTTCAAAATGAGTAAGTTGCTGAGACTTTAAGAAAGGCAATTCAAAAACTTAAGTCTACATGGGAGAAATGAAATCAGTTCAGCTCTCCAAGAAAAATAATAGTGATCCTATTTATTAGGCTTTATGATACCTTTGAGAAGGCAATGGCACCCCACTCCAGTACTCTTGCCTGGAAAATCCCATGGGCAGAGGATCCTGGTAGGCTCCAGTCCATGGGGTCGCTAAGAGTAGGGCATGACTTAGCGACTTCACTTTCACTTTTCACTTTCAAGTACTGGAGAAGGAAATGGCAACCCACTCCAGTATTCTTGCCTGGAGAATCCCAGGGACAGAGGAGCCTAGTGGGCTGCCGTCTATGGGGTCGCACAGAGTCGGACATGACTGAAGCAACTTAGCAGTAGCATGAAAGCTTTTAAAAATCAAAAGGAATTCTAAATATTTCTCCTCACTCCCCATCTTAGTAAAAAGACAAAGATTGTTTAAATGCAAAAAATGCATATATTCATATTAACTTGAAAAGCAAAATGAAGTCAGTGAAATAATAGTTACTATCATTATTACTGATGATTGACAACATTGACTGGCATACTTTTGGTGAGAATTCAGCAAATATTACCTATTTTCAATCCAAAAATATGTCTACAAATCCTTTATTAACTCTTCTCTAATGGAGAGAAGAGGTTTATTTTCCCTCCCCTGGAATTTGTGCTAGCTTATGTCTACTTTAACCAATGAAGAACAGAAGTGGCTTATGCCAGATCCAGGCCTACCATTTAAAGGGGATTGCCAGTTTCTGCCTTGCATATGAGAGGAGGTTCAGGAAATTGGACAGGAGGCAGGGATCAAGACCATCCCCAAGGAAAAGAAATGCAAAAAGGCAAAATGATTGTCTGAGAAGGCCTTACAAACAGCTGAGAAAAGAAGACAAATGAAAGGCAAAGGAGAAAAGGAAAGATATACCCATTTGAATGCAGAGTTTCAAAGAACAGTAAGGAGAGCTAAGAAAGCCTTCCTCAGTGATCAGTGCAAAGAAATAGAGGAAAACAATAGAATAGGAAAGACTAGAGATCTCTTCAAGAAACTTAAAGATACCAAGGGAACATTTCATGCAAAGATGGGCACAATAAAGGACAGAAATGGTATGGACCTAACAGAAGCAGAAGATATTAAGAAGAGGTGGCAAGAATACACAGAAGAACTATACAAAAAAGATATTCATGACTCAGATAACCATGATGGTGTGGTCATTCACCTAGAGCCAGACATCCTGTAATGTGAAGTCAAGTGGGCCTTAGGAAGTATCACTACAAACAAAGCTAGTGGAGGTGATGGAATTCCAGTTGAGTTACTTCAATCCTAAAAGATGATGTTATGAAAGTTCTGCAATCAATATGCCAGCAAATTTGGAAAACTCAGCAGTGGCCACAGAACTGGAAAAGGTCAGTTTTCATTCCAATCCCAAAGAAAGGCAATGCCAAAGAATGCTCAAACTACCGCACAATAGCACTCATCTCACACACTAGCAAAGTAATGCTCAAAATTCCCCAAGCCAAGCTTCAACAGTACATGAATGGTGAACTTTCAGATGTTCAAGCTGGATTTAGAAAAGGTGGAGGAACCAGAGATCAAATTTCCAACATCCTTTGGCGCATCAAAAAAGCGAGAGTTCCAGAAAAACATCTATTTCTGCTTTATTGACTACGCCAAAGTCTTGGACTGTGTGGATCACAACAAACTGGAAAATTCTTAAAGAGATGGGGATACCAGATTACCTTTCCTGCCTTCTGATAAATCTGTATTCAGGTCAAGAAGCAACAGTTAGAACTGGACATGGAACAACAGACTAGTTCCAAATAGGAAAAGGAGTATGTCAAGGCTGTATATTGTCACCCTGCTTATTTAACTCATATGCAGAGTACATCATGAGAAATGCCAGGCTGGATGAAGCACAGTTGGAATCAAGATTGCCAGGAGAAATATCAATAACCTCAGATATGCAGATGACACCACCCTAATGGCAGAAAGTGAAGAACTAAAGAGCCTCTTGATGAAAGTGAAAGAGGAGAGTGAAAAAGTTGGCTTAAAACTCAACATTCAGAAAACTAAGATCATGGCATCTGGTCCTATCACTTCATGGCAAATAGATGGGGAAACAGTGGAAACAGTGTCAGACTTTATCTTTTGGGGCTCCAAAATTAATGCAGATGGTGACTGCAGCCATGAAATTAAGACACTTGCTCCTTGGATGAAAAGTGATGACCAACCTAGACAGCATATTAAAAAGCAGAGACATTACTTTGCCAACAAAGGTCCATCTAGTCAAAGTTATGGTTTTTCCAGTAGTCATGTACAGATGTGAGAGTTGGACTGT
This sequence comes from Bos javanicus, assembly GCF_032452875.1. Lineage (NCBI taxonomy): Eukaryota > Metazoa > Chordata > Mammalia > Artiodactyla > Bovidae > Bos > Bos javanicus. Next base: position 20,399,957 of record NC_083875.1, read on the forward strand.
GAAGAAAACTGAGTGCTGAAGAATTGAATTGATGCTTTTGAACTGTGGTGTTGGAAAGACTCTTGAGAGTCCCTTGGACAGCAAGGAAATCCAACCAGTCCATCCTAAAGGATATCAGTCCTGGGTGTTCATTGAAAGGACTGATGCTGAAGCTGAAATTCCAATACTTTGGCCACCTCATTCGAAGAGTTGACTCATTTGCAAAGGCCCTGATGCTGGGAAAGATTGAGGGCAGGAGGAAAAGGGGATGACAGAGGATGAGATGGTTGGATGGCATCACCGACTCAATGAACATGAGTTTGAGTAAGTTCTGGGAGCTGGTGATGGACAGGGAGGCGTAGAATGCTGCAGTCCATGCGGTCGCAAAGAGTTGGACACGACTGAACAAAATGAATGATGCCAGATCCAGGCCTACTATTTAAAGTGGACCCCCAGTTTCTACCTTGCATAGGAGAGCACTGAGGCACCACACAAGATGTTCAATTGACTTGCTTGAAAAACTACATGGAGGAGTCCAGAACTGTAGAAGAGAAAGAGGGGTTCAGTTGTCCCCACCAAGACACCAATGAAGCCATCCTGCATGCTCCAGATAGACAGAGTCTCCAGTTAAGTATCACTAGGTAGCTCTCGCTTGGAAAATCCCATGGATGGAGGAGCCTGTTAGGCTGAAATCCATGGGGTCGCTAAGAGTTGGACACGACTGAGCGACTTCCCTTTCACTTTTCACTTTCATGCATCCGAGAAGGAAATGGCAGCTCACTCCAGTGTTCTTGCCTGGAGAATCCCAGGGACGGGGGAGCCTGGTGGGCTGCTGTCTGTGGGGTCGCACAGAGTCGGACACGACTGAAGTGACTTAGCATAGCATAGCATAGGTAGCTCTCATCAATCTAGATGGTACAAAAGAATGCCCTGCAGAGTGCTTGATTTTTTGATCCACAAAGTCATAAGATATAATAAAAGTCGTCAGCCAGTAAGTGTCGGGACAGTCTGTCATTCAGCAATAGATATCAAGAACAGATAGCCCTTTTCTTCCTACATCTGACTAATCTACAAACTAGCTACTTCAACATAACATAGCAGAAGAAGTTAGTCCCATTGTTATTGTATGTTTAATGTGTATGACTTGCCTCCATTCTTTGGATATTCTTATTCAAGAGATCTAGAACAGAGTCTAGAAGTACAAGCACATCTTATATTTTAACATGAAAAACCTCCCTTGAAGAAATTCCCTCTGAAACAAACGTGATAGTTACCTAGTCTCTGCTTGAACATTTATATGATAGGGATACAGCCATCTCAAAAAGCAAACCCAGTGTTAATTATGGAAATGCTTTTGCTGAGGGCAGAGGAGAATGATTCATAGGTCAAATGTCTCTGGAAAACTCTATGGCAGGAATTCATGAACCACTTAGACTCTTCTATTAATCGATTCAACTGCATCACATGCTTCTTTTGATCCAGCTTTGAACTGAGACTTTTGATTAAAAGTCATAAAAGAAAGAATCCATTTGGCTCAGTTTATCTATCTTTGGGCAGAACAATTTAGGCTAAACCTTGTCGTAGGTAACTGACTAGCCCAGAATCTGTTGTCCCTAGGTAAAGTGCCCACCCTGGTCCAATCAGCTGTGGCCGTGGAATTAGGTCACATACTTCAGAACATGACTGTGTATGGTGGTATAGGGTCAGACAATCTCCAAGAAGGAAATATAAGGAAACCAGTCATGTGAAGCATAGCTAATATATTTTCTTTTCGCATGCAAGTCTTTCATGTTTGAAAAATTGTATTCATCAACCATACTCCATCATCTACTCATCTCCAGTTGTTATCAGGATTCAGGCAGAAGATAAAAACCACACAAGTTATTTTAATAGAATTTAATTAAAAGAATCATTACCCAGGCATTAGAAAACTGAAAAGGCAAAAGGTAACACTGAGGTCTTTGCTGCTACTGATACCCCAAGAACTTGAAAGAGAGAACTTAAGAGACTAGGGCACACACTTCTGACAATGAGGTGCTCTGAGTATTGCTAAATTAGTGCAACAACAGAACTAAAACAAATAAATAAAATCTCACAGAGCTATTACTTCATTTGTTCAGGCCACTAACCCTATCACAGACATGGTGACAACCATGATACACTGTAAATTTCTGTTCAGTGAACAACAGGAGATGATTTTTTCATATGAACTTACTGTACTAGGTTTTACCCAACATTTGCTTAGATGGTTGACTATTTAAACTCAGATGTTAGATTACAGTTTATCACAAAAATGTTATGCTTTGTCTAGATCATTTTACTGAGTTTTTTTCCCTTTGTTTTCATCTCTGTTATCCAAAATACTTACTGTCTTCCCCAACTTAATTCAGAGCAACATCTCAAGTCACCCTTTACAGAAACCACTTTTCCATATCTAATCTCAAAAACTATTTAGTAACTTAAGAAAAACAGATTCTATCCAGTCAAATGATTCTAAATAAACACTTCCATCTTGGATAATTAACAAAACTTGTTACTGAGAATTTCCTACTAGATAAAGTATTAAAGTGGAATTATTTTTGTTACAAAAGTGACTGTATTCTTGATTTTTTGGTTTTAACAATTCAAAAATTAATGAGGGCCTATCTGTACTGGAATGGGTTGCCATTTCCTTCTCCAATGCATGAAAGTGAAAAGTGAAAGGGAAGTCGCTCAGTCGTGTCCGAGTCTTAGCGACACCATGGACTACAGACTACCAGGCTCCTCCATCCATGGGATTTTGTAAGTATGTGCAAGTGATTTGAGTTTCTGTTTATTAATCTGTAAAAAAGTAAAAAGAAAAAAAAAAAGGAATCAGCACTTCTCACAATTTAGGTACTGAAGTATGAATGAAATGTTCAAGTTTGTAGTAGATATACAATTTCCTGGTTTTATTACTTAATACTTTGATCATATGGAGAAGGCAATGGCATCCCACTCCAGTACTCTTGCCTGGAAAATCCCATGGATAGAGGAGCCTGGTAGTCTGTAGTCTATGGGGTCGCTAAGAGTCGGACACAACTGAGCAACTTCACTTTCATGCATTGGAGAAGGAAATGGCAACCCATCCCAGTGTTCTTGCCTGGAGAATCCCAGGGACGGGGAGCCTGGTGGGCTGCCATCTACGGGGTCACACAGAGTCAGACAAGACTGAAGTGACTTAGCAGCAGCAGCAGCAGCATGATCATATATTAAGTAATAGTCATTGCAGAAACAAAACTGGGTATGATGTGATTCTTGTTCCCAAAGAGTACAGTCTTGTAAAATGAAAGACTGTTCCCTTCTCTGAGTCATACTCTCACAAACTCCTTAGAAGTCTACAACTTAGGTATTTTAATTCGTACTACCATAGTAATCACTCTCCATCACTAGAACAACCATAACAACTTATTTTCCCAGTCATATTGGGATGAGACTGAGGACAACTGCTCTCTGATCCACACATCTATGAAATCACTGGCCTGACCCTGAGAAACAGCTATCAACAATTAGAATAGGAGTTTGGGGGTGCAATGTAACGATTCGATATTTGTATATATTGCAAAATGATCACCACAATACACATCCCCAAACATACGTGAAGGAAGGAGAATCTGTACCTGAAGCTGATTCAGAAAACTACCCCTTTAATGGGTTGTTACCTAGAATCCAAGGAGAATGTGCCTTGAGAAACATCATCATGAATCTGCTGAGCATCCACACTCACAAAGGCAGGAATCATCACCACCTCAGAGCACATCCACTGCAGGCAGGTGATGAAACTCCGGAGGAGCTGGGTCCAGTTGACAGGATTATTGTGGAGGCCAACAACCCGGCCTACCCACCAAACCAAACTGGATGAAGGAGGTGCAGAAGACTGGCCAAGTCGGATCTCAAGTTCCCTGACTCCTTGAGGAGAGGGGACCAAGTCCATATTCCATCAGGAAATCCAACAGCCCTCTGGTACTGTGAGGTCACCAGGGAGTAAAGCTTGCTCTTCTTGTCTAAGTACCCTAACAAGCACAATCGGCTGTACCTGAGGACGCAGTCTTTCACTGATGGCCAAGCAGAGGACACTGACAAGGGTGAGGTGCCTGCCCGCCAGGAGCTGGATTAGTGGACCAGCTCCCCCGCCAAGAAGTACAAGTGGGATACCGCCGAGGTCCACACACTGTGGGGCTCTGGGCTGGCCAGCACTGATCCCACCACCCTCACAGAGTCACCAAGGGTACGCACTACCTAAGGAGGTCAAGGACAGCGAGGTGGCTGGCTTCCAGTGGGCCAGCAAAGCGAGGGCACAGCGCAAGGAGAACACGTGTGGCTTGTGCCTCCACATTTGGATGTGACGCTGCAGGCGGACAACACGCAGAGCCACCTGACGCCTGGCCCTGCCTCCACGCTCTGCGCTGAGCCGCTGCGCCAACTCCCAGAGCCCAACTTCCGGATCTAGAGCTCGCAAAAGGATGACGGCGTCTCTAATTTCCTGAACAGGAGGCAAGTCTAACACATTAACGAGTCTTTGGCTTCACGGCCAAGGGTGGCCATGTGGGTGGCTAGGCTTTCCCTTGGAGCAAGTCTGACCCCTCGTTGACCCAGTCCACAGATGCCCTCTACACCAGTAGCAGCCCTGACCAAGTCATGGGGTTGATCCACAAGCATAAAGTCCTGATGGATGGCATCCCAGCCCTGGAAAAGTGACAGAACAGATTGCAGGTGTTCTCCTGCAGCCTCTTCCTGCAGGCAGGACCCGGCGCAGCACCCACGGGCAACTGACTGATTACTTCCCAGAGCCCTGCGTTCCCCTCAAAACACCTCCCTAGGCTGTTCTGACCCCAGGATGCTCCGCCTGACAGGTTTCTCAGGCCCACTCTGTGCCATCACTCAAAGTGAACACCTGATGTCACTTCTTCTTATATTAATTTCAAAATTACAGGGAGAAGAGAAATGTGCTTGCAACATGGACTTATTTGGCCTGGTCAGAATGAGGGTGTGGGAATGTGACGCTCAACATTATTTTTTTTTTTTTCCATATCTTCAGAGTGAAACTCAAATGTCTCCTCAAATTTTAGAGTAACTACATTACAAGGCTTAAAAAAAAAGTTTCATAGAAATAATGTTCATTTATAACAGGATATAACCTATAACACAATATATTTTCCCTCGGTCTTGTTTGTTTTAATGTATTCTTTAGCATGTCTATAACTTTTGTCTTTAAGATCATAAGCATTCTTTTGCTCTCTTCAACAATTTAAGAAACAAATAAGGTGTCTTCATAGAAGCGATTTTGTTTTTTTAATTCTTGCCCTTTGCTTTTTTAAATGATTCAGATAACTTGTGAGCTCTGTCACTAATCCTCTAAAACCTTTAAATAGAATATAATAATTGTGGTTAAAAAAAAAAAAAAAGACACATAGCTAACTACAGAGTTAACTTGAATATTCCAGATTTGCATCTGTTGTGGGCCCTACTAGCAAAATGTGAGCCTGTAAGTCACAAACATTAAATGTAGGAAATACCTAACCTGCAGATGACTGGGGAATTCTTTAAGCGCGTGCGAAATATGTATTTACAGCTTGTTTTTTGTGAGGAGTTAGACAAAACATAATAATAAAAGTAGCCATGGGTAGTGCTTCAGCATTTAGCTTTTCCTTTATGAACTCAGTCTTTTAGTCTTCATCAAAATGAAGTAGGAGTTTAGAATAGTACAGCCACTTAGGAACCAGTTTGGCAGTCTCACAAAATGTTAAACAGAGTTACCATATGAAGGCAAAATTTCTATATGAAGCAATTTCACTCCTAGGATTCTACTCAAGAGAAATGAAAACATATGTCCACATAAAATCTTGTACACAAATGTTCATAGCAGAATTATTCATAGTAGTTAAAATGTGGAAACAATCCAAATGTCCATCAATTGATGAATATGTAAACAAAATGTAATTTATGTATGCAATGGAATATTATTTGGCTACAGAAAGGAATGAAATATTGATGTCATAACATAGGAGAACCTTGAAAACATTACAATGAGTAAAAGAAACCAGTCACAAAAGACCATACTGATGTATGATTCCATTTATAGGAAATGTATATCATAAGCAAATCTATATTGAAAGGTTTTAGGGTTGGGGGTGAGGAGAGAAAAGACAGGGGTGGTGAACAGTGACTTGCTAATGGCTACGGTGTTTCTTGGAGGTAATAAAAATGTCCTAAAATGAGATTAGGGGGTCATCCTTGCACAGTACTATAGATATACTAAAAACTATCCAATTGCATATTTTAGATGGGTGAATTTGGTATATGTACGTAAAAGACACACAAACACAACTGCTTAAAAAAAAAAACACACACAAAAACCTTTGACTAAGGTGCCATTCTCCTTTATAAATGGAGACTCAGAAGATAATTGTCTGTTGAAGTTTCAAATTCCAGAATTTGCTAAAACAGAACTCAACCTCTTTGTTCAAGTCTAATGCTACTTAAAGTCTAATCCTACTTCTACTATATGAGCATTTGCTTCATAAAATGGGAACTAAAGTTTATTACAGAGGCTTCTTGGGTATTGGAGGGGCTTACAAACATTATCTGTGAGGAAAAATTAAGGGGGTTAAAGATGATAGAAAGATAATTACAGTAACATTTAATGATTTGTAATAATGTTCTGTGGATAAAAAGGTAGAATCATTTTGTTTTACTGCAAAAGACAAAACTAGATTCAAAGAGCATAAAGCTTGGGACTAGAATACCATAGAGTCTAAAACAAACTTTACAGTAATAAAAATCTGATGTAAAACAGCCTACCTAACACTGGGAGTCATACATCTTTAATCCTCAGTGGATTTGTCTGATATAATATTCCACCTGATTCTAAAATAAATAGAGATGTGCCTTGGGTGTGTGTGTGTGCTCAGTCACTTCGGTCATGTCTGACTCTTTGTGACCCCATGAATTCTAACTGCCAGGTTCCTCTGTCCATGGGGATTCTCCAAGCAAAAATACTAGAGTGGGTTGCTGTGTCCTCCTCCAGGGGATCTTCCCAACCCAGGGATCGAACCAGCATCTCTTCTGTCTCTTGCATTGGCAGGCGGGTTCTTTACACTAGCACCACTGGGTCCTTTAGTAACATCTAGTAGATATGAAGAATGCTTAATGACAGGCACCACACTTGCCCTAAATGAAAGAGTCTAAATGAAAGAGTCCAGACTGGAGATACTGCTAACCCCAAATATCAGAGGTCATTTTTTCCTGCTAATATGCTCAAGAGAGCACACAGGTGACCCTGACCAAAATAATGACATGATGGTTAGCTCTTACAGAGATCTGTGCAGCCCCTCAATTTATAATAGAATTCAAAGAGACATAGTGGAAACTATCTTACTGCTACACTTCAACTGATAAAGCTTCATTAGAAAAAAGCCACACACATTAAGTCTAGGAAATAACAAGAAACCCACAGGAACTGCAGATTCCTTAAAATACATGTTATTTATTTTACTGTTCAGTTTCTGGAAGGACTTAGACAAAAGAAAATAAACATGAGGGAAAGAAGAGAGAAAACTTTGACTACAACATGAAGATGACCTCACCTTCTATTTTACAAATAGAAATGAAGCCACTCTAATTCCTGTTGCAGGCACAAACCACATATCCTCATGCATTCCATTCTTGCCTCCCATATATATGAATCAAATTTCTTCGTCTTGTTAAAAACTAATCGTTTTATGTTCTGATGAGATGAATCATTTTCTCTCAAAGGAATTCTTTTTTCCTCTATTTCCATCTTCTCTTCTGGTGACTTTTCCCTCATCATATACAAAAATTCTAAAGTTTATTTCCCTGAGGAGGAAAAAAATCATCTTCATTTCTATGCCCCTTCTCAGCTGAGCTACTTGACAATAGTCTTTACTTGTCTTCTCTTCATTTTATTTCATCTCTTATACCATTGGAATATATTCATGAAGATCACCAATAAATTCTGAATTTTTTTAACAAATCTCTTTCCTAACAATTGTTTCTTCCTTTGATTCTATAACATCTGATTCTTTCTCTACTTCTGGTATATTTCTTATGTCTTTTTTTCTGTTTTTTTTTTTTTTTTCTTCTCCACCAGCCCATGAGAAGGTGATGATTGCTTCCAGTTTTATCCCCACCCAGCAGACTGCCTCTGTCCTGCCCATCAAATCTGCTCCTTATCTTTACCAATAGCATGATCATTCACCCAACTGGCCCAAACTTCAACTTGAACATCATCCTGGACCCCTCTAGTCCTCCTTTCCAGACAAATGATCCTCCAGCACTATCAATTCTTTCTCTTAACTGTATGTCAAATGTGTTCCTCCTTTTCTATTTCCATAGTGACAGTCTTAAGGATATAATCAAGTTGTCAAGTTACCAATTACAAAAATCTACAGTGGAAGTGAGAAATAGATTTAAGGGACTAGACCTGATAGATAGAGTGCCTGATGAACTATGGATGGAGGTTCGTGACATTGTACAGGAGACAGGGATCAAGACCATCCCCATGGAAAAGAAATGCAAAAAAGCAAAATGGCTGTCTGAGGAGGCCTTACAAATAGCTATGAGAAGAAGAGAAGTGAAAAGCAAAGGAGAAAAGGAAAGATATAAGCATCTGAATGCAGAGTTCCAAAGAATAGCAAGGAGAGATAAGAAAGCCTTCCTCAGTGATCAATGCAAAGAAATAGAGGAAAACCACAGAATGGGAAAGACTAGAGATCTCTTCAAGAAAATTAGAGATACCAAGGGAACATTTCATGCAAAGATGGGCTCGATAAAGGACAGAAAAGGTATAGACCTAACAGAAGCAGAAGATATTAAGAAGAGGTGGCAAGAATACACAGAAGAACTATACAAAAAAGATCTTCACAACCAAGATGATCACGATGGTGTGATCATTCACCTAGAGCCAGATATCCTGGAATGTGAAGTCAAGTGGGCCTTAGAAAGCATCACTATGAACAAAGCTAGTGGAGGTGATGGAATTCCAGTTGAGCTATTCCAAATCCTGAAAGATGATGCTGTGAAAGTGCTACTCTCAATATGCCAGCAAATTTGGAAAACTCAGCAGTGGCCACAGGACTGGGAAAGGTCAATTTTCATTCAAATCCCAAAGAAAGGCAATGCCAAAGAATGCTCAAACTACTGCACAATTGTACTCATCTCACACGCTAGTAAAGTAATGCTTAAAATTCTCCAAGCCAGGCTTTAGCAATATGTGAAACATGAACTTCCAGATGTTCAAGCTGGTTTTAGAAAAAGGCAGAGGAACCAGAGATCAAATTGCCAACATCCACTGGATCATCGACAAAGCAAGAGAGTCCCAGAAAAGCATCTATTTCTGCTTTATGACTATGCCAAAGCCTTTGACTGTGTGGATCACAATAAACTGTGGAAAATTCTGAAAGAGATGGGCATACCAGACCATCTGACCTGCTTCTTGAGAAACCAAACGCAGGTCAGGAAGCAACAGTTAGAACTGGACATGGAACAACAGACTGGTTCCAAATAGGAAAAGGCGTACGTCAAGGCTGTATATTGTCACCCTGCTTATTTAACTTATATGCAGAGTACATCATGAGAAACGCTGGGCTGGAAGAAGCACAAGCTGGAATCAAGACTGCTGGGAGAAATATCAATAACCTCAGATATGCAGATGACACCATCCTTATGGCAGAAATTGAAGAGGAACTAAAAAGCCTCTTGATGAAAGTGAAAGAGGAGAGTGAAAAGGTTGGCTTAAAGCTCAACATTCAGAAAACGAAGATCATGGCATCTGGTCCCATCACTTCATGGGAAATAGATGGGGAAACAGTGGAAACAGTGTCAGACTTTATTTTGGGGGGCTCCAAAATCACTGCAGATGGTGATTGCAGCCATGAAATTAAAACATGCTTACTTCTTGGAAGGAAAGTTATGACCAACCTAGATAGCATATTCAAAAGCAGAGACATTACTTTGCCAACAAAGGTCCATCTAGTCAAGGCTATAGTTTTTCCAGTGGTCATGTATGGATGTGAGAGTTGGACTATGAAGAAAGCTGAGTGTGAAGAATTGATGCTTTTGAACTGTGGTGTTGGAGAAGACGCTTGAGAGTCCCTTGGACTGCAAGGAGATCCAACCAGTCCATTCTAAAGGAGATCAGTCCTGGGTGTTCATTGGAAGGACTGATGCTAAAGCTGAAACTCCAATACTTTGGCCACCTCATGGGAAGAGTTGATTTATTGGAAAAGACTCTGATGCTGGCAAGGATTGGGGGCAGGAGGAGAAGGGGACGACAGAGGATGAGATGGCTGGATGGCATCACTGACTCGACGGACATGAGTTTGAGTGAACTCCGGGAGTTGATGATGGACAGGCAGTTCTGGCGTGCTGGGATTCATGGGGTAGCAAAGAGCTGGACTCGACTGAGCGACTGAACTGAACTGAACTGAGTCTCACGTCTTACCTTCCTCTAGCTAGCATTCTAATCTATCCTCTACGTTGAATAGGGTATTTCTAAAATGTAAATCTAACCACATTAGTTTTCTTTTAAAAAATTATTTAATGATTTTCAATGCCAATGTGATTAAGGTCTAAATACTTAAGTCTCTCACCCAGGGCTCTTTGCGACCTTACCCTTTACCTTACTCCTAATTACATACATGGCCCCACCAACAGTTTGCTGAGTGGGCAAACTATCTCAAGGCTTTCTACTTTTCAAATGCTATTTTTGCTGCCTGAGACGTTTTGACTTTCTTTATATGTATAGTGAAATACTGTTTCTTCTTTTAGTCCTTCTTCAAGTCTCAAGTTGCAAAAGACAAAAATTATATATACGTAAGTCTCATTTCTCCTATGAAAACTTCCTTGGCAGTTCATGATGGAGTTCTGTAGTCCCTCCTCTTAAACAAATTTCTAATTTATACTTATGGCAAGCAATATTTAGCAGTTTGTAACTCATATAATAATAATAGTAATATCAATAACAATCGACAAAAGTACCCAGAATTTTTTGAGATGTATGTGTCGGCATCCCTCTATTGCCTTAGAGGCATTGCTGCTGCTGCTGCTAAGTCACTTCAGTCATGTCTGACTCTGTGTGATCCCATAGATGGCAGCCCACCAGGCTCCCCCGTCCCTGGGATTCTCCAGGCAAGAACACTGGAGTGGGTTGCCATTTCCTTCTCCAATGCATGAAAGTGAAAAGTGAAAGGGAAGTCGCTCAGTCGTGTCCAACTCCTAGCAACCCCATGGACTACAGCCTACCAGCCTTCTACGTCCATGGGATTTTCCAGGCAAGAGTACTGGAGTGGGCTGCCGTTGCCTTCTCATTTAATAATCACATAAGTCTTAAGGTAACATTTACCATGACTCTCATTTTACAGATGAGATCATTAAGACATAAAAAGTGAAATAATTTGTCTAACAACTAATAAGTTGTAAGGAAAAGATTCAAAGTAAGGCAAAGTGGTGACAAAATCCACACTCTTAACTACCATTTCAAGCCTGAAGCTTGTGAACTCTGAATAGTCAGGGTGTTGGAGAAGACTCTTGAGAGTCCCTTGGACTGCAAGGAGATCCAACCAGTCCATTCTGAAGGACATCAGCCCTGGGATTTCTTTGGAAGGAATGATGCTAAAGCTGAAACTCCAGTATTCTGGCCACCTCATGCGAAGAGTTGACTCATTGGAAAAGACTCTGATGCTGGGAGGGATTGGGGGCAGGAGGAGAAGGGGACGACAGAGGATGAGATGGCTGGATGGCATCACTGACTCGATGGACATGAGTCTGAGTGAACTCCAGGAGTTGGTGATGGACAGGGAGGCCTGGCGTGCTGTGATTCATGGGGTCACAAAGAGTCAGACACGACTGAGCGACTGATCTGATCTGATCTGATGTTTCACTCATCTGAATAACCAGGGCCTAGCATACTGTCTGCTATATAGGTAACATCCTATTACTATGTGTTGAATTAAGGTCAAGCCCAAGAGAAGTTATGTGAAATTCCAAATATAGTTTCAAGTAAAACTGATTTATGTATTTGTCTCCAGTGAAATCAAGTGAAAGCTGTTTTATATAAATAAATTTAAGAACTTGTAAAAATATTTAAAAAATAATTTACAGCTGGCAAGAGACAAAAATATATGCATGTAGGTATTAGTCATTGCACCTTGACACAGTAAGAATGCATCACAAGACAGATAGCAACTTCGAAAAGTCATAGGATTATTGATCAGGTAGGCACTGAAGCAGAAACTCCGTTACCCCACTGGCCTTCAAGGACATGAAATAGGAGTTTGTGCCATGAAGCATTTCTGCAAATACACTATGAAATATGGTGTTCCTCTAAGTAGCAAGATGCTTCAGTCCAGAATCATCATCTTAAATCACTCCTGGGTCTTTCTTTCCCTCTTTTTTTTTTCCCCATCTTATAAGCATTAAAATTTCAGAAAAGAGAAACTGCTTCAATGGACACAGCATGAAAGGGGTGACACACCTTATAGGAAGGAGCTGCTGCTGCTGCTAAGTCGATTCAGTCGTGTCTGACTCTGTGCGACCTCAGAGCCCACCAGGCTCCCCCATCCCTGGGATTCTCCAGGCAAGAACACTGGAGTGGGTTGCCATTCCTTCTCCATTGCATGAAAGTGAAAAGTGAAAGTGAAGTCGCTCAGTCGTGTCGGACTCCTAGCGACCCCATGGACTGCAGCCTACCAGGCTCCTCTGTCCATGGGATTTTCCAGGCAAGAGTACTGGAGTGGGGTGCCATTGCCTTCTCCGATAGGAAGGAGCAAATAATGTTAAAGAAAATAGTATTACAGCCTTCACAGACCAGCCAATGAGGACCAAAGCAATTGCCAGCCCTGGAAATGCTTTATTCAAAAAGTAAAATTGTATAAAGTTCTGTTTCATTTGGAGAAACTGTATCAGTGAGGAAAAAGGCATTGACTACATGAATTGTAACTAATCAAATTTCAACTTACTTTGGTGGGGGTGGGAGGCAATCTTTGAATTCAAAGTCCTGTCAACACTGGTTTTCGAGCACTGCAAAAATTTTCTGGAAGTCAGCCATGGTTTTTAAAAATGTACGTATAGATAGAAAAACTGAGAAGTGTACCTTCCCTCTGTCTCTCTTACTCAGCATAGGACAGTGGAGAGGGCACAGGCAAGAAAGGCACATGGATTCTCATCCACCTCTTTCATCTGCTAAATTACATGGTTAGTTACTTTGTCTCTGTTTCCCTTTTTTTTTTTTTTTCATTTTAACATGAAAGTACTTTCCTCACAGAATTATTTTGAAAATTAGAGGCATTTATAAAGTGTCTTTCCTCATAAAGAATCTTATGTGCTTAAACATTGGTGTTATTATTCTTAATGAAGAATATTCAACATTAATGCCGATGGGCATGAAGATTCTAAAAGAAGACCCTTCAAGAAAGGTAACTAAAAATGAAAACCATGCATGACAGAATAAGAGAAAGGAGAAGGGCAGACATAAGAAAGGGGACAGAGGTGGAGTGAGAGGTCCCACAGTGTTAACAGCAGCATGTGACAGAGCAGTGAGGTAGGAAGGCTGGCCTTAGACCCCAGCCCAGGCCTTTCTAGAGACCTGCTGAGAGAGACCTTGGGCCTTTTGTTCTATCCCTATCACACTGGATTCACACAGACATGTAAATAACTGATAAATGTTCTACCTGCTCTGTGGTCTTTGCATTTTATTGTGGATCAGAGCTTTGGATCCCTGTGCTAACAGTCTAAAGATCCTTTGTGTTGGCAGAATAAAAACAGACAAGCATCAGGCTGCAAAGAGTGCTTTATAATATTATTATTTTAATGTTATAAAAAGACTGCTGAGCTCACTCTAACATTCAAAACGGTCACCTATCACTCCAGGAACACAAAAACTTCATCAGGTGTTCCTAAGGAAATAATGCCATAAGCACCACAACCCACTTAAGACATTACACACAGGGATTTGAGTTCTAGACATGGCCCTGTGATGTTTTTGAAAAATTAAATAATAAAACAGCAATTAGATAAACCAAGCAAGAAACAGGTCAGTCTACTGACTGAGATTATGTGGGGAAAAAGAAAATCTAGACATTCAAGCAAAAGATGAAAGGAATTATAAAGAATTAAAGCCAGGAAGTACAGTGAACTTAAATGTTATGTGCCAATAAGTTAATAACCATGCATAATTGAAAATGCCCTGGCTAATTCCTTAGAAAGGTGCCATAGAAGAGAGAAACAAGCCATCTCTCAATAAGTCTCACAAAGTCATTTTCCTCCAGCATTGGAACTAATCAGTGTTTATTTGAGTGAGCTTGAATTTGGGATCATATAATATAAAATATATATATGTCTTTAAAACAATATGAGTGGACTTATTATGGGGAGATGCTCCCAAGATGAGTCAGATAGAAGTATTCCTTGAATGGAAACACATGTATAATCAGCTATGCAATTTAAACTTTTTAAATTCATGTTCAGTCCCTTTCTTTCTTGCTCCCTACTGTGTATTTACAGTTAGAATTTATTAAGTTAAAAATTCCCATGATAGAAATCCATTACATCTAAGAGAAAATCGAAAGAGAAGAGAAATCAGACAGTCTGTAATTTACCAAATCTTCCAAGAAATCACAGAACACATTATTGTGTCTGCATTAATGTGACATATTTGACCCTCTATTATTATTAAAGTTTTTACTCATTTACGTATACACTAGATTTTAGATCCTAGGAAAGGCACTGACAATGATCACTTATTAAGGGAATCCTAAAATAGGTGTAGGACTATGAAACTATGACACAGACCATGCAGGGCCACCCAAGATGAACGGGTCATCGTGGAGAGTTCTGACAAAACACGGTCCACTGGACAAGGCAATGGAAAACCACTTCAGTATTCTTGCCTTGAGAACCCCATGAATAGTATGAAAAGGCAAAAGACAGGATACTGAAAGATGAACTCCCTAGGTCAGTAGGTGCCCAATATGCTACTGGAGAACAGTGGAGAAATAACTCCAGAAAGAATGAAGAGACAGAGCCAAAGCAAAAACAGCACACAGTTGTGGATGTGACTGGTGATAGAAGCAAGGTCCGATGCTGTAAAGAACAATATTGCATAGGAACCTGGAATGTTAGGTTTATGAATCAAAATAAATTGGAAGTGGTCAATCAGGAGATGGCAAGAGTGAACATCGACATTTTAGGAATCAGTGAACTAAAATGGACTGGAATGAGTGAACTACTGTGGGCGAGAATCCCTTAGAAGAAATGGAGTAGCCCTCATAATCAACAAAAGAGTCATAAATGCAGTTCTTGGGTGCCATCTCAAAAATGACAGAACGATCTCCGTTTGTTTCCAAGGAAAACCATTCAATATCACAGTTATCTAAGTGTATGCCCCAACAAGTAATGCTGAAGAAGGTGAAGTTGAATGGTTCTATGAAGATCTACAAGACCTTCTAGAACTAACACCCAGAAAAGATGTCCTTTTCATTATAGGGGACTGGAATGCAAAAGTAGGAAGTCAAGAGATACCTGTAGTAACAGGCAAGTTTGGCCTTGGAGTACATATTGAAGCAGGGCAAAGGCTAACAGAGTTTTGCCAAGAGAATGCACTGGTCATAGCAAACACCCTCTTCTGACAACATAAGAGAAGACTCTACACGTGGACATCAATACCAAAATCAGATTATATTCTTTGTAGCCAAAGATGGAGAAGCTCTATACAGTCAGCAAAAACAAGACCGGGAGAAGACTGTGGCTCAGATCATGAACTCCTTATTGCCAAATTCAGACTAAAATGGAAGAAAGTAGGGAAAACCACTAGACCATTCAGGTATGACCTAAATCAAATCCCTTATGATTATACAGTGGAAGTGATAAATAGATTCAAGGGATTAGATACGAATGGAGGTTTGTGACATTGTACAGGAGGCAGTGATCAAGACCATCCCCAAGAAAAAGAAATGCAAAAAGGCAAAATGGTTGTCTGAGGAGGCCTTACAAATAGCTGAGAAAAGAAGTGAAAGGCAAAGGAGAAAACAAAAGACACACCCATTTGAATGCAGAGTTCCAAAGAATAGCAAGGAGAGATAAGAAAGCCTTCCTCAGTGATCAACGCAAAGAAATAAAGGAAAACAATAGAATGGGAAAGACTAGACATCTCTTCAAGGAAAGTAGAGATACCAACGGAACATTTCATGCAAAGATGGGCTCGATAAAGGACAAATGGTATGGACCTAACAGAAGCAGAAGATATTAAGAAGAGGTGGCAAGAATACACAGAAGAACTGTACAAAAAATATTTTCATGACCCAGATGATTACGATGGTGTGATCACTCACCTAGAGCCAGATATCCTGGAATGTGAAGTCAAGTGGGCCTTAGAAAGCATCACTACGAACAAAGCTAGTGGAGGTGATAGAATTCCAGTTGAGCTCTTTCAAATCCTGAAAGATGATGCTGTGAAAGTGCTGCACTCAATATGCCAGCAAATTTGGAAAACTCAGCAGTGGCCACAGGACTGGAAAAGATCAGTTTTCATTCCAATCCCAAAGAAAGGCAACGCCAAAGAATGCTCAAACTACCGCACAATTGTACTCATCTCACACACTGGCAAAGTGATGCCCAAAACTCTCCAAGCCAGGCTTCAATAGTACATGAATCATGAACTTCCAGATGTTCAAGCTGGATTTAGAAAAGGCTAGGAACCAGAGATCAAATTGCCAACATCAGTTGGATCATGCTGCAGTCCATGGGGTCACAAAGAGTCAGACATGACTGAGCAACTGAACTGGACTAAATAGGCGTAGATAGGCTCTCCAGCTGGCTCGATGGTAAAGGATCCACCTGCCAGTGCAGAAGACACGCGTTTGATCCCTGGGTCAAGAAAAGGCCCTAAAGAAAGAAATGGCAATCCATGGTTTCTGGAGAATCCCATAGAAAAGAGGACTTGGTGGGCTATAGTAGGTACATGGGGTCTCAAAAGGAGTCAGACATAACTTAGCAACTAAAACACCAACTAGATGTAGACACTCTGGTAACTCATTTAACCACATTATAGGAGGCATTTGTAAAAGGAGGCATTCTCCTTTTACAAATAAGGAAACTCACTCAGAATGAGAGCTAACATTCCAGGTCAGAGCTTGCAAGGAGCAGAGCAACTGAGGGAATTCCTATCAGTCTGACTCCCAAGTGTACACCCCCCACTCCCTGAGTCAGGAAAGCAATGAGCCCCCAAATCATGCTCAGAGCAGTCACACATAATTGAGCAAATCATTGCCTTCATCACAGATGTGGCCTTAAGAAATCTTCAGCATTCTCTAATGATATAACTAAAAAGGCATAAAAAATGAAACCTGTGGGTCATGCTGACTACCATGCCGGGACAAGACTATTCATTCTGGTGCCTCAATCAGGCCTAGGGATGCTACAAATATTTGTTGAAAGAATGAATAAA
Organism: Bos javanicus; assembly: GCF_032452875.1. NCBI lineage: Eukaryota > Metazoa > Chordata > Mammalia > Artiodactyla > Bovidae > Bos > Bos javanicus. The sequence goes on from NC_083875.1 coordinate 20,417,415, forward strand.
GTATGAATTCTTAAAGAAAGAAAGCCAAGTTTGGGAACAAAAATGGAATAGAAAACTTAACAATACATACAAATAGAAAGGAACTCTTTTGTTCATTTCATGCACATTGGGATTTGCATGAAATGAATAAGCTGAATAGACCAGAAAACTGAATTTTAGCAGTGGTTTAGATTCACAACAGAAACATGATGAATATTTCAATCTAAAGGCTCACCACATTTACTTGGAATATTGCTCTTCTTAGATGACCTCACTTCCATGCTTTAAAAAAAAAAAAAATAGAAAAGGTCAGAGTATTTCTGAAAACACTTTCCTCTAGGGAAACAACATTTCTTAAAATGACAGCCCTGCCAGGCTGCATAGCATCCTGAAAGTCTGGTGGCACCTGCAAGTCTCTTTTTGGCAATAGGTTATTATAATTTTCTTCTCAGCTATCTCTGTAAATTTGCTTACCGATTCAGGAAAAATCTTTCTGAAAACAATACAGTTCTTTCATTCTTTCTAACAATCTAGATTGATGTGAAGTTTATTGGAAGTTGGCAGGGGGCAGGTAGATTGAGATAAAGGATTAAAATAGGTTGGGTATAATTTCTGTGTATAATTAAAGTGAAATAGTGATAATCATCTTTTCAAGTAGTATCTACCTTGTAGCTGATGTGTTAACATTGATGAGTTTCAGGCTCAACAGGAGTTAAGTGTATATCCAGAAAAATGGAGTATATAGTAAAATTTCTTTTTTCTTTCATTAGTTCAGTTCAGTCGCTCAGTTGTGTCCAACTCTTTGCGACCCCATGAACCGCAGCACGCCAGGCCTCCCTGTCCATCACCAACTCCTGGAGTCCACTCAAACTCATGTCCATTGTGTCGGTAATGCCATCCAACCATCTCATCCTCTGTCATCCCCTTCTCCTCCTGCCTTCAATCTTTCCCAGCATCAGAGTCTTTTCAAATGAATTAAACAGTCTCTAAAATCAGTTCAGTCAAGTTCAGTTGATCAGTCATGTCCGACTCTTTGTGACCCCATAGACTATAGCATACCAGGCTTCTCTGTCTATCACCAACTCCCGGAGCTTGCTCAAACTCAGGTCCATTGAGTCAGTGATGCCATCCAAGCATCTCTTCCTCTTTCATCCCCTTCTCTTCCCGTCTTCAATCTTTCCCAGCATCAGGGTCTTTTCAAATGAGTCAATTCTTCACATCAGGTGGCCAAGGTATCAGAGTTTCAGCTTCAGCATCAGTCCTTCCAATGAATATTCAGGACTGACTTCCTTTAGGATGGACTGGTTAGATCTCCTTGCAGTCCAAGGGACTCACAAGAGTCTTCTCCAGCACCACAGTTCAAAAGCATCAATTCTTCGGCACTCAGCTTTCTTTATGGTCCAACTCTCACATCCATACATAACTACTGAAAAGACCATAGCTTTGACTAGATGGACCTTTGTTGGCAAAGTAATGTCTCTGCTTTCTAATATGCTGTCTAGGTTGGTCAAAAGAAAAATTTTGGAAGAAAGTTATTTCTCTTAAATAATCTCCCCCAATGCTTACCTCAGTCTTTTGCTTTAGACAGTTTTTAATCAATTGCAACCATTACCTATCATAATAATCAAAAAAGCTTAATACATATTCTAAAGTGCTAGCTTTTCTCCAGGCCCTGGGCAGGTATGGAAGAAACATAAAATGCAAGCATGAAAACCATGAATTTGGTTTTCAAAGATGTGGTAAACATATTGCCTAATGCAATGAAAGAAAATATTCTCCTCTGTGGTTAACATCCCAGGGTATGGAGTGGAGGAGCAGGGAGCAGTCAAGTATGGTATTCTGGCCCCTTCCTCTGATAGTAGCCATCTACTTCCCTCTCCACTCACACTGTGCGATTAGCCACAACAGCATCCATATCACCACTGTGCTTATTTGCTAATGTGTCCTTTTTCCTTTATTGTAAACACTTGAAAGACAAGAGCTTATCTCAGGCATCATTTTATTCCCAAGAGAGTCACTGGTTCATAGTCCTTTCTCAGAAAGTGTCAGTGCAACGTTCTTTGTGGGATGGCTACAGCATCATCGAGGTCACTAAGTGACCTGTGAATGGAAAGGACTGAATAAAAGCCTCAAGTGTTCTCTCTCCCAGGGTATTTATACTGTACCAGATCCCTAGGTCCTACCTTATTCCAACCTAACATGGTGGTTGAGGTTTAGTTGCTAAGTTATATCCAACTCTTGCAACCCATGGACTGTAGCCCACCAGGTTCCTCTGTCCATGGGATGCTCCAGGCAAGAATATTGGAATGGGTTGTCATTTCCTTCTCCAGGAAATCTTCCAGATCCAGGGATCAAACTCAGGTCTCCTGTGCTTCAGGCAGTCTCCTGCATTGCAGGTAGATTCTTTACAAACGAGCCACCAGGGAAACCCCAACTTAGCATAATCTCCCCAAAACTCATTTCTGCTTTAGAAACTCAAAGAGAGGAGGAGGAAGAGGAGTACAGCAACAGTGAAGTACATGTTCCTCTGGTGTCCTAGTTTGGGGGGCCAGGGTTGATGGGGCAATGTTAGAGCTGCCTCAGCAGTCGCCTCTCTTCTATGACTTATTCTATCAGGACTTAACCTTGACACCCTCCAGTGTCAGACTGCTGTGACAGAAACTACAGACAAGTCACTAAAGTCCTGTCTCTACAGAGACAGGAGAGACACCTGTCTCTCCAGGTGTCAAGCAGCATCTTTCTATTCTGCTATTCCTTTCTTTCCATATGCTCATCCCACATACACAGGGAACACGAAGTCCAAAGATTCTTAAATTACTGTCCCATCCCATCACTGCACAGCATTTTAACACTGAAAGGAACAATGTAACCTGAAACTGCTTTATTGAAAAAAATAAATATTCTGTCATTAAATTTCTTTAAAACCCAAATCATTATATCTCCAGGAATCTATTCCCATTCATGAATATTCTATGTTTATTATATCACAAATATCACATTTATATTTCAATACACAATGGAATGTTCCTTTGTGGGGTGGGGGTGGGGGTGAAAGGGAAATACTTCTGTCTTTATGGTTTTATTGTTTTTCTACCAGATGATTAGAAAGCAAAAGTATGAGCTTTATAGATGTCAGAGGCAATCCTTTTCTGTCATTTTTATGCACATGCTGACTCAATGTCATAGAATAACTGTGTTGCTCTCTGCTTTCCCTGACAGTCCAAAGAAAGAGTAATGCATACAAATCATTTTACTGTTTAAAAGTTTTGAATAAAACATGCTAACCTTGTCATACTAAGTGACAGACAGAAATGTCACCATTGTTTGCCAGGGACAAATAATCCATATATTTCATGTATAATTCATTTGATCTTTAAGAATGTTTAACAATATTGAATTTAGATAAATTTCAATGTTATGATGCACCAAACTTCCTTTATCAATTTACACATGTGCCTCATCAATTTAAGTCTTCATTTGTATTACTCTCATTTTGTATTAAGTATGACAGATCAAGAAGCTATTCTTATTTCCAAGAAAAATTTATAGGTGCATTGTCCATATTATAGCTGCGTCCCTACATCCCTTGCTCCATCAGGTCTTAACTTGGAAATCTCAAATAACCCAAGGGTTTTAAATCTGCCACAGAAGCCCCAGTTCCAAATACAGGTTTCTACAAGTCTTTTGAAATAGATTCTTTGGTCTCCAAACAGAGATTGAAAAACTCAAAAAGGTAAGGTTTCAATCCCTTCTAAAATAAGATTTCAATGGTTTCCCAAGCCTTTCTGTCAGTCAAAGCTAACCAAGGGCAGGTCTAAAAAATGAGTTGGCTTGGGGGTAAAATAGATGGACAAGGATATTTTGAACACGCTTCCAAGTGAACTGGAATTCCCTTTATGCTGTGAATCAAGAAAATGGTGTTGGTGGTCTACTGCTAAACACGATCTTATGAGCAGCTGCCAATGCAGATAATCTTGTGGTTTCTCTGAGTCTGAAAGGACTTCTCCCTGCCATCACCATGTAAACATAATGGCTCAAAGAGGAAAAGAAACCATTTGGTTGATGGTGCCCTCCACATGGTTAGAAAATAACATACTACAGAACCATTTAAGAAATGATTCACTGATCTTAGGAATGAATTGAGAAAGTAAATGCAAACCAGCTTGAAGTCTCCAGAAGCATCTTCTGAACAACCCTATTTCCTGTTCTAGGAAGAGCTACCAATCATTTCAGAACAATTTGATTTTGCCTAAGGATCATCCCGTTGTCCCCATCTCCCCTGTCAGAATATTTTCCTCCTCTGAAAGCCTCAGAAAGTTCTTTCTGCCCTTGGAAATCATTTTACTTCTACTAAGAACATCTGATAAAATAATAAAAACTGTCATGATTCAGAGGTTAAGAGTTTTGTTATTGCTGCTATTGTTTTCAAAAGGAAGTAGAAAGCAGGGAGCTGGCATATCCATACATGTTGCATCTTATCAATTAACAATCCATATAGTCTCTTTGGGGTCTTACCTACATACCTATGGATAAGCCAAGTCACCTTCTCTGAATTACAGCTAGGGGTACACATGGAACACACAATTTAGTTATGCTTTTTCTTTTCTTGGTACCTTGGACCAAGGCAAGCCATTTTTTACTAGTTGCGCTAACTCCTTTGTGACCCATTCACAGAGTAAAGAAAATTATATGAGAAACTCACTTAAATCTTCAAAGGGGGATAAGTCAGTAATATAAACAGAGCTGGGTAAATAAACCTATGGGAAATTATTTAAATTTATACATTAGACTTAAGAAAAGAGCTTCCTTTTGAGAAATACTAAAAAGCGTTAAAGGAGTGAGGAACTCCTCTTTCAGAAACTATTTGGAATAGGACCTTTTTTTTTTTTTTTTTAATTTTCAAACTGCTTCTAATTTTTGCATAGTATCTTGTTTTCCTGGGGTGAGTGTCTGTAGTTTTCATCTGATCTTTCAGAGGGTCATGACATTCACCAAAGACATTTAAGAATCACTGTTTGTCAGGGTGGGGGCTCTTATTTCTGTAGAAGGATTTGAGTTACCTCTACTAGGAGGTAGGAGATTACACCAGCTATAATATAGAAAATCAAGCTTTACTGGTCTAGAAGATTTAACGTTGATTTTTAAATAAGTAATTTACACCAGATATTACTAACAAATTCACATTTCAGTCACAGTATACATATGTCCATAGATTTCCATTATTTTCCAACAGTTCTAATTTCATTGTGGAACATTTATCAGATGGAAAGGGGCCATTTTATGGGCTTTTGGCAGGTAAAATGAAGTTGGATCTGCTAAATGAAACTCCCATGTTTGAGGAGCCCATGAAATTGGCAATAATTGACTTTTGAACAGAGAGAATCTTAAACCTGCTTTTATTTGCAACAAGACAATAGATTCCTTTGAAGAGATTTTTGTTAACCCTAAATTTTTTTGTTGTTTAATCTGGACTTTTAACTAGCATCAGTTTGTATTAAAAAATGTATTAAATGAGTTCCAATACTCATTCTCATCACTAAAACCACCATTATGATCATTCATTACTTTGTTTATGCTATTAAGTGATTATTTAAAGGATGGAAACTGTAATTCATCAAGTGGTACCTTGGAAAGCTGTTTTCCAGAGTACTTTACAGAAGTGGCAAATGAAATGCTCTGATATAAATATATATATATCTATATGTGTGCGTATGTGTGTGTATATATATATCAGTTGGATGGCATCATAGACTCAATGGACATGAGTATGAGTAAATTCTGGGAGATAGTTAAGGACAGGGAAGCCTGGAGTGCTGCAGTCCATGACGTCATAGAGAGTCAGACACGATTGAGCAACTGAACAACAACGTGTATATGTTTGTGTGTGTATACACACACACACACACACATGTATATCCTATATGTGTAATGAGTTCTTGTTAAAGTTATTTATCCCCACTTCATAGAATTATTATTTCTTCTCACTGACAACAATTTTCTTTCCTTTCTGCAAGTTTTTGAAGGGTTTTATAAATCCTTGTGTTGTGTTAAACCTCCCTCTTCCTCTACTGTCTTCTTATTTTGGAGATTCAGTAAAATCTTTACTATTTTTTAAGACAGATTTAGGGTTAAGACTGGTGTATTGTCCGTATGGAATCTTCCCCACTACTTTCTACTTACACAGTTGTTTGTATTTCTTTTTCCACTTAAAGCCAGCTGGTTAAAAAAAAAAAAAGAGTAGGGGAAAAATAATATTAACCTCTAAATGGAAAGAAAACTTCAACCAGGCCAGTGCCAACAGCTCAACGAGAAGCTGACCGACTTCGACTATGGCTTTTGTGCGTGCATGCACTGTGTGTAAGCAACAGGGCAGTGTGGAGAAAAATGCATTGCAGCTATAATTCTGATAAATATAAGCAAGTTTAATACTTTTTAAGATATGAAAGAGCCAGGAGGATAAAAGGTGATAACAAAAGACGCTTACTCCTTGGAAGGAAAGTTATGACCAACCTAGATAGCATATTCAAAAGCAGAGACATTACTTTGCCAACAAAGGTTCATCTAGTCAAGGCTATGGTTTTTCCTGTGGTCATGTATGGATGTGAGAGTTGGACTGTGAAGAAGGCTGAGCACCGAAGAATTGATGCTTTTAAACTGTGATGCTGGAGAAGACTCTTGAGAGTCCCTTGGACTGCAAGGAGATCCAACCAGTCCATTCTGAAGGACATCAGCCCTGGGTGTTCTTTGGAGGGAATGATGCTGAAGCTGAAACTCCAGTACTTTGGCCACCTCATGGGAAGAGTTGACTCATTGCAAAAGACTCTGATGCTGGGAGGGATTGGGGGCAGGAGGACAAGGGGACGACAGAGGATGAGATGGCTGGATGGCATCACTGACTCGATGGACGTGAGTCTCAGTGAACTCTGGGAGTTGGTGATGGACAGGGAGGCCTGGCGTGCTGCAATTCATGGGGTCGCAAAGAGTCAGACACGACTGAGCGACTGATCTGATCTGATCTGATGGGGAAATAAAGAAATAAAATAATGAAACTTCTCCTTTCACTTGAAGGCATACCTCCTATTAACCAAATTCTAAGAGAAATGTTCACAGGAATGGTTATATCAATAGTTTGCCTTTCATCTATAATGATTAAAATAAAGTGTTTTTCAAAACCATAAGCCCCATGCATGTCAACAAAATTTATAATATGAATTTATTTAAAACTCCTCATTGTTCATGCTGTTCCAACAGCATGATGAGATCAATTCACTTAGTGCATTTTACAAAATGAACTATGTTGGCCAAGAAACACTAAGCAGGCTGCTTTGCTTTTCTTTCTCAACTCCATCCTGAAAGTCCAAGTGTTGAAGCTACATTTCCTGTGCTCACAATGGTATGTGGGGGTGTGGGCAGAGGTGGCAGAGGGAGTGACACCGAGGTTGGTTCAGAAAGTGTTTCTTAATAAGGACTTCAGATCTTACAGATAAGAATACTTAAATAGGATAGGAAAGGCTAAAAGGTAAATAATCAAGAGGAGAATGAGAAGAAGGAAGAGGCAGTTTACAACTAATGTAAAAACATGGGCCGTATGTGACTGCCCTTTGCAAGGTAAACATGCATTGCAGCATAGCATGACCCTGTACCACTGAGGGGGAAAAGTGTTATTTCTAGAAAGTCACATAATGAATCAAATGGTGAGAATTTTAGTTTCACAAAACACCTTGATGGGTGGTTTTAAGGTGGAAAGATTAGCCCATAGAAAGGACTGGGAAGTAATGAAGAAATGAGGGAGATCTGAATTATTTTGCAGATAAAAATAAGCTAGACTTGGGAGTTTGAGGCTTGGGGGAAGTTTCAGGGTTTCTCAGCTAAATATCAGAGCAGATTTCTCCTTGCCAATGTCCTCTATAATTAGTTGGCTCCTCTAAATAAGAGATTTAGAATTTTAAGACACAGATAACCAGTAAAAGACATTTTTCATTAAAGTCTTTTTAATTTTTTACTGAAGGACTATTAAAGAATAATCAGATACTACCAATAAAGCTATCCGAGTAATGTGCCAGGAAGATTCCTTCCTTTTGTTTACAAAAGTCCAAATAGGGACAATCCCTGCCTTCTGAACTAAGGTGGGCAAAGAGAGATCCTCCATGGTCAAAGTCTATGAACATAACTTTCCCTGATGGTGAGGTGATTCAATATTTTGCTTTATAACCAAGATAAATGTACAGAGCATCTTTCAATTACAGCTTTTCATTTCTCATGTGGGCCACTGAGAGACTTGCTGCTTTTATTTCCTAAAGAAATAATTCAAAATAGCAAGCCTACATAATTTCTCATATCCTAGAGGAAGATGTAAACATTTTCCAGGACACTTTGTGTTTTCACTCTCAACTGGAACTTACATAAGCTTATCTTTTGGAAATGGAGCCATCCTAGTTCTATGAGCATTAATGATAGTAGATCAAGTTGTATATTGGAGAAAGAATGTCATATTATGACCTCACAGCCTGGTTTTTTTTTTCCCCGAGAGTCCACCCAAAGGACATGGAAAAAACTTGAGGACAAACTAAGAATTTGGGTAGCTGTGGCATAATCTAAGAATGCAAACTACCTGTCCTTCAAGCAAAAGGCTGAAGACCCTGTGATAAAGTTAATCACTAGGAAATACTGGTGAGGGTAAAGCCTGAGGATTTTAAAAACAGGGACATCTAAAATACAAATGCAGTTTGTTGACAGTGCTGGGAGACAACATAACAAACTCCTGATGCCCCCAAACCCTCAATAAAATCTTCAAGTGCAGAATGCCTTTGCTAATGTTATCTTGGCAAAAGTGCAAAAATAGTCCTGATAAACATAAAAGAAACATTGAAGGAAATGAAATGCACAAAAGAGATTTTACAACTCAGAGGAAAATAAGAAACCAAGGCAAAAACTTAAATTATCCATGAATTCTCAGGGGTGGGTGAAGAATGGGATTTCCACCAAAACGGGTAGGTTGGCAGTTCATGATTGTGGTGGTAGGATGTCTGTTTGTCAGTTCATTTTGATTGCTTCTTTATAATATTAGAGGGCATACGATATCTAACCAGCTGATATTTGGGTAATGTATATAAAACAGATTTATCCCTTACTCGGATGATCAGAACAATCTCACAATAGCATAAGAGAGATGAGCAAACTAGAGATGGTAAAAGGAAATATATAATATGACATAAAGAATAAATAAAAATGGACTCCTCTGTTACATTGTTGTCACTCGATGTCACAGAGTGCTTATTTTTTGTTTGTTTGACCTTTTTATATTTTTCCTGGAGGTGATAGGTAGAAAAATTGCATTTGGAAAGGGTAAATCCAACAAGAAATCCAAATGTCTAAAGGGAGAAACATATATAGGATAAAAATGAAGAATGATAAATTCGGCAACTAATAAATTTAATGCACTGACATCACGGTTAAATAAGATTCTTGTGATTCTATCCACTATGAATATTGTAATTTTTTTGCCCATACCCTTGCTTTAAGAAAAAAAAGATTAGTTGAGAGGCACACTAACGAGTAACGTGGGCATCGATGTCCTGAACAACATATTTTCCTCAGAAAGCAATTCGATCTTTCTTTCATCCATCTAGACACAAATTACAGAGCCTTTCCTTCAGTCCATTTTTGAGGGAAAGCTATTGAAAGCAGGGACTCTGGAAAAGTACAGTTCTAGGCTGAGTACAAAATGAAGCAGGACAAAGGCTAACAGAATTTTGACAAGAGAAGGCACCAGTCATAGCAAACACCCTCTTCAAACAACACAAGAGAAGACTCTACAAATGGACATCACCAGATAGTCAATACCAAAATCAGATATTACATTCTTTGCAGCCAAAGGTGGAGAAGCTCTATACAGTCAGCAAAAACAAGACGAGGAGTTGACTGTGGCTCAGATCGTGAACTCCTTATGCCAAATTGAAGAAAGTGGGGAAAACCACTAGACCATTCAGGTATGACCTAAATCAAATCCCTTATGATTATACAGTAGAAGTGACAAACAGATTCAAAGAATTAGTCTGATAGAGTGCCTGAAGAACTATGGATGGTGGTTTGTGACATTGTATAGGAGAGAGTGATCAAGACCATCCCCAAGAAAGAGAAATGCAAAAAGGCAAAACAGTTGTCTGAGGAGGCCTTACAAATAGCTGAGAAAAGAAGAGAAGTGAAAGGCAAAGGAGAAAAGGTAAGATATACCCACTTGAACACAGAGTTCCAAATAGCATGGAGCGATAAGAAAGCCTTCCTCGGTGATCAGTGCAAAGAAATAGATTAAAACAATAGAATGGGAAAGACTAGAGATCTCTTCAAGAAAATTAGAGATACAAAGGGAACATTGCATGCAAAGATGGGCACAATAAAGGACAGAAATGGTATGGACCTAAGAGAAGCAGAATATATTAAAAAGAAGTGGCAAGAAGAAGAACAACTGTACAAGAAAGATCTTCATGACCCAGATAACCATGACTGTGTGATCACTCACCTAGAGCCAGACATCCTGGAATATGAAGTCAAGTGGGCCTTAGAAAGCATCACTACAAACAAAGCTAGTGGAGGTGATAGAATTCCAGTTGAACTATTTCAAATCCTGAAAGATGATACTGTGAAAGTGCTGCACTCAGCATGCCAGCAAATTTGGAAAACTTAGCAGTGGCCACAGGACTGGAAAAGGTCAGTTTTCATTCCAATCCCAAAGAAAGGCAATGTCAAAGAATGCTCAAACTACCGCACGATTGCACTCATCTCACACGCTAGCAAAGTAATGCTCAAAATTCTCCAAGCCAGGCTTCAACAGTACATGAATCGTGAACTTTTGTATGTGCAAGATGGATTTAAAAAGGCAGAGGAACCAGAGGTCAAATTGCCAACATCCGCTGGATCATCAAAAAAGCAAGAGTTTCAGAAAAACATCTACTTCTGCTTTATCAACTACACCAAAGCATTTGACTGTGTGGATCACAACAAACTGTGGAAAATTCTTCAAGGAATAGGAATACCAGACTACCTGACCTTCCTCATGAGAAATCTTCATGCACTCAAAAAGCAACAGTTAGAACTGCACATGGAACAACAGACTGGTTGCAAATTGAGAAAGGAGTACGTCAAGGCTGTATGTTGTCACCCTGCTTATTTATCTTATATGCAGGTACATCATACAAAATGCTGGGCTGGATGAAGCACAAGCTGGAATCAAGATTGCTGGGAGAAATATCAATAACCTCACATATTCAAATGATACCACCCTTATGGCAGAAAGTGAAGAAGAATTAAAGAGCCTCTTGATTAAAGTGAAAGAGGAGAGTGAAAAAGTTGGCTTAAAATTCAATATTCAGAAAACTAAGATCATGGCATCCAGTCCCATCACTTCATGGCAAATATATGTGGAAACAATGGAAACAGTGACACACTTTATTTTTTTGGGCTCCAAAATCACTGTTGTTTGTGACTGCAGCCATGAAATTAAAAGACACTTTCTCCTTGGAAGAAAAGCTATAACCAACCTAGACAGCATATTAACAGAGACATTGCTTTGCCAACAAACATCCGTCTTGCCAAAGCTATGATTTTTCCAGTAGTCATGTATGGAGATGAGAGTTGGACTATAAAGAAAGCTGAAAGCTGAGCACCAAAGAATTGATGCTTTTGAACTGTGGTGTTGGAGAAGACTCTTTAGAGTCCCTTGGACTGCAAGGAGATCCAACCAGTCCATCCTAAAGGAAATCAGTCCTGAATATTCATTGGAAGGACTGATGCTGAAGCTGAAACTCCAATACTTTGGCCACCTGATGCGAAGAACTGACTCATTAGAAAAGTCCCTGTTGCTGGGAAAGATTGAAGGCAGGAGGAGAAGGGGATGACAGAAGATGAGATGGTTGGATGGAGAAGGGGATGACAGAAGATGAGATGGTTGGATGGAGAAGGGGATGACAGAAGATGAGATGGTTGGATGGCATCACCAACTCAACGGACATGAGTTTGAGTAAGCTCTGGGAGTTGGTGATGTACAGGGAAGCCTGGCATGCTGCAGTCCATGGGGTCACAAAGAGTTGGACACCACTGAACGACTGAACTGAACTGAACTGAGGTTTAATCTAAACATGAAAGTGAAAGCCACTCAGTCGTGTCCACCTCTGTGACCCCATGAACTGTACCATCCATGGAATTCTCCATGCCAGAAGGCTGGAGTGGGTAGCCTTTCCCTTCTCCAGGGTATCTTCCCAATGTAGGAATCGAACCGGGGTGTCCCACATTGCAGGCAGATTCTTTACCAGCTAAGCCACAAGGGAAGCCCAAGAATACTGGAGTGGGTAGTCTATCCCTTCTCCAGCAGATATTCCCAACCCAGGAATCGAACCGGGGTCTCCTGCATTGTAGGCGTATTCTTTACCAACTGAACTATCAGGGGCTACTGTTTAATTCTGTGACACTGGAGTAAGTTGCAGTCTATCCGGGCCTCAGTTGCTACTCCTACAGATGCTCCTCATCTGTAAATGGGGAACATAACAGTCTCAAATTTTAAGATTATTTTTAAGGACTCAATAGGTTAATACATATAAACTACTTAAGAACAATGCCTGGCAGAGAAAAAGACCATGGAAGTGTTGGCTACTACTATGATTTTTACTCATATAAAGGCAGCAAAATATTTGTCACATAGTAGTTACTAAGTAAAAGAGAGTTCTATCTTTCTCATATTTGGGTAAGAGGTATCACTCTCCCTCATTTTTAGACAAATATGGTCACTACCTAGCCTTCTTTTCCATCTCCACAGTGACTGGCACACTCCTTATCTCTAACAACCACACTAGTATTAGTTTTGTTTGTTTCTTTTCATCTATAGTGTTAGTTGCTCAGTCACATCTGACTCTTTGCAACCACATGAATTGCAGCCCACAAGGCTCCTCTGTCCATGGAATTCTCCAGGCAAGAATACTGGAGTGGATTGCCATTCCCCTCTCTAGGAGATCTTCCCAATCCAGGGGTTGAACCCGGGTCTCCTGCATCACAAGCATATTCTTTACCATCTGAGCCACCAAGGAAGCCCTATGAGAATGCAAAGGTACATCACAGATTGGAGACAAGCCATAAATGAAATACTGCAGGGTTATCAATCTCAGTGCTTTGAGCCTTTGAATTTTAAAGACAAAAAGGGCTTCAGACATCACTGATTCCAAATCTGTTATCTTCTTTTTATTGTCTTCAAGTATCTCTATTTAGTTGATTTCCATACTCTATACCCATCTATACTTTTCCCCTACATCTGACCTCCCCAATGGTGTACAGTAGTTCTCTTTCCTGACCACACAGTAGAATGATGTGAAACTTTAAAAATACCAAATTCTTGATATTAGTTTTCTAAAAATGGCTGATCATTAAAATCCCTAGGTAAGTTCTTTAAAACTACATATTCCACCACTGACCAAGAAAATCAATACATATGGGGTGGGGCCCTGGAAATTTATTTATTTTTTTTTTTGGAAGCACCTAAAATAGTTCTAATATGCATCTTAGTGAGGATACCACCATTGTACTGAGACATATGATGCTGGCCTTCATCTCATCTCATCCAATCACACCTCTCTTGAACTGGAGTTAGGGAAAAGAGGAGCAAAAAGCCATCATACTAAGAGGGGGGAAAAGGTGTATTTTCTCTTCTCTTTTTTAACCTTGATATTCATTTTATGTTTTAGATACGATGACTAGAGTTTTATACATAGGCCCTACTTGCTTGGGAAGGATTTCTATCCCTGCTAGGGTAGCTTTTGGAATAATTCCGACTTCTCAGGGATTCTAACTAGTCTCACTTCTACTCCTAGGATATCACCAAGTGCTTTGTGTGCTGCCATTTCTCAGAAATCTATTAAACAAAGAGAATTCCCCTCTATCTTGAAAGAACATTAATGGACAGAAATGTGACTGAGTGTGAACATTTATGGACTGAGTGTGAAAATTGCAAATCAACATGCCTATAGCCATAATAAACATGAAAGCTAATAGTATCAAAAGCAAAAGCACACATGACAAGCACTGAAGGATGTACCCATACTAAATAAGATCTTTTTCTCTTCAGCCTATTTCCCATCTCTCACCTCCTCCTTCAAGGCTTATTTTTGTACAAATCGCATTCTGAAAGGAAATCAGCTATTCTGCCAAATGGGTACTTGGTAGCTGGCTAGTTGCCAGGAAATTGTGTGTGTGTGCGTGTGTAAGATTTTACTTTAAATTAGACTGGATAAGTGCTATTGGAATATATTTCTTTGTGTGTGTATTCACTTCCTATTACTTTGGGGATAATTACTGAGGATAGAGTGGTGAACAACCTTAATATGAACCACTGAAGACGTCCAATTCTGGGGCACAGGGTCTCACATCTATATGGCTATTCCCCACCCCTGGTTTGGGAATATTCAACCTAGGACACAAGAACAAGAGTAAGATTTGCTCACCCACATTTTGTTTCAAGCACAGGTAAACTTCTTCACTAGGGTCTTCATGTGAGTGTACAAAAACTGTCTTTCTTAAGGTTTCATTTGATTTATAGACCAAAGTCCATGAAGCAGCCCATCTGATTTTCAAAAGTCAAAGAACTAAGCAACAGAAAAAAAAAAAGATATTAATGAGGCCTTGAGACTCATAGACTATTTAGGGCCTAGAATTATAAACCTCATATTAGGATTTCTCTAAATCATTTAAGTATTACTGCATCAAGAACAGAAAAGAGAAATTTCCCTTGTAAAGGACACTCTTAGAAAATAAAAACCTGAGTGATGAGTAAATATTTTTGTCCTCAGAGCAAGCTGTGAATACTGCTACCACAGGCCTCGTCAAACTGCTTACCTAGTGTCTACCTGTCCCGTGACACTGACACAGCGGAGGGCCAGAGACCACAGCCTGCCTGGAACACTGACATCCACAAGCACTTGCTGGATCATTGACTGTAATAATCCCTCTGTCGAGTCATGGAAAGGAGAAATGAACTAAGAGGGCAACATGTGCTTTCTAGAGCCTGACTGCCTGCATTCAAATCCCAACTCTTCCACTCATTAGCTGTGTAACTGTGGCCAAGACACTTAATTCCTCTTTGCCTCAGACTGCTCATTCTAAAAACAAGATAATAGCATTCACTTCACAGGGCTATTATAAGGATTAAATGAATCAATATATGTAAAGCACTAGGAGCAAGCATATACTGAAGTGTTAGCTCTTGGCATATGCTACTTCAATCTTTCCAACAATTATCTGAGATAGACACTATTATCCCACTTTATGGATATGAAAACTGAGGCCTAATTAAGCTCTCAATTGGCAGATGTATTATTTAAATTGGTTTTACCTGCTTCCTAAGCTTCTGCTCTTTGACTCCAGGGTGTCTGCTTTTTTTTTTTTTTTCTAATTTTATTTTATTTTTAAACTTTACATAATTGTATTAGTTTTGCCAAATATCAAAATGAATCCGCCACAGGTATACATGTGTTCCCCATCCTGAACCCTCCTCCCTCCCCATACCATCCCTCTGGGTCGTCCCAGTGCACTAGCCCCAAGCATCCAGTATCGTGCATTGAACCTGGACTGGCAACTTGTTTCTTACATGATATTTTACATGTTTCAATGCCATTCTCCCAAATCTTCCCACCCTCTCCCTCTCCCACAGAGTCCATAAGACTGTTCTATACATCAGTGTCTCTTTTGCTGTCTCGTACACCGGGTTATTATTATCATCTTTCTAAATTCCATATATATGCGTTAGTATACTGTATTTATGTTTTTCCTTCTGGCTTACTTCACTCTGTATAATAGGCTCCAGTTTCATCCACCTCATTAGAACTGATTCAAATGTATTCTTTTTAATGGCTGAGTAATACTCCATTGTGTATATGTACCACTGCTTTCTTATCCATTCATCTGCTGATGGACATCTAGGTTGCTGCCATGTCCTGGCTATTATAAACAGTGCTGCAATGAACATTGGGGTACACGTGTCTCTTTCCCTTCTGGTTTCCTCAGTGTGTATGCCCAGCAGTGGGATTGCTGGATCATAAGACAGTTCTATTTCCAGTTTTTTAAGGAATCTCCACACTGTTCTTCATAGTGGCTGTACTAGTTTGCATTCCCACCAACAGTGTAAGAGGGTTCCCTTTTCTCCACACCCTCTCCAGCATTTATTATTTGTAGACTTTTGGGTCGCAGCCATTCTGACTGGTGTGAAATGGTACCTCATAGTGGTTTTGATTTGCATTTCTCTGTTAATGAGTGATGTTGAGCATCTTTTCATGTGTTTGTTAGCCATCTGTATGTCTTCTTTAGAGAAATGTCTATTTAGTTCTTTGGCCCATTTTTTGATTGGGTCGTTTATTTTTCTAGAGTTGAGCTGTAGGAGTTGCTTGTATATTTTTGAGATTAGTTGTTTGTCAGTTGCTTCATTTGCTATTATTTTCTCCCATTCTGAAGGCTGTCTTTTCACCTTGCTAATAGTTTCCTTTGATGTGCAGAAGCTTTTAAGGTTAATTAGGTCCCATTTGTTTATTTTTGCTTTTATTTCCAATATTCTGGGAGGTGGGTCATAGAGAATCCTGCTGTGATGTATGTCGGAGAGTGTTTTGCCTATGTTCTCCTCTAGGAGTTTTATAGTTTCTGGTCTTACGTTTAGACCTTTAATCCATTTTGAGTTTATTTTTGTGTATGGTGTTAGAAAGTGGTCTAGTTTCATTCTTTTACAAGTGGTTGACCAGATTTCCCAGCACCACTTTTTAAAGAGATTGTCTTTAATCCATTGTATATTCTTGCCTTTGTCAAAGATAAGGTGTCCATATGTGTGTGGATTTATCTCTGGGCTTTCTATTTTATTCCATTGATCAATATTTCTGTCTTTGTGCCAGTACCATACTGTCTTGATAACTGTGGCTTTGTAGTAGAGCCTGAAGTCAGGTAGGTTGATTCCTCCAGTTCCATTCTTCTTTCTCAAGATCGCTTTGGCTATTCGAGGTTTTTTGTATTTCCATACAAATTGTGAAATTATTTGTTCTAGCTCTGTGAAGAATACTGTTGGTAGCTTGATAGGGATTGCGTTGAATCTATATATTGCTTTGGGTAGTATACTCATTTTCACTATATTGATTCTTCCAATCCATGAACATGGTATATTTCTCCATCTATTAGTGTTCTCTTTGATTTCTTTCACCAGTGTTTTATAGTTTTCTATATATAGGTCTTTAGTTTCTTTAGGTAGATATATTCCTAAGTATTTTATTCTTTCTGTTGCAATGGTGAATGGAATTGTTTGCTTAATTTCTCTTTCTGTTTTCTCATTATTAGTGTATAGGAATGCAAGGGATTTCTGTGTGTTGATTTTATATCCTGCAACTTTACTATAGTCATTGATTATTTCTAGTAATTTTCTGGTGGAATCTTTAGGGTTTTCTATGTAGAGGATCATGTCATCTGCGAATAGTGAGAGTTTTACTTCTTCTTTTCCAATTTGGATTCCTTTTATTTCTTTTTCTGCACTGATTGCTGTGGCCAAAACTTTTTGAACTTCTGTTTAATTCAGTTGATCTTAGTTCTACTGGATATAAGGTATTGTATGTGGTGCTACTTAGAACATGGAAAGACAAACTAGGTATGGTGTCTCTTTTCAAAGGGATTAAATTTTTTTAACTTAATAAAATTAACACTGGAGGAAGATGTGGGTACAACTAATATTAGTAAAAGGAAAACTTTATAAGTAATTTAACAGAATATCAAATAGGGATGAAAGACAGAGGGAAGATTCTGATTAAAGGTAGGAAAGGCATCATGCAAGAGGTGGTTTTCAAATGGCTTTGTGGGTGGAAATGGCAGGCTGCAGTGGGAGCAGGGAGGGGAAGGAAGGGAAGACCTATCAGATGGAAATCATCATATGTGCAATAGTAGAGAGGCCAAAAATTAGACAGATATACACTCTGCTCAAGGAAAGTGAGATTAGTTAAGTTTGCAGCTGTGAAGTGTAACAAAGCTTAGAGAAGTAGTACATGTCCACTTTGGAAAGGGCCTAAAAGTTGTGCCAAGAATTAAAACTGCTTTATAAGTCATGAGGAGTTAGTCTAGGTTTCTATAAAGGCTTACAAGGAGAAGGGTATAGAGGTTGTCATATGACTGAAATTCTATCTTAGAATATTTCTTAGGATATGTTGTTAAGGGAAAGTAGATAAAATGCTAAGAAGCAGGGCCAGGGAAAACAATGCAAAGGAAAAAAAATGATATCATGAAATAGGACAGTAATATTGAGAAAAAGAAGAGGGAAAAGAAGGCTAAAAGATATAAAAAGCAGGAATTAGAAAATGACTAGAAGTAGAGAAAAAAAAAGAAGGCTAAATATGATTTTAAAATGTAGAGCATTTACACAGTGCCATTTACACAATTATACTACATTATTTCATTAAATTCTCACAACCTTGCAAGAGAATATAATGCCACTTTTCACAAAGGGAAATAGAGGTCTGAGTTTGAATATTGACTCTTGGCACTTACTGAATGAAATGGGAAGAATTACTTAGCCCAGGACTTTATTTTCTCATATGTAATATGTAAATAATAATAGCTGTCCTGTGGTGGTATTGTGAAAATTAAACTAGATTATGTTTATAATTTGTCTTAAAGGAATTAGCATATATTATCTAGCTATTGCTAATTGCAATATTACCTATTGCTCTTATAGTAATATTGGTGAGAAAAATTTTACTCTGTAAGAGTTGTTAAATTGCCCACAGAGACACTGATGTATAGATCAGTCTTATGGACTCTGTGGGAGAGGGAGAGGGTAGGGAGATTTGGGAGAATGGCACTGAAACATGTATAATATCATGTATGAAACGAGTCGCCAGTCCAGGTTCGATGCACGATACTGGATGCTTGGGGCTGGTGCACTGGGACGACCCAGAGGGAGGGTATGGGGAGGGAGGAGGGTTCAGGATGGGGAGCACGGGTATACCTGTGGTGGATTCAATTTGATGTTTGGCAAAACTAATACAATATTGTAAAGTTTTAAAAATAAAATTAAAAAAAAAAGAATCAAAGATAAAATTCAACCTCATATCCTTATAATTCCAAAGTCTATCCATTTCCTAACACTCTATGTTTCACCTCTCAGTGTAGAGGAATGACTTATGTCTTTGGAGTGGGGGATAGGAACAAAAATAATAAATAGGAAAATGAGATCACTGAAGTCCTCAAATGAGTCCCAGATCAGTATTTTATTAAAAGATTGTTTTGTTCTCAATCTGAGTATGAATGCCATTTACCAAATAGACTCTTTATAAATTATATACCATTCCGTATATAAAAATTATCATTCTAATACAGAATTAGAAAATTAGGATTCACTACTTAATATGTAACTTGCCAATAAAAGTTTCATGAAGCATAGAGCACTTTGGGGAAATCTTTTTAATTGGCAATATCCATTCATCAGAGGTTGCCTTATTTTTCAACCCCATTAGCTATGTAAGATTATATGGAAATATTTGACAAAAATTTTAACTATTCAATCCAAGGTGTTATTAAAATAGTAAAGCTGGTATTCACTGCATACATCAAATCTTAAAAAGGGAACACCTGTCCTTTAATGGATGAAATGACATCTGGAATTTTCTTTTTTGCAGACATGCAACATTCAATCTGATTAATTTTTAATTTTCTAATTTCTAAAAGGGCAAATTTTAAAACTGGATTTTTTCCTCACAATACTGAAAACGCAAAAATGTCAAGATCATTTATCAAATAGCCATAATTACAGAAGGGTATGACTTCTGCTTTAAATCTAAATCACTTCAGGCTGAGTAATTGATGTTTGGATAACAGAAAGCCACGCAACCACTTGGACACCAGAAGGAAAGGGCAACCATAGTTTTAGGCAATTATGATTAAAAGGCATAACTTTCCTGTTTCATCTTACTTGGCCTCATTCCATTTTCATTTTTTTAAAAGAAGGTAGCCAGTTGGAGCCACAATTTCAGCTCTATCTTTGATAGTATACTAAGGGTTATTAGATGGCAGAAAAGGTCCCACAGGTAGCTAAACAGCACACCATATGTTGTATAGAACCATAGTTGTACTTTCTTCCTTCATAAGAGCACTGGAAATAAGATATACAAATGAATCTAAGAGGAAAATCATTATTTCTTTTCAGATGAAGCCAAGCACCAAATAAGAACAAGAGTAAAAATATTCTACTCCCAATCAACCAACTGATAAATCCACCATCAGTGGATGACAAAAAAATAAATAAAAAGGAGGAAAAAGCCAAGAAAGTGGTTTCATTACTTAATAAATCTTTCCTTCATACCAAGGCGATGTTACTGACCTTCCATCAGAAGCACTGTTCATGTGCGTGTTACATTCAAATTCAATCCTATTCTCTAGCCTGTTCCCACTGAAATATACCACACATATTTACAGGATGACTGGCCAGAGTCAAGACCGAAGTCTCCAACTCCAGAAAAAAAAAAAAAGCAAACCGCCGTAACCAACATTAGTAACTGTCTAACCAGATACTGGGTCTTCCTTAGTGGTTTTCACCTGCCGACGCAGGAGATGTGGATTCGATCCCTGCATCAGGAAGATCCTTGGAGAAGGAAATGGCAACTCACTCCAGTGTTCTTCCCTGAAAAGTCCCTTGGAGAATGGAGCCTGGTGGGCTACTGTCCATGGATTAAAAAAGAGTTGGACACAACTTAGCGACTGAATGACAACCACAAGAAACTAGATAGTGAGCAAAGGAGGAAGCAACTTCTCTGAGAGAAAGCAAGGCAGCTTGAGGCATTATGGTCGAGAAGCAGTAAGAGGGGAAAAAGTCACTGAAGGAACTTTCTTAAAGTTCAACCTGAGATAGAAAATATTTAAAAAAATAAAAGTTTCCATGTTGAAATCTGTATGATTCTTCTTCAATAAGTTATGCTGCTGCTGCTGCTAGGTCGCTTCAGTCGTGTCCAACTCTGTGCGACCCCATAGATGGCAGCCCACCAGGCTCCACCATCCCTGGGATTTTCCAGGCAAGAACAGTGGAGTAGGTTGCCATTTCCTTCTCCAATAAGTTATATACCTTAGTAATTAAGACACCACACCTCCCCCCACACTCCAAAAAATGAAAAAGCATCCATTTTCATTCTGACTCCATTTGCCTGAAACCAAAAATTTCTACACAGAATAAATGAGAAAGTTAAGGTGAAGACAGTCTTGAAAAAAAAAAATCTGTTTCAGCATGCTTTTAAATAACAAAATTACAAATGCATTTGCTTAATATTATTACTCACTGTTTCTGCTTCTCACGTAGCTCAACTGTATATCATTCTCTTTTGCTTCAGGATCCGGGACTTCGTCAGTGTCACAATTGGCCAGCCTGGAGGAGGCTGGACACAGACGTTAGGCTATCCCTTAGAGGCCAAGCCAGACAAACCAAAAGAAAAGTTTCTCGGCTTTTGTGGGGAAAAGCCTAGAAGCAAACTAAAGACTGCGGGGACAGTAAAGAAAGTTTGGGCAGACAGTTGTCAAGCATTAAAGAGGTCGAGAAGTAAACAACACCTGCAGGTGAACAGAGTTTATCATTAGCAGACTCGGATGGCCGGTGTTCAGCCAAGGGTCAATCAATCTGATAGATGGCATCTGGGGATCTAGCCATCATGGTGGAAACCCAACCATAGCAACCAAAGATGAGTAGCAAAGCCCAGCTGAGAGATCCAGAACCAAGCCCCAAACCAGAATTGACTCAAGGCAGAACCTAACGCTTCTGGTTGGAGAAAGTCTAATAGTTTCCACACCAGGGTAAAGTTTTTCCACAGGAAAGGGTGAGGATCCAAATGTGGAGGATAGTTTCCGTGAAGTTCATGAGGTATCTGATACCTCATTGTAATCCCTTAAGCAGAAAACAATTTCATGAAGTATAAATGCATGCACATATTTGACCAAATAAAATTAGAAAAAGGAAAAGACTATACTAGGCTCTATTGGGATTTAACTGAAGATAGGAAGCCCATGTTATTTCATGAGGCTCATCAACTCCTGACCCTCAACCACTAGCAGCAAGAAAGACTCACACTTGTTCTTCTGGAATCTGGCCATCAACAAATAAGGACAGAGCTAATGAGCTGTCTTTTACTCAAACCAGGTAGCAGTGCTACAGTGTGTTGCAACTTTTGCAGCTGTGGGAACTCTTAATATTGGAGGCACCACCCCACGTCGTTTTAAATGTGATAAAACACACTCATATATAGCCAAAAATAAATCTATAACAGTTCAAGAAATGAGTGGAATTGCATTTGACTACACAGCACTGTTACATTTTATGTATCTACTTAAATATTCATTAATTTTTATTCTATAGGTTTACAATTATTTTCAGCTGTGTGTTCCCCCGCCCTCCCCAACCCCATGCAAGTATCATGGTATGCTCTAGGCCTGCTGGCTCTATGTTTTGTTTCTTTTTTTGCTTTGTTTTGCTTTTCTAACTGGCAAATTTTTGCGGTTTTCCAAAAAATGTATTTTAGTTTTATATGAAAAAAGGGATTTAATGTCTAAAAAAGGATCCTGAGCAACTTACAGGCACATTTGGTCAAGACTCAGTAAATGGCTCAGATGCTGTGGGTAGTAATTGCTTTGAAAGAACTGGTTAGCATGTGCAGTTCAGTACTTATTCATTCAAAATACAGTGAGTGTGCACTCTTCCTGAATATTGTGCTTAAGATAAGAAATGTAGGAGTGAACAATGAGACATGGTTTTCTGGTTATGAAGTTTTCAATCTATCCACTCAGATATCCAGAAATATATGGCCCATGACTTAATTATACCCAGTGTTTCTCCTTAAGTGACTATTGTTTCTGCAGAGTCCTTATTCACCTGGTAAAATAGCATTTATTAACTTGAATCAACACTTGGAGTGGAATTAAAATGTACATAGCATAAAGTTTCTGTTCTTCTTTGGGACACTCTGAAAAACTGTGTCCATAATTTTAGAGAATCCATATAATAAAGCCATGATATATGTCACCAGAGTAGGGCTTGAATCCCAGTTCTACCATTTACCTGATATGTCCTTAGGTAAGTTATCTAACCATCTTGAACCTTCCTTTCTTCTTCTAAAAAGTAGGTATCTACTTTATGGGATTGTTGTGATTATTAGTTCAGTTTAGTTCAGTTCAGTCGCTCAGTCATGTCTGACTCTTTGCGACCCCATGAATTGCAGCACTCCAGGCCTCCCTCTCCATCACCAACTCCCGGAGTTCATCCAAACTCACGTCCATTGTGTCGGTGATGCTATCCAGCCATCTCATCCTCTGTCGTCCCCTTCTCCTCCTGCCCTCAATCTTTCCCAGAATCACGGTCTTTTCAAATGAGTCAGCTCTTCACATGAGGTGGCCAAAGTACTGGAGTTTCAGCTTCAACATCAGTCCTTCCAAAGAACACCCAGGACTGATCTCCTTTAGAATGGACTGGTTGGATTTCCTTGCAGTCCAAGGGACTCTCAAGAGTCTTCTCCAATACCACAGTTCAAAAGCACCAATTCTTCGGCGCTCAGCTTTCTTTACAGTCCAACTCTCACATCCATACATGACCACTGGAAAAACCATAGCCTTGACTAGCCGGACCTTTGTTAGCAAAGTAATGTCTCTGCTTTTGAATATACTATCTAGGTTGGTCATAACTTTCCTTCCAAGGAGTACGCGTCTTTTAATTTCATGGCTGCGGTCACCATCTGAAGTGATTTTGGAGCCCAAAAAAATAAAGTCTGACACTGTTTCCCCATATATTTCCTGCCATGATCTTCGTTTTCTGAATGTTGAGCTTTAAGCCAACTTTTTCACTCTCCTCTTTCACTTTGGTCAAGAGGCTTTTTAGTTCCTCTTCACTTTCTGCCATAAGGGTGGTGTCATCTGAATATCTGAGGTTACTGATATTTCTCCTGGCAATCTTGATTCCAGCTTGTGCTTCTTCCAGCCCAGTGTTTCTCATGATGTATTCCGCATACAAGTTAAATAAGCAAGGTGACAATATACAGCCTTGACGTACTCCTTTTCCTATTTGGAACCAGTTTGTTGTTCAATGTCCAGTTCTAACTGTTGCTTCCTGACCTGCATATAGGTTTCTCAAGTGGCAGGTCAGGTGGTCTGGTATTCCCATCTCTTTTAGAATTTTCCATAGTTTATTGTGATCCACACAGTCAAAGATTATGAATTAGCATAATGTAAAAATGGCGTGGAACATTGGCATAAGTATTCAGTTTGGAGTTTCTGCTGCTGTTGTTGATATCTCCACAAATGAAGTTGATTCACCTTATTCCAAGAAAAGTAAAATAAGAAAGACCATTGAAAGGGCATTTGAAACTATTCAGTTGAATAAAGCTCTTATAGAATTATTATGTAAATACACATTTCTCTCCTATTGAGAGTCTATGGCAATTCAAAAAGAATAATAATGTTATTAATCTCAACCTTTCAAAAGTCAAGCAGTGATAATACCACTTTGTGGAGCTCTTTTAAGAAAAATAAATCAAAATATCTATGCACAAAACAAGTCATTACAATGTTATTTAAAATGTTGAGAAGTTGCAAACAGTCAATGACCAACAATAAGACATGTTTAGCAAATAATTCCATATATATTAGCAAGATAATATTGATACTTTGAAAACTCTAAATTGTGGAAGTATTTCTGAAATAGTATCAAGGAAAAATAATTATGTTAAATTATGATTGCAACTATTTTAAAATACATGCAAAAAATAATTTAGAAGAGTTCACATCAAAATGATATTAGATGTGTTACTGCAGTGGTATAGTAGTAATTTCATTTTTCTTCTTTTTTTTTTTGCCATTCCATAATGTCTCTTGGGTATTTCTACACTTAATACAATAAAACTCATATTTTAAAAGTAGCCCTGTACATTATTGTCCTAACATTAAAATTTGGCAAAATTTAAGAGGGCTAAGGAATCTTCTGAGCATTTGAAGGGCTGAGGAGGATGGAATTATTTCCAACATCACCTCATCTATAATTATTGTGATCTTCTTAGCATCGATGGAAGGTAAGACCAACATATTACCCAGACTTGGCTTTGTAAATTACACCTATGCCAGTTAGCAGAGTAGGCTGGAAACAATCAATGTATCTACATAATGAACAGACATATTCAGTCTCCAATAAGATTCTCATCCACGCTGAATTCATATTAGCAGAAGTGCCACTGATTTGCCAATATCCTGAAGATTAATTTTATTCTGGTCCACATTTTGTTAATTATTAATTGACTGATGACACACATGCCAAATTTGTCAAACAAAATTCTCCCTGCAAAAGAGAAAAGGAGAGATCGCGGAATAACCTTTTTACATTTTTTGAGGATGTATTCCTCCTCTGAGTTAACTGGGGTGGCAAGAAGAGAGTGAGGGGTGTAAGCTCAGAGCACTTTGGTGCTGAAGGTGCAGAGCTGAGCAGATTTGGAAAACAAATGCATGTGTTAATTACCAAAGTGATTTTAAGAGCAGAATCCTGGAAGGACAACCAAATAAAATTAATCTTTTAAAGTGATAATGCAAAATTTTAAATCACAATGGCGAACTCTAAGAGAATGTTTCAATATTGCATGTGTTGTTGTTGTTGAGTTGCTAAATAGCATCTGACTCTTTGGCGACTTCCTGGACTGTAGCCCGCCAGGCTCCTGGGTCTGTACAATTTTCCAGGCAAGAAAACTGAAGTGGATTGCCATTTCATTCTCCAAGGGATCTTCTCAACCCAGGGCTGGAACTTGCATTTCCTGCATTGCAGGCAGATTCTTTACCACTGAGCCATGAGGGAAGTCCCAATATTGCATGTATCTTGAAGCTAACATGGACCGGTGTGTCCATGATTTCTGACAATTATAAGTTCACATCAGGAAGTGTGTGTGTGAGAGAGAGAGGGACAGAGACAGAGAGACAGAAACAGATGGAGAGGAGAGGAGGAAAACAGGGAAGACAGAGAAAGAAGGAAATAGGAGAAGGAAGATTTCTACCATCCATGATTAATATCATCCTAAAGCAATAAAGTGATGGACACAACTGATCAACTTCACTTTCACTTTTCACTTTCATGCACTGGAGAAGGAAATGGCAACCCACTCCAGTGCTCTTGCTTGGAGAATCCCAGGGACAGGGGAGCCTGGTGGGCTGCAGTCTATGGGGTCGCACAGAGTCGGACACGACTGAAGCAACTTAGCAGCAGCAGCAGCAGCAAAGCAATAAATGGTCCCATCACTTCATGGCAAATAGATGGGGAAACACTGGAAACAGTGGCTGACTTTATTTTTTGGGCTCCAAAATCACTTCAGATGGTGATTGCAGCCATGAAATTAAAAGACGTTTACTCCTTGGAAGGGAAGTTATGATCAACCTAGATAGCATATTCAAAAGCAGAGACATTACTTTGCCAACAAAGGTCCATCTAGTGAAGGCTATGGTTTTTCCAGTGGTCATGTATGGATGTGAGAGTTGGACTGTGAAGAAAGCTGAGCGCCGAAGAATTGATGCTTTTGAACTGTGGTGTTGGAGAAGACTCTTAAGAGTCCTTTGGACTGCAAGGAGATCCAACCAGTCCATCCTAAAGGAGATCAGTCCTGAATATTCATTGGAAGGACTGATGTTGAAGCTGAAACTCCAATACTTTGGCCACCTGATACGAAGAGCTGACTCATTTGAAAAGACCCTGATGCTGGGAAAGATTGAGGGCAGGAGGAGAAGGGGACAACAGAGGATGAGACGGTTGGTTGGCATCAATGACTCAATGGAAATGGGTTTGGGTGGACTCCAGGAGTTGGTGATGGACAGGGAGGCCTGGCATGCTGCAGTTCATGGGGTTGCAAAGATTCAGACATGACTGAGTGACTGAACTGACCAAAAGCAATAAAGGAATTTATTATCCATCTTTGTGTGTATGTGTGTGTGTACATGCAGAGCTGTAAATCAATATGTAAGCTTACAATGTTTTATCAAAAGATCACTTCTAAATACCAATAGTTTGCAATAAACAATGTAGACAACAGAAAGCAGTAATGACTAATTCCTATGCTTGGTCAATGAAGGTAACAGGAAAACCCAAACACGAAAACTGTTCTTCAGCTATAACATAATTAATAATAGATTACTGCATAGTTGCTGTCCTTTGCAGATTTAAAAACCTTAAAATTAAGAGAAAATATTAAAAGGCAGTAAGGTACTACAGTCGTGTCCAACTCTGTGCGACCCCATAGATGGCAGCCCACCAGGCTCCCCCGTCCCTGGGATTCTCCAGGCAAGAACACTGGAGTGGGTTGCCATTTCCTTCTCCAGTGCATGAAAATGAAAAGTGAAAGTGAAGTCGCTCAGTTGTATCAGACTCAGCAACCCCACGGACTGCAGCCTACCAGGCTCCCCTGTCCATGGGATTTTCCAGGCAAGAGTACTGGAGTGGGTCTACAGACAATATGAATTCTCAGTGCTCACGAAAAATTAGCTATTCCATCAGCTATCAAGTATTTATTGTTACTACATGCCAAGCACCCTGTTAATTTCACAAATTTCTGTCTTTACAGACATGGTCCCTACCCACCTAGAGCTTTCAGTCTGGTGAGAGACAGGTATCATATCTACATTTAAAGAAAAATCGTTATAAACTATGAGATGTGAAGAACTGACTCATTTGAAAAGACCCTGATGCTGGGAAAGATTGAAGGCGGGAGGAGAAGGGGACGACAGAGGATGAGATGGTTGGATGGCATCACTGACTCAACGGACATGAGTTTGAGTAAGCTCTGGGAGTTGGAGATGGATAGGGAAGCCTGGTGTGCTGCAGTCCATGGGGTCTCAAAGAGTCGGACACAACTGAGAGACTGAAATGAACTGATACATATACATATGTATATATGTATGAATATATCCATTCTCCCCCAAACAACTCTCCCTTTCAGGCTGCCATATAACATTGAGCAGAATTCCCTGTGCTATACAATAGGTCCTTGTTAGTTATCCATTTTAAATATAGCAGTGTATTTGTGTCCGTCCCAAACTTCCTAACTATCCCTTCCCCACATCCATCCCTCCTGGTAACCATAAGTTCCTTCTCCAAGTCTGTGAGTCTGTTTCCATTTTGCAGTTAAGTTCATTTGTATCATTTCTTTTTGGATTCTGCAGTAACTTTGATCTGAGATATGAAGGACCAGTAGAAATTCACCAGGTGAAGAGAGGAAGAGCACGGGCACAGTATGAGCATAGGCTCTGTGCCAGGATGGAACTCAGCCTCAATGGATTACCCTATCAAGGTCACTGCTGTGGTAAGCACTGAGTTTGGGATAACAAGAAAGGTTACTAAGACAAAAAAAAAAGTTTCTCCTTTCCCATCCTGACATAAGGAAAGAGGGGCCCAGAATTATTTATTCAAAGGACTAAGTAGTCTTTTTATCTCCACCTCCTTGCCCTTTCCCTACACCTCCACACCACCATCAGGTCCACGACGAGGGGTTAGAGTAGAGAAGGGAAGACATTACGGGAGGAGGTTGATAACCTTGCATGACAGCAGAGTCCCAGGTCTTGATTTTTTACTGTAGGACGTCTATAGGAGGTGGACAATATGAATCATGCCAGGAAAACCACAGTGAGAGCTCCTGTGGGTGTGGCCAAACACTGCTGGCCCAGAGGCTTGTGTGTGTGTGTGTGTGTGTGTGTGTGTGTGTGTGTATTAGTCACTCAGCATCTGACTCTTTGCGACCCTCGTAAACTGTAGCCCACTAGGCTCCTCTGTCCATGGAATTCTCCAAAAAGGAATACTAGAGTGGGTTGCCATTTCCTCCTCCACAGAGGCTCCTGTGGGTGTGGCCAAACACTGCCTGCTCAGAGGCTGGGGGAAGGTAGTGGGGGAAGGCAGTGAGGGCTGCCATGGCAGCCATGCCATCTTCACTTCCTCATGGCCAGTACTGTACTTAAAGCTATACTAGGATTACCTCATTATGACTATCTGTAAGTTGAAGACTATTATTATCCAATTATCCAAGAAAGAGCATGAGAGTTTAAGAGATAAGTAGTTGCTTAAAGCATATGTCTTATAAATTCGTTGTTTGAGCTCAGAGAGTCTGACTCCGGCCTTCCTGGTCTAAATCCACTGTGCTGTCTGAGGTTGAATGTCCCAAGGCCCAGGGTAGCTGGGTCCTGAAGCACATTTAATTTGTTTATAGAAATAAAAGTTCCTAACACTCCAGTGTTGGGGAGAAGAATCTATACCAGCTTCACTAAAAAGATTCATTTTGAGGAATGAATAGGAGAGAGGAAAAATTAAGTTAAAGAAGAAAATCAGTTATGACTCCGTTAAAAGCCTAAGGAGAGATTGGTAGCTTGGCCTAAGCTTAAGCCTAAAGTTGCTACTAGTAAGGCCAGAGTGATACAGTCAGATTTTGGAGATACTTAGGAAGTAAAATCATGGTACATGGTGATGAGTTTTTGTAGGGGGGCCAGGGATAAGCAAGTATCAGAGATGATGTCTACATTTATTGCTTAACTCCACTTCAAATATCCTTTTGTATTAGTATCATATGTTCTGGAATTCAAAGAAGACATAAATTTTGAAGCTGACCATCCAATGATGAATTCCAATTCATATTTTCAAATGGTCCTTTTCAACTATAAAAATGTGTTACAGCTAATTTTATAAAAATGTCATTGCTAAAACCTTCTGGTGGAAGAAACAAAATAACAGGTAGTATAGTTCTAAATCTAACTTTAAGGCAAGAATATGGAAATACCTTTTTTCACACTAGAGTTATCTGTGTATTTTTCAAAGCCGAGTTTGAAAGTGTAACTGGATGACTCATCACCAAAGTGGGTCAGTTGTCTGCAAACTGAATGGAAAATATCAGGACAGTTATGCACCCAGTGGTAGTCAGCTTCAAACATAATTTCAACTATATGAGTCTTTTATCGTTTTCTTAAAAGCCAAAAGTCATGTCTTCTGACGTATCTTTTTCTTTAAAAGGATATTTCCTGTGGTTGATAGGACTAAATTATTTACCATAATATTAATGCCATTCCAAAGTAACTTACTCCAGCAATCAATGCTCTCCTTACCAATACCAAAAATAGACTGTCATCTACCTGATATAATACTAGGAGTGTAGAATGCTCTACCATATTACTTCTATTTCAAAAGATCTCCCCCACATTCTCCTTCATATTACCAATGAATATTTAGAAAGAATTTTGTTCATCACCATCCTTACATTCTCATGCATTAGCTTTTCTAAAACGGATTTCACCTAATCCAAGGACTGCCTAAGTTTCTAAAGGATAAGGAGGAGCTTTTGTGATAATAAGTAAACAAACAAACAACAAATAAGACTAAGAGAAAAATCAAAGAAATACATACCTATGTTACGTTTCTGCCACGTTTCAAAATCATAAATCTAGACAAATAGTAGTTCAATTAAATTCTTCTAGATCAAGAAGCTATGTTTGCATTCCATGGCTAACTAACAGGCTCAGTCCTTACCTGGACTTCCAATTGTTCAGAGAGAACCTGTTTTACTTGAGTACTATAGAGACAAATTGATTATTCAAAAAACGCTTTTTAAAAAAACCACTATCTTAGTCAATTCAGGCTGCTATACCAAAGCTCCATTGACTTCATGGTTTACAAGCAACAGAAATTTATTTCTCACAGTACTACAGGCTGGAAGTCCAAGGTCAAGGTACCAGTATGACCACGCTCTAATGAGTGATCTCCTCTCTTCTACAGAGGGTCATCTTCTTGCCCTGTCCTTGTACAATGGAAAAAGCAGCTAGTTTCCTGGTCTTGTCTTCTAAGGCATTAATCTTGTTTATGAGGGCTACCCCTTTGGGATCTAATTATCTCCCAACTGCCCAACCTCTAAATACCATTATATTAAGGACTAGATTTTAACAAAGAAATTTGGTTGGGGGAAATTTTAGTCCGTAACACCCACATTATAGTACATTTCTGGGTTGGCAGGTATGCATTACTCATGACCCAGGTCAATGCCCACATACAGAGCAGACATCACTAATCAATTACTGCTGTCTTTCCCTCAGGTACAGAATATAGCCTAAAAATCCTAAGCAAAGCACTACAGACAGTCACTACTTGTTAATCAGATTATAAGATGTGTGATAAAACTCACTTGCCATCCCTGGAAATGTGGGAAAGTACTGAAGATGTTTATTCCAATTTACATATTACCACTTAACAGAGGGGTATTTTGACAAGTTACATAACCTTTCTGAGCACACAGGTCTTTCCTACATCACAAGGTTGTTGGAGAGAAAGAAATGAAATAATGTTTGTAAAACTGTTCTTCAAACATTTAAAAGTGTTGTATAAAATTATTTCTTTTTATTACTTTTTTTTTCTAGAACTGCAGAAAAAATGGGAACATAATGAAGTAAAATTTAAATAGACCTAACAAAGCCTTGATTCAATGTTCCTGGGATACAGTCTCTTCACTTGAAAATGCATGTTCCAGAATTCAGTTCCACCTGAGATGGCAGAGGTTCTGAGAACCATCTGGGGGTTTGATGTGATGTGAACATTTCTTTCGTACTGTTCCTTTTTCCTATTTGCATTTATGTGATTGACCATGTGTGCACTAAGTAAACAAATCTTTCTGCAAGTGTGTTCCTTGATTGGTGTATGCATGCTCAAAAGAAAATGGCACTGAGTAAATAGGCATTTTAGCTTCTGAAATGAAGATACAGGAAGGAATCAAGGAGAAAAATCTCTGCTTTGAAGAGATAAAGAAAGCCTATAATCAGAGTTATCCAGGCAAAGGCATTACCTGTGGGAGGCTGCTCTACTTTGTACTCACGTAGCACCTTTCATCCAGAAAGCTCAAATCACATACCATTTAGTAAGCCCCTTCATGTACAGGGACCTCATTGATCCTCCCAGCAGGGTTATAAAAGCACATTATGGACCCCACCATGTGAATATGAAAACTAAGGCACTGGGAAGTGAAGTGCCTCATCAAAATGCATAGAAGTAAACAAATGAAAACAATTAAGAATATAAGGATAATTATGGGTGTGATTCGCTTTCTTTAGTGTCAGCCCAGATTTTTAACTATTTATTTCCATTAAAAGGCAAATACTTCCAACAGCAGCCATCCGTGCAACAGAGCATCTCTGTGGGTTAGGGACACCTTTTATTAAAACAATCTGTTACCTAGAACACCCTTCACCTCTTTTCCATTCAACTGAGAAGCCTATAAAATGTCTAAGGCTTTCAATCAAGGGGGAAAACTCTACCAGACCCCTCCCCAAAATTTAAAAATTAAATTTATTTACTTAAACACAGAGGTAAAACAAGGACAAATGTCCATAAAACACTCTGGCCAGCTTTTGCAAATAGCAATTGGCTCTTCTGACATAATATGCTTAAAAACCCAGCAGGTACATTAAATCAAAACACAAACAAAGCAGGCTCTGCTGCTGCTATATGTCAAACCTTTCCCACCTCAGAGTTTCTGCTATTTCCCAAAGCATTTCTGACACCTTCAATCAAATTGATACAGTTATTCTTCTTTCACAGCAAACAAGATCTATAACACTATGCCCACCTTTTCTTAAGCAAGAAAAGGGACAAAAACAAGTCTTCTTTCCTCATAGAAACTGATAAAAGAGGATAAATATAGTTCTCTTCAGTTATTCTTGTCTCTTTTGGTCAAAGGCAAAAGGTCTCAGTGTGGCAAGTTGAGTGGTAAAAAACTTTTGAGAAGGAAAGGGAATTCAAAATTAGGGTTATTTCATGTCTATATTGACTGCTGACTTGAGAAATTCATGTTTTCCCTTCATTTAGACTCCCATTGTGATCAATAACCTCAGTGACAAAACCCTGAGCTAATTGTCTATTCCTTGCACTTTAAAAACAGGGTGTACTAGAGTTTCTCATAAACATTTAATAAATCTTTCTTTTTCTTCTTTCTACATACATGATTTATAAATTAAACAACAAAAAGGCACATTTACAAAACAGACCTCAAAGCCTGTTGATCCATACCAGGCAATTTTTCTTGTGATACAATTTCCAATTCTGCTGAAATGTGCTTTGGCAGGATTTATAAAGTTTTCATAAATAATATATATGCAAAATAAAATTAAACACTGTCAACAACAACATATTCTGAGGTACTCTTGCTACTGATTTCCTGGGTGGTAATTATATCTCTTTTTTTACATAAATATACCACAAAAACATACACAATGACATACCAAAAAAAGAAAGCAGTTTATAACCCAAAGAGAAGCCTCCACTAAATAAAAAATAATATTATAATCACTAATCATATGGACACATGTACCTTGAAAAAAAAAGAAGTTAAAAAAATCAATACATCATTGGAACAAAATCTACTTATGCCAAGTACTTCTCAAATTAAGCTAATGTTTTTCAACAATAAGACAGCATGCTTGGCTTTCAGAATGATGTTGCTAGAAATTAATAAAAGCCAGAAAGTTTATTTTGGATTAGAAGATTCACCTGAATGAGAAAAACTCACAAAAAGACTGCAACAGCTCTTCATGCTCAAATTTAAAATCTTATAGACAAAGCCGAAAGAAAGGCAAAAGTGGAAGGGGAATAAAAAACTGCTCAGTCTATTTCTGGCGATTCCCGTGGGTGGCTTGATTTCTCCACCTAGATTTATCCACTCCTACTTGTTTCTACCTAGTTATGACTCAGGACCCTCCTCTCCCCATACCTTAGCACCGCAGAAGTTAAAGTTTTAGTGTTTTAAAATGTCAAAACTCAGAATTATGTGCTTCAACATGAATACTTTATTGTACACAGGCATAGGTTTTTGTCAGGGAAACAGATACATGGGGTCAAGATTGGAGATCAATAAAAATGGGTTATTATCCGTCTGGAAATAGCAGAGCTACTTAGAAATTTTGAATATACACAAGACGAAGCCACCCATGGGCAAATGAAAGTGATGAGAAGGATAAGCCAAGATCTCCATAACGTTCTAGGATTACAAGAGTAATGTTTGCACATAGATAAACGTGAAACCATTCTTCCACTTTAAAGAAAAATGGAAATCACAAGGCAAAATGCTTGAACCTCTTTAAAAAAAAAAAAAAGAAGCTGAAAATATATCAAGTCCCATAGTTCAGTTTCAGAGTACAAACTCAACCTCTATCAGAAAGGAAAGGATTCAGAAGAGTGATCTCTTTGTGGATAACTAAATGTCCTTGATTTTTTTTCCCCACTGTCTTCATTAATCTTGTCCATATTTATTGCTTATCATCCACTCTACACAAGAGTAAAGTATAATTTTCTCAGTTAAGATTTTGATAGAATGCTACATTGTTTGAGGAGGTTGGAACTTAGAAACACACATTACACTTTAAAGTTGTATAGAAATTCATTTCATCTGAGGCACTATTTACTATTATATTTTTTCCTTTAAAATTGCTTACTTTTCAACTAAATAGCTACACCCTGTTATCGAACTTGTAACACCTGCATCCCCTTCTCACTCAACCTGTGGAATTTCCCTTCTCTCTCACTAAAAGAAAGGAGGCAACCAAAAAAGGACTTCTACAGGTGCCCACCACCACATCCTGTACCTGCACCTGTTCTTCCTGACTTCCTGCTTTTACATAAACTGTCTATGGATAGCAACCACTACCTCTACCTATCTGGGCTTCCCAGGTGGCTAGTGGTAAAGACCCTGCCTGCCAGTGCAGGCGACAAAAGAGATGCGGTTTCAATCCCTGGGTTGGAAAAGTCCCCTGGAAGAGCACATGGCAACCCACTCCAGTATTCTTGCCCAGAGAATCCCCAAGAACGGAGGAGCCTGGAAGGTCACAGTCCATGGAGTCGCAAAGATTCGGACACGACTGAAGCAACCTGGCACGCTTACACACATCCTTTCAGTTAGCTAAGAATACGGTACCTTTGCAGAATCACCAGTTTTCCTTCCTACTAGAGCATTCTAATTTATATATACACATATATAAGGAATTGGCTCACATGGTTATAGAGGCTGAGAAGTCCAAAAGACCTGTATTCAAAAGGCTTGAGTTTCAGGAGAGCCAGTGGTATAAGTTCCAGTCCAAGTTCAAGTCTGAGGGCAAAAGCAGACTGATGTCCCAGCTCAAAGACAGGCAGAAAAAGAATGAATTCTTCCTTACTCAGGTTCTATCCAGGCCTTCAGTGGACTGAATGAGGCCACCCAAATTTGGAGTACAGTCTGCTTTACTCAGTCTACAGATTCAAAAGTTAATCTCATCCAGAAACACCTTCACAGACACACCCAGAATAATGTTTAATCAAGTATCTGGACCCCGTGGCACAGTCAAGTTGACCATTAATAAAATTAACCATCACAATCTTCCACCTGAAAAAACAAAACAAAACCTCTCTCCCTTGACCTCCACATCCTCTCCAATTACTCTTTCATCTCACTCTCTTTTACAGTGAAATTTCTCAGAAGACCTTTGCCTATCTACTATGCTTCCCCTGTCAAGCCTGTCCACTCAGCAGACCAATGAAATGCCAAATTCTCCCTCAATGGCCTTACTGTACTTAATTTATCTCCACATAAATTATCACCATCTGACATATTTGCCTGTTTTTTGCCACCTATACTAGAATTTAATACATGTGGTGGATGCTCAATATGTTCAATGAATGAATGAATAAATACAGAAAGTACTTGGAGGTACTCATGAATATCTTAGGGCACATAGTTATTTTAGAGCACAGAGTAGGTGCTCAGTGTTTCAAAATTTTTATAAAAATAAAAATCCTGGAACAGGCACAAAGCAATGGACCCTGCAGGGCCCTTCAGGGTACAAAAGCCTCTCCCTGTCCCCATTTCCTGTTTGTTGAAAAGGCTTTTGCCTCCTAGGCCTTCCCTGAGTTCCGAAGAGCAGGCACAGGCAATGACTAATGAGGAGAATAAGTGAAGGAATGCAGAAACAAAGGAAAAGCAGTTAGATAAGAAAAGTAAAGCTAAATAAGTAAAAAGTAAGGCAGTTAAATAAGATAAGAAAAAGATAAAGAACGCTGAGCACCGAAGAATTGATGCTTTTGAACTGTGGTGTTGGAGAAGACTCTTGAGAGTCCCTTAAACTGCAAGGAGATCCAACCAGTCCATACTAAAGGAGATCAGTCCTGAGTGTTCATTGGAAGGACTGATGCTGAAGCTGAAACTCCAATACTTTGGCCACCTGATGCAAAGAACTGACTCCTTGGAAAAGACCCTGATGCTGGGAAAGATTGAGGGCAGGAGGAGAAGGGGATGACAGAGGATGAAATGGTTGGATGGCATCACCGATTCAGTGGACATGAGTTTGAGCGTGTTTCGGGAGTTGGTGATAGACAGGGAAGCCTGGCGTGCTGCAGTCCATGGGGTTGCAAAGAGTCGGACATGACTGAGCGACTGAAATAAACTGAACTGAAAAGAGTAATGCCAATAGTTTCAAAATAAAGCAGAGTTCTAGTTCCTACTCAAGGAATATACGTAACAATCTGTTGGATAAGTCGTTCTTTAGGAACTAAGACCTACCCACCTTTCCCACTATGTTCCCTACCAGCCTCTTGTTTGTAGAAGAAGCTTGCCATCTCTGCCTCTATATTTCATCTATCTTTTTCTGCTGCTTTAACCTGAGTCATAAGACTCAGCTTAGCCCTACACATAGATATGTTAGCCACTAAAGGAGATCCAACCAGTCCATTCTGAAGGAGATCAGCCCTGGGATTTCTTTGGAAGGAATGATGCTAAAGCTGAAACTCCAGTACTTTGGCCACCTCATGCAAAATGTTGACTCATTGGAAAAAACTCTGATGCTGGGAGGGATTGGGGGCAGGAGGAGAAGGGGACGACAGAGGATGAGATGGCTGGATGGCATCACTGACCCGATGGATGTGAGTCTGAGTGAACTCCGGGAGTTGGTGATGGACAGGGAGGCCTGGTGTGCTACGATTCATGGGGTCGCAAAAAGTCGGACACAACTGAGTGACTGAACTGAACTGAAAGGAATTTTGTTCCACTTTGGGGTATAGGCGGTAGCCTCCTTCCAAAGAAAGTGTCTCCCCTGCAATGACAAGGAAATGTGAACAAGAAAAATTAACATTTGTCTTATTGAGTTCTGCAGGACTATCATGATCAGACTCACCTCAATCAAAGTCAACTTACCAAGAACAAAGGGTTTTCACAAACCTCCTTGGGTCCCTGCTGGCACCCAGATGTTTGTGATTATCTGTCACTTCCTGACCTTAAACTCCTCCTGCTTCCCTCTTCCCTGACATAAAAGAGGCTTGAATTCTACCTTGA
Organism: Bos javanicus; assembly: GCF_032452875.1. Lineage (NCBI taxonomy): Eukaryota > Metazoa > Chordata > Mammalia > Artiodactyla > Bovidae > Bos > Bos javanicus. Next base: position 20,454,752 of record NC_083875.1, read on the forward strand.
ATTAAGATGATTCTTTAGGCCATTAGTCTGCCATCTTCTCGCTTTGGTGGCTTTCTGTTAGAAGTCACTTTTCTTTGTCCCAAAACCTTGTCTCTCAACTCACTGCCTGCTATGCAGTGTTTGGACTTGGTAATAAGCACTCATTCATTCCTTGTATTTTCACTCCTAAAATAAAGCCAAATAACAAGACAGTGCTGCTAAATGTATCAGACCACCTTGACAGTGCCTCTTAGGAGCAAGCATACCTTTGAAACAATTCCAATTCACCCAGAATTTCCAGAGATGAGTAAGTTTCACAGAGAAAGCAAATTTTTGCCTCTCAGAAACTGAGACATAGGAGAAAACCACTAGAGCTGAGAAGGAAGTCGTGTGGGAAGTCTAGTTTTGTTGCTGCCTAGCTATGGAAATGTATCAAATTTATTTAATTTTTTTTTGAGCATTGTGTTTCATTTCTATATGAGAGTGTCACTATCCTGAGAACTGTTTTACTCATTTTCCCATACTCTGGGAATTTTGTTTAATGCTTTCCCCTTCTTTCTCAGTTTTCCGACAGTCTGTCTCCCCATAGTATACCCAGCCAATAACTTCAAACATCACAGAAAAAAGTAAAAGCAAACAAGGAACTGCCTCACCCTACTACCACCTCATGTACAACTCACAGAAGTACACAACCACCTATTTCCCATCTGTCTGCTCCTAAAGCCCACTTGCACACATGAGCTTTTGATCTCATTTCTTCTTGCCATCTCAGGAGCTTTATTTCTACTCTTATTTTCTCTCTGTGCTGTATCATCAATTCAGCACTTTCTTTTCAACTCTTTACACCAGCATGCTAGCATCTTCTTATACCACTAATCTTAAAAAAAAAAAGAAAAACAAAACACTGACATTGCAACACTATAGCAACAACAGCAGTACAATGAGAAGCTTTGCATTGCATAAATATATTACAATTCATTTCATCTTTCCCATATCAACAAAGCAAATATTGGGGTTATTTCCAGATTTGGGTTTTTGTGGGTTTTTTTTTCATTGTTTAACCTATAAACATTTCAGATATTTCTTCTAGTAAACATGCATCAAAGTTTTCCTAGATCAAATACTTAGTAGTGATATTACTGAAGCCTAGGTAATTTTACTAGGTAACACCAAAATATTTTCCTAAGTAACTATACTAGCTTGCATCCTAAAAACAGAATAAATTGCTCCATATTCTCCCCAAAGCTTATTATTGTCAGACATTTTAATGTTTGCTAATGTACTGAGTATCAAGTGGCTACTTATTATGATTATAATTGGTATTTTCATAATTATTAAGAAGATTGAGTAACTTTTAGTAAGCTTATAGATGACTTATGTTTTCCTTCTGTGATAGATGGCTGTTCAGGTCTTTTGCCCTTTTTTCCTATGAAATTCTTTGTGATTTTCTTTCTTTTTAAGATCTGTCTATATATTCTGTATATATTCAGGGCTTCCCTGATAGCTCAGTTGGTAAAGAATCTGCCTGCAATGCAGGACTGGTTCAATTCCTATGTCGGGAAGATCCGCTGGAGAAGGGATAGGCTACCCGTTCCAGTATTCTTGGGCTTCCCTTGTGGCTTAGTTGGTAAAGAATCTAGCTGCAATGTGGGAGACCTGGGTTTTATCCTTGGGTTGGGAAGATCCCCTAGAGAAGGGAAAGGCTACTCTAGTATTCTGGCCTGGAGATTTCCATTGACTGTATAGTCCATGGGGTCACAAAGAGTCAGACAAGACTGAGTGACTTTTACTTTCATATATTCTGTATACTAATCATTTGATTGGTTTCATGCATTATATATATATATAATGCACACACACACACACACACACACTCCTGGTTTGTGGTTTGTGTTTTTTTATCTATGATTACTTTTGATGAAAAATTTAAACTGTGTATTCCAGTCAATTAGTATTTTGCTTTGTGGAATGTACATTTGTTATGGCTTAGACTAAGGAAGGGATGGATGCTGGTTAAGCACATGGTTTCAAGAGCTGGACTGCTGGGGTTGGGTCCTGGGTCCATATCTTACCAGCTGTACAACCTAGATTCAAAATCTAATTTATTCAAAACTGTTTAGTGGTATGTTAGTTAATGTCTTTGTGTCTCTGCTCCCCATCAGTAAAACTAATATAGTAACACTTCTTAGAGTTATGCATGTGTGCATGCTAAGTCACTTCAGTCATGTCCAACTCTTTGCAACCCTGTGAACTGTAGCCTGGCAGCCTCCTCTGTCTATGGGATTCTCCAGGCAAGAATACTGGAGTGGATAGCCATTCCCTTCTCCAGAGGATCTTCCCAACCCAGGGACTGAACCTGGGTCTCTTGCATTGCAGGCAGATTCTTTACCATCTGAGCCACCAGGGAAGCCTGGTGGGCTGTGGTTCATGAGGTCACAATGAGTCGGACATGACTTAGCAACTGAGTACAGCACACTTCTAATTGATTATCATTTTATTGTGTTGTATTTATTGTATTTTCCTCATTGCACTTTTTTTTTTTTTTTTGGATTTTGGATTTTTGTATGTTTCTGCATTATCTATCTGCTACTACTGGAAGTAAGCTCTGTGAGGACAGTAGCATTGTATTACTTTCATACTCCCTAGAGCAGTGCCTGACACACACAATCAGTTCTCAATGCCTCACTATTGACTAACTGTCAGATATTGTTCTAAGACGTTTATACACACTACTTCATTTCACTCCCCACAGGACATATGTAATTTCCATGTTACGGAAAATGAAACCCAGACACAAAGTTGTTTTTTGTTTGTTTAGTCACTAAGTCATGTCTGACTCTTTTGCAACCCCATGGACTATAGCCTGCCAGGCTCCTATGTCCATGGGATTTCCTTGGCAAGAATACCAGAATGGGTTGCCATTTCATTCTCCAGGGGATCTTCCCGACCCAGGGATCAAACTTGCATCTCCTGCTTGGCAGGCAATTCTTTACCACAGAGCCTCCTGGGACGCTCAGACACAAAGTTAGTAAGTGGAAAAAGTGAAATTCAAAATTATCTCATTTGCCATTTTATCCCCATTGTTTAGTATATTGCAAGATAATGAATAAAATTTATTTAAAAGAGAGATGCATAAAAATATCAAAGAGAAACATTCAAAGGAATGTAACAAAAAAAGGAAAGAGGAAAAAAAGCCAGAGAGTGCCATTTTTAGAGTCTCTCGCACCATCAAATGAACCATAGAAGGTCAGAACTGGGTTTCAGAATTCACACCCCAATAGGATCTATAGAAGTTGCTGTTGCTACTTCCTGTGAAGTGCCTCAGGATACAATGGTTGTGAAAAATGCTATAAAAATGTAAAATTGTTCTTCACACCTTTACGTAGTGCTATTGTCTCTGTTTGTCAAGGTGCAGCCAACACAAGACCACAAAGCTTTACATAATTCAAGCTTAGAGAAACATAAATCTGATTTGTCAGAGAAAAAGAAAGGAGACTTTCAGAAAAAAGAAAAATCCAAAATTCAGAGATCCCATCTGTTGTTTTCTGTGCATTCATATGTCTGAAATCCTCATGGTATCTGGACCCTACGGCAGTTGGTGACTTATCTTTGTCCAGAACCCACTCCCACCAGGGAGTACAAGTAATCCAAGCTGGAACTTCAGTGCAGTGAAATCCAGAAAAAGGAAGGCCCCCAAAGTACTCACAAAAGGAATCAATGCTCTGAAAGACAGAGATCTGGCCGGCATGTAAGAGGCTCAGTTTTATTTTTATCACTGTTAAATTTTTTCATAAGGTTTAAAAGTGTTTTTTCATAAGTTTAAAAATTTTTTAAAGTTTCATCAATTACAACATATGAGGTCACTTTCCTAAATTCCTGGTTCTGAAGTTCTAATTCTAGAAGGCTATTAAACCTTCTAGGAAATGGAACTGAGCCTATCAGTTCTCTTGCTGCCAAGCTGCAGGGCAACTCAGCCCTGAGATCTGAGGCTGCTAAATGAGTCAAGAGTCGTCAGAGGCAGACTAGTGTAAGGGAAACAAAAAGAGGCAGAATGGGGTGGTAGGAAAAGCACCCAGGCATCAGAGAAATCTCTCTCCGAACTCTACCCTTCATAACATCATAGCTTCACCAGATCCCCCTAGATTCTTCTACCATCCTCTGAACCCCTCTCCAGCGGTGATGTTGGTTTCGTCTCCTTCCTGCCCACATATGCAACTCTTCTTCCTCAGGCTACCCTCAGTTGCCTTGAGGCTCTTGTCCCTAAACACAAGGCTTCATAAAGTGCCTGGAAGTTTATATCCCCCCTTCTCCAAGGATGGAGAATGAATGGTGAGGCAAAGTGTAGCTTCTATGCCTCAGACTCGGATAAACACTGAGGTATGCCCTACACTCCAGAGATCCCCTGTAGGACCAAGCTGAAGTTACTTTCTCTGAGCCCTTACCCAAATCTTCAGTCTTGCTTGCTTTCTTTCCCTGACCAGAATTGCTTTCCTCACATGCTTATTGTTTCTCCTGGGAGTATTACCTTAAAAAATCATTTGCATTTGAATTCTTACATTACAGATTCTTACATCTCTGCTTCTGAGAAACCCAGTCTAAGAAAATAAACTGCCTCAAAAGTTTGCATTGAAGATTAAATGATATATTATTGCACCCAGGAATGGACATATAATAGGTCTTCCCTAAATGGTAACTAACTTTGTTATTTCAGGAAGGGACCTGAAAGTCTTCTCACCTCTGTAGCCTTTTATAGATCTAACTGGGGGCTCTTATGATGGTATATACCTAACAAATGCAGCTATTCTCCAGAAAAAGTAATAGTTCTGGTTATTTCCTAGAAGTCCCTTTCTGTAAGTAACATTCTCCCTTCCAAAATAAACTACATGGAAGAAATGCAGTAAATCTGAAAAATAAAATACCACTGACTTTGGAGCCATGTTTATCTGAATTTTGAATTTGTGGATGACATTTACTCATTTCCCTTGTAGCTCAGTCGGTAAAGAATCTGCCTGCAATGCAGGAAACCCAGGTTTGATTCCTGGGTCAGGAACATCTCCTGGAGAAAGAAATGGCAACCCACTCCAGTATGCTTTCCTGGAGAACCCCATGGACAGAGGAGCCTGGCGGGCTACAGTCCACGGGGTTGCAAGAGTCAGACATAACTTAGTGACCAAACCACCACCACCATTTACTAGCTTAGCTATTTGATCACAAGTAAATTGCTTAACCTCTCCTAGTTTTGGGTTCCTCTAAGTCTATAAACTTCCCTGGTGGCTCAGATGGTAAAGCGTCTGCCTGCAATGTGGGAGACCTGGGTTCAATCCCTGGGTCAGGAAGATCCCCTGGAGAAGGAAATGGCAACCCACTCCAGTATTCTTGCCTGGAAAATCCCATGGATGGAGGAGCCTGGTAGGCTACAGTCCATGGGGTTGCAAAGGGTCGGATATGACTGAGCTACTTCACTTCACTTCACTAAGTCTATAAAATGGAGAGGAAAAAATCCCATTGACTTTGCTGTACTGTGAAGGTTATACAATATTTACTGAATCAGAGACAGCTTATTGTATTAAGCTGTCTTAATACAATTAGTTAAGAGCAAGAATACTAAAGGGAAAATGCCCTGACTCCAAGCTCTGCCTCTTGTGCTAGTCAGGATTCTCCAGAGAAATAAAACCAACTGGAGATAGATGACAGATAGATAGATAAGATGGATGATAGGTAGGGAGACAGATAGGTAGGTGAGTAGGTAGATAGATAAATAGATAGACAGAGGGACAGATAGATGATAGAGATTTGTTATAAAGAATTGGCTCACATAGGAGGTTGACAAATCCAGACTCAAGAGAGCAGATGGTATTACCTCCAGTCTGAGTTTAAGTCTGAAAACAGGAGAGAACTGATGTCCCAACTGAGAGACAGTCAGGCAGAGAAAGAATTCTTTGTTATTCATCTCTTTGTTCTATTCAGGCCTTCAAATGATTGGATGAGCCCCACTCACAATGGAGAGGACAATCTGCTTTACTCAGTGTATTAGCCCATTCATGTTCCTTTAGCAAAAATACTATAGACTAGGTACTTTATTAACTATAGAAATTTATTTCTGGAGACTAGAGAGACCAAGATCACTCTTGAGAAGTTTCTGGTGTCTGGTGAAACCTCAGTTCCTAGTTAATAGATGGCTGTCTATTAACAAGTGGTAGAGGGGGCAAGGGAGCTCTATGGAGTCTCTTTTATAAGGGTAATAATTCCATCCATAAGGGCTCCACACTCTTGACTCACTTTCCCAAAATCCTATCTCTAAGTACCATCACATTAGACATTAGGATTTAGCATATGAATTTTGGCAGAGTCACAAATATTGTTTATAGGGCTCAGTCTATTAATTCAAATGTACGTTAACCTCATCTAACAACACCCTCACAAATACATCTAGAAATAATATTTAAATAAATAATATTATTTAAACAAATATCTGGGCATCCCATGCTTATCAAGTTAACACATAAAGTTAACTATTATGCTAATTGTGCCAACTTCAAGAAATAATCCAGCCACGTGATTTTTATTAGGAGATTGAAAACAGAGGGTAGCTCTGGAAACTGAATAAGTTCAAACATGTTAAGTACATGTAACAGTCTTTGCCTGATCAGATCAGTCGCTCAGTCATGTCCGACTCTTTGTGACCCCATGAATCGCAGCACGCCAGGCCTCCCTGTCCATCACCAACTTCCAGAGTTCACTCAGACTCACGTCCATCGAGTCGGTGATGCCATCCAGCAATCTCATCCTCTGTCGTCCCCTTCTCCTCTTGCCCCTAATCCCTCCCAGCACCAGAGTCTTTTGCAATGAGTCAACTCTTCGCATGAGATGGCCAAAGTACTGGAGTTTCAGCTTTAGCATCATTCCCTCCAAAGAAATCCCAGGGCTGATCTCCTTCAGAATGGACTGGTTGGATCTCCTTGCAGTCCAAGGGACTCTAAATACTAAAAAAATGTTAGTAAAATTTCCTCTCTAGAAATTTAGGAAATGGTAGGTCACTTCCCTTTGGAAGTAGAGACTACGTATATTAAGTGACCAGAAATTTGAACACTACTCTTTTACAGACACTTTGGAGAGAACATGACCAGAATTTTAATTTTCTTTGAGTACAGAACAAGAAGAGAGGGTTTAATCTCCAAGTAGGCCACAGTACTCATAGAAACACAGAATTTCAGGCAGTAAGTATAAGTAGATGTCAAAATGGACTATTCTATCCCATAGAAGGCTATGGGATCTCCTATTTCAGGAGGTCTTTAAACTAAGAAATAATATCATGTGTCTAGAATAGCTTGAATCTAATTTTCCCTAAAGGTAGGAAGAAGAACTAAATTACAACCCACTCACCCCATATTTCCTTCTGGTAATTTCATTTCTTCAGCTTCCTGAAAATCTGAGCAAAAACTTTAGAATTCTACGTAATGGAGAAGAAACAGTCTCTATAGGAAGTGCTGTCAGGAAAACTCAACAGCCACATGTTAAGCAATGAAGTTAGAACACACTTTCATACCATACAAAAGAATAAACTAAAAATGGTTTAAAGATTTAAATGTAAGATATGACACCATAAAACTCCTAGAAAATAGTCTCTGACATAAATTTTGCCAATGTTTTCTTAGGTCAATCCCCCTAAGACAGTAGAGATAAAAGCAAAAATTGGTTTGGGCTGAATCAAGCCTATAAGCTTTTGCACAGCAAAGGAAACCATAAACAAAATGAAAAGACAACCTATAGGTTAGGAGAAACTATTTGCAGATGATGTGAACTACAAGGCCTTAATTTCCAAAATAGACAAACAGCTCATACAGCTCAATAACAAAATTATCAAACAACCCAATCCAAAAAAAAAAAAAAAGACTGAGTACCTAAATAGACATTTCTCCAAAGACATACAGATGATCAATAAGCATATAAAAAGATGCTCAACATTGGTAATTACTAGAGAAACACCATTCAAAACTACAATGAATACCACCTCACAGCAATCAGAATGGCCATCATTATAAAGTCTACCAAATGCTGGAGATGCTGTGGTGGAAAGGGAACCCTCCTTCACTGTTAGTGGAAATGCAGATTGGCACACTCACTATGGAAAACAGTATGGAGGTACCTCAGAAGACTAAAACTAAAGTTGTCATATGATCCAACAATCCTACTCTTGGGCATGTATCTGGAGAAAACTTTATTTTAAAAAGATGCACTCACTCCAATGTTTATAGCAACACAGGGAAGCAATCTAAATGTCCACCAACAGAGGAATGTATAAACAAAATGTGGTATATAAATATACAATGGAATACTACTCAGCTATAAAAAAAAGAAATAATGCCATTTACAGCAACATGGATGAACCTAGAGATAGTCGTACTAGGTGCAGGAAGTCAGAAAAAGAAAGCCAAATAGCATATATCATTTACTTGTAGAATCTAAAATATGACAAAAATGAACTTATTTATGAAACAGAAACAGACTCACAGATACAGAAAACATAGTTACCAAAGGGAAAGCGGGGGAAGGATAAATTAGGAGTTCAGGATTACCAGGTACACAACCTATGTAAAATAGATAAATAATGTGGTCCTACTATAGCACAAGGAAATATATTCATATCCTGTAATAAATGATACTGGAAAAATAATATATATACATTATATACATACAACTGAATCACTTTTCTGTACATGAGAAGCTAACACAAGATTGTAAAACAACTATACTTCAATTTTTTTTAATATTAGAATTCTATTTGGGTAACTATGCTCTTACTTCTTTAAGGGGGTTAATATTTTTGGAAGCAAGTAATAAACTTCATTAAAAAAAAAAAATCAGAGGGTTATCCCAGCCTCCCACCTATGAATAGAGCAAACAACACTTTAGGTTATTGCTCCAGTGCTTGCTATCACAGACACCCCCTACAGGTGTTGCATCCTCCGTAATGAGGTGGTTGGTTCTTCAGGTATTTTATAATAGCTTTGTGTTATTGCAAACCACAGTCTGGATCTCTATTCTGACATGTCTGAAAATGTCCTTACCTAATGTATACTTTTTTGATGTGATATACTGATACAACATAAAGCTTTCTTTTAAATTATAAAACGGTATTATATCATTGCAAGGATGTTAAGAAAATGGGCTCTCATCTAGAAGGAGCTTTCATTCTCCACTAGCAAATATGGGACAATTTGAACATCTAAGTAAATAAAGAGAGAAACAGATTATAGACCACTGAATAAAGAAGAAAACCATGTCTCTAAGTGACTTGCAATTTTAATCTTTAAAGCAGCTTCTTAAGGTATTAGTATCTCCATTTTACACAAAGGGAAACAGAACCCAGACTGATTGTCGAAGTGAGTTTCCCAAGTTCAAACAGCTAAAAGTAATTCTTTTCTTCTATTAAAAAAATCAAATTTACAGAGAATATGTACATATAATACAAAGAACTGTTTTCTTCCTGAACAATTTGAGTTGTTGACCTGATATCCCATCACACCCAAATACTTTAAAACAGGAATGCTTTTACACATAACCACAAGAGGACCATCAGTATCAGTGGCTACATTAGGCTAGTGTAGAGAAGCACCAGCACAGAGTAGACGTTCAGGAAACCTATGCAGTAAACATGCATGTAAATATTTCATCCATTATACCTCAAAATTAAGCTCTAATGATATAATATGTTGCTATTTATTCTATGGACTGTTATACATGCTGGGCTGGAAGAAGCACAAGCTGGAATCAAGATTGCAGGAGAATATCAATAACCTCAGATATGCAGATGACACTACCCTTATGGCAGAAAGTGAAGAGGAACTAAAAAGCCTCTTGATGAAAGTGAAAGTGGAGAGTGAAAAAGTTGGCTTAAAGCTCAACATTCAGAAAATGAAGATCATGGCATCCGGTCCCACCACTTCATGGGAAATAGATGGGGAAACAGTGGAAACAGTGGCTGACTTTATTTTGGGGGGCTCCAAAATCACTGCAGATGGTGATTGCAGCCATGAAATTAAAAGACACGTACTCCTTGGAAGGAAAGCTATGACCAACCTAGATAGCATATTCAAAAGCAGAGACATTACTTTGCCAACAAAGGTCCGTCTAGTCAAGGCTATGGTTTTTCCAGTGGTCATGTATGGATGTAAGAGTTGGACTGTGAAGAAGGCTGAGCACCAAAGAATTGATGCTTTTGAACTGTGGTGTTGGAGAAGACTCTTGAGAGCCCCTTGGACTGCAAGGAGATCCAACCAGTCCATTCTAAAAGAGGTCAGTCTTGGGTGTTCATTGGAATGACTGATGCTAAAGCTGAAATTCCAATACTTTGGCCACCTCATGCAAAGAGTTGACTTATTGGAAAAGACTCTGATGCTGGGAGGGATTGGGGGCAGGAGGAGAAGGGGACGACAGAGGATGAGATGGCTGGATGGCATCACCAACTCAATGCACGTGAGTTTGAGTGAACTCCGGGAGTTGGTGATGGACAGGGAGGCCTGACATGCTGCAATTCATGAGGTCACAAAGAGTCGGACACGACTGAGCGACTGAACTGAACTGATACACATATAGAAGCACATAGGCTAAATTTAAGTGATTATAAATTGTGACTATATTTTCATCTAAAGTACATAAGTAGAGTGTAAGAACCTTATCATTCCCAGATATTTAGCAGACCCTTCTGCATTTATAAACTAGCTTACATATTACATTTATTGAGTTACTTTAATTTTGTATTTTTGTATAAGTATATAAAATTTTTTTGTAATAAGACTTCAATCTATAGAAAAAATATATAAACCATCAAAAAATGTCCATTCAATTATACAACTTTTACTTAACTTTTGTAATGGTTTCAGAGATATAGAAATAACTGCATAATTCTAAGCTTATGCAAATTTCTACTGGGCATGGGCCAAAGCAATTTTTCAGACATGTATAACCTCATTGCTCTTTAATATTTAAATTTATATGCAGTGAATTTGCTGCATTTCCAAGTATCAACTTCATTCATGTCAACAGTACTAGGTGCTACTTAATTTCAAATATAACAGGGTTCCTGACTGATATTCAACAAAATCCTCTACTGTAGTATTTGTCTGGTAATGTGTTCCTTATTAAAGCTTTTACATTAGATTAGTTTTCATTCTTAAACAGCATACAGTCTGAAGATATACAAAATCCAAAGTGCCTATGCCCACACAACACAAGAAGGTGAAGGGAGGGAGGGAGAAGATGTGGGTGTTGAGAGACATAATTGCAATGCTCAGGGGATGGCTATGAATGGAAAGCTATAAATAACTCAGCAGTGAGAAACAGAGACTCAACTTTAGAATGATAGTTTCTCAATGGATCCTCAGAACTTATTGAGGAGTGTCATAGATAGGTCATTTTCAAAGCCTTGAAACTGGTCAGAGATAATAAAATGAAAGGGAGGAGAGGTATACTGAAAATCAAAGAAAAATTCTATAAATCCAATTGTTTACTAGAAAAAAAGAAGCTGAAAAAAAATTGTAAGAAATAAGATTCTAAGTCAGAATGAGAATAAATCTCTAAATGTATCTAATCTAAGAAGTATGGATTGCACTTTAGATCATATAATCTCTCTTAAATATCTACATGTGTGTGGTCTTTCTAGATTACTAAAATTAATATTTCCTATTTTTTCAAATAATCATCTTTATTTATGGTCTGAATAGTCTAGAACAGTACTGTCCAACAGAGGTATAATTTAAGTTGCATTTATTATTTTAAATTTCTGGTAGATACATCAAAGAAAGCAAAAGAAACCAGTGAAATTGAGTTTAATAATGTATTTTTAAATATATATCCATTGAGTCAGTGATGCTATCCCACCATCTCATCCTCTGTCACCCCTTCTTCTTCTGCCCTCAATCTTCCCAGCATCAGAGTCTCTTCCAATAAGTCAGTTCTTCGCATGAGGTGGTCAAAATATTGGAGCTTCAGGTTCAGCATCAGTCCACCAATGAAGATTCAGGATTGATTTCCTTTCAGATTGACTGGTCTGATCTCCCTGCTGTCCAGGGGACTCTCAAGAGTCTTCTCCAGCACCACAATTTGAAAGCATCAATTCTTCAGTGCTCAGCCTTCTTTATGGTCTAACTTTCATATCTAAACATGACTATTGGAAAAACTATAGCTTTGACTACATGGATCTTTGTCACCCAAATGATTACTCTGCATTTTAATACACTGTCTAGGTTTGTCATAGCTTTTCTTCCAAGGAGCAAGTGTCTTTTAATTTCATAGCTTCAGTTACTGTCCACAGTGATTTTGAAGTTCAAGAAAAATAAATCTGTCACTGTTTCCATTTTTTCCCCATCTATTTGCCATGAAGTGATTGGATTGAATGCCAAGATCTTAGTTTTTTGAATGTTGAGTTTTAAGCCAACTTTTTTACTCTCCTTTTTCACCCTCATCAAGAGGCTTTCTAGTTCCTCTTCTGCCATAAGAGTGGCATCATCTGCATATCTGAGGTTGTTGATATTTCTCCTGGCAATCTTGATTCCAACTTGTAATTCATCCAGCCTGGCATTTTTTCATGATATACTCTGCATAGATGTTAAATAAGCAGGTGACAATATACAGTCTTGACATACTCCTTTCCCAATTTGGAACCCATCTGTCTTTCCATGTCCAGTTCTAATTGTAGCTTCTTGTCCTGCATACACGTTTCTTAGGAGACAGTAAATTGGTCTGGCATTCCCAACTCCTGAAGAATTTTCCACTGTTTGTTGTGATCCACACAGTTGAAAGTTTTAGCATAGTCAGTGAAGCAGATGTTTTTCTGGAATACTTTTGCTTTTTCTACTATCCAGAAGATTTGGCAATTTGATCTCTGGTTCCTCTGCCTTTTCTAAATCCAGATTGTTCATCTGGTTTCTCAGTTCACGTACTGCTGAATCCTAGTTTGAAGGATTTTGAGCATTACTTTGCTAGCATGTGAAGTGAGAGCAATTGAATGGTAGTATGAACATTCCTTAACATTGCCCTTCTTTGGGGTTAGAATGAAAACAGACTTTTTCCAGTCCTGTGACCACTGCTGAGCTTTACAAATTTGCTGACATAAATTGAGTGCAGCACTTTAACAGCAACATATTTTAGGATTTGAAATAGCTCAGCTGGAATTTTATCATCTCCACTAGCTTTGTTTGTAGTGATACTAACACTTTCTAGTTCCATGTGAGTGATAGTCACTCATTCTTGTCTGAATCTTTGCAACCCTATGGACTATAGCCTGTCAGACTGTCCATGGAATTCTCCAGGCAAGAATACTGGAATGGGTTGCCATTTTCTTCTCCAGGGGATCTTCCCAAACCAGGGATTGAACCCAAGTTTCCTGCATTGCAGGCAGATTCTTTACTATCTGAGCCACCAGGGAAACCCTCCTAGTTCCATGACCTAGGATCAAACCTGGGCCCCCTGCTTTGTGAGTGCAGTCTTAGCCACCGGACCACCAGGGAAGTCCCTCTTCCAATCATTCTACTTGCCTACTGTCATACATGATCAGGTCCCTGCATAACTCTCAGGGTCATCTTGTACCACTATATCTTTTTCTCACTTTTTCTCCCTGTAATATTGTGATTTATAATATGAAATACATATACTTGGTGTTCCTCTCTTTTTCTGGTACTGCTGCTGCGGTGTCACTTCAGTCGTGTCTGATTCTGTGCGACCCCATAGACGGCAGCCCACCAGGATGCCCAGTCCCTAGGATTCTCCAGGCAAGAACACTGGAGTGGGTTGCCATTTCCTTCTCCAATGCATGAAAGTGAAAAGTGAAAGTGAAGTTGCTCAGTCGTGTCCTACCCTCAGCGACCCCATGGACTGCAGCCTTCCAGGCTCCTCCATCCATGGGATTTTCCAGGCTAGAGTACTGGAGTGGGGTGCCATTGCCTTCTCCTTAAACCTTTGAAATTTCTTAAGTGAGAAGAATGATAAAAGTAGCTTTAGTTATGTTAATGAGGTGACTTTTGGAAAGACCCTAGGTCACCTAAGGATACAGGCTGGTTACCAGAGAAACCAGAGGATTAGAGAGTTTTAACTTTCAGTTCTACTCCCCTGACCTCTGGGGAGGGAAGAGGGGCTGGAGGTTGAATTAATTGCCAGTAGCCAATGATTTAATCAATTGTACTTGTGTAATGAAGTCTTCATAAAAACCCAGAAGGACAGGATTGGAGAGCTTCTGGATTGGTGAACGCTTGGAGATTTGGGGACATGACCTGCTTAGAGAAGACACAGAAGCTCTGCATCTGTTCTCCATAACTTGCGCTATGTATCCTCCCATATTCTTTGTAATAAACTGGCTTGTAATTTACTGTCTAGTAAATAAACTGGTTTCCTGAGTTCTGTGAGACCTTCTAGCAAACTAATCAAATGCAAAGATGGGGAAATAGGAAGCACCGATTAATAGCCTGTGAATAAGAAGTGCAGGTAACAGTCTGAAGTGGGGAACAGTCTGATGCTTTCTTTGGGTAGAGAGTGTCAAATTCTGGGACACACAGCTAGTGTTGGAGAATTGTTTGAAGGCATGGGGGAAAACACAAATGTTGGAATGCGTGACCAGAATCTTAGCCCCCTTCCCTCAATCAGTCTAATTCGGTGGTTCTTTCCCTTTGTTTCTTCAGTCTGGAATGGTCTTCCTTTACCTCTGATCTTTACATGTAAGATCCATCTCACCATGTAGGTTTTAGGTCAAATGTCAGCTCATCAGAGAAGACTTTCCTGACCACTATCTCTAATGTTGCTCCCTTATACCACCTTTCTAGTCAATGTCTATAGAGTCACTGCTTTATTTCCTTTGGAATATTTGTCTTTACCTATAACTATTTATCTTTCTTGTGTGATTTCCTCGCCTGTTACTTGCAATCATCTCTAAGTTTCAGGAAATCAGGGATCTTGTCTGTCCCACTCATGACATAACCCAAGGGTGAGAGAAGTTCCTGGTATAAAATAGGTACTCAATAAGAAACAGCTGTTATATAAATGAATATCTCGGCAGCATGTGAAAAAAACACCAGAATGAAGAACCTTTTCTCAGCCCATGTAAGAGAGAACCTGGTGTCATTTCCAGAAATAATTAGGGCATGATTTAAGGAGATCCATCATGCTACTATTAACTCACGCCACTGTAACAAGGATAGTAAAGGAAATAGACATCATTTTACATTACAGACAGCCGAAGCCTAACTATACTGGTTGTATTTGCAATAATTTGAGCAGGTGGATGTTATTATCTCCACTTTAAAATATCAATATGAGGCCCAGAGAGATACAATAATTGGCCCAAATCCACACAGCAAATAAATGATGAAGGTGGGATTCCAACCCTTGTGTGTTTGAGTCCGAGGTCCATGTCTTTCTTTGCATTCTAGAAATAATAGACTGTGAAGCCTTATGGGGAAGTATTTTCTTTTCTGCAAACATTATTGCTATTCATGAGCCCAAAGGGGAGTTAGTCCACAGGGTTAAGAGGAAGAGGGAAGGAAGAAGCTATATGTATAAAAAATGCAGCTGGTGGGTGTCTTTTCAAATACTCTGGTGTTTCAATAGGGCCTGTTGAATCACACATACACATAATCAGTGTAATTCCAGGAGCAAGCCCGCTTGGCTCAGCAGTTTTAATATACAGATCAATTTTGCATTACCTCCTTCTGGCTGTGAGTGCTCATAGAGGGAGGTCATAAAACATTTATTGGGCCAAGGATGCAAATTGAGCAAAGAGTGAATCTTCAGTCTGTGGACAGGTTCTTGAAAGAGACTTGTCAGATAAGTCTGTGATGAGCATTTGCTCTGCCCTACACCCTATGAAAATTTTATTTTCATTTCCTTTAAAGAATTCACCTCTTTAGGGGGAGGAAATACGCACACACACATAAACACACATACACACACACAGACATACATTTCACAATACACAGGAAAGTAGCACAATAAACTGTGGACCATTTACATTTGTAAAATAAAAATGCATGTGACATTTAGACTATTAGGAAACCAAAAGCTGAACTTGAAATAGTATGACAGAATTACGACAGAAATTCTCCAATTATATCCTATGGGTGAAACAACATCTGAAGACATCAAGGCAAAGTACAGAATGACCGTTCATTTCTACCATGAACTAGGACTCTAAGCCAAAAGTCTTCATTGTGGCACAACATCCAGATAACCAGTTAGCTAATCATTGGCATAGGGGGATTTCAAGGCCTGAATCGGAACTCGGGGAAGTGAAGCACCCAGGATTATTTCCTTACTTGCTCTTTTACATTTAATTACTCTCAGGATGGCATGAAGGCTGCTGCTGCCCATCTTAATCCACCTCAACCATTTTTCCTAATTCAGCTAACAAGAAATGAACGATGGGTCACCATATGACTGCACCAAATGCAGTCACCTTGGCACACAGAAGGCAAGAAGTAAAAGAAAAAGGCCAGAAAAGGAAGGGAAGGCAATTCAATAAACTTGGCTAGTCTAATTCCACCCTTGAAAACCCTGGGCACATGTAGGGCTTTATTTCTGGACATAACTAGAAGCTTTCCTCCACCAAGCCTCCTCACCTGCCAGTTCCAGGTAGGGGTGATTGCCTCATTTTCTAATCTCCTAGAGAATTTAGATCTGAAATACTCTTTAGAACTAATTGAGACTACCTTGTATCATCGTTCTTCGTTTTAGGAAACACCCTGAGTAACAAGGTAAGAGAGGGTGGTCACGTGGTCTTATATTATTTGCCTAATTAATGGCTGCAAAGTGTGCCACAGAGAGCAAGCGCTTAATGGATAGTTGTTAATGAGGGTGACACTTGGTGTTTGTGTCACTTTCTTAGCAGATAATTACATTTTTGATGATGGTCATATCACCCATTGTTGGATATCTCCTGCCCTGCCAGATAAAATATAGTACAAATTGGAGGAAAAGAAACAGTTAAGGAAAACTAGTTAGGTTATATATATGTAAGATCATCGCCATCCAGGCCATAAGCTTCTTGGGGATAAGAACATGGTTTTCTTTAGTCAGTATCTCTAGTAATTAACACAGTGTCTGGTCCATAGGTAGTTGCTCACTATAACTCAGACACACACACACCTTCAGAACATTTATAGAGATAAACTTTATATTTTAAGAAGGTACAGTATATATATATATATATATATAATGACTTTATGACCATCAACCATAATTTCTTTGGACACATTAATGGTTTTACATGTTTTCAAGTTGATAGTTGTTTTATTTCATTCTGCTCTATCCAATATGATTTTTATTTCTTCCCTATTTGAAAGCCTCACCTAAATGCCTACTGCCCAGATTTTCAGTTTTGCCTGAATTCAGCTTCTGTCCCATAGAGCCCCACAGGAGCAATTACCCTAGCCTACTCTTTCTCAGCAAAGACTTTAGTAAAAGAAGACTCAGGCTACCCTAATTTGTCCTCTTACTATGGAGTTCCCAAAACGCCAAAGGCAAAAGCTGATACAATGCAAAAAAAAAAAAAAAGTTTGTCCCTAATCATACCCTTTCAAATCATTTGATCAGGACACACCTAGAAAATACTGCAATTAATTGTCAGCGAAGCAACTAATTGTCACAAGCTGTCTGCTAAAGAGGAGACAAACGTATTGTCCGGGGAGTGTGCACCTCGGACCTTTCTTTGTTCTATTTTCTCAGGGTTTTCCCTTCTTTGTCTTTTAGTCACCACCATTCTGGACTCCTTTTTCCTATTGTAACTACCCAACAGTACTATAGTAATGTAAAATGTTAACAATAGAGAAAACTTGGTGAGGTGTATAATGAGAACTCTGTACGTTTTACAATTTTCACTAAATCCCTGCTCACAACTGCAGACCAAATGGAGACCTGATTGAGAAAGGACAACGGTGCTGCTCAGTCAGACTCAGGGAGACAAGCCAGCACTCTAAGGGATAATCACTGAGAGGTGAGAAGTGAGATTCACTAGGCCTTACCAGGGCTTGGGATGGAAGCAAAGTTAAATTGAACTTGAACTTAACCAGTCTCTCCCCTTCCTGTCTCCAAACTGCTTACACACCTTTGACAGGAGAGAGTCACTCCATTGAGATAATTGTATTCAAGAGAGCTGAATAATAAAATTAAATCATCTGTATTACATCCTGTAAAAGAAATGTGTCCAGAAAGAGAAAGGCTTCTCCATAAAGGTCCAAAGGATAGATGAATAATGGCAATCCTAGGGACAGGTGAAAAGAGATGGTGAAGATGGATGACCCACCTTGGAAGACAGAGGGTGAGGGCGAGTCAGAATCCTAGTTGGAGAGGAACCTGAGACAGGCAAACTGGTCCTGGAAGAATGGGCATTACGGGACATGATATCCAGGGTCTGTGCAAAAAATAAAAGAGCACTGCAATGACAGAGGACAAGAGCAGTCATCAGTCTTGGTGAGAAACTCCTTAAGTGACCTTACCTAGGATCCTATGGTTTTGGGGACCGAGAGGAAGTTTGGGTTATTTTGAGATATTTAATGAGGGGATTTTGGAAGTCTTAGAACTCTAGCAGCATTAGTAAGAAGTCATGAAATTTAGGAATAATGCTAATGGACATGTTTATTCAACTTCAAGTGAAACTGGGCTCTTTCAAGTTTCATTATATATCTGAATGAAGCTTATACACAGCAAAACCATGACAAACAAGGCTGCCTATCGGCCTAAGAGAATCCTAGATTTTTACAGACCTTGTGGAGCCCCAGTTAATCTATAATGTAAGGAGAAGGTGACTGCTGCTGCTGCTGCTGCTAAGTCGCTTCAGTCATGTCCGACTCCCTGCGACCCCATAGAAGGCAGCCCACCAGGCTCCTCCGTCCCTGGGATTCTCCAGGCAGGAATACTGGAGTGGGTTGCCATTTCCATCTCCAGTGCATGCATGCATGCTAAGTTGTCTCAGTCGTGTCTGACTCTGTGCGACCCTTTGGACAGCAGCCCACCAGGCTCCTGTATCCATAGGATTCTCCAGGCAAGAATACTGGAGTGGGCTGCCATTTCCTTCTCCAGAGAAGGTGACTAACTATGCCTTTAATTTCTTATTAGTTACAGATAGAATTTCAATAACAGCCTACAATAACAGAAGTGTTGGGTTCCTGAGGTTAGACTAAGCTATCCATGAATTTGAATTCAGGGACAAAAGAGACTCCAGAAGGACATGCAAGTGGTGGAATCTTCCCCACATGAGACATGAGAAAATGATATCCTAATGTAAAGACATTTATGGATGTGAGAGATGGACTATGAAGAAAGCTGAGCACCAAAGAATTGATGCTTTTGAACTGTGATGTTGGAGAAGACTCTTGAGAATCCCTTGGACTGTAAGGAGATCCAGCCAGTCCATTCCAGAGATCAGTTCTGGGTGTTCTTTGGAAGGAATGATGCTAAAGCTGAAACTCCAGTACTTTGGTCACCTCATGCGAAGAGTTGACTCATTGGAAAAGACTCTGATGCTGGGAGGGATTGGGGGCAGGAGGAGAAGGGGATGACAGAGGATGAGATGGCTGGATGGCATCACCGACTCGATGGACATGAGTTTGAGTGAACTCCAGGAGTTGGTGATGAACAGGGAGGCCTGGCGTGATGCAATTCATGGGGTTGCAAAGAGTTGGACACGACTGAGTGACTGAACTGAACTGAATGTGAAGACACCCTATCTTGCCAGATAGTTAGAGGCTAAACCCGGAAATGAATTAGTGAATCTTGTTTCCCTTTTAGAAGTCAAGATGTCAAAGCTGTTAAATTATAAAATGCATTTTAAAACACTGCATGTTTATTCTCCTAAAAAAATCTGAGCTTAATGCTGTTCCAATCCACAAGTTAGAATCAGCTATCTGGAGAATGTTTCTCCCTTCTTTAAGGAGCAAGAAAGGATTGACACTTGGCCTATCCCTACTGTACGCCAAAAACTTTTAAATTACCATTAGGTGACAATTAACAAAGCAGTGCCTTATAAAAGTTTTCATACAGAACTATACAGAATAAAGAGTAAACATCTTTATTTTATTCTCACTCTCCAGGATTTGCCTGCCACTGTTAACAATTCAGAGGCTATGTTCCCAGGCATTTTTCACGTGATTATAATCATAAAAACAAACATTTTTAAGACAAAGAGATTATACCCAATATTCTACTTTGCAATCTGCTTTTGGCACTTAAAACTCTCTTTACATATAGACTCCTCTGACTATATTATGGCATAGGTAATATTATATTTATTTCAAGAATGAGTAACGGTGCCTCAAAAACATTGTGTATTCTGCCCAAGTTCACACAAGCAGTAAATAGGATTCAAGCCCAAATCTATTGTTTCTCTAAGGCAAGCTACATGGAATAGAATTGATATATGTTCAGATAGCTTAACCTCCATTGTTTAGTTCAGAAATAGGCAAACTTTTTATGTAAATAGGCAGAGAGCAAACATTTGGAGACTCTGAGTGCCACATAAGGTCTCTCACATATTCTTTGCTTTTGGAGATTTTTGTTTGTTTTGTTTACAACCCTCTAAAATGTAAAGGGCATTCTTAACTTGGAGGGAGTATATAAAAACAGATCTCAGATGATGGAGATTTGGTCCAAGGGGCTGTGGTTGGCTAATTCCTGATATAATTCCAATTGCACTATTTAATAATACGGATTTTTAAAATGCCCAAATCTGCTTCCTTACCACTGAATGTATCTTTCCTTTCAGCTAGACATATGCATTCTTAAAATACAAATCAAGCTTTGGAAAGTTTGGGATCACTGACTCCATCCTTGTACATGCCACTCACCACGACATCATCCATCAGGCAGTAAGTTACAAGGCTTCACAGATTCCATTTAGGTCAAACTGAAGTGGAGATTTGATTTTCCTGAAATTAACACTTTGGGAAAATAAAAAGACAGAAAGTATAATTCCCTCACATAGAAGTAACAGTAGAAGCATACTTCAAAGTGTTCGTATTTTGCTTCTTTCTTGCCAAGAATTTGCCACCACCAGAACAGAATTCTTTATTTTCAGACGCTAATGAGCAGGCCACCAGAAGATTGGCTGCCATTTTTTATTACAATGAGGTCTTGCTGCTTCATGTTGTCAAGGCACTGCTCCTCCTTGCTCATCCTCCTACCCTTAGTAGAAAAAGGAAAATAATTTGGTGTGACATTTATCTCTATAAAAAAGCAGCAGGATGTGTTAGGAAAAAATAGGCTTTTTGGAGACAGACTTAAATTTGAATATCAATGTCTTTATTTATAGGTGGTTGATATTGGGCAAGTTATTTAAACTCTCTGGGCCACAGTCACTTTATCTCGAAACTGTATGGTTGTTAAAGGAAAGATAATTATAAATACATATATCCATAATATTAAAAACAATATAATATTATTCTATTATTACAAAGCAATAATTAAGCTGCAGATAAATATAGCAACATCATCTCAAATAACAATGCTTAGTTGGCCTATGAGACACAAAATCCAGTGTATTCTTTATATCACAAAAATTATCAGCATAATTGCTTTTATAAGTCACTAAAATTCCCAGGGAACAGGAGAAAGATTTTAGAGAATTTGTGAGATCATTCTTTGCAATCTAGTGTTAAGATATACATTTTCTTACCTAAAACCAACCAAAAGTACAAAGTATCTTATTAGAAATCTTGTTCTATTTGTTGTAATTATAATTAGAAAATACAACTTCTTCTAACTATATCTAACACATTTTTTTTTCTCCATCGACCTGAGCAAGAACAAACAATGGGAACACAATGTCTATTCTCTGATTAATAATGGATTCAGCAAAGGAAGAATACATCCTAAAAGATTAATAAGAAGCAAATATCCAGGACAAAGACAAACAGCAGAGTAGCTGTTTTGCTTAACCGCCTGTCAGTAAACATTCATGTCTGGCTTTGGTCTTTCTCAGGGCCCATGCTACCAAGCTTGGCCTTGGTCTCAAATTTCTGTCAATAGCCTAAAAGCTGTATTCAAACAAACATTCAAATGTGCTCCAGCTTTGTCACACAAACTGACACAATGGGTTTCCATTTTAATTAGGGAGGCTTCTGAAATGATTTCCATCAGAACTGTCCAGGGCGCAGTAGCAAATGATAAAGTTGAGGACTTCCTTATATATTTATATTGATGTATTCTTAAATTGTGGGGCAGCAAGGTTTCAGGGAGTCAAAAAGCAAAAGGTCAGAACATAGAATGTTTTAAGTAATGTGAAAATCATCTAAAGAACTCAAATTATTCAAACAGATCAATTCTCCTAAAAGTGAGGGTTTTCAAACCATTAGTATTTCTCAATCCATTCAGATTCATTAAAATTCCCATTTGTTGGACTTTTTCCAGAAGCAAACAAACAAAAACAAAGAGATGACTTTTAATCAGAGATGATATTTCTGAAACACTTGAGCGTCACCTCTTAGCAGACTGAGAATGTGCTCCAACCTGTCTCACAGTCTAGAGCTTTCCTCTTTTCAATCTCCTTTCTGAGGTTTCTCAGAGCAATCTTACCAAATAACAGATATTTTCCCTGACACATACACGCAACCATTTCAGTGGCTCCCCGACTACCTACCAATTTTTTGCAAGGTACCCCTCAACCCGTAATCTGGTACAATCTATTTTTTCTACTCCATTCTGCCTCTCTTCCACGTCTTGGTCATGCTTGCCATTCCCTGAGAATACAACACACATTTATGCCTCCATTCCTTTTTTTCATAGCACTTCCTTGGCAAAACTGCAAGAGTAAAATTAGTAGCATTTCAAACGAAAATAGTGTCTGCAGGAATTCTCTTCTGAGATAGTCAACTTTCACCATTTTTGCATATGCATGCAAATTTATGCCCAAGGACCAGGAGTAAATGTGACTTGAAAAAATATTAGTACATCCTTCTTTCCATCTATCAGCACCAACCTGGAACATAAATGAAATTTTAAAATAATACACTGAATACTTAGTACTATGTAACAAAGAACTCTCTTTTTTTCTCTATCCCTATGCCACCCACCTATGCCATTAAATAGAACAATTCTTAAAAATAAAGGACATCCTACCCACATACTATATAGTCTTGTGGGATACCTCCTACACACTGGAATTTTATTATTGCAATCTTGTGGTTATTAGAAATTTTGTGCTACATTCAGAAAAAAAGCTTTGACTTCAGTTGTAACTGAAAATCATTCACCTTGCTGATTATTTAGGGTAATGACAGAAATTACATGTTACTTTAGGTAAAATCTCAACATAATGAGGCTTTGTTTGGCAACTCCCAGACAATATGTGATCCCTCTATGCTCTCACAGAGGTGCACATTTACTTTTCAACAATTTTCACAATTTGTAGTTTCTATTTGTATGCCATTTTATTAATATCTTTTCCTACCCTAGAACCGTAGGCTTCATGGAGACAGTGACCACATGCTTTTTGCTCACCATAGTATGCCTAGAATAGCATAGAATCTGGCATGGAGTTAGCATTCGACAGATACTTGTTGAATGAATGAACAGCTCTTATACATTGAGAATCTCTTTATGTGTTTAGTCACTCAGTCCTGTCCATATTTTTGCAACTCTTTGGACTGTAGTTCACCAGGCTTCTCTGTCCATGGGAATATTCAGGCAAGAATACTGAAGTGGGTTGCCATTTTCTCCTCCAGAGGATCTTCCCAATCCAGAGGTCGAACATAGGTCTCCTGCATTTCGTGCAGATTCTTTACCTGCTAAGCCATCAGGGAAGCCCAAGAATCTGTTTAAATGATGGCATCTAGGTAAATCTACAGCATTAGCCTAAGAAGTAAAATGGAAGAGGGTCTTAGGCTTAAATGGGTGAAATTTTTCATTTTTACTTTAATTTTCTTGAAATTTTTATTGTATTTATTTAAAGTCTGTCTAGTATCTCCAGTATCTGTCTTACCAAAGACTCTGTTTTATGTTTTTCATTTGGCTTTTGATTACATGCTCTTTAATTTTGGTATACCTTTTGACTGGATGCTGGACACTGTGTACAAGCATTTAGGTGATATCTTTCTTCAGAAAGGATTCAGTTATCTTCTCATAGACAAAAAAGGAAGGGCCAATCATTGCTAAAGTAAAGTCTTGGTTTCACCCATTCTTAGGGCAATTACCTTTTACCTATGGGATAGCCTTTCGGGGACTCATGTGAAATTCTGGAGTTTTACCAAGAATGTTTATATGTATGTATGTATTTTTAAACATTTTAAAATAAACAAATGTGAAATAAGTATTTTTAATTGTTATGGTTGACTTCTAAATAAAGAATTATACTATAATACGACTATTGCCCATTTAAGCCTAGGATCCTCTTCCATTTTACTTCTTAGGCTAATGCTGTGGATTTACACAGGAGACATATCTTACATTAGTTCTAGAATTGAAACAGAAACAAAAGCAATTGAGATTAAAAATTTAATAGATGGCTTTAATAAGGAAATCTAAATAAAGTATGGATTTCTGTTGATAATGTATCAATATTGGTTCAGGAATTGTAACCAGTGTACCACACTAATGTAGCATGTTAACTGGAAACTGGGTAAAGGGAATATGAAAATTCTCGTAATTGTCTTCCTAACTCCTCTGTTAATCTAAAGCCATTCTAAAAAAATTTTTTAAGAAAATGGCAGGCAGAAGGGAGAAAAAAATGAAACAAAAATTAAAATTCTCTTCAAAGGGCGTAAGTACTGCTAACTTTTTATCAGAAACAATGAGAGCAAACAGCAACAACAACAAAAACCCGTTTCTTGAAAACAATTTGAAACTTAAAGAAAAGAAACCCGCCCATCTAGAATTCACTACATCAGCAAATATGTGCTTCACAAATGAAGGCAAAAATAAACATATTTTAGACAATAAAATGTCTAAAATAAATCTGAGATGCATCTTTTTAAGATGCATACACTGAAATTAAAAAGGAAAGGAAATTTTTCAAGTATAAGAAAAATCCTAGAGAAATTTTGATAATATACATATATATGAATGATGTCAGAAAGATCAAGATTACTGAAGAAATATCTTTTAAAAAATATAATTTTAAAGGGAATACAATATGATTTTAAAGGAAATATAGTTTTAAAATATAATTTTAAAGGGAATACACGCCCAGATATTAAGATTTCTACTGTAACTATAGTAAAACTAACACATTGCAGTAATGGTACAAGGTTAACAGGAAAGAGAGTCCAGAATCCTGCTAACACAGTCACTTGCTTTTCCACAAACATGCTGTGGGTGAAACAGTGTTCATTTTAAATCTGCTGCTAGAACAACTGGAATAATGAGAAAAAATTAAGCATGTAGAAGAAAACAAAAGAGAGTATATCCATACCCATGAGTCAAAGATTTCTCAAAGAGGAAAATGTTCTCTAACAATTAACAAAATGCTGATAAATTAAATTGCATTAAAATTAAAAGGTTTTGCCACTCAAAGACACCATTAAGAGAATGAAACTGCAAGCCTTAATAGGATAAAGATATGTGCTGAATAATAATAAAGATATTATTCACATATGAATAATAGGTGAGTATTAAAGATGTGTACTGAGAACTACTATACATTAGTAAGAAAAGACTTCTACAAAGCAATAAGGAAAAAAGATGAACAGGTAATTCAACAAGGATATCAACATAACCAATAAGCATATGAAAAGGTACTTTAAATCATTATTATTCAGGAAAATGTGAATGAAAATCTCTATGAAGTACCATCGAATCCACTAGAAGAGCTATATTTCTTTTTTTAAGTAATGACAATGACCTCACCAAATATGAAAAGAATGTGGAGTTCTGGTACTATCATCCTACTGGGAGCGTGACTTAGTCTAAACGCTCTAGAAAACTGTCAGGATTTGTTTACTAAACTTAACTTTACTGAAGTTAAGTTAATGTGTTAACTTTAGTAAAGTTAACATGCACATTATTTCAATTATAATTAGTTATAATCAAGTAATCCCACCCTAGGTATAAAACAAGCAGGAATCAGTTTATATGTGCACCAAGAATGTTCATAGAAGCTTCATCTGTACTAGCTGAAATTAGAAATGACCCAACAGTATTGTCCCTAAACAAGTAGTGCCCTATCTAGCAATGCCTCAAGAAGCCTCATGCTTTGGAGTGTCATTGTTAAAACTTTCATCTCTTTCTAGTGGGCAGGATGAGCTGGAGTTGGAAATGCCACCCATGTGGTGTGTCTGAGCCCAGACTAGGACTCACATGGGTGCTGGTCCTATTTTCTCCCTCTAGGTACCTTCCAACCCTCTATGCCACTCATGAGGTTGACTAGTCGCTCCAAGGAGATCAAGGTGTGTCTGAGCCCAGACTAGGACTCACATGGGTGCTGGTCCTATTTTCTCCCTCTAGGTACCTTCCAACCCTCTATGCCACTCATGAGGTTGACTAGTCGCTCCAAGGAGATCAAGGTGTGTCTGAGCCCAGACTAGGACTCACATGGGTGCTGGTCCTATTTTCTCCCTCTAGGTACCTTCCAACCCTCT
Organism: Bos javanicus; assembly: GCF_032452875.1. Classification (NCBI taxonomy): domain Eukaryota; kingdom Metazoa; phylum Chordata; class Mammalia; order Artiodactyla; family Bovidae; genus Bos; species Bos javanicus. Next base: position 20,481,280 of record NC_083875.1, read on the forward strand.
ATGCCACTCATGAGGTTGACTAGTCGCTCCAAGGAGATCAAGAACTTCTTGGCTGGCAAATGCTGGATTTGTTGTTGTTTTATTGTGTCAAATGAGACTGAGTCACCAGAATAGTACTAATACACTAATTTTGGGTGACACATGATAGATTCCAGCTCCGGGCTACCAATAGTCTGCTCTCAACCCTTGAACTTGAGTCACCTTTGTATGTTCGCGCACCAGCTCTTACCTCAGTGCCACCTCTAAGCTATTATACTTTGCAGTGATGGGTTTTGCAGCACACATTCCACCCGGAACACATAGTAGAACCTCTCCACAGAACGTAAATGACATCTCAGCCAGTCCTCTAGGACTAGTCATGCCTATGTCCTCCATAGGCCATCCAGGCTGATACTATGTAATGCTCACTGGTCCCCTCGATCTGTATCTCTTCTTGCTTCAACAGGTGGGACAACATAATGCTTCCCTGGATGGGTCTTGAGATGTACTGAACAAGGCAAAGACATCCTTCATGTACGTGAGACCACACTGTTCGCTCTACTGACAGATTCCTAGCCTCTCTTTCCCAATGGTGAGAGGAGGCAGAAGGCATTGAAAGATACCACATTCTAAGACTTTAGTGATCACGGTCAAAAGAGTTCAAGGTAAGACACAGTTATAAGATGTGTTGATTTACGTTTATCTTGCTGCTAAGTCACTTCAGTCGTGTCCAACTCTGTGCGACCCCATAGATGGCAGCCCACCAGGCTCCCCCGTCCCTGGGATTCTCCAGGCAAGAACACTGGAGTGGGTTGCCATTTCCTTCTCCAATGCGTGGAAGTGAAGTCGCTCAGTTGTGTCCGACTCTTAGTGACCCCATGGACTGCAGCCCGCCAGGCTCCTCCATCCATGGGATTTTCCAGGCAAGAGTACTGGAGTGGGGTGCCATTGCCTTCTCCATGTGTTTATCTTATAAAACGATAAATGGTAAATTTAACATGACTAGAAAACGAATTATTGTCAACTGTTTTCTACATATTATGGATAAGACTTACATTTGTGATCATAATCAACAAAGTGAAGTTACATTCTTTGAGTCATTGGAAGCCGGTATTCACAGATGGCACAGTGGATGATGCAAAATCATGAGTAATGAGGTAACCAGCATTTAATAAAAGCTACTAGGGTAATGCAAAAGCAAGAAGATCTATATTGCTTCAATACGAACAGGTCTGAAGAGCCAAGACATAATGGATAGTAACAGTGCTGTTATCTTTTCCTTATGTCATGAATAAGGATACTACTAGCCAGGAATAGGAAATTTGATGATAAAGAACATGAAGATACAGTTCCTAGGCCTGAACATTATGAGGAATCTTTATGTCTACTGCTTGAACAATAGACAGGTAAGTACCTCTTCTCTATTTATGATTTCAAACATTTATTGGTAAATCATCCTATGCATATGGGCCCACAAATTTGTAATTAGTTTTTAACTGAATCATTTATACAGGCAAAAAACAAACATTTTCCAGAATTCTTCATACCTTAGGGGTGGCCCAGCAAACCTAATACCTTCAAAAGTAAAATTAATAAATATTGATTAGTATAGTCACACAATGAATAGTATGAAGACTATTTTCAGTGAGAATGAATATACTAAAACTAAATGTAATGACGTGGGTGAATCTCATGGATGAAAAAGCAAAGATATAAAAGAACATATACTGTATAATTCCACATGCGTAAGTTTCCAAAACTAACCTATGATGGTGCAACTATCAAGATAATAGTAACCCATGGGTATGGATGTGTGTGCACATGTGTGTGTGTGTGTGTGTGTGTGTGCATGACAGAGTAGTCATTAACTAGAAGAGGGTTTGAAACTTAAAAAATTATTGCAAGCAAACAAAGTTGGTTGAATGGACTGATATTCTTTTCTCTATCCTTAAAAGGCCATTTCACTGTCTTAAAAAATATTCTAGGCCATCTCCTTATTTTGTTTTTGTCCTACAGAAGACATGTAAAGGTAACTCACAAAAATATTTTTCAGTGTTTTCAAGTTGTGTGAGAGAAGACTTCATGCACTGATCAGCTCTTCCAGAGATAGTATAGTTACTGTATGCTTGTTGAAAGATACATTATGAAAAACACAGAGATTAACTTTCTGCAGTCTCTCATGCTACATTATGTTGAGATCATATATTTGAATCTCTAAGTGGCTTGATTCTCCAGTGATAGTCTATGATCTAACAATCTCCTTTATGAGAAAGTACTAACCTTTTGGAACTCTCCTAGGCTGTTGGTGGGAATATAGATTAGTGCAGCCATTATGAAAAACACTGTGGAAATTCCTTAACAAACTAAAAGTAGAGCTACAATACAATCCAGCAATCCCACTCCCAGGCATATATCCAGAAGAGACAAAAACTCTAATTCAAAATGATGCATGCACACCAATGTTCATAGCAGCACTTTTTACAATAGCCAAGACATGCAAGCAACCTAACTATCAACAGATGAATGGATAAAGAAGATACAGTATATATACCCTATGGAATATTACTCAGCCATAAAAAGAATGAAATATTTCCATTTACAATAACATGGATAGACTTAGAGATTATCATACTAAGTGAAGTAAGCCAGACAATGACAAATGTTATATATCACTTATGTGTGGAATATAAAAAATAATACAAGTGAACTTACAAAACAGAAATGGACTCACAGACATAGAAAAGAAATTTATGATTACCAAAGCAGAAAGTGGTAGGGAGAGGGATAAATTAGGATTAGGGATTAACAGATATATATTCCTAAATATAAAATAGAGAACAAAGATTTACTATATAACACAGGAAATTATGGGGAAGGAAATGGCAATCCATTCCAGTATTCTTGCCTGGAGAATCCCAGGAGCTTGGTGGGCTACAGTCCATGGGGTCACAAAAAACTGGACATGACTGAGCACACATGCATACACAGGGATCTATAGTCAATATTTTGTAATAACTTACAGTGGTAAAAAAAATCTTGTACAAAATATTTGTAACTGAACCAATTTTCTGTGCACTGGAAACATGCAATATTGTAAATCAACTGTAGTTCCATAAAAAAAATTTTAATTACTAACTTTCTACCTCTCTCTACCATTGCCAGTTTAAAAACTGGCAGGGGGTGGGGGGGTGGTGGAACAGAAAATAGAGAAGGAAATGCTGAAACACTAACACTGGAAACATTCTAGTGGTTCAGTCACCTACATTGCTAATTTTTCACCTCAAACTAATTATAATCTGTAAACATGCCTACTGGTATAACATTGTTTAGAATTATGCATTTTTTACTTAATTATCTTAAAAACATAAACATTTTAAATCAATTGCAGTATTTGCAACTGCTAAAGTGAAACCTTTAAGTCTTCTGCAATAAAACCCCCATTTTCTACTACTTATCAGTCAAGATAAAATTGTCCTTCCGGGGACTCAATCAACTCCATGTTGGCCTCAGGCTCAGGGCAAATATTTGGCAAAATTAAAGCAAGACAAAGTCCTCTAAGTACAAATATATTGCTTAAAAAGCAATTGAGGACATTATGAAGTTACAGAAAACCTAAAAATCAATTGGATTTTAAGAGATAAAAACTTTCCAGTTGTTCAATTCAGGATAAGGAATAGTCTCTTGGGAATTTCTGGGCAGAAAAAAATATGTTTTCTAAAGAGTACCATAAAGTACAACTTAAAAATGCAATTAGAAGTTTCCAGAGCCTATCTGTAGTTTATTTAAAGCTTCCAAACTTGCCCTCCACTTCTTTGATATTCACGAACATAATATTAATAAATACATAACAGGGCCATAAGACGCCTCAAAGACCCATGTTGCCTCTGAAGCACTAGGAGGATTTGGGCAGCAGGTGCAAGCTGACTGCAGTGCTCTGGGCCAGGCTTAACCACTTCAGTTGGAAAGGCAATCTCAGCTGGCTACTGTTGAATTGTCAGTACCTCTCAGCCCGAATCAATCAGAATGGTCCTACTGTTTCTTAGAAGGAAATATTTCTGCTTGGGCCATTTGACTTTTTTTCTGGCATACAACTGAAAGAGATATATTTAAAAAGCTAGAGATGTGATTGTTACTGGGTTTAATATAAACAAAACGTATTGGGGCTGCATTGTTGTCTAAAGTAAGTACATGAAATGGCCCTGGCTGGTTCTTCTGAAGTGGATCCAAATCCCCTGTTACCTGCAAGCTTGAAATCATAATCAACTTTGTTTAAACTTACTGGAACTCAGTCTACCCATCTGTAAAGTGAGAAGAATTATAATTAACTCAACAGAGATTTAGAGATTGGAACTTAATCAGGATAGTACACATTTAAAATTTAGCACATTATCAGCCACACAGTAGGTGCTAGAAATTATCAAAGTGTGATTTAAATGATTATGTCTATATTTATGTATGTGCACATTTAATTAACTCTCTTAATCAGATTTTAATTACCTTAAAGTTATAGTGTTCTATTTATCTTTATCAGTGGCAGTTTGATTAGGTTTTTCCAATAATCTGGACCACTTCTTTCCACTTATTTCCCTTCCAATTAACTTCAATTTGAGTACTGAACATCTCATTAATATCACCATCATTAGATAGATCTGTGATAATATGGAAAAGAAGCTCTCAACTCTAGTCTGCCACTAAAATTTAATTAGATGATATGTATGAAGGTGCTTCACACTGTGAATTATATATATTTTAAATATTCTTGTGGGGATGGTTGGTTTCTGAAAATGGAGGGCATGTCTAGCAGAATTCAACCAAGGTTTTCTGTAAAAAGCTAAATATAAGTGTTAAGGTTCTGATGGTCCCTAATGGGCTTCCCCAGTGACTCAGCCGTAAAGCATCTGCTGGCAATGCAGCAGATATGGGTTCGATCCTTGGGTTGGGAAGATCCCCTGGAAGAGGAAATGGCACCCACTTCAATATTCTGTCCATAGGATTTTCCTGTCATTATTCTTGCCAGGAAAATGCTATGGACAGAGGACCCTGGCCTGGGGTCGCAAAGAGTCGGACACAACTGAGCATGACATGGATTGTCGTTATCACAATTATTCAACTCTGACTTGCAGAATGAAAGCAGCCATCAACAATATGTTAATAATAGCTGAGGTTTTTTTTTTTTCCCCCAATAAAACTTCATTTACAAAAACAAGCATTGGGCAGGATATGTCCCATGAGTCATAGTTTGCAAAACCCTGTCCAACCCTCTTACTGAAGACAAACAAAATAATTAGGTTGCCCCTATCTCCCTCCAAAATTTCTAGAAAAAACATTAAAGGGAGTGGGTCAAACATTAAAGGGAGGAAGTCAAAGAACATTACAGCTGAGCCCTGATTCTGTGCTGGAGATTTTACACATTGACTGACAGAAGCTGAAAGGTAGAACTTTGCTTTGAGTGGACTCACTGAGCAGAGGGTAGCATATAGTACCCACCAAGACAGGAAATTTGGGCAAGTCATCATTCCTCTGGGTTGGGGTCTGGAGGTTCTCCACCCTGACAGTAAGTGACTGGACTATATTTCTCATGTTCCAGAAAAAACTCAAGCCTTGGCCCCAGCAAGGAGCCTAAGAGAAGAGAAAAATACATCCACTATAGTTGCTATCCACATTTGCTCTCCAGAGCTACTTTCTACCCTTATCTTCCCTGCTCTTTGCAGTATCACTGACCCATAACAAACTGCATTGTCCAGACTTCCTTGTTCTCTGGCTTCTGGTTGGTTTTGGACAAAGGGAAACAGGGGCAGAAGATCAGAGGGTGGGAGGACAGAGACATTAGGACACTGCCTTCCCCACCCCCATTCCTGCTTTGGGGCTGCAGTTCTGGCAATGGCTGCCTCCACCCACAAGTGAAGGCCTTCAGTTGGCCTCCCTCCACTGAACCAGCCTGTGTCCCTACAAACTCAGACTAGGGGACTCAACACCCTTTGTTGGTTTTCTAGGCCACAATGCTTTGTGAATAGTCCTCAGTCTTTTCGAGGGAACACTGTTTTTGCTGTGGCCCTGACCATTCTATCTTCTCTGGAAAACAAATGCTATTTCAGGCCTCAAATTATGTCAGAAAGTAATTTTTGAATATAATGCCCAACAAAGAAAGAGAATGAGACACATAAGACAAAATGAGTCAGATCAGGAGGAACAATAGAAAACCAAAAGAGACAACTGGGAATCCAGATGCTGGAATCAGCAGGTATAGACAATAAAATAACCATTCTCACTACATTCATGGAGATTTAACCTCAGAAATGCAGGGAGGTGTGATGAGCAAGGAAAATGGTACATATGTGGTAAATTTAAATGAGCACTGATTATAGAAACTAAAATTAAAAGTCTCTTGTGGGACTTAATATATAGAAAAATAATTAAAATACATAAAATAATAGCATATAAATTGGGAAAAAGTAATTGAATATTAAAGTGTGCTAAAATCTTCATTTTCTGAAAGATAAAGATAATTATCTTTTTTTCAGGTAAAGATAATTATTAACCCTTGATAAATTATCAGTGCATAAATGGAAGCACTTAAAATTTTGGCAGTTAAAAAATTTATAACTTCTAAGCTCTTAAATATTTGTGTGTGTATGTGTATGTGTGTGTGTGTGTGTGTGTGCGTGCAACAACAAAGAAAACATGAGAATATAGAACAGGCAAAACAATTACTAATCACATAAGAATATAATCAATTTAAAACCAAATATTTTGGTAATTTCATTAAATGTAAACTAACTACACACAGGTTTGAAAGCACTGACTGTTATACCGGTTTTTAAAAAATAATAACTAATCCTAGCCCTTTATAATATACACATTTGAAGTTGACATTTACAAAAATCTTGAATGTAAAATGATTTTTGAAAACTCAATCAAACAAATTTCTTCCAAAGTTCAAATGCAACTATAGTAATATTAAAGGATGAACCTGGAACCTATTATACAGACTGAAATAAATCAGAGAGAGAAAGACAAATATTGTATATTAATGCAAATATATGGAATTTAGAAAGATGGTACCGACAGTCCTACATGAAGGGAAGCAAAGGAGACATAGACATAAAGAACAGACTTTTGGACTCAGTGGGAGAAGGCAAGGATGGGATGATTTGAGAGAATAGCATTGAGACATACACAGTACCATATGTAAAACAGATGACCAGTGTGAGTTCAAGGTACGAAGCAAAGAAAACAAATCTTAAGGTAAGAAAAATGATTAGAGAAATGGTCTGAACCAATAAAAAATGTTAAATTCAACAAAAATATGTATTTACAAACACCAATACTTTTGACCTAGCAATTCTACACCTAAGAATGCATTCTACAGCTGTGCTTCCCCAAGCGTGGACCCCAGATTGGCAGCATCAGCATCATCTGGGGCAAATGATAGGATTCAAATCTCCATCAAGACCCTCTGAAACAGAAACTCTATGGTTGGGTCCCAGAATCTGGGTTTTAACAAGGCCAGTGAATAATTCTGAAGTGTGCTAAAGTTTGAGAAGCAGTTTCACAGAGAAGTGAGATTATATGCATCAGGAAACATGCATTATTATTTTCATAATTGCATAATTTGCTATAGCAAAAAACAAAATGGAAACAATTCAATTCAACAACATGTCTAACATAGTAGAATGAAAAAATAATTTATTGGTTTTCATTAAATACAATATTACATAGAAATAAAAATGAGTAAACCACAACCACATGCAAAATGCAGATAAATCTTAAAAATACAGTTAATGATTTGAGAAAAGTGGGTATGCATATAAACAGAAAAGAGGGAAATAATAAAATAGACACAATAAATATACAATGTGCAATCCTGAATATATAAATTCAAGAACAGGCAAAAATAGTCTAAATTGCCTAGGGGGGATGTGTGGCAGGCAGATTCCTAAGGTAGCCCCCATAATTCACAGCTCCTGAGATTCCCACTCTTGTGTGATTCCCATCTCTGGAATCTAGGCTAAACTTGTGACTCTCTATTAACCAAAAGGATACAGCAAAAGCAATGAGATGTACTCAATTATGTATATATGATTATGTTACATAAGACTAACGTCTGTCCTTCTAGAGTCTCTTTTCCTTTCAAGTTTTGATGAAGCAGGTTGCCATGTTGGGGGACCCATGCAGCAAGGATTTACAGTTGAATTCTTGCAAGTGTTCCTAGCTGACAGCAATAAGATGAAGCTCTTATTCCTACTGGAAGGACGTGAATTTCATCACAACCCAAGTGAGCTTGGAAGTAAATCTTTGTGGAGTCAAACTTTCAGATGAGATCCCCACTTGAACCAGCATCTTGACGGGAGCCTTGCAAAGGACCTGGTTAAGCCACATCTGGAAGTTCTTGACTTCCAGAAACTATGAGTTTAAATATGAATGTTGTTTTAAGACACAAAATCTGTTGTAATATATTATACAACAACAGGAAACTAATACTGGAGGTGTCCTAACTCCAGTTCCCTAGCATCAGAACTTGAGACAGAGATTCTTGTTCAAGGATTCATTATTGGACAAGTGCTGTCAGGAGAAGGGGAATAAAGGAAGCAGGATAAGGTAGGGGAAAGAAGCCTGCAAGAACAAGGTCTCAGCTAGAAAGTAGCATCAGTCAATCCCAAAGTGATATCCCAGAGCATCACACAATTAGAACCTTGAGTTCCAGGGTTGCCCTTGGGGGCCATACTGCCAGTCAGTCGGTCCTGGGGCTGCACAGAAGAGACACAGTTTCCCAGGTAGCAGTTCCCATCTGGCCCAGGGCAGTTCTCCAAATAAGTGGGCAGCTGTGAATTCTTGCCATGCAAAACTCACAGGATCTGCTAAAGGAGATGTGAGAGGTAGGGTAGAGAACAAACAGCATCCACTACAGACCGCATGATTGATACGAAATTTAAAGGAAAGTTAGGAAGTGGATAGCATAAATGTCACCAAAGTTGGGACAAATAATATAGAGATTTTTCTGGGATTCTGGCAATGTTCTGTTTCTTAACCTAGGTGGTAGTGACATGGATATAATGTTTGCACCCATATTATTTATTTTATGCATTCTTCCATATGTCCATTACATTCATAATAAAATCGACTTTTATAAATTGTGATTGGGTACAAATAGAATCTCTAAGCTAAGGAAATTTGGGGGATATCTGAGAATTTCATATACCTCTGATACAGTGTTCTCTTATATTGCATCGTCTGTGGCACATCTGATACATTTAAAATTTTTTCTACCCGCATTCTTTCCAGGACAAGAATTCAGTAATGTTGTCACAATAACTATCAGGGAAACAAAGTAGAGATCATATCCTATTTCAGAGGATGGAGAACTGGATGTAAAGATGCACCAAATATAAACATTAATTAGAAAACAAAAGATAATTCATGATCATGCAAACTGCTGAACAAGGACAGATGAATGAAATTGCTGGCACTCATCAAAAAGGTTTTTTGGGGAAGTTATTCTTTACATCTTATTTTAATTCTCTAATAATAAAATGGGAGAAAGCAGAGAAATAAAAATTAGACAAAATAAAGCTGAAGTTTTCAGCTGGAAGTTCTTCACAAAATAAAATTTAAATCACAAATCCCAGTCTTCATATTAAAAATGAAAAATATCACACAGGATCCAGAGAAAGCCTCTCAGGTCACTTTAGGTTGAAATTCTTAGTCGTTTCCTACTATTCCTCACAGTTTTCCAAATAGTACGATGGAACCCCACGAGACAGATTCTAATGTGATGACCAGCCATAATCCGATAGTCCCTGGAAAATTCTGAGTAGTTACCATCAATTATAGGCAGATAATTATCTCTCAGTGACTTTCATAAACCATGATTTTTCTCCAAACACAGAAAAGGAATTAAAATGGTAAAAGATAAGGAATATCTAAGATAATGAATATATGAAAAAGCTTCAACATACACAGCAAATAATCAAGGAGATTTTGCATCCTTATAATTTTTTCAACTGGATCATCAGGTTAGAATGAGTAGATAAAACAGAAAAAATATTTCAAATGAGAGAAAAAAATAAAGAATATTAGAGGTAGTCAGTTCTCATAGAAAGATTCCAAACTTGGAATCAGACAGTACATCTTGGGACACATAAGAGTTGAGCCAGTGTAGACAAGTTACCTCTTACATCTCTTTTATGGAACCACCATCCATCAAATAAAATTATCTGTATTTTATGGAACCACCATCCATTTTCTGAACTCTTCTAGTCTATAAAAGCCAAAGGCATTTTTGTAGATTTCCTGAATTCACTTTTAGTTTATAATTTGAAAAGAAAACAGATTTTTCTAAACTTGTAAGTCTTACTTCAAACTATTTTAAATGAGAATACTAAACAACAACAACAAAATTAATTGTGAAGCTAAGTCAAAAATTAAGTTTATGGACAGCACTAGCTTTTCACCCAAAGGCATCAACCACAATATTGAAAGCATGGGGAAAATATTTCTACTTCAGAATATAGTGAAATTATTCCAAACCACAACCCAGGACAAAATGCTATAGGAAAAGATAACTCTCCCAGGTAAAAACTTTTTTCTTCTCCCCTAACTGGATCATGAATCAGTTTTAGCCTCTGGTGTTCTACTCCATTGAGCCCAGAACATCCAGCAGCTTCCGAAATCTGCCAAACCATCAAGCACAGCAGACAATTCCCTTTAAGCCGATTCAAGTGCCAAAAAGTAGTGGGCTAGAACCTTTCCCCAAATCTGGAGTTCAATGATGTGAAGGTCTAATTTTTCTTAAGAAAAATAATTCAGACTCTATACTACTTTTGCAGGGTTCAGTTAAGATATATTTTTAATTTAGGTACTTTTTATTCTTTTATTTCTAGGTGAATATAGAACATACTGTTGAAATTCTGATGGTGACATTTTTGTTCTTCGCTTTCTAATTTCCCTTCAATTTTATACTTGTAAACCAGTTTCTCTGTTTTATTTGAACAAGGTATCAGGAAATAGAAAAGAAGTAAAAAGGTGATAGTCTAAAGAGTTTAAAATAAGAAAAATGTCAAATTAGGTGTAGTGCTAGGCAGTAGTTATCAAATACCCAGTGATTATACATCACACTAGTGATACACTACCTATACACATTGTGTGTGTGTGTGTGTGTGTGAGTATATATATACTCATACATACAAAGAGACAGAAGGATAAAGAGAGAACTCAATATTCATGGAAGGAATAGTGGATTTAGTGGAATTCAAATAATAATATAGAAATATAAATGCAGTATGGTTCTAATAGAATATCATACCATAGAGGAGGGATGGTCATTAGCTGAATGGGAAGTGTAACCCTAAGAGAGATTAGAACTCACTCTATACCCAGCTAAGAAAAAGAAAAAAAATGCTACAAGCCACGCATGGAATAATCAACATTTTTTGGCTGATATATAAGGATTGCTGTTATCTATTATCACCATTTCCTTTTATAGTGGATATCTAACATCAAAATTGAGATAAAACATCTCAAATTTTTATAAAAACTGAATTTAAATTTATGGAGAACATACCACATTGCTTTTATTTTTCTAATATCTTGGCTGACCAGAAACGTCAGACTCTCATCTTTGAGTTATCATCTTATTTTGGAAACAACCGTCATTAACTATATGAGATATAAGGTCTTGAATATAAGAGTTAATCAGTGACTTCCCTAGTGGTCCAGTGGTTAAGAATCCACCTGCCAATACAGGAGACACAGTTTCAATTCACGGTCCTGGAAGACACATGCCATGGGGCAACTAAGCCCATGCGCCTCAGCTACTGAGCCCACGTTCTAGAGCCCATGCTCTTCAACAAGAGAAGCCACCACGCCCTGGGGGATGAGTGAAACAGATGAAGGGGATTAAGAGGTACAAACTTCCAGTTATGAAGTAAATAAGTCACGGAGATATAATGTACAGCCCAGGGAATAGAGTCAACAACATTGTAATAACTTTGTATGGTGACAGACGGTCACCAAAGTTACCACAGTGGTCATTTTGTAATGATAAAATATCAAATTACTGTGCCATAACCTCAAACTCGGAGAAGGCAATGGCACCCCACTCCAGTGCTCTTGCCTGGAAAATCCCACGGACTGAGGAGTCTGGTAGGCTGCAGTCCATGGGGTCGCTAAGAGTCGGACACGACTGAGCGACTACACTTTCACTTTTCACTTTCATGCATTGGAGAAGGAAATGGCAACCCACTCCAGTGTTCTTGCCTGGAGAATCCCAGGGACGGGGGAGCCTGGTGGGCTGCCATCTATGGGGTTGCACAGAGTCGGACACGACTGAAGCGACTTAGCAGCAGCAACCTCAAACTAATATACTATTGTAAGCCAATTACATGTCAATTAAAATATTAAATAGATACAAATAACCAAATAATTAAAACATTTCATGCATTAAATAAGTTTCTGTTTAAATTTATCTTGGAAAGTGTAAAAATCAAATATAAGATGAATCTTATTTCCTGCTGTTTTTCTTTCCTTTTCTGCCAACAAAAAATGTCAAATCTCAAACAAAAAAAAAAAGAAAAGAGAAGCCTGAGCACCACAACAAAGCAGGCCCCCACCCACCCACAGCCACAACTAATGAAAGCCTGCAGGTAGCAATGAAGACTTATTGTTGCCAAAAATAAATAAATTATTTTGTTTTTAAGAGAAGAGCTAATCATGCCAGCTGAGATTCAAGAACTCATCTGTGAAAAAGTCCTTCTGTTTCAAATACATGGCCGCACTGAAATGTATCAATAGATTAGAATTTTAGAGGTATAGAGAATTTAGACTTCCCTATGAAAAGATTTATTTTATGCTTGTCATATGCCATTTTTAATTATTAGTAAGTTTCTAATCAGATAGTTACTTAGTTAGTATGCTCAAATTTTATTTTATATATGCCCAGTTTTCTAGAAGGGTAAACTAGGTTAAAATGGTCAAAGTCCATGAAAAAAGTACTGGGGAAATCTAAGAGTGCATTGACATGTGTAAGATACGTATAATCTTCAAGTCAGTTTTGAATGAAATCCACTCAACAGTGCAGTTTCTTTCAACACTAATGATACAGATAAAGTAGTGTGTCCTTTCGGTCATGTCTGACTCTTTGCTACTCTATCGGCTAGAGCCCTCCAGACTCCTCTATTCATGGGATTCTCCAGGCAAGAATGCTGGAGTGGATAGCCACGCCCTTCTTCAGGAGTTCTTCCCAACCCAGGGATCGAACCTGCATCTCCTGCATTGGCAGATGGGTTCTTCACCACTAGTATCATCTGGGGAGCCCAGATAAAGTGTAGCCGTGACTAAATGACTTAATATTCAAGGTGCCATTTTGGCAACCAATATTAACTACAACACATGGCAAAGCAAATGAAAATTATTTGGTTGTCTTTGAAGAAAATTGTTGTTAAAAAGCCCTGACTTTTTCAATAAAATGTTATTTCTGCTTTATACTATGAATGAAAGTACTAATGAAAGTTATGAAATTCTCTCCTTCATTATATAAAGAAAACAATCATCATAACAGTTAATATTTACAGAACTTTTGCTATGTGCTTGGCAAGGTATAAGATACCTTGCCTGCATTTTACAATGTAATCCTCACAATTATTATAAGGTAAGTAATACTGTCTCCATCTTATACATGATGAAACCGAAGATCAGAGCAGTTAAGCAGCTTGCCCAAAGCATTCCATATGTCTTCATTTTTTGCTTTATATAATTATTTCATTTATTTGACAAATATTTATTGACCACCTAGTAAGTATAAGGCCTTGCATTGCTGTGGGTATTTCTAACAGCGTTTAAGGAAGTATCTGCCCAAACTAGATAATCTGTTCCTCTGCAGACCACCTGCCTCCACTCCCATTAGCAACTGAAGCATAGGGATATTCATAAATTTTCAAAGAAATGACATTCTCTCTGAAATTTCACTCCCAAGTCAAACTGCTAACTATATAGAGAAGTAAATTTGTAGGAACTGTGGGAAGCTTGACCTAACAGAAACAAATCCTTCTGATCTGACATTGAGAAGCCATAAGGACCACAAAGCAACAAAATTACTTTTGTGCAGCATTTGCGCTGAATGTCATTTCTTAAATCCGACCCCTATCTCCCTTCATATGATCTTCAATTTGTTTTTAAGTTTAAAATGTTTTCATATGCTTGATTTAGAAGGAAACATATTTGTCACATCTAAATCTACCAAATGCTCATCTAAACCAATGTGAATCATCAACTTACATTCATCATTATTTTATCCAGAAATGTACCTTTCCTCTCACCACACATATATATGGGAAATAAACCTTTTTCAGTTCTTCTTGGGTGGCATTGGGTTTGACCCCCGTCTTAAAATATTCTTAGTGATATGATAAAGACTGAGCACAATTTGGCATTTGCAAATATGCCCAGCAGACAATGAGAGAAAAAACTTATGTCTGAGAGCAACAACTGTATAAATTTATCTCTTTGTTGATTACCAGCAACTGTTGCAGTGACCTTTTTATAACTGCAAATAATCAACCTTCATTTCAAGAGAGTAGCTTTGGTACTTCAGATTTCCCTGATAAGTTGCCATTTATTTGAAATTGCCCTTAAAGTTATTCTTCTGTAAAAATAGTAATAAAGTGAAACTTTCCAGAACGCTCAGTGAGAGGCAGAGGATCGGCAGCTGCCCGAGCTGTGCACAGCAGCACGCTCCTTCCAGGTCCCCCACACCGGCATCGGCCTGCTCACCAGCTGTAGAAAATGGTTAAAGAAACCACTTTACTATGATGTTTTGGGGGTCAAACCCAATGCCACCCAAGAAGAATTGAAAAGGCTTACAGGAACTTGGCCTTGAAGTACCACCCTGATAAGAATCCAAATGAAGGCTAGAAGTTTAAACAATTTCTCAAGCTTACGAAGTGCTCTCTGATGCAAAGAAAAGGGAATTATATGACAAAGGAGGAGAACAGGCAATTAAAGACGGTGGAGCAGTCATTAGTTTTGGCTCCCCCATGGACATCTTTGATATGTTTTTCGGAGCAGGAGGAAGGAGGCAGAGAGAGAGGAGAGGTAAAAACCTTGTGCGTCAACTTACAGTAACCTTAGAAGATTTTATATAATGGTGCAACAGAAAACTAGCTCTGCAAAAGAATGTGATTTGTGACAAATATGAAGGCCGAAGTGGTAAGAAAGGAGCAGTAGAATGCTGTCCAATTACCAAGGTACTGGAATGCAAATAATAATTCATCAAACGGGACCTGGAATGGTTTAGCAAATTCAGTCTGTATGCATGGGGTGCCAGGGCCATGCGGAGCAGATCAGTCCTAAGGATAGATGTAAAAGCTGCAATGGAAGGAAGATAGTTTGAGAAAAGAAAATTATAAAAGTTCATATTGAAAAACGCATGAAAGATGGCCAGAAGATAACATTCCATGGTGAAAGAGACCAAGAACCCGGACTGGAGCCAGGAGATATTATCATTGCTTTAGATCAGAAGGACCATGCTGTTTTTACTCCACGAGAAGACCTTTTCATGTGTATGGACATACAGCTGGTTGAGGCACTGTGTGGCTTCCAGAAGCCAATATCTACTCTTGACACCCGAACCATAGTCATCACTTCTCATCCAGGTCAGATTGTCCAGCAGGGAGATATCAAGTGTTTGCTAAAGGAAGGCATGCCAATTTATCATAGGCCATATGAAAAGGGTCACCTAATCATTGAATTTAAGGTAAACTTTCCTGAGAATGGCTTTCTCTCTCCTGATAAACTCTGCTGGAAAAACTTCTGCCTGAGAAGAAGGAAGTAGAAGAGACTGATGAAATGGACCAGGAAGAATTAGTGGACTCTGATCCAAATCAGGAAAGATAGCGCCATTACAATGCAGAAGCCTATGAGGATGATAAACATCATCCTTGGGGTGGTGTTCAGTATCAGACCTCTTAGTAGGGCCCGTGAATAGCACTCACTGCTGGTGTTTTATTTACAGTATTTCATGTGTGTTCGTTACTTATTAAAAATAAAGTAGTTTAAATAAATAAGTACATATATTTTTTAAAAGCAAAGAGAAGATTACTATACTGACAATTATTTAGAAGTTTGCCACTAACCAGTACTCCTTTATTCTCTACACATTCTCACATGTAACCAGTCATAAAAAAGGAAGCATCTGGATATATTTTTATACCATTATCACTACTGCCAACATATGCTATTTAGTAATGTGAACAGCATTACCACTGTTACATTTTTATTATTTTGAAACAGGTCAAAAGTTGTATAATTGTTTGTATTTATGGAGTGCCTATTTTATGCTGAACGGTTATGCTCAGAAGCATGTGTAAAATTTAATACTCACAATAAATCTATATGGAAGGTAATATGACCTATGATTTTGGATGAGAAAATTGAGGTGCATAACACTAGTGAGGATCTAGGATTTGAATCAAGGTCTCTCTGTCCACTAAGCTTTATTACCACTGTTGTGCACATTTCATTTAGAATATATTAATTTGATTATGTCCCATGATTCCTATTGCAAATATATATATCAGCCCATCAATGATTCAGTGTCATGCAACCCTCAGTTTTCTGTGGTATGGTGTGGAAGGCAGCAGATAAGCAAGTAAAGTTGTTACAGGCATTTTACCTTCATACTACCAGAGCAGGATTTATTCTGCACTACCAGGGTACAAAATTACCCAGAGTTGAATAATGTAATTCTGAATACAGAAAGTCATGCTTAGTCACTCAGTCGAGTCCGTCTCTTTGTGACCCCATGAACAGTAGCCCACCAGGCTCTTGTGTCCATGGGATTCTCTAGGCAAGAATCCTGGAGTGGGTTGCCATTTCTTTCTCCACATAAACAGAAAGTTTACCTGTAGCCTGAACCCTATCCCTCAGTTCAAGATTGGCACATCTAACTACCTCATCAATATCCCCAAGTGGGTGTGAAATTCACATCTCAGACACAACATATTCAAAACTCATCTCCTCTGCCCATGCCCACCTAAGCCTGTTGCACTCAGAGTCCTCCTCATCTCTGTCAAGGGCAGCTCTATTCTTCCAGTGCCTCAGCGATAGCTTTCTTTTCTTTTCATCTCCCTTTCTCTACTTTCCTTTCCTTTTCTCTCCTGTCTCTTCCCTTTCCTATATCCAATCCATCAGCAAACGCTATTTTCTCTATTATCAAAATATACACAGAATCTAACCTTTTCTCACAAATTCATCATTAGTTTCTCCTCTGGTTCCAGTCACCAGCAACTCTTGCCTACGTTACTTTAAAAAACTTTTAGGAAGTCTTCTTGCTTTAATCCACACCCTGTCCTATCTATTCTCTGTTCAGCATCCAGAGTTATCCACCTTAAATATGTCAGATAGTACACTACTCCCATGTCTGAAAACCCCCTAATGGCACAGGACAAAGCCCCAAAGCTTACAATTATCTACAGAACTTGAATTCACTATCTGTTCAACTTTATCTCTGCAATCTACCCTTTCCCTATCATCTAGCCATCCTGCTGTCTTTGCCAGTCTTAAAATCTCTCCAACCTTAGGACACTTGATCTTTCTTCTGCAGGGAGTGCCTCCCAGTACCCAAGTATCTACATGGTTTTCTCCATCACCTTATTCAAATCTCTGTTCAAACATTCCTCTCTCCACAAATTTTTCTAAGACCACCTATTTCAAATTCTAGCCCTGTTCCTGGCGCTCTCTGTCTCTTCTCTGGTTTATTTCACACCACAGCTCCTATTACCTTTTAATATACTTTATAATTTTTTGTTATTATGTTTATTGACTATCTTCATCAAAATGTAATTTCCATGAGGGTAGGGATCTTTTTTCCTATTGTTTTAACTCTGTTGTATTATTAGTTAACTGACAGATAAACATTTGTTGATAGACTGGATAAATAAATGACATCTTCCAAACCATATTCGATGAAACACTATTCCTGTGAGATGCTCTGCTAAAAAGCAGGGTAGGACAGATTTGCGATGAAATAAATTTGGAAAATTCTGCACACTATAATCCCCTTTATATGTCTGCTCCCTCTATAAATATAAATAAATATACATATAACAAACATTTATAAATATTAATATTATATTGTTCTGTAACAATATAAGCAAACATATATAACATATATAAACAAATATATATTGTCTGTTTAAATATATATCTTTGCATATTTTTATGCAAGTGTTAAAACAGTGTTAATGGTTGAAAAGACAGATAACTGCCTGAAGGAATAACTGAAATTAATTATGAAAGATAGGAAAGAAAACTAAAGATTGTGAATGTGCTGATAGATTGCAAATAAAGTACTGAACTAATTGAACAGGACATAAAAAATGAGGAATTACTAAAGACATTAGAGATGGAAAAGGGAATATTTAACAAAATTGAGTAATCAAAAGACATGATGGTCAAAACAGTTTGAAACTATACAGAAAACATTTTAAGAAAAAATGTAGAAGGAAAACACAGATAACAGACACCTAGAATTACAAAGTTCTAGGATGTACTCTAAATTTTTCTTTACTTTTCATGAAAATTGTTATTTAGTTACTTTTAATAAATTTGCTATTTAGAATGTAAAATTAGAGAAAATAGATTGCATACTCTGCTTGTCAGTTCAAGAAAATTTGCTATTTTCAAAATTAGACATACATAGGCATAGAATTTACAGGTAGATTAGCACATTACCCAGGGAAATTTAGGGATTTATGTTCTTTCCAAATTATGCTATCGCTTTAAGATACTAGACATATGAAGTGATAACCGTCTTGCTTTACAACTTATCCCAAACCTAACCTGTCTTAGATGCATTTCCATTAACATTAGTAATTTTCATTTGCCTTGAATGAAAAGTGTTAGTCACTCAGTTGTATCTGACTCCTTTGTGACCCCATGGACTGTAGCCCACCAGGTTCCTCTATCCATGGAATTCTCCAGGCAAGAATATAGGAATGGGTAGCCATTCCCTTCTCCAGGGGATCTTCCTGACCCAGGGATAGATTCCAGGTCTCCGGCATTGCAAGCAGATTCTTTACCGTCTGAGCCACCAGGAAAGCTCCCTGAGTAAAAAGGCCTTGTGGTGGCTCAGACAGTAAAGAATCCACCCGCAATGCGGGAGACCGGGGTTGCGGGAGACCGGGGTTCAATCCCTCAGTCAGGAAGATCCCTTGGAGGACGGCATGGCAACCCACTCTGGTATTCTTGCCTGGAAAATGCCCATGGAGAGAGGAGCCTGCTGGGCTACAGTTCATGGGGTCATAAAGGAGTCAGATGTATCTGAGTGACTAAGCACAAATAGATTAGAAACCAAAAAGCAAGAAACTTTTCACTCTCCATTCCCCATTTAGTTCAAAGGGAGACATGAAAGCTTCCTTGCTCTTGACAGAAATCTTGACCTGATGCTAAACATAGCCATAGTATGCATTTATTCTATTCTATATCGATATAGGTAGTAAGTGTTTATCTAGGCTATAAAATGAACTCTATCTACCACCTGGGGGTTTAACAATGGATTTAGAAAAATTGTTCACTTAAAGACCAAATAGTACTTTAATAGTAAAAAAGAGCTTCAGTTCAGTTCAGTTCAGTTCAGTCACTCAGTCGTGTCCGAATCTTTGCAACCCCATGAAATGCATCACGCCAGGCCTCCCGGTCCATCACCAACTCCCGGAGTTCACTCAAACTCACATCCGTCGAGTCGGTGATGCCATCCAGCCATCTCATCCTCTGTCGTCCCCTTCTCCTCCGGCCCCCAATCCCTCCCAGCATCAGAGTCTTTTCCAATGAGTCAACTCTTTGCATGAGCTGGCCAAAGTACTGGAGTTTCAGCTTTAGCATCATTCCTTCCAAAGAAATCCCAGGACTGATCTCCTTTAGAATGGACTGGTTGGATCTCCTTGGAGTCCAAGGGACTCTCAAGAGTCTTCTCCAACACCACAGTTCAAAAGCATCAATTCTTTGGTGCTCAGCTTTCTTCACAGTCCAACTCTCACATCCATACATGACCACAGGAAAAACCATAGCCTTGACTAGACAGACTGTTGGCAAAGTAATGTCTCTGCTTTTGATTATGCTATCTAGGTTGGTCATAACTTTTCTTCCAAGGAGTAAGTGTCTTTTAATTTCATGGCTGCAGTCACCATCTGCAGTGATTTTGGAGCCCAAAAATATAAAGTCTGACACTATTTCCAGTGTTTCTCCATCTATTTTCCATGAAGTGATGGGACCAGATGCCATGATCTTCATTACCTTAAGGAAATCATAGGATCAGTTCAGTTCAGTTCAGTCACTCAGTCATGTCCAACTCTTTGTGACCCCATGAACCGCAGCACATCAGGCCTCCCTGTCCACCACCAACTCCTGGAGTTTACCCAAACTTATGTCCATTGAGTTGGTGATGTCATCCAACCATCTCATCCTCTGTTATCCCCTTCTTCTCCCACTTTCAATCTTTCCCAGCAACAGGGTCTTTCCAGATGAGTTAGTTCTTCACATCAGGTGGCCAAAGTATTGGAGTCTCAGGTTCAACATCAGTCCTTCCAATGAACACCCAAGACTGATCTCCTTTAGGATGGACTGGTTGGATCTCCTTGCAGTCCAAGGGACTCTCAAGAGTCTCTCCAACACCACAGTTCAAAAGCATCAATTCTTCAGTGTTCAGCTGTCTTTATAGTCCAACTCTCACATCCATACCTGACTACTGGAAAAAGCGTAGCCTTGACTAGACGGACCTTTGTTGACAAAGTAATGTCTCTGCTTTTGAATATGCTCTCTAGGTTAGTCATAACTTTCCTTCCAAGGAGTAAGTGTCTTTTAATTTCATGGCAGCAATCACCATCTGCAGTGATTTTAGAGACCTAAAAAATAAAGTCAGCCACTGTTTCCACTGTTTCTCCATTTACCATGAAGTGATGGGACCGGATACCATGATCTTAGTTTTCTGAATGTTAAGCTTTAACTCCAAATCAAAGCCCTTATGATTATACACTGAAAGTGAGAAATAGATTTAAGGGACTAGATATGATAGACAGAGTGCCTGATGAACTATGGACAGAGGTTCATGACATTGTACAGGAGACAGGAATCAAGACCATCCCCAAGAAAAAGAAATGCAAAAAAGAAAAATGGCTGTCTGAGAAGGCCTTACAAATAGCTGAGAAAAGAAACAAAAAGGAAAGGAGAAAAGGAAAGATATATGCATTTGAATGCAGAGTTCCAAAGAATAGCAAGGAGAGATAAGAAAGTCTTTCTCAGCAATCAATGCAAAGAAATAGAGGAAACAATAGAACAGGAAAGACTAAAGATCTCTTCAAGAAAATTAAGAGATACCAAGAGAACATTTCATGCAAAGATGGGCTCAATAAAGGACAGACATGGTATGGACCTAACAGCAGCAGACGAGATTAAGAAGAAGTGGCAAGAATACACAGAGGAACTGTTCAAAAAAGATCTTCACGACCCTGATAATCACGATGGTGTGATCACTCACTTAAAGCCAGACATCCTGGAATGTGAAGTCAAGTGGGCCTTAGAGAGCATCACTACGAACAAAGCTAGTGCAGGTGATGGAATTCCAGTTGAACTATTTCAAATCCTAAAAGGTGATGCTGTAAAAGTGCTGCACTCAATATGCCAGCTCATTTGGAAAAAGCAGTGGCCACAGGACTGGAAAAGGTCAGTTTTCATTCCAATCCCAAAGAAAGGCAATGCCAAAGAATGCTCAAACTACCCCACAATTGCACTCATCTCACACACTAGTAAAGTAAAGCTCAAAACTCTACAAGCCAGGTTTCAACAATACGTGAACTGTGAACTTCCAGATGTTCAAGCTGGCTTTTAAAAAGGCAAAGGAACCAGAGATCAAATTTCCAACATCTGCAGGATCATCAGAAAAGCAAGAGAGTTCCAGAAAAACATCTATTTCTGCTTTATTGACTATGGCAAAGCCTTTGACTGTGTGGATCACAATAAACTGGAAAATTCTAAAAGAGATGGGAATACCAGACCACCTGATCTGCCTCTTGAGAAACCTGTATGCAGGTCAGGAAGCAACAGTTAGAACTGCACATGGAACAACAGACTGGTTCCAAACATGAAAAGGAGTACGTCAAGGCTGTATATTGTCACCCTGCTTATTTAACTTATATGCAGAGTACATCATGAGAACCGCTAAGCTGGAGGAAGCACAAGCTGGAAACAAGACTGATGGGAGAGATATCAATAACCTCAGATATGCGGATGACACCACCCTTATGGCAGAACGTGAAGAAGAACTAAAGAGCCCCTTGATGAAAGTGAAAGAGGAGAGTGAAAAAGCTGGCTTAAAGCTCAATATTCAGAAAACGAAGATCATGGCTTGGGTATGATTTACTACTATATGGTTTACTACATATATTAAACTATATATACTATGGTTTGTGTGCATGCTAAGCAGCTTCAGTTGTGTAGAATTCTTTGCATCCCTATGTACTATAGCCCTCCAGGCTCCTCTGTCCATGGGGATTCTCCAGTCAAGAATACTGGAGTCGGTTGCAATGCCCTTCTCCAGGGAATCTTCCCAAACCAGGAATTGAACCAGCATGTCTTACATCTCCTGCATTTCAGGTAAGTTCTTTACTAGTAGCACCACCTGGAAAGCCCAGGGTATGGTTTACTACTGTATTAAATACTATGTACTACTATTAAAAAACAAAAACTACTATTTGCCACACTTTTGTTATAGAATTGAGTATTAATTTTTAAAAGGAGAAGATAAACGTTAAGTGTCCACATTTGCCAAAAATAAAAACAGAACTATGTCACAAAAAAATAATCCAGATTTAGAGGTCATGGCATTGATCACATGACTCACTTTCTTAAAGACTTTGGAAAAAACTGCAGAACTCAGTTCAGTTCAGTTCAGTCGCTCAGTCGGACTCAGTTAGAAGGGCAATTTATTCTCCCAGTAAACCCCCCCAATAGTGTACTGAGAAATGCCGAAATAGAAAGGCACATAAACTATGTCCTTGAAACAATATCAGGGCTTGAGGACAAAACAAACAGACAAAAAGGAAAACCCAATATGTACAAATCATCAGTTAGCTTGAATCCCCTACCAATGAAAATACATTTGGACTCATTTATTCATTGAGGACCTTCTATATGGTAGTGACCTGAATAAAATAAGACAAATGGATGGAAAAAATAATGACTGTTTTAAGAGAAGTAGGCTGGACAAGATTTGATAATGACATAGAACATATAGAAGAAGGATGAGTCTCCTTCGTGAGTTGCTAGACCAGTAGCTGACTGCTGGCCTCATTCACTGACAGTGAAGACCCAGGAGAAAGCTCACTTGAAGGGAATCAGGGTAAGAGGGTAAGTTCATTATTGGAAACACTGAGATTTGGGTTTCTGTGAGATATCCAAGTGGAGATGTCAAGAAAATATATATTAAGAGTCTGACCCTAACAAAAAATCCAGCTTCCAACATTACTTGGGGGTTAATCTTCATTGATAGTAATTAAAATCATGAAAATGGATGAGTTTACTCAAAAAGTATGTTTGAAGATAGAAAAGAGCCTGAGATAGTGATGAGAAATAGCAATGAAAACACAAAAATAGGAGAATCCACAAAGCAAAACTGAGCCAACTTAAATTGTGCATGGGGAGAGAAAACTCATTTTTCTGCTTTTCCAAAAATAGAATTATAGAAATTATCTCACTGTCTTGCCACTATGGGTGGCCTTAAGTGTGTACTTAAGTGTGTGAGGCAAGGGTCATTTAACCAGGGTTTTAGGTGGCTTAGAGAAATCCTTTGTACACATCCGTAGACAGCTTGAGAAGCAGTGGCAGATAGCTGCAGTGCTTGCTACCAGAGAGTTAACTGGTTGTAGAAGGGAGATTTTTCAAGTTGCTCTCAGCTCTCAAGGTTAAATGATGAGAGGGCTTTCTTCATTGCACCTTCTCAAGAAGGTGAAATTGGGAGATTTAACCTGAATAATTCACGTGAAAATAAAACCATTTGGGGCTTGTCATTGCTTAATGTAGAAATCCATCATTATTTTACACAACTGGATACACTTAGTTCTTCACTTTTATCACAGAAAATCAGGAGGCGTATAACTACATATTCATTCTCAGTAAAACTCTTTGTTGCCAAGATGAAGTACAAAAGTGGAGAGGTCAGAAAAAGAGCGTGCGTTCTCCCAGTATGTTTCAGTTTGGAGGTGACCTCACCGAACTGCAGAAAACTTGACCCTGATCACAACTGGCCTTCACAACAAGGCAGTGTGAGGCTTTAGATGTATTGAAGTGATTTCCCAGAAGTTTCCCATAGTCCTTTGGGATTTGAAAGAAACCTAACCTTTGAATGAAGTGAAACATCCTTTGCCAGAAAATTAGCATCATCATCAGGGGTAGCATTGTAAGAATGCAGTACCATTGTAAGAATTCAGGTACCAAAAGATACACAATCTAACTGGAGTTAAAGACATCGACAGTTCCTCTGTTATGGTTTTCCAGTAGTCATGTATGGCTATGAGAATTGGACCATAAGGAAGGCTAATCACCAAAGAACTGATGCTTTTGAAATGCGGTGCGAGAGAATACTCTTGAGAGTCCCTTGGACTTGAATCCCCTACCAATGAAAATGGTAGCAAGGAGATCAAACTGGTCAACCTTAAAGGAAATCAACCCTGAATACTCATTGGAAGGACTGATGCTGAAGCTGAAGCTCAAATACTTTGGCCACCTCATGCAAGGAGCCAACTCATTGGAAAAGTCCCTGATGCTGAGAATGATTGATGGCAGGAGGAGAAGGGGATGACAAAGGATGAGATAGTTGGATGGCATCACTGACTGAATGGACATAAGTTTGAGCAAAGTTAGGGAGATAGTCACAGACAGGGAAGCCTGGCATGCTATAGTTCATGGAGTTGCAAAGAGCTGGACACGACTGAGTGACTGAACAACAGCTACAGTTCCTCTGCAAGGGGGAAACTTGTCCTGAAAGGTCCATGACCTCCTAGAAAATGCTCCAGCAACTGACATTTTCCTTTGGTTACAAGATGGTCTCCTAATCCACAAGAATTGAAGTCTATTTGAGGTTCTACATACTAAGATAAATATTATTTAGTTATAAAGAAATAATTTGAATTTAGGCCCAAATGCTGTGTCTGAATCATAAGAGAATGATATAGTTGATGGATATTACATCAGAGGACCCTGGATTACCTGCATGCATCTGTAGTCCCTCTCTGAAATCTCTCTCTGCTCTCTAAAGAGCAAAAATCATACTCAACTTCAGAATGTGAACAGCCCCTGGTCTTCTCCCTAGAGCTACTGAACACAGCAGGACATGTTTCTTTCCAGGCTATCACTATTTGAATCTGCAGGGATGTGCTAAAAGAAGCCCTCTCCCGGCTCTGCCTGGAAAACATTCTAATATCAGCATGTACCCGCCTGTGTGGTGGGAAGCCGAGCCCTCTTCCCCTCTGAGATGGATGAGAAGTGGGAGTTGATTGTTCCTGCTAAATAAGCTCTTAGGGTGTAAGTCTCTGTTCTTTGTCTCTTCAGTTGGAGGAAAAGCCCTGTTCTTAGTTTCATCTTCAGACTTAGGAAATGAAGTTTCATCTTCAGTTTTCAATCAGACCACACCAGAAGCATGCACGAAGTACACGAAGGCAGAGAGGAGGTAGGGAACTTCTCTGCATGGGACAGGCAGAGAACACTTCATGGAATAAGTGACTGAATCTGCTCTTGAGAGTAAGTAGATGTTTTCCATGAAGGCAAGACAGCAAGAGTATATTTGGCAAAGGAAGTAGCATGTGTAAAGTCATAAATAAAATGGTGATATTTTCTGGATAACTGCCAAGAAATTAATGAAGTCTGAGGTATAAGAGGGGCTTTCCTGGTGGCTCACAAAAGTATAAGAAGTAGATGATGAGTCTAGTACATAAGAACCTCAATTGTGAGCTGCATGCATTGCAAACAGTCCTGGATTTTATTCTCTAAAGGTGATGAGTTTCAGTGAAAAGTTATAGGCAGGGAAGGGCATGATTTGATTAGTGTGTACCCTGACTGTGAAGACAGTCTCAATCATCAGGCTCAGGGAACAGTTTCTCAGAATCTAGGGCCAACTGTGTTTAACAACTCTTTGCCTTGCCATCTACTTTACACAGGAAAGTGCAATGATTATATCACTTACAATATCAAAAATAGTCTAGACTTACATACACATGTCCTTTGGTCTCACTTCAGCAGCTAGAGAAAGAAGCAATCTATAAGAAATGCCAGCAAGCAGATTTTTTTGGACAGAGAGGGGTGACATTTGTGCACAAGAAAATGCCAGGGTAAATAAATTAGCACCATCTCCTCCTCTCAGCAGAAAAGCACAGAATATATATTCACTTTAAAGTGATAGAAAGTCAAGAGATTTTAATTTTATACTAGGCACCACGCTCTCCTTAATTAACAACAATAATAATATCACATGTTTCTTGGATATTTATAAATTATAAACTATTTTCAAATTTAGTATTTCATATAATCAACACAGCATCTCTGTAAGGAGCTGGAGAGCTAGGCAGGACCTATCCTTTTATCTCCCATACATATATATATCAAAAGGAGTAGTTCCAGAATCCAAATGCTATAGCATTGGGCTTATTCTTTTTTCCATTATATTCAATACTAAATATGTAGGAGATAATAGACATGTGTACATTTTTGCTATAATAAAATTCCAGAAAGCCAAGCTAACTAGTTTCTAATGGATTGGGCAAGGTCATCCTAAACTCTCCAATCTGTTCTTGCACTCAGCAATTGAGGAGAGTCAGGTAAAGCAGGACATGACAGAGATAAATCCCATGGGCGCCCCCTATGATCTCATAGCACTTTTCCTCGCAAATTTCCCCTTTCCATCCCATCATCTCCTGTGGAATTCCGTTCTCTTAACAGGCTAATTATACATTTCAGAGTTTGAGCACAGAAATAACAACAACCTTCGGTTTATATAGCTTTGTTTTTTCTCATTCTGTTTTCAGAAGCCCAGAGTACTGTTTTAATTGCTTAAAGGGTAGGGAGGTCTTGTGGTGAGCCTGACTTTCCCTTTATGTTAAGTTGCTTGACTCCACAGTAATTTCCCTTTTTGACCACCTGCCTCTACCAAAAGGTAAAAGATGAAATGGAAGAAAAATAGAGGATGGCATATGATCACCACAGAATTAAACCCCCCCCTTTTTCTTCTATCATACATGGCTTATGAGCGAGGAATGCCTAAAGAGCTGGATAGGGATTCAAAAATGGGGTAAAAGTAAAACACTGAACAGTTCAGTTCTGAGTTTGCCTGTAGGGAGGTAACCATCACTCTTCTGTCTGCCACTAACACCAGTGTGTAGTATAAAAGAGCCACGATAGCTAGCGTTTGAATTACACAGTAGTCAAGCTAGATAATTAAATTTCCCTTCCAGAAAGAATATGTCCCTGCTGAGGAAACCTTATTGCATGCTGGCGTTCATGGTGGCCATTATTAAATTTGTAGGACATGTCTTTGTATTATAACGATTCATGTAAAAGTTATCATTACACAACCCAAAATGGTCAGAAAAAGGAGCAAAATTCCAGCATGGTTTGAAAAAGGATCTGAAATCTCTCCCAAGACTTACTTTAAAAAGTGCATCCTAGCTCTGCACCAATAGTAAAGAGAACAACTGCCCAAAGTATTCTTGCTTTTCCTTGATGGATGGTAAATGGGGAAGCTTCTGCTATAGGAAAACTACGTCCAATCCCTCAGAAACTCCTTCTAGACTGTTCTTTGAGGATATTTCAGTGTCCTAAGTTGATGTGATATAGGAGGAAAGTGTGATGATGACCTACCAATATGAAAATAAGTTCTGTTCATTGTTAAGGGATTCCAGTTTTAATACTGATTCCAATTTTGTGTATATGTTGTTGCAAAGGTTTCCCTCAGATATTAATTGGGCATACTGATGTATTTTTTAATAAAGTTTAAGAATGCACTACATAAGACACAAATATAATTTCATTAGACTCACAACAATCTCTCCTAAAAATCTGTGCTATTGTGAATATCCCTTGTGTTTTCTTTAGAGACACAAAAAGAGAGAAACAGATGTTACTATTATACTATTATGTGATCCTAAAGGGCATATGTGTCTCTCATTTCTATTTGGTTTGAATTCAGTGTAACATGTATGAAACAGTTATCTCTATCTTATGCCTTTTTCAACACCCCATAGTACCTAGCTCAGAGTTAGTACTCAAAAAATTTTGCAAATAATTTGTCAATCACCAAGTAATTACCGAAAATCTGTGTAGCATTCATGATGTTTTTGCTCTACGGAAAATAAAAGTATGAACTTTGCCTTAAAATAACATAAACTTTTTGGAAAAACAATAATATTGACATTTCAAATGTTCCAGTATTTTTTAAACATAAGTTTCAATCCTGAACATAATCATACATGTAATATGGGTCTTTAAGGGTCTTTACTTCTTCCTTTGAGTTTATCATATCAAACATTTATTTCTCATTCATCCTTTCTACTTCTCCATGTTCTTCTAGAAAACAGGTGTTGTTGTTGTTGTTTTTTCCCCCTGTCAGCAAAATTGACTTAAATGAGTGTAGAATAAAGTGAAAGATAGAAAGGTACTATTCATTTAATCAATATAGGTCTTCAATAAAATTTGTGTTCTCAAGTATTTTTCCTACTCTATAGTCAAATACCTCTTATTGATGGAAGAAAGGGTATCATATGTTTAAAGTGCTAATATATATTACTGACAAATTTGCGGATGGGAATTCAGATACGGTATATTTTCAATCACTGAGGAAACCTCAGTTGGCTACTTCAAACAGCTGCTTTTTGGTTTTATCATTGCAATTTTGTACTCTACCAGAAATGCATCATATCAGTCCCTTCTTAAACATCTCACCTAGCTCACCGTCATAAAGGACAGGATCCGTGCATTCTATCTTGGTAAAATAAGGCCTTTCATAAATGAACTCTTGTCTGCCTTTCCAGTCTCATTTTGGGTGGAGGTAGATGGCAATTTTCTAGGTTGACTTTGAGAAAGCAGCCAAAGAGGGTCACTTCTATTTCAGATTAGAAAGCATTCTCAACATTTTGGAAATTTATTTTTAAAATGGCTTATATCTATACTTGATTCAAAAAAGAGCATTTAACATTACAACAATAAGCAAGGAAGCTTAGGTGTTAGAATTGAGCAAATTCTGTAACCGATTGCTTTTTATTAGAATACAACATATATCAAAGGAGTAGAAATTCCAGACAGCTCATTATTAAATAGAAAGATGAATAAAAGCAGACTGCATTTTATCTAAGTTATCCAGCTGATCAATCCATTCA
This sequence comes from Bos javanicus, assembly GCF_032452875.1. Taxonomy (NCBI): domain Eukaryota; kingdom Metazoa; phylum Chordata; class Mammalia; order Artiodactyla; family Bovidae; genus Bos; species Bos javanicus. The sequence goes on from NC_083875.1 coordinate 20,510,667, forward strand.
AATGAGTCTTTCTATTACAGGGATATCAGCCAAACTGGCACTCCAATCTCTGATTGATAGCTGAGAGTAGGATTAATTTGGGGTCATAAGAAAAGAATGAAACAACCATTCCCCTTTTTTATTTATAAATCTCATAAAGAGATGATAGGTCCTTAGACAGTTAGATAAATAAGCAAGCATATCTATGGTATTCTTTTTTAAAATTCCAGACCACTGTTTGTGCTATTTAGGTGATAATAAGCTGTCATTTAACACTCTTTTAATCATCCAAAAGAATTTAAACTCTCAAAGACTCAGTCCCAGGATTTACAATCCATGCCAGAATCTATGCTGGTAGCCTCTGCCTTCACTTGTCATACTGGATACTCAAAAACCATGCAATGGTGTTTGGGCTACCCAAGATTTTGGCTAGCTTTGTGCCTCCTTATACGTTCTCTTGCCCCTTTGACTAGCTTGAAGGTCCCAGGGATGTTATGTTGCTCTTAAATGGGCATTTTGAAATGTGCTGCAAGTGACAGGTTATGGTCAGGAGCCAGCTGTTCACATATTTGATCAGCCAGCGGGAAATCTTTCAGCAGTTCTTAAATAAAAAATACGGGATGGTGTCGGTGTTTGGTGACACTGTTTTTAATCTTCACATTTCTCACTGACAGGAGGTAATGGTTATCCATGGGAGACCTGTCACATGACAACAGCTTCTTTACCACCAGGAGAGTCACAATATGGCCTACGAAACTACCTTAGCAGTCATAGCATTTGGTGCTACTCTTTCTGGAAAGGCTATGTTAGGCCAGAGAGGTTTAAAAAAGAAAGACTATATTATCACTAGAATTTCTTTTATTTCTAATTGTCTAAATTAGTATAAAATGCCTTCTCTAATAATATTAATATAATCACAGAAATTAAGGTAGGGCATAAAATTGCATTTCAATTCTGATATTCTTAAAGTTAGACCATAAATTGAACTGATTTACTGACAGGTCAAATTGATCAAAGAACTATCAGCACAAGACTGACATCTAGCATTCCCGTCATCATCTGTGGCAAGTAAAACTTTTACTTTGCTGCTGATCGGAGTGAAAGAAAGGGATGGGTTTCATTAGAAGGCCATGTTCTAAGGAATGTTTTATCTCAAATTCTGGAATTGTTCCAGGAGTATCTATCACCAATTTATAGAAGAGCCAGAGAACACTTCATCGTATTCTACAATCACTAAAAATTAGTATGTATAATAATAATACAAAGTATCCAGGTACAGAGGAAATACAAAGACAAAACTTGATCAATAATTTTTTAAAAGAAAACTTCAAGGCAAAGTAAAGCATTAACTTCAGTCAAGATCATAAGAAGCAACGGTCCTTTTCTTTGTGACCACCAACTTGAGCTTTGCTGATTTCTCTTCATGCAGTGATGATGGACTATTAGATACAATATAATTTACAAAGGTGTTTGCAATGTTTATGATAGAGAAGGTAATGCAGGAAAGCTTATTTCTGATATATGTGTGTTCATTGGAAGGACTGATGTTGAAGCTGAAATTCCAATACTTTGGCCATCTGATACGAAGAGCTGACTCATTTGAAAAGACCCTGATGCTGAGGAAGATTGAGGGCAAGGAAGGGAAAGGGATGACAGAGAATGAGATGGTTGGATGGCGTCACTGACAGAATGGACATGGGTTTGGGTGGACTCCAGGAGTTGGTGATGGACAGGGAGGCCCGGCATGCTGCAGTTCATGGGGTTGCAAAGAGTTGGACACAACTGAGCAACTGAACTGAACTGATGCACACATATTCATAGGCTCTACAGTGTAACTGCAACATGCAGACTAAATGTGGAATATAATCCTTTTTCCCTGGTGGCTCAGATGTTAAAGAATCTACCTGCAATGTGGGAGACCCAGGTTCAATCCTGGGGTTGGGAAGATTCCCTGGAGAAGGGAATGGCTACCTACTCCAGTATTCTGGTCTGAAAAATCCCATAGACAGAGGAGCCTGGCGGGCTACAGTCCATAGGATCACAAAGAGTTGGACATGACTGAGCACACGTGCATATGCCCACACAGGAATTCCTTCAAAATATCTAAAATTCAGGGTTTCCCAATCTCAGCACTATGGACTTAGACCAGATCATCCTTTGTTATAAAAAGTTGTCCAGTGCATTGTAAGAGGTTGAGCAACACCCCTAACCACTACCAATTAAATCCTTCCTCCACCCACATTGTGACAACCAAAAATGTCTCCAGTCATAGCCAGACATCCATGGAGGGCAAAAATTACTCCCATTGAGAATCACTAGTCTAAATTGTTAAAAATTATTTCCTTCCCTTCTTCTACCCAATATAGGGCAAGCCTTGTCCTTAATTCTTCACATAAAAACTAAGACATCATTCTTAAAGAAGCATCTTTGAAAGCTTGTAAGTTTAAAATAAAAGCAGCTCAAGAATAACTTAGGACGATTATATGTAGCATTTCATGGTCCTCCGATTCCCTTACTGGGCGTCATTCTGATAGGCTCCTCCTGTGTGTTTCTCACAAAGGAACCACCTACTCTCCTACCACTACCAGTGTTACAAATACATTTACTCTCAGAAACCAGCCTTGCAAAATGCTCAAAGGGAGGAAGAATTTCTTATCCACCCATCGACCCCCACACCACTCAGGGCTGCCCTTTCTCTTCAGGGCAGCTAACTGACATCAGTGACACCAAGAAGGTGCTAAAGACAGACATCCCAGCTGACGCTCTCTAAACCCTTTCATTAGTTGTGAATTGAGTCCTGAGTTTAGCGACTATAAAAGGAGTTCTATGACTTCTCAGAAGTACATGAATAAAGATAACTATATTATAAGCTGTTTATCACCTTCGACCTACCCATTTAGTTATGGCCTAAGTCTGCGGACATAATATCCAAACCAACAGACTATCATTACTCTGTTATAGATTATCCACTCGTTACTAACACTATGCGTAGGATTTTAACATCCCAGTTCCTTTCTTAGTTTTTAATTTAGCATGAGTGAGTGGCACCTCCAGTTCTCTCCACCTGTACTCATCATCGTTCATCAAACTGAGACAAATGAAAAAATATCCAAAACTCTGCTTGAATAAGTCACGGTTTGCATATGGCACAGTGCATTCTAAATACATAGAAAGCCAAAAAAAAATTTTTTTAAATATCTCCACCAAAAAAAAAAAAAAATGAATTGAGGGAGCTGACACATATAGCACACCAGCACAGTTAACCTCTTGTGTGAACTGGAAGCATTAGCACTGGTACTTTGCACTCAGGATGAATTGAAGGCTTCAGTTCTGAAAGATCAAAACCGCTTAGAGATTTGAAAAGGTGGCTTGTAGAGCCCTAACTTTTCAGATTTCAAAAATCATCAGGGCCGATTTCAGTCAAGGTGCCCCATTCTGTCTGTGTGTTGCAGAAGGATATCAGTCAAGCTTCATTCAAAGTATTTATTCACTATTAATGTACATTGTGCAGGTAGCAAACAAAACTTTTAGCATATCAATAGTTGTGTAAATACCTTTGTTTCTGAGCAATAGGAAACATGAAAAATAAATGCAATGAGGAAAAGAAAGACATTGAAATTTCTAGAATGATGTAAATAGAGAATTAACATAAATTTTTTAAAACATGAAATGTGGATATTTACCCACATTATGTGGTTGACCCCCCAGCTCTAAATGCAACTTTATTTTGGTTACTCTTGCCTATAAGTTTTAAATTACTTATATTTACTAGGATTTTCACTTATTTGCTTTTAATATATATATAGTGCTTAGAAATAGAAAAGTATAACAGAAAGCTAAAACTACTGGAAAAGTACAAAAATTAATCATATTTGATAAATATGTAAATCTTATTATTGTGTCATTTGAACTGTATTGCTCTGTTCACACTCCAACTTTTTCATTTATAGTGGTCCATAACTGCGGTGTTGGAGAAGACTCTTTTTTTTTTAAATTTTATTTTATTTTTAAACTTTACAATATTGTATTAGTTTTGCCAAATATTGAAATGAATCCGCCACAGGTATACCTGTGTTCCCCATCCTGAACCCTCCTCCCTCCTCCCTCCCCATACCATCCCTCTGGGGAGGTCCCAGTGCACCAGCCCCAAGCATCCAGTATCGTGCATCGAACCTGGGCTGGCGACTCGTTTCATACATGATATTATAAATGTTTCAATGCCATTCTCCCAAATCTCCCCACCCTCTCCCTCTCCCACAGAGTCCATAAGACTGATCTATACATCAGTGTCTCTTTTGCTGTCTCGTACACAGGGTTATTGTTACCATCTTTCTAAATTCCATATATATGCATTAGTATACTGTATTGGTGTTTTTCTTTCTGGCTTACTTCACTCTGTATAATAGGTTCCAGTTTCATCCATCTCATTAGAACTGATTCAAATGTATTCTTTTTAATGGCTGAGTAATACTCCATTGTGTATATGTACCATAGCTTTCTTATCCATTCATCTGCTAATGGGCATCTAGGTTGCTTCCAAGACTCTTGAGAGTCCCTTGGACTGCAAGGAGATCCAACCAGTCCATTCTAAAGGAGATCAGTCCTGGGATTTCTTTGGAAGGAATGATGCTAAAGCTGAAACTCCAGTACTTTGGCCACCTCATGCAAAGAGCTGACTCATTGGAAAAGACTCTGATGCTGGGAGGGATTGGGGGCAGGAGAAGGGGACGACAGAGGATGAGATGGCTGGATGGCATCACTGATTCGATGGACCTGAGTCTGAGTGAACTCCGGGAGTTGGTGATGGACAGGGAGGCCTGGCGTGCTGCAATTCATGGGGTCGCAAAGAGTCGGACATGACTGAGCGACTGAACTAAACTGAACTGAAGTGAAAGTGAAGTCGCTCAGTCATGCCCGACTCTTTGCGACCCCGTGGAATTCTCCAGGCAAGAATATTGGAGTGGAATGCCATTTCCTTCTCCAGGGGATCTTCCAGAGCCAGGGATTGAAACCAGGTCTCCCACATTGCAGGCAGATGCTTTAACCTCTGAGTCACCAGGGCAGACCACATAGTGGTCGATAAGTCCTGTTTAAAATGAGATAGTAATACAGAACTAGATTAGACTGATAGATAGATTTAAAAGCTTGCTATTTTCTCTTTTGCATTTCCAGGACACATGCTTTCCACTATGATACTTGCAGTAGTGAAAGGGCATTAAAAAAGCAAGGAAATAGTTCTGACCCACAGCTCAAAAAAATCATGGACAACTATTAGCAGCTAATTATTTTTTTTAAAAAGAAACGATCCACTTCCATTTTTCCACTTCAACATGTAAAGAGCTTAGAAGTCATGACTTTTAGTTATATAAGTAAAGTTGAACAAACTGAAAATAAATGCATGATAGCAATATCATGAGGGAGAGGAGTAAGACATTGGACATATTGGATTGGCCAAAAAGTCATTAGAGTTTTTCCATACCTAAATAAACTTTTGGGCCAACCCAATAATTTCTTATAAATTACTGCACTACACATTAAGCAATTTGATACTATTTGAATATGAATTAGAGATACCAAGGGAACATTTCATTCTAAGATGGACATAATTAAGGACAGAAATGGTATGGACTTAACAGAAGCAGAAGATATTAAGAAGAGGTAGCAAGAATACACAGAAGAACTATATAAAAAAACATCTTCATGATGCAGATAACCACAATGGTTTGATCACTCACCTAGAGCCAGACATCCTGGAATGTGAAGTCAAATGGGCCTTAGGAAGCATCACTATGAACAAAGCTAGTGGAGGTGATGGAATTTCAGTTGAACTATTTCAAATCCTAAACGATGATGCTGTGAAAGTGCTGCACTCAATGTGCCAGCAAATTTGGAAAATTCAGCAGTGGCCACAGGACTGGAAAAGGTCAGTTTTCATTCCAATCCCAAAGAAAGGCAGTGCCAAAGGTTGTTCAAACTACTGCACAATTGCACTCATCTCACACACTACCAAAGTAAGGCTCAAAAGCTCTCCAAGCTAGGTTTCAACAGTACATGAACTGAGAACTTCCAGATGTTCAAGCTGAATTTAGAATAGGCAGAGGAACCAGAGATCAAATTGCCAACATCTGCTGGATCATCAAAAAAGCAAGAGAGTTCCAGATGAACATCTATTTCTGCTTTATTGACTATGCCAAAGCCTTTAACTGTGTGGATCACAGCAAACTATGGGAAATTCTAAAAGAGATGGGAATACCAGACACCTGATCTGCCTCCTACGAATCTGTATTCAGGTCAAGAAGCAACAGTTAAAACTGGACATGGAATAACAGATTGGTTCCAAATCAGGAAAGTAGTACATCAAAGCTGTATATGGTCACCCTGCTTATTTAACTTATATGCAGAGTACATCATGAGAAATGCCAGGCTGGATGAAGCACAAGCTGAAATCAAGATTGCTGGGAGAAATATCAATAACCTCAGATATGCACAGGACACCACCCTTATGGCAGAAAGCGAAGAAGAACTAAAGAGTCTCTAGATGAAAGTAAAAGAGGAGAGTGAAAAAGTTGGCGTAGAAGTCAACATTCAAAAACTAAGATCATGGCATCTCATCCCATCACTTCATGGGAAATAGATGGGGAAATAATGGAAACAGGGAGAGACTTTATTTTTTGGAGCTCCAAAATCACTGCCAATGGTGAATGCAACCATTCAATTAAAAGATGCTTACTCCTTGAAAGAAAAACTAACCAACCTAGACAGCATATTAAAAAGCATAGACAGTACTTTATCAACAAAGGTCCATCTAGTCAAGGCTATGGTCTTTCCAATAGTCATGTATGGATGTGAGAGTTGGACTATAAAGAAAGCTGAGCACTGAAGAACTGATGCTTTTGAACTGTGGTGTTGGAGAAGACTCTTGAGAGTCTCTTGGACTGCAAGGAGATCCAACCAGTCCATCCTAAAGGAAATCAGTCCTAAATATTCATTGGAAGGACTGATGTTGAAGCTGAAACTCCAATACTTTGGCCACCTGATGCAAAGAACTGACTCATTGGAAAAGACCGTGATTCTGGGAAAGATTGAAGGCAGGAGGAGAAGGGGATGACAGAGGATGAGATGGTTGGATGGCATCACTGACTCAATGGACCTGAGTTTGAGTAAACTCTGGGAGTTGGTGATGGACAGGGAGGCCTGGTGTGCTGCAGTCCATGGGGTTGCAAAGAGTCAGACACAACTGAGTGACTGAACTGAACTGAATATGCACTTAGATTAGATTAAAATGTGTATTGCAATCCTAGAACAGCACTAAAAATCTTTTTTACAGTAGTATAATTGATATGCAAAGAGAAGAGACAAAATGAAATAGGGAAAAGTACTCAATTTTAAGGAGAAAAAGCATAAAAAGAGAAAAATAACAGAAACAAATCTGAATGCCATAAATAAGAAAATGGTTTCAAATATAAGTTATATAATCTGTGTTAATAATCCTTCTAAATATGAAAGATCTAAATATGCCAATTAAAAGGCAGAGATTATCAGAACACCTAGAAGTAAAAGATAAGACCGAACTATTTGTTATGTACAAGAAACCTACTTTAAAAACTCAGAGAGGTTTAAAGTAACGGGATAGAGAAAGTTGTAGCAGGCCTACATGAAACAAAAGAAAGCTGGATTTACTATAATTATAGACAAAATATATTTCGAAACAAGAAAAATTACCAAGGATAAAGAGTGGCATAATATATGATAAAGGGGCCAATTATCCGAGGAAACGGAATGCTCTTTAACATATGTGCACCTAACAGTACTACAGCAAAATATGTGAGGCAAACTCTCATAGAACTGCAATGATAAAAAGACAAATGTACTCTTACTTTTTTCAACTTCAACAGCTCTCCTTCAAAAAAAATTTGTAGATCAAACAGGCATAAAACCAGTAAGGGCATAGTTGTCTTAAACAGCACTATCAATCCATCTGATCTAATTTACATTTATAGAATAGTCCATTCAATAAGAGAAGAATGCATATTCTTCTCACATTGAACATCCACTAATACATACCACATTCTGGGGCATAAAACACCTTAATAAATTTAAAAGAATAGAAATCATACAAAGCATGTTCACAGACCATCATGGGCTTTAACTAGCATTAGAAAAGACAGCTGGAAAATCCAAATACTTGGGTACTAAATAGCATAGTTCTATAAATACAAGGTCAAAGGAGAAGTTTCCAGGAAAATGTTTTTTTAATTGAACTAAATGAAAATAAAAATAGAATATATGAAAATTTGTGAAATATACTGAAAGTATTGCTTAGATGGAAATTTATAGCATTAAATGCATATATTAGGAGAAAACAATGATCTACAACTCTGAGTTTTCATCTTAGAAAACTAGAAGAAAAAAAGTAAAGCTCTCACTGTTTGCAGAGGACATGATACTGTACATAGAAAACCCTAAAGATAGAATCAGAAAATTACTAGAGCTAATCAGTGAATTTAAAAAAGTTTCAGGATACAAAATCAATACACAGAAATCACTTGCATTTATATATACTAACAATGAAAAATCAGAAAGAGAAATTAAAGAATCAATCCCATTCACCATTGCAACAAAAAAATTAAATATCTAGGAATATACTTACCTGAAGAGACAAAAGAGGTGTACACAGAAGATTAAAAGACACTAATGAAAGAAATCAAAGATGACATAAACAGATGGAGAGATATTCGATGTTCCTGGATAGGTGGAATCAATATTGTGAAAATGACTATACTACCAAACACAATCTACAGATTTAATGTGATCCCTATCAAATTACCAATGGCATTTTTCACAGAACTAGAACAAAAAATTCCACAATTCATATGGAAACACAAAAGACCTTGAATAGCCAAAGCAGTCTTGAGAAAAAAGAATGGAGCTGCAGGAAGCAACCTTCCTGATCTCAGATTATACTACAAAGCTACAGTCATCAAGACAGTATGGTACTGGCACAAAAACAGAAATACAGACCAATGGAACAAGATAGAAAACCCAGGAATAAACCCATGCACCTATGGATACCTTATTTCTGACAAAGGAGGCAAGAATATACAATGGGGCAAAGACAGTCTCTTCAATAAATGGTGCTGGGAAAACTGGACAGCTACATGTAAAAGAATGAAATTAGAACACTTCCTAACACCATACACAAAGATAAACTCAAAATGGATTAAAGACCTAAATGTAATACCAGAAACTATAAAACTCTTAGAGGAAAAGATAGGCAGAACACTCAATGACATAAATCAAAGCAAGATCCTCTATGACCTACCTCCTAGAGTAATGGAAATAAAAACAAAAGTAAACAAGTGGGACCTGGTTAAACTTAAAAGCCTTTGTACAGCAAACGAAACCATAAGCAAGATGAAAAGACAATCCTCAGAATGAGAGAAAATAATAGCAACGACACAACTAAAAAAGGATTAATTTCCAAAATATACAAGCAGCTCATACAACCCAATACCAAAAAAACAAACAACCCAATCAAAAAGTGGGGAAAAGATCCAAATAGACATTTCTCCAGAGAAGACATACAGATGGCTAACAAACACATGAAAAGATGTTCAACATCGCTCATTATTAGAGAAAGGCAAATTAAAACAACGAGATATCACCTCACCTCAGTCAGAATGACCATCATCAAAAAGTCTATCAACAATAAATTCTGGAGAGGGTGTGAAGAAAAGGGAATGGTCTTGCACTGTTGGTGGGAATATAAATTGATACAGCCACTATGGAAGACGGTATGAAGATTCCTTAAAAAACTAGAAATAAAACCGCCATATGACCAGCAATCCCACTCCTAGGCATATACTCTAAAGAAACCAAAATTGAAAGAGACACATGTACCCCATTGTTCAGTGCAGCACTATTTATAATAACTAGAACATAGAAGCAATGTAGATGTCCATCAACAGATGAATGGATAAAGAAGTTGTGGTACATATACACAATGGAATATTAGCCATAAAAATGAATGCATTTGAGTCAGTTCTAATGAGGTGGATGAACCTAGAACCTATTATACAGAGTGAAGTAAGTCAAAAAGAGAAAGATAAATATCATATTCTAACCCATACATATGGAATCTAGAAAAATGGTATTGAAGAATTTATTTACAGCAGCAATGGAGAAACAGACTTAGAGAATAGACTTAGGACATGGGGAGAGGGGAGGAGGGAGTGAGATGTATGGAAAGAGTAATATGGAAACTTATATTACCATATGTAAGATAGATAGCCAACAGGAATTTGCTGTATGGCTCAGGAAACTCAAACGGGGGCTCTGTATCAACCTAGAGGGGTGGGACGGGGAGGGAAATGGGAGGGAGGTTCAAAAGGAGGGAGATATATGTATACAAATGGCTGGTTCACATTGAGGTTTGACAGAAAACAACAATATTCTATAAAGCAATTGTCCTTCAATATTTAAAAAAGTAATTTAAGCCTAAGGCTAGCAGAAGAAAAGAAATAATACAAAACAGAGCAGAAATCAATGAAATTAAAAACAAGAAAACAATAGAGAAAATCAGCAAAACAAAATACTGTTATTTGAAAACACCAATAAAGTTGCTAAACACCTAGCTAGGCTAGCCAAAAAAGGAAAGAAAGAAGACGCAAATTATCAATATTAGAAATGAAAGAGGGGTCATCACTACTAATTACATGGACACTAAAAGTAAAATAAATTAACACTGGAAACATTATAGCCCAAAACATCGATAACATGGATAAAATAAACCAATTCCTTGAAAAACACAATCTACTGAAACATACAGGAAGAGAAACAGATAACTTCAATGAGCTTTATATCAGGTTTAGAAGTGGAACCAGTAATAATCTCCCATAAATAAAAGACTAAGCCCAGATGGTTTTCCTTGTGAATTCTATCAAATGTTTAAGAAAGAAATGATGCCAATTTCCCACTATCTCCTCCAGAAAATAGAAGCAGAAGGAATACTTTCTAATTTATTCTTTAAATTATGTTACGCCAGCCACATTGGTCTTCTTGGTTTTACTTAACTAAACTAGGAATATTTCTACCTCTCGGTCTTTGCACCTTCTGGCCCTTCTATCAGGACACTCTACCTCAAAAGTTCCTATGGTCCATTTCTTTACCCCTTTGAAGTTTTTATTCCATGAGATCTGGCATCTATTTAAAAGAGCAACACCATTGCACCTCTACCATCACTACTTATTCTCTTTCTCTGCTTTGTTTTTTACCTCAGCACTTAATTGTATCTGACATATTATATATTCTACTAGTCACTTTCTATTTCTCCTAATGGAAAATTCCATAAAGATAAGAGTTCTTGCGTATTTTTTCCACTGTTGCATCTTCAGTAGAAAAGTGCCCCATCATAATAGTTGCTCAATATACAACCATAATTGCTGAGTAAATGAATGGTTGAATTATGCAAAATAATGTTTGACTTTTTTCAAAGCCTGGTTTACACTGAAAAGCATAACTCAAGAGCTGCAAATAATTCCTTTTTTCTTTAGGAGAGAAGACAACAAATCCTACAACAGAATTGATTCCACATTTTCTCCTGCTGAACAGGTGATATAAATGCATATGCATTTTAGGCAAAAGGAAGAGTGCAATTCATTAACCTATTGAAATCACCAGACTTTTTTTTTTCCTTTTGTCCTTAGAATTTTTCTTTTTTTAATTTGGTTATTTTTAATTGGAGGATAACTGGTTTACAACATGGAAATCAAAACTGAAAATGACACTTGTACCCCAGTGTTCACTCCAGCACTATTTACGATAGCTAGGACACAGAAGCAACCTAAAATCATAACACTTTTTAATTTAAATCATTCATGTGCCATGCAATTATATAATTTCTTTATATCTAATGTTATCTTATATTGCCATTTAAAATCCAGTATGCTTTAGAGTGTTAATAAATGTGATGCCATATAATTGCTTAGCACAGATTCCAAGCACTTATAATTTCTCAGGAAATGTTAGCTATTATAAGTTTGTCCTCAGGGAACATGTGCCTGCTATTTTTATAAATAGTCACCAGATGGCATTCTGGTTCACTTTGGGTGAACACTATTCATGAATTTCTCTTGGAAATATCTAGAAAATTAAAAAATCTTAACTACCATCTTTTGCTAGTCAAGCTCTTTACAGTCAAACACTGAACATCAGAATTTACATAACTTATCATTTATAAGTACTAGAAACAAAAATCCGTGACCATCATAACCATTTCAAATGGTCACACAAAATTCCTACATTCTTCAATGCTGAAATACCATTTAGTATTTATTTATTTATTTTTACTTTACAATATTGTATTGGTTTTGCCATACATCAACATGCATCCACCACGGGTGTACACGTGTTCCCCATCCTGAACCCCCCACCCACCTCCCTCCCCATACCATCCCTCTGGGTCATCCCAGTGCACCAGCCCCAAGCATTCTGTATCCTGCATCAAACCTGGACTGGAGATTCGTTTCTTACATGATGTTATACATGTTTTAATGCCATTCTCCCAAATCATCCCCCTGCCCTCCCTCTCCCACAGAGTCCAAAAGACTGTTCTATATATCTGTGTCTCTTGTGGTGTCTCGCATACAGGGTTGTCGTTACCATCTTTGTAAATTCCATATATATATGCATTAGTATACTGTATTGGTGTTTTTCTTTCTGGCTTACTTCACTCTGTATAATTGGCTCCAGTTTCATCCACCTCATTAGAACTGATTCAGATGTATTCTTTTTAATGGCTGAGTAATACTCCATTGTGTATATGTACCACAGATTTCTTATCCATTCATCTGCTGATAGACATCTAGGTTGCTTCCATGTCCCAGCTATTAGAAACAGTGCTACGATGAACACTGGGGTACACGTGTCTCTTTCCCTTCTGGTTTCCTCGGTGTGTATGCCCAGCAGTGGGATTGCTGGGTCATATGGCAGTTCTATTTCCAGTTTTTAAAGGAATCTCCACACTGTTCTCCATAGTGGCTGTACTAGTTTGCATTCCCACCAACAGTGTAAGAGGGTTCCCTTTTCCCCACATCCTCTCCAGCATTTATTGCCTGTAGACTTTTGGATCACAGCCATTCTGACTGGCGTGTAATGGTACCTCATTGTGGTTTTGATTTGCATTTCTCTGATAATGAGTGATGTTGAGCATCTTTTCATGCGTTTGTTAGCCATCTGTATGTCTTCTTTGGAGAAATATCTATTTAGTTCTTTGGCCCATTTTTTGATTGGGTTGTTTATTTTTCTGGAATTGAGCTGTAGGAGTTGCTTGTATATTTTTGAGATCAGTTGTTTGTCAGTTGCTAAATTTTTTTATCTCTAATTCTGCATGCTAAATATCTAGAAATCATACTTGACACTTTTTTCTTACCCACCACATAAATTCTATCACCAAATTCTGTTGACTTTATTTCCTTTATATTTCTCAAACCCATCCATTTCTCTTCCTACTCTATTGCTCTTGTCATAGAAAACTAACATCCACTCTTCCCTGGAGTAAATCTGGTGACAAACATGATTATACTAGATATGTGATGAAAAACATTCAATTGAATGCTTCCTACTAGTACCTTAGAGCCTCTACCACACTGCTGCCTCTTCCTGAAATGTCTCATTCTCAACCACATCCACTATTTTCACCTATTTAACACTCTTTGTAAATTAAATGACTTTTATTTCTTTGCAGAAGCCTTTTCAATCTTTCTCCACTGCAGGTTCTACTGTTATTTGCTATCAGAAAGCTATATTCCATTTCTTCATTTATATCACTTAATAGTTTTAATTAACTTTATGAGATTTTGATTACAGTCTTCCTCTCTCAGTAATCTATAAGTATTTAAGAGCAGAGATTATGTCTGATTTTGTTTCATTTAATCGCCAACCTCTCCTTAGTGTCTGGAACACTTAAAGCATTCAATATATATTTGTTGAATGAATGAAGGAAGGAAATTTCTCTGTTGATTATATGACTCAGTTGCAACAATTCTCAGTCTCTTTCTGTCTCACATTCCAGTTTCTGAAAGATAAAATCTGACTATCCCTGCCTAGATCATACCCAAATCCTGGATCAACAAACTACGGGCAGAGGTTTAGAGTTAAGAGTAGAAATGTCATCACAGAGAGCTCATATGTATTTCTCTAGAAAAAGGGAGATTACTTTGAGTCAGCAGCTCACTAAGAATTATCTACTGTAAATCCCTACCTCACTGGGTTGTTACAAGGAGTAAATTAGAAGTCATATTTACAGATAGTGTCCTGCCCTGTCTGGACTATACGTTTGGCACTTCAAAGACCTTCTTTTGCTTTAAATTACCTTTTCAAGTATTTTACATGCAAAAACAAAGATTAGAAGCCTGCCTCAAATATTTCAACATAGATTTTTTTTTCACTAACTCATTTAAGATTATAAAATCTTCAATCAGATAAATAAATGTTTTAAAGCATGTATTCATAACAATTACCTGGCATAAACCATAAAATAGTAACTCTTCATTTCCAATCATATATTGAAAAGCAATTATTCACAAAGCATTGACATTAATAAATAGTGGATAAGTAAGCTTCACACTCAAAGAGCTCATAGCCAGGGTGGTAGAAGATATGCAATCGGGATGCAATGAAAAGTCTTATGTAAGAGCTGAACACCAAACACCACAGCAGTACAAAGGAGAGAAAATGCCACAGAATAGATAAGGAGATTTCTGAAATGATATTTAAATATATACATGAAATATTCTTCTTCACAAATTGCTATTGTGTATTTTTATTCCTTCACAGGAAAAATGTGGAGGCTATTCTGTACAGGCTTTCAGGTGGTGCTAGTGGTAAAGAACCCAAATGCCAATGTAGAGACTTAAAGAGATGCTGGTTCGATCCCTGGGTTAGGAAGATCCCTTAAAGGAGGGTGTGGCAACCCACTCCAGTGTTCTTGCCTGGAGAATCCCATGGATAGAGGACCCTGGCAGGCCATGTTCCATAGGGTTGCAAAGAGTCAGATATGACTGAAGCGACTTCATACACATGCACACATTCTCCTGTTCACTTGAGGAGCAATATATAGGCCTTTCAAATTCATAACTGCTGAGTGTCATTTAGTCATAGAAAATCCAGACTCCCATGAACATTTCCCTTTTCTGACCTACAAAACCCCATTTTCCTACCATTTAATGGTTAGAGAGCTTCCCTGCTAGCTCATATCTTATAAAAATTAGAAATGGGAGGCAGATACTGACAAGTGGGGACTACACTGTTGTATTTCATAACTTTTACGTATCTACTATCCCTTGAATTCCTTGACTACTAAGACTCCACAATGAAACTGAATTTTTCCCACAAGTGGTTGATACTCTAATTTTCTCAGTTTAGAGGAATCAAACTAACAAAGCAGTTCAAATATCAACTGAAAAGCAATCATAAAATCATGGAGCAGAGGAAGAATGTGAATTTCATCATGGTCTGGTTCCAAGTCAGTTGATTGAACATAAAACATTTTATACACTTGCAAGATTTCAAGATTTAACCTGTTTATACATTCTCCTCTCTTTCACAAATTGGATTAGACCTAACCTTAGAGAAGCTATAGCTAATCTCACTGAGAGAGTACCCACAACCCTGAGGAATGAGTTCTTCTTCTATCTTTTAGTAAGCTGAAGTTCTCTCACATACCCTTAGTTATTTTAAATTATTTGAGAATAAATTATAAAGGTTAGAGGGCTAATTCAGAGAAGCTAATCCTCTTTGTATCCATCCTCAAGACAAATTCTATTTATTTTTATTATCTGCACTCCTCCATGTTTCTCCTCATCTTATATTTTTTCACTAAATGCTGCTTAGTAAGCTTTTCTTCAAGTAATAAATTCACTTTAGAATAAATCTGTTATGCTGTGCTTTGTTAACTCATCATGCAAGAGTAGGAGAGACAAAGTGTATTTCCTTCAAAACTTCATTTACCATGGAAATACAGTAACTTCAAACAGTAAAAAATAAATAAATAAATAGCATCCCATTGAATATGATATTAAACCAAATGTGAAGAGCATATACTAAAAATTAAACTCAGTCAATGAACATACTATCCTAACATGATCAAAAGCACACACACTGTATAGCTCAGCTCTCTGACTGAATGCACACATGTTAAGAGCAAACACTCATCAATTTGCATTCTCATCTGTTACTCTATGGATCTGGCCTCCCCAAAATGCCTTCCTTAGAGACAGCAAGTCAACAATATTCAGAATGGCGAGTAGAAATAAACTACAGTTATGTATCATCATAGAAAGAAAAATTTTATACAGTTAGAACAATGAAGTGGACTAACATGTGTACACAGAAAGATCCAGAATAGCATACAAGACAAACTCTCACACCAAACACACAAGTGACACCAGTAATGAGAGTAAAGGAGCTGTTCTGACAACTACATCTGTTACCAAAATAGATACCGTGACAAATAAAAATAGCAAGAACAAGCCCTGTAATGGGATTAAGACAGAGCATAGAAAACTAATGACTGAGGATAAAGAAAAACGTGGTGACAATGGCAGGTAGTGTGACAAATGAAATGCTTGGATAAGCAAAATTTGGGAAACCAGACAGCTGAAAGACCTAAGACCAAGACTGAGACAAATCTGTCAGCAATACAGATAGCATCACGCTGTGCCAGAAGACAGTGCTAAATTATAAATGTTAATGATAGATGGATCCAGCAAAGCCACAAGCAGAACAAAAGAAATGAAATGGAAAAACACCCCTGCCGCAGTGTTTGAGGTAGGTCTTCATTTTAAGGAAGATATAATAGCCACGTTCTCTTATGAAGGGCTATCTTTGATTTCACATACACTGGCAACATGCTATTAAATGCCACCAACTCTTTTCTACCTTTTTCCTTTAGTCTTTAGAAAATGTTCACTTATATACAGAATCTTAAACTCAGCAGTGAGTCTTCATCAGGCAAGATGAGAGAAGGAAGAAATGAGAGATAGAGAACAAAGGAAAAAGGATAAATATGAATTTTCAGAAAAAGAGAAATAAAATGTGGAAAAAAGCTAAGAGAATTTTTTTTTAATCAACTATTCAAGTACGTGTTGTTGCTATTGTTTATTCACTAAGTCGTGTCCAACTCTTTTTGACCCCATGGACTGTAGTCCACCAGGTTCCTCTGTCCATGGGATTTCCCCAGACAAGAATATTGGAGTGGGTTGCCATTTCTCCCTCCAGAGGATCTTCCTGACCCAGGAATCAAACCCACATCTCTTGCATCTCCTGAACTTGCAGGCAGAATCTTCACCACTGAGCCATCTGGGAAGCCCATTCAAGTGGGCTTTATTGAGCCACTATTGTGTGACAGACTCTGGCTCCAGGTGTCAGAGGCAAAGTAGTGGGAAAAAACCAGTCTGGTTCCCGGCCTCATGGAGCTTATAATTTGGTAGTAGAAAAAGACAAAGAACCACACAAATGTAAAGTTGAAATGCTGGTAAGCATAATGAAAAGGGGTACATGATACTCTGACAGCATAATAACAGGGATTATTGGAGGGCCAGAAAAATCTTCTCTACAGAATTGATAATGAAGTTGAGATGTGAAGGGGCAAAGGCTTGAGGGTGTAGCTGGACAGTCCTCTAGGTAGTGAGACTGGCACACACTAAGGCCCTGTGGTGAGAAGAGCAGGAAGAGAGAAGGACTAAAAGACCGTGGGGTGTGGAGGAGGTAGTGGGTTGTGTCTGGAGCAGAGGGAATTTAGGAAAAGATGGCATGCCTGATGAAGCTGGAAGACTAAGCTTTCATTCAAGCTCTTGCATCTTCTTCCTAAGGGCAGTAAAAGCCACTGAAAGGTTTAAGCATAAGAGTAGAACAGTGTCCATTTACTAAGCAGCTACCACACCCACAATAATGGGCCAGCCCATTTGTCAAACTCACCTCCTCAGTCACTGCAATCACTCCATTACCCCCGGAAATCTTACTCTTCATCCAGCATGCCAGACTTGTTCTCAATTCTGCATCTGCTGTTCACTCAGCCTGTAGACCATTTTCCCCAACATCCACGTCTCACTCTACACTTTACCTCAGTTCTCTGCTCAAATGTCTTCTCATACAAACCTTTTCTAGGGCCCACTATTATCATTCTCCTTTATCCTCTTAACCTGCTTTATATAGTTTTACCGTTCTTATCACTAATAGAAATTATGTTCTAAATTTATTTTTTAGCTTTATAAAACACACACACACACACAAACAGAATTTGACTGTAAGAAGGCAGGGAGTTTATTGCTAATTATGCCCAGTACATGAAAGTGCTCAGTGAGAGCTGAGTGAATGAATGAATGATTCATAACTAATATTATCACCTAGATTACAAACACATAAAAGATCTGCCTTCTGGCCTGGTAACTTTATTATCTACATTCTTTCCACTAGGTCATTCAAACAAAAGAGCCTCCAATTCAAAAAGAATGATCAATCAGAAACACTTACTTTTCTTTCCTACTTGCATCAGAATACAGTGATATATAGGAGATGTATATAAGATTATTCTACATCAGGCATGCGAAAGAGGACACATGTGCAACTTCACAGGTAGAACCAGTAGGATTAGGGATATTATTTGAAAAAGTAGTGTTGCTGTTTTAGTTGAAAAGTATATAAATATACACAGAACAGAGAATAACTGCATTCCTAGAGTCTAGAAGGAGAAAACTAAAAATCCCCAAGTACTGTCCTTATGTCTGTGTAAACCAGCATGGAAAGGAGCTACCTTGAAGGATCAGGATAATTAAATACTATGAATATTTATTAAGTGTACATTTATTCATTGAGACTTTATTGTGAACATTAATACACAAAGCACCCTAATAGAGGCTGAGGCAAAATTAAGTCATACTCCAGATGCACTCCATAATATTGAGGGAAGAAGAAAAATTCTAACTCTGGTTTTAAAAAGACAATTACAGGGGAAACAAAAACAGCAAAAGATGTGTGCTATAGAAATAGATTGCAATGGGGACTGGAGAAAGAAAGATAAAGAAAACTAAGCTCCTCCCCAATTAAAATTAAAACCCATTGCTCCTATCAATTAAGAAATAAAGAACATCCAATAAACGTACCTGTTGTGTTTTTATTTTATTTCAAAGGCAGATCCAACAAAACCAGCATCTTGTACAGGAGAAGTTTTAACACGCATTTCTGAACTGGGGGTGGGAGGTGGGGTGTGGGAAGAGAAGGAAGGAATCCAAGATGAGTAGAAAGTCATCTGCTCACGGTTGAAATTTACAACCAATGAAGAACATTTGTCTGCTCTTCTGTGCTCTCTCTCATATAATGATCTCAAAGGGGCTTACCAACCTGATAAAGACAGAGGCTAATACTCCCTGACTATATGTTGCAATGTAAAAATTGTCAAAAATAGACCTGCTTGAAATTCCCATGTTGAGTCCCTTTTTAGGTTAAAATATTGATGCTTTTTGTTAAAATGCAAACATTTTAACTATTGTAGCAATTGCCTTGTTGCTCAGTGTGACCAACAGACTAATTGCATCAGCACCACCTGAGGGAAAACTTGGAAATATAGAATCTCATGCCCCACCCTGAGATTTGCATTTTAATAAGGTGACCTATATGCACCTTTAACTTTGAGATACTTACAAATGTTTATACAGAGATGTAGTACATATTATACATATATTTCCCTAGGATTTGTGAATGGGTTCTTTGTCTTTACTACCTAGAATATTTTCAAGCTATCCTGAGAAGAGGAGAGGGCACCAGAATAACTTACAAAAAGCAAAGATAGTATTTGTGACTCAAGAGTAACAGAAAAGATGAATCTTGGGACATAGCCAAAATGGTAATTAAGCCTGAGTCAGTCTAAGACAATAGAGTATCTATAGACCCAGAGTCTAGAAGTGAGCATGAGCTCCTCATCTGGGGATTGGGATGAACCGGTAAAGTAGGGAAAGAAGAATGAAAGGAAAATAGAAGAATATTACTGATGAGAAGCCCATGATCACTTCTGGACCCTGGGTCTATAGATACTCTGTTTTCTTTATAGATGTCCTTTGGTTTTATATGCAATTTACCAACAGATTTATTTTGGAGTGCCATTTTACATCAACAGTTTCCTAATGTGCCCACACATTTTAGAGACAGTAAGCAAGACAGACTGGCTAAGGGGATCTCTGGTTTTTAGTCCTCTCTGGGCTACGACCTTGCCCAATGATCCAGCAGAAGGGAGCTGGCCTCTGTCCTCTCACCTGTATAGAGGAGGTTTGCACTACAAGCTTTCTGTGGTTTCCAGCAACAGTATTCCATGATTCTAAGTGGCATCTTACCAACATTGGCCAAATCATGTTAGAGTCATGCATCTCTATCCAAATAGTATATTCACCTGAGGAAATTGCTCTTTTTCAAATAGTAAAGTAACTATGTGCCTTAAGTAGATGCTGGTTTTGTGGCAGTGCTGCTCTTAAATAGTGTAGTTCTCTTATTCTGTAATCATAAGCTCCTCCTTCTCCCCTTCAAAATGTTAGCCTCATTACCAATATAAATTCCCTCAGAGTCAATCCCCGAGTGAAATAATGTCCCCAAAGATCTAGAATTAAAGTAGTGGAGGAGTTATTAAGTATGTACATATACATCAACTAATAACAACATACATGTGCATATACATATGATATATAAGCTGTAAGTAATAGTTTTATTAAGTTTCCCCTAACATTTCTTTAACTTTTTGTTTAACTTAGTTGTGGCTATAAGTGAAAAAAATTAATAGAAAATATCTATGTCCCTGGACTTTTCAGGTAGTGATCATGGTAAAGAACCCGTCTGCCAATGCAAGAGACGAAAGAGACACAGGTTCCATCCCTGGGTCATTAAGATCCTCTGGAGGAGGGCATGGCAACCCACTCCAGTATTCTTGCCTGGAGAATCCCATGGACAGAGGAGCCTGACCACAGGGCTGCAAAGAGTTGGACACAACTGAAGTGACTTAGTACGCATGCACACATCTATGTCCCTATATGTAGAAAACATATTAGCCTGAGGGAAACTTCTCATCTAGAAATTACAAATGGAAGAGACTTGGTTCATAAGTACTGTGAAGCATTAACCCAAGAACAAATTTGTATACTGTATAGGCATCCTGAAAGAAAATCCTGGCCAAATCCTGTACAGAACTGTAGTCTCTTTAAAAAGGCATGGTAGGGAAGATTCCCTGGAAGAGGAAACAGCAATCCACTCCAGTACTCTTGCCTGGAAAATTCCATGGACAGAGGAGACTGATGGGCTATAGTCCATGGGGGTCACAAAGAGTCTAACATGATGTAGTGACTAAACCACAATAACAAGAGAACCGGAACAATTGAATTTATAAGGTTAATTACAGAAAATATTAACACACACTCACAGTTGTGTTTTCAAATGCTCTGAAGTTTTTTATTATTAACTTTGTTTTTTTTATGAGTAGGGTTAACAATTGTCTAACTGGTTTTCAACACTGATATAATGGGAGATTATGCATTATGGGGATTATGCATTGAAGGGTGGAGCCCACATTATACTTGGATTGGTTAAACTGGGGCCCATGTTTAACTAATGCTACCTCTGGTTATACTTGCAGTGGATATAGCAATTAACCAGACCCTCATAAAATGAGAGCCTCTTCCTTCTCTGCCAAGTATCCATTCATGCTGGTGGGAATAAAAGGAACACAGGTGTTTCCACGGGGCTGTTGGTGCTGGTGTTGCAGTTGTTCAGTCACCCAGTCATGTCTGACTCTTTGCAACCTCTTGGACTGTGGCACACTAGGCCTCTCTGTCCCTCACCATCTCCCGAAATTTGCCCAAGTTCAAGTCCATTGCATCAAAGATGCCATCCAGACGTCTCACCCTCTGATGTCCTCTTCTCCTTCTGCCCTCAATCTTTCCCAGCTTCAGGGACTTTTCCAATGAGTCAGCTGTCCACATCAGATGACCAAAATATTGGAGTTCCAACTTCAGCATCAGTCCTTCCAACAAGTATTCAGGGTTGATTTCCCTTAAAATTGACTGGTCCAATCTCCTTGCTGTCCACGGGACCCTCAGAAGTCTTTTTCAACACCATAGTTCAAAGGCATCGATTCTTTGGTGCTCCACCTGCTTTATGGTCCAGCTTTCACAACCATACATGACCACTGGGAAGACCATATCCTTGACTATATGGACCTTTGTTGGCAAAGTAATGTCCATGCTTTTCAAAACACTGGCTAGGTTTGTCATAGCTTTCTTGCCAAAAAGCAAATGTCTTCTGATTTCATGGCTTCAGTCACCATCCGCAGCAATTTTAGAGCCAAAGAGGAAATCTGTCACTGCTTCCACCTTTTCCCCCTCTATATGTCATGAAGTAATGGGGCCAAATGCCATGATATTAGTTTTTTAATATTTAGTTTTAAGCCGGTTCTTTCACTCTCCGCCTTCACCCTCATCAAGAGGCTCTTTAATTCCTCTTCACTTTTTGCTATTAAAGTGGTATCATTCACATATCTGAGGTTGTTGATGTTTTTCCCACCTATCTTGACTCCAACTTGTAACTCATCCAGCCCGCTTTTTCTCATGATGTCCTCAGCTATAGATTAAACAAACAGTGACAGCAGAGAGCCCTGCCATACTCCTTTCTCAATCTTGAATCAACCAGTTGTTCCATGCAGAGTTCTAGCTGTTGCTTCTTGACCCACATACGGGTTTCTCAGGAGACAGATAAGATGGTCTGGTATTCCCATCTCTCTAAGAGCTTTCCAAAGTTTTTTTATGATCCACACAGTCAAAGGCTTTGGCATAATCAATGAAACAGAGGTAGAAGGTTTTGTGTTTTGTTTTTTGTTTTTGGAATTCCCTAGCTTTCTGTATGATCCAGCGAATGTTGGCAATTTGATCTCTGGTTCCTCTTCTTCTTCTAAACCCACAGGGCTAGCCCACAAGAATTCTCCCTTGAGACATAGTTTTAGTTTCTCTCCATCTGGTATTCTGAAGTTTCCAATTATGGCTTCTGAAAAAAATATTTCTTGTCCTGTCAGTTGACAGTCTGGACAAAATATACTTGAATAAATATTCTATTGCATTGTTTCCATGGTTCCATTCTTTCACCAATGTACTTATTAAAATGGCCACAGATGATTCTCCTTTAATTCATTTATCATTTTCAGAAGCATTAAGCTGCCAATCCACATATTTGCACCTGGTAAACCAACCAGGTCATTTCACAGGCTATGTTTTCTTTCTTTTTGCTGTTCAGTCCAGTTCAACAATAGGAGACATCTAAGTAGCAGCAGGACCTGCTGGTCTGAGCACAAGTCAGTAACTTTGAGTTCAAATCCCGACTCCGACACACTTATGTTGTGAAGATGTGAGCTGCCTATGAACATCCCATGGCATTCAAACACATCTGGAAACTACTGTGTTTTTTTTTTTGTTTTTTGTTTTTTTTGAAACTACTGTGTTAATGTGCTAACACAAAGAAATCTTTCTTGTAGACATGCTTATTGCATTTTTCAATAGTCTTCTAATGGAGGTTTGGTCTGACACAAAAAGCACAATGAAAAGCAAAGATCAAGTGGCCCAGCTTGCCCTTTAGTCAGAATGACTTTGACTGTTCAGAGTCTGTAGGCAGCAAAAGGAAGATTTCAAGGTCAATTTCCTTACCTTTCAAACCTGTGATTTCATATTAGAGGATCAGGCTGTCAGCTTCCTGTGTCAACAATTCTCTTTTGGAAGGTTAATGTCACCCCTCAGCCTAATAATGGCCCCAAAGTTAGGAATGTATGGTAAACATCCTGAGTGTGATGAATAAGTTTAAGTAAACAAGGATGATAAAAACAAAGTGGGCCTGAAATTCTTTGCAGCTAATACTGGCAACAAAAAGGGGAAAATATAAGCTAAGATTGTATATACCAAGGGTCAAATTTGAGTGTGAAAAGGAAAGTGAAAGTTAAAATCGCTCAGTCATGTCCTACTCTTTGTGACCCCGTGGACTATACAGTCCATGGAATTCTCCAGGCCAGAACACTAGAGTGGGTAACCTTTCCCTTCTCCAGGGAATCTTCCCAACCCAGGGATTGAATTCAGGTCTCCCACATTGCAGGTGGTTTCTTTACCAGCTGAGCCACAAGGGAAGCCCAAGAGTACTGGGGTGGGCAGCCTATCCCTTCTCCAGTGGATCTTCCCAACCCAGGAATCGAACCAGGGTCTCCTGCATTGCAGGCAGATTCTTTACCAACTGAACTATCAGGGAAGCCTGTGAGGAAAGCATTTGATAAAAGATGCAATGGCATTGAAACATGTATAATATCATGTATGAAACGAGTCTCCAGTCCAGGTTCGATGCACGATACTGGATGCTTGAGACTGGTGCACTGGGACGACCCAGAGGGAGGGTATGGGGAGGGAGGAGGGAGGAGGGTTCAGGATGGGGAACACAGGTATACCTGTGGCGGATTCATTTTGATATTTGGCAAAACTAGTACAATATTGTAAAGTTTAAAAATAAAATAAAATTAAAAAAAAAAGATGCAGATGTACTATCTCACACTATGAAATTGAATGTGGCATCTTCATGCTATGAAACAAACTTTTCAATTAGATGTTTGGCAACATATAACCCAATGAAAATCTTCTGAAAATTACTGACTTAAGCACCTAATGTAATTTACCAAATGAGTATAAAGTCTCAGCATTTTATTCTATAAAATAAGTATAGCACCATCTCCCCTTACTCATGTCACAAAATAGCAAATGGGTTGAAATAGCATATTTATGTTAAAGAACTGAAGTGAATCGTAAATCAATATAGAATCATCAGATTTGGCCACTGGTCTTGAAAACTTGTCAAAAGGTATTTGTTTAGTTACTCTAAGCTATCATGATTTTTGCTGTTCTCAAGTGCAGTGGTCCTCAACCTGGCTGCACATTAAAATCATCTAGGGAGCTTTTAAAAATTTTCCAATTCCCAGTCCCATCCTAGACCAATTAAACTAGAAGATCTAAGGTGGAACTGAGAAATTACTATTCTCAAAGGGTGCTTCTAATGTGTGGTTAGGGTAGAGAACCACTAATGGAGTGCAAATCTGCTTACATAATAATAAACTGGGAAGCCAACAGCTAACAAATGAAAGCTAGGCATGCTCCAGGCTGTGATGCAAACATCTTTCTAAACTTTACACTTCTTCCTATATGCAAGTTTAGTTTCCACTAAACTTCTAATTATTATCTCACCTAATAGAGCTTAGAAGACCAAAGGATTAGTGAAGAGAGGAAAACTTCCACAATTTGGACTAATTGGAAAAGTCTATCTAAATTAATGGAAATTCAACATGTTAGAATACTTTTGAAAGACATGTAATTTTCTGTCTCAAAATACCATCTTTATCCAAAGTCTTACAAGTTCAACCAATCTTTTATTCATTGAGTAGGAGTTCCAGAAGTCCTTAAGATATTTCTTTCAATGAATAGATTTTTTAAATATATGTAATTAGAAAGTAGGTTGTATCAGTATATCATGTGCATAGAAGATGTTAATACATTTTCATTAATGATTAGATAATATGACTTTGCAATAGGGACAAATACAACATTTGCAATGGCTCCTACTTTTCCTAAGTCTTCCCAACTACAATTTATGATATTTCCTTCTATCTGTGGGTTCAGTCACATTAATCCCATGTCTCATTTCTCATTCCAACTTCCCCTCTCTCTCTTCCTCTCACTGTTACACACACACACACACACACACACAATCACACAATCACACAATCTTTGAAAAGGTAGACAAGTCATCACCTCAACTCCCTAACTAGTGAGCCTAGAATTAGTCTTATTTCCCATATACCCGATATCCACTGGGCTGGGGATGAGAAACAGCATCTTAATCATCACTGACACTATATTGTCTCATAATCTTGTGACTGAACGCAGAGCTAGACTGAGAGAGATTTGCCAGCAAAGGACAAAAAATATTATGAGTCATGATTCTTACTGGAAATACAGTGAGAAAACTGGCTAATCAGAACTCTATCAAGAAGAATACTGTATTCCATTGGTAGGAATGAGATACCTTAGAAGGAAGAAGAAATAAGACCATTGAAGAAGCTAAATTGCCGTGCAAAGAATAAGGATCTTGCTAACTGCAGGACTTTGACGTGAATAAGCTTGGAACAGTGGCTGTCTTGCTCAAAACCATATTAGAATGACTAGGTGCTGCCAGCCAGATTTCCCAGGCTCTATATTCCCTTACTGACTCTGCCTTTTCCTTTCAATAAGCAGTTCTCAAGGTGAGAATTCCAGACTTACAGTATCAGTGTTTCCTAAAATTTTGTTAGACATACATCTGCTCAGGCCTTTCCCCAGACCTGCTAAATAAAAGTGCTTCCCTGGTGGCTCAGTGGTATCAAAAAGGAAAAAAAAAAAAAAAAAAACACCACTTGCCAATGCAAGAGATGCAGGTTTGATCCCTGGGTTGGGAAGACACTCTGGAATAGAAAATAGCAACCCACTCCAGTATTCTTACCTGGAGAATTCCATGAACAGAGGAGCCTGGTGGGCTACAGTCCATGGGGTTGCAAGGAGTTAGACACGACTAAAAGACTAACACACACACAAACAAAAATAATAGCTGTAAATTATTAGTCTTCCCAAGATCCTGCTACAGAACGTATTCCATCCCTGGCTTAGGAAAAGAAGCCTGGTTAATGTATACCATTCATTTTTC
Source organism: Bos javanicus (assembly GCF_032452875.1). Taxonomy (NCBI): domain Eukaryota; kingdom Metazoa; phylum Chordata; class Mammalia; order Artiodactyla; family Bovidae; genus Bos; species Bos javanicus. Next base: position 20,537,433 of record NC_083875.1, read on the forward strand.
AACAAAATATGTATTGTGTATCTACTAGCTACCAGGTACTTATAGGCACCGTGATAGAAAAGGGAATAACAGAAAAATTCACATTCTCATGGTGCTTCCATTATAAAGGACAGACCATCGGCATAACAGATCAATAAAATATGTATGTTACATGGTGGTAAGTGGTATGCAGAAAAATTAAAGGCAATGAATATGCATGCTCTCAGTTTAAATGGTTTGGTCAGAGAGTCTGAGAAGCAGATATTAGAGTACAGGCCTGAAGGAAGTGAGGAAAGAATTTTTCAAGGACAGGCTAGAGCAAGTACAAAGTTCCTGAGGCAGGAAGTTACTTAAAGTTCCCAAGTCACAGCAACGAGGTGATATAAGAGAATGGAGACAACAGATCATGTAGGGCTTTCAGTCTTTTTGCAGTGAGATATAGAAAGCAAAGGAGTAACATGATTTGATACTGCTGCTATTCAGTCGCTAAATCATTTCCAACTCTATGGCACCCCTTGGTCTGCAGTACACCAGGCTTCCTTATCCTTCACTATCACCTGGAGTTTTCCCAAATTCATGTCTATTGAGTCAATGATGCTCAAACTCATGTCTATTGAGTCAATGATGCCATCCAACCATCTCATCCTCTGTTGCCCCCTTTTCCTCCTGCCCTCAAACTTTCCAGCATCAGGGTCTTTTCCAATGAGTCAGCTCTTCACATCAAGGGGACAAAGTATTGGAGCTTCAGCATCAGTCCTTCCAATGAGGATTCACAGTGGTGGTGGCCAAGAGGAGCTACCACACTCCCGAGGTCAGGGGAGGCGGCCAAGAAGAGCAACCCCACATCAAAGGAGGGGTGGCTACACGGGCACAGGAGGGCTGAGAGGAGCTACTCCAAGTTCAATGTCAGGAGGGGCAGCCCTGAGGAGATACCCCTTGTCCAAGGTAAGGAGCAGTGGCTGCATTTTGCTGGAGCAGCTGTGAAGAGATGCCCCACGTCCAAGGTAAGAGAAACCCAAGTAAGACAGTAGGTATTGCAAGAGGGCATGAGAGGGCAGATACACTGAAACTATAACCACAGAAAACTAGCCATCTGACCACACAGACCACAGCCTTGCCTAATTCAATGAAACTAAGCCATGCCATGTGGGGCCACCTAAGATGGGCAGATCATGGTGGAGAGTTCTGACAGAATGTCGTCCACTGGAGAAGGGAATGGCAAACCACTTCAGTATTCTTGCCTTGCCTTGCCATGAACAGTATGAAGAGGCAAAATGATAGGATACTAAAAGAGGAACTCTCCTAGTTGGTAAGTGCCCAATATGCTCCTGGAGATCAATGGAGAAATAACTCCAGAAAGAATGAAGAGATGGGGCCAAAGCAAAAACAACACCCAGTTGTGGATGTGACTAGTGATAGAAGCAAGGTCTGATGCTGTAAAGAGCAATATTGTATAGGAACCTGGAATGTTAGGTCCATGAATCAAAGCAAATTGGAAGTGGTCAGATAGGAGATGATAAAAGTGAATGTCAACATTCCAGGAATCAGCGAACTAAAATGGACTGGAATGGGTGAATTTAACTCAGATGACCATTATATCTACTACTGTGGGCAGGAATCCCTCAGAAGAAATGGAGTAGCCATCATGGTCAACAAAAGAGTCGAAAATGCAGTACTTGGATGCAATCTCAAAAACGACAGAATGATCTCTGTTCGTTTCTAAGGCAAACCATTCAATATCACGGTAATCCAAGCCTATGCCCCAACCAGTACTGCTGAAGAAGCTGAAATTGAACTGTTCTATGAAGACCTACAAGACCTTTTAGAGCTAACATCCAAAAAAGATGTCCTTTTCATTATAGGGGACTGGAATGCAAAAATAGGAAGTCAAGAAACACCTGGAGTAACAGGCAACTTTGGCCTTGGAGTACAGAATGAAGCAGGGCAAAGGCTAATAGTTTGCCAAGAGAACGCACTGGTCATAACAAACACCCTCTTCCAACAACACAAGAGAAGACTCTACACATGGACATCACCTGAGGGTCAACACCAAAATCAGATTGATTATATTCTTTGCAGCCAAAGATGGAGAAGCTCTATACAGTCAACAAAAACAAGACCAGGAGCTGACTGTGGCTCAGATCATGAACTCCTTAATGCCAAATTCAGACTTAAATTGAAGAAAGTAGGGAAAACCACTAGACCATTCATGTATGACCTATATCAAATCCCTTATGATTATACAGTGGAAGTGAGAAATAGATTTAAGGGACTAGATCTGATAGACAGAGTACCTGATGAACTATGGACGGAGGTTTGTGACATTGTACAGGAGACAGAAATCAAGACCATCTCCAAGAAAAAGAAATGCAAAAAAGCAAAATAGCTGTCTGCGGAGGCATTACAAATAGCTGTGAAAAGAAGAGAAGCAAAAAGCAAAGGAGAAAAGGAAAGATAAGCATCTGAATGCAGAGTTCCAAAGAATAGCAAGGAGAGATAAGAAAACCGTCCTCAGTGATCAATGCAAAGAAATAGAGGAAAACAACAGAATGGGAAAGACTAGAGACCTCTTCAAGAAAATTAGAGATACCAAGGGAACATTTCATGGAAAGATGGGCTCGATAAAGGACAGAAATGGTATGGACCTAACAGAAGCAGAAGACATTAAGAGGTGGCAGGAATACACAGAAGAACTGTACAAAAAAGATCATGACCCAGATAATCATGATAGTGTGATCACTCACCTAGAGCCAGATATCCTGGAATGTGGAGTCAAGTGGGCCTTAGAAACCATCACTTACAGAAGGCAATGGCAACCCACTCCAGTACTCTTGCCTGGAAAATCCCATGGGCGGAGGAGTCTGGTAGGCTGCAGTCCATGGGGTCGAGAAGAGTTGAACAAGACTGAGCGACTTCACTTTCACTTTTCACTTTGATGCATTGGAGAAGGAAATGGCAACGCACTCCAGTGTTCTTGCCTGGAGAATCCCAGGGATGGGGGAGCCTGGTGGGCTGCCGTCTATGGGGGTCTCACAAAGTCAGACATGACTGAAGCAACTTAGCAGCAGCAGAAAGCATCACTACAAACAAAGCTAGTGGAGGTGATGGAATTTCAGTTGAGCTATTTCAAATCCTGAAAGATGATACTGTGAAAGTGCCTCACTCAATATGCCAGCAAATTTGGAAAAATCAGCAGTGGCCACAGAACTGGAAAAGGTCAGTTTTCATTCCAATTCCAAAGAAAGGCAATGCCAAAGAATGCTCAAACTACCGCACAATTGCACTCATCTCACACGCTAGGAAAGTAATGCTCAAAATTCTCCAAGCCAGGCTTCAGCAATACATGAATCATGAACTTCCAGATAGATGTTCAAGCTGGTTTTAGAAAAGGTAAAGAACCAGAGATCAAATTGCCAGCATCTGATGGATCATCGAAAAAGCAAGAGAGTTCCAGAAGAACATCTATCTCTGCTTTATTGACTATGCCAAAGCCTTTGACTGTGTGGATCACAATAAACTGTGGAAAATTCTGAAAGAGATGGGAATACCAGACCACCTGACCTGCTTCCTGAGAAATCTGTATGCAGGTCAGGAAGCAACAGTTAAAACTGGACATGGAACTACAGACTGATTCCAAATAGGAAAAGCTGTCCGTCAAGGCTGTATATTGTCACCCTCCTTATTTAACTTCTATGCAGAGTACATCATGAGAAACGCTGGGCTGGAAGAAGCACAAGCTGGAATCAAGATTGCCAGGAAAAATATCAATAACCTCAGATATGCAGATGACACCACCCTTATGGCAGAAAGTGAAGAGAATTAAAGAGCTTCATGATGAAAGTGAAAGAGAAAAGTGAAAAATTTGGCTTAAAGCTCAACGTTCAGAAAACAAAGATCATGGCATCTGGTCCCATCACTTCATGGGAAATAGATGGGGAAACAGTGGAAACATTGTCAGACTTAATTTTTCGGGCTCCAAAATCACTGCAGATGGTGATTGCAGCCATTAAATTAAAAGACGCTTACTCCTTGGAAGGAAAGTTATGACCAACCTAGATAGCATATTCAAAAGCAGAGACATTACTTTGCCAACAAAGGTCCAATTAGTCAAGTCTATGGCTTTTCCAGTGGTCATATATGGATGTGAGAGTTGGACTGTGAAGAAAGCTGAGCACCAGAGAATTGATGCTTTTGAACTGTGGTGTTGGAGAAGATTCTTTAGAGTACCTTGGACTGCAAGGAGATTCAACCAGTCCATCCTAAAGGAGATCAGACCTGGCTGTTCATTGGAAGGACTGATGCTAAAGCTGAAACTCCAGTACTTTGGCCACCTCATGCGAAGAGTTGACTCATTGTTAAAACCCTGATGCTGGGAGGACTGGGGGCAGGAGGAGAAGGGAACGACAGAGGATGAGATGGCTGGATGGCATCACCCACTCAATGGACATGAGTTTGAGTAAGCTCCGGGAGTTGGTAATGTACAGGGAGGCCCGGCGTGCTGTGATTCATGGGGTCACAAAGAGTTGGACATGACTGAGCGACTAAACTGACTGAACTCATTTAGCATTGGCTGATTTGATCTCCTTGCTGTTCAAGAGACTCTTCAGTCTTCTCTAGCACCACAATTTGAAAGCATCTTCTCTAGAAGCACAATTCTAAAGCATTAATTCTTTGGCAGTGCTCAACTTTCTTTACGGTCCAACTTTCACATCTGTACATGCCTGACTAATGGAAAAGCCATAGCTTTGAATATATGGACCTTTGTCAGCAAAGTGATGTCTCTGCTTTTTAATATGCTGTCTAGGTTTGTCATTATCTCATTACCTCCACCATAGTTTGGCCTCAGGTCAAATAACAGAGAGGGAACACAGCCCTGGACATCAATAGAAAATTGGATTAAAGATTTATAGTGTATGGCCCCACCCATCAGAACAAGACCCAGTTTCCCCTTCAATCATTCTCTCCCATCAGGAAGCTTCCATAAGCCTCTTACCCTTCTCCATCAGCGGGCAGACTAAAAACAACAGTCACAGAAAACTAACCAATCTGATCACGTGGACCACAGCCTTGTCTAACTCAGTGAAATAATGAGCCATGCCTTGTAGAGCCACCCAAGATGGACGTGTCATGGTGGAGAGTTCTGACAAAATTTGGTCCTCTGGAGAAGGGAATGGCAAACCACTTCAGTATTCTGGCATGGAGAACCCCATGAATAGTATGAAAAGACAAAAAGATAGGACACTGAAAGATGAACACCCCAGGTTGGTAGGTGCCCAATATGCTACTAGAGATCAGTGGAGAAATAACTCCAGAAAGAATGACGAGACAGAGCTACAGCAAAAACAATACCCAGGTGTGGATGTGACTGGTGATGGAAGTAAAATCTGATGCTGTAAAGAGCAACACTGCATAGCAACCCGGAATGTTAGGTCCATGAAATCAAGGCAAATTGGAAGTGGTCAAACAGGAGATGGCAAGAGTGAACGTTGACATGTTAGGAGTCAGTGAACTAAAATGGACTGGAATGGGTGAATTTAACTCAAGATGACCATAATTTCTAATACTGTGGACAAGAATCCCTTAGAAGAAAAGGAGTAGCCATCATAGTCAACAAAAGAGTCCAAAATGCAGTTCTTGGATGCAATCTCAAAAATGAAAGAATGATCTCTGTTCCTTTCCAAGGCAAACCATTCAATATCACAGTAATCCAAGTCTATGCCCTGACCAACTGAAAAAGGTGAAGTTCAACAGTTCTATGAAGACTGACACGACCTTCTAGAACTAACATTCAAAAAATATGTCCTTTTCATTTTAGGGGACTGGTATGCAAAAGTAGGAAGTCAAGATATACCTGGAGTAATGGGCAAATTTGGCCTTGGGGTACAGGATGATGCAGGGCAAAGGCTAACAGAGTTTAGCCAAGAGAACACACTGGGCATAGCAAACACCCTCTTTAACAGCACAAGAGAAGACTCTACACATGGACTACATGTGTAGAGTCACTAAATGGTCAAAACTGAAATCAGATTTGACTACATTCTTTGCAGCCAAAGATGGAGAAGCTCTAAACAGTCAGCAAACACAAGACTGGGAGCTGACTGTGGCTCAGATCATGAACTCCTTATTGCCAAATTCAGACTGAAATGGAAGAAAGTAGGGGAAAACACTAGGCCATTCAGGTATGACCTAAATCAAATCCCTTATGATTATACAGTAGAAGTGACAAATTCAAGGGATTAGATCTGATAGAGTGCCTGAGGAAATATGGATGGAGGTTTGTGACATTGTACAGGAGGCAGGGATCAAGCCATCCCCAAGAAAAAGAAATCCAAAAAGGCAAAATGGTTGCCTGAGAAGGCCTTACAGATAGCTGAGAAAAGAAGAGAAGTGAAAGGCAAAGGAGAAAAGAAAAGATAGACCTATTTGAATCCAGAGTTCCAAAGAATAGTAAGGAGAGGTAAGAAAGCCTTTCTCAGTGATCAATTCAAAAAAATAGAGGAAAACAATAGAATGGGAAAGACTAGAGATCTCTTCAAGAAAATTAGTGATACCAAGGGAATACTTCATGCAAAGATGGGCCCAATAAAGGACCGAAATGGTATGAACCTAACAGAAGCAGAAGATATTAAGAAGAGGTAGCAAGAATACACAGAAGAACTATACAAAAAAACATCTTCATGACCCAGAGAACCATGATGGTGTGATCACTCACCTAGAGCCAGACATCCTGGAATGTGAAGTCCAATAGGCTTAGGAAGCATCACTACGAAAAAAGCTAGTGGAGGTGATGGAATCCCAGTTGAGCTATTTCAAATCCTGAAAGATGATGCTGTGAAAGTGCTATACTTAATATGCCAGCAAATTTGGAAAACTCAGCAGTGGCCACAGGACTGTGAAAGGTCAGTTTTCCTTCCAATCCCAAAGAATGCTCAAACTACCTCATAATTACACTCATCTCACACACTGGCAAAGTAATGCTCAAAATTCTCCAAGCCCAGCTTCAAAGTTCATGAATCATGAATTTCTAGATGTTCAAGTTGGATTTAGAAAAGGCAGAGGAACCAGAGATCAAATACTCAACATCCATTGGATCATCGAAAAAGCGAGAGAGTTCCAGAACAACATCTATTTCTGCTTTTTTGACTATGCCAATAGTCAAGACTTTGACTGTGTAGATCACAACAAACTGTGGAAAATTCTGAAAGAGATGGGAATACCAGACCACCTGACCTGCCTCCTGAGAAATCTGTATGCAGGTCAAGAAGCAACAGTTAGAACTGGACATGGAACAACAGACTGGTTCCAAATTGAGATAGGAGTACATCAAGGCTTTATATTGTCACCCTGCTTATTTAACTTCTATGCAGAGTACATCATGAGAAACACTGGGCTGGAGGAACCACAAACTGAATCAAGATTGCTGGGAGATATATCAATAACCTCAGATATGCAGATGACACCACCCTTATGGCTGAAAGCAAAGAACTAAAGAGCCTCTTGATGAAAGTGAAAGAAGAGAGTGAAAAACTGACTTAAAACTCAACATTCAGAAAATAAACATCATGGCATCTGGTCCCATCACTTCATGGCAAACAGAAAGAGAAACAGTGGAAACAGTGACAGACTTTAGTTTTTTGGGCTCCAAAATCACTGCCAATGGTGACTGTAGCCATTAAATTAAAAGATGCTTGCTCCTTGGAAGAAAAGTGATGACCAACCTAGACGGTGCATTAAAAAGCAGAGACACTGCTTTGCCATCCAAGATCCATCTAGTCAAAGTTATGGTTTTTCCAGTCATCATGTATGGATGTGAGATTTGGACTATAAAGAAAACAGCACTGAAGAATTGATGCTTTTGAACTGTGTTGTCGGAGGAGACTCCTTAGAATCCCTTGGACTGCAAAGAGATCCAACCAGCCCATCCTTTAAGGAAGTCAGCCCTGAATATTCATTAAAAGTACTGATGCTGAAGCTGAAACTCCAATTCTTTGGCCACCTGATGGGAAGAACTGACTCATTGGAAAAGACCGTGATGCTGGGAAATATTGAAGGTGGGAGGAGAAGTGGTCAACAGAGGATGAGATGGTTGGATGGCATCACTGACTCAATGGACATGTGTTTGAGTAAGCTCTGGGAGTTGGTGATGGACAGGGAGGCCTGGAGTGCTACAGTCCATAGGGTCACAAAGAGTTGGACACAGCTGAGTGACTGAACTGATTGACTAGGTTTGTCATAGCTTTTGATATGCATTTTAATAAGATCACTCTAGTTCATGTGCAGAGAATGGATTGTTTCTGTGCAAACTGAATGAATTATGTGACTAGAGAGGCTGTTTGGGAAAGCATTACCATAACCCTGCTGAGAAATGGTAGTCTATTGTGCAAGCCAGCTTCAGCCCACCACTTTAGAAGCTCATAGTTGTTCAAATAATACTTATGCCCCAGTTTTTAAAGGAGAGTTATTAAAGTGGCAGCAATGGAATTCAAGAAAATGGTCTGATTCTGAATATTTTGAATATAAAGGCACCACATATCCTAATTAACTGTGTGTGGGATTCCAGTTGAGCCATTTCAAATCCTGAAAGATGATGCTGTGAAAGAGCTGCACTCAATATGCCAGTAAATTTGGAAAACTCAGCAGTGGCCACAGGACTGGAAAACATCAGTTTTTTCCAATCCCAAAGAAAGGCAATGCCAAAGAATGCTCAAACTACCGCACAATTGCACTCATCTCACATGCTAGTAAAGTAATGCTCAAAATTCTCCAAGCCAGGCTTCAGCAATATGTGAACCATGAACTTCCAGTTGTTCAAGGTGGTTTCAGAAAAGGCAGAGGAACCGAAACCAAATTGCCAACATCTGCTGGATCATGGAAAAAGCAAGAGAGTTCCAGAAAAACATCTATTTCTGCTTTATTGACTATGCCAAAGCCTTTGACTGTGTGGATCACAATAAAATGTGGAAAATTCTGAAAGAGATGGGAATACCAGACCACCTGACCTGCCTCTTGAGAAATTTGTATGCAGGTCAGGAAGCAACAGTTAGAACTGCACATGGAACAATAGACTGGTTCCAAATAGGAAAAGGAGTACATCAAGGCTGTTTATTGTCACCCTGCTTATTTAACTTATATGCAGAGTACATCATGAGAAATGCTGGGCTGGAAGAAGCACAAGCTGGAATCAATATTGCCAGGAGAAATATCAATAACCTCAGATATGCAGATGACACCACCCTTATGGCAGAATGTGAAGAGGAACTAAAAAGCCTCTTGATGAAGGTGAAAGAGGAGAGTGAAAAAGTTGGCTTAAAGCTCAACATTCAGAAAGTGAAGATCATGGCATCTGATCCCATCACTTCATGGGAAATAGATGGGGAAACAGTGGAAATAGTGACAGACTTTATTTTGGGGGGCTCTAAAATCACTGCAGATGGTGACTGCAGCCATGAAATTAAAAGACACTTACTCCTTGGAAGAAAACTTATGACCAACCTAGATAGCATATTCAAAAGCAGAGACATTACTTTGCCAACAAAGGTCCATCTAGTCAAGGCTTTGGTTTTTCCAGTGGTCATGTATGGATGTGAGAGTGGGACTGTGAAGAAGGCTGAGCGCCGAAAAATTGATGCTTTTGAACTGTGGTGTTGGAGGAGACTCTTGAGAGTCCCTTGGACTGCAAGGAGATCCAACCAGTCCATTCTAAAGGAGATCAGCCCTGGGATTTCTTTGGAAGGAATGATGCTAAAGCTGAAACTCCAGTACTTTGGCCACCTCATGGGAAGAGGTGACTCATTGGAAAAGACTCTGATGCTGGGAGGGATTGGGGGCAGGAGGAGAAGGGGATGACAGAGGATGAGATGGCATCACTGACTCAATGGACATGAGTCTGGGTGAACTCCGGGAGTTCGGGATGGACAGGGATACCTGGCGTGCTGCAGTCGGACACGACTGAACGACTGAACTGAACTGAACTGAACTGGGGTATAAACGAAAGAACAGAATCAATGATGACTCCAAGGTCTTCAATTTGAACAACTAGGGGAATTCAGGTGGCATTTGATGTGATGGGCAATCTTTGGTAGGAATAAATGGGGGAATTCAGTTTTAGACATGTTATGTTTGAAACGACTATAATATATCCACAGTTCCCAGGTGGCGCTAGTGGTAAAGAACCCACCTGCCAATGCAGGAGACGTAAAAGATGTGGCTTTGATCCCTGGGTTGAGAAGATCTCCTGGAAGAGGGCACGGCAACCCACTCCAGTATTCTTGCCTGGAGAACCCAAAGGACAGAGGAACCTGTTAGGCTGCTTGTTTGAAATGACTATAACATATCCAACAGAAGCTAGAAATAGTATGTAAAAGAATTTGGAATTCATGGGAGAAATCTAGACTAGAGCTGTGCATATGGTAAGTCAAGATATAGATTGCATATAAAGCCATGAGACTGAAAGCACAGGACAGTCAGTTCAGGCACAGAAGAAGTCTAAGAACTGAACCTTAGGATAAACCACTAAAGGTGGCAGAGACCAGAACCGGGAAAAAAGGGGTCTCTTCGTTCATAGCTTTCTCTGACTACAACTTGATTTTGAATCAGTCGAATATAAACATTATTTGTTTGTTCTTAGTCACTCAGTCATGCATGACTTTTTGCAACCCCATGGACTATTCTAGCCCACCAACCTTCTCTGTCCATGGGATTCTACCAGCAAGACCACTGGAGTGTGGGTAGCCATTTCCTTCTCCAGGAGATCTTCCTGACCTAGGGATTAAACCTAGGTCTCCTGCATTGCAGGCGGATTCTTTACCATCTGAGCTGATTGAGTACCAATTAAATATCAGGCAACTTAAAGAATAAATTTATCAACAATTATTAAAGTGTCCTCCTTGTATTTTTCTAAATTTAAATATCTGTGCCAATCCATACACAGAGTCCAAGTAATAGAGGAATGAAAGAAAATTTGGTGGAGTGGAAAGAGCACTTGGAGTAGTGTTAGTAGCTCCTAAGTTCAATACTTAGTTGTAAACGAGAAAGACAAGCAGTTGCTTGAATCTCAAAGCAACACACACAAATGCAGTTCCAGCAACACAATCAGAATTCACTCTGTGTATAAGTTTTATCCTCTTCTGTCATCAAGAATTAGAGTGAGTATGTTCCTCCAGTTTGCATTTTCAGACGTGGGAGTTCTTTCCCAATTGGCTGACTTATTCCCAGGATTAGCTCAACAGATACTGTTATCCTGCCTTTTGGGTTTGTTTTGTGATTTGAGCTAAAGTTTAATTATTCTGCAAGAAAGAAGCAACATCTATTGTGTTATATATGATCAAAATATTACATTCTACACCAAATATTTTAACTTTTTTATCATCTTTACTTTCTCTTTCCCAAGGAAAATTATTTTTTTTTAATTTGCAGGAAATCTTTCCAGAATCTAAAGTTACAATGACCAGAACTCAACATTTTATTTGTAGGTTAGGGCTATATAAGGGCAAAAATATTCTGTCAAATAGGATATAAAACAATATGAGTAATTATGGCATATTATCTTAGTACTGGATATTATCAATAATATATGATATAATGATATCTTAGTAATTTTTAAATTTCTTCATTTAAACTATTAGCTTTTTATGTAGAAAATAAACATTTCATATTTGGATTTAGAACCCATAAATACCTAGAAAGCAATAAATCTTCAATTAAATTTGATGAAAAACCCCACATTTTTTCTCTTCTGTTGACAAAATGACCTAAACAAAATTACGTTATGTTTCTACATATACAATAATCTGTATATTTGTTCAAAGGAATAAAGGAACAAAAGTTTGCAAAGATGTGCTTCATTCACCAAAGGCTATATAAAGTTCTTTATTGTTTGTCTCTATGTATAAACCACATACATTGGAAGCAAAGCACTTGAAAGTATTTGTTGCCTTGCACTTGAGAAATTTTATAAAAATTTGCTTATTTATGCCAGAAAAATAAAAAATAAAAATGCAAGTCTTACTCTTTATGTTCTTTATACAATTAAATACATGTTTAAATCACTTATGAGCACTGTCTATTAGAGGCTCATTCATAAGTAAAGAGTAACAGAAAGTTCCACATGCTGAAATTTTCATAGATTTCTAAGAATTGGAAATTTTAAAATGTATACAAATGTTCTCAATAAGTTGAAAGCCACTGTTAGTCTAAAGGCATATACATGACTTTCCTTTTAATTTTTTAGTTTTAATGAAATACATATGCAGAACAGTACATAGAACACATAGTTATTACACAGTTTATAATTGCTAGTGTAAGTACAAACTCTTATGTAATCATCACACAGGTCAAGAATAGGGCATTGCCAACACCCCAACAAGTAGAAAATTGCTTCTGCATGGAAGAAAGAAGGAAGCCAGGGAAAGGCACAAATTCCACCGAAAATACGTGTGATAACTACAGCTATCAGTACAAAGAGTGGAAACCATGAGAAACCTACAGATCACATGCATCTTCTAGTTTCATAATAAGGTCAGGAAGATCTTATCAGATAGAAGGGCTAAATCAGTGTTTCCCAAAGTTTGCCTCCTCGGAACCCAAGTCCCCCAAAAGATTATCTCTTTAAAAAAAAGTACATTGTCAAGTGAATTTTGGATACACACTGTGTAACAGATGCACATTGGAATGATTCACAATGCATGTTAGTATATTACAGCCTCAAAAATCTTGAAGTAAAAAGATCTCTAACTTTTTCTGATGCAACTATCCTTAACTTACTAAGAATGTGTTGTGTGTCAGAAACTATCTAAATAAAGCAGTTCTGGGTTAATTTAAGTTCATATCAACAATGTAACTTTTGTTTCCCCAAGCCTGTGAAGTATTATCTTTCTTTTTGCTTTCACCCTATGGAATCCACAGTTGATTCAGCTTAAAGTAATAGAGGGATTTTCCCCCCATTATTAAATGAAGCTTCACTTTGACATTTATCACCTCCTATTTAAATCTTGAGAGAAGTCTTTTCATTTACTGTATTGCTTTTTCAATCTCTTACATTTCATCCAGACTTCATATCTGAAACACTTTCTCAAGGACTTTTGAAGAATTGCATTTTATAATGCTAGAGTATTTAGAAGAAATATTTCTTTATTCCTATAAATTTATTTTGCTTTGCTAACAACAGCTGACAGAACTTACCTTTGCATTTTAGGAAGACTTTTGCAAGGTATGTTGACCTGTCAGGTCAGTTGATGGTCTAGAAATTCTATTAAGGAATTGTAGCTGTTAAAAGTACTGCTTTTCTAAAGAATGTATACACCACTTGAAAAATCAATCCAGAGAACTCTACATTTCAATCCTCTCACCTTTTCACTAATATCAGTTTCACTGTCAAATTGAAGCAACTGGGAACTTGGTTGACTAGAATATACCATTCCCTAACTAGTCTGAGATACCAAGGTAGTGCCTCCCTGTCCTCATTGTCACTCTACTGCTCTCCCAGACTGAAGCTCCCAACTGTCGATATCCTTGCTTACAACCTCTATTATTATTTGAAACATCAAAAGAATTGAATGATACAAGTAAAAGCAGATGTATTTAATCATCATGTTAAACACGCCTACTTCTAACTCTCTTTGTGCTTCTGTTGGACAGTCTGAAGAAAAGCCTGGATCCAAGTAGGAGGAATAGAGCTGGGGGAAAGGATACTGGTTAATAACAGACCTACATTATTTACAAAAATCATTTGATTATAACTTTTTAAATAAGATATATCCTTGGTGGTTCAGTCGCTAAGTCGTGACCGACTCTTGTGACCCCATGGACTGTAGCTCACCAGGCTCCTCTGTCCATGGGATTTTCCAGGCAAGAATACTAGAGTGGATTTCTATTTCCTTCTCCAGGGGATCTTCCCAATCCAGGGATTGAAACCAGGTATCCTGTATTGTAGGCAGATTCTTTACTGACTGAGCTATGACAGCTCTCTAAAATATATCCTTAAGTATATAAAATTTAATTGTGAAATTGTCCTGATCATTATTACTGTATTAAAAAATCACTACAAACCTTAGTAGCATAAAATGATAATTTTTAGAATGACCACAGAAACTGTGGGTCATTCATTCATGTAGAGTACAGTTTGTTTCTGCCCTTTGATATTTTGGTCTTAGCTGCTGCTGCTGCTGCTAAGTCGCTTCAGTCATGTCTGACTCTGTGCAACCCTAGAGACGGCAGCCCACCAGGCTCCCCCGTCCCTGGGATTCTCCAGGCAAGAACACTGGAGTGGGTTGCCATTTCCTTCTCCAATGCATGAAAGTGAAAAGGGAAAGTGAAGTCACTCAGTCGTGTCCGACTCCTAGCAACCCCAAAGACTGCAGCCTACCAGGCTCCTCCGTCCATGGGATTTTCCAGGCAAGAGTACTGGAGTGGGCTGCCATTGCCTTCTCCTTGGTCTTAGCTGAGGGAGACTCAAAGGGCTGAGGCTGGGGACCCACTTCCTAGATGGCTTCTTTACATACATGTGTGGCACCTTGAAATGGATGGCTGGAAAGCCGGTGTCAGGTGAGATAATTGGCTGAGCACATCCACACATCAGCTTTCCATAGTCAGATTTCTCATACTGCTGACCATTGCCTCAACAAATAAGTCAGAACACTCAAGGCCTTTTATGATCTAATCTCAAAAGTCTCCAAACATCACTTAAACTACATATTCTTGGTTGCAGCAGTCACAACCTCACCCAGATACAAGGAGAGTGGACATAGATCCCATATCTCAATGCAATAATTGTCAATAATCTAAGCTGCCATGGAAATACTTTATAAAAATTTCAACATTTTCCCCACCAAAAGAACTTCTAGATTTCCTGTCTCTGATTCACCTGAAATAAAGTGAAGTGGCATGACAGAATGATTTGGAGCAGCTTGAAATACAAACTCTCAGAGAAAAGTGACAGAGACTGAGGGTTGAAGATTGAGAGAAAATTGAGCTTTGGTGAGGGGGGTACTATCTTCATTTTTGCTGAGAAGAGAAAAATAAACAAATATAAGCGATGAGACTTGGTTGAGAAATGAAGAAGGGACCTTATAACATGTAAGATCTGATGAAAGTTCCGTCTATTACTGGCATTAATCAGACTGATTTCCAGAATATATTAGTAAAGAGCACCCACTGCCCTGGATTAGAAATTCATATCTGGGGGTAACAGATTAATCCTTCGTAGGACATGAAAGAACCAACTCCTCAAGTGGATATACGCATTTGTGTCCTCATGCAATGTCAGTCCTTTCATCTACTCACACAGCCCTTCAACAAACAAGTCCTGAGTGCCTCCTATGTGCCTGTACTGCACTGTTTGTTGACACCACATGTATAAACAGTATCACTGGTCTCTGCTCGTAGACAACTCAGTCTAGAGCAATTTTCATACATGCACTTTCTCAGCTTTCTTTTTAAAGCAATTCTGTCACAGCAGAAGTTTAAAATCTAGATGTATCGCTAAGATGTTAGTGAAATAAGAAACACCCAAAGAACTAAAAGTCACTAAGCAGTGTATCAACGAGTCATGAAATAAATAGTATGCACAGGAGATAATTTCAGACTATAAGAGATCACTACAGAACTAGGCAAACTAAAGATGGCTTTATGGAGTTGTTCTAAAAAGAGATAACGAACCATTTCCCTGGTGGCTCAGAGGGTAAAGTGTCTGCCTGCAATACTGGAGACCTGGGTTCAAGCCCTGGGTAGGGAAGATCCCCTGGAGAAGGAAATGGCAGCCCACTCTGGTATTCTTGCCTGGAAAATTCCACGGACATAGGAGCCTGGTGGGCTACAGCCCATGGGGCCACGAAGAGTCAGACACAACTGAGCAACTAACTTAATTTTAACAACCAAATACTGAGGTTTATTTGTACCAGGGCTTCCCAGGTGATGCTATAGCGGTAAAGAATCTGCCTGCCAATGCAGGCAACATCAGAGATGCCAGTTTGAACCCTGGGTCAGAAAGATCCCCTGGAGAAGGGCATGGAAACCCACTCCAGCATTCTTGCCTGGAGAATTCCATGGACAGAGAAGCCAGGTGGGCTACAATCCATAGGGTCACAAAGAGTCGGACATAACTGAAGCAACTTAGCACACACGCATACATTTTCAAAGGTATGTGAAAATTAAGAATTTCTATGCAACAAATAAAGTGCAGAAAAATTCTATGCTTTTAAACTTATCCAAACCAAACTATATTTAGCATCCAGTCTCCATTGGCCAAGTCTGGTGAAAATAACAACATCAATAATTATTTTGTAATTTGCCACTACATTTCATTCCCCTACACACCTCTCCCTCTTTCTCTTTCCCCACACCCCATTCTTCTCATTCATTTATTTTATACTGTATCAAGATATCAGATCTTACAAAGGCCAAGAAAAAATAGAGGAGATTCCTAACCAATGGTCACTCTTAGCCATTGTAAAGCACTCATTGTCCTTCTTAACACAGTTCATTCAGAGGTGGACAATGTCACTATTGCTTCAAATTCATGTTGTCAAAATTGTTTCTGTGGACTTTTCCTAGTCTGCCAAGTCAACATTGGGCTCACTGCCCAACTTCTTGGGTACTTTCACAAATAAACCTAGGGTAAACTTTCCTCTGGGGTAAGGAGGCCTAGAACACATGAAAACATAAAGCTGATCTTCCTGTGCAGAAGGACAGGAAAAATTTTTAAAATATGATTTTTTTATTCTGTTGTTGGTAAATCCATTCCAGCAAAAAAATTCTAAGAACAAGGGAATAAAATTATTAATATATTGTCATGCCACAAGTGATAGCTGCACTTTCTTTTATTTAAAGGTTACCAACTTCTAGCAAAGAACTACATTGGTAAAAGAGGAGATTAAAGCACATGAATCTGAATACCTATTAGCTGCCCAAGTATGAGAGAAAATGTGTAAATGGCCTTGGTAACAAGAAAATGAAAAGGCATTTCTATTTAGCTTTACATCTAACATATTTAGAATCAATCATTTTTGCTCTAGTTCTGCCATCTCTTTTACACTACTTGGTATTCATTGTAACTTATCCAATCATAAGAAATTCATTTGACCTTTGGAGATTATAGACTGAATATTGTCATACAATTTGTATATCTTTGAGGATCAATTGCTCACCAATACTATGAGCTTTATTCCTACTTTGAAAACTCGGCTGAAACAATAGTTTTTCATAACAATAGTTTTTCATTGACAAGCACACAGCAGTAATCCTGGGGGTTTTTTTCTCTCTTTGCCCTTTTAATGGAGGCACTTTTAATGCAGCTTCTCAATATCAGAGATTTCCATTGATAACATGCTACTTTAATCTGTCTTCTAGCTATACCACCAGCTGAGGAATATTAACCATATTATACATTTCAGTAGTCAATCTGGCCATTCTATTTATTTTGTGAATGAAATAGCTAGGTGTAATTCTTAGCAGATCATACTAACAAATGGTGTCATTATTGGTATAAATCTAATAACACTGCATTTAAATATGATTTCTCCGTTGAGAGCCTCATTTTAGAGGAAGTTAAAATTACTCCCATCAGGGATATAACAGAGTTAAGTGTTTTGCCCAACACACTGAGCTATTAAGATAATCAAAAAACTTTTTTCCTAGGTTTCAATCTTTATGACCACGTTCATCCCCACTCTTCACTAAGTACTATCTATAAATTAATAGACTCTGCACATTTTAACTACATCTACCAAAGCAAGCTGCAAAGACCTATGGATTTGTGAAACATTATTGCTCAAAAACTCTTTGGCAGTTTTGAAACTTGGTTGCACATTGGAATCACCCAAGGAGCTCTAAAATATACTGTTGTCTTGGTCACGCCCCAAAGACTCTAATTTAATTGATATAAGGCCTGAGCATCAGTATTTTTAAAAGCTCCCCAGGTGATTCTAATACACAGACAAAATTGAGAACCACTGTTCAAACCTTTGTTTTATGGATAAGACAATTACCCCTATCAGTGACACATATAAATTTGATGTTAGAGCTAAAGCTAAAACTCCAGTCTTCAGAATTTCAGTTAATAACTCTTTTCATTAGCTCAAAGCTTTTCAATAGTGTTTCTCTGGGCCTAGGGCTCCTCAGAGATACTGCAGGGACAGTGAAAATGATAGAGATGAAAGAGGAGAGGTCTGATCCCACTTCAGTTGAGTTCAGTCACTCAGTCATGTCAAACTCTTTGCAACCCCTTGGACTGCATCACACCAGGCTTCCCTGTCCATCACCAACTCCCAGAAATTGCTCAAACTCACATTCATCGAGTCGGTGATGCCATCCAATCATCTAATCCTCTGTCATCCCCTTCTCCTCCTGCTTTCAATCTTTCCCAGCATCAGGGTCTTTCCCTAATAAAAAGCTTAATTTATGTTTTTTAATATGTCAGACTCAGTTGCAAGATTTTTTCTAGGGGAAGAAAAAGGAAAAACAGAGGGAAAAAATATATACTTGCCTAAAGTAAAAATAAGTTTTAAACTGTAGCAAGCAGACGGCATATATATATGTCCAAGAGCACCGTCTCAGAAAGAGAGACAGAGAGAAAGGGAGAGAAGGAGAGAGGGAGGAGAAAAGAAGGGAGGAAAGAGTGCTTGCTTTAGCAACACATATGCTAAAATTGGAATGATACAGAGAAGACCAGCATGGTCCCTACACAAGGATGAATTCACAAAGAATTGATAGAATTCACAAAATGCTCCATTAAAAACAAAAGAAGGAAAACTTATGACTTTTTAGATAACCTGAGGCCAGTGGTAAAGCTATTTATATATATATTAAAATGTAAATCTGGGGATTTGAATAGTTTAAATTTAACACAATGAAGAGTCCTTAGCCAGAAAGTAACTGTTTTTAACATCCCAATGTGTATTTTATAATTCTTAAGGAGGAATGTGTCCTTCCATGGTATGAGGTGGGTTGAGGACGCCTCTGAAGAGCCTAGTTTTGAGAAGAGAGTTGGACTTTTCATTAAGCAAATAAGAAAGAGAATTGGACAAGGTGAAAGGTCAAGAGAGAGGCCAGAAAAGATTGTAAGGACAAAGACAGGAAAACTGGATAGAAAACGCTAAGATAGGAACTCTGGTTCCTGATAGAAACTAGACTCATGCTTATTTTATAGGCTAAATGAAAAAGGCAAACAACTTGAGAAGAAGAGAGTGAAGAACAGCTGTTCCATCATCATCTCTGCATAGAACACCTCCACATCCATTTTATCTTTGGAGCAGACTGGAGCAGTGAAGTTAAACTGCAGTGCTGAACTTGGCTATTCATTAGCTAGGATATCAGCTAAGACTCAGTCAACATCTATCAAAATCTTGGAGGTTGATGCTTAACATTTATCTCTTTAGTTTTATTTATTCATATTTCTGCCTTAGGATTTCCAGCACTTATCCATTCTTTTATTTTGATTTTGATAGATGTATATTTCCCTTTACTCACAACATATGAAATAGAATCTCATTGACATGTTTTGTTACTAACTGGAAATTATAATTTATATTAAGAATAGTAGTCATACATTGATCACCTTCCATGTGCCAAACAACATGAGTATCACCCTATAAAGATCACCCTTAATCATCACAAAAACACTATGAAGTTAATGTTGCTGTCTTCTTCTCACAGTGAACCCTGGGCTCAATAGGTTATATTGTCCAAAATGAGGCAATTTTATTTTATTTTTGTCAAGATTTCCAAAGTCTGTGTTCTTTCCACTGCTATACTATGCTGTTTCATTCTCTCCACTGATGCCTGAATCAAATGGAAATGCCCCCATGCTTCTGAAACATGTAGACCAGCAATATTAAGCATATTTGAACTACTTTTCTCCATTAATGGCACTCCATTTCCCTCTCTATTCAGAAACCCCTGGGAAACTACTACTTTACCATGAGTTGCAGATTAAAGGAAAATTAAAAAGTAATTATAAAAAGCATTTCATGACATAGAAGGACAATTATTTCTGAATGAGACCTTATAAAATTTCATCAAATTTTATGAGCTTTAAACATTGTATTATATATTAATGAATCCAGAAGGCTATATACATATAATACTTAATCTTCTGCTTATCTACCTTAATACAGACAATTAAAGACACTATTTTTGAAAATCCTTTTTTTTCTTTCCTGTCACAGAATATTTAGTAAAAATTTGACATTGTTATCAATCTGAGTTTAAAATGCTAAATGCTTTCCTGTAAAAATTCATAAAAATATAAGATACAGGACCCTTTTTTACCCCATTTACAAGGATGCATATCTTATCTTTTCTAAAATAAATCTATCACAGTATAAATCTAACACACGTAATAATAAAGTAATTTTGCTGGATGATTTTGTATTACAAACTCTGTACACAGAGTTTTCCTAATGACTGACACTTAGTTGCAATATAATAAATATTCAGCTTCCCAAGAGTGACTTCATTTCCAATTCTATCTTCTTCCATATTTAAATCCTGTACCATCCATCTCTGCTTGCTGAAAAGACAGTTAAAAGTTACTTAATATATCCTAGGTTTTTAATTATTTTAAATAAAAATCTCTATTTATCCTTCAGTTCAGTTCAGTTCAGTTCAGTCGCTCAGTCACATCCAACTCTTTGCGACACCATGAATCGCATCATGCCAGGCCTCCCTGTCCACCACCAACTCCCGGAGTTCACCCAAAGTCATGTGCATCGAGTCGGTGATGCCATCCAGCCATCTCATCCTCTGTCGTTCCCTTCTCCTCCTGCCCCCAATCCCTCCCAGCATCAGAGTCTTTTCCAATGAGTCACCTCTTCGCATGAGGTGGCCAAAGTATTGGAGTTTCAGCTTCAACATCAGTCCTTCCAAAGAACACCCAGGACCGATCTCCTTTAGAATGGACTGGTTGGATCTCCCTGCAGCCCAAGGGACTCTCAAGAGTCTTATCCAACACCACAGTTCAAAAGCATCAATTCTTTGGCGCTCAGCCTTCTTCACAGTCCAACTCTCACATCCATACATGACCACTGGAAAAACCATAGCCTTGACTAGATGGACCTTTGTTGGCAATGTCTCTGCTTTTTAATATGCTATCTAGGCTGGTCATAACTCTCCTTCCAAGGAGCAAGCATCTTTTGATTTCACGGCTGCAATCACCATCTGCAGTGATTTTGGAGCCCCCAAAAATAAAGTCTGACCCTGTTTCCACTGTTTCCCCATCTAATTCCCATGAAGTGATGGGACCAGATGCCATGATCTTCATTTTCTGAATGTTGAGCTTTACGCCAACTTTTTCACTCTCGTCTTTGACTTTCATCAAGAGGCTTCTTAGTTCCTCCTCACTTTCTGCCATAAGGGTGGTATCATCTGCATATCTGAAGTTACTGATATTTCTCCCAGCAATCTTGATTCCAGCTTGTACTTCTAGCCCAGCGTTTCTCATGATGTACTCTGCATAGAAGTTAAATAAGTAGGGTGACAATATACAACCTTGATGTACTGCTTTTCCTATTTGGAACCAGTCTGTTGTTCCATGTCCAGTTCTAACTGCTGGCTTCCTGACCTGCATATAGGTTTCTCAAGAGGCAGGTCAGGTGGTCTGGTATTCCCATCTCTTTCAGAATTTTCCATAGTTTATTGTGATCCACACAGTCAAAGGCTTTGGCATAGTCAATAAATCAGAAATAAATGTTCTCTTAAACTCTCTTGCTTTTTCGATGATCCAGCAGATGTTGGCAATTTGATCTCTGGTTCCTCTGCCTTTTCTAAAACCAGCTTGAATATCTGGAAGTTCATGGTTCACATATTGCTATTATGAAAGGTCTATAAAGGGAATACATATATTACCCTCGTTTTACAGATAAGAAAACTGAATTTAAATAATGTACCCAAATTTATTCAGTTAACAAGCACAGAACATGGAGTCAAGTCTAAGTAGTCTAACTTGAAAACTTTTGATGACTTAGCTATTTTTTAACAGACAGCTTTCACTTCATTTAGACCCTTCTGTGAGTTTGCCTTAAGTTATTATTATAATTCATTGCCTGCACAAACAGAAAATGCAGGAGAGAGCCTCTGTCCCTGTTATTTCTTTTATCATCTTACTATTTCCTATGATAAGACCTTGAACAAAATAGGTGTCCAACAATTTGAACTAAATTATTAAAATAAATTAATCTAATTAGATGAATCATTTACTCATTCCATAAATATTATTAAACATGTCTCTGTGCCAGTTACTGTGATGTATGATAGAAAGTGAATGGTCAACATTGTAGGTAAGGGTCTTCTTTACTTTCCTGTAGAAAACAGTTCTACATAGTGCTTTTGATGGTACACTTCTAGTGTCAGTGAAAGAAACTCAACCAAAACTAGCTTGAGTTAAAAGGTAACTTAACGACTTACACTCCTAAGAAATCTAAGAGGTGACTGACTTCAAACACAATTAGATCTAGGGTTTTAGAAATGCCATAAGAAATTTCTCTCTCTCAATTCTGTTTTCCTCATTGTTTTATCCTGAGACAGAGCTCTTTCCGTGTGATGGTAACAACAGCTCCCAGGGGCTGCAACTTATAATACATCCTAGTAACTAAGGGGTAAGAAAGCACTTTTCCTTAAAGTTCCAGCAAACACTTTTGGTGGAGCTCTCATTGGCCATGCTTGGGTCATACATTCATCTCTAAGACAATCAAAATGGCCAGACTAATTGGCCTTGCCTTGGTAATGTGCTCATAGCTCACTGTGGTGGGGGAGGGGGGTGAACAGTAGAAAAAGGGAAGCTTGCCAATAAACCACATACCTACTGCTATTAAGGAAATAAGAATGTTTACTCCTCCATAAACTCACTGGGCAAGAAACAGTTCTGTATTTAATCATTCAAAGAAATTACCCTTCATAAAATGACTTCCACCACCAAGAAAGATTTTTTTAAAAAACCTTAGTTTAAATCATTTTGTGGTATTGGTGACTCTACTAAATTTACCCATTATATTCCACCCATTAGTTTAAAAAAAGTGCCAGGCTCACCACAAAAAGAAACAACCTAGTAGCAAGATTCTAAACAGATGTACGCATTAAAATGGCTGCAGTTGAGAGATGTTTTTATTTTAAAAATCCAAATATGAACAAACACTTAATTGCTTCTTCTAGATTATTGGAATTATAATCTCTTCAACCCACACCAGATGCACAGAAAACCTTTCCTGAGCTCAGTTTAAACAATCTTTATTAGCATACCAGCAGTGATCTCAAAAGCACTTAATAAGGACTGTCACAAGTTGGTTCATAAAAAATGAATTCAAATTCAAAGCAATTCACATATTAAAATTCTGAAAAACAAAACTGCACCAAATACAGCTCTAATATGTAAAACATACTGGTCAAATCTGAAATTAACAGGAAGGTGAGGGAGTGGAAAGCAAATAGGAATAACTGAAATAGTCTTTAACTTCTTTCACTGTGGGGGACTGAATATATAAACAGTGAAAAACAACATCTAGTTGATTATGGGAACACAGGGAGCAATCAAAGTTTTTTTAAAAAATACAGAAAGAGCAAGAAACCAAGGCAGCTAAAGGGAATAACTTGGAAACAGATAAGGAATAAAATTAAAGAAAGCAGCTGACAAACTGAAAGAGGTGACAGGGAATCCTTAGGGGACAATGAAGGAAAGTGGACTTTAACAAAATGTAGGAACAGATTTTCAGCTACAATCAAAAATCTCATGAGATATTAACAGTGAGTTTATTAGTTAAAATCAGAACTAGATGTAGCTAATATCATTTCTGATATTGATTAGATAGCATCGATCCATAAGAAAAAAATCCATCAAGTATTATTAGTGAAAAATGTAAGGGTACCAAATTATATATGCATACTGCATAAGCTAGGCTAAGTATACAGCAATAAAAAGGGGGAGTTTGAGATACTCAAATCAATAAGCAATGCAGCAAGTAAAATTGATGGGAGCCTCTTTTTTCTAAGGGATTTGAGAGTATTGTGTCAGACAAGAAGGTCTCCTCAGGACAGTGAGCTCATGTAAAAGAAAGAAATTTCCACTAAAATGCTAGTAAAGGAATGGAGACCCAGATTAGGCTTCTACTTAGCATATCACCCTAATTTTTTATAAAGTGTGGCAGGAAGAATTTTACATGTTCATCAAAGAACATTTCATTTTCTCTGAAGCACATAGCAAGACAACATTTTGCAATCAGATGGGGACATGTGAATGAATTCTGAGCAGCAGAATGTGAGAAGAAGTGATAAATAATACTTTCATGCCTGGCCCTGAAGTCCCTTGGGCCACCCTTCAAGTTCTTTCTCTCCTTTGTCCAAGGAGATGATAGAGTCACTACATAAAAGAAGGCTGGTGCCCTGACGACTGCATGGAGAAAAGCCTCCTTGTGGACCCAAGGCCATCTATGACTTAAATATTAAATAAGAAATAAAAATCTCAGCTGATACCCACCCAGCCTGGTTCACACACAAACATTTGTCCAAACTTACTGAAGAAAATTGAATTGTTTACATTGTAAAACCAGATGAGTTTTTAAAATGAAAGTTAAGAATAGATAAGAAGGTAGAGTCTTGCAGTACAACTAAAGGACAGGGATAAATGAAGTGGAACAATTAGTGAATTCACATTATTTGAAGTGGCAAAGGGGTGTTTAAGAGAAAGGATGTCTAATATAAACTTGAATTATATGCTGTGCTTTACTGCACTGCACATTAATCCCCTTCTTGGATACCAAATCTTGTGTAAAATTTGCTAAGTGCGAAGCCTTAAAAAATATTATCTTGATAGTGAAAGAGTGGTATCCAGGTAGTGTCAGAGGAGTGTGCACAGAAGGTGGAACAAAGAGTGAAGATTAAGGATTAAGTAACAGCAGTTTTTTCACCCATTCTGTGAGAACAGCATCACCCTAAAACCAAATCCTAATAAAGATATTACCAGAATGAAAAAAACCTATAGATCAATAACTCTCATGAACATAGTTGCAAAAATCAACAAAACATTAGAAAATCAAATGGCCAAGTAGGAGTTATGTCAGGTAACAGTATTGGGAAAACTGGATATTTGTTCACATAGAAAAGAATGAAATTCAACCTCTATCTTACATCACTCACAAAAAATTAACTGGAAATAGATTAAAGAATTAAATGTAAAACCTAAAACTGTAAAACTCCTAGAAAAAAAATAGAAGAAATGCTTCTTGACATTAGTCTGGACAACAATTTTTCTTGGATATGACACAAAAAATAAAGGCAATATAAGCAAAAATAAGCAAGTGGAAATACATAAAGCTAAAAAGCTTTTGTTCACCAAAGGAAACCATCAACAAAACCAAAGGAAACCTATGGAATGAGAGAAAACATTTATGAACTATATTATCCAATAAGACATTAATATATAAAGTATATAAGGAAATAATACAAATTAATAGCAATGAGGATAATAATAATATGAATAGAAAATGGACAGAAGACCTCAATAGACATTTTTCCAAAAAAGACATACAAAATGGCCAACAGGTACACAGGAAAATGCACAGCCTCACTAGTCATCAGGGAACTATGAGTCAAGATATCCTTGAGGTATCACTTTATGCCTGTTAGAATGGCATCCGTCATCAAGAGACAATGGATAGGGACTTCCATGGTGATCCAGTGGTTAAGAATCCACCTTGCAATGCAAGGGATACAGGTTCAATTCCTGGTCAGGGAATAAGATCCCATATGCCATGCAAGAACTAAGACCACGAGCTACAACTACTGAGTCCATGTCTCACAGCTAGAGAGTCTGTACTCCACAACGAAAGATCCTGCCTGCTGCAACAAGACACGAAGCAGCCAAAGTAAAAAAAAAAAAAAAAAAAAAAGACAAGGGATACACGCTGGTGGGAATGTGTAGAAAAGGGAATCCTAGTGCCTTGTTGGTGGGGATGTAACTAGCACAGCCACTGTGGAAAACAGTATGGAATTCCTCAAAAAATTAAAATTAGAATTGCCATGTTGTTGCTGTTCAGTCACTAAGTCGTGCCCAACTCTGTGATCCCAGGGACTGCAACACACCAGGCTTCCCTGTCCTTCACTATCTCCCAGTGAAGAGAAGTGAAGTGAAGTGAAAGTTGCTCAGTGGTGTCCAACTCTTTGCGACCCTACTGTCTCCCAGAGTTTGCTCAAACTCATGCCTATTGAGTCAGTAATGCTGTCCAACCATCTCCTCTGTAACCCCCTTTTCCTCTTGCCCTTAATTTTTCCCAGCATCAGGGTCTTGTCCAATGAGTTGGCTCTTTGCATATGGTGGCCGAAGTACTGGAGCTTCAGTTTCAGCATCAGTCCTTCCAATGAATACTCAGGGTTGCCTTCCTTTAGTATTGACTGTTTTGATCTCTTTGCTGTCCAGGGAACTCTCAAGAGTCTTTTCCAGCAGCACAGCTTTAGTCCCACTCTCACATCCATATGTGACTACTGGAAATCAACACTTGGATTATTCAGACCTTTGTTGGCGAAGTGATGTCTCTGCTGTTTAATACACTGTCTAGGTTTGTAATAGCTTTCTTTCCAAGGAGCAAGCGTCTTTTAATTTTGTGGCTACAGTCACCGTCTGCAGTGATTTTGCAGTCCAGAAAATAAAATCTGTCATTGTTTCCACTATTTTTCATTCAGTTTGCCATGAAATGATGAGACCAGATGCCATTATCTTAGTTTTTTAATGTTGAGTTTTATTCCACCTTTTTCACTCTGCTCTTTCACCCTGTGACGGTATGAAAAGAATTTTCATATGACCCAACAATTCCACTTCTGGTACATATTTAAAGGAAACTGTTATCTTAAAGAGATATATGGACTCCCATATTTGATGCAGCAATAGTCACAGTATGGAAACAGCCTGTTTGCCAATGGATGAATGGAACAAGAAACTGTGGTGTATATACAAAACAGAATATTATTCAGCCCTGAAAAAGAAGAAAATTCTGTCATCAGTGATGACATGGATGAGCCTAGAGGAAATTATGCTAACAGGCAAGTAAAGAAAAGCAAATAATGCATGGTATCACTTATATGTAGAATCTTTTAAAAAACAAACAAAAAAAAAGTGTACTCATAGAAACAGAGAATAAAACTGTGACTGCCAAGAACTGGAATTGGGGAAAATAAGGAGAGTTTGGTAAAGGTTACCAACTTTTAATTACAAGATGTATAAGGTCTGAGGATCTAATATATGACATGGTAACCACAGATAATAACACTGTATCATTGAAATTTGCTGAGAGTACAACTTAAGTGCTTTCAAAAAAAAAAAAAAGAAGTAGAAGATGCTTCATTTTGCATTAACTGTAAAAAAAATTGAGAAAAAACATAAAAATTATCTAAAAATATTGACAGCCCATAATCCCAACACTCAGAGTACCACTAGTATCATTTTAGCAATTATAATTTAATGTTAGTAACTGATACTAACTTCTATATCCCTATTTTTACTACTTAACCATTTATCATCAGCCTTATCCTATGTCTGGAAAACCTCTTTGTAAAAGTTATTTTACAGTGAATATGCCATACATGTAAATACCATAAGTTACATAATCATTCCCCTAAATGGGAACATTTCAATTGTTCTAATTTGGTTAAGTAGCATTGCAATAAAAAAAAATTATACATATAAATTTTTCTATAGTTTGCATTATTTTTTTAAGATAAATGTCTAGAAGATGAATTCTTAAGTCATGGTGAATCATATAAAATGAAGGCTGAAGACACACACTGAATTAGAGAATTCTAGTAGCGACTTCACTTCCACTTTTCACTCTCATGCATTGGAGAAGGAAATGGCAACCCACTCCAGTGTTCTTGCCTGGAGAATCTGAGGGATGGGGGAGCCTGGTGAGCTGCCGTCTATGGGGTCGCACAGAGTCGGACACGATTGAAGCGACTTAGCAGCAGCAGCAGTAACTTTTTGGAGATATCTTTTTCTAGCTGTAATTACAACATTCTCAGAGAAGCTACATAAGTACTGCTAAAATTAGCAGTGGGATGAAGGTACTGATGTACTGTAAATTACTATTATATTCAAGTAGACTGAAATTATTTCTTAAATCTGATGAGAAGAGTCATAAAGTTTGGTTCTTTATCCAGTGGAATAGATTTTTGAGCTTCTGTATTATTTGAAATGATCGATTTTAAGTACTTGGCTTGACACATCCCTACATGCGTCTTTCAAGTGCCTGCTGCTGCTGCCAAGTCGCTTCAATCGTGTCCGACTCTGTGCGACCCCATGGACTGCAGCCTACCAGGCTTCTCCATCCATGGGATTCTCCAGGCAAGAACACTAGAGTGGGTTGCCATTTCCTTCTCCAAAGATGACACAATTCTTATGCTTTCCTAACTGAGAAAAAAGTAATATTTCTCAGGCCAGAGATATACTGAAAAGTTGTCTTAGCAAAAGATAAAGAAAAAGAATACACATTTTTCCTAAATTCCTTGTTCTGAACCTGCCTCCTGATGATAACAACTAGTTTTACCTAAGGAACTCCCTATCTCCAACTTTTCCTTCTAGTTGAAATCCAGCCACATTCCAATTTGCTAATAACTGAAAAATCCATTGCTTCACAGGCTTGACTAAATATCTTTTCAAATGGCACATTACAAGATGGCAAAAGCTATGTTACAAATCAAAGCAAAGAAACTGCTGAGGTTGTTAGAATAAAAGATGATAGATCTATGTGGGATCTTTCCAGCTAAACATCAACTCTTGAGTTAACTTTAGTAGTTTTAGCTTACTATATTCTGAGAAAAAAAGAGAATTTAAACTAACTATATCTTTAAAACACATACTACAAGCACGTGGAACTCTGCTCAGTGTTATATGGCAGCCTGAATGCGAGGGGAGTTTAGGGGAGAATGGATACATATGTATGTAAGGCTGAGTCCCTTAGCTGTTCACCTGAAACTATTACAACATTGTTAATCAGCTATATCCCATATAAAATAAAAAGTTAAAAAAAGAAAATGATATATGTTTCACAACATTCAGTTCAGTTCAGTTCAGTCCCTCAGTCATGTCCAACTCTTTGCAACCCCATGAATCACAGCACGCCAGGCCTCCCTGTCCATCACCAACTCCTGGAGTTCACTCAGACTCACAACCATCGAGTCAGTGATGCCATCCAGCCATCTCATCCTCTGTCGTCCCCTTCTCCTCCAGCCCCCAATCCCTCCCAGCATCAGAGTCTTTTCCAATGAGTCAACTCTTCACATGAGGTGGCCAAAGTACTGGAGTTTCAGCTTTAGCATCATTCTTTCCAAAGAAATCCCAGGGCTGATCTCCTTCAGAATGGACTGGTTGGATCTCCTTGCAGTCCAAGGGACTCTCAAGAGTCTTCTCCAACACCACAGCTCAAAAGCATCAATTCTTCGGCGCTCAGCCTTCTTCACATTCCAATTCTCACATCCATACATGACCACAGGAAAAACCATAGCCTTGACTAGATGGACCTTTGTTGACAAAGTAATGTCTCTGCTTTTGAATATGCTATCTAGGTTGGTCATAACTTTCCTTCCAAGGAGTAAGCATCTTTTAATTTCATTAGTGACAGCAATATATTGTAAAATTTTATTATGTTATTTTTAATGTATTGCTTACAAATTTAAATATTGTTTATTTTACCTTTAGCTTTCAAATACATGTTTTAGTGATTTTACAATGGACATAATAGTATTCATTCTTTTATATATACAAATTTTTAAGTGATATACATAACCTGGGAGGCCATGCTCAAAGTTTATTTTTAGTGTTGGGGTGTCTAGAGTATAAATATACTATACTTCAATAAAAATTAATTTTAAACAAAGAAAATAAATAAATTAAATTAAATTCATACTACAACAACATAATTTTTAAGCCACAGTACTCTCTTGAAAAAAAAAATAGAGCTTTGAAAACAAAGTAGAAGTCAAGAAAGACACACGCATACAAAAATTTAGTATATGATAAAGTTGAGGCAATGACGTTATTCCATAAAGGATATTGTAAAGTTGGATAGCTATCTAGGGGCAGGGGGAGTGCATCCATACTAATACTTTATTTCAGTAAACATTTCAAAATATTAATACTTAAATGGAAAATGAAACCAGTTCAGAAGAAAATGTGGGGAAAAAATTACATAACCCAGCATTAGAAGCTTTTCGAAGTATGAAAAAACAGAAAAAGTAGAAAAGATGGATAAATTGGACCTAATTTTAAAAATTAAAATTTATATAACCAAAAATCCTTCACACCAATAGTTATAACAAAAGTAACAAAATGAGAAAGTAAATACTCTTTCACTGTGTGGATCACAATAAACTATGGAATATTCTGAAAGAGATGGGAATACCAGACCACCCGACCTGCCTCTTGAGAAATTTGTATGCAGGTCAGGAAGCAACAGTTAGAACTGGACATGGAACAACAGACTGGCTCCAAATAGGAAAAGGAGTTCATCAGGCTGCATATTGTCACCCTCTTTATTTAACTTATATGCAGAGTACATCATGAGAAATGCTGGGCTGGAAGAAACACAAGCTGGAATCAAGATTGCCAGGAGAAATATCAATAACCTCAGATATGCAGATGACACCACCCTTATGGCAGAAAGTGAAGAGGAACTCAAAAGCCTCTTGATGAAAGTGAAAGTAGAGAGTGAAAAAGTTGGCTTAAAGCTCAACATTCAGAAAACGAAGATCATGGCATCTGGTCCCATCACTTCATGGCAAATAGATGGGGAAACAGTGGAAACAGTATCAGACTTTATTTTTGGGGGCTCCAAAATCACTGCAGATGGTGACTGCAGCCATGAAATTAAAAGACGCTTACTCCTTGGAAGGAAAGTTATGACCAACCTAGGTAGCATATTGAAAAGCAGAGACATTACTTTGCCAACAAAGGTCCGGCTAGTCAAGGCTATGGTTTTTCCTGTGGTCATGTATTGATGTGAGAGTTGGAATGTGAAGAAGGCTGAGCGCCGAAGAATTGATGCTTTTGAACTGTGGTTTTGGAGAAGACTCTTGAGAGTCCCTTGGACTGCAAGGAGATCCAACCAGTCCATTCTGAAGGAGATCAGCCCTGGGATTTCTTTGGAAGGAATGATGCTAAAGCTGAAACTCCAGTACTTTGGCCACCTCATGCGAAGAGTTGACTCATTGGAAAAGACTCTGATGCTGGGAGGGATTGGGGGCTGGAGGAGAAGGGGACGACAGAGGATGAGATGGCTGGATGGCATCATTGACTCGATGGCTGTGAGTCTGAGTGAACTCCGGGAGTTGGTGATGGACAGGGAGGCCTGGCGTGCTGTGATTCATGGGGTCTCAAAGAGTCGGACACGACTGAGCGAGTGATCTGATCTGATCTGAAGATGGCTCTTAGAAATGTGGAAAGATGCTGATTAAGGAAAAGGAATTTAAATTGTTGAACTTAACTCCAGGATTTACCATCATTCACAAATAATTAAAAGATAGGTACTTAGAAATGACAGTGTCTGCTATAATAGTTGCAATTTGATGTTTGCTTGGCACTTCCCCAGTGGCTCAGTGGTAAAGAATCTGCCTGCAATGCTGGAGACGTAGGTTTGATCCCTGGGTCAAGAAGATCCCCTGGTGAAGGAAATGGCTACCAATTCCAGTATTCTTGCCTGTAGAATCTCCTGAATAGCGAGCTTACTAGAGCTGGTGAGCTCTAGTCTATAGGATTGCAAAGAATCAGACACGATAGAAATGACAGCGTGCACTCACACACGATTATGTTTAATTAGTCTTCAGGTGACTTTCCACCACCGTTTACTGCACCAAGTGAGTTTGTAGACCACTTGTACTGACCATAACTGAAAAGGGAAAAATGGAAAATATTGCCAGCATTGGAGAAGAAGAAACAATATGGCTAGATTTTGTTATCGTTTGTGCTTTTTTAAAGTTGTGTTTTGGCAGGAAGGACATTGCCACCTTTTAAAAAATACATCATTAACAAATTCTGAAAAGTACAAAATGCATAATAATAATCACTCATAATCATACCTGAAGATGGACACACTGAGGACTTTAATTTCCCTCTCCACTTCCTCTAATAAATATACATTCCTTTAGGACACACAAACATACCATACAGTCTGTATATACTGTGTATACAGAATATAATATACAATGTAATACAGCAGAATTTTCTAATCTGTATTTTTTATTAAACATATTATAAGCTGGGGAAAGAGGTGTAAATAGCTTTGAAGACAATATAAGGATATTTTCATACATGAAATAGCAGTTCGTATAAGAATGGGGGGCTGGGGGAAGAGGGTTGAATTTTAATTTCTTCATAGCAATGTATATGTGTCTGTTAGAGAAACCTGTATTTTCTGTCCTCTTGTTTTCTTTCCACAGAGAAAGGCTTCCTTCCTAAATACCATTTCCTGTTTCTTTTTCATGTGAGATGGAGTGACTTATCTACTGAGATGGAGTAATTAGTGAGTTTAAAAACAATTTGTCCATGGGCAGCTCTGCTCTTTCAGGGTTCTCTGTTTCCATTCAGGAAGCATTCATTCTGTTTGCCTTCTGCATTGCAAAATTACTGCCCCAATGGTAAGACCTGTGCCTACACACACTGTTCTGTGCCTATCTGAGTGGGTAAATTTAATTTTAGAGTAAAGTGTTGGGAAGCACATCAAAACTACAATCTCGAACACAGCCTTAATCTATAATTAAGTTGCTACTTTATCTTGAGATGCTTGCCTCTTTTCATTTGACTGGAACTTACAAGGTGAAGAAAGGCAATATGTCTAAAACCCCAACTTTGTCTATAATTTGTGGTTGCTATTGTTACTAAGTCATGTCCGACTCTGCAACCCCATTGACTGTAGCATGCCAGGCTCCTCTGTCCATGGAATTTTGTGTCCAAGTCACAAAGCATTTTCATGTATATTCTCTTACTTGCTTTTCACAGTAACCCTTAGATGTAAGAGGGAAGACTTTAACATTTGTTGAGTGCACCCCTACTGTTTGTCAGAAATGTGCTATAAGATTTGCTTTTATTAAAGTTTAATTAATCTTCACAACTTTCAAAAATAGAATTTGCCCTTATTTTAAAGATCAGAAAATGGAGTTTCAGAGAGATGAAATGATTTACCTAAAGATAGATAAGTAATAAGAGGCTGGACCAGAAGTCTGAGCTGACTGTAAACACCAGGATTATGTGCCTCATTCACTTCTGTATTTCCAGGTCCTGGTCTAAAACTTGGCACAGAGAAGGCATTCAGTCAATATTGTTCAAAATTGACTCCAGATAAATGCTCTTTCCACTGCATCATGGAGGTAGAAGAGAGATATTTTAAACTACCAAATTCAGGCAATCTTCAAGCTACAATCCTATTTCCATGGGAGTTGGAAAGTAAGGAAATGGGGGAACTAAGGCTTGTTTTTTGACATATTTATGTTGCATGTGATACAACAAAAAACAGAAAGGACTATGAAATTTGAGATCTAGTGTGTCACAGCGGTCTTGTCACTGTTAAAGCAGTGAGACCTTGGACACAGTCACTTGCTCGCTCTCACCCACAATTCCCTCATCTGAAAAACAGAAATGCTAAACTATCTTGAAACTTGTTGTAATCCTGATAGTCTGGGCTTCCCTTGGGGCTCAGACAGTAATGAATCCGCCTGCAATGCAGGTGTCCTGGGTTCTATTGCTGGGCTAGGAAGAGCCCCTGGAGAAGGGAACGGCTACCCACTACAGTATTCTGACCTGGAGAAAATTCCATGGACAGAGGAGCCTGGCAGGGTACAGTCCAGGGGTCGCAAAGAGTCGGACATGACTGAAACCTGATAGTCTATCAATAGTGTATCAATGAAACTATCAATTGATAGTCTATCAATGAAACTCAAAGCTTAATTTTGGAAAGAACAAATGCTGCTACTTTCTAACCAACAAAGACTGTGTATTTATTGTATAGTTATACAAAAAAATTGTAATTTAACACATGGACAAAAGTATAAGTTTTGAATATAACATAGTTCTCACATGTCCACAAGTTTCCAAGTCCAGAAATTCCTGAGGAAAGAAAGACAGAGACAGTAGTCGATAAAATAAGAACATTCCAAACAAGAAGTTATCGGACTTCCCCGGTGGTCTAAAGGTTAAGACTCTGCGCTTACAACGCAGGGGGCTCAGGTTTGATCCCTGGCTGGGAAACTTAGATCCCACATCTCATGTGGCACAGCGAGGAAAGATAAAAAGAAAGAAAGAAAGAAATATCCTCCATAAAAGAGGGGATATATGTATATGTATGCCTGACTCACTTTGTTGTACAGCAGTGTAAAGCAACTATTCATACTAAGTCGCTCAGTCATGTCCAACTCTTTGTGACTTCATGGATTGTAGCCCATCAGGCTCCTCTGTCCATGGGATTCTCCGAGTAAGAATACTGGAGTTGGTTGCCATTTCCTTCTCCAGTGGATCTTCCTGACCCGGGGATTGAACCTGTGTCTCTTGTGTCTCCTGCATTGGCAAGCAGATTCTTTACCACTAGCACCACCCAAGAAGCCTCAAGGTAACTATACTTCAATACAAATAAACAGGAAGTTACAGCATATATTCTGTTGGAAAATGTATTGATTCGAAAGTCATGATTCACAACTTACCTTTAATACAAAGGCCAAATAGGAAAACAGTTTTGCCCAAGAAAAGTTAAATGTACCTTCCATCCAGTTTCCTCCCTCCTTTGTGCCTCTCATACACACACACACACATACCATAAATGATGTTTTCCCATGAACACACACACAGATAACTTATTTTAAAAGATAGGAAAAGGAAATTAAAAGAAGCAGTCATTTTCTTTTTCATATCTAGCCATATTGCCAGCAACAGATGACAATGAATAAAATCTGCAGTGATATGCATCCTGCTATATCTTTGCTGACCTGAGACTTTCACAGTCAAAAGAAAGCAGGTAATACCTTCCATAAGCAGAAGAAAAGCTTTAAAAATTGCTCAAGTTTACTAGTATCATTATTATGCTGATTTTTTTAGATGCAGATGTAAGATTTAATGTGACAGCAGAATGTACATGTCAAAAAGTACTCTATTTAGTGGCCTAACTTTTGAGAAAATAAACAAGCCTGAAAATTAACTTAGTCTATTTTCAACAGGTTTAAACCACAATGTTCTAGTGGGGGGAAATGAAAATCACATTAAGATTTTCATTCCCTGCATCCAGAGGCATACAGTTGTATACCAATATCTATTGTATACCAATTCTAGCCAAATCATTCCTACAAAGTAGCAACAAAAGAGTATTTCTTGCCAGATAAGAACCAAGTATTGTCTTACCAATTTTCAAAAGGAAAAAGGGGTGGGGAGAGTGCAATGAATTACTGTCAAACAAAGGTGCTATATATATATCAGAATTATCAAGGAAATTTTTTTAAAATTAGATGCAGGTAGTCTCAGCAATATTGACATGCAAATAATTATGTAAAAATATAAAAATAATAGTCAAGCAGAATTCTGTAGTCCTTACTCTAGATTTTGCCTCCCTATTGAAAAATGTGAAGTGAAGTGAAAGTCTCTCAGTTGTGTCTGACTCTGTGCAACCCCATGGACTGTAGTCCATGGAATTCTCCAGGCCAGCTTTTCCCTTATCCAGGGGATCTTCCCAACCCAGGGATCAAACCCAGGTCTCCCACATTACAGGGAGATTCTTTACCAGCTGAGCCACAAGAGAAGCCCAAGGATACTGGCATGTGTAGCCTATCCCTTCTCCAGGGGATCTTCTCAACCCAGGAATCAAACTGGGGTCTCCTGCACTGCAGGCAGATTCTTTACCAATTGAGCTATCGGAAAAGCCCCCAAAAGCCTACAGTACCCAGTATTCCCAGGCAGTCTCCCATCCAAGTACTAACCAGTCCCTGTTTAGCTTCTGAGATCAGATGAGATCGGGTGCCTTCAGGATGATATGGCCATAGCCATCACTTCATGGCAAAAAGATGGGAAAACAGTAGAAACAGTGACAGACTTTATTTTGGGGGGGGTGGTCTCCAAAATCACTGAAGATGATGACTGCAGCTGTGAAATTAAGAGATGCTTGCTCTTTGGAAGAAAAGCTATGACCAACCTAGATAGCATATTAAAAAGCAGAGACATTACTTTGCCAACAAAGGTCCATCTAGTCAAAGGTATGGTTTTTCCAGTAGTCATGTATGGATGTGAGCGTTGAACTATAAAGAAAACTGAGCACCAAAGAATTGATGCTTTTGAACTGTGGTGTTGGAGAAGACTCTTGAGAGTCCCTGGGACTGTAAGGCAATCCAACCAGTCCATCCTAAAGGAAATCAGTCCTGGACATTCATTGGAAGCCTGATGCTGAAGCTGAAACTCCAATACTTTGGCCACCTGATGTGAAGATCTGACTCATTGGCAAAGGCCCTGATGCTGGGAAAGATCAAGGGCAGGAAGAAGGGGACGACAGAGGATGAAATGATTGGATGGCATCACTGACTTGATGGACATGAGTTTGAGTGAGCTCTGACATTTGGTGATGGACAGGGAAGCCTGGCATACTGCAGTCCACAGGGTCACAAAGAGTCAGACACGACTGAGTGACTGAACTGAACTGATTGAAAAATCGAACCCTGACACTAGTTATGTAGACTTAATATCAATAAAAGTCTCTTCCTTCTCCTATAGCAGCTTCAAAATAGTAATGCAGCCAAAATTTAAAGAGTCCCTTATAAATACACCCTTTGATCTTCAAAGCACTTAATCTTCCATGACCAAAAATTATAGAATGTATGAAGAAAAGGGATATAAGGAACAATTTTCTAAAATCCCCTTATTTGACAAATCGTTTAAGTCAATAAATACCATTTGCATACTCTCTAAGTAGATGCTATGCTGCCTGTGGATAGGAAGGAAAACAAAATATATGCAGACGTTGCCATCATGGGGTTTCCTGCTTGTTCAAGTTTATCTAATTTATAAGAGCCTGATCCAAGACTGTGACCCAAATCCCTTCTTTCTAAGCTCTTTTCAGTATCCAGCATGCCCTTCTGTTCTTTGTTGGTCCTCTAAATCACAGTTACTATGATCCTTATTTTACAAATAAAGCAATGAAGGACAAAAATGTATATAATAAGCTCCATGTCATGTACCTAATATGCTTCAAAGCCAGGCTTTGCCCCATGTTTCCAGACATCTAGTCCAGTGTGCTTACTATTATACTAGAAGTAGTAAGTAATACTCTAGGAATAGATTGACTAGCATAATTTGGTAGTGAACTGCATGGTTAAAGAGATAACTGTTGGGTATATCCAAGTTTAGGGGGCAGGAGTTTCTTAACTGATGAGTGATGTGTTACAATGACACAAGAATGGGGATGATAGCAAGTTCATTTAATATTTTCTACCTATGTACACGATATTTTTACCTGAGCAAAGTCATTCATATTGTCAAATACACTATTATGCTATAATTCAAAAATTATATATTATCTATCTTCTATTGTAAAGTAATGAGCCTCCAATTAAAATAAATAAATTTATAATAAAAAAGTTAAAAAAAGAAAACCTTTCACCAAAATATTGATAAAATTTGTGAATATAAAGTAGAATTTTATATCAACATTAAAGTTAAGGTCTCAATATCTGGAAAAAAAAAATATTACCTATCTTTATCCAATAAGCACAAAAGCTAGTACATGGTACTAGATATAAGTAATATAAAAACGGATAAGTTTTGGTCTCTGTCCTAAAACAGACTTACTCAGTGTGTATTAAGTCACTTCAGTTATATCCAACTTTTTGCGACCCTATGGACTGTAGCCCGCCATGCTCACTATCCATGGGATTCTCAGGAGACAATTAGATTAAAGCTTTACTGAGCAAGGCCCTGCTCACCAGAGCATGACCCAGTTTTCTCCAATACCAGTGCCTCCCATTAGGAAGCTTACACAAACCTCTAAGCCTTCTCTCTCAGAGGGCAGACAAAAGAAGCAAGAAAGAAATGTTAGTCATTTAGTTATGTCTGACTCTTTGTGACCCCATGGACTGTAGCCTGCCAGGCTCCTCCATCCATGGATTTTCCAGGCAAGAATACTAGAGTGGGCTGCCATTTCCTTCTCCAGGGGATCTCCCAACCCAGGGATCAAACCTGGGTCTCTCATATTGCAGGCAGACTCTACCATCTGAGCCACCAGGGAAACTGGAAGAAGCAAGAAGAATCACAATCCCACAGCAACTAAAACCAAACCACATTATGGAAAGTTAATCAGTGTGGAAAAGCACAAAGTTATATCCCAGATGAGGGACAAGGTAAAACCCATAGACACAGCTAAATGAAGTGGAGATAGGCAACCTTCCAGAAAAATAATTCATAATAATGATAATGAAGATGATTCAGGATCTCAGAAAAAGAATGAAGGCAGAGACTGAGAAGATACAAGAAATGTTAACCAAAGACCTAGAAGAACTAAAGAACAAACAAACAGAGAAGAATAGCACACTACAAGGAATCCATAGCAGAATAACTGAAGCAAAAGAACTGATAAATGACCTGGAGGACAGAATGGTGGAAATCACTGCCACAGAATAGAATATAGAAAAAAGAATGAAGACAGCCTAAGAGACCTCTGGAACAACATTAAACACACCAACATTCACACTATATGGGACCCAGAAGAAGAAGAGAAAGAGAAAGGATCTGAGAAAAGATTTGAAGAGATAGTAGCTGAAAACATTCCTAACATGGGAAAGGAAATAGTAAACCAAGTCCAGGAAGCACAAGGAGTCCCAGGCAGGATAAACCCAAAGAGGAACATACCAAGACACATATTAATCAAACTGACAAAAATTAAAAAGAGATAAAATATTAAAAGCAACAAGATAAAAATGACAAATAACATACAAGGGAACTCCCATCAGGCTATCATTTGATTTCTCAATAGAAGTTCTACAAGCCAGAAAAGAATGGCAAGATATATTTAAAGTGATGAAAGAGAAGAACCTACAACCAAGAATAGCAAGACTCTCCTTCAGATTTAATGGAGAAATCAAAAGCTTTCCAGACAAGCAAAAGTTAAGAGAATCAGTACCACCAAATCAGCTTTACAACAAATTCTAAAGGAGCTTCTCCAGGCAGGAAACAACAAAAGGAAAAGAACCTACCTACAAAAATAAACCCCAAACAATCAAGAAAACAGTAATAGGATCATCAGTTCAGTTCAGTTCAGTTGATCAGTCATGTCCAACTCTTTGTGATCCCATGAACTATAGCACGCCAGGCCTCCCTGTCCATTACCAGCTCCCAGAGTCCACCCAAACCCATGTCCATTGAGTCGGTGATGCCATCCAACCATCTTATCCTCTGTCGTCCCCTTCTCCTCCTGCTCTCAATTTTTCCCAGCATCAGGGTCTTTTCCAGTGAGTCAGCTCTTCGCATCAGGTGCCCAAGTATTGGAGTTTTCAGCTTCAACATCAGTCCTTCCAATGAATACCCAGGACTGATCTCCTTTAGGATGAACTGGTTGGATCTCCTTCCAGTCCAAGGGACTCTCAAGAGTCTTCTAAAACACCACAGTTCAAAAGCATCAATTCTTCTGCACTCAGCTTTCTTTATAGTCCAACTCTCACATCCATACATAACCACTGGAAAAACCATAGCTTTGAGTAGATGGACCTTTGTTGACAAAGTAATGTCTCTGCTTTTAAATATGCTGTCTAGGTTGGTCATAACTTTCCTTCCAAGGAGTAAGCATCTTTTAATTTCATGGCTGCAATCACCATCTGCAGTGATTTTGGAGCCCAGAAAAATAAAGCCACCCACTGTTTCCACTGTTCAGTTCAGTTCAGTCACTCAGTTGTGCCCAACTCTTTGTGACCCCATGAACCGCAACACACCAGGCCTCCCTGTCCATCACCAACTCCCAGAGTCCACCAAAACCCATGTCCATTGAGTCGGTGATGCCATCTCATCCTCTGTCCAGCCATCTCATCCTCTGTCATCCCCTTCTCATCCTGCCCCCAATCCCTCCCAGCATCAAGAGCTTTTCCAATGAGTCAACTCTTCGCATGAGTGGCCAAAGTACTGGAGTTTCAGCTTCAGCATCAGTCCTTCCAATGAACACCCAGGACTGATCTCCTGTAGGATGGACTGGTTGGATCTCCTTGCAGTCCAAGGGACTCTCAAGAGTCTTCTCCAACACCACAGTTCAAAAGCATCAATTCTTTGGGACTCTTTCTTCACAGTCCAACTCTCACATCCATACATGACTACTGGAAAAACCATAACCTTGACTAGATGGACCTTTGTTGGCAAAGTAATGTCTCTGCTTTTGAATATGCTGTCTAGGTTGATCATAACTTTCCTTCCAAGGAGTAAGTGTCTTTTAATTTCATGGCTGCAATCACCATCTGCAGTGATTTTGGAGCCCCCAAAAATAAAGTCTGACACTGTTTCCACTGTTTCCCCATCTATTTCCCATGAAGTGATGGGACCAGATGCCATGATCTTCGTTTTCTGAATGTTGAGCTTTAAGCCAACTTTTTCACTCTCCTCTTTCACTTTCAAGAGGCTCTTTAGTTCCTCTTCACTTTCTGCCATAAGGGTGGTGTCATCTGCATATCTGAGGTGATTGATATTTCTCCCAGCAATCTTGATTCCAGCTTGTGCTTCTTCCAGCCCAGAGTTTCTCTGAGGTGATTGATATTTCTCCCTGTAATCTTGATTCCAGCTTGTGCTTCTTCCAGCCCAG
This sequence comes from Bos javanicus, assembly GCF_032452875.1. Taxonomy (NCBI): domain Eukaryota; kingdom Metazoa; phylum Chordata; class Mammalia; order Artiodactyla; family Bovidae; genus Bos; species Bos javanicus. The sequence goes on from NC_083875.1 coordinate 20,578,172, forward strand.
CGTTTCTCATGATGCACTCTGAATATAAGTTAAATACGAAGGGTGACAATGTACAGCCTTGACAGACTCCCTTTCCTATTTGGAACCAGTCTGTTGTTCCATGTCCAGTTCTAACTGTTGCTTCCTGACCTGCATATAGGTTTCTCAAGAGGCAGGTCAGGTGGTCTGGTAGTCCCATCTCTTTCAGAATTTTCCACAGTTTATTGTGATCCACACAGTCAAAAGCTTTGTCATAGTCAATAAAGCAGAAATTTACCTTAACTGTAAATGGATTAAATGCACCAACCTAAAGACACAAACTGGATGAGCAGATGAAAACATGTGCATGTATGCACTTCCATTTACCATATCACTCTGCTTGACCCCTCAAATTGCATGTAATTACTTTATATTGTTAGGTTAATCATGTTCCCATTATGGCTTGCAATTGTAATTATCTTTTTTGTCTGGTTATTGATTATGAAAATTGATAAACATCTTTTACTATTGTGATTATATAACCATTACTCACTTAATACTATTGTATCATGATTGGTAGACAGAAAAATAATAGAAATGTATGTCACCAAAACTTCATTTAACAGAAAAACTTGTAATCTTTTTTTTCCTTTTTTTAAAAATTTTGTTTTATTTTTAAACTTTACAATATTGTATTAGTTTTGCCAAATATCGAAATGAATCCGCCACAGGTATACCTGTGATCCCCATCCTGAACCCTCCTCCCACCTCCCTCCCCATACCCTCCTTCTGGGTCGTCCCAGTGCACCAGCCCCAAGCATCCAGTATCATGCATCGAACCTGGACTGGTGACTCGTTTCATACATGATATTATACATGTTTCAATGCCATTCTCCCAAATCTCCCCACCCTCTCCCTCTCCCACAGAGTCCATAAGACTGATCTATACATCAGTGTCTCTTTTGCTGTCTCGTACACAGGGTTATTGTTACCATCTTTCTAAATTCCATATATATGCGTTAGTATACTGTATTGGTGTTTTTCTTTCTGGCTTACTTCACTCTGTATAATAGGTTCCAGTTTCATCCATCTCATTAGAACTGATTCAAATGTATTCTTTTTAATGGCTGAGTAATACTCCATTGTGTATATGTACCACAGCTTTCTTATCCATTCATCTGCTGAAGGGCATCTAGGTTGCTTCCATGTCCTGGCCATTATAAACAGTGGGCCAAAGAACTAAATAGACATTTCTCCAAAGAAGACATACAGATGGCTAACAAACACATGAAAAGATGCTCAACATCACTCATTATCAGAGAAATGTAATCTCTTTTTAAAATCTAGATGCATATCAGAATTATCTCGGAAATTTTTGAAAAATACAAGTACCCAATTATTGCTGTTTTTTGGTCAGAGCTCCAGTTATATTTCTAATGAGTAGCCATGTTTAAAAACAACTGGACTATATGAGGATCTTTCACTCTTATATAGTTTGTTTCACTTTGCTACATCATATTCAGCACTCCCATTTTATTTCACTTATGTTTTCCAATTTCTTCATCTCTTTTTTTATGTTTTTTTCTCAAGCCTTTATCAAGCATAATATAAATGCTTTTTATAAATATATATAATATGTATAATATATGTATTTTAGAAAACATATGAATTGTTACCTAACTAAAAAATGTATGACATTTTGATTCTACTTATTTGACTTAGTATGAATAGAATTCTAGACATCTAACTTAAAACAATAGATATGCAACAAGTAACAAAGATTTACTATATAGCACAGGGAACTATAGCCAATATCTTGTAATAAACTAAATGGAAAATAATTTCAAAATTAACATGTGCATATAACATATGTAATAACATATGTATAACTGAATCACACACACAATAAAAGAATTCTACTTTTTGAAATTTAGTAATGTTTAACTTTTTTCAGGTTTTCTAAATGTCTTATGGACATCTAATAACAATGTCTGAGATACAAAATTTTAAATATATTTGTGTAGGAAATAAGATTAACATAAATTAATTAAATGAAATCTATTATATTTAAATTATTAATGACATCATTCAAGATGCTCCTATTCTTATGTTTTCACACTTGATAAAAATATTACCAGAGGAATGTTAATATGTCTCACTATGATTATATATATGGAGAAGGCAATGGCGCCCCACTCCAGTACTCTTGCCTGGAAAATCCCATGGGCAGAGGAGCCTGGTAGGCTGCAGTCCATGGGGTCGCTGAGGGTCGGACACGACTGAGCGACTTCACTTTCACTTTTCGCTTTCATGCATTGGAGAAGGAAATGGCAACCCACTCCAGTGTTCTTGACCGGAGAATGCCAGGGACTGGGGAGTCCGGTGGGATGCCATATGGGGTCACACTGAGTCAGACACGACTGAAGTGACTTAGCAGATGATTATATATATTTTTCTTCTCCCTATATTTCTTCTGATTTTTGCTTTATGTATCTTTGTTGTTAGGTATTTAATGGTTTATGATGTCTATCTTCTGTGTGAATTGTACCTTTTATAATTAAAAATATTCATCTTTGTTTCATTTTTTAAAAGGAGGACAAATAAATTATATCATGGAATGGAATACTATACAACAGTGTAAATAAAGAATTATAGTTATTGTGCAATAAATGGATTGAATCTCAAAAAAAAGACAAGAAATTTCATGTGAACTCTTCCAAAGAATACAAAAGGAGAAAATACTTCCCATTGTCCCTGATATAAGTATATCCCTGATACCAAAACTAGCAAGGACATTATATAAAAGGAAAATTGCAAACCAATATGTCTTATAAAAACAAATGCAAAAATCCTAAATAAGGTATTAGTGAATGGATTCAACAATATATAAAATATATCACCAACAAAAGAGTACAATGTTGGATTAACATGTGAAAATCTATCACCATTTTAACAGAAATAAAAATTATTATCTCTGTATATACATAAATATCACTTGCTAAAATCTTAAATTTGTTAATGATAAAACTCATTAGTATATTACTAATAAAAGAGAGCTATCAAAGTCTGATAAAAGTTAGCCATAAAAATTCTACAATTAGCATCCTTCTAAGTGGTAAAATATTGACCACTTTTCTTTAGTTAAGAAACTGATAAGGATATCCACATCACCACTTCTATTCAACATTATGCTTTTAATATCATAAGAAAAATGAAAACAACATTTTCAAATTGAAAAGGAAGAAATCATAGTGTCAATATTCATAAATGATATGATTATATACATAGAAAATCAAAAGAATATATAAACTATTAGGATTAGTAAGTAAATTAATAATCATAAATAGTTAATAAATAGTTTATGAATTCAATATACAAAAATATTTCATACATTTTCAAGGAACAAATGGAAAATGTAACTTTTAAAAGAACACCATTTACATAGTATCAAAACATCAAATATATAGGAATAAATCTAACAAAATATATACAAGATGCTTACTCCTTGGAAGGAAATGTATGACCAACCTACACATCATATTAAAAAAGCAGAGACATTACTTTGTCAACAAAGGTCCGTCTAGTCAAGACTATGGTTTTTTCAGTGGTCATGTATGGATGTCAGAGTTGGACTATAAAGAAAGCTAAGCACCAAAGAATTGATGCTTTTGAACTGTTGTGTTGGAGAAGACTCTTGAGAGTCCCTTGGACTGCAAGGAGATCCAACCAGTCCATTCTGAAGGAGATCAGTCCTGAATGTTCATTGGAAGGACTGATGCTGAAGCCAAAACTCCAACACTTGGGCCAGCTCATGCAAAGAGCTGACTCATTGGAAAATACCCTGATGCTGGGAAAAATGAGGGCAGGAGGAAAAGAGGACGACAGAAGATAAGATGGTTGGGTGGCATCACCGACTCAATGGACATGGGTTTGGGTGGACTCTGGGAGTTGATGATGGACAGAGAAGCCTGGTGTGCTGTGGTTCATGGGGTTGCAAAGAGTCGGACATGACTGAGCAACTGAACTGACTGATAGAAGAACTCTACAAGGAAAAACAATAAAACATGTTGAGAGGATTTTTTAAAACCTTACATAAATACATAAATATGCAATATTCATGGATTAAAAGCTGAATATTAAAATATTAATTCTCTTCAATTGATCTATAGTGTCAATGCAACCCTAAAATACCAAGTAAAGAGTTTTAAAAGATAATGCAGTATTGGCAAAAGGACACACACACACACAAATATACCAATGGAATAGACCCGATAAAATTCAAGAACAGATTCACACATTAATTATCACATTATTTACTTTAAAGGTACTTGTACCTTCAAAATTCCCCAAGCCAGGCTTCAACAGTATGTGAACTGTGAACTTCCAGATGTTCAGGCTGGTTTTAGAAAAGGCAGAGGAACCAGAGATCAAATTGCCAACATCCGCTGGGTCATCAAAAAAGCGAGAGAGTTCCAGAAAAATGTCTATCTTTGCTTTAATGACTATGCCAAAGCCTTTGACTGTGTGGATCACAATATACTGTGGAAAATTCTGAAAATGATGGGAATACCTGACCACCTGACCTGCCTCTTGAGAATTCTGTATGCAGGTCAGGAAACAACAGTTAGAATTGGATATGGGACAACAGACTGGTTCCAAATAAGAAAAGGAGTATGTCAAAGCTGTATATTGTTACTCTGCTTATTTAACTTATATGCAGAGTACATTATGAAAAATGCTGGGCTGGATGAAGCACAAGCTGGAATCAAGATTGCCGGGAGAAATATCGATAACCTCAGATATGCAGATGACACCACCCTTATGGCAGAATGTGAAGAAGAACTAAGAGCCTCTTGATGAAATTGAAAGAAGAGAGTGAAAAAGTTGGCTTAAAGCTCAGTTTTCAGAAAACAAAGATCATGGCACCTCATCCCATCACTTCATGACAAATAGATGGGGAAACAGTGGAAACAATGGCTGACTTTGTGGGGGGCATGCTCCAAAATCACTGCAGATGGTGACTGCAGTCATGAAATTAAAAGATGCTTACTCCTTGGAAGGAAAGTTATGACCAACCTAGATAGCATATTAAAAAGCAGAGACATTACTTTGCCAACAAAGGTTCATCTAGTCAAGGCTAATGTTTTTCCAGTAGTCATGTATGGATGTAAAAGTTGGACTATAAAGAAAGCTGAGCACCAAAGAATTGATGCTTTTGAACTATGGTGTTGGAGAAGACTCTTAAGAGTCCCTTGGACTGCAAGGAGATCCAATCAGTCCATCCTAAAGGAAATGAGTCCTGAATATTCATTGCAAGGACTGATGTTGAAGCTGAAACTCCAATACTTTGGCCACCTGATGTGAAAAGCTGACTCATTTGGAAAGACCCTGATGCTGGGAAAGATTGAAGGCAGGAGGAGAAGGAGACGACAGAGGATGAGATGGTTGGATGGCATCACTGACTCAGTGGACATGAGTTTGAGTAAACTCCGGGAGTTCGTGATGGACAGGGAGGTCTGGCGTACTGCTGTCCATGGGGTTGCAAAGAGTTGGACATGACTGAGCGACTGAACTAAACTGAACTGTACCTTCTAATCAGGAAGGATAGTCTTTCAGATAAATGTTATTAGAGCAACTGGATATATAAATATGAAAGAATGAACCATGGCTACTTCATGCCATACACAAATTAATTTGATATGGATCACAAACCTAAATGTTAAACAATAAATCTTCCAGTGAAAAACAGGAAAATATCATCATGACCTTGAGTTAGGCAAAACTTTCTTAAAAGAACAAAGAAAGCATTAACCATTTTTTCAAAAAGATTCAGAAACTGAGTTTCTTTAAAATTAAGATATTCTAGCTATCCAAAAGCATAATTTAAAAAGAGAACATGCAAGCCACAGAGAGGAAGTAACTGTAATTGATAAATGGGCTCACATCCAGAAAACATAAAGAACTCCTAAGAATCATTAAGAAAGACACAAACATTACATTTTTTTTTTAAGGGCACAATTCTTAAAGAGGTATCCACAAGAAAAGAGACCAAGTGACTATGCACATATATGGAAAGATACACAATTGGTCATCAAGGGAACTGAAATTAAAACAACAGTGAAATATTTTTATACATCAACCACAGTGGCTAAAATTCCAAATGAGTTATCATACCAAGTGTTGATAAAGATACAGAGCAACTGAAATCTCATATGTTGCAGACTGGAGTGTAAACTGGTGAAACTACTTTGGAAAACCCTGCACTGCCAATCTTATAACCCAACAATTCCACTCTGAGGTATGTATCTGAGAAAAACGAATGTACTTGTACACCAAAAGACATGCTCAAGAATGTTCATAATTCTTTTATGTATTATAACCAAATACTAGAAACAAACAAAATAACTATCAGTAGTAAAATGAATGCATAAGCCATGATATTACTGCACAATAATCAAAACAGTATTGTACTGGCACAAAAACAGACATATGTATATAAATGTGAAACAGGATAGAAAGCTCAGAAATAGACTCATGAACTTGTGGTCAATTCACATACAACAAAAGAGGCAAGAATATACAGTGAAGAAAAGACGGTCTCTTCCATAAGTGGTGCTGGGAAAACTGGACAGCTATACGCAAAATAATGAAATTAGAACATTCTTTAACACCATATACAAAAGTAAACTCAAAATGAATTAAAGACTTAAATGTAATACCAGATACTATAAAACTCCTAGAGGAAAACATAGAACACTTTTTGACATAAATTGCAGTATATTTTTTTGGATCCATCTCCTAGAGTAATGGAAATAAAAGAAAAAATAACACATGGGACCTAATTAATCTTAAAGCCTTTACATAGCAAAGGAAACCATAAGAAAAACAAAAAGATAATTTATGGACTAGGATAAAATATTTGCAAATGATACTATTGACAAGGGATTAATTTCCAAAGTATACAAACAGCTCATACCACTTAATAAAAAAAAAAAAAAAAACGAAGAATGAGTGAAGACCTAAACTGACATTTCTTGAGAAAAGACTAGAGGGCTAACAGCCACATGAAAAGATTCTCAATATTGCTAATTATTAGAGAAATGCAATTCTCTACAATGAGGTAATACCTCATACCGGTCAGAATGAAAGTGAAAGTCACTCAGTCGTGTCTTCTCTTTGAGACCCCATGGACTATACAGTTCATGGAATTCTCCAGGCCAGAACACAGGAGTGAGTAGCCGTTCCCCTCTCCAAGGGATCTTCCCAACCCAGGATCGAACCCAGGGCTCCTGTTTTGCAGGCAGATTCTTTACCATTTAACCCACAAAGGAAGCCTGAGAATACTGGAGTGGGTAGGCTATCCCTTCTCCAGCAAACTTCCCGACCTAGGAATTGAACCAGGGTCTCCTGCATTGCAAGCAGATTCTTGTACCAACAGAGCTGTCAGGGAAGCCCCAGGGAAGCTGGACACGAATGAGCAACTAAGCACACAGCACAGGGTGGACTTAGAGATTATCATATTAAGTAAAGTAAGTAAATTAGACAGAGACAAATATATGATATCACTTACATGTGTAACCTAAAAAACTGATACAAATGAACTTATTTACAAAACAGAAATAGACCCACAGACATAGAAAACAAATGTATGGTTACCAAAGGGGATAGTGAGGGCCAGCAGGGCAGAAATAAATTAGAGTTTGTGATTAACCTATACACACTGTGTGAATGCTAAGTCAGTTCAGTCGCGTCTGACTCTTTGTGACCCCATGGACTGTAGCCCGCCAGGCTCCTCTGTCCATGGGATTCTCGAGGCAAGAATACTGGAGTGGTTGCCATGCCCTCCTCCAGGGGATCTTCCCAACCGAGGGATTGAACCTGAGTCTCTTATGTCTCCTGCACTGGCAGGCAGATTCTTTACCATTAGTGCGACCTGGGAAGCAACCAGAAACACAGCAAGGACCTACTGTAGGAAGATCCGCTGGAGAAGGAAATGGCAGCCCACTTCAGTATTCTTGCCTGGAGAAGCCCATGGACAGAGGAGCTTGGTGGGCTACAGTCTGTAAGGTTGCAAGCATCCGACACCACCTAGCGACTAAACCACCAAACCAAGGACTATTGCATAGCACATGGAACTATACTCAATGTCTGTATCCATGTACAACTGAATTATTTTGCTGACTGAGTTGTTGAAACTAAAACAATATTGTAAACTAACTCTCTGCTGATTAAAAAAAAAAACTGTGACATGAGATGCTACAAACACACACACAAGAAAAAACACCATATGCAAAAAGCAGTATAGAAAAGAAGTCATCATGCATGATCCTAAGAAGTTCAAGAATTGCAAAATTAATTGATGGTGAAAGACCAAAAGGGAGGGGATATATGTATATACATGGCTGATTCACTTTGCTGTACAGTAGAGGCTAACACAACATTGCAAAAAAACTATACTCCAATAAAAATTAATTTAAAAATAAATCTGTGATTTTTCAGAATTTTTTTTTTAGCAACCTGGAGATCATGTTAAAAATTTGAGAGTCAGGGCCCTAATTTTCAAAGACTCTGATTGTGTAAGTCTAGTATTAAATCATTGGCAGGGGGTAGAACAATAGTATAAAAGTGATTTTTAAATGACTATAAATTGAACCTCATATGTAATGACTACTTTTTAAAAATTGAATAATTCCAAACCTACATGCCTTTTGGCAAAATGGAAGAAAAAGATAATTTATATTGGAAGAATCTTCTTTTTCCTTTCCCCTCAAAGTTTCTATTTTTTTTATTTGTTTATCTCAAAAAATACTGGTTTCAGAAGAAATTATATCTAACAAAACTTATAAGAAATGAAGTAATACTTCTCACTTTGATCATAAATGGCCCAGTTTTTACTTCTTAAGTTAAATGAGGCATATTTTTTGGTCATAATGACTACTTCTCAATGTTTCAGTGGAGTTAAAAATAGCCACACTTCCATGGATGGGTAGGTATCTTCCATACTTGAATCATTTTTCTTTTTGGAGTAATAGAGACAGAAAAGGGAGGGGGTATAAGGAGGCACAATGAAATATATTCCAGTTTAAAGGTCATTGATTCAGGTCAGAGCAATGAGGGAAATGGTAATATGCTAAGCCAAGTCGAAAGTCAAAGTGACTGACTAATTACTACATACCCTTCTATTCCCAGACTCACATTTTGTGAAGCTGTGTAGTTTAGTACCTTAGTACTGCCAAAGCCAATTACCAAAGCCAATTTCATGCATGGACAGCACTGAGTTTTACCATCTCTCTTCTTCCTCCTCCCTGATTAAGTCAAAGAAAATATATTCCAAAGATACCTTAAATTCAAATTTATAAATGAGCACAAATACTAGGATCCATATTTTAGAATGTTTTGCCATCAATGTAACTCATGCTTCACCAAGCCAACCTGGATATAAAGGATAGTTGTTTATTGTGAAAAATCTAACATTGAAGGCAGAGAGATTTAGTAATGGAAATTAAACAATCCTCCCCAAAATAGCTTAATTTAGGGAAAAAGATGATATGGGAATGTAAATGTTAAAAAGTGTTTGGAATTAATCTGACTTTATTAAAAAAAAAAAGAAGCTGTAAAACCCTCTAACATATTTATTATGTCACCATAACATAACTATGTAGAATTAATAGGGCAGAAAAAAATTATTTCTTTGATCTCTGCTGAAATATATATAATCATCTTTTATTAACATAAGAAATATAAAGAATAGGTTCTCACTAAAAGAATTTGATAGCCTTATAAATTTTTTAATTACCTTGATTCCTTTCCAAGAATAAGACAACTACTTGGCAATTTTTAACCACAGATGATATGTTATTGCAATCTAGAAAGAAGATAGTTATGTCTCTAACTTTTCTAAATGGAAAACAAAATGATCACAGGATCAAACTTAGACAAAAAGGGTTTTTCACAGTTTCTTAAAATACTATATTATACTCAGAGTTTATGCATCTTTCCTTTAAAGATTTTCATTGATTTTGAATGTGAAAAAAAATGATGTGATGTAAAAAAATTAGAAAACATGGATATGAGACATGCTCTTAAAATCTGAGTCAAATAATGACTCACAACTAGTGAAATCACAAATTAAATATGGGGATCTTTCTGATACTAAAACACATCCTTTATCCATTCCACCATGTTTTGTAGAATATTTTGTCTCCCATCCCTTCATGTCAAATTTTTAAAATTTTCTACCACCAGGCACAATGCTGTATTCTTAATGAAATCTTCTCTAACTCCTATGACTGGGAGTATCCTCTCCCTTATATAAAACACAACAAAATTTAGCTATGTCTCCATCTCTTTCAACAGACACATTTATTAGCCTAATATTTTAAATATTTTGGGTAAATGACAATATCCCCTGTTGGAATATAATTTTGTTTAAGATAGTCTATTTGTAATGTATTTACAGCATCCACTAAGTTAAAACCTCAGCCATGTCCCTAGTACATGTGTAATTAATACTTTTAGAAAACTGTATAAAAAAACAAATGAAATTCAACTCTTTGATAATATAACTGAAGTAATAGCACATTGATCTATAAAGTTTAATTAGCTAGATTCAAGCACTGGTTCACAATATTGGCCCTCATTGTTAAATAACAATTACATATGCTAATAACATTTCCATAATTTTTCATATAAAATATTGCTAATGTTGGCAACTGCTGAAAATCAGGATTTTATTGCCATTAAATTTTAGGCAGCTACTTTTACCCAATCATCACAAACCATTGCTCTATTTCTTTGTAATGATTCTATAACATGATGCATTAATTAGTTCTTGTTTTGAGGCATTTATGTCTGATAATAAATGATCAATAACAGTGGAATAAAAGCAGGGGACAACATTGGAAATCTCACAACTGAATGAAAGTGATATATTAACAGCTCCTCTTTCAGTAAGTTTTTAAAAATCTAACTATGTATTAAGATATTTTAATATCTTTTTCAAGAGCTTATTATTAGATTCAATATTAAATTACTTGCCTAAATGAAGATTGCCAAATTCAGACTTAAATTGAAGAAAGTAGGGAAAACCACTAGACCATTGAGGTATGACCTAAATCCAATCCCTTATGATTATACAGTGGAAGTGAGAAAAAGATTTAAGGGACTAGATCTGATAGATAGAGTGCCTGATGAACTATGGAATGAGGTTCGTGACATTGTACAGGAGACAGGGATTAAGACCATCCCCATGGAAAAGAAATGCAAAAAAGGAAAATGGCTGTCTGGGGGGCCTTAAAAAGAGCTGTAAAAAGAAGAGAAGTGAAAAGCAAAGGAGAAAAGGAAAGATATAAGCATCTGAATACAGAGTTCCAAGAATAGCAAGAAGAGATAAAAAAAGCCTTCTTCGGGGATCAATGCAAAGAAATAGAGGAAAACAACAGAATGGGAAAGACTAGGGATCTCTTCAAGGAAAGTAGAGATACCAACGGAACATTTCATGCAAAGATGGGCTCGATAAAGGACAAATGGTATGGACCTAACAGAAGCAGAAGATATTAAGAAGAGGTGGCAAGAATACACAGAAGAACTATACAAAAAAGATCTTCACAACAAAGATGATCACGATGGTGTGATCACTGACATAGAGCCAGACATCCTGGAATGTGAAGCCAAGTGGGCCTTAGAAAGCATCCCTACGAACAAAGCTAGTGGAGGTGATGGAATTCCAGGTGAGCTATTTCAAATCCTGAAAGATGATGCTGTGAAAGTGCTACACTCAATATGCCAGCAAATTTGGAAACTCAGCAGTTGTCACAGGACTGGAAAAGGTCAGTTTTCATTCCAATCCCAAAGAAAGGCAATGTCAAAGAATGCTCAAACTACCGTACAAATGCACTCATCTCACACGCTAGTAAAGTAATGCTCAAAATTCTCCAAGCCAGGCTTCAGCAATATGTGAACCGTGAACTTCCTGATGTTCAAGCTGGTTTTAGAAAAGGCAGAGGAACCAGAGATCAAATTGCCAACATCTGCTGGATCATCGAAAAAGCAAAAGAGTTTCAGAAAAACATCTATTTTTGCTTTATTGACTATGCCAAAGCCTTTGACTGTGTGGATCACAATAAACTGTGGAAAATTCTGAAAGAGATGGGAATACCAGACCACCTGATCTGCCTCTTGAGAAATCTGTATGCAGGTCAGGAAGCAACAGTTAGAACTGGACATGGAACAACAGACTGGTTCCAAATAGGAAAAGGAGTACATCAAGGCTGTATATTGTCACCCTGTTTATTTAACTTATATGCAGAGTACATCATGAGAAACACTGGACTGGAAGAAACACAAGCTGGAATCAAGATTGCCGGGAGAAATATCAATAACCTCAGATATGCAGATGACACCACCCTTATGGCAGAAAGTGAAGAGGAACTCAAAAGCCTCTTGATGAAAGTGAAAGTAGAGAGTTAAAAAGTTGGCTTAAAGCTCAACATTCAGAAAATGAAGATCATGGCATCTGGTCCCATCACTTCATGGGAAATAGATGGGGAAACAGTGGAAACAGTGTCAGACTTTATTTTGGGGGCACCAAAATCACTGCAGATGATTACTGCAGCCATGAAATTAAAAGATGCTAACTCCTTGGAAGGAAAGTTATGACCAACCTAGATAGCATATTCAAAAGCAGAGACATTACTTTGCCAACAAAGGTTTGTCTAATCAAGGCTATGGTTTTTCCAGTCATCATGTATGGATGTGAGAGTTGGACTGTGAAGAAGGCTGAGTGCTGAAGAATCGATGCTTTCGAACTGTGATGTTGGAGAAGACTCTTGAGAGTCCCTTGGACTGCAAGGAGATCCAACCAGTCCATTCTGAAGGAGATCAGCTCTGGGATTTCTTTGGAAGGAATGATGCTAAAGCTGAAACTCCAGTACTTTGGCCACCTCATGTGAAGAGTTGACTCATTGGAAAAGACTCTGATGCTGGGAGGGATTGCGGGCAGGAGGAGAAGGAGACGACAGAGGATGAGATGGCTGGATGGCATCACTGACTCGATGGACGTGAGTCTGAGTGAACTCTGGGAGTTGGTGATGGACTGGGAGGCCTGGCTTGCTGCGATTCACGGGATTGCAAAGAGTCGGACACGACTGAGCGACTGAACTGAACTGAAATTAAGATTGGACTTCCCAAGTGACGTGAGTAGTTAAGAACCTGCCTGCCAGTGCAGGAGACATAAGAGACATAGGTGCAATCCCTGGGTTGAGAAGATACCCGGAAGTAGGAAACTGGCAACCCACTCAAGTATTCTTGCCTGGGAGATCCTATGGAGAGAGGAGCCTGTGGGCTACAGTCTATTTGGTTGCAAAGAGTTGGACATGACTTTAGTGACTAAACAACCACACTAATCCAAATATATAAATTGCTCATACAATTCAAAATCAAAAAAACAAACCCCAATTAGTTCAGTTCAGTTCAGTCGCTCAGTCGTGTCCAACTCTTTGCAACCCCACAAATGGCAGCACGCCAGGCCTCCATGTCTATCACCAACTCCCAGAGTCCGCCCAAACCCATGTCCATTGAGCTGGTGATACCACCCAACCATCTCACCCTCTGTCGTCCCCTTCTCCTCTTGCCCTCAATCTTTCCCAGCATCAAGGTCTTTTCAAGTGAGTCAGCTCTTCACATCAGGTGGCCAAAGTATTGGAGTTTCAGCTTCAACATCAGTCCATCCAATGAACATCCAGGACTAATCTCCTTTAGGATGGACCCCAAATAAAAAATGGGCAAAAGATATGAATAGACACTTTTCCAAAGAAAACATACAGATGGCCAATAGGCACATAAAAAGATGTTTGATACTATTTATCATCAGAGAAATGCAAATTAAAACCACAATGAGATATCATCTCACATCTTTCAGAATGGCTAATATCAAAAAGACCACCAATAACAAATATTGGTAAGGATGTAGAAAAAAGGGACCCTCACACATTGCTAGTGGCAATGTAAACTGGTAGAGCCACTGTGGAAAACAGTATAGAGATTTCACAAAAAAAAACTGAAAATAGAACTATCATATTATCCAGCAGGTCCACTCCTGGGCATTTATCTGAAAAAAAAAAAAAAAGCAAAAATGCAAATTCAAAAAGTGAATACAACAAAAAAGCATCAGACTCACAGATACAGAGGACAGACAGATATATAGTGGTGGGGAGCAGGAAAAAGGAAGAGGCAAGACAGGGGTAGGGGATTAAGAGGTACAAACTACTATGTATAAAATAAATAAACTACAAGGATATATAGTATGACATAGGCAATATAGCCAATATTTTATAATAAGTGGAATAAAATCTTTTAAAATTGTGAATCACTATGCTGTACACCTGAAACATATAATATTTTATATCAACTATACATCAATTTTAAAAAGAGAAAGAAATAAACTATTAAGCCAAGCAAAGACATGGTGAAACCTTAAATGCGTATTACTAACCAAAAGAAGCTAAACTGTAAAGGTCATGGACTGTAATTCCAACAATATGACATTCCAGAAAAGGCAAAATTGTGGAGTTAGGAAAAGATCACTGGTTGCCAAGAGCTAAGGAAAGAAAGAGATGAATAGAAGGAACACAAAAGAAGTTTAAGGTAGCGAAAGAAATTATTTTGCATGATACTACAATGGTGAATACGTGTTTTTATACATTTGTCAAAACTCATAGAATGTAAAACACCAAGAGTGAACCCCAACATAATTTATGGATTTTAGATTCTTTGTGCCTATGTTGGTTCATGTATTGCCACAAAAGTACCACTGTGATCCAGGATGTTGATAGTGGGAGAGGTTGTATATGTGGGAGGACAGGGGATATATGAAACTCTGTACTTTCCATTTGATTTTGCTGTGAACCAAAAGCTGCTATAAAAGATAAAGTTCATCATTTAAAATAATAAAAATGAATAAATAAATTGAAGATGATCTAAATGGATGGAGGCATATAGCAGGTACATGAATTAGAAAGTGTAAAGTTTTTAAAATATCAATTTTCCCAAATTGATTTATATCAATGCAATCCCAGTCAATGTCTCAGGCAGACGTCTTATGGAAATTCACTAGCTAATTCTAAAATCTATGTAAACAGAAAAAAAAACACAAAATAACCAGGCATCTTGAAGTACAGAATGAGGCAATTCGCACCACAGTATATCAAGAGTGAGTATAAAGATACAGTGTTCAGAAAATTTGGTATAAGTGATAAGATACACAATTAGAAAAGCAGAGCAAAAGACAAAGTACAGGAAAAGACATATACAGACACTTGATTTGTGGCACAAGTGGCACTACAGAGTAGTGGGAGGGAGACAAGATCTTCAAATAAACAGCACTAGTTTAGTTCACTAGGTGAAGACCAAGAAAATAAAAGGAAGAAAGAAAGAAACTACACACTAAACACAGAAATCACTTCCAAGTAGATTATTTATCTAAATATGTTTTAGGAGGTAATGTAAAACAGAGCAATATTTTTATGACACTTAATATGTCATAAAAAAAAGATGAATATATTAGATTATATTAAATTAGCTACTTCTGCTTAAGCAAAACACCATTATGGGTGAAAATGCAAGCCATAGAGTGGGAGGAAACATCTGGAAAATTATACAGTTCCAATACTTTGACCATCTGACGGGAAGAGCCGACTCACTGGAAAAGACCCTCATGATGGGAAAGATTGAAGGCAGGAAGAGAAGGGATCAGCAGAGGATGAGATGTTTGGATGGTATCACCAACTCAATGGACATGAGTTTGAGCAAACTCTGGGATATAGCAAAGGACAGGAAAGCCTGGTGTGCTACAGTTCATGGGGTCACAAAGTCAAACACAACTTAGTGACTGAACAACAGTTATCAAATAAATTTCTTAAATATCAATAAGAAAATAGTAGATAATCCAATTTTTAAAATATTCAACAGTACTTAGAAAAGATATTCAAATAGCTAAAAATCATATAAAAAGCTGCAAATTTCATTAGTTGTTAAGGTGCTTCAATTAAAACCACAATGAGATATTACTATATACTCACTAAATTTGTTAAGATTAAAATGATTGACAATCCCAGTGTCTGCAAGGAGGTCATCTTAGTCCTTATAGGATGCTATAATAAAATACTACAGACTAGATTACTTATTAACTACAAACATTTATTTCTCAAAGTTCTGGAGGCTGGGCATTCTAAGATCAAGGAGCCAACATGGTCACCTTTGGAAGGGGCCCTCTTCCTTGTTCATATCTTGTGTCTTCTAGCTGCATCCTCACATGATAGAAGAATGGAGAGAGCTGTGAGTAGTCTTTATAACAGCACTGGTCCCATTCCTGAGGGCTCCACCCTCATAATTTCTCAAAAACCTACCACCTAACACGCTCACTTTGGACATTAGGTTTTCAATACATAAATTTGAAGTGGCGGAGGACACAAACATTCAGCACACAGCAGGTGCGGAGCAACTGGAACTCATATACTGCCAGACCATTTGGCCTTATCTACTGAAGTTGAACATATGTAACTCAAATGGACATTAACAGAAGGTGTATATATAAATATATACCCCAAGAGATCTGTTTAACAAAGTTTGTTTCAATTGTATTCATAATAACCCTAAAATGGAAGAAACCCAGTATTAAACCCAATAGATAAATAATCATAGGGTTACACAATAAAATATTGTGTCCAGAAATGAAAGTTCATCGCCTTCTATTATACATGAGAACATAGAAGAATCCCATAAACACAATGTTGAGTGAAGGAAACTTGGTACAAAGAAATGCAAGCATTTCTTTTAGAAACTCAAAAGCAAGCAAAATTAATCTATGTAAGTCAGAAGAACAGTTAACTTGGGAGTGGAAGATAAAGACGGTGATAGAGAGGGGTCACCACCCACCTTCTGTTTCTAGATAAGAATATATTCTCTCCAGGTTATTCAAAGATATATAATTTTTGCACTTTTCTACAGGTATGTTAATGTATAAATGTATATTTATATACATTTCTATATACATTTATAATGTATATATAATATACATTTAAAATGTATATTAAAATCATCATTTTAAAATCTACTAAACTTTTCTAGTAAACTGATTTTTTAAATGAGGTAATTTTGGTGTGATGTTAACATGGGCTCATATTGGTAGATAGAAGTCATCAACCTATTCTTTCTTAAATGCAAATGTTTAATAACCAGTTTCTTTGTCATTAATCAATTTTTCCTTTAATAATCAGTTTCTTCAAACCCTCCAACATATTGGCAAAAAGTTATCAATGTTAAATTGATCAATTAATAATTTCTATAGTCAGTTTTTCTTTTTGAAAATTATTTGCAGTTTTTCTGATGCTTCTTCCAATATTTTTGTTTTAGCAAAGTTTAGTGGCAATTCGAAGAACAAATCCAATATATAGATTTTTTTAATACAGGAGTAAAAGCAAAGATGAGGTAAAAGGAATAATTAAATATACAATTGGCAAAAACTTAATAGATTAAAAATTAAATTAAAATCACAGGATCTGCAGTTTGATCTCTCCTAGGTCAGTAGGTGTGGGGTTGGGTCAAACAGTAAATGTCAAACATATACTGACATTTTCTAATTCAAAGGATACAGGGGTAAACATTATGTAAATATCAAGGAAGATTAGTAAGAACATTGAAAGATTATTTGCAAGGGACAGAAATCAGGTTTTCCTCAGGCTTCTAAGCAACATTAAAACCTAGAAGGCGGTGGGATAATGATTACAGACTTGGGGGAGTGGAAGAAAGATTATTTCCCAAAGAATCTATTTTCATCAGGCTGTCATTTATTTGAGAAGACAACAAAAAATATATTATTAAATATTCAAAGATTCAAAATATATTATCCAAGTACCCTTATTTGAAATACCTACCCAGGACACACTCATCTGACCAAGAATCAAAAGAAAGAGCTGAATCATGAAAAATCTGGGGATATAAGACCCTACAGTGAGCAATACTACTATTTAAACAAATGATGTATCAAAAAATTACATAGTGAACTCAACTGAAAATTCAGAAATAATTCTTAAATGAGAAGATAAACAATGTAAAAATAATTCAAGCAAACTAAAACTTTTAAAAGTTCAGGAGCAACAGTTTTCAGTTATGTACCTCTCTTGTGTGCCATGAATAAGAACATTAGCTTAGAGCCAAACAAACCTGGATCCTCACTATATTAACTGAGGCAAATTATTGATCTTTCTGAGCCTCTGCCTTCTTATCTATTAAATACCCACCCTTTGTGTATTGCTCTGAGGATTAAATGAAAAAACAGACTAAAGCCCTTAAGCATAATAGAGACTCTGTAAATAAGAGGCAACTCCCCTCTTCCCAACCCTGTTTACTTTCCGTAGAAAGTAATTTTTCTTAGTCAGCGATCTAGAAATCATTTTCAGTTCTTTTAAAAAATCTTCTTACATGGTTAATTACCACTTGGCCATGGCATTGCTCTTCCAAGTTCATTCTCAGGTATTTGTCCTGCCTTCCATCACATCTTTCAAAAATTCAAGCTACCTTAGAGGACATTCTGTGCAGATACTTTGTATATTAAATTGCCTCACCCTTTTCTCCTCTTACCTGGTAGCAGCTAAAGTTTTTAACACTGATACAGTAGCATCAAGATTCAGATCAGATCAGATCCGTCGCTCAGTCTTGTCCGACTCTTTGCGACCCCATGAATCGCAGCACGCCAGGCCTCCCTGTCCATCACCAACTCGCGGAGTTCACTCAGACTCACGTCCATCGAGTCAGTGATGCCATCCAGCCATCTCATCCTCTGTCGTCCTCAAAAGCATTTGCTTTGAAATGTACTGTACATCATCAGCTCAAGTAATTTTCCATGTCATCAATTTTTATTCTTAAAACTTCACTTTTTCTGACTTGCTGCTGCTGCTAAGTCGCTTCAGTCGTGTCTGACTCTGTGCGACCCCATAGACGGCAGCCCACCAGGCTCCCCCGTCTCTGGGATTCTCCAGGCAAGAACACTGGAGTGGGTTGCCATTTCCTTCTCCAATGCATGAAAGTGAAAAGTGAAAGTGAAGTCATTCAGTCGTGTCCGACTCTTAGCGACCCCATGGACTGCAGCCTACAGGGCTCCTCCATCCATGGGATTTTCCAGGCAAGAGTACTGGAGTGGGATGCCATTCATTGCCTTCTCCGACTTAGGTGAAGCTAAATATTTCCTAACTTAAATTTATACTTGTGGAAATTCCTTAGGGTATATATAATTTAAGATGAATAAGATCTACATGTTTATTTCAAAATTTAAAAACTCAAATGACTTCTAAGCTTCCAGTAAAAGCTTTTCTTCAACTGAATTAATACATTATTATATCTAATTTTCACTGATCTGTACAGGGATCAAGAGAATCTAACCCTCATAGTCTTCCATGCTAAATAGGAACTTTATAAAACTAAATATTCAAATGACATTTAGGAAATAGTTTAATTTTCAAATGTCTGTCAACAAAATTAATATTTCCATATACCTGAAGTTGTACTTAACTTAGTATATCCATTTTATCAAATTAATTGTAGAAACTGCACCAGCATCATAATCCAGTAGCTCATGTATAACAATTAGAGGACTCTTCTTATGATTAGTGAGTCAAGAAAATAAAAATAAGCATGTATCTAACAGCATACTGAATTCATTCATGGATACTACCTAAACTGTTGTTTTCATAATTTTCAGATTCTGTACTGGCAATTTTTAGAACTACACAAAAATGATTTTTCATTGATAGAACTACAACCCCAAGCCTCTGCTCTCATGAACTTTTGAAGAGGATTAGTCTTAATCTTTCAAAGTACTGCTCATACTAGAATAAAGAATTAGCCAGTATTCACATTTCCCCAAAACTCACATAAGGACTCATGCCTCTTTTCTCTGAAACTTTCCTTTTTGTCCACCTGATACACAATAAAGGATAATTCCACGGGACTCGAATATCTGCTGGAAGTAACTTATTCAATTTGAGCAGAAAGTGAACCTTCCCATTTTTTATAGAAAATACACTCCACGGTTTCATAATCTGGCACTAAATGACATAACATATCTTATTGAAAAGCAAAACAACTAAGCAAATGATCCTCAAGGACATAAAACAGATTCTCAAATATTTGCTCTTTCCATATATTTATTATTAGTGCCTGTTCTTTTTAGTGGTGAAATTCTGAAAGTATCTCTCTCAAATATTGCTAAAATCCATTCTACTGTATGAAAATCAAAGATCACAGCCACAGGAAACTGTCAAGCATTGTTTTCTCTGCTGAGGTAATTCATGAAAAAAAACAACTCATTCTTCATGGGCCCACTTAATTGGCAAATGCCTGGGCATTGTCCACAGTAGTCAGTATCATTCCATTAATATTAAGCAAAAGAAGCAGCAAGACCCTATCAACTCATCTTATTAGCTAAATAATTAATAATAACTACAAATCTTGAATTCAGTAATAAAACCATCACAGAGAGAAATTCCCAGGTGCCAAAAGTTTCAGAATGTAATATTGGAAAAAGGGAACACATAAAATAAGTTCAGTAGTTGAGAGTAACTGATAAAGTGACTTCAGCAAGAAAGAAATGAGTTGAGTGAATTTTAGATGTGTGTTTAAACCCAAGAGGCAGAATTTTAAGTAAACAAAAGTCTGTACAGAATATTGTCAGCTGAGGTTAATATAATGCAATTATAACTCAGGGCAAATGCATGGGTTCGCATAACTTTTCTCATCACTTTTATATAAAAAAACAAAATAGTGATCTAGATAGAAACTCATATTTCTCCTCTTTCATTGTTTTTAATCACAGATTTTTCAGAGACCTCATATGATAACAGAATTTTCTGAAGTTTTTTCACACATTTCCACGGGAAAAGGTAAATATTGTTTGTTTTTCTAAATGGAATCTAATTTTCATCTCCACCTTGATAGTTTGTCAACTAGCCATTAGTAATTGATGAAACCATTTCTATGAGAATAAATGGTTATTAACATATATTACAGAGAGAAAAAAATGTGAGAGCAAACAGTGCAACTTCTGACACCTTGGTGGCTCAGGGGAGACAGAGCATTAATGAAGCATCTAGGTGCAGGTCACTAATTTGCATCATAAGCAAATTTGTTCATAACTTCAGGGGTTCTTTGGCATCTGGAGATGGTCTGATGACCTGAGTGAGGTGAGCTGCTCTGTCCCGATCCCTGGACACTGGTGTCCAATCAGCCCTGATTGACACTTGGCAGGGTCTCAGGGCAGCTGAAAGCTAAACAGACACAGAGAGCACAAAAGCCTTCCTCACGGCGACAGAGACTTCTTCCAGGACAGGCTGAGTTCTGTAATCCCCAAAGAGTTGAATGAAAGAAGAATGACTTCAAATAAACAGAGGGAAATGTAGAATTCATGTTTAATGGGCATTTAGGCCTCACCACTTGCACCAATTTTAAAATTATCTGTTTCATTATTCAATATAGATCTTCTTATGAATTGCATAATGTTTATCTGCTGCAACTTGTGAGCATAAAGGAATTCCTCAAACAGTGCAATTTATTATAGAGAAAGTAGAGTGATAGCCTGAAGGCATATGCTTTAATTTCTCTAATTCATATGTTTCAGTTCAGTCACTCAGTCGTGTTTGACTCTTTGCGACTGCATGCACTGCAGCATGACAGGCCTCTCTGTCCATCACCAACTCCCGGAGTTTACTCAAACTCATGTACAGTGACTCAGTGATGCCACCCCACCATCTGATCCTCTGTCATCCCCTTCTCCTCTAGCCTTCAATCTTTCCCAGCTCAGGCTCTTTTCAAATGAATCAACTCTTCGCATCAGGTGGCCAATGTACTGGAGTTTCACGTTCAACATCAGTCCTTCCAATGAACGTTCAGAACTGATTTCCTTTAGGATGAACTGGTTGGATCTCTTTGCAGTCCAAGAGAACCTCAAGAGTCTTCTCCAATACCACAGTTCAAAAGCATCAATTCTTCGGTGCTCAGGTTTCTTTATAGGCCAAATCTCATATCCATACATGACTACTGGAAAAACATTAGCCTTGGCTAGACAGACTTTTGTTGGCAAAGTAATGTCTCTGCTTTTTAATATGCTGTCTAGGTTAGTCATAACTTTTCTTCCAAGGAGTAATCACCTTTTTATTTCATGGCTTCAATCACCATCTACAGTGATTTTGGAGCCCAAAAGAATAAAGTCTGACACTGTTTCCACTGTTTATCCATCTATTTGCCATGAAGTGATGGGACCACATGCCATGATCTTTGTTTTCTGAATGTTGAGATTTAAGCCAACTTTTTCACTCTCCTCTTTCACTTTCATCAAGAGGCTCTTTAGTTCTTTTTCACTTTCTGCCATAAGGGTGGTGTCATCTGTATATCTGAGGTTATTGATATTTCTCCCGGCAATCTTGATTCCAGCTTGTGCTTCATCAGCCCAGCGTTTCTCATGATGTACTCTGCATATAAGTTAAATAAGCAGGGTGACAATATACAGCCTTGACGTACTCCTTTTCCTATTTGGAACCAGTCCGTTGTTCCATGTCCACTGGAACATGTTGCTTCCTGTTGCTTCCTGACCTGCATACAGATTTCTCAAGAGGTGGTCAGGTGATCTGATATTCCCATCTCTTTCAGAATTTTCCAGTTTATTGTGATCCACACAGTCAAAGGCTTTGGCATAGCCAGTAAAGTGGAAGATGTTTTTCTGGAACTCTCTTGCTTTTTTGATGATCCAGTGTATGTTGGCAATCTGGTCTCTGGTTCCTCTACCTTTTCTAAACCCAGTTTGAATATCTGGAAGTTCACGGTTCATGTATTGTTGAAGCCTGGCTTGGAGAATTTTGAGTATTACTTTACTAGCACGTGAGATGAGTTCAATTGTGCAGTAGTTTGAGCATTCTTTGGCATTTCCTTTCTTTGGAATGGGAATGAAAACTGACCTTATCCAGTCCTGTGGCCACTGCTGAGTTTTCCAAATGAGCTGGTGTATTAAGTGCAGCACTTTCACAGCATCATCTTTTAGGATTTGAAATAGCTTAACTGGAATCCCATCAGCTCCACTAGCTTTGTTCGTAATGATGCTTCCTAAGGCCCACTTGACTTCATGCTCCAGGATGTCTGGCTCTAAGTGAGTGATCACACCATTGTGATTATCTGGATCCTGAAGATCTTTTTAATACAGTTCTTCTGTGTATTCTTGCCACCTCTTCTTAGTATCTTCTGCTTCTCTTAGGTCCATACCATTTCTGTCCTTTATTGAGCCTTTCTTTGCATGAAATGTTCCCCTGATATCTCTCATTTTCTAGAAGAGATCTCTAGTCTTTCCCATACTATTGTTTTCCTCTATTTCTTTGTACTGATCGCTGAGGAAGGCTTTCTTATCTCTCCTTGCTATTCTTTGGAACTCTGCATTCAAATGTATATAGCTTTCATTTTCTCCTTTGCTTTTTGCTTCCCTTCTTTTGTCAGCTATTTGTAAGGCCTCCTCAGACAGCCATTTTGCTTTTTTGCATTTCTTTTTCTTGGGGATGGTCTTGCTCCCTGTCTACTTTACAATGTCAAGAACTTCCGTCCATAGTTCATCAGGCATTCTGTTTATCAGATCTAGTCTCTTAAATCTATTTCTCACTTCCACTGTATTATCATTAGGGATTTGATTTAGGTCATATCTGAATGGTCTAGTGGTTTTCCCCACTTTCTTCAATTTAAGTCTGAATTTGGCATAAAGGAGTTCATGATCTGAGCTACAGTCAGCTTCCAGTCTTGTTTTTGCTGACTATAGAGCTTCTCCATCTTTGACTGCAAGGAATATAATCAATCTGATTTCGGTGTTGACCATTGGTGATATCCATGTGTAGAGTCTTCTCTTGTGTTGTTGGAAGAAGGTATTTGCTATGACCAGTGTGTTCTTTTGGCAGAACTCTATTATTCTTTGCCCTGCTTCATTCTGTACTTCACAGCCAAATTTGCCTTTTATTCCAGGTATTTCTTGACTTCCTACTTTTGCATTCAAGTCCTCTATAATGAAAAGGACATCTTTTTTGGGTGTTAATTCTAGAAGGTCTTGTAGGTCTTCCGAGAACCATTCAACTTCAGCTTCTTCAGCATTACTGGTTGGGGCATAGACTTGGATTACCGTGATATTGAATGGTTTGACTTGGAAATGAACAGAGATCATTCTGTCATTTTTGAGACTGCATCCAAGTACTGCATTTCAAACTCTTTTGTTGACCATGATGGCGACTCCATTTCTTCTAAGGGATTCTTGTCCACAGTAGTAGATATAATGGTCATCTGAGTTAAAATGACCCATTCCAGTCCAATTTAGTTCGCTGATTCCTAAAATGTCGACATTCACTCTTTCCATCTCCTGTTTGATCACTTCCAATTTGCCTTGATTCATGGACCTAACATTCCAGGTTCCTATGCAATATTGTTCTTGACAGCATCGGACCTTGCTTCCATTACCAGTCACATCCACAACTGGATGTTGCTTTTGCTTTGGCTCCTTCTTTTCATTCTTTCTGGAGTTATTTCTCCACTGATCTCCAGTAGCATATCGGGTACCTACTGACCTGGGGAATTCATCTTTCAGTGTCCTATCTTTTTGCCTTTTCATACGGGAGCTGCACAGCACTGGAGCAGAGAGTGGCAGCTACGCAGCACTGGAGCTGCCAAGAGGAGATTCCTGACATCCAAGGTCAGGAGCGGCACCTGCATTTCACTGAAGCAGCCCTGAATAGATACCCCATGTCCAAGGTAAGAGAAATCCCAGTAAGACGGTGGGCACTGGAGCATCTGTGAGGAGATACACCACGCCCAAGGGCAAAGGAGAAGCCCCAGCAAGATGGTAGGAGGTGCAAATTCACATTTAGAATCAAATCCCATTCCTGCCACAGACGCTCAGAGGGCTCAAACAAACCTTGTGGGTACCAGGACCCAGGGACCTCACAGAGACTGAGACAGAACTGTGCTTGAGTGTCTTCTGTGGGGGTACAGGTCATCAGTGGTCTGCCTCAAGGACAGGGGCTCTGGGTGTGGGTATGGCATAAGTCCTCTTAGAGGAGGTTGCCATTGACCCTACAACAGAGCTGCTAGAACTTACACAGGACTGGGAAATAGTCTCTTGGAGGACACAACAGAACCTTGTGCACCAGCACCCAGGAGAAAGGAACAGTGACTCCACAGGAGACTGTCCTGGACTTGCCTGTGGGTGTCCAGGAGTCCCCAGTGAAGGCATGGGTTGGTGGTGGCCTGCTGCAAGGTTGGGGGCCTGGACTGCAGCAGTACATGCATGGGATCTTTTGCATGAGGTCACCATTATCTTCATTACCTCCACCATAGCTTGGGCCCAGATAAACAGCAGGGAGGTGACACAGCTCCAGCCATCAACAGAAAATTTGATTAAAGATTTACTGAGTGTGGCCCCACCCATCAGAACAAGACCCAGTATCACCCTCAGTCAGTCTATCCCATCAGGAAGCTTCCATAAGCCTCTTATCCTTCTCCATCAGAGCGCAGACAGACTGAAAACCACAATAACAGAAAACTAACCAATCTAATCACATGGACCACAGCCTTGTCTAACTCAATGAAACTATGAGCCATGCCATGTAGGGCCACCCAAGACAGACGGATCATGGTGGAGAGTTCTGACAAAATGTGGTCCACTGGAGAAGGGAATGGCAAACCACTTCAGTATTCCTGCCTTGAGAACCCCATGAACAGTATGAATTCATATGTTTAGACAAGGTTATTTTAAATTCATCATTCGTTTTACTAAATGCTTAATACACAATGTTCTTTCATTTTGTAACTAAACATATGCAGAACACATAAATGTAATAGAGTTGAGAGAAAAATAGTACAGAATAAATATACCTAAATATAGTACATTCCTCCCAAAGTTCTATTATATAATGCTATGATATAAACAAATAATGAAAAGTTTATATGAGTATAGCGCTCTTGAACAAATTAAGAGAAAAATACACTACATGACTTTAATATTTAATTTTCAAAATTTTGTTCAAAAACAATTAGAACAATTTTAATAGCTCCACCTAATAAACAGAAAGGTCCAAATCAATAAAATTAATTTAACATTTTTAACTGTCCAAACAGAGTATCTCATTTTTTCTTACTCAGTTTTTTAATGATATATTACTGTAGGCAATAGCATATATTTCTCCTGAATTTCAGAAGGGCAGCAGAAATTCAGTCTCTTACCAAACACATACAAACAGACTAGATCCTTTTTTCAATACAAATGTTATGAGATGGGATAACAACTGTACTATAGACTTTCTAGGATGGGAAGATGTATTAGAAATCACAGTGTGTAAGGTGAATATAACTGGATCCAGAAAACATCCAGTTCATTCATTTATTAAGGTACATTGCAAGAGTGGTTTATTTTTTAAGATATATATCCATAATAATCACTGATTTTTTTAATGTTTTACAAAATCTCCACCGACTAATCAAAAGATGATTTTCAGAAAATGCTACTAACCATACCCTTATCCAATCCAGATTCATACAGATTGAACCCCCAACTTAGTTTTACATTTTTCTTCCTAAAATTTATGATCTCGATTACAAATCGCTCTTGAGTGACATTCAGAAGATATTGCAAGGGTATCCACTCTACCTCTCTTGTCAAATGTGTTTCAGCAGAAGGATTATTGATGGAAGCCTGAGACACAGATGAAGAGGAATTAGAGCTGTGGGGTATAGAATTGCAGAAATTGCATCTATACAAACAGCTGAAAGAAAGATGATACTCTGTTCAAATGTTTCCTATTTCATAGAACTCTCCAGAGTCCCATTTACTCCTGACAAGTACGAACAGTGCTTACAAGTTTTCTTCAACGTGGCGGATTACTTAAATTAAGAAAATATTTTTAGTTAAAAAGAAAGTTGCTGCAGAACTTGAAAGCTGTAGAATAAAACCTGAAAAGGATTTCATCAGACAATAAGATCCAGCTCTGGTGCCTTAATCTGCAAAACGAAACTATGAAATAACTGATTCCTGTTTAACGCGACAGTACAGGCAGGCCTCTTTTTATTGTGCTTTTGCTTTACTGAGCTTCACAGATACTGCCTTTTTACAGATTAAAGGTCTGTGGCAACCCTGTGTCCAGCAAATCTATCGACGCTATTTATCCAGCAGCATTTGCTGACTTCATGTCTCTGCATCACATTTTGGTAATTTTCACAATATTTCAAGTTATTTCATTATTATTGTATGTCATGATGATCTGTGATCAGTGATCTTCAATGTTCCTATTGTACTTGTTTTGAGGTGCCACAGACCGCAACCATAATCAAAAAATGTTCTGGTGTGTTCTGACTGCTCCATTGACGTACTGTTCTCTGTCTCTCTTCCTCTCTTTGGGCCTTTTTATTCCTTGAGACACAACAATGTTGAAATCAGGCCAACTAATAACCCTACAAAGACTTGTAAGTGTTCAAGCGAAAGGAAGAGCCACGGGTCTCTCATTCTAAATCAAAAGCTAGAAATGATTAAGAGGAGGGAGCAAATCAACAAGCTAATCAAAAGCCGATATAGGCCAAAAGCTGGGCCTCTTGCCCCAAATAGCTATCCAAGTTATGAATGCAAAGTTCTTAAAAGAAATTAAAAGTGCTATTCCAGGGAACACATAAATGATAAGAAAGTGAAACAGTATTACTGCTAATACGGAGATAGTTTCAGCAGTATAGGTCAAACCAGGCATGACATTCCCTTAAGCCAAAGCCTAATCCAGAGCAAGGCCCTAACTCACTTCAATTCTCTGAAGGCTGAGAGAGGTGAGGAAGCTGCAGAAGAAAAGCTTGAAATGAGCAGAGGTTGGGTCACGAGGTTTAAGGAAAAAAGCCATCTCCGGAACATGAAAGTGCAAGGTGAAGCAGCAAGTGTTGATGCAAAAGCTGCAGCAAGTTACCCAGAAGATCTTGCTAAGGTGATTAATAAAGACAGCTACACTAATCAACAGATTTTCAGTGTAAACCAGTCTTCTATTGGAAGAAGATGTCATCTGAGGCTCTCATATCTGAAGAGGAGAAATCAATGCCTGGCTTCAAGGCTTCAAAGGACAAGTTGATTCTCTTGTTAGAGCCAACTTCAAGTTGATGCTCATTTTACCATGCTGAAAATCCTACGCCCCTTAGTAATGAGTCTACTAAATCTACTCTGACTATGCTCTCTAAATAGCACAACAAACCCTAGTGATAGCACATCTGTTTACAATATGGCTTGCTGAATATTTTCACCCAACTGTTAAGACATAATGCTCAGAAAAAGACATCCCTTCAAAATATTACTGCTTATTGACAATGCATCTGGTCGCCCAAGAGTTCTGATAGTGGTATACAATGAGATTAGTGTTGTTTTTATACCTGCTCACACAATATTCATTCTGCAGCCCATGAAAGAAGGAGTAATTTAGACTTTGAATCATTATTTCAGAAATACATTTCATAAGTCTATAACTGTCATAGATAGTGATTCCTCTGATGGATCTGGGCAAAGTCAATGGAAAACCTTCTGGGAAGGTGATGTCATTAAGAACATTCATGATTTATGAGAAGAGGTCAAAATATCAACATTAACAGGAATTTAGAAGAGGTTGATTCCAACCTTCATGAATGATTTTGAAGCATTCTAGACTGCAGTGGAGAAAGTAAATGCCATTATGGTGGAAATAGCAAGAGAACTAGAATTAGAAGTAGAGCCTGAAGATGTGACTGAATTGTTGCAATCTCAAGAGGAGTTGCTTCTTACAGATGAACAAAAAAGTGATTTCTTGAGATAGAATTTACTCCTGGCAAAGGTGCTATAAAAGACTGTCGAAATAACAATGAAAGATTTATAATATTATATAAATTCAGTTGATAAAGCAGCAGCGGGGTTTGAAAGGATTGACTTCCATTTTTAAAAAAGTTCTACTGTGGGTAAATGCTATCAGACAGGGTTGTATGCTACAGAGAAATCATTTGTGAAAGGAAGAGTCAATCGATGCAGTAAATTTCACTGGAGTCTTATTTTAAGAAATTGCCACAGCCATGCAGCCTGCAGCAACCACCACCCTGATCAGTCAATATCCATCAAAATTAAGACAGAACCTCCCCAGAAAAAAGAATATGACTCTCTGAAGCCTCAGATGATGGCTAGCCTTGTTTAGCAATAAAGTATTTTCTAATGAAAGTGTGTACATTTTTTAGATGTAGTGCTATTTCACATTCAGTAGATGACTGTATACTATGAACATAACTTTCATGTGTCCTGGGAAACCAAAAGATTCATGTGACTCACTTTATGGTGATATTTGCTTTCTTGTGGCAGTCTGGAACCCAACATTCTGGAACTTAACATTCAAAAAACTAAGATCATGTCATCCAGTCCCATCATTTCATGGCAAATAGATGGGGAAACAATGGAAACAGTGACAGACTTTATTCCTGAGGGGCTCCAAAAATCACTGCAGATGGTGACTACAGCCATGAAATGAAAAGACACTAGCTTCTTGGAAGAAAAGTTATGACAAACCTAGGCAGCATATTAAAAAGCAGAGACATTACTTTGCTAACAAAGGTACATCTTGTCAAAGCTATGGTTTATCCAATAGTCATGTATGGATGTGAGAGCTGGAACATAAAGCTGAGCACCAAAGAATTGATGCTTTTGAACTGAGGTGTTGGAGAAGACTCTTGAGAGTCCCTTGGACTGCAAGGAGATCAAACAAGTCCATCCTAAAGGAAATCAGTCTTGAATATTCACTGGAGGGACTGGTGCTAAAGCTGAAGCTCCAATACTTTGGCCACCTGATGTGAAGAACTGACTCATTGGAAAAAAAAAACCCTGATGCTGGGAAAGATTGAAGGCAGGAGGAGAAAGGGATGACAGAGGATAAGATGGTTGGATGGCATCGCTGACTCGATGGACATTGAGTTTGAGCAATCTCTGGCAGTTGGTGATGGACTGGGAAGCCTGGCATTCTGCAGCCCATGCAGTCTCAAAAAGTCGGACATGACTGAATGACTGAACTGAACTGGAACCCAACCCACAGTATCCTCGAGATATTCCCTGGACAAGAAAACTAGTCATAAGCCACAACAAAGATTGCAATATATTCTTCACAGATGACTCTAAAACACTTTCACTGAGAAAGCACAAGGAGTATGTTTCAGGAG
Source organism: Bos javanicus (assembly GCF_032452875.1). Classification (NCBI taxonomy): domain Eukaryota; kingdom Metazoa; phylum Chordata; class Mammalia; order Artiodactyla; family Bovidae; genus Bos; species Bos javanicus. Next base: position 20,608,385 of record NC_083875.1, read on the forward strand.
ATGTGTAATTGTGAAAGTCCATCTCTCCAAAACAACTCACTCCTTCACATTATCACATATATAATTTTTTCCCTGAATGCCAATTACAGGATTTTCCAAAGTATGTTTTCCAGATCACTTGCTCAACAGGATGTTTATAAACTTTTCTTGATAAAGGATACCAGTTTAAAATGGGGGAATGATTGAACTATTCCCTAATTAATTAACTTTCTTTCAGTGCAGGACTTCTCAGTTTTTCATATAATATTTTATACTGTGTTGATCCACAGCAAGGAGGACATACTACTCAGCACTTCAAAACTTATTTGACTGCAGAAGCCCTTTTTTTCGTGGAATACCTTTGACTACTACTTTAAGGAGTGTGTATAACAATTTTACGAGCTTGGGATTAAGATTATTAGCATAGAAAGTCACTGGCTGTTTTTCCAAAGACCAACATCACCAGCCACTTGACTCTGTGGGAAATGTACAGCAGGATAAAAGCCTATTGTGTCAGTGACTGCAATGTTATCCCTCCCTTTCTGCACCAGCACTCTCCATCCCAGTCAGTCACATTAGCAGGCTCACTATCAGTCAGGTAATCACAGCATATTCATATAATCACAGATATTCATGCTGGCCACTCATAGCAACATGCTCCCCTGAAAATGTACCCTAGATGTGAAAAGTAACATCCTTTTCCATTTTTATAATGGCTTCCCTTATGTTTGCTTGCAACATACTATTACTGTGCTGAAAGATTGTTACTTATGCCCTATAAATCTTCCTGCCTTCTCTCAGGAGTTACCTTTCACATAACAACCAGAAAACTTTTGCCAAGTTCTGAAAAAAGATGCTGTCATAGATTCTCTTAAAAAAAAAAAAAGTCTAGTTTGGGGTTACTTTTTGTTTCCTGTTTATTTTACAAACAAAAGAGTGAAAGTTGAAATGTCATCTGTTCAGAAAAAAGATTTTATTCTTATCGGACGTGTGTGATAGTCATTCGCTTGGGAAATAGAACCATCACTGAGGTGACTGACACTTTTCTATAAAGACACTTTTCATTTGTCACTTTGTACTCAGTTTTTGTTTTTATGATGCCCCCATTTAATGGCCACTATGGCACTCCACTCCAGTACTCTTGCCTGGAAAATCCCATGGACGGAGGAGCCTGGTGGGCTGCAGTCCATGGGGTCGCTAAGAGTCGGACACGACTGAGTGACTTCACTTTCACTTTTCACTTTCATGCATTGGAGAAGGAAATGGCAACCCACACTAGTGTTCTTGCCTGGAGAATCCCAGGGACAGGGGAGCCTGGTGGGCTGCAGTCCATGGGGTCGCTAAGAGTCAGACACGACTGACTTCCCTTTCACTTTTCACTTTCATGTATTGGAGAAGGAAATGGCAACCCACTCTAGTGTTCTTGCCTGGAGAATCCCAGGGACAGGGGAGCCTGGTGGGCTGCCATCTATGGGGTCACACAGAATCAGACACAACTGAAGCGACTTAGCAGCAGCATACCTTCATGCAAGAGATACTGCTTAGAACTTTGAATTTACTGTCTTAGTTTATCTTCACATCATCCCATACAAAAGTTATTATTAGCCTAAGTCTCAGAGAAAATAAGTTCATCATTGAAAGTCCCAGTTATTAAGTGATGACCTGATATTTGAAACTGTACCTGTCTGATCTGAAAGATCCCAGTCTTCTCAGGATACCAAGCAGACATATACATCATTGTTTCTAATAACCCCTTAGTAAATGCTCTTTACTGAGGGGTTGTTAGAAACATGCTATCACATGTTATCATAGCATTTGATAAGAAATGGAAGGATTTTTCCCATTCCAGCCAGAGTTGCTTCTCCTCACATCTTCTACCAAAAAAACAGAAGATTTAAGCTTCTGTGAAACTGGGCCTGAACTGATGGACAAAGAGAATGAAACAAGAACAGAATGTCCCCAGGAAGAACAGAGATACAGCAACATCCACCTTAGATCTTAGAGACTCTGCATTCAGCTTATTTCAGAGCTATACTGCCTTTTATAATAATGCTTATGAAAGGATCTTTCTGTAAGTGTAGCACAGTGTGTCCCCATAAAAGCATCCAAGTTTTCATATGAAGACTCCTACCAACAAAGTTAATAAATCTTGGCTGTGAAGTGAAATGCAAGAGAAATATTATGTAAGCAGTGTCCCTTTATCAGCAAATGTGCTGACTAGTCAGGCTGCATGGTATCAGCGAATAATCAGGCACAACTGAAAGATCATGAGAGATAGAAAAGCAGCAAGGCCACTATGGCATGAGTTTGTTAAATGACTTTCTCTTTAAAGAAAACAACAACACTGCTATCAAATATCTTGGCTACATGATACCTTAATCCATTTCTCTGCTTCACTTGATCTATCATGTCTTGGCCATAGTACATATTCTCAGACAACCTATGATTCTGAGAATAATGGAACATTAACACCTGAATATTTGAGGCTCCCTGTAAAAGAGATTGACTTGTTTCTGTTAATCAGAACAAAAGAAGATGTAAACAGAAATTAACATTTAAGTACCTAGTATGTGCCAAGAGCTCTGCAGTATTTTGATCATGTTATTGTATTAATCCTCACAGTGTTATAAAATAGGTGTTCTACAAACGAGAATTACTAATGAAGTGATGCCCACGTGCCCTACATCATTCAACCGGATGAAGTTCAGCCAGGGTTCAGTCTGAGCTCTGCTGGCTGCAAAGACTGTACTCATTCCATTCCTCATTCTGCATCCCTTGGGATATTTGCACTGGCCCGATCATCCTGTAGAATCAGAGAATGCTTTAAGAGCCAGCAGAGACCACAGAGATTTCCTTGATAACATTTTCCTGTTTACACACAAGAAATTTTAAACCCTCAGCAGATTTGTAATATAATCTAAATCAAAGGCTTCTTGGTGCTGTTGTGCTCAGTCACTCAGCCATGTCTGACTCTTTTCCATCCCATGGACTGTAGCCCGGACAGTTCCTCTGTCCATGGGGATTCTCCAGGCCAGAATACTGAAGTGGGTTGCCACGCCCTCCTCCAGGGATAAACCTAGGTCTCCCACATTGCAGGTGGATTCTTTACCATTTGAGCCACCAAGGAAGTCTCTCGGTGTTAGAATGGGAAATTAAACAACCTCTCAATTCATATGCATTTTGTATTTTTCCTATTTCCCACTATATCCTTGCTATCTTTTTAAATGATGGTTAAAACCAAGTTCACCACATTTCACAAATCCAAAACTGTTCATATCACAGTATAGAATCTCAAGTAAAAGCCATTTATCTTTTGGTTTATGCATTTGTTTTTAATATATTTGTAGTAAAACATTCATGTTTCATAAAATAATTGAAGTGAAAAGTATTTGTGTGAAAATAGCTGAGATCATTATTATATGCATAAGAGCCTATCCAAGGTCATAGGGAATGGACCAAGGTATCCAATGGTCTTCCCTCTGTCTAAAGTTGACCCCACTCTGACATCTTGGGCATCTTTCAAAGTCCTTCAGGATAGTGTGCATAATTTCATTATTCTACTTATTGAACATTGCAATTTATTTTGTTTGTATGCTTACTCTCACTGTTAGAATGTACACAGTGAGTGCATTTTATTTATGCTTGTACACTCAGATATGCTTGAAATGAATTGAATTATATTGGATTGGCCTGCCTTGAGTGGAACTGTACTGAATTTATTTAAATTTAATTGGCATTTGTTACCATCTGATTAATCTGGTTATATCATTGACATCTCAAGTCTTGCTGAATTAGTAAACAACTTTTAAGTTTTTAGAACCACTTTACTGAGAAGACAGTTTGTTGACTTCTTTTTTTGCTATGTCAGAAACACATGAATGAAAAAAAGAATGAGAGGGACCCAGCACAGAGGGTCCACATACTGCTGTAAGCTGGCTTACTCAGGTAAGAACGTAAGATTTTCTTCACGCTTTGCCCTGACACTCTAGCTGGTTATGATAAGCACTAGAAGCACAAGGAGGCACAACGGCAGAAAATTAGACATTCTACACATCTAAATATAGCACAAGAGGGAAAATCTAAGGTTCCAAAGAAAGCAGTGTGGAGGAATTCTTCACTTTGGTCTCTCCCTGGGTAAATTGCCAAACATTGTTGTCAAACATCTTCATGAAATTATTCTAAAATCAGTTTTAATATATTTTAATAATTTTTGTTTCAAAATATAATACTTTAAAAATATATATTTGATGGGTGAAGTCTGTAAGTTTTTCAGCTAAACCATAGGCAAGTTTTATAAGTTTCTGATGGTAATAAGTGTCAAACTACATGGCAAGAAACCATGAGGCAAGAAGTACTCATTCTACATAGATGTAATGCAGATACCTCATGAAGAGACACCAGAGTGCATAAAGAAATAGAATAGTAAGTAGAGAGGAACCATGCAATTAGACAAAAATAAATCCAGAATCTGAATGCTTATGGTATAGAGATGGTGATGAAGAAGATCTCCTTTATATGGCTATCGACAAGGAAATCCATTTCTAGAATATTTAAGCCTAGAAAGGCAAATTCATGGCTTTCCTTTATCAGTATTACTATGAGGCTGCTGCTGCTGCTGCTGCTGCTGCTGCTGCTGCTAAGTCGCTTCCATCGTGTCTGACTTTGTGCGACCCCAGAGATGGCAGCCCACTAGGCTTCCCGTCCCTGGGATTCTCCAGGCAAGAACACTGGAGTGGGTTGCCATTTCCTTCTCCAATGCATGAAAGTGAAAAGTGAAAGTGAAGTCCCTCAGTCGTGTCCGACTCCTAGCAACCCCATGGACTGCAGCCTACCAGGCTCCTCTGTCTAATGGAGGATTAATAGGTGTGGTAGAGATAAGCACCTTGTAAATGATAAAGTCCTGTTCAGAAGAAAGGTGTTCCCTGCTGGAGTAAACTTTCAGCACCATGGATCATATATCATTTTAAATGTATATATCTGGGGGCTTCCCTGCTGGCTCAGTGATAAAGAATTCACCTGTCAACAATGCAGAAGACTTCAGTTCAATCCCTGATCCAGGAAGATCCCATAATGCCGCAGAGCAACTATGAGCCACAGCCACTGAGCTGGTGCTCTAGAGACTGGGAGCTGCAACTACTGAGCCCATGTGCCGCAGCTATGAAGGCCCGCGTGCCCGAGAGCCCCTGCCCCATGCCCACAACAACAGAAGCCGCCACAATGAGAAGCCTGTGCACTTCACTTAGAGAGTAGCTGCTGCTCACCACAACCAGAAAAAGCCCGACAACAACAAAGACCCAGCACAGCCAAAAATAAATAAATTATTTAAAAACAAAATTAATTTATATATTGTAGATGGATAGATGAAATTTTATTTCAAATCTGGGACTTGGGTAAGTCATGGAGATATCTCAGTAAGTGTTGATATAAGACTAGAATGACTAAGTTGTAGTTTGTAAAATGTAAGAATTTCAGAGACATATATATTCAAGGTTTTCTGAGATGTACAAATAGTGCCTAGACATACTTAATCAAAAAACATACTCTTTGAATATAAACTTTGAATGTATTAATTACTGAACAGTCTTAATACAGAGTTACTGCATTCTTTAAATATTTTTTTCTATTGCAATCACTTCTGTGTCTTTAATTTGACTGTGGGAACCATGCAATTACAAAGATGAGGATGCACGGTTCCTGATGTTAGTACAAGTTATTTTCAGAGTCAAATTCGAGGAGAGAATAAATCTCTTAAATTTTATTCTGCAGTCTCAACTTTAAAGTGATATACATGTCACACTTACTCAGTGCTTTTGTTCAGAAAACAAAAAAGGAAGGCAGCAAATAGCTCTGACATTCCCTAATCCTAAAAAAAAAAATTGTTTCAGTCCCTGCAGCATATCTGTTAAGAAGAAAAATATAAAAGTCCAGTCCATAAGGTTTAATGATTTAATTTTTGAGGAAAAAGCAGAATAAAATATTGTGATTCTGACTCTATTAAAACATGCAACTATAAGGTCAAAGTTGTCTAAATTAAGAAATAAAACTTGTTTCATTAGGAGGCAGGATTGTAGCAAGGGCTGAGGGAGTGGGACTTGCAATACAGATTTGGGGAGATACCTTCGTAGAGGTGATAGTTGAAGTCATGAGTGACAATGAGAACTCCAAGGGTGAGATCTGACAGAAATGGCCTTTGATTCTCAAACCAAGGAAGGGTGAGAAGTGAAGCACACGGATTTCATAATGAAATACTGTAGCTGCTATTTTTTACAATGGCAGGGGGCAGAGAAGGAGCTTCATTAGACAGCTGATTTCCTCTTTATCTCTATTGAGTCAGAATGATGGGCTGATTCCCATGCTGATGATTGTCCTTACAGAGTTTTTCGGTGACATTAGACTCCTAAGTCACAGAAAGTGTACACCAAAAAGTGTACAGAGAAATGCTGCCATAATGACTTGGAGAGTAGGATAATGATAAGCTACCTGCTAGAAGACTAGTATTTGAGACAAGCCATACTACAAGACAACTCAGTTTTCTCTAATTCTTTCTTGCCATATGGCTAATATTTAGAATATTCTCTCTTATAAAGTCACCAAGCCTTTTCAAAATAATGGCCAGGTGTTTCAATATTTTTGATTTTGTCTTTTTTCACTCAAGAATCTTCCCTTGAACTTGACCGAGAAAATCAACAGACTTAACAGAGCTTTTATGTTTTGTTAAAACAGAAGTATCAGTATATTTCTCTGATTTTTCTATAAATATATATATATATATATATATATATGTGTATATATATATATGCATGCTTCACGGAGAAGGCAATGGCACCCCACTCCAGTACTCTTGCCTGGAAAATCCCATGCACAGAGGAGCCTGGTAGGCTGCAGTCCATGGGGTCGTGAAGAGTTGGACACAACTAAGCGACTTCACTTTCACTTTTCACTTTCATGCATTGGGGAAGGAAATGGCAACCCACTCCAGTGTTCTTGCCTGGAGAATCCCAGGGACGGGGGAGCCTAGTGGGCTGCTGTCTATGGGGTCACACAGAGTCGGACACGACTGAAGCAACTTAGCAGCAGCAGCAGCAGCATGCTTCACTCCCTTCTTTCCAGACTACCTTTGCCCACTTCTAATGAACATTGAGCCAAATACCATGACTTTTGCAACCATTTACCATTTTAAGCATCCATTCATCCATTCAATACTTTTGTGCCCAGCCCTGGCTGCACAGAAGCATCAATAGGGGAGCTTTCAGGTCCTCAACACTCGGGCACATCCCAGTAACATTAGACCTTCTGGGGTGGGGCTCAAGTACTAGCACTTTTAAAGATCCTCAGCTGAGGCTAAGGTGAGAAAACTGAAGCCCTGAAAATTGCACAAGGTCACAGAGCCAGGAGGTAGTAGAGGCCTGGAGAGATGCCACTCCAGGACCTCTCCCTGCAGCTCCATTCAAGCCTTCGATGGGAGGATACTCCTCAGCTCTGTCTCTCTGATCCACAGCTTCTATCCTGACCATGATCACAGCCCCCACCTCGGCGCCCTCCCTGCTCCTCACATTCTCCTTGCTCCCGCTGACAGCGCCCGTGAGCTCCATGCTCACAGGTAGTAGAGTTGGCCCAGGGAGCTTCCTGCAGCCCCATACTAAATATAAATAAAAATTAAATAAACACTTTTGTGACTCAGTATTGCTAGGTCCATGAAAAAAAAACAGACAGTGTCCCCTGCCCTCACGTAAGATGCTCATTCTGGAGTTTCAGAAAATACATATTTTTCCTAATAACAACAACAACAAAAAAAGAACAAAACACAAAAAAGGAAGGGGTAGAAATAAAGCAAACTTTATTGTTTTTCTATGTCAGAAGAAAACATTATTTAAAATTTTGCTGCTACTTTTGCTTTACTTTAGCAGCAACATGTGATTATCTTTCTCTAATTCTCTAGTCCTCTAATCTAGATGTCTAATAACTGAGTGGACATATGTCAACATAACTCTGAAAAATACAGGCAGGTTACCCTAAAATAGAAAGATTATATTCAAAACAGCAATAGAAACATTAATCTACTCCTTCTTCCAACAAGTATTTTGACTGTCTTTTATGTTGCAGGCATTCTTCTAGTTCTGGAGATTCAGCAGTGAATAGTACCCCATGGTCTTAAAGCACAGGGCTTGGTGTTTGAACTCAGAAGCCAGTCAATGCCCCGTGGCAAAGACTGTCTTTAGGAGACTCACAGAACAAGTACAAATCGCTTTCATCCTCTCCCTTTTTTCCTATATATCCAGATATACTACAGAGAGAATCCTAGAATTTAAAAGTATGTTAATTTTTCTAGATCATCTATTCTAATGCCTTTTATCTACAGATGTCTGAATGAGTGCCATAAGCTTTAATTAACATCCGAACATTACTCAGCAGGTAATGACAATGACAAGACATTAGAAAAATATTCCCTATGTGTATGTAAACATATATGTGCTGAAAAGTGAAAGTGAAGTCGCTCAGTCGTGTCAGACTCTTTGCTACCCCATGGACGGTAGCCTACCAGGCTCCACTGTCCATGGGATTTTCCAGGCAAGTATACTGGAGTGAGCTGCAATTTCCTTCTCCAGGGGATCTTTCCAACCCAGGGATCGAACCCAGGTCTCCTGCATTGCAGACAGACGCTTTACTGTCTGAGTCATGAGGGAAAACACAAAGATCATGTTGGTTCAAAAACAAGTGGAGGAAGCCCCCTCCACTTCCTTAAAAACTATTTTCTGCATTTTTCCCAGTAATAAACTTGCTACCATACTGTTCATAAGATTTTTCGTTTATCACTAAATCCCCCTTTAAACTCTTATACTTGGCAAACATTGAAAATCTACAAATTTTTTTTTATCTCTTGATGTCCCTTCCATAAATTAACTAAGATAATTCATTTTCTCCCACATTCCTCATAATCCAGAAAATGAGAATTAAATGTAATTTTTAAAATTCAGTAAAAAGCTCTTTGACTTTCTCTTTTATGATTGCCTGTTTTTGATCCTCTGAAAAATACAAGGCAACTTCAAACACAGACAAGTTAATGCTATAGTCTAGCTATATTTAAAATAATTCAATCATATTCATTAATACAAAGATGGTGGGAAGCCCCCACATTTAGTCTCAAACAACATGAGGTCATGAACATATAAGGGAATCATGTACTACTGGTCATTAATCTTAATTTCAGAAATTACATTTGAAGATTTAATTCTCTCTTCCTATGTCTAGACAGGCAACAAGGAATAATCTTTTCAGCCTTAATTGCATTTACTCCTATGACTTCATAAAAAGGACAATTCTAGTTGCTATTTGCAACAGGAAAAAAAAAGATTATATATAATCCTCATTATTATATTACAGTTGTTTGTAACCTCAATAGCTGGGCCTCCATGGGAGACATAAAAGAAATACAAAACAAATTCAAGTAATATCCTTAATAAAAATCTATTCTACATAAAAATCATAGTATTCATCAAGAAACTGTTGATCATCTGCTCTGATTACAAAGGAGTACAATACAGTTTGCCCTCGAGCAGCTTAGCTTCTATTTAAAGATGGAAGAGGTAGTACTTTGCTAGGGCTTCCATAACAAAATATCATGAACTATGTGGCTTAAACAATAGAAATTTATTTCCTCACAGCTCTGGAGGCTAGAAGTCTAAGAACAAGATATCCCCAGGTTAGGTTTTGCTTGAGGCCTCGAAGTCCTCTCCTCAGCTTGCAAGTGGCAAGCCAACCTCTCTGCATCTTCATAGCGTCTTTCTTCATTGCACATGCATCCCTGGTGTATCTCCATTTACCCAAACATCCCCTTCTTATAGGGATACCAGTCAGACTGGATTAGGACCCACCCTAAAGACCTCATTTTAACTTTACTTCTTCAAAGGCCCCATCTCAAATATAGTCACATTCTGTGGTACTAGCGGTTAAGACATCAACATATGAACAATACAAGGTATTGTATTAATATATAAGTGTAAAAAGCATATGACATTAGAGTAACTCAAAAGAAGATATTGGCGGGTACATTTCTAAGGAGAAAAGGAAAGATATAAGCATCTGAATGCAGAGTTTCAAAGAATAGCAAGAAGAGATAAGAAAGCCTTCTTCAGTGATCAATGCAAAGAAATAGAGGAAAACAACAGAATGGGAAAGACTAGAGATCTCTTCAAGAAAATTAGAGATACCAAGGGAACATTTCATGCAAAGATGGGCTCGATAAAGGAAAGAAATGGTATGGACCTAATAAAAGCAGAAGATATTAAGAAGAGGTGGCAAGAATACACAGAAAAACTGTACAAAAAAGATCTTCATGACCCAGATAATCATGATGATGTGATCACTGACCTAGAGCCAGACATCCTGGAATGTGAAGTCCAGTAGCCTTAGGAAGCATCACTATGAACAAAGCTAGTGGATGTGATGGAATTCCAGTGGAGCTATTCCAAATCCTGAAAGATGATGCTGTGAAAGTGCTGTGCTCAATATGCCAGCAAATTTAGAAAACTCAGCAGTGGCCACAGGACTGGAAAAGGTCAGTTTTCATTCCAATCCCAAAGAAAGGCAATGTCAAAGAATGCTCAAACTGCCACACAATTGCACTCATCTCACACACTAGTAAAGTAATGCTCAAAATTCTCCAAGCCAGGCTTCAGCAATATGTGAACTGTGAACTTCCTGATGTTCAAGCTGGTTTTAGAAAAGGCAGAGGAACCAGAGATCAAATTGCCAACATCTGCTGGATCATCAAAAAAGCAAGAGAGTTCCAGAAAAACATCTATTTCTGCTTTATTGACTATGCCAAAGCCTTTGACTGTGTGGATCACAATAAACTGTGGAAAATTCTGAAAGAGATGGGAATACCAGACCACCTGACCATCTGTATGCAGGTCAGGAAGCAACAGTTAGAACTGGACATGGAATAACAGACTGGTTCCAAAAGGAAAAGGAGTACATCAAGGCTGTATATTGTCACCCTGCTTATTTAACTTCTATGCAGAGTACATCATGAGAAATGCTGGACTGGAAGAAGCACAAGCTGGAATCAAGATTTCCGGGAGAAATATCAATAACCTCAGATATGCAGATGACACCACCCTTATGGCAGAAAGTGAAGAGGAACTAAAAAGCCTTTTGATGAAAGTGAAAGAGGAGAGTGAAAAAGTTGGCTTAAAGCTCAACATTCAGAAAACGAAGATCATGGCATCTGGTCCCATCACTTCATGGGAAACAGATGGGGAAACAGTGTCAGACTTTATTTTTTGGGCTCCAAAGTCACTGCAGATGGTTACTGCAGCCATGAAATTAAAAGATGCTTACTCCTTGGAAGGAAAGTTATGACCAACCTAGATAGCATATTCAAAAGCAGAAACATTATTTTGCCAACAAAGGTCCGTCTAGTCAAGGCTATGGTTTTTCCTGTGGTCATGTATGGATGTGAGAGTTGGACTGTGAAGAAGGCTGAGTGCCGAAGAATTGATGCTTTTGAACTGTGGTGTTGGAGGAGACTCGAGAGTCCCTTGGACTTCAAGGAGATCCAACCAGTCCATTCTGAAGGAGATCCATCCAGTCCATTCTGAAGGAGATCAGCCCTGGGATTTCTTTGGAAGGAATGATGCTAAAGCTGAAACTCCAGTGCTTTGGCCACCTCATGTGAAGAGTTGACTCATTGGAAAAGACTCTGATGCTGGGAGGGATTGGGGGCAGGAGGAGAAGGGGACGACAGAGGATGAGATGGCTGGATGGCATCACTGACTCGATGGACGTGAGTCTGGGTGAACTCCGGGAGTTGGTGATGGACAGGGAGGCCTGGCTGCTGGGATTCATGGGGTCGCAAAGAGTCGGACCCGACTGAGCGACTGAACTGAACTGAACTGATAACAAGCAATGAGCAATTGGAAAGAAGGGAAATGGCATTTATTGGTTACCCATTATGTGACAGCTACATACTTTTTTCCAGGTATGCATTTTGTTTTAATAAATAAAGCATATTCATGGTGTAGATCTTAAATCACACTACAAACATTTATAGGCCAAAACAGGTAACAGTGAAGCAGCTACTGCTGGAAGGAATGTGGCCTCACATGCAATTCAAGCCCAAAGAGCAAAGACCTGACTCCACCAGAGCCCACCATATACTGGCGCTTCCAGGCTAGACACTGGACCAGAGGAGAACAGGAGACTCAGAGACATTCATGCACCCACCATCTGACCCCTTGCCTTCTTACTGCAGAGCCAGCAGGAAGCTGAAATCTCAGATATGCTAGAGGAAAGTTTCCTGATCATATTAAGTAAAACTCTCCCATTGTTACCAATCAGCCAGGGGTATTACCTACAGAAGGGTTGTTGTTGTTCAGTCACTCAGTTGTGTCTGCTCTTTTGCAACCCCATGGACTGTAGCCTGCCAGGGTCCTCTATCCATGGAATTCTCCAGGAAAGAATACTTGAGTGGGTTGCCATTTCCTTCTATCCACCAATAAATACAGAATATGAGAACAGCAAAGAGGAAATTACAGAGGTCATCTTGTTTCTTCAAATGTCGGAAGCATCCATGTCACAGCAGTAGATGGACACTACCTCCCGTAGGCATAGTCCAAACACTTCCTGTTGGCATTTGCACCAAACAAGGTTCCCTATACTTCTGGCATCATCTGCTAGACAATGAGGTCCAGCCAGCTTTTGAGGATATTGGGAACATTGATTTTGCAATCCCTACTATAGATTGCAACCTTGCCAGCTATTTCCTCAGGCAAGTAGGCCTTCGGATCATTGTAGACATTAACATCTCTTCTGGTGGTGATTTTTTACACAGACATTGCTTTTGCACTGCTGCCTTCACCAGCAGGAAATCTTGTTTTTCTGCAAAAATGACCATTCAGGGCTCCAACAACTGGTACAAGCCAAGGAGGATCAGGCCATTCAGCAGCAGTTGGCACCTGGCTCTATCTTTTACCATTCTGCTGAGTCAGTGTCTTTAGGTTTGTGACAAGATCATCCATCTTTCAGTCTGACGATTTTGAGCCTCATGTGACTCATCAGACTGGACATCTGAATTTTCCTCTTCTGCTCAATCTGCTTTTCTTTCTTCTCATAACATTCCATAATCTTCATTCTTTACGCTTGCACAAGCTGATCTTTCTCAATGTTGAACTCTTCTTTTGCTTTCCTGTCTATTCTGCTTCCTCCTTGACTTCGTCAATAAAAGTCATCATGTACTTAATCAGCTTCTGCATGTTGACATCACTGACAGAACAGATGCTGATGAGCAACCAGGAGAGGAAAGCTGCCACTTCGGGCCTCCTCTGTTTTTGGTGCTACATATTTCACATGTGCTAGCATGCGTAAAGCCCATGGAAATTACAATCCAACCAGTTACCCCCATCTTATAAATGAGGAAATTGAGGCTCCAAGAAATGAAAAGACTTCTCTAGTAATGCAGTCAGAAGATGGTGGGCCCATGTTAAGAATTTAGGTGTATCATCAATGCTTATCTGCTTGCCACCAGTATGAGTTCATCCCTGGTGTTAGTCCTGGTTCTGCTACTCACTAATTTTTCTTGGACATCTCACCTCAAATGGAATCCATCTTCCTAATCAATAAAATAACTGGTGTCTTCCCCTACTGTTTCCATAATTTATTATACTACAAAAGTATGATAGCCTGTTATATGCACATTGGAAATTAGAAACAAAATGGAAAAAACTAAATGCAATATTGCTGTTGTTGTTCAGTCACTAGGTTGTGTCCCACTCTTTAGGACACATGGAATATGCACACCAGGCTTCTCTGTCCTCCACAGTCTCCCAGAGTTTGCTCAAATTTATGTTCCACTGGGTTGGTGATAATAGCTAAACATCTCATCCTCTGCCACCCTCTTCTCCTTTTGCCTTCAATTTTGTCCAGCATCAGAGTCTTTCCCAATGAGTTGTCTCTTCACAACAGGTACCCAAAGTATTAGAGCTTGAGCTTCAGCTTCAGCATCAGTCCTTCCAATGAATCTTCAGTATTGAATTCTTTCAGGATTGACTGGTTTGATCTCTTTGCTGTTCAAGGGACTCTCAAGAGTCTTCTACAGGACCAAGTTTGAAAGCAGCAATTCTTCAGTGCTCAGTTTTATGGTTCAACTCTCACATCCATACATGACTAATGGAAAAATCATACTTTTGACTATACAAAACTTTGTCAGCAAAATTATGTCTCTGCTTTTTAATACACTATGTTTGTCATAACTTTCCTTCCAAGGAGCAGGAGTCTTTTAATTTCATGGCTGCACTCACTGTCCACGGTGATTTTGGAGCCTAAAAAATAAAATCTGTCACTGCCTCCACATTTTCCCCTTCTATTTACCATTAAGCGATGAGACCAGATGCCCTGATATTAGTTTTTTGAATGATGAGTTTTAAAAAGATGAGCCATCTTTTTCACTCTTCTGTTTCACTCTCATCAAGAGGTTGTTTAGTTCTTCTTTATTTTCTGCCATTAGAGTGGTATCATCTGAATATCTGAGGTTGTTGATATTTCTCCTAGCAATCTTCATTCCATCTTATAATTCATCCAGCCCAGCGTTTCACATGATGTACTCTGCATAGAAGTTAAACAAGGGTAACAATATACAGCCTTGCTGTACTCCTTTTCCAATTTTGAACTAGTCCATTGTCCCATGTCCAGTTCTAATTGTTGCTTCTTGACCTGCATACATGTTTCTCAGGAGGCAGGTAATGTGGGCTGGTACTTCCATTTCTTTAAGAGTTTTCCACAGTCTGTTGTGATCCACACAAAGGCTTTGGTGTGATCAATGAAGCAGAAGTAGATGTTTTTCTGGAATCCCTTGCTTTCTCTATAATCCAATGAATGTTGGCAATTTGATCCCTGGTTTCTCTGCCTTTTCTAAGCACAGCTTGTACATCTGGAAGTTCTCATTTCAGCTACTGCTGAAGCCTAGCTTGAAGGATTTTGAGTATATCTTAATAGCATGTGAAATGAGCACAATTGTACAGTAGTTTGAACATTCTTTGGCATTGCCTTTTTTGGGGATTGGAATGAAAAATGACCTTTTCCAGTCCTGTGGCCATTGCTGAGTTTTCCCAATTTGCTGACATAGTGAGTCCAGCATTTTAAGAGTATCATCTTTTAGGATTTTAAATAGCTCAGCTGGAATTCCATCATCTCCACTAGCTTTACTCATAGTACTGCTTCCTAAGGCCCACTTGACTTCACACTCCAGGATGTCTGGCTCTAGGTGAGTGACCGCACCATTGTGATTATCTGGGTCATTAAGACCTTTTTGATATACTTCTTCCATATATTCTTGCCTCCTCGTCTTAATCTATTCCACTTCTATTACATCTTTACTGTTTCTGTCCTTTATTATGCCCATCGTTGCATAAAATGTTCCCTTGATACTTCCAATTTTCTTGAAGAGATAGATCTCTAGTCTTTCCCATTCTATTGTTTTTCTCTATCCTTTGCATTGTTCCTTTAAAAAGGCCTTCTTATCTCTCCTTGCTATTCTCTGAAATTCTGCATTCATTTGTGTATACCTTTCCCTTTCTCCCTTATCTTTCATTTCCCTTCTTTCCTCAGCTATGTATAAAACCTCCTCAGATAACCACTTTGCCTTCTTGCATTTCTTTTTCTTTGGGATGATTTTGGTCACTGCCTCTTGTACATTGTTATGAATCTCCATCTCTGGTTCTTCAGGCAATCTGTCTATCAGATCAAATCCCTTGAATTTATTTGTCACTTCCACTTTATAATCATAAGGGATTTGATTTAGATCATATATGAGTGGCCTAGTGGTTTTCCCTAGTTTCTTCAATTTAAGCCTGAATTTGGCAATAAAGAGCTCATGATCTGAGCCACTGTCAGCTCCAGGTCTTTTTGTTGCTCACTGTATAGAGAAGGCAATGGCACCCCACTCCAGTACTCTTGCCTGGAAAATCCCATGGGCAGAGGAGCCTCGTAGGCTGCAGTCCATGGGGTCGCTAGAGTCGGACACGACTGAGCAACTTCACTTTCACTTTTCACTTTCATGCATTGAAGAAGGAAATGGCAACCCACTCCAGTGTTCTTGCCTGGAGAATCCCAGGGATGGGGGAGCCTGGTGGGCTGCCATCTATGGCGTCACACAGAGTCGGACATGACTGAAGTGACTTAGCAGCAGTATTGAGCTCTTCCATTTTTGGCTGCAAAGAGCATAAACAGTCTGATTTCAGTATTGACCATCTGGTGGTGTCCACATGTAGAATCATCTCTTGGGTTGTTAGAAAAGGGCACTTGTTATGACCAGCATGTTCTCTTGACACAATTCTGCTAGCCTTTGTCCTGCTTCATTTTGTACTCCAAGGCCAAACTTGCCTTATTCCTGGCATCTCTTGACTTCCTACTTTTGCATTCCAATCCCCTCTGATGAAAAGGACATCTTTTTCAGTGTTAGTTCTAGAAGGTGTTGTAGGTCTCATAGAATCAATCAACTTCAGCTTCTTTGCATCAGTAGTTGGGGCATAAACTTGAATTAGTATGATGCTGAATGATTTGCCTTGGAAATGAACCGAGATCATTCTCTTATTATTGAGGTTGCATCTAAGCACTGCATTTGGACTCTTTTGTTTACTATGAGTGCTGTTCCATTTTTTCTAAGAGCTTCTTGCCCACAATAGTAGATACAATTGTCATCTGGACCAAATTTGCCCAAGCCCATCCATTTTAGTTCACTGATTAATAAATCAGTGTTCAATCTTTCCATTTCCCACTTGACGACATCTGATTTACCTTGATTCATAGACCTAACATTCCAGGTTCCTAGGCAATATTGTTTTTTATAGAATCAGACTTTATTTTCAGACACATCCACAACTGAACGTCATTTCCGCTTTGGCCCAGTTGCTTCGTTTTTTCTGGAGCTATTAGTAACTGCCCTTCACTCTTCCCCAGTAGCATACTAGACAACTTTGGACTTGGGGAGCTCATCTTCTGCTGTCATATCTTTTTGCCTTTTCATACTGTTCATTGGGTTCTCCAGACAAGAATACTATAGTGAGTTGCAATTTCCTCTCTGTTTTGTCAGAACACTTTCTATGACCCATCCTTCTTTTGTAGCCCTGCAAGGCATGGCTCATAGCTTCATTGTGTTATACAAGCCCCTTCCCCATGACAAGTCTGTGATCTATGAAGGGGAAATGCAATATGCCACTCTAATAAAAGCACCATAAATATTTTGCTAAGATTCCTTTCTGGTACATAGGAAGGTAAAGTTTCCTTCTTGTGTCACTTCATTTTAAAGAAAAATAAGTGGTCATATCTTTATGGGACCCAGACCAGATTAGAAAAATAAAAGAAGAGAGACAAAGAGAATAATGACATTCTAAGAGTTCTCTTTATCTTAGTTATTTAGGTTTCTTTGCCTGGGGCTTCCCTGGTGGCTCAGATGGTGAAGAATTCACTTTCAATGCAGGAAATCTGCGTTCGATCCCTGGGTAGGGATGATCCCCTGGAGAAGGGAATGGCAACCACTCCAGTATTATACCCTGGAGAATTCCATAGATAGAGGAACCTAGCAGGCTACAGTCCATGGGGTCACAAAGTGTCAGACATGATTGAGCACTAACATTTTGTCTTGTGGTTGCCTATCTGTGAAGCAGGACTGACCTATGTCATTAACACACACACACACACACACACACACACACACAAACAGCTTTATGAAAAAACAAACTGATTTGATTCTAAGGGCCAAGAAGAAAGAACAAGCTGAAATCAGGATTGCCAGGAGAAATATTAATGACCTCGGATATGCAGATAACACCACCCTTATGGCAGAAAGTGAAGAAGAACTAAAGAGCCTCTTGATGAAAGTGAAAGAGGAGAGTGAAAAAGTTGGCTTAAAACTCAACATTCAAAAAACTAAGATCATGGCATCTGGTCCCATCACTTCATGGCAAATAGATGGGAAAACAATGGAAACAGTGACAGATTTTATTTTCTTGGGCTCCAAAATCACTGCAGATGGTGACTGCAGCCATGAAATTAAAAGACGTTTATTCCTTGGAGGGAAAGTTATGACCAACCTAGACAGCATATTAAAAAGCAGAGACATTACTTTGCCAACAAACATCTATCTAGTCAAAGCTGTGGTTTTTCCAGTAGTCATGTATGGATGTGAGAGTTGGACTATAAAGAAAGCTGAGCACCAAAGAATTGATGCTTTTGAACCATGATGTTGTAGATGACACTTTAGAGTCCCTTGGACAGCAAGGAGTCAATCCTAAAGGAAATCAGTTCTGAATATTCATTGGAAGGACTGATGCTGAAGTTGAAACTTCAGTCTTTGGGCAATGGATGTGAAGAACTGAATCACTGGAAAAGACCCTGATGCTAGAAAAGACTGAAGGCCGGAAGAGAAGGGGAAACAGAGGATGAGATGATTGGGTGGCATCACCAACTCAATGGACATGAGTTTGAGCAATCTCCAGGAGTTGGTGATGGACAGGGAAGCCTGGCAAGCTGCAGTCGATGGGGTCGCAGAGAGTCAGACATAACCGAGTGACTGAACTGAACTGAAGGGAAAGAACCTAACCTGAGGGAATAGCCACAGGGTAGATAAAGAGACATTAAGGAAGGGGGAGAAGAGAGCAGCCTGGACAGAATACACTCCTTGTTCTACATCCAAATAGACTCATAATGAACCTAAAAGTGACTTGAGGCAAAAAAGCAAAGGAGTGTATTGCACCATTCTCTGGCCCTTGTGTGTGCATTTGATAGTCTTAGGCTTTTTCGCAACAGATTGAATGCCCTTCCAAAAATTAAGGGCATGGCAAAGTGGTTATATAATTTATCTTGGAGACTAAGAATAAATATATACATATATATCAAACATATAAATATACGTACAAGTTTGTGATTTGCCTCTGCTTTTGTCATTTAGCAACACAAGCATATTTAATATAATTATATAGCCTTCACAGCCCTGACTTTAATGCCTGAATAATGTCCAGTTGAATAAGTATACCAACCAGTTTACTTAGTCATTATTCTATTTTGAGACCTCTGAATATTTCCACCTTGTATGCGAGTGTAGCAGTGTGCTCAGCGAGGCAGTCTATAATTTTTAAGAGAGAAACATTTTCTGTATAACTTCATAGCAGTTCCTTGGTAAAGACATCAGTTATGCTAGAGAGAACCTTAGTTTGGAGCGGGTAAAATGAATGACACTTCAGTATACAATATAAAACAGCAAGCATCCCACACAAGACTCTGGAAGGTTTTTTAAATCGTATGAGTTGCTAGGATTTAAAATACCAGTAATTGGTGGAATTAGGCAGTACCTCTCTCCCACAAAGCCATGTGCATGCGTGCTAAGCCTCTTCAGTAGCGTCTGACTCTGTATAACCCTATGGACTATACCCCACCTGGTTTCTCTGTCCATGGGGATTCTCCAGGCAAGAATAATAGAATAGGTTTCCATGCCCTCCTCCAGGGGATCTTCACAACTCAGGGATCAAACCCACATCTGTCTCCTGCATTAGCAGGCAAGTTCTTTACCATTGGTACCACCTGGGAATCCCTAAAACTTTATGTAGGACCAATAAGACTTTTAAAAGAAGAATCTATTCCCTAGGATATTTAATGTTACTGGAATATACCTAAAGGCAAGATCATGGGAAAGTATAGGTGTCCAAAGAGAAAATCCCCTAGAAAAATAATGTGATACTCTGTACTGGCCAATGAGGCCAACCTCAGGCTCTGGAATGTTGTAAGGAAGGGCTGGCTCTGCAGCATTTGGCTGATACTAGTACAACCACTATAATGTGCCTTGAGAAATACAGTTGGGTATATGCACTGAATGAGCTGATCACTAAGAATTGTTTGATATGGTTACCTAAAGCATTACGAGAACCCCCAAACCAAAGAATAGCTAAACAGATTAAGTAGCTTCAAATTATCAGTTGACTTCTTCCTCTAGAAGGTGTGATAGCAAACCCTGTTCTATCTGGGTTTTGAAAAGAAGCATTTCTTTACCTCCACATTTAGGCACAAATCCTAGACAGGATTTAGTATGCTGCATCCGGTCACTTCCAGTCTATGTTGGCCCAAAGGAAATGACAATGGTTCAGAGAAGATGAAACCATCACATTAAGCCAAAGGATCTCATTATAACACCATTATTTATTAAGTTGATTATAATGTACCACTCAGTAACTTCAAACAATATTAGCTTATTCAAATCGAGCTCACCTATCACAGGAAAACTGGGCAAAATATCCACTTACTTTTCTCCTTTCTAATGGCCATAAAGCTAATAATAGTCTCTTTATAAGCTTTATTCTGTTTCTGAGTCTCCTATTTTAAAATACCAAATGGCTTCCTAGAATTCTCTCCTTCAAGTAAAATTTATCCAGCTTGTATACATTAATAATGCCTAAGGTCAACCGCCAAGTTTTCTTTATTTCAATTACCCTCAATGCACCTGGCACACAGCAAGTGCTCAATGACTGTTGAAGTGATTTATATAGTTTAAAAATATATGTATTGGTGATTGAACTTTCCCTTTATATGCAGATTTTTTATCACATCCAGGAAGATATCTGACCTAAGGTAATTGATCCTGAAAGTCACCTGAACTGACTCAGATCTTAATATATTGTTTCATGTTTAAAATATGTTTTTTGAGCACCCTTTAAGTAATCTATGAGTGTTAGCAATGAAAACGTTCTAGAGTTATTTGTGACATATCTTTTTCTCTAAATTAATAAACCATTTATTTAAGACAATCCATCTATCCATTTAATTTTCCTCCCTCCTGAAAGAGTTGACCAAGAATACAAATCTTACTATTCATATTAGTTGAAGAACAAAGTATCATTTAGAATTTGCTGAGATAAACATATTTGACTTGTCTTCCTCTCCAAACTGTGAGTTTACTGAGTTTACTCAGAATTTGCTGAGATAAACATAACTTGAGTATAAGATCAAAACAACAAAGGACTCCTGATGCACAAGTTTTTGCTTTTCAATAATGAGCCCAAATCCTCCCCACATCACTCTCAGAGAGTACTATAAACATTAGCGATTTCATTTCAAGTATAATGTTTAGGAGGATTGCCACCAGGTTCTGGAGAATGGTACATCCATTATCCTCTTAAAATGTTTTCACTGCTATGATCAGAATGAATTAAGAAGTAAACCCACCGGAAAAATTACAGTTATTCATCTCTTCTGTACCAGTGTTGGGAATGAATATCACTTTTCCTGGAAATGTTATTATATGTTAATTTATCTGTATTCCATTAAGTGACAAGCATTCTGGAAGGCCAGCCTTGCCCATTTCTTGGAGTCTATCACTCTGCTTGTAAAAATTACTAATTCAGTGCTTCAAGTATATTATTTAGCATAAAAGTAGAGCTATAAGTAGTAGAGAAAAACACTTGTTTATAAACATATAAATGGTTCCATTACCTGCACTTTATTTCATAATAACAGCTTTGATTATAAAGAAGGGATGCTCTCTGTGTAAAAATTTTAGAAAAGTCAGCACTAGAATTTATTTTAGGAAATCTTCCAATCTTTCCCATCCCAGTACACACAGATATACAAAAATTAGATTTACCCACACTTTTACTACTTTAGAATGTTAACTCAGGAAGTCACATCCCCAAATGGTAGAGCCTAGGTGATTGTCTCCTTTTAGAATGCATCTAATTTCAATGTGAGTGTAAATTAATTACCTTCCCCTTCCAAGTGACACAGGCCAATTTGTACTGAGAGGTAAGGGTGGCAAAGCAGAAAGGGTGATCAATAGCCTGTTATACAGGGCCATAGGAAATCTGATCCCCAGAGGGTTCAGAAAGCCAAAGAGGGCAAGAAGTTAATGAGGGCAAGATAGCAAATCTACACTATAATTTAATTTTCAAGTTGAAAAACAGTGACTATTTTGCCAAGAAGTCTTTTATCCCATTTTCTCCAATAGCAGAAATCTGTGATTACCAGTCTTTCATCCAATGTGAATTGAACACACATTCAGGAGAGAGAACTAAAATCCAAGGGGGATTTTATTTTAATTTGACAAATATTTTTTTGAATTTAATAAAAAAACTATTGTTCTAAAAATGTACTGATTGCATGATAAGGATCAAAGTATCATTTTATTTAAAATTTTTAATTATTTAAAAATGATGATATCCAAGCGACATCTAGAATTTAGATCAACCCAGATTCAACCAAGTGAAAGTCGCTCAGTCATAACTGACTCTTTGCAACCCTATGGACTATACAGTCCATGGAATTCTCTAGGCCAGAATACTGGAGTGGGTAGCCTTTCCCTTCTCCAGGGGAGCTTTCCAACCCAGGGGTCAAACCCAAATCTCCTGCATTGCAGGCAGATTCTTTACCAGCTGAGCCACAAGGGAAGCCCAGACTCAGCCAAAATTCATTCAAATATTTTGGGTATTCCATATTTACTGTCACTCTTCTTACTATCAGGGATACAGAGATACAAGATGAAAGAGATTGTCCAAGCTCTCAGTAAATTGACAGTTTGGAGAGGAAGGCAAGTCAAAAAGGTTATAAATAATGTGCTATGTGTATCTCTAAATTTGTAATACTTATAACTGTATCACCTATTTCATAGTAAGAATTACATGAAGTAATCCAAATAAATTATTTAGCAAAATTTCTGGCACATAGTAATTTAAATAAATATTAGCATCAGATAATGATGTCAACTATGGTGATGATGATGACATAGTGACATCACCATCCCAAGAATCTATGGGAACATTGAGGACACAAAATGGAGATTAGTTAAGGGTCTTTATACCTCTGTTAGAGGTATAAATCTGAGCTACACTATTAAAGATGGATACAAGATATAATCCAATAATAAAGAGTTAGGGAAGAGATGGAAATGTCCTAGATAGATAAAAGGCTTCAATGCTTTACCCCCTACTTTGACCAGTTTAAGATCATTTCTGAGTCTTGAAGCAGCCCTATATCAGGCATCTAGCACCTGAATCCTCTCAATGTGAATAGCCTCAATACAACCCTATGGACTGTATATAGCCCACCAGGCTCCTCTGCCCATAAAATTTTTCAGGCAAGAATTCTAGAGAGGGTTGCCATTTCCTTCTCCAGGCAATCTTCCCAACTCAGGGATCATACCTGCATCTCCTGTGTCTCATGCCTTGCGGGTGGATTCTTCACCCCTCAGCCACCAGGGAAGCCAGTATAAGTCACAGCTACTCTAAATTTCAAATAATAACTCTAAACTAACTTGAGTATGGTACACTTGGATGCTTACCAACTTTCCACCCACCACCCATTCCACAAACACCCCAAACCAGCATCTCATCTGTGCTTCTACAGGACCATGAAATTAGAGCATTTTACATTGCTTCACAGTCACTCCTCAGACCAACTAATAAACTTGCTCATTTGAGTCCTCAATGTTTATTAAAAAGGATATTAAAGAGAAATTTGTCTGCACAAATGCAACTGAGAACAAAAGGCAGCTAAGAGGCGTCATCTCCGACTTTCACCCTCCCTTCACCTCATAAGTGGGGTGGGAATGTAAGCCATTTCCATAATTCATAGGCATCCTGTGATGTGCAAGGTTATTTTTGAATTTGTTTCCTGTAAGAAAAGATTTCCTTCCTAAAATTAGATTGTGAATCTACTTCCAAAGCCACTAATCAAACATAAGTTAAAGCTACTTAAATAAGGGAGAGAAAATTTTACAGCTCTAAAATCATTAGAAATAGGTCACCAAAAGCTTCAATAAAACTTCAGAAAAGGTTCCAATAAAAACTAGATATTCTCATTAAGAAGCTGTAAAGTAATCTCACTATCAAACAAGAAAAAAAATCACATATGCAAAAGCAGCAAAATACAGTCTATAAAGTCATTTAATGAAGCAGAAATTTGTATCTATGCCATATCTAGTGCACTTCTGGAAAAACCTTGGCATATTCACTAATTATGAACCATATATTACACAGTTATTATGGGTATTATTCAGCAATAAAAGATTTAAAGTTGGCTGTCTCCTTCACCATAGTTAGCAAAGAAATAATGGCACATATATGATCTACTTAAATAGGTTAGAAAATAGGAGGGAATTTACTAACTAGCCCTTTAATTATGCAAACAGAGTTTCCATAATTCTGAAACTGAATTCTGTGACACCCACAGATTTCCTTATAATCTAGCCATAAATAGTAATTACAGTGTTCAGAGTAGAAACTGCTGTATTTTAGGTTGCAAAGCAGTCTCTATTATTATCTTCTGTATTAAGTCATTTGATAACTGTCTAAAACTTTTCTAGTAGGGTGATTTTATTTTCTTTGAAAGTTATATTTTTCTTTATTTTCATGAAAAGTGTAAGAAAATTTGTTCAGCCATTTTCAAATTAAAGGACAATGGGGAAGGACATTTGCTATTGAACTTTAAAACATTATATTTAGCAGGTCCTCCGTGGGTTGCATAATCAGTTCAAGACTATGGATTAACAATCAAAGAGAGCTCAGACACTGACCTACATTAGAGAAACCCTACACATACAACCATGAATTCATCATCTCCAGAGAACTGAAACCTTTTGGGTAACCTGCTGGTGAGGCAGCACCTGCCCCAATATTATACTGCTAGGGACCAGGAAAAAACTCACCCTGAAAAGAACCACATTAAAGGTGAGAAAAACAGTAGAAGTCCTACATAACTCAGCATTAGTTTTCAGACCTAGCTAATAGTGCTGCAAGGCAATGATCATTTAACTATTTATTATGCAGGTTGAAATCTATGGCTACTTTAGGACTCACATTTGATAGGGCATTATGTTCATCCTCCGGAGAAGGCAATGGCACCCCACTCCAGTACTCTTGCCTGGAAAATCCCATGGACGGAGGAGCCTGGTAGGCTGCAGTCCATGGGGTCGCTAGGAGTCAGACACGACTGAGCGACTTCACTTTCACTTTTCACTTTCATGCACTGGAGAAGGAAACGGCAACCCACTCCAGTGTTCTTGCCTGGAGAATCCCAGGGACGGGGGAGCCTGGTGGGCTGCCGTCTGTGGGGTCGCACAGAGTCGGACACGACTGAAGGGACTTAGCATAGCATAGCATGTTCATCCTCAGGATACTGAACGTGTGAGTTGCCAAAATTGACTGAGCCACATCAGAGCAGGGATAATTTCAACTATCAGGATAAATTAAACTTGAGCTTTACACCCAAATGTTTCAGTCACTTCAACCTAACACAGGTATAAAATTTAACTTCTACTGCCACCAAAATCCACTCCCTATCCTGTTTCCTATCTCAGTGAATAGACTCTTTATTTACCCAATGGATTGCTCAAGTCAGAAAAGTGAGCATCATCTTTGATGGTTCCCTCTTCACATCTTGCACATCTAATCACAAGTCTTTCAAATTTCCTTATTCATTCATTTCTCTTCATCCCCTCTATCATCAGCATAGTTCAGACTACCAAAAATCACTTCTCTAGATCTAGAGATAGATCTAGAAGAAGACTCATGAGTCTTTAGGTCCCTTCTAGAGCCTTGTATCTGATTTTACATTCAAAATTTTGTATTCTTTCTTAAAGAGAATCCCAAAATATGTAACCTGTGGACCCTACAAAAATTTATATCTTCTTCTATCTAAATTATTTGCAAAAACCTCCAATCTCCTTGAAAATGTAGATGAAGTGGTCTTTCTTAAACACAAATATGACTATGTACTTGATAAATCATATATCATGGGAATTGAAAGTGAAAGTATTAGTCACTCAGTTATTTCCAACTCTTTGTGATCCCATGGACTGCAGTGCCCATGGAATTCTCCAGGCAAGAATATTGGAGTGGGTTTCCATTTCCTTCCCCAAAGGATCTTCCTGACCCAGAGATTGAACTCAGGTCTCCCAAATTGCAGGCAGATTCTTTACCATCTGAGACACTAGGGAAGATATGTAGGAACAGACATTAAATCTCATTTTAACTAAGTTTCTCTCTCCCTTAGAAATCTGCATTTCTTCCCAGTTTCCTATTGTTTTGAATGTAATGCCTGATATATGAGATTTTTCTGGTCTGGTATTGCCCTAAGTACCAAACAATTAGAATACATAAAAAGTATCTAATCCAGGACCTGAACATAGATGATCAAATCTACTATTTTCTTACAGGTTTTTTCCCTATTCATTCACCAACATGTAATGAAGCTAACTCATAAGTTTTCTCATCCATATTCCCCTACCTCTTCCAAACGTATTCTTAGCAGATAACTAAGATGAAACTTTTCCCCAATTATCTTGACAATTATTTTCAATATATTAATAATTACTTAGATTGTATCTCATGCTGATAGAATTCCAGTAACTGATTACAAAATACCACAAGCTTTTTAATATTCATTCCTTTAAGAAACATTCACTGAATATTCACTTTATGTGCTAGGCAGTGTATAACAAGGCACATAAAAGAAATTTATATTGTCCTACAAGCCTTTTCCCATGTAGAAACATAACTTTATCATGTTTTATACTACTCAATAAAATTCTTAGATCCTTTTATATGGTTCCTGCATATTTTCTTGGTAAATGTACCAAATATACACTGAGTACAGTATATATAGTATAGTATAGTGGGTAGACACAGATTTGAATATTAGAATTAGGTTTTAGGTAGAATATAGGTAGGTAGGTGGATAGACATCTGAATATTATATCCATATACATGCTTACTAAAATTTCACATACTTATACATAAATTGGATTGACTTACAACATAGTTTTTAACCATTGAGATAATGTAGTTTTTAATATTAATAGCTCATAGGTCAAAGCTTCTATCCATTACTTTTTTGGTCAATATTTTCTTAGCTCTTCTTGCTTTTTCTCTCTTCTAGGTGAATTTTAATATTATTTCATCAAGTTTAAGATAATGGTATTGAGATTTTAGGATAACTACATCAAGTCCATAAATTAATTTGTGAATAAATGGCATCTTTGACCTTGCACAATATCCATGAAGCCTAATAAAAATGATCAGGCACATTGCACCAGTGTCCATGCTTTTTATTAGTGTATTGAAATCTCCACATTCTACAAAATATTCACATGTACTATCTATCCATTTGGTTGTTGATTAGCCAAAAAACAAAGAAAAGGGAAAAATATCACACTATGTCAAAATAACATACAAATTAATTTGACATCCCTATAGGTAAAGCCCTATGATATCAAATATTTAATTTGGTATCAAATATTTAATACAATTCACTGGCTGGAGGAAGTCATACTTACACAGAATTCAATGGAAATAGGAACTTTCTACCCAGCATTCTTTTCATGAAAAAGTTATTGTGCATAAGTACTTTACTTCCAATCCCAGTAAAAGAGGTATTGTTCCTTAATACCAGGATAAAAAATAGTTAAAATCCTGTATACAGGTGTGTTTTAACTCTGAGAGGGTATGAAGGAAAAGAATAAATTAAACCAGTGGGATAAGCAGAAGCAGATAAGAATTAAAATTACCCACTGCATCTCACTAGTCTCATGATTTTGAATCTATGCAAAGTAAAAAAGTAGCATATTGGCTTGTGAGTACCTTGAGAGCAGAGATATTCTCTTTATTCTACCACAAACTTGCACATAGAACATGCTCACATAGACTCAGAACTGGGAGATTTTTCTGAATAGCCTGGTGATAGTTTTTAGATCCTAAATATTATTTTCTAAATATTCGAAGTGAAAAAATTGTAGACCAAAGCTTACCTTTTGATTAGCACACACATACTACCAGATTTTGGCTTCCCAGTTAGATCAGTAGTAAAGAATCCACCTGCCAAACAGAAGACATGAGTTCAATCCCTGGGTGAGGAAGATCCCCTGGAGCAGGAAATGGCAACCTGCTCAGTATTCTCGCCTGGAAAATCCCATGGACAGGAGCCTGGTGGGCTACAGTCCACGGGGTCACAAAAGAGTTGGACATGACTTGAAAGTGAAGTTGCTCAGTCGTGTCTGACTTTTTGCGACCCCATGGACTGTAGCCCACCAGACTCCTCAGTCCATGGAATTTTCCAGGCAAGAGTACTGGAGTGGGTTGCCATCTCTTTCTCCAGGGGATTTTCCCAACCCTGGGATCAAACCCAGGGCTCCCACACTGCAGGCAGACGCTTTACTGTCTGAGCCACCAGGGAAGTTTGGACATGACTTAGTAAGTATACAAAAAGAATCTCTTTAAGATCAAGATCCTTGTCTCGCTTATCTTTTCACCACTGGTATTTAACACTGACCAATTTTGCACACATTAAATCAAAATAGTGAGGAAAATGGCATCATCCTTACAGATAAAGGTATTAAGTATGTGTGAGCATACATATGTGTCTGTATATACATGTGTGTGAGTGTGTGAAGTCACTCAGTCGTGTCTGACTCTTTGCGACCCTGTAGACTGTAGCCCACCAGGCTCCTCTGTCCATGGGATTCTCCAGGCAAGAATACTGGAGTAGGTTGCCATTTCCTTCTCCAGGGGATCTTCCCAACCCAGGGATCAAACCCGGATCTCCTGCATTGCAGGCAGAAGCTTTATCCTCTGAGCCACCAGGGAAGCCCTGTATGTGCATAGGTATGTTTTTTTATTATATCCCAATATAGAGGTACAAATGACCAGTATGACTTTATGCTCTGAAAAGTGTGAAAATAATTGGTTTGGAATTAACAAAGTTACTGACATTTAAAAAGGCCAATGCTAAAGGAAAAGCACATTATTTTTTGACTAAGTTGCAGGGTGAGCCCTTAACAATTAGGTCTGTGCACATACCCACGCAACTGTAGAAGTCAGAAGTTTTTTAAAACTAGTTAAGAAGCACTAGTTGACCTTTCCTTATCTTCTTTCGAGTGCACCTTATTAACATGCCCTTCAAAAACTGCGAACTACACAAAGACATGAAAACAGTGCTCTCCCAAAGAATTAGAAACGGATGTAACTCATGGATGGCTCTAGCCGATGGCATATTCACTCACACCTTGCTCCTTGCGTAGCTCTTCCTTTATTTTCAACTCTAGAAAACAAAGAAAAAAAAAATTGTAATTTGACCTACAACTTTTAAAAAACAGTAGGATGCCACTGTTCAGAGATACACAAGAATGTTAGCATTAAAATCACCGTATTACCATAGCACAGGCACAGAAGATGACAAAAATAACACAGCCTAGGAGAAATGGGTGCAAGGCCTCTGGGCAAGCCACCATTTGTGCATTCTTTCTACGTTTCCATCATTGAACCAAAGGTTTGTGTTCACAGCAGTATTTAATTTGGAAAGTAAAGTAGCAGCACCAAAAAAAAAAAAAATCTAAAAGATGCCTATTCCATAATGGAATATCTGCTGACAATACAACCATTATTGTCATTATGTTTTAGCTAGTCATGGAAAAGCTCTCCACAAAACAAAAATTCCAACAAGCACCTAAGTGGCCATGTTCTCCCTAAGAAGCATTGCTATGTTTTCACAATGCCAAAAGTTCTCCGATAAAATAGGGGAAGCCTCCTTCTTTCTTCCATATTATATCAAATGGAAGAGATATCAGTGCTGATTAAATTCAGGTACTGATAGTGATTCTGGGCTCAGGAGTGAGTGGCAGAGAATAGTCAGAAGAATATTGAAAAGAAAGAAAGATCTGCATCTCCGTGAATAAATCGCTCCATATGTCTGCTATAACTACCCTGTTTTCTTTAAGAATTTCGTGGAATGTGCTTGTCCTAACCTCCTCAGGAAGCTAGCGTACTAAATAGTTATTTGTGAAACTCATCCAACATATCAAAATGCTGAAGAAAAACAACAAGCAAGTTGGGGAAAATGTAGTAATATGTCAAAGGACAGTCACAGAGCACACAGATGTATGAAGAAAGAGTTATATCCTCCTCAGGCCATGGTCTCATTTGCTTTCCATAAAGGGGAGAAACATGAGATCAAAAAAGCATTTTAAAAAATAGTAAATTTCTATCTCACATTAGACAAAAAATCCATTCCAGGAGGACTGCAGTTTTAAATATGAAAGTAAAAACAATAAGGCTACCATAAGATAATGCAAGTGAATATGTTCTAGATGATTCTGAAGTTAAGAAATATTTCCCAAACAGAGGACAAAGGCACTAACCAAAGGGAAAAAAAAAAAATCAATAAACATGATTACATTAAAATTAACTTGTTTTCATTAAAAAATACTATTAGGAAAGTGAAAAGTCAGCCACAGGCTGGGAAAAAATATCTGCAACCCATACAGGAACAAAGGACTCTTACTGAGAATAAATAGTCAAAACTCAATGGAAAAGGTAGGCAAGAGATTAGGAACAAGAATTTAACAGGAAAGGATATCTGAATGTTCAACAAACATAGGCAAGGAGGCTTAACCACATTAGCAGTGAAGAAAAGTTAAAAACACACCTCTACAAACTCGTCACAATTCAATTGAATGAAAACATGAATAGCTAACTACTCTTCGGAGCAACAAGCAGTCACATACTACTGACAGAAATAGAAAATAGTTTTGGATATCTGCTGGTATTATCTATTCAGGTTAAAGATATCATAGTGAATGACCAAGTAACTCAATATGTGCAAATATTAACCAAAAGACATCGGCAAGAACACTTGCAACATTATTCATAATTGCTGAAAACTGGAAACAACCCAAATGCCCATTAACTTCAAAATAAATAAATGAACTATGATACAGTCATACAATAAAATATACTGCACTCATCAAAATGAAGAAACTATACTCACATGCACTAATATAATGAATCTTAAGACATAATTTAACAAAAGAAGCCAAGTACAAAAGAATACATTATCTATAACTTCATTCACACAGGCTTCCCTGATACCTTGGTGGGTAAAGAATCAGCCTGCAATGCAGGAGACCCCAGTTCAATTCCTGGGTTGCAAAGATCCCCTGGAGAAGGGAAAGGCTACCCAGTCCAGTATTCTGGCTTAGAAAAGTCCATGACAAAGAGACAAACACAACTGATCGACTTTCACTTTACACTTCACTTACACAAAGTTTTTTAAAATCCAATCTAAGGTGTTAGAATTCAAATTAGTGCTTACTTCTGGGAGAGAGGGAGGTTTCAGTTATTGGGAAGGGACATGAGTGGGGCTTCTATGCTCCTGGCAATGTTCTATTTCTTGAGTGGAGAGGAGGTTTCACAAGTGAGTTCATTTTGAGATAGTTAATTCAGCCAAACACACTATTTCTGCACTTTTATATATGTGTTATACTTCAATTAAGAGGTTCTTTTTTATTTTTTCAAGTAGCCACATATAGTCTTTCTTTGGAAAATAAGAAACAAGCCACTAACATACTCAAACCCTATCAAACTACAGACTCTTTATCAAAATAATCTAATCTTCTTTTTAAAATGTCTGGGCAATTGTCCTTTTAAAGTTTGGATTGTCTAATTTTAAAGATGAATAAAGCAATAGACTGATTCATATGTCCAAAATGTAAAGGTCAGTAAGTTCCCAGGATTGGGCACAAAAACTAGGATCTACTAATTCATACCCTGCTGTGAAAGAGCTGCACTCAATATGCCAGAAAATTTGCAAAACTCAGCAATGGCCACAGGACTGGAAAAGATCAGTTTTCATTCCAAACCCAAAGAAAGACAATGCCAAAGGATGCTCAAACTACCGCACAATTGCACTCATCTCACATGCTAGCAAATTAATGCTCAAAATTCTCCAAGCCAGGCTTCAGCAATATATGAACCATGAACTTCCAGATGTTCAAGCAGGTTTTAGAAAAGGCAGAGGAACCACAAATCAAATTGTTAACATCCACTGGATCATGGAAAAAGGAAGAGAGTTCCAGAAAAACATCTGTTTCTGCTTTATTGACTATGCCAAAGCCTTTGACTGTGTGGATCCCAATAAACTGTGGAAAATTCTGAAAGAGATGGGAATACCAGACCACCTGGTCTGCCTCTTGAGAAATCTATATGCAGGTCAGGAAGCAACAGTTAGAACTGGACATGGAACAACAGACTGGTTCCAAATAGGAAAAGGAGTACGTCAAGGCTGTATATTGTTACCCTGCTTATTTAACTTCTATGCAGAATACATCATGAGAAACGCTGGGCTGGAAGAAGCACAAGCTGGAATCAAGATTGCCGGGAGAGATATCAATAACCTCAGATATGCAGATGACACCACCCTTATGGAAGAAAGCAAAGAGAAACTAAAAAGCCTCTTGATGAAGGTGAAAGAGGAGAGTGAAAAAGTTGGCTTAAAGCTCAACATTCAGAAAACAAAGATCATGGCATCTGGTCCCATCACTTCATGGGAAATAGATGGGGAAACAATGGAAACAGTGTCAGACTTTGTTTTGGGGGGCCCCAAAATCACTGTAGATGGTGATTGCAGCCATAAAATTAAAAGATGCTTACTTCTTGGAAGGAAAGTTATGACCAACCTAGATGGCATATTGAAAAGCAGAGACATTACTTTGCCAACAAAGGTCCATCTAGTCAAGGCTATGGTTTTTCCAGTGGTCATGTATGGATGTGAGAGTTGGACTGTGAATAAAGCTGAGTGCCGAAGAATTGATGCTTTTGAACTGTGGTGTTGGAGAAGACTCTTGAGAGTCCCTTGGACTGAAAGGAGATCCAACCAGTCCATTCTAGAGGAGATCAGTCCTGGGTGTTCTTTGGAAGGACTGATGCTAAAGCTGAAACTCCAGTACTTTGGCCACCTCATGCGAAGAGTTGACTCATTGGAAAAGACTCTGATGCTGGGAGGGATTGGGGGCAAGAGGAGAAGGGGACAACAGAGGATGAGATGGCTGGATGGCATCACTGACTCGATGGACATGAGTCTGAGTGAACTCTGGGAGTTGGTGATGGACAGGGAGGCCTGGTGTGCTGCAATTCATAGGGTCGCAAAGAGTCGGACATGACTGAGCAACTGAACTGAACTGAACTGTACCTTATGTGTTATTGCTTTGAAGTTTATTAATAGGATTTTACTCACATCTTCCAGCCACCAAGAAATCTTGTTTAAAGTCTCCATTGTGCTGCCAGGGAAGTATGCCATGTGGAAAAGTGCATGATGGTGAAAATGTCCCCCCCGCCAAAAGCCTCAGGGCAACTATGCCTGAGGTGCCATTCTGAGCATGCCTATTTGCAAAAGGTCTCTGGGCTTTGAATAATATAACCCTGAGACCTAACCTCTGTCATATTGCAGCAGTTAAAGGAATTATTTTGAAGTTAGACAGAATTGAGTTTGAGTCCTACCTCTGTCACTATGAGTCTGATTTCCATACCTATAAAATAGGGAAAAGTATAAGCCTACCTTCCAGGGCTAAGATGAGCAGTAATGTAAATTTCTTTCATAGAGTAATTTAAATAATAGATAAATGATGTCCTTAGTTTATTATTCAATATCAGTATCAGACTAATCCAAGCCTATGCCCCAACTTGTAATGCCGAAGAAGTTGAAGTTGAACAGTTCTCTGAAAACCTACAAGACCTTCTAGCACTAACACCAAAAAAAGATTTCATTTTCATCATAGGGGACAGGAATGCAAAAGTAGGAAGTCAAGAGATACCTGGAGTACCAGGCAAGTGTGGCCTTCAAGTAAAAAATGAAGCAGGGGAAAGGCTAACAGAGTTTTACCAAGAGAACACACTGGTCATAGCAAACAACCTCTTCCAACAACACAAGAGAAGACTCTACACATGGACATCAACCAGATAGTCAATACCAAAATCATATTGATTATATTCTTTACAGCCAAAGATGGAGAAGCTCTACACAGTCAGCAAAAACAAGACCAGGACCTGACTGTGGCTCAGATCATGAACTCCTTATTGCCAAATTCAGACTGAAATTGAAGAAAGTAGAGAAAACCACTAGGTCATTCAGGTATGACCAAAATCAAGTCCCTTACAATTATACAGTAGAAGTGACAAATGGATTCAAGGGATTAGATCTGATAGAGTGCCTGAAGAACTATGGACGGAGGTCGGTAACACTGTGCAGGAGGCGGTGATCAAAACCACCCCCAAGAAAAAGAAATTCAAAAAGGCAAAATGGTTGTCTGAGGAGACCTTACAAATAGCTGAGAAAAGAAGAGAAGAGAAAGGCAAAGGAGAAACAGAAATGCATACCCAACTGAATGCAGAGTTCCAAAGAATAGCAAGGAGAGACAAAAAAGCCTTCTTAAGTGAACAACGCAAAGAAATAGAGGAAAACAATAGAATGGGAAAGACTAGAGATCTATCTCTTCAGGATAATTAAAGGTACCAAGGGAACATTTCATGCAAAGACAGACACAATAAAGGACAGAAAGAGTATGGACCTAAGAGAAGCAGAAGATATTAAGAGGTGGCAACAACACATGGAAGAACTATACAAAAGAGATCTTAATGACCCAGATAACCACGATGGTGTGATCACTCACCTAGAGCCAGACATCCTGGAATGCAAAGTCAAGTGGGCCTTTGGAAGCATCACTATGAACAAAGCTAGTGGAAGTGATGGAATTCCAGCTAGCTATTTCAAATCCTAAAAGATGATGCTGTGAAAGTGCTGTACTCAATATGCCGGCAAATTTGGAAAACTCAGCAGTGGCCACAGGACTGGAAAAGATCATTTTTCATTCCAATCGCAAAGAAAGGCAACACCAAAGAATGTTCAAACTACTACACAATATTGCACTCATTTCACACTCTAGCAGAGTAATGCTCAAAATTCTCCAAGTGAGGCTTCAACAGTACATGAACTGAGAACTTCCTGATGTTCAAGCTGGGTTTAGAAAAGGCAGAGGAGCCAGAGATCAAATTGCCAACATCTGTTAGATCATAGAAAAAGCAAGAGAATTCCAGAAAAACATCTACTTCTGCTTCATGGACTATACTTAAGCCTTTGACTATGTGGATCACAAGAAACTGTGGGAAATTCTTCAGGAGATGGAAATACAAGACCACCTCACCTGCCTCCTGAGAAACCTATATGCAGGTCCAGAAGCAACAGTTAGAATCAGACATTGAACAAGGCTATATATTGTCAGCCTGCTTATTTACCTTATATCCAGAGTACATCATAGGAAATGCCAGGATGGATGAAGCACAAGCTGGAATCAAGATTGCCGGAAGAAACATCAATAACCTCAGATATGCAGATGACACCACGCTTATGGAAGAAAGCAAAGAGGAACTAAAGAGCCTCTTGATGAAAGTGAAAGAGGAGAGTGAAAAAGCTAGCTTAAAATTCAACATTCAAAAGACAAAGATCATGGCATCCGGTCCCATCACTTCATGTCAAATAGATGGGGAAACAATGGAAACATTGACACACTTTATTTTCAGTGGTTCCAAAATCACTGCAGATGGTGACTGCAGCCATGAAACTAAAAGACACTTGCTCCTTGGAAGAAAAGCTATGACAAACCTAGACAGCATATTAGGAAGCAGAAACATTACTTTACCAACAAACTTCAGTCTAGTCAAAGCTATGGTTTTTCCAATAGTCATGTATGGATGTGAGAGTTGGACCATAAAGAAGGCTGAGCACCAAAGAATTGATGCTTTTAAACTGTGGTGTTGGAGAAGACTCTTGAGAGTCCCTTGGACAGCAAGGAGATCAAATCAGTCAATCCTAAAGGAAATCAACCCTGAATATTTATTGGTAGGACCGATGCTAAGTGAAGCTCCAATACTTTGGCCACCTGATGTGAAGAAGTGACTCATTGGGAAAGACCCTGATGATGGGAAATATTGAAGGCAGGAAGAGAAGGGGACAATAAAGGATGAAATAGTTGGATGGCATCACCGACTCAATGGACATGAGTTTGAGCAAGCTCTGGGAGATGGTGAAGGACAGGGAAGTCTGGCATGCTGCAGTCCATGGGGTAACAAAGAGTCAGACATGACTGAGCCATTGAACAATAACAATGTCCTTGGTACTGCCTCTGGTTTTAGCTATTGTTCTAATCTAATTAACTGTTGCTGTTTTCTGCTCCAGGAGATTGTCCCAACCCAGGGATCGAACCTGTGTCTCTTGAGTTTCTTGCATCGGAAGATAGACTGTTTACCACTGGTGCGTGGCAGGGGCTTCCTTAGTAGCTCAACTGATAAAGAATCAGCTTGCAATGCAGGAGACCCCTGGTTCTATTTCTGGGTAAGGAAGAACCCCTGGAGAAGGAATAGGCTACCCACTCCAGTATTCTCGGGCTTCCCTGGTGGTTCAGTTGGTAAAGAATCTGCCTGCAATGCAGGAGACCTGGGTTTGATCCCAGGTCTGGGTTGGGAAGATCCGCTGGAGGAGGGCATGGCAACCCACTCTAGTATTCTTGCCTGGAGAATCCCCATGGACAGAGGTGCCTGGCAGGCTACAGCCCATGGGGTCACAAAGTGTTGGACACGACTGAGCACCTAAGCACAACACATGGCAGGGCACAAAAGCAGTGAGCACCAGGCACCTCTTCTGAGGGAAAAGTTCAGACTCACAATGATCAGAGTTGCTCTGGAGAGAGTACAGCCTTCCCAGGGGCAGGGAAGGAACTTAGGTTCCTTGCGAGGACTTTTCTGTAGCTACTGAGAGAAATCTCAGTTCTCTATACATCACATGATTAGGCTGAGCACATCTCTGTACCCAAAAGCCCTTCAACACCTGAAAGACCAGTTGGGAGTAAAAGTTAAATTATCTGTCTTAAATCCAAGTGAGCCAGAGTTAGATTAAGCAGAAGGATAAAGGACCAAGTTTATACAAGAAAACACTTAAGTCTAACCTAGTGAACGTTATTTGTAATCTTAAAATTGTTGATCAGAGACTGATCGGTCTGTGAAAAATCATTTCTAAAACTAAAGCATAATTTATAGAATGGTATTATCTGTCCATACAAAGTAAACTTCTGGAATTGGTCCACTCAGCCACAAACTGAGGCATCATCGTAGTCCCCAAGTGGAAAACACAACCACAGAAGTAGTCTTCAAAATCTATCAAAGACAAACCAATCCAAAAAGTGATGGTAAATATCTCACAAGCTAAAAGATCTAGACTTAGACCAAGGCTTTAACTTCAAGTACAACAGAAATACCATACTAATTACTCATGTTTTGTTTATACTAAGAAAACTCATGAAAAAGATAGAAATAAAGTTTCACATATAATGAAACACCAGAAAAATCTAAAATCATTCCTACCAGATACTGTAATGCTTGAATCACAGGGGCTGAAGTTTTTAATGTTATATAGATATTTCCTTAGGCTAATATTTCAAATAATATTTAAACTATGCGAGCTCCTTTGGCTTTCATCCCCCACCAAGTAGGAAATGCAAATATGGCTAGACATTCAGAAAAAGTTGATCTGCAAGGTTATTTGAATAACTAGAGGTTCAATGTATTGTGTCATTACTTTCAAAGTGAGTATTATAAATTCTCTTCTAGATGTTTTCTTAGAAAAATTTTACTATTACAGACACCATTTGACAACTGATAATTTGAGGATCACATGATAAAAATCATATCTGCTACAATTTGGAAAAAATAGCAATAGGTTGTAAAGGTGGGCTATGTTTACTTTGCTGTGTTTAGAATAAGGTAAGAGTACCTATAACAAGTAAACAGTGGACAGGCTTTGTTCTACTGGATTTAGATTAACCTTTACAAGCAATGCAGAATTAGATTATGAAAATAAATTGAAAATGGTATCTCCTTAGACTCACTTTGTACTCTGAATTTTCTTAAGCTTTTATGTGACTGTCAAATATTAGTTCAGGGCTCCATTTGTATTTGCAGCATTGTATCTTTTTTTTTTTTTTCCTAAAAAGATAAGCACCAGTCTTCAGAGAAAGCTTCTGACGATTGGATACAGAAAACAACTCTTTTCTGAATGGTTAATGTTTCAAATATGAGCACAGATACCAGATGGCAAAAGGGGGAAAAAAGAATTCAAGTTGTTTCATTGTTCAATGATAAGGATTTTTCCATCTGCTGGTTCAATACTAACTTGGTTTACATTCACTTAGAGCCAATACAATTAAAACTCTATTTGAAGTGAAATGTTTCAGAAAAATAAAACTAGAAACCTGAGAAATCCTTCTCTGGATTACATCCATCCCTCAAATAATGAAGCTTTTATATGTGGGTGAAAATGTGAGCGTATGAAAAAACAAAGATAACAAATACATTTTGAAACATTCTAAACTCGCGTGCATTTAAATAATTCTAGTGGAGACTACATGTGATTGAAATGTAAGTGGACATCTGCTAGAATTAAGAGTCATGATGAAATATAATGAATCTAAAGTAATAATATTCTAGGGTAATGGTCACAAAGGATGAAATGGCAGGCTACTGGGGGCTGAACAATATGGTAGAAGTTAACAAGGAAACAGGTGAGAATGGTGAATCCACTGAGACCAAGGGCAGGTGATGAGGAGAAACAGCAATCACTAGCTACAGCATCTTACAGGATAGCAGAGGTCTTACACACTAAAATGGATATAAAGCAGAAAGGAGTACCCAGAAACAACTAGAATTCATGAGAACAAGCACCAAGTAAGAACCATAAGCCACAAGAGAGTTTTGGGGTCCCTCCGAGCAAGCTAACTTCACAATTCTTTTACATTAGGACATTTTCTCTGCAATCCTTTGATAGAAAGAGCTTCTACTCAAAATATAATATTCATAATATTAAGAAGTGCTTTTCCAGGGTAACCTTCCCTTCTGTCCTGAAAATACTGTTAAACTCAGTATCACTCCTTTGGCGATAAAAACTCTCCAAAGTTGAGGGCCATGAATTATTTCCATTATTCCTAATGTTTAGCACTTAGATATGAGAGATATTCTACAAATATTTGATAATCTTAATAGAATGGATCCAAGAATCCCAACTTCTAAACTGATATTGCTCTATTTAACAACCATTCTCTTCAATCAGAGCAAGCTTATGAAGATCAGAGAAATATGTATATTTCTTTATCTTTTTTTATGGTGAACTGTTCACCATAGTGTAAACCTAAATTTACTCTTAATAAATGAGGACAAATATAATGGATGAAAAATAAAAGTCCCTTCAAGTCTGTAACATGATTAAATTTGCTTCCTTCTCATCTCATCTTTTTAAAATGTTCTAATTCTGTGCATGATTTATAATACATGATGCATTAACCCATTAATCTATGCATATAATTCATAAATAACTAAGCATAGTTGACGTGTGAAGAACTGAGAGCACAATCAAAAAGTTTTGAAGGCCATAGAACCCTGAATTCTTACAACCAAATGAGAATGAAATAAATATTTACATAATTTAAGATATGTTTTTGATAATATATTTATATTTTATATACTACTTAGATTGCTTTCATTAAACTATAATTGTGTGATAAATGGGCTTCCTATGTGGCGCTAGTGGTAAAGAACCCGCCTGCCAGTGCATGAGATTTGAGTTCAATCCCTGGGTTGGGAAGATCCCCTGAAGAAGGGCATGGCAACCCACTCCAGCATTCTTGCCTGGAGAATTCCATGGACAGAGGAGCCCGGCAGGCTATACAGTCCATGGGGTCGAAAAGAGTCGGACATGACTGAAGCGACTTAGCATGCATGCACGCACGTACGTGTGATATATAATTTGGTTTGAAATGCTACTTAGACACAAAGCACTCAATCACTAATGTGGACCAAATACATGCTTGCTGAATCAATGAATGATGAATGAACAGATGAACATCCTGCCAAGACTGGAAAACACTGTGATAAACTGAGCTATCAGTACTGTAGTATTTTCAAAGTAATTTCCATCGAGCATTGAGGAACTTTATTTCTAAAAAATTCAAGTTCAATTTGTTATTTTGTACATGCTGTACACTATAGCATACTCTTTCAGAACCACAGTATAGATGAGTATTCTAAAGGCTCTGAAAAATCCTGCAAAGTAGAAACCTCTTTAACTGTTTACTCCAGCATTTCCCATTTCCCCAATTTACGTGACTAAAGCATTTCCCTCCCCCTACCCCTCCATCCATGATATCCATCAATTACCCACAGGGAACAGTGTTCCTGAGAAGGCATTTGGTGACATCCTATTTTAATGGGATTCAACCTGAAAACTGGAAACTTGACTGAATACGGGGTCATTCGTATTGGTTGTATGTCAAGCTAAAGGACAACTCAAGCTATTGTATAAGCATGTCTGTGCTATGTGATGTCATTAGTAATGACTTGAACTGTAGATATAAATAAGGATGCTCATCAAATTCCCTACTGTCATCTAAAAGGATGACCTTCACAAGTATGCTATTTAGAGGAACTTGTTTTTATCTCAGTTATTTAGATAATTTAAGTATACAGAATCATTATTAAAAGGGGAAAAGAAAAAGGGAAAGACCTATTTAAAATATTTACCATGTATCAGGTTTCATAGTAGAAACTTTAATTTTTTAATATTTGTGTTGGCTAGATATTGTTTTCCCCTTTTACCAATGAGGAAGTTGAAAGTCAGAGAGACACACACTAGTAATTGATGGAGCCCGAGGTGACTATTCAAGTTACCATCTAAATTAGAACACTTTTGAAGATGCCCCACAGTTATTCTGGGACAACATTTTTAGCCTAACTTGTTTTTTCCAACACATCGTACAGGGACATGGCTTGAATCCAGATCTCAACTTATCTTCTTTCCATTACATCTTGTTGCTTTGATATAAGAATAGTGTTTAAATGGTGTAGAGATTCCTTCACTATGTATACAAATGTCAAATCACCAGGTCATATACTTTAAATACTTCACAATTTTGTTTGTCAATTATGCCTCGATAAAGTTTGAAAAAAAAGAATAGAGTTTAAAAGCTGCTGATAAATCATAAACAACAAAAAAGAATATAATAATACTGCTTTAAAAATATTTTTAGCTGCACATACAGAAAAGCTAAAAAGAATGATCAAAACAGCAAAGAAAATTGTATCTTCCACCAATACAGAGCTGTCTTTAAAAAATTCTCACATGAAACCAGACATATCCTAATAGCAGTATAATGTATAATGGCTGAAAATAATCCTTTATACCAGGTGTAACATCACTTATACTCTTTAAAATTACTATGTTTCTTTTTATTCATTACATATAAGGAAGATGTCAAGAAACTGGAAAAGATCCAGAAAATAGCAATTAAAATGGCTTAAAGGGCTGTAGCATAGAAGTTGTGAGGAAAAAAAAACTAAATGAGATAGAATTATGTAGTCTAAAGTGGAAAGTCCAAGAGATAACTTTAAAATTGCCTTCAACTGAATCAAAAGCTGCTGAAAAGAGATCTTCGACACCAAGAAGATAAAGCAAAAGGGATGAGCTTTAATAACAAACTTTGAGATTTAATATGTGGAATTATGTCATGGTGGTTAAGACTATGAAATGGCACAGGTTACAAGGAGGCATCTCCCAGAGGCTTCTACTTCAAAGAAACAGTTACCAGGAATGCCTTACAGTGTTTGATTATTGCTTTTCTTGAAAACAGAGAGGGAGAAAGAATAATTGCTTTTTGTTACACAAGTCCTATGATTTCTTGCTGTGATTTTCCTGATTTTAATGTTTATGGCATATATAAATTGTTGGTCATTCAGCCTACCCCACCACTTATGGTATAAAGTTTAAAACTTTATGATGTCTTGAAAATGTTAATTTGTATTTCTACCTATTCTTTCAGTATAATAAGTTGCCATGCCCTTAGCACATCCTATTGTGTAGATTCTGCCATACTACCCAGAAAAACACAAGGAGCACTTCAAGCCAAAAACTCCTAACATGGTTCCTTGCCATTATAAAGTATTTCCTCTAAACAAAGTGTAATTCTTCCTCCCAAACTGCCAAGCCCTCAATCCATCCTACCAACCACACTCCTTCTCTACGATAAAAATCAAATGCCTTTTCTCTGCTGCTTTAGGAGGTGATAACATCTCTCTTGTCTGCATCCTTCTCCAACATACAAATTTAGTTTCTTCTTTCTGTACTCACAAAGTACATTTTCCCCACATTTAGCATAGCACATATCACATTATTCTTAAAATTCTTTACTCACCTGACACCCTGAATAGACTGTGATGGATCTGATCAGTAAGAGAGGAGGAGCTGAGAACAGGATATAGTTTGCCCTAATTCTTTTTGCTTCTCAGCTACCTAGCACACAGTAGGTTCCAAATTTTTTGTTGATGCCATTAATTGACTACCTGTTGCTTGCAAAGAAATATACAACATTCAAACTGCTGCTGTGGAAACCCTCCAGAGGGACTTCTCTTGGTCTTTAAATTCAATGCATTTAGAATTTGTTTTCCAAGTTTCTTTTAAAAGCATTTTTACCTTCAAACAATAGAATCAATAATGTATGTTTAAATGCTCTGGAGCAAACGTGTGTCTGATCAACGCTATAGAAACTACAGAAATACTCGGGCTGTAGGAGTAAAATAGAGAAGAGCATATCTGTATAAAAGGGTAGTGAGACAGTGTAAATTTTACTCTCATCAAATTAGTTCCAGAAAAAGCTTGTGGGAGACACACAGGCATCTAGATCCCCTTTCAACTTTATTTGTATATGAATAAGGACAGCAGGGTTTTCCATGAGGAGAAATAGTGCATAAAAATATTTTATTATTAATACAGACATAAAGCAATATCAGACATCTTAAATAAAACTGGTCTCTTGTTGCCATTTGTAAGATGTTTTCTCTTTGATGTAAAGTTAATTTATTTCTCTACATTTGCAACGTTTGTTACAGCATTTGCATTTTGAAGAAAATAAATATATCCAGTGCTAAAATGCATACTTCAAATGTAGTGTTTACCTTTATAAGACAATATACTTTCAAAATATTTCATTTTAATGTAAACATTTTTATTTGCAATTGGATTCATTTTAGATAAAATTATTTTAATTGGACACTTCAAAGAGCAAGCAGGAATCACATATTTATACATTTTAATGCATTTGACTTTTGACTCAACATAAATTCTTTCAAAAAACTCAAAAGAGCTAAAAAGTAATAGCTTAAGGTAACCATATTTTGTTCTGTGCAGCTAAAATGAGTTCAAATTTCTAGCAGTAAATTCAAGAAAGTAGAACTCAGTTCCCTAATATTAGTCTCTTAAATATCTTCAACCTTTTCCTTTTGATTGCCACCTTGATGGCAGCATTTAGACAGGCACAAATCCCTCCCTTATTTAAAAACAAACAGACTAACACAGAAATGTGTCATATCCTGGTTATTTCCTTAGTTCTCTCTGCCCTTTCACAGACCACCCTCTTGATACTTGTTTTTCCTTCCCTTGACCCTGCAACCTGGCTTTAACTCTTCTGTTCCACTGAACTTCTTCCCGTCAAAGGTGCCAACAACCTGCTCATTACTAAATCTGAAGTTGTTAAGCTATTATTTTCTTAACTTCAGCAGTTACTGACCACTCCCTCCTGGAAGTAGAATCTTCTAATTACCACAATGCTATTCTTCTCCCTTACTTTTCACTCCTCTGTCACACTCATGGGCTTCTCTGTCTACACCCATCTTCAAATGTTGTACCTTTCAGAGCTCTAGATTCTTCCTACTCTCATACCTTCTATGATAGATTATTGGAAAATTGCCCCCAGTGAATTGGTGAAATCACATTCCAGACCCCTCCCACAATGGGATGGGCTTACGATTTCCTTGGACAATAGAACGGAGTGGAAATGACATTGCAAATTCTAGG
This sequence comes from Bos javanicus, assembly GCF_032452875.1. NCBI lineage: Eukaryota > Metazoa > Chordata > Mammalia > Artiodactyla > Bovidae > Bos > Bos javanicus. Next base: position 20,652,107 of record NC_083875.1, read on the forward strand.
GCAGCAGTGATAATCTTACAGCTCCTGCTTTCCCGTTTTTGCTACCCTGAGATGCCATGAAAGGAATTTGGGGCCATCTTCCTTGAAGATAAAAGGCCACGTAAAGAAAAAGTCCTTGGAAGATGAAAGACCATGAGACAAGAGAAAGGTCTAGCCAGTCACATTCATTCCGACCATCCTAACACAGGTATCAGACACGTGAGTTAGGCTACACTGCATCCTTGGTCCCAAATGCACCACAAGCTGATTGTAAATGCATAAATGAGCCTAGCCAACACCATGTGAAACAGAGACAGAGAATATACATACACATATACATATATATATATACACACATATATCTGAGTCACTTTGCTATACAGAAGAAATTAACAAAACATTATAAATCCATTGTACATCAATAAGGATTTTAAAGAAATTATAGAAACAGAGACAAGCTGCCCAACCATGCCCTACCCAGATCATAGAAATACGAGCAGGATTAGGCATCCTTGTTTAAAACCACTGAGTTTTGAGGTGGCTTGTTATGCCACAACAGTTAACTGCGACACCATCCACTGTTGTTCTTGTTCAGTCACTAAGTCATGTCCAACTCTTTGCAACCCCATGGACAGCAGCACGCCAGGCTCCTCTGTCCTTCACAATCTCCGGGAGCTTGCTCAGGTTCATGTCTGTTGAGACGGTGATGCTATCTAACCATCTCATCCTCTGCCACCTCTTCTTTTGCCTTCAATCTTTTCCAGCATCAGAGTCTTTTCCAAAGAGTCAGCTCCATAAGCAATCACAATCCCTTCCATGGCTTCAGTACCTGTCACTGCCTGAAGGCCTCCAAATCCAAAACTCTGGTTTGACCTTTCCTCAAATTCCAAGTCCAAGTAAAAAATTGCCTACTAAATTTTCATGCTCTAATGTCTGTAGAACTCCCAAACCCTACATTTCTAAAAACTACTTTATCTTATCTCCAAAGTACTTGTTTATCCTCTTACGTTGCGTATTTTCAGAATGGCATTTCTGTCTACAATGTGGCCCTAGCCAGAAACCCAAGATTATCCTTCACTTTTTTTCAGTCTTTTTCCTCAATCCAATTAATTTTTAAATATAATCATTTCTACCACTAGATATTCACTACTCTGTTAGAGATATTAACTTCATCTTCTGCATGACTTTAGAACACAATTGTCTCTCAATGATGAAACTAACTTCTCTCAGCGTCTTCTGTTATCATTTCAATGCAATTCTCTCAGTAAAAACAGACCCAACATTTTAAAATCTAATCATTTGCCTGTGTAAAATTCTGCAACAGTTTCCCCTTATCTATGAATTAAATTAAAATTTTCTTACACAGCTAAAAAGACCTCCACCATCTATCTGTTTAGAGATACATGAAACCTGTCTATCTCTCTACTCTTCTCTCCACCTCCCATCACCACTCGAATCCAGTGCTTCTGCCCTCAAGATCCATACATGTTATCCTGAATGACAATGATGTCCTTCTTTTTATGACTGATTGGAAACCTATATGCAGGTCAGGAAGCAACAGTTAGAACTGGACATGGAACAACAGACTGGTTCCAAATAGGAAAAGGAGTCCGTCAAGGCTGTATATTGTCACCCTGTTTATTTAACTTATATGCAGAGTACATCATGAGAAACGCTGGACTGGAAGAAGCATAAGCTGGAATCAAGATTGCTGGGAGAAATATCAATAACCTCAGATATACAGATGACACTACCCTTATGGCAGAAAGTGAAGAGGAATTAAAAAGCCTCTTGACGAAAGTGAAAGTGGAGAGTGAAAAAGTTGGTTTAAAGCTCAACATTCAGAAAACGAAGATCATGGCATCTGGTCCCATCACTTCATGGGAAATAGATGGGGAAACAGTGGGAACAGTGTCAGACTTTATTTTTGGGGGCTCCAAAATCACTGCAGATGGTGATTGCAGCCATGAAATTAAAAGACGCTTACTCCTTGGAAGAAAAGTTATGACCAACCTAGATAGCATATTCAAAAGTAGAGACATTACTTTGCCAACAAAGGTCCATCTAGTCGAGGCTATGGTTTTTCCAGTGGTCCTGTATGGATGTGAGAATTGGACTGTGAAGAAAGCTGAGCACTGAAGAATTGATGCTTTTGAACTGTGGTGTTGGAGAGACTCTTGAGAGTCCCTTGGACTTCAAAGAGATCCAACCAGTCCATTCTAAGGGAGATCAGTCTTGGGTGTTCTTTGGAAGGAATTATGCTAAAGCTGAAACTCCAATACTTTGGCTACCTCATGCAAAGAGTTGACTGATTGGAAAAGACCCTGATGCTGGGAGGGATTGGGGGCGGGAGGAGAAGGGGACGACAGAGGATGAGATGGCTGGATGGCATCACTGACTCGATGGACATGAGTTTGGGTGGACTCTAGGAGTTGGTGATGGACAGGGAGGCCTGGTGTGCTGGGATTCATGGGGTCACAAAGAGTCGGACCCGACTGAGCGACTGAACTGAACTGAACTGAATATACCATTATATATCACATTTTCTTTATTCATTTATCCATTGATGAACTTAGGTTGTTTCCACATCTTGGCTATTACGGATAATGGTGCAGTCAAAAAGAAAGTGCTAATATCTTTCTGAAACCCTGATTTCATTTATTTTGCAATAAACACCTAGAAGGGGGATTGTTAGGACATATGGTAGTTTTATCTTAATTTTTTAAGGAAACTTTATACAGTTTTCCAAAGTGGCTGCATCAATTTACATTCTCATCAACAGTGCACAAGGGTTCCAATTTCTCCACATTCTAGCCAACCCTTGTTATCTCTTGCTCTTGTTTTTTTATAATAACCATCCTGCAAGGTGTGAAGTGATATGTCACTGTAGTGTTGATTAGCACTTTTTTCCCTGATGATTAGTAACATTGAGACTTCTTTCATATACCTGTTGACCATTTGTATACCTTCTTTGGAGAAACATCTATTCAGTCCTTAGCCCATTTTATAATTGAAATATCAGTTTGGTTTTGGATTGTGTATGTGTGTGTGTGTGTGTGTGGTTCTTCTGCTATTGAATTATAGGAGTTCCTTATATATTTTTGGTGTTAACCTTTATCAGATATATGGTCTGAAAATGTTTCCTCCCATCCCGTGGGTTGCCCTTTCATTCTGCTAATTGTTTATTATGTTGTTCAGAAACTTTTTAGTTTGAAGTAGTCCCACTTGTTTATTTCTGTTTTTCTTGCCTGTGCTTTTGATGTCATTTCTATGAAAACATTGTCAAGAAGCTTCCCGCCATGTTTTCTTCTAGGAGTTTACAGTTTCCAGCATTATGCATCTGCATTTTTCCTTTAATAGTGACTCACTTCCATTCAAACCAAAAGACTAAAGTGTTTCATTGTCCAAAGAGAGCATGTAATAAAGAAACCAGAGGGAAAAAGAGGGTCAATTCTAAATTTTTACTCCTCCTAGATGTCAGACAGAAAATTCAAGAATAGATAGTGATAGACTCAGGTTGTAGAGACAATTATTATCTGCATACCCAAACTAGATAGAAATCCCAGGAGTTTGAAACTGTAGGAAAATGAATTGGGTAGAAATTGTAAGTAGGAAATGGGAAGGCTTAGAAAGAAGGACATACTGGTATAGGAACTGTGCATGAAATCCTGCTCCATGTCCTCACTCCTAGGTGAGCTCAAGGCATAAGAGAATTATAGCAACCCCAGAAAGGTTATGGGATTCAGATAAGACAGTATGTAAGCCTGGTTTCCTCTGTGGTTGTCCTGGAAGTTGTCAAACACTACAAAGTGTCCATGACAACCTGTCCCTTCAATAGTACAGAGAAGCTACAAGAAGTTCTATGGCAGATGGGCAGTTTGACAGGGCATGGGAAGTAGCCAAACATTTTCCCAAATGAGTTGAGTGGATACACCTCTGAATGCAAGTGGACCCGCAGGCTAAGAAGACAACACAGAAGTAGCATGAGTTTGGATTTTGTATTAGTTTCCTAAGGCTGCCATAATAAAGTTCCACAACCCTAGTAGCTTAAAACAACAGAAATTTATTTCTTCAAAGTTCTGGAGGCTAGAAGTCCAGAATCAAGATGTCATAGAGCTATCCTTTCTCAAAGGTTCTGGAGGAGAGTCTGTTCCATAACTTTCTCTTAGCCTCTATGTCATCAGCAATCTTTGGCATCCCTTGCCTTATAGCTGCATAGGCCCAATCTCTTGCCTCCATTGACACATGACCTTCTCCTCTCCTGTCTTCACTTTTAAGAAGGTACTAGTCATACTGGATTAGGGTTTCACCCTACTCTAGAATGACCTCTTCTTAATTAATTACGTCTGCAACGACCCGATTTCCAAATAAAGTCACATACTGAGGTAGTGGGGGTTAGGACTTCGACTCATCTTTTAGGAAAAAATTCAATCTATAAGTGATGCCACCAGAAAATTCCAGTGAGGAGGTCTGGCCATGACCATGGACCAAACAGGGCTTCCCTGGTGACTCAGGCAGTAAAGAATCTGCCTGCAATGCAGGAGATGCAGGTTCCACCCCTGGGTCAGGAAGACCCCTGGAGAAAGAAATGACAACCCACTTCAATATTCTGGCCTGGGAAATCCCATGAACAGAAGAGCTTGGCAGGCTACCATCCACAGAGTTGCAAAGAGTCAGACATGACTTGAGTGACTAACACTTTGACTTTTTTCACTTTTCCAGGACCCTACAGGACTGTAGCATCTTGCGGATACCCACTTAGAAGACAAATGGCCCTGAACCAAATATCTTTCCCAAATCCGATGCCCCAGAGCCTCTAGAACTTAGACTAACTCTTGGGAAAAAAAGGGGAGAAGTTAAAGAGGAAATCCTTACTTAAAAGACTTTAACCCTAACATGCCTGTGTTTATCTTGAATTAAGATTATTTTTCACTGCTGCAATCAGGTACTATGAGGGTTCCAAAAATAAAACTAAATGGAGGTATTTTTAAAAGGTGTTACGGGAAGGGAGGTGGAAGAGGGGTTCAGGATGGGGGAGCACATGTACACCCGTGGCGGATTCATGTTGATGTATGGCAAAACCAATACAATATTGTAAAGTAATTAGCCTCCAATTAAAATAAATAAATTTAAATTAAAAAAAATAAAAGGTGTTACAATCCAGGCACTATTAAATTTGCTGAAATAAATATCATAACAGTCATAATCTATCCATTTTGACAATTCTAGGTGTGAGAGATATGATCTTAGAGGAAATGCTTTCAGTTTTTCACCATTGAATATAATGGTAGCTGTAGGTTTGTCATATATGGCCTTTATTATGTTGAGGTATGTTCCGTCTATGCCCACTTTCTGAAGAGGTTTTATCATAAATGGGTGCTGAATTTTCTCAAAGCTTTTCCTGTTGTTAGTTTTCTTAAACCACGAACTTTATAAAGACCACAAAGGGATTAATTAAGAGTAGCTAATGTAATGAAAACTACATACAAATGATTTACTTAGGCAAACTACAAATTACAAAGTACTTCTTATATTTTTTTAATCCCACTTCATTAAAGAATTTATGACCTTTCATGCCTGGTCTGACTAAGAAAATTTCCCCTCCACTCCTTTGCTTTCATTGTTCAGTTTCTACCTTATCAGCTTTATTGGTATTTTCCATAGTTCATTTTCAAAAATATATACCATCAATACTCAACCTTGAAACATTATAGTTTTTATTTTTTCTTCATGAGAAGTATCATTCTTACCAGACCCTAGACAGAAACATTTGTTTTCCAACAAGTTCTGAAAATGCCTGCCACTAGCTCCTATGAACGTGGCAACAGCATATCTGTGCATTCAGCACAAAGTGATCTACCTTTCTGGCTGAGCAGCCCGTAGTTCAGAAGTTGGAACATGACTTCATACCGCAGTGCATTCATTTGAATGTCACCTCTGCCACTCACTAGCAGTGTGATCTAGGACATACACTTAACCTTTCTCTGCCTTAGTTTTCTTACCTATAATTTGTGCCTACCTCATAATGTTGTGCAAATTATTGTGTTATCACTTATGAAGCACTCAGAATCAAAGTCAGTTGAAATAGTAAGCATTTGATGTTTGCTGCTATTAAAATGTAAAGAAGTATTTCAAATCATTAAGAAAAAGATAATCTAAAATGGGTTAAAATAGGAGTAGGCAAATCACAAAAAATGGAAATCAAAATGATCAATAAATAAAGTATACCACCGCAATAGTGGTAAACAGGGAATATGCACATTAAAACAAGATATCAAATCTTGCCTATTGGATGACAATTAAAAATCTATAACATTCAATGCTAATAACATTCATTAGAAAACCTAGAAGAACCCACATATTCACTGATTACTAGTGTCTTTTTATATTGTGAAAAATTTAAATAATGACATTAAAATTTTTTAATATGTATATATCCTGAGTATTTTCATTTCTGGTATTCTAACTGACAAGGCAGAGAAAAAGAAAGAAAAGGAAAATAATCAGCAATGTTAAATATTCTTAAAACCTTAGTCAAAAATAACTCTAAAATGTTTATGAACATCTCTGTAAACAACTAGAATGCCCATATACAGGGAAATGGTTGCCTAAATCATGGTATATTAATCCTATGAAATACTAAGCAGTTATTAAAAACAATGTAGATCATTATGAATTAAATTAGAAACAGGCCTACAATATGCTAATAAGCTATATATAGATAGATAGATAGATGTATATACATATATCTATGTAGAAACACAAAGTCCCTACATGGAGTTGCTATATATGTGTGTGTGTGTGTGTGTGTGAGTGTGTGTGTTTGTATTAAAGGAAACAGTAGTTTACAGTGGGATTAGAAAGGGAAAGTAAGAGACTTTCAATGTCACTTTTGACTATGTATTGTTTGGATTAGTACAGTGAGTAGGTATTATCATTACACAAAAATGAAAAAATTATTAAGAATGAAGAAAAATAAATGAATATGTAATAAAAATCAACTACTACATATGTACTTTCTTCAAGGCACAAAGGAACTGTTCATTAGTTACATATAAAAATGTTTCCAAAATATTCAACAATGGAAAATAATTCCAAATTATAGAGTTCTTTTAAAAGTTTCATGCAGAGTTAAATCAATCAATGTGAATTAAATCCTTTTATGCTCACTGCACCTATCAGCAAAGGCTTACATATCATCACGGTACAATGGAAAAAGGGAACATATACTGCTGTAAGTTGGAAACGTGGTTGGGATTTTTCTCCCTAAGAGGAAAAAGTAAAATTAAAATTTCTGAACATTTATAACAGGCCTTGGGGTAAATACTAAAAAGCTGCCTAGAGTAGGGAAGGAACAATCACAGTGGATAGAGGCACAGGGCACAGCAATCTTTCTCTGAAGGATGAGAAGCACGGGAGAAGCCATGCCTTAAGAAGAAAACAGCTGGGGCCTGATCAGGATCTGAAAAGCGGAAAACAGAGGCTATCAGAAAGCATATTCAGCATTTCTTTATTTCACTGACTCTAAGAAGTATAGTTTGTCACCTTTTAATATCCCTGAAATTGAGTCTTAGTGGCATGTTGTAGCCACTGCCAGCCACGTAACAGTTCTGACATGGTGGTCACTGCCTTGATTAAATTTATTCACATTGCCTTCATTTCCACTGAGTCTTAAGTATTTTTGGTGCTACAAGTGTTTAGTTTATTCACCATTTAAAATGTTTTCTATAGGCTTGCATGATTTAGCATCGGAGCAGAAGTCATTATATACACAAAAATATACAGAAATAGAAGAGTGGGAATAAATTTGATTTTGTGAAGCAAACATTCAATGTACAGGAATGACTTGAGCCCCATATTTTCTTACTAATAATAACCATGTGTTTACAGACCTAAGAAAATACACAGAAGTATATGTTGAGTTTTGTTATTAAGATGCATACAAAGGAATTAGCTATGACATGCCAAGCAGAGGAACTGAAAACAAATTGCTAAATGCCTTGGCATTAATGAAAAACAATGAGTGGCTGGTGTAAATGATTCATGTGTCATGCCGGACTGTCTTTAAAACATTACATCATAGTTGATAGCATTTTTTTCCTCAGTAGAACATAGCTCAATTGTGTATCTTTCAATCAATGGCATCATAGATTTACTAAAATATGGGTAAAATATATTTTTCAATATTGAAAATTTTTAAAAAATTATTGGCTTCTTGACAAGAAAGAAAAAGAGGAGGGAGCAAGGAAGGGAGAGAGGGAGGGGAGAAAGTAAAGAGGAAGGAGGGGGAAAGGGGAGGGAGAAAGAAAGCAGGCCAGAAACAATCTTTTAGGATGGCAGAAATAGAAATATTTCATAACTAAGCAGAGAAAAAGAGGTGGGCATGGGAGGATTGGAATCCCTTAGGAAGGAAGCAAGAAAAAGTTTGAGAAGCATTGGTTTAAGATACCCACATTACATTTATGGTTCTTCTATTGCTCTTTTGGTGCTTCCTAGGTGGCTTAGTGGTAAAAATCCATCTGCCAAGCAGGGGACACAGACTGGATCCCTGGGTCAGAAGATCCCCTGGACGAGGAAATGGCAACCCACCCCAGTATTCTTGCCTGGGAAATGCCATGGAGAGAGGAGCCTGGAGGGCTGTAGTCCATGGGGTCACAAAGAATCGGACATGACTGAGCAACTAACACACGTTTTACATGTCTCTGGGCAAGGCACTAACCTCTCTCAGCCTCAATCCCTCCTCTACAAAACAAAAAATAATAATGCCTACGCTACAGACTTGGGAAGATTAAAAGTAGCAAAAATACATAGTCTATAAGGCACTTGACTTGTAACTGCTCATTAAATGCTGTGCCCAGTGTTGATCAGCCCTGGGATTTCTTTGGAAGGAATGATGCTAAAGCTGAAACTCCAGTACTTTGGCCACCTCATGCGAAGTGTTGACTCATTGGAAAAGACTCTGATGCTGGGAGGGATTGGGGGCAATAGGAAAAGGGGACAACAGAGGATGAGATGGCTGGATGGCATCACTGACTCGATGGACGTGAGTCTGGGTGAACTCTGGGAGTTGGTGATGGACAGGGAGGCCTGGCATGCTGCGATTCATGGGGTTGCGAGGAGTTGGACACGACTGAGCAACTGAACTGAACTGAACTATATTTAAGTGAAATCTTGCTGGGAGATTTACGTCATCTGCCTATTAAGGAGCTTAAGGTGTTAACATTCCAACCTTGAAACATTGGTATTTGAGCTGGGCAGTGAGCTGATTTGAGTAAAATATCTTGATATGATGTGATGTCTCTTTTCTGATGTGCTTTAATCACAAATATTTTCCTGAATATAATTCTTCTCTTGGAAGCTGTCACTAGCTGAGAAGTAGTCACCCTCACCTGCTGTTTTCTCTAAAATAAGGAACTGGGAAGCAGCCTGGGGAAAAGACTTCTTCTGTCAAAAGTGATATATCAGAGTGTATTTTTTCATTGATATCTTAATTTTCATCTCTAATTATAACTTTGAAAAGACTTTGGGAGGAAAGATCAAACCAAGGAAAAGTTTACTTTTGTATATTTGAGAGGGAGAGATTACTCTCCAGGAAAATTAGAGGACACCCATCCTTGTTTATCCTTTAGCCTTTTAGTCTATGTTTAATTTCAACCACCACCAGAGGTGCTCATCATATTAAGGTCAAAATGTCAGAACACGTAAAACGTCACAACAATACAATAAATTGGTTACTTTAAAGAACATAAAGTCATAAAGTTCTTAACAGTTTTCTAACTGTCCAGATGTATGATTGAACCCTCCTTTCCCAATTCTTATTGCAGAAGGATACCATATAGGATTGTGGACAAGGATTATGCCTCTCTCTAGAAATGGTAAGAGACCATTGCTTCCATTCTCTGATTCATCTTCCTCTTAGGATTCTCCCACCAAGATTATTACAACCAGAAAAGCAGCGTTCAAGGAGGTGCTTCTCTTTCTTTTATGCACTGAACTAAGATTGCTAAAAGATCTCACATTTGGGTTCACTGGGAATCACTCCAGTCCTCAAAATTCTCCAAGCCAGGCTTCAGCAATACGTGAACCATGAAATTCCAGATGTTCAAGCTGGTTTTAGAAAAGACAGAGGAACCAGGGATCAAATTGCCAACATCCGCTGGATCATCGAAAAAGCAGGAGACTTCCAGAAAAACATCTATTTCTGCTTTATTGACTACACCAGAGCCTTTGACTGTGTGGATCACAATCAACTGTGGAAAATTCTGAAAGAGATGGGAATTCCAGACCACCTGACCTGCCTCTTGAGAAACCTGTATGCAGGTCAGGAAACAACAGTTAGAACTGGACATGGAACAACAGACTGGTTCCAAATAGGAAAAGGAGTCCGTCAAGGCTATATATTGTCACCCTGCTTATTTAACTTATATGCAGAGTACATCATGAGAAACGCTGGGCTGGAGGAAGCACAAGCTGGAACCAAGATTGCCGGGAGAAATATCTATAACCACAGATATGTAGATGACACCACCCTTATGGCAGAAAGTAAAGAGGAACTAAAAAGCCTCTTGATGAAAGTGAAAGATGAGAGTGAAAAAGTTGGCTTAAAGCTCAACATTCAGAAAACGAAGATCATGGCATCTGGTCCCATCACTTCATGGGAAATAGATGGGGAAACAGTGGAAACAGTGACAGACTTTATTTTTTGGGGCTCCAAAATCACTTCAGATGGTGATTGCAGCCATGAAATTAAAAGACGCTTACTTCTTGGAAGGAAAGTTATGACCAATCTAGATAGCATATTCAAATAAAATTAAAAGCTTCTGCACAACAAAGGGAACTATAAGCAAGGTGAAAAGGCAGCCTTCAGAATGGGAGAGAATAATAGCAAATGCAGAAACTGACAAACAACCAGTCTCAAAAATATACAAGCAAGTCCTGCAGCTCAATTCCAGAAAAATAAACAACCCAATCAAAAACTGGGCCAAAGAACTAAATAGACATTTCTCCAAAGAAGACATACAGATGGCTAACAAACACATGAAAAGATGCTCAACATCACTCATTATCAGAGAAATGCAAATCAAAACCACTATGAGGTACCATTTCACGCCAGTCAGAATGGCTGTGATCCAAAAGTCTACAAGCAATAAATGCTGGAGAGGGTGTGGAGGAAAGGGAACCCTCTTACACTGTTGGTGGGAATGCAAACTAGTACAGCCACTATGGAGAACAGTGTGGAGATTCCTTAAAAAACTGGAAATAGAACTGCCATATGACCCAGCAATCCCACTGCTGGGCATAGACACCGAGGAAACCAGAATTGAAAGAGACACGTGTACCCCAATGTTCATCGCAGCACTGTTTATAATAGCCAGGACATGGAAGCAACCTAGATGTCCATCAGCAGATGAATGGATAAGAAAGCAGTGGTACATATACACAATGGAGTATTACTCAGCCATTAAAAAGAATACATTTGAATCAGTTCTAATGAGGTGGATGAAACTGGAGCCTATTATACAGAGTGAAGTAAGCCAGAAAGAAAAACACCAATACAGTATCAGATCAGAGAGAGCAAAAGAGGCACAGATGTATAAAACAGTCTTTTGGACTCTGTGGGAGAGGGAGAGGCAGAGATGATTTGGGAGAATGGCATTGAAACATGTATAATATCATTTAAGAAACGAATCACCAGTCCAGGTTCGATGCAGGATACAGTATGCTTGGGGCTGGTGCACTGGGATGACCCAGAAGGATGGTACGGAGAGGGAGGTGGGAGGGGGGTTCAGGACAGGGAGCACATGTACACCCGTGGTGGATTCATGTTGATGTATGGCAAAACCAATACAATATTGTAAAGAAAAAAAAAATTAAAAAGAAAAGAAAGAAAATAATATTACAAGAAAAAAAAAAAAAGCAGAGACATTACTTTGCCAATAAACTTGCATCTAGTCAAGGCTACGGTTTTTCCAGTAGTCACATATGGACATGAGAGTTGGACTGTGAAGAAAGCTGAGCGCCGAAGAATTGATGCTTTTGAACTGTGGTGTTGGAGAAGACTCTTGAGAGTCCCTTGGACTGCAAGGAGATCCAACCAGTCCATTCTGAAGGAGATCAGCCCTGGGATTTCTTTGAAAGCAATGATGCTAAAGCTGAAACTCCAGTACTTTGGCCACCTCATGCAAAGAGTTGACTCATTGGAAAAGACTCTGATGCTGGGAGGGATTGGGGGCAGGAGGAGAAGGGAACGACAGAGGATGAGATGGCTGGATGGCATCACTGACTCGATGGACGTGAGTCTGAGTGAACTCCAGGAGTTGGTGATGGACTGGGAGGCCTGGCGTGCCGCAATTCATGGGGTCGCAAAGAGTCGGACATGACTGAGCAACTGAACTGAACTGAACTGAGAATCACTAAAACACAGTAAAACTTTGAAGAAACTTTACAAGCAAAAATTAGAGAAAACAAAATGTAAATAAATTATAGCATGAGGGAAGAATAAAGTATAATTCCTTTCTATTTAATTGTATAGACATACATTGACTATCTAGAGTGCTATCTACACATTGCCAAGTGTCGGAAGTTAATGTTGCGGTGGTGGAACTGAGGTCCAGTCCTGTGCTACCTGGGGTTGCTCTGAGGAGTTCTGAGAGGGAACAAAGGGGATAAAGGGATTCAACGCGGGTGCCCCTACTGTTGTCCGGGGCCGGGGCTGCCCCTGCCGCCTGTTTCCCTGAAACTGGGAAAAATTACCTCCCTGTACTTGGAGGGGTGAGCGTAGTCCCATCCTTATGAAATTTAGATCTGTAGTCCTTTGCCCAGTGATGCCATTTTTGGCATCAGGGGCAAAGTGCCTTTGGGGAGTTGGTATTAGTCTGTATTGGCACGGCTTGTTGTCCCTGCTTGGCAGGACATTGCCGGCAAAAATGCCCCATTTGGCCACAAGAGAAACATTTTTTATTTGTAGAATCGTTTCCATTAGAATTAATCTTTTTTTTTTTTTTTTTTTTTTAGCCTGGGTGAGGCCCCCCCTGAGGGGGTTTCCTCCAAGGAGCAGGCTCTGTATATTGTGCATGCATCTGCTTTAAAAGCTCCTTTGTTTCAAAAAACTCTTTATCTTTCTCAGCCTTAGGCAATGCTCTGGGAGGTTTTGGAGGCAAAGTGGGGAGCTCCTGGGCCCTGGGAGGCACAAGCAGAGGTGGCGGCGATCGCCTTAAATCAGAAAGTGGTGGATAAATTTTTAAAGGTTTGAGTAAACGGGGAGGGGGCTCCCCAGGACTCCCCTCCGTGTCTACTCAAACCTTTAAAAATCCTGCAAGCCCTCTCCTTCCTCAGGAGGTAGAGCACAGTCTCCCTCCTTTTCTTCGTCAATGGCAGAAAACATGATCTTCGCAGGAGGTGGAGACCCACCATCCACCGTTATAGCCTCCCCCATAGGCTATCTAACAGCCTCATGACGGGGGTCCAGGACATTTCTAATCATATTCCACAGAGCAAAGGCATCTACAGGAACATTTTGTGGCCCATGCAAAGTATAAAACAAATGTAGAAATTTAGACAGTCTTCCTGTGCTTACTTTAACGCCTCTATGGGCTAACATATGAAGTAATATTTCAATAAACATTTGTCTATTCTTAGATGCAGAGAAACCCATTCTTCTAGAGAATATTCTTATTGATCCTGTACCCTCCTCACCCTGCCTAAACTGCAGAGGGGTGCCGGCCACTCACAGGTACAATCCTAACCGTCCCGCGTTACAATCTCAGATTACTTACTCTTCAGTGTCCCCTGTTGTGGGCGCCACTTAGCCGCGTTAGGCATTACTGACAGCCAAGAGCTCAGAACTTAGTGAGTGAAGCAGATCTATAAACGTATAGTTAATATCTAATACTGTTAGTGCTAAAACAGATGTATGGAAACAGTTACACTCTTGTGCAAGCACGTTTTAAGGTTTTCTGGCCTTACCTCATTCCTATTCTAACTTGAGAGCTACATTTTTTTTTAATTTTATTTTATTTTTAAACTTTACAATATTGTATTGGTTTTGCCAAATATCGAAATGAATCCACCACAGGTATACATGTGTTCCCCATCCTGAACCCTCCACCCTCCTCCCTCCCCATACCATCCCTCTGGGTCGTCCCAGTGCACCAGCCCCAAGCATCCAGTATCGTGCATTGAACCTGGACTGGCAACTCGTTCCATATATGATATTATATGTATTTCAATGCCATTCTCCCAAATCATCCCACCCTCTTCCTCTCCCACAGAGTCCAAGAGACCTACATTTTTAATTCAAAGGACCTCAAAGTTTTCAGGACACATGCCTAACTCCATCACTTTCTAAATCCCAGTCCACCTCCACATTTAAAGTATCACTTCATGTACAGCATCAACAATTCCACTCCTAGACACATTTCTTTGCAGTCAAAGTGAAGACTCTATTTCTATTCCATTTTATCCCCACTTTTTAGAAAGTAGAATATAACAATTAAGAATACAGGCCTGGGATTGAGTCCAGCCTTCATTATTTAATAGTGTGACCCCAGGCAAATTATCTCACTTCTCTGAACCTCAGTTTTTATCTCAGTATTAAATGAGATAATGGATAAAAATGATTTACTGAATCTATTGCATGATAAATTTTCAATAAGAGTTCGCAATTTATTACATTACTCTTCCCCAGTTAATTAATCCAAAAACAAGCTCATCATACAAGTAAGACCTTGTTCTCCCTTCTCAGAGAATGCTATTATCTTCAGTCTCGTGCAATAGTACCACACATTAATCGTACCATTCGCTTAACAAGAGTTACATATCTACTATATCCTGGTTGTTATTTAACCATTACCAAGCATTTACTGAAAATAATAAGTAGGTTTTGGAGGAAACTAGCTTCTTGAGGACTTTTAAACCTATTTAATAATAATAATGGCAACCACCTATTGGGAAATGCTTTTGTGCTACTGCCATATGGTCTTTCAGAAATTTAGTATTTCCACATCAACAAGTGGACCTTTATTTCCCTTCCTTTTGAAACTGAATGTGATATTGTGACTAAGTCAACAAGAATGTAGCAAAAGAAACATGACTTTTAAGGGTTGACTGTGGCCATCTCTGGGGATGCTTGCCTTTGGAACCCAGCCATTACTCTAATTAAGCCAAGCAAACACATGGAAAGATGATATACAGGTATTCTCACCACAGCCCCAGTGATGCCTTCAGTAACAGCTGATATCAATCCCCAAACAAATGACCAAATGAGCCCTGAGATGGTTACAGTCCCAGCTTTCAAACTAACCCAAAAGATTCTATGTGTAACAGAGGTGCACTGTCCCCACTGCTCCCACTGTCCTCTCTTCCACTATTCTTTCTTTTTTCACACTAGCCATTTTTTCTCTAAATCTAGTTCATCACTCCACACCTACAGCATTTCGTAAAGATAATAACTACCATCCCTGCTTCCCTCTACTTCCCTAAAACAATCCAACATATAACTAATAACAGATCAGTCCTCCTGAAATATTAATTTTATCCTATCACATATCTATTTCAAAGAACTCAAGAGCTTTGCATATTTGGGTACAGTATGTACAACTGCAAAAACTCCAAGTTCAATTCATTCGCTAAGTAGTATCCAACTCCGGAGAAGGCAATGGCACCCCACTCCAGTACTCTTGCCTCGAAAATCCCATGGATGGAGGAGCCTAGTAGGCTGCAGTCCATGGGGTAGCTAAGAGTCGGACACGACTGAGCGACTTCATTTTCACTTTTTCACTTTTATGCATTGGAGAAGGAAATGGCAACCCACTCCAGTGTTCTTGCCTGGAGAATCCCAGGGATGGGGGAGCCTGGTGGGCTAACGTCTATGGGGTCACACAGAGTAAGACACAACTGAAGTGACTTAGCAGTAGCAGTAGCAGCAGTATCCAACTCTCTGCAAACCCATGGACTGCAGCACGCCAGGCTTCCCTGTCCATCACCAACTCCTGGAGCTTGCTCAAACTCATGCCCATTGTCAATGATGCCACCCAACCATCTCATTCTTTGTCATCCCCTTCTCCTGCCTTCAATCTTTCCCAGCATCAAGGTCTTTTCCAACTAGTTCTTTGCATCAGGTAGCCAAAGCATTGGAGCTTCAGCTTCAGCAACAGTCCTTCCAATGAATATTCAGGATTGATTTCCTTTAGGATTGAATGATTTGATCTCCTCGCAGTCCAAGGGACTCTCAAGAGTCTTCCCCAACACCACAGTTCAAAAGCATCAATTCTTTGGCACTCAGCTTTCTTTATGGTCTAACTCTCATATCCATACATGACTACTGGAAAAACCATAGCTTTGACTAGACGGACCTTTGTCAGCAAAGTAATGTCTCTTCTTCTTAATATGTTGTCTAGGCTGGTCAGGGCTTTTCTTCCAAGGAGTAACCATCTTTAATATTATGCCTGCAGTCACCATCTGCAGTGATTTTCAGTTCAGTTCAGTTGCTCAGTCGTGTCCAATTCTTTGCATCCACATGGACTGCAGTATGCCAGGCCTCCCTGTCCATCACCAACTCCTGGAGTTTGCTCAAACTCATGTTCATTGAGTTGGTGATGCCATCCAACCATCTCATCTTCTGTCATCCCCTTCTCCTCCCGCCTTCAATCTTTCCCAGCATCAGGATCTTCGCAAATAGGTCAGTTCTGCACATGAGGTGGCCAAAGTATTGGAGTTTCAGCTTTACTATCAGTCCTTCCAATGAGTAGTCAGGACTGATTTCCTTTAGGATGGGCTGTTTGGATCTCCTTATAGTCCAAGGGACTCTCAAGAGCCTCCTCCAACACCACAGTTAAAAGCATCAATTCTTTGGTTCTCAGCTTTCTTTATGGTCCAGCTCTCACATCCATACATGACTACTGGAAAAATCATAACTTTGACTAGACGGATCTTTGTTAGCAAAGTAATGTCTCTGCTTTTTAATGTGCTGTCTAGGTTGTTCATAGCTTTTCTTCCAAGGGGCAAGCATCTTTTAATTTCATGGCTGCAGTCACCATCTGCAGTGATTTTGGAGCCCAAGAAAATAAAGTCTGTCACTGTTTCCATTGTTTCCCCATCTATTTGCCATGAAGTGATGGGACCAGATGCCATAATCTTAGTTTTTTGAATGTTGAGTTTTAAGTCAGCTTTTTCACTCTCATCTTTCATTTTCATCAAGAAGCTCTTTCGTTCCTCTTCACTCTCTGCCATAACTGTGGTGCCATCTGCATGTGTGAGGTTATTAGGACTTCTCCTGGCATACTTGACTCCAGCTTGTGCTTCATCCAGCCTGGAATTTTGCATGATATACTCTGCATATAAGTTAAATAAGCAAGGTGACAATATACAGCCTTGCTGTACTCCTTCCCCAATATGGAACCAGTCTCTTGTTCCATGTCCGGTTCTAACTGTTGCATTCGGATTTCTCAGGAGGCAGGTAAAGTGGCCTGGTATTCCCATTTTTTAAAGAATTTTCCATAGTTTGTTGTGATCCACACAGAACAAACTCTACTTCAATTTATCTCTTGAATCTTGTCATCATCTTCACTAGACATGAAACTTCTGGTGCAGCCATTCAGGATTATTTCCTGTCCCTTAACGGGACTTCACAAATCTGAACCCTTGCTCATAATATCACATGCTATAATGCCTTCATCCAGTGGTATGCAAGCCTTTAACTCAAATAGGCTCATGACTGTCAATTTTTAAATATTTAGGATTTTTTTTCAAGCCAGTTGTTAAATCATTAATAGCTTAAAATTGGCTATGTTGAAAGCAGTATTTACACCATGGAAATTGGAAAACACTATAAATCAGGACACGGCAGAAGGGGGAGAGCAAGCCAGTTTACCAGCACACCATAGCCCTCAAATCTCCAAAATATGTACCCAAATCCATCCACATTTTGGATCTCAGATGAAGTAGAATTGAGATCTTCTTTGGCTGCTCAATGTGTACATTTTAGCCTCTGACAGCATCTGTAAATTTATTATTTCTCCTTAAAGTCCCACTCATTATAAAAGACACTTCCTCAATTGAGGAAGGTGGATATTTTTGGTTTGGTTTAGTTTAAACATAACTTATGGCATTTAGTGGCGTGCCAAGTGTTTTGTAAGTATCCAAGAATTCAGAATAGGCCTGATACATTGAATCCCTTAAGGATGCTATAGACATTATGGAAGTAGGTCCCTAAAGACTTTACCACAACTTTACCAAGTAAGAAAGACAGTTGTTCAGGGAAGATATTGTAAGTCTATGTAATATTGATCTTTCAAAAATAGATTTAAAATTATTGGCATACAAACACAGATACACACCAAAAAAACAATAAAATACAGACAGAAAAATCAGATAAAAGAAAAATGCATTTGTACTAACTAAAATATTAAATGCTATATTTAACTATTGCATTTTTCCCTCAGCTTTCTGGCATCCAGGGCAAATAAGTGAGAATACATTGAGTTACATTATTAGAAATGTGAATTTCTCATTATAGAAAGGGGAAAACATTCATAGAAAAAGATAACATTTTCCTCTGTTAAATTCTATTAATAAAAGGCATGAATTTCTGAAGCTTTATATATGATATAATAAGTGATATAATGGACAAAATCTCCCACAATTTTACAAAAGAGGTCCAAAATATGCTGTTTCTTATAGTGGGCCTCAGTCACAAATAAGGGCATAACCTCAAAGCATAACTCCTTCAAGGTGTCTTTGTAATAGGCTAAGATAACTAATCCATGTGTATAGACACCTAATGCTTTAATATAATCTAAGGGAGATGAAAGTAATGTATATATAGTAATCTGGTAAATTACAGAAGTAGATAATAGTATAATCCTTATACAACATCCCTATATGTCATTCCTTTCAAGAAGGCATTTGGTAGGAAATAAACAATTCCCAAGCCAGGAATGTTGCCATTCTGTAAAAGATTCAGGTCATATCTGTCAAATTCCCCTCTCCAGCAAGGGCAGTAAAAAGATATATGCCTTAAAAGTGGTGATTCTTGTCCAGAGAATCAGAGGAGAGGTCAAATACCAGAATGGTCTTGCAGTCAGAGAGCTAAAGCAGAAACTTGTCCAAAAGAGGCCAGCACAGTCCCCAAATGGATCAGTAACACAGAAAGGATGAGCACAAGAAAAAGAAATCTGTCATAAATTATGACAAGGAGATAACAGAGATGAATATCAGAGCTGTAGAAGCTAAAACATGGCTGCAATTTTGCATGCCACCACCATTTGTTTGAGTAGATGAGGTAGATACATTTAAAGAGATTGGATGTGATGAACAAAATCTACATTTTTAAAAAACAAGAAGAGAGTATGGCTACTGTCCTTCCTATTAAAAATATCAAGTCATTTAACCAGCTATTCCCTCTGGTATGAAAGGTCATTCCAGTGTTCCATTATAACAGAAAAAGCATATCTGTTAGATGTTTTTGCAAGAATTTTTCTCAGCTCTGGACTGTTTGACCCAAGCATTTAAACAAGTGCTTGATAGAGTCTCAGGAGTATCCACCAAGACCATGAGATAGATCAGATCAGATCAGATCAGTCACTCAGTGGTGTCCGACTCTTTGTGACCCCATGAATCGCAGCACGCCAGGCCTCCCTGTCCATCACCAACTCCCAGAGTTCACTCAGACTCACGCCCATCGAGTCAGTGATGCCGTCCAGCAATCTCATCCTCTGTCATCCCCTTCTCCTCCTGCCCCCAATCCCTCCCAGCATCAGAGTCTTTTCCAATGAGTCAACTCTTCACATGAGGTGGCCAAAGTACTGGAGTTTCAGCTTCAGCATCATTCCTTCCAAAGAAATCCCAGGGCTGATCTCCTTCAGAATGGACTGCTTGGATCTCCTTGCAGTCCAAGGGACTCTCAAGAGTCTTCTCCAACACCACAGTTCAAAAGCATCAATTCTTTGGCGCTCAGCCTTCTTCACAGTCCAACTCTCACATACATACATGACCACAGGAAAAACCATAGCCTTGACTAGATGGACCTTTGTTGGCAAAGTAATGTCTCTGCTTTTCAATATGCTATCTAGGTTGGTCATAACTTTCTTTCCAAGGAGTAAGCGTCTTTTAATTTCATGGCTGCAATCACCATCTTCAGTGATTTTGGAGTCCAGAAAAATAAAGTCTGACACTGTTTCCCCATCTGTTTCCCCATCTATTTCCCATGAAGTGATGGGACCAGATGCCATGATCTTCGTTTTCTGAGCTTTAAGCCAACTTTTTCACTCTCCACTTTCACTTTCATCAAGAGGCTCTTTAGTTTCTCTTCACTTTCTGCCATAAGGGTGGTGTCATCTGCATATCTGAGGTTATTGATATTTCTTCCAGCAATCTTGATTCCAGCTTGTGCTTCTTCCAGTCCAGCGTTTCTCATGATGTACTCTGCATATAAGTTAAATAAGCAGGATGACAATATACAGCCTTGACGGACTCCTTTTCCTATATGGAACCAGTCTGTTATTCCATGTCCAGTTCTAACTGTTGCTTCCTAACCTGCATACAGATTTCTCAAGAGGCAGATCAGGTGGTCTGATATTCCCATCTCTTTCAGAATTTTCCACAGTTGATTGTGATTCACACAGTCAAAGGCTTTCGCATAGTCAATAAAGCAGAAATAGATGTTTTCTGAAACTCTCTTGCTTTTTCCATGATCCAGCAGATGTTGGCAATTTGATCTCTGGTTCCTCTGCCTTTGCTAAAACCAGCTTGAACATCAGGAAGTTCACAGTTCACATATTGCTGAAGCCTGGCTTGGAGAATTTTGAGCATTACATTACTAGCGTGTGAGATGAGTGCAATTGTGTGGTAGTTTGAGCATTCCTTGGCATTGCCTTTCTTTGGGATTGGAATGAAAACTGACCTTTTCCAGTCCTGTGGCCACTGCTGAGTTTTCCAAATTTGCTGGCATATTGAGTGCAGCACTTTCACAGCATCATCTTTCAGGATTTGGAATAGCTCAACTGGAATTCTATCACCTCCACTAGCTTTGTTTTTAGTGATGAGATAGATAGACATTTTTATTTTGGTCTGAAATGCTTTCTCACATGTATTACCAGTCACCTATTGTGGCAGGAATGCCTCTTTAATGTTCCAACAGATTAGTTGGCTCTAAACAAAGTACACATCATGGCACCTGCCAGGTAAAGTTAACTGCAGAATGACCCCCAGGCAACTGAAGGACTTAACTTGTTCACTGATATTGTCCAAGCAAATTGGTGAATGTCTGCCATAGGCAAAGATCTTAACCTACTAAATACAGAGCCATATTTTTTTTTTTTAATCAAGAGGCAGATACTGGAACCTAGTCCCTCTTAAGGCCACCCCTACTATGAGACAATAAAACCAAGCCATCTCCATGTAAGATAATTTTTCTCCTTCTATGTATTATAATATATCCAAAAAACATGTCCTTTTCATTATAGGAGACAGGAATACAAAAGTAGGACGTGAAGAAACACCTGGAGTAACAGGAAAATTTGGCCTTGGCATACAGAATGAAGCAGGACAAAATTTTGCCAAGGGAATGTACCGGC
The DNA here is from genome assembly GCF_032452875.1 of Bos javanicus. Classification (NCBI taxonomy): domain Eukaryota; kingdom Metazoa; phylum Chordata; class Mammalia; order Artiodactyla; family Bovidae; genus Bos; species Bos javanicus. Next base: position 20,673,658 of record NC_083875.1, read on the forward strand.
TCTAGCAAACACACTCATCAACAACACAAGAGAAAATTCTACACATGGACATCACCAGATGGTCAATAACAAAATCAGACTGATTATATTCTTTGCAGCCAAAGATGGAGAAGCTCTATACAGTCAGCAAAAACAAGACCAGGAGCTGATTATGGCTCAGAGCATGAATTCCTTATTGCCAAATTCAGACTGAAATTGAAGAAAGTAGGGAAAATCACTAGACCATTTAGATATGACCTAAAAAAATCCCTTACGATTATACACTGGAAGTGACAAATAGATTCAAGGCATTATATCTGATAGACAGAGTACCTGAAGAACTATGGATGGAGGTTCGTGACATGGTACAGGGGGCAGGGATCAAGATCATCCCCATGCAAAAGAAATGCAAAAAGGCAAAATGGTTGTCTGAGGAGGCCTTACAAATAGCTGTGAAAATAAGAGAAGCAAAAGGCAAAGGAGAAAAGAAAAGATATACCCATTTGAATGCAGAGTTCCAAAGAATAGCAAGGAGAGATAAGAAAGCCATCCTCAGTGATCAGTGCAAAAAAATAGAGGAAAACAACAGAATGGGAAAGACTAGACATCTCTTCAAGAAAACGAGAGATACTAAGGGAACATTTCATGCAAGGATGGCTACATTAAAGGACAGAAATGATATGGACCTAACAGAAGCAGAAGATATTAAGAAGAGGTGGCAAAAATACACAGAAGAACTATACAAAAGAGATCATCATGACCCAGATAATCAGGACTGTGTGATCTCTCACCTAGAGCCCAACATCCTGGAATGCAAAGTCAAGTGGGCCTTAGGAAGCATCACTACAAACAAAGCTAGTGGAGGTGATAGAATTTCAGTTGAGCTATTTCAAATCCTAAAAGATGATACTGTGAAAGTGCTACACTCAATATGCCAGCAAATTTGGAAAACTCAGCAGTAGCCACAGGACTGGAAAAGGTCAGTTTTCATTCCAATCCCAAAGAAAGGCAATGTCAAAGAATGCTCAAATTACTGCATAATTGGACTCATCTCACGTGCTAGTAAAGTAATGCTCAAAACCTCCAAACCAGGCTTCACTAGTACATGAACCATGAACTGCCAGATGTTCAAGCTGGATTTAGAAAAGGCAGAGGAACCAGCAATCAAATTGCCAACACTCATTGGATCATAGAAAAAGCACGAGAATTCCAGAAAAAACATCTATTTCTGCTTTATTGACTATGCCAAAGCCTTTGACTGTGTGGATCACAACAAACTATGGAAAATTCTTAAAATGATGGGAATACCAGACCACCTGACCTGTCTTTTGAGAAATCTGTATCCAGGTAAGGAAGCAACAGTTAGAACTGGATATGGAACAACAGACTTGTTCCAAATTGGGAAAGGAGTACATCAAGGTTGTATATTGTCACCCTGCTTATTTAACTTCTATGCAGAGTACATCATGAGAAACGCTAGGCTGGGAGAAGCACAAGCTGGAATCAAGATTGCCAGGAGAAATATCAATAACCAAAGATATGCAGATGATATCACCCTTATGGCAGAAAGCAAAGAAGAACTAAAGAGCCCCTTGATGAAAGTGAAAGAGGATAGTGAAAAAGTTGGCATAAAACTCAATATTGAGAAAACTAAGATCATGACATATGGTCCCATCATTTCATGGCAAACAGATGGGGTAACAATGGAAACAGTGACAGACTTTATTTTGGAGGGGTCCAAAATCACTGCAGATGGTGACTGCAGCTATGAAATTAAAACATGCTTGCTCCTTGGAAGAAAAGTTATGACCAACCTAGACAGCATATTAAAAAGCAGGGACATTACTTTGCCAACAAAGGTCTGTCTAGTCAAAGCTATGGTTTTTCCAGTAGTCATGTATAGATGTAAGAGTTGGACCATGAAGAAAGCTGAGTGCCAAAGAATTGATGTTTTTGAACTGTGGTGTTGGAGAAGACTGTTGAAGAGTCGCTTGGACTGCAAGGAGATCCAACCAGCCCTTCCTAAAGGAAATCAGTTCTGCATATTCATTGGAAGGACTGATGCTGAAGCTGAAACTCCAATACTTTATCCACCTGATGCAAAGAACTGACTCATTTGCCAAGACCCTGATACTGGGAAAGATTGAAAGCAGGAGGAGAAGAGGACAACAGAACTTAAGATGGTTGGATGGCCTCACTGACTCAATGGACATGAGTTTGGGTAAACTCCAGGAGTTGGTGAGGGACAGGGAGGCCTGGCGTGCTGCAGTCCATGGAATCGCAGAGTCGGACACAACTGAGTGACTAAACTGAACTGATGTATTATAACGGAAGAAAAAATTATTCTATGTTCCTTTCAACCATAAAATTCCCTACTTTAGTTATAACAAAGTTTGTAAGTTAGCATAGTAAGAGATCAACAGAAACAGATCACTCAAAGCAGAAGAGTTATACATATCCAAAGGTGAAATGGACTTAGTGAAGATGTAATAAATTAATACACAGTGGGGATTTTGTCTTTGGAAATGGGTACTACATGGAGCTGATATTGCAAAGTGATAATATTGGGAACAGGATTTAAATACCGAATGTGTGGATAGAATCGATGACATATATGATATCTTCTAATCCTAAAGTACTACACTTCTTGATATTGGTACAGTCTTTTGTCCAAAATCTTTCCCTGGATTTCTGAGCTCTGTCTGCCAAGTATTCTTGGTTGGATTATTGATCTCTACAACCTTATTTATCCCCATGTTCGTTCTTATCTTACCCTTCCCACACACATAGACACTCTCATTCTTCACTCCTGCATTCAGTCATTTATGGCTAGTACTAATCTTTCTTCTTACCTGGCTGTGGCCTCCTTACCCTACCATGGCCTACATCCCAAAATGATAATTGTTCAGACATGAGTCTAATTAATTTTTACAATGATGACTGATTCTACATAACTCTGAGTGACTCACTTTTCTTTAGGAAACAGAGATTAACTTTTCAAAGTTTAATATATTTAAAGTAGAGCCAAGGTTCCTTCTTCAGAGAAGGCAATGGCAACCCACTCCAGTACTCTTGCCTGGAAAATCCCATGGACGGAGGAGCCTGATGGGCTGCAGTCCATGGGGTCGTGAAGAGTTGGACACGACTGAATGACTTCACTTTCACTTTTCACTTTCATGCATTGGAGAAGAAAATGGCAACCCACTCCAGTGTTCTTGCCTGGAGAATCCCAGGGACAGAGGAGCCTGGTAGGAGGCCGTCTATGGGGTCACACAGAGTCGGACACGACTGAAGCAACTTAGCAGCAAGGTTCCTTCTAGCTCTCAAATTCTATGTGTTGAGTTACGAGCTTGCCCAACCAAAACAATCCTCTAACTGGGTTCTGGAACAAATACAAAATATAACAAAAAAGTTTGACAGTTGTTACAGTAACATATCTTTTATACTTATAAATCTATTATTGAAGAATGTGATTTACATATTTGGTAAACTGGGATTCCTATTACTGGACATCAGATTTAGACACTTTTCCCCACCCAGTCATAGGCATCATCAGACCACTACAGGCTTTAGGAATAGAGTAGCAGAATAGAATGCATGCCCCTGGTATGGGTATGCTCCAGAAGGAAAAGGAGGGCAAGGAGATGAACTATGCTGGCTTAACTTCACTCCCAATCTCACAATCAGCAACTCTTCCTTGCTACAAAGGGAAGTATAATGGATGAGACAAGAGCCCAGAAATAATTGGAAACCAGAGGAGGAAGGCAGAAGGGCCTCCCTTTCTCAGAACCAAGGATTATAATTAAATTAAGAGATAGCATGCAAGGATTTAGATTATTTATCCCTAGTCACTTGAGGGTGATCATGTCAAGACTGGTGTAGGTGAACAGTGAGAGAGGTTCAGGGAAGAGATCTGTGAGAACAAATGTGTGTCACCAACTGCCTCCTACATAAATACTCTTACTGATCATTTAGCAGGACTGCTGCTGCTGCTGCTGCTGCTGCTGCTAAGTCGCTTCAGTCATGTCCAACTCTGTGCAACCCCATAGATGGCAGCCAGCCAGGCTCAGCCATCCCTGGGATTCTCCAGGCAAGAACACCAGAGTGGGTTGCCATTTCCTTCTCCAATACATGAAAGTGAAAGGTGAAAGTGAAGTCGCTCAGTTGTGTCCGACTCTTAGTGACCCCATGGACTGCAGGCCACCAGCCTCTCCGTTCATGGGATTTTCCAAGCAAGAGTACTGGAGTGGGGTGCCATTGCCTTCTCTGTTAGCAGGACTATTACCTGTCATATATTATTCTATTATCTAAAAGTCATGTCCTTTTATTATCTTATTTAAGAAATTCTCACTTAGCACTTATTCTATGCCAGGCTCTGGGACACAAAACAAAATACAATGGGCCCTGCCCTCAAGGAGTTTATGCTCTAGAAGGCAGGAGTTATAAAGACAATTTTCAAGAAACAATTCAAATAAATCAGGAAAGGAACTATAACCAAAACAAGCACATGACATGAAGGAAGCCCAAAGAAGAACTCTTAAATCATACTACTAAAGGCTTACAGTGAGAAGGTGATATGTATCCTGGGCTTAGAGGATGATTTAGAGGCACAAACACAGGAAATGCGAAGGGAACGATACACAGAATGATGAAAGGGGCACAGGAGAACACAGGGCATCTGAGAACAACATTCAGTTCAGAGGGGCGTGGTAGATTTGCTTTCTTTTTAATTTTACAGAACCTAAAATTGGAAGTTGCACAGCTTCTAGTAATCTAGCGAATAATCTGGGCAAGAAATAAGGGGAACCTAAGACAATAAAATGCAAAAAGGAAGGGGTAGATTTGGATGATACTGAAGTGTTAGAATCAGTAGGACTTGTGTGTCTTTGGAGGAAGCTACGTGAAGACAGAGGAGTAAAGGATTACTTCTAAACTGTTAAATCAGTTGCTGTGCTGGACGACTTAATCTCCTAAAGCAGAGTCTTTCCAAAGCTACTTCACTCTGCAACCTGTACTCCTCCAAAAACTACTCACCAAAAAATAAAATATTTCAGACAGAGAGTCTGGCATATGCAGAGTTGTATGCCTGTGTTGGGGAGAAGGCAATGGCATGCCACTCCAATACTCTTGCCTGGAAAATTCCATGGACGGAGGAGCCTGGTAGGCTGCAGTCCATGGGGTCGCTAAGAGTCGGACACGACTGAGCGACTTCACTTTCACTTTTCACTTTCATGCATTGGAGGAGGAAATGGCAACCCACTCCAGTGTTCTTGCCTGGAGAATCCCAGGGACGGCGGGGCCTGATGGGCTCCCGTCTATGGGGTCTCATAGAGTCGGACACGACTGAAGCGACTTAGCAGCAGCATGCCTGTGTTGTGCTAGTATCACAGCCCTGCTGCTGTGACCCCATGGACTGCAGCGCACCAGGCTCCTCTGTCCATGGGATTTCCCAGGCAAGAGTACTGGAGTGGGGTGAGATCAAGAGTTAACTGCATTTACAAGGTCGGTGTGAACGGTATGCATCCTCCTTCCTCTTCGTGTCATATTATAATCATTCAGATCTTGATAATTAACATGACAACTGACCCTTTGACAATCATATTAAACTGTGTGACTTGTTCTACCTCCCATACAACATTCCAATTACATGTGTGATAGGGTATGGAAAGCTTTCTCCTTTATACACTGGCTGGGGCTAAAATATTTGGGGTGTCAGATGGCATCAGGCACTCTATTCTACATACACCTCAACCTAATCCATACCCGCAGTGGAAAGGATGTCTGACAGAAAATCTATGGCTCAGGCTCTAGCATAGAAAACATTAATGCAAACATCCTCTGCCCAAAGGACTTGGCATTTACTACACTTTCTCCTGAAAGCACAAGGTTCCTGTGCCAAAGGTCAGGGGCAGAGGGATTAACTTTTCCCATATATTTTAGTAAACTGTCCATCACACCAGAAGTGCAAGGACACACACATACACAGGCACTTCACTTATTGTAGCTGATTATGAAAAAGGTCAGCTGAGTGATTTTCTGCCAAACACACACACACACACCTGCTAACCTTAGGAAAACAGAAAAGGAATGACCAGCTTTCAGATGTAAAACAACAAAGAAAATCCAGTCATTCCTGTTAATAGATTCTACTGCTTTCAAAGCTTGAAATTCAAGGATATTCACTTTTTAGTTCAACAGGTCATTTATCCCCCAAAAACTTTGTAAAGCAAGAAAATAAAACAAACTGTGTATTTGCCAAATGTCAATAGATATTAATAAGTGAATTATTGGATAAATAATGCTTGATGATCACTTCAACACTCCAAATATATTCAGTTCAGTTCAGTCGTTCAGTCGTGTCTGACTCTTTGTGACCCCATGAATCGCAGCATGCCAGGCCTCCCTGTCCATCACCATCTCCCATATTACAATATGTTTATAAAAATCTCTTTGGTAATCTATATGTGCAGCTTAGCAAAGAATATGGCACTTGCCAAAAAATAAAATATTTCTTTCCTGGTTTTTCTATTTGCTTGGGGATCTAGAACATTGCATATATGATATAAAGTGAATATACTTACATATCACAAGTGCTTTATATATTAGATAAACATACATATATTCATACATGATATATCCCATGTTATAAATTATAAGGCACATGAAATGTAACATGCTGAAAATACCTGAATATTTATATAAGTGTATATTTTTCTAAGTTATCATATGTCTATTCTTCCATTTTATACATTCATTTTCCCCAAAATTAAAATCTGTCTAGGGTGATAACAACATACACCCAGGTGGAGCATAAGGAAAGTTCTCTCATCACCACTCCTCCTTTCCACTGTCTTTTGAGTGCATTTTGGGAGTCCCAGGGAAGTATTTAATCACCAACCATGAGTGATGTCATCCCCTTCTGTGACATCCTCACATCTGTTACAGAGCATACACTGGGAATTTAATACAACATCTCCCATAGGGTCAGATAAAAAGGGAAACCTTCTTTCCTCCACCAATAGGTTTGGATGATGCAAAGCAGGTCAGGTTGGAAAGAAAAAAAAGGTGCTCTGTAAAATTCAGAGCCAAGAAATAGTTCATGTTGAGTCTGTGACAGAGACTGCCTTAAGAGCCCTCCCATCAGCAGAAAGTGCTATTCTCCAGGTGATTTCATACGTATTTTTAATGCCAATTCGTGTCAGTATTGACACTGTGTTTTGACGGTAAGAGGAATTAAAATGATTCTGAGTACCTGAGGTGGCTCTATTGACACATCAGATTACACTTAATGTTTTAACAGCAAAGCAAAGTGGAGCAAAGCAATCACCTTATCATGTCTGGCTTATTAAAGCCCTTTTCAGCCAGGACGGTGTACCTTCAGAGGAAGAGATATCTCAAATAGAATTGGTGGGCTTTGAATGTAAAAAAAAAAATAAAAAGACTCAGAATAACAGATTTCTGACCCCTTAAAGGTTATGTTTCTTTTTTTTCAATGAGACTACACAAAAACTGGCTCTTTATCGGGCTCTCAGAATTTCCTCTGTTGGGAATTTCCCGTCTCAAGAAGGAGGAGAACAAGTATAGCAGCGGTGGCAGGACCTGAGCTCCAAAGCCAGAAGGCTCCTAAGGTCCCCCTGGAGAGCAGCAAGGATCTCTGGATCTGTGCTTTCAACAAGGTATGTTAGAGCAAGGGGTCTAAGGTGTGTAGGGCTTCATGAATTGTCACATGGGCATGCAATTGTAAATCTTTTAATCATGCAGAAGGGGCCTGCTTATAGAAGGTCAGTAGTACAATTTGTTAAGAATTATTCCCAAAGCTGAAGTCAACATGGAAAAAGTACAAAGAACAATGAAAATTTAGCTACTATCAGGCCAATGGGGATGGTAATTCTAACATCCTTTTTCTGTCTTCTAAGACAAAAATATTACCAAAGCAGATTCTACCAAGAGGGCTGGGTATGGTTTCAGGAAGAATGAACTAATAGCCCTGTCCTTATTGTTTTCTCAAACTCCCCCTCAAAAAAAATATGGTGCTTTGGCAGGGAACACCTGATACTTCATACCAGTAGAATTACATCTCAGAATTCCTAGACTTAACAGGAATTAGCATTGAATGGGAATTTGTCACTAAGATGTAACAATTCTTATTTGTCTATTTACAACTGAATAGTTACTCTTCATTTTTTGTTTTTCAAGATTTTTTTTTTCCATCTGATTCAATGCAACCTAGAATAGAAAGTCTGTTCACACCCAGGACTATGGGATTTCCAAAACATTTTTTTTTCATCTGTGTGTTTATATATGAATCTAAGTGGGAGAAAGCTGATAATTCTCCCTAAAAGACATATTTTGAAGCTATCTGTGGAAAACAGGCAAGCCATTGCTCGCCTAGTGCTGGTAATCACAAAGCATTTTTCTGAAAGCTTTGTAAATGCTTTTTGCCCTACAGATAAGAGATTTAAAGTAGACAGAAATAAATGACAGGGCTCGCAGTGACTTCCCTCTATGGCACTGCTGCTTGCCTAGCAGGCTGAAAACTCCAGGCTTTTCACCGTTCCTGTCAGGTTTGACTCTCCTGCTGCAAGCCAAGATGTGATGCAAGGAAGGCAGTGCGGAGAAAAGAATGTGAACAGGATCCTAGTCAGCCGGACTCAGGGCTGAACCCAGCTCTACACTTACTAGCTGGGAAGCCCAGCTTCTTCTACGGTAAAATCAGGATGATAAATCCATGACTGATTGTGATTAGGAGTAAATTAAAGTACCTGGACTAGTGCTTGAAACACAGGAACTGGTTATTTCACAACTGCCACATTGTGAAAATAATCAATATAACAACTTATATTTACACACCAAAGTGAGAAGTTCCACAAAGCATAACCTACTTATCACTTTACTTAGGCATGCACGCATGGTAAGTCGCTTCAGTCATGTCCGACTCTTTGCGACCCCATAGACTCTATGCAGTCTGCCAGGCTCTTCTGTTCATGGGATTCTCCAGGCAAGAATATTGGAGTGGGTTATCATGCCCTCCTCCAGGGGATCTTCCCAACCCAGGGTTCGAACCCACATCTCTGATGTCTCCTGCATTAGCAAGCGGGTTCTTTACCACTAGAGCCGCCCGGGAAGCCCCTTACTTAGGCATATATGCTTTCAAATTCCCAGCAGTATCAGCCAGCTTTTAACGAACTCCCCACTGCAGAAGTCATTGGCTATATTTTCTTCCCTAAATGCATTCTCTCTGAGAAAGAACCGAGATTGGGCTCACAGTGGAATGGATATCTAACATGCTGACTGCCGAATTTTCAGCCATTCTAAAGCTCCAAAGTATGAACAGAGGCTACTTGAAGTAGAAAAAAAGTTTTTGGTAATTCTCATGTTCATAATTAGTTCAGTATGATTAAAAAAATAAAAAACGTTCCTCCTATAGCCACAGTAGTTTCTTAGTATTCTCCCTAACCCAGAGGGAGCCAGCCTTAGCTCTGTCCATGGTACCTCCACACCGAGCCTGTGGGACCAAGGCACACTCAGCCCAGACACCGTTAACTTTTGTATCCACCACTCCCCCCACTGACGGGCAGAAGAATGAAATTCTGAAGACCTATGTGCTCTGTTCCTGCTTTTTCCTCTCCCAGAGGCCCACTCTCAAAATATATATTCTAGCTTTACCATTACTTGATTTCCCTTCTCCATCCCCTGCCCAAACTTCCTTTTTCTGATCACTACCCACATCAACATAGAACTGTTCAACAAAAAGGATTATACCACATTTTTTAAAAAATTTAGTTATATATGTAGACATATATATACATGCACTTATAGTCACATAGCTACCTTAAAAATAAAATATATATATTCTAATGTATTTATTTTATATCTCTTTTGCAAGAAGCTAGGAAGAAAAGGGGGAGAAGGCAATGGCACCCCACTCCAGTGCTCTTGCCTGGAAAATCCCATGGACGGAGGAGCCTGTTAGGCTGCAGTCCATGGGGTCGCTGAGGGTCAGACATGACTGAGCAACTTCACTTTCACTTTTCACTTTCATGCATTGGAGAAGGAAATGGCAACCCACTCCAGGGTTCTTGCCTGGAGAATCCCAGGGACGGGGGAGCCTGGTGGGCTGCCGTCTATGGGGTCACACAGAGTCGGACACAACTGAAGTGACACAGCAGCAGCAGGAAGAAAAGGTAGAAAGAGAGAGAGGAATTTATCTTTCTTCAGTTTTTCATGTAAGTGTTACTACTTCTATGCCCTATAGCACTCTCCAATTGTAAATCGCTGCTGGCTTTCTTAGGATCAATATGTAACAGAAGTCCAAATCAAATCTGAATTAGGATCAAATCCTCTTTCAGTTTTTATGTCTACACATGGCCAAATCCCCCAAAACAATAGAGATCACCTCTCCAAAGTGGTACCTCCTCAACCACCAACCAGATCAAGTTCTGCTTTTTACCATTGCATCCACATGTTGATTCAACAAATACATGTTGAATACCTATCATATATCAAGGGCTGTGCTGCATATGGTATATAAAAATATATAAAGCACTATTACTGACCCTAAAGAGCTCAGAATAAATAAGTGAGACAGAGAAACCAGCAGTTAAACTAACCAGATGGATAAAATATCAATATTATGCACAGGACACTAGGACAGCTGGAGAAAAAAACATAATTTGAACCAAGAAGTAAGGGTGGGCTTCCCAGATTCCAAACCAGGTTCTAAAGGTTAAAAGGTGTTCCCAGCAACGTGGAAGTATGAAATAGAATTATACGTACGGAAAAATTGCTCTTCATCTAGTGAAAGACCTCAGAGAACAGTGGTAGGAAATAGGATTAAAGAAGCAAGCACAGCTAGATCATGAAAAATTTGGGGTGCTAAATTTATCCTATGGGCAATAAGGGCTGTCACAGAATTTTAATCAAGGAAGTGATGCAATCACATTTGCATTTAAAAAGCAATGGCCATGGGCTAAAGGCTAAATTTAAGTGAGATAGAGGGTAGAGCCAGGGAGCCAGAGCAGCTAGTAACCCAAACAAGAACTGCTAAAGCAGTTGACTTGGCTATAAAAGAGTAGGGAATGTGGGAGCTAAGACTCTATAGGCCATTTATAGCTATTAAGTGAGAATGAAAATGGACAAAACAATTTCAGATGACTCTTAAGTGTCTATCTTTTGTAGAACGATTGTGTCATTCCTATGACAGGGACCGTGAAAGGACGAACATATTTGGAGGAAAAATGAGCAGTTCCATTTGGACATTGAATTTAGGCACCCGTGAAATATAGGAGGAGTTATCTCTAGACAGTTAGATGCGTCGTTCTGGAAATCAGAAGAGGATCTATGCAGGGGGGAAAAAAAAAACATTGACAACAGAGTTGATATTGAGTTTCCTAGATACTCACTATTAACAGAACATCTTTCTGCTTTTCTTTTGCCCTTCTTTTTCACTTCAGTGTTGTTTACTCTGTAACCCACAATCACTTTCAATCATTGTACAATTAATCAAATATTGCTTCCTGTGGCCTCTACTACATACTAAAGCAAAAGAAGGTAAGAAAACTAATGAGATCAACCAATTTTAGTATAATCAATTTAGTAAATTTTTGTTGTATGTAAGAGAACAGGTGTTCCACACAAGTTAACGAAGCACTCTGAACATTAAGTTCTAAAAGACAGTTTCATGTTTTCCTCCTTAACGTATTACCAAAAAGCATATCGCTTTATTTTATTGTTTACCAAATACCCACACACAATAGTAAAATAGGGCTTCATGTGCTACTTGCTCTTTCTTATCTTTTCCAGAATAATTACCAAGGATAATCATTCATATATGCGATACAGAAACAGTCAAGATAGGACTTTTGGGATTCCTGAGACATCAGTTGCGACTCTGCATAACTCTCCCATCTTTGGATGAGAATATCCATGGCTGTTTCCACTGTTTCAGGTTCAGAGATGAAGGTGTGGAGAATCTACCCAAACTACAAATTATTTTGAATTGGACACACATGCTATGCATTTGTGGAAAGCCTAGCATTTGGCACCTGTCACATGTTCCATCAACAAATGTAGGAGAAAATGACTTTTCCCCCTTCAAGCCCTATGCTGCAGAAAAACCATGATGACTGTTCTTCTCTGGTATTATAGTTTGTGGGAGGAGAAAGGTTCATTTCAAATTAATTTATGATCTGTGAAAAGTGCTAAAAACATGCTTCACTGCACTTAGAAGCATGGAATGCACTACTCCCTTGTAAAATCCATTTGAGGGGCTTTCAGGGCAGGATGACGCTCCCCGCTCCTGGGTCAGGCTGCCAGCATGAGCTACTGGTGTTCTGAGCCATGGAATCAATTTAAGGAGTCCAAAAGGCCTGTCACAGGGAGAGCCTTGGAAAGACAGCACTAAATGCTACTGCAGTATCTAAAGGCTGGGCCTAGAGGAATTTGAGTTCACCGGAGGTAACACTTGGGCCAGTGCACATTATGTATTTTTAAAACAAACCAAGTCCCTTTCTTTCACAAGAACCTCATTCTCATTACTGGAGTTGTGCAGGGCAACAGCCAGTTTTTCATCCACTTTTGCACTAATGTAACACTTGTCAATAGTCAATTGGTCCCATTTGATACAGGGCTTACACATACCGAGGGACTTCGTTACAATCACCCAACGTGTCAGGCCCTGATTAAAGCTGTTTTTTCCTGCGGGGCTTAGGGATCCATATCTATTTTGCTGCTCTCCAGCTGTCTCATAACTCAACTAAGAAGCTTTCCTTCAAAGCTAGGCTTTTTGGTTGGCACCTGTTTTTACACAGCAATATTACTACTACTCAATTACAAAACATTTTTTTTCAGAGATTTATATATTTTTCTTCAGCTTCAAAGCAATTCACACCCACCATATCTAAACCAATGTTGTATTTCTCTGCTGAAAGAGAATAGAAGACTTTGGCATCAAACCCAAACATTCACTCTTCTGTACTTTCATTTTTTTACATATAATATCATTTTATTGACAATCAGCCTTGGACCAACTACAAGGCAAAGAAATATTTATTCAGGGCTTCTCCATACAGAGGGAAGCAGTGTTGTTATGGAATCCAGAAGAGCTTTCCATAGGTTTTGGTAAATATTTGCCCTGAAACTGGAAGGCAAGTAGACTTCAGAGACAAGATAGGAAACAAAGAACAGGTAACCTACAGTGAAAGCTAGAGCTTGGGTGGGACAGATTTCAGAGTAGAATAATTCCAGGAAATCACTGGTTAAGGTAGAATCCAGGTACTCAGAAAAATTATATGCAGGTAGAAAAATAAAGTATCAAGTACCCACCCTAGAAATCAGGACACATCTGCATCAGAGTTTCAGGTAAGGTTATGGTTGGAAACAGATCAGTGATAATAATAAGGAAGCAAGCATCCAGGCAAGGAGACAAGAACCTGGGGATTGAGTACCCAGAGCAGCATTACAAAATCAAAAGATAAGGATGGCAAGATTTTTTTAAAAATCACTGTGGTAGCCACAGGCTGCTACCAGGTGGAGAGAGCTTCTAGAGAGGCGATCATCTGCCCCAGTCAGGAGCCTGAGCATTTCTGTGAAGGCCGAAACAATTCCACAGCAGAACAACCTGTAAGAAGACTGCATCTGGACAAATGAAGAAACCTGACCTGCAAATCCAAACAAATGACTTTAACACATGTTCTTCCCCTCTCAGCTTTGCCTTTTCCTTTTTAGAACTGAATTGATTTTAAATGGAAACTTACCACTGATTTGTGGGTCCATTCTATAGATTCTGTACAGGAGACCTGCCTGTATCTTTGAGTCATGCTACTTCCCCCAGCTTCTCTAAGTTCTTGGGGGACTTAGGAGTGGGTGGAACAATGTAGAACAGGCAAAGGAAAGACTGGAGGTCAAGTCCAAGTTTTAACCTCTGCACAATCCACTCAGAGTTTGAATCTTGAGTGTCTTTAAATTTGGAGAATTGCTTTAGAATCCTCATTTTAAAGGAACCAGGGATGCCATGGAGATTTGGGATTAATCAAGGTGTTAATACTCCAATTTAAGAAAAGACTGCAGAACAAAATCTATTCTTTTCTTAGGAGCCAATTGCTTTAATAATATATATGGCAACAGATATTTTAAAATAATGTTCTACCAAAGATGATAATACCAATTTTTAGTAATATATTTTATACAATAGATATTGTCCAGGTGAAAAGCCTTGACTAACAGCCTTAAAAAAATACTTTTTATTAATTTTGGCCTTAAATGCCTCTCTCTGAACAGCTTCAATATTATTACTACAATGACTCAAATTAGTCACAATGCTACAATAGCTTCCTGTTGCCTTAAGAGTTTTTTCCCTATCATTTTTTTTCAATTGTGATGAACACACAAGTGTCAAATGATTCTTTAGGATGTTTGAAAGAACTATTAGAGGCTGGAAGATTGACTTGAATATCCCTTGTAGTACTGCAAAGCAAAATTTGATTTGAGGATCTATTTTCTTGGTTGAGTTTTTGGTGCTGAGGAATAAAATTTAGTATTTAGCTTAGTTTCAGAGCTATGTTTATGGTCAGGTTAATATCAAGGAAAATACATATACTAGGAGCAAGAAAGGGAAATTTGCTATTTATCATATGAACTTTCCAGAGGAAAATAGTCATAAATAATGATGGAAAATCAACATTACTGGTATTCTAACTTTTAATTAATAAATGAAAGCAAAAAATTATTTCTAAAAAATATCTTGAAGACACATAAAAATCATTTTTAAATTTTGTTTCAAATCAGTCAGATATGTTCATGAAAAATGGGGTGCTGCTGTTATTTCAAAACTCTGAAAAGAAACTTATTTTGCAGTCACTTTATTGATAAAATACTGCCAAGAGAAGCCTCTCTGACTCACTGCTCAGGTTTCTCTCTAGAATCAAAGTGCCTACTCAGTCCCTAAGTCATGTCTGACTCTTTGTGATCACGTGGACTGTAACCCACCTGGCTCCTCTGTCCATGAGATTTCCCAGGCAAAAATACTGGAGTGGGATACATTTCCTCCTCCAGGGTATCCTTCTGACCCAGTGATCAAACACGTGTCTCCTCTGTCTCGTGTATTGATAGCCAGATGCTTTATCACTTGAGCCAAATGGGAATGAACTATAGGAGGCTTACAAAGATTTAAGTGCCACCCAACAACAGTAAGATAATTCCCTTGTGAGCAGGGTGCTTAGCAGCTCAGACATGTCCAACTCTTTGCAACCCCATGGACTGTAGCCTACCAGGCTCCTCTATTCATGGGATCCTGCAGGCAGGAATACTGGAGTGAGTAGCCATTCCCTTCTCTAGGGGATCTTCCCAACCCAGGGATCAAACCTGAATCTTCTTCATTACAGGCAGATTTTTTACCATCTGAGTCACCAGGGAAGCCCAGTTCTCTTGAATACTTTCCCCCCAAAAATGTTCAATTAACTTGTTCTTTAGAAAACTAAAGAGGAAGCAAACTACATCCAAAGCGCAACTCGTCTGTGGTCAAAACTACTATATGTTGCCCTTCATGGTAGAATGTATGCTTAAAGTAAACACTTTCAAGTATCACCTTAGATATTGAGGTGAGACATGGAGCTGAGACACCTCTATGCTTAGAAAAATCATTTCTAGCCCTACTGGTGAGTTTACTATTCAGACATTACTAAGCTCTTGGATTTGCAAGAATGAGAATCCACTGTTTCTAGAAAGAACTAGCAACTATTTTATCAATAGAACTACTTCACAATTTGTTGACTGTTGTAGCAGGGATCCCTGATATTCTCATGTAAATAAATGAAAATTTTAATCCTGCTCCCGTGGAGAGAAAACTGTTCTGTGAATGGTGTGTTTAGTCAGTGGCATCTACTGCTGAACTGAGATCAAGCAGTAGATGTATAAAAGTAGTAAGAACCTTGTAAAATTTCTGTTTGATCCTATAAATGTAGAGACCAGTGACAAAGATTATCGAATGTTCTATAAAATATAGGTAAGATACAAATGTCACTGATTAACAATATATTTCCAAGAAAGAGAAACCTCTTTCAAGCCATAAGAAAGATAAAACATCTTAGGATACAGTCACATATTCATATATAAATTCCCTTTTCCTCTTGCATTTCTCTTAAATTATTTTCTATTTCATTTCCCCTTATATATTTTCTCCAGCTTTTGCACAATTTTATCTTTATCAAACTGCTTTTTTTACTCACTTCTCATTTCCTCACATGTTAAAGTCCCATCTCTTTGTCCTATCCTCATTTTTATTATAGATTTTTGGTTTGCAGTTACCGTGAGGCTTTCGTATAGCAGTCTATACAAATGTGATTATTTTTAGTTGCTGATCTCTTTAATTCCAAATGCATTTTTAAACACCCTGTATTTGTACTCTCCTCCTATCAAGATTACTGTTTTTATATTATATTTTCATCTAATTGTTTTATGTATACCTTAACTGCTTATTGTGGATACAGATGATTTTACTACTTTGTTTTTTAACCTCCCTACTAGCTTTATGTGTGGATGGTTTTCTACTGTTACTATATGCTTGCCTTTACCAGTGAGCTTTTCCATTTTGTAGTTTTCTTGTTTCTAGTTGTGGCCTTTTCTTTTACACCTAGAGAAGTTTCTTTAACATTTGTAGTAAAGCTGGTTTCATGATACTGAACTCTTTTAGCTTTTGCTGTAAAGCTTTTGATTTCGCCATCAAATCTGAATAGGAGCCTTGTTAGGTAGAGTATTCTTAGTTGTAGGTTTTTCCCTTTTATCATTTTAAATATTTCCTGCCAATCCCTTCTGGCCTGCAGAGTTTCTGCTGAAAAATCAACGAATAGCCTTATGGCTTGTATGCTATTTGTTGTTTTTCCCTTGCTGTTTTAATTTTCTTTTTCTTAAATTTTTGTCATTTTAATTACTGGGTCTTGATGTATTCCTCCCTGGGTTAATCCTGGATGGAATTCTCTGCTCTTCTTGGACTTGGGTAACTGTTCCCTTTCTCAGGTTAGGGAGGTTTTCAGCTATTACATCTTCAAACATTTTCTTCAGGCCCTTTCTCTCACTCTTCTTCTGACACCACTATAACGCGAACATTAGCATGCATGATATTGTCCCAGAGGTCTCTTAAATGGTTCTCGTTTCTTTTCTTTTTCTGTTTAGCAGCAATGATGTCCACCACTCTGTTTTCCAGCTCACTGATCCATTCCTCTGTATCATGTAGTTTACTATTGATTCCTTCTACTGTACTTTTCATTTCAGTTATTGAATTCATCTCTGTTTGGTTGTTCTTCATGTTTTCTCACTCTTTTTAACTTAAGAATTTACAACTGCTTGCTTTGTTCATTCATTCGTTTCCTGAGCTCTTTGATCATCTTTACAATCATTACTCTGAAACTCTTTCTTGGGTACAATGCCTATGTCCACTTCACTTAGTTCTTCTTCTGAGGTTTTATCTCATTCTTTTGTTTGGAACATGTTCCTCTGTCACCTCATTTTGTCTAAGTTGCTACTTATATTTGTATGTTGTTGTTGTTCAGTCACTCAGTCGTGTCTGACTCTTTGCAACCCCATGGATTACCGCATTTCAGACTTTTCTGTCCTTCACCATCTCCTGGAGTTTGCTCAAACTCATGTCCCTTGAGTCAGTGATGCCATCCAACCATCTCTGCTCTGTCACCCCCTCTCCTCCTGCCCTCAATCTCTCCTGGCATCAGAGTCTTTTCCAATGAGTTGACTCTTCACATCAGGTGGCCAAAGTATTGGAGCTTCAGCTTCAGCATCAGTCCTTCCGACAAATATTCAGTGTTGATTTCCTTTAGGATTGACTGGTTTGATCTCCTTGCAGTCCAAGGGACTCTCAAGAGTCTGCTCCAGTACCACAGTTCAAAGGCATCATTTTTTATATATGTGGTAGTTATTCACATTTCTTTACCTTGGAGAAGTGGCCTTCTATAGAAGATGTATTCCAGCACACACTTGCCTCTCATCACTCAAGTATATACTCTAGGGATTCTCCCTTAGAGAGTTGCATGAGTCCTTTTGATGTTGTGTATTATATAAATGGTCTGGTGGGCTTGGTAGGCTTCTAACCCAGGTGGTTGCCAGGCCTTACTTTGTACAGATGCTGCTGGCTGCTATTTAGTACAGACTGGAAATGAGGCAGCTGGCTGCAGAACCCTAGGGATCCCCAGGGTTGTATTTGCTCACTGGTGAGTGGAGTCAGTGTTCTGAAGACTCCAGGGCCTGCCCACTGGTGGGTGAAGCCAGGTCCTGGGGTTAATGTCAGACTACTGGCAGAGCCAGTTCCTGGAGTCTGACTGCAGGTCCCCAGGATCTCAGAGCTCATTTCAGATTTTTACAGGGGGATCAGCTCCTGGCACTGTTGGATATGGGCTCTGGGGTATTCTGAAACTTGTGTTGGCCTGCTAGTGAATGGGGCCAGGGCCCAGCTGGTTCCAGGGTAGGGTATGGCCTGCTGTAAGTGGGTTGAGTATGCAGGCTGCAGGATTGTAGTTTTCTTGAGTCTGGTATTTGCTCTCTGGATGATGAGACTGGTCTGGGGGGTAGTCCAACCTTCCTGAAGGGCAGGGCCGGTGCTTACCCATTGGTGAGTGGAGCTGGGTCTTGGTCCTCTGGTGGGCAGCATCATATCTAGGAGCATGTCTAGAGATATCTGTGGCCTCAGGAAGTCTTTAGGCAGCCTGTCTGCTGATGGATGGGGATATGTCCCCACCCTGGTAGTTGTTTGGCTTGGGGCTTCCCATCAATGATACCTACAGGCTGTTGGGTAGGACTGGTTTTTGGCACTCATGAGTAGAATGAGGGTCCCAAGATAGCAGCCACCAGCTGGAGTGTTCAAGCTATAGAACATTCTCAAATATGACTGCTACCAAACTCTATGTCCCCAGAGTGAGCCATAAACCCTCACCACCGCCTCTCTGGGAGACTCTCTAAGACCAGCAGGTAGATCGGGTCTAGACTCCTATCAAGTTATTGCCTTCACCGTGGATTCCGATGTGTATGAATTTAATGTTCACCCTTTAAGAGTGAAGTAAGTCTCTATTTCCCCCAGTCCTGTGGGGCTCCTGAAATTAAGCCCCTCTGGCCTTTAAAACCAAAGCTCTGGAAGCTCATCTTCCCAGTTCAGGACCCCTAAGTTGTGGAGCCCAACAGGGTGCTCAGAATGGTTACTCCTGTGGGAGAACTTCTGCAATGTAATTATTGTCTGTGGGTTGCCACTAGAGTAAGGGACTTGATTATATTGCAAGTCTGCACCCCTCACCCATTTCATTGTGGCTCCTCCTTTATGTCTTTAGGTGAGAAAGATCTTTTCTAGTATGTTCCAGCATTTTTCTTTGATGATTGCTCTACAGATAGTTCTGATTTTGGTGTGTTTGTGAGAGGAGGTCTTTCTACTCCACCATCTTGGCTGATAATCTGTTTTTTTCCTCATTTTTACTCATACCTGGTGTGAGTCTTTAATATAGCACCAGACAAGGTTAAAAACCCTTCTGCTTTTATTTAGAAATACTATAAAGCATCAAGAAGGAGATACCTCAAATTTAGGTAAGAATATGTGATATATTCGGAGCAGGCAATGGCACCCCACTCCAGTACTCTTGCTTGGAAAATCCCATGGACTGAGGAGCCTGTTAGGCTGCATTCCATGGGGTCGCTAAGAGTCAGACACAACTGAGTGACTTCACTTTCACTTTTCACTTTCATGCATTGGAGAAGGAAATGGCAGCCCACTCCAGTGTTCTTACCTGGACAATCCCAGGGACGGGGGAGCCTGGTGGGCTGCCGTCTATGGGGTCGCACAGAGTCGGACACGACTGAAGTGACTTAGCATGTGATATATATGTAAAAATGAGTACTCAACTAGAGAGACCTAGAATCCAAAAAGAAAATCATAACAAAAAATTTTAGAGTGAAATGGTGTACTACCCAATAGAAAAGGAATTAGAAATTGCATGTCTTGATCATTCTACCAACTTTTGAATTCAGGGTTTGTCTTTGGGCCTCTAAATCTGAGCATAGTGACTTTTCTGTAATTAGCACTTAGTACATGTGTATTGAGTTATATTAAAGTATATCTAACTTAATTCAAGTTTTCAACCACCATAAAAACTATCTGGTTATTTAGATGTATATAGTTCTTGGGGTGAGTTTTTTGTATTCATGAACAGGTACAAAAAAAAAAAAAAAAAACAGCTATCTTAACACTGGCTAATTGTAATAATTATATTGTGCATGTCAATGTGCTCAAATAGTCATGTCCAACTCATTGCGACCCTGTGGACTGTAGCCCATCAGGCTTCTCTGTCCATGGAATTTCCCAGGCAAGAATACTGGAGTGGGTTGCCATTTCCACTCCAGGGGATCTTCCTGACCCAGGGATTGAATTCATGTTTTCTGCATCTCCTGCATTAGCAGGCAGATTCTTTACCATCTGGGGAGCCCTCAATACTTACATTATTGATCATCTACTATATTCAAGTATTTTCTAGACCATTAGACTACTCAAAATTTCCCAGCAATATTTTAATGCCCATTTTATAAATAAGGAGACCATCCCAAGGTTTTGAGTAGCCCATATAATTCATCTAGTAAATAAAGGAGTGAAGACCTGAACATAAGCCTCTCTGGTGCTAAACCCATATTTTTGCATCACATCACACTGCAATTGTAGCCTTAGGAACAATAGATAGGCTTGGGGTGATGCTACAGAGAGAAATAAGAAAAATTCTGAGCCTTAAAACAATTGATACAGCCTGTAAAAATAACTCAATTTTCCTTCCAATAAATCAGGCATTCTTGTCATTTATTTTTGCATGTAGAGGGCCATACTGTTTGAAGTTGTATTCAGTCAGAAGTACATTCCCCATGTGCCTGTTGTCATCTCCTACTTGATTATAGGAAAACTAAAACATGCAGCAAAGTGTGTAATCTTACTGGCATTGGTTACACTTCCTCCTTATTTACTGCTTGAAACCATGCCCTTTCTCTGGCAAACAATACACTTAGTTAAGAATAACTCTATTATCCTTCTGTAAACAGGACTGCTGCAAAGGTGACACTCAATTTCTGCAGCAGAGGCAAGCAGATGGCTCTTCACGGCTCCCCACTGACCAGGCCACAGAGTGGCCTTGATGGCAGCCAGTTGCCTGCCCTTTCAGGGTGAGACATATGAATACAGCTGCTCTTTGGGGAGAGAATTGGACAAGAAAGGAAGAAAAATGACTGTCTAGAGGAGAAAAAGTGAAGCAGGAAAGAGGAGGCAAGAACAACAGGCTCACTTAGAATTTGTTCATTTTACCAAATAATTGCTGCAGAGGAATAAAGACCATTGATACACAGTCTCAGTCATGTCATGGGACAAAGCATAACATTCAATCTGACGTCTGGGCTTCTTGCCCATAATAAAACGTTATTGCATAATGAGACTGATTTTCTTCATAAAAAAAAAAAAAAAGAGGTGAATAATATTTATTTCTGTATAAATTATTACCATTAGTTCACAAAATGCTTTCTTTGTTCAGGAATTATAGGAAGGAGGACATGTCAAAACAGAACATAAAGGAGAAGCAAATTAAATATATTACTAAATCATAATACTTTCATGGAATCCTACAGTTTACCAAAAACTGCCATCATTATTTGGCTAAATTGGACCAAAACCAAACCTTGTAAGACAGGGTCTATAATCCTTCTATTATAGATGTTTGGATGGCATAACCGACTCAATGGACATGAGTTTGAGCAAGTTCCGGGAGTTGGTGATGAACAGGGAAGCCTGCCATGCTGCAGTCCATGGGATCGCAAAGAGTCGGACATGAACTGAACTGAACTGATAATCCTTCTCTTATAGGTGAGAATTCTACTCTAGGTATCACTGGTTGTGATGGTTAATTTCATGTGTTGAGTGACCATAGGATGCCCAGATTAAACATTATTTCTGAGCATGTCTGTGATGGTATTCTGAATGAGATTATCATTTGAATGGGTACATCAGTAAAGCAGATTGTAAACCCAATGTGGTGAGAATCATCCAATCTAATGAGGACAGAAGAAAAGGCAGAGGAAAGAGAAATTCACCCCTTTATTTTTCCTGCCTCACTGTTTGAACTGGGACATATCATCTTCTTCTTCTCTTGCCCTCGGTCTGGGGTTTACACCATCAGCTCCTCTGGTTCTCAGGCCTTCAGACTTGATGAAATTACAACATGGGCTTTCCTGGGTCTCTAGTTTACAGGTAGAAGATTGTGGAACTTCTTAGCCTCCATAATTGCATTAGCCACATATTATATATATATATATATATATATATATATATATAATAGCCACATATTTTATATTTATATATATAATCTCCTTCCGGTTCTGTTTCTCTGGCAAACCCTGGCTAAGAGAAAACAAAGAATCCAGGACTTTACCAGGGACTTCAAATCCAAACTTCAGGAACACATTTTCCATAAGACTACACAACATCCAACTGTGCATTTTACTTTTGAAAAAGAATGTGTTGAGTCAGCTACTTCTTGTATATTTCCACAGCTGGGGCACATAACCTGAACAGTTGCTCAAAGTCCTACAACTACAAGGGCCCTGCCCTTGGTTTTATACGCTGTTGTTACCATCTTGCCATCTGAACAAGGTGTCCTACATTTTCATTCTGCATTGGGCCCACAAATTACGTAGCCAGGGCTGTCCACAACACCCTACACAAGCCTACCAACACAGATCACACAGTCTTTACTGTAGGTTTTAGTAATGTACTGTTGCCAGAAGATGGCCACACTTTCTGAGTAGGCCTCTGAGACCTTCCATGATGGGCTTGTTACCTCTGATCTCTGGGCCCTTTACACTCTCCATTCCAGCCACATTGCCTCTTGGTACTTCTCCTTCTACATGAAGGACCATCTCCTTTGCCTAAAACACTCTCTCACCCCTTCCCCAGATATTTCTGGGCCTCATTCCTTCTCTTCATTTCTCAGTTCAAATGCTATTCAACAGAGAGAACTTCTCTGACCATGCTGTTTACAATGTACCCCTTTCTCATCCCATCATTTACCCTGCTTAACTTTCCTTTACAGTACCAGGATAATATCTTAAGTAATATATAGTCATTGATTTTCTTTTCATTGTTGTTCTGGGCTGAACTGTGTCCCCACGACATTCATATGTTGAAGTCTTAACACCAGTACTTCAGAATGTGACCACTTTGGGAGATAAGGACTTTAAGGAGGTGATTAAGTTACAAGAAGGCCATGGGGTGGGCCCTAATCAAATCTGACATAATGTCCTTATCAGAGGAGGAAATTTAGACACAGAGACACCAGGGGAATGCACACACAAAGGAAATACCACATGAGAACACAGCTAGAGGGTGGCCCTATGCAAGTCAAGGAGAGGGTATTCAGGAGAAACCAAACTTGTTGACACCTTGATCTTGGATTTCAAGTCTCCAGAACTGTGAGAAAATAAATTTCCTTTGTTTAGCTTCCAGTCTGTGGTATTTTGTTATGACAGCCTTCGCAAACTAATACAATTATCTTTGCCATCCACTAGAATGTGATGTCTCAGAGAAGGGATTTTGTTTCATCCACTGCTAAAGGCTCAATGCCAAGCAACAGACACAGTAGATAACTTTTAATTGTTGAATAAGCAATAAATAATTTCACAATTACTTAAGAGGTATCCGAAGAGAATTTCCAAATACTCTGTGCTATCCAAATATTTTATTTTCTATGCTACCTGAATTAATTATGCCACAGAAAAACTTGGGAACCATTTTGTTAAATAGAGGTTCTCATGGTAATGGGACTTGACCAGCTCTGTATTTTTACCCAGGCATGTAATGCATCGACTAATGGATTCTGTCAGGACCAAGAGACCGAAGATCACAATCATGCTAGAAGGAAGGCTATTGTCACACAGTATTTGTTATTAGAAAAATTACAAAAAATAACCTACGGCAAAAATCAATCGGGAACTAAAAGGATACCCCAGAATCTCCCTCCCATGCATTTCTTTGATAGTCAAGATCAGTTGTAACTAATTACTTTTAGCACTTCTAAAGCTACATAACCACAGCTTTATTCTAGCAAACAACACATTCAAATTGCTGCATGTTCTTCAGCTTGTGTCAATATCATCACAGCTTTTGTCCTCACATTAACAGGACAAAACAGGAGAGTAGCTAATTACCAATCAGCACATTGATTGACAGTCCCACAGTTCTCAACTTCTATGCCTAGGGTGACCAGTATTCTCTAGGAGGTGACATATTGAGCTTTTCAGGCATTTCTGCCTCTGATGACGTTTTTGACATGGGCTGTTAGGCTCTGACAGCTTTCACTGGGTAGGTAACTGGAGCTACCTGAGGGTCACGAGGCCCCAGAAGAACATAAGAAGTTATCCTCTTGGGCACAGGATATGTCTACTGCCTAACACAGTGCAGACCTGTAGAAAATGTTACATAGATGATGCTTTCCATTTATAAATGTGTAAGATCAAAAGGAAAGGGAAATTGTGGTAGAAATTTCAGAGTAATTCTTGTTTTACACTTGGCTTACTCACAAGTCTTATTTCCATGCTACTGAAAACAGAGAAAGAATTAGATGTACTAAGGGGACTTTATGCCAACTACTCAGAGAAGCTTATTAATACCTAAAGTTATTTAATTATCAACCTAAACCTCTGGAGGAACTATTTCTATCAATAAGGGGTGATGAATCTAAGGTTCAGAAATTTAAGAACTTATCCAAGATCATGCACTTAGAAGTGACAGCAATGACATCTTCCAGCATTCCAATTTCTGGTGAAAGAAGCTAACTCCTCCTTTTGGGAAACCAGCCCTCATCCTATCCTCAGCCTTTGAGGTTTGGTTGGGGCAGACCTAACAAGTGGTCCTGAGGAACGGACATGTAGCCTAGGTCCATGTATCTATAGCAATAAGAGAACAAGGATGACATCTGGGACTTTTGTCAGAATTGTTACATATACATTACACTGAACCTACCACATCATCATAGGAAGAAAACCTGGCTAGAAATGAAGCAACCAGAGCAAAAAGCAAAGCAGAAAATGAAAAGCCCTGGTCCAGAGAGGGACTGGAAGAGAGAGAGATAGCCAGAGATTATAGAAACATAATCTGACTCCTTCATCTAGCCATTCCACAGAGGTCTCACAGATCCATACCTTAGGCTTTTCATTTTGTCTTCCATTGACTTTTTTCCCTAAAGCAAATTTAAATATTTTTTGTTTTTGTTTTTCATCACATGCAATCAAGAGTCCTGTATCCATCCATACAAGAGACATCCAGGACAGGGCTGTACACTATTTTTGACCAATCATTACTCATTTTATGATGTTCTTTTCCCATGATTGGCTCAACAGTTTAGGTTTTATTGATTTAGTTAGTTATTGAAAACTAATACCAACAAGGACAATCTGACTCTACTATCTTCATTCTAATAATAATCATCATAGGAATCTCTATGTGTTATACATCATAAGATAGTGTCAACCCTACCATGAAATGAGATAATAAAGTATTTACTAGGATATCAGTATCTTCTGATCCTTGCTCTACCTCCTAAGGAACTTCCAGATGAGACCAACGCTAGGAGACCTAAAGAACTCGACCAAGATCACTCAGATAGCTAGTGGCAAAGATAAGTTGACCACTCATCACTCTCCTGTTACAAATACCTTTTGGTATTACAAAGATAAATAACCAGAAAGATAGATAGCCTTTTCTGTAACTTGTAAACACTTCAATCAATTTAAGATGTGTGAAAAAGCCTCAGTACTGCTAAATATCTTAAGAATGGGTGCCTCATTTCTAAGCTAAATAGCCAATTAAAAATTTCCCTGTATCCATGGTTTTAAACTTTATTTTGAGGACCCAAGGACTAAGAGTTGGGGTGGGCATATTTAATAATCAAAATATTTTGAAGTAAAATTGTATCAAATTTAAACATGGAATTCTTAAAATATCTCCACAGATTCTGGGAGAAGCTGTTTGAAAGTCACTCTCCTAGAGTAAATAGAAAATATTGCTGTTTGTTTACATTTGGAACCAGAGAATAGTCTGCAAATGGACAGAACAAGTCAAAAGAAGCTGAGAACCAGCTATCTGAGAACCAGTTATAAGATCCAGTTATCTGTATGGAATGGGAGTGAACGTCCTAGGGAAGAGAATACAGAGAAGGGTCGCACCTGGAGAGAGCTGTTATAGAGCTAGTCTGATTGTCCAAGAGGCCCCATAGCAGGTAGCATGGTCAGAGAGAGGTTGAGTCCTAGGTGGTAAAAGGTCACAGTCAAGAAATTGGAATATTAAATGAGTTATTCAATGAATAATTAATCAATTAATTATTAATGAATTAAATGAATTATCAAAGCAGGGATTAAGAGAAAGGACAGGGATTTAAACATGTTACTGAATCTGGGATACAAGCTATGGCTTAGTCTTGGGATGTGCGTGTATGCTAAATTGCTTCAGTCATATCCAACGCTTTGTGACCCTATAGACTATAGCCTGGGCTTCTGGTAGCTCAGCAGTAAAGAATCTGCCTGCAATGCAGGAGAGGTAAAAGACGGAGGTTTGATCCTGGGTAGGGAAGATCCTCTGGAGGAGGACATGGCAACTCACTCCAGTATTCTTGCCTGGAAAATCCCACAGACAGAGGAGCCTGGTGGCTACAGTCTGTGCATGTGGGCATGCTAAGTCTCTTTAGTTGTGTCTGACTCTTTGTGACCCTGTGGACCATAACCCACCAGGGGTCGAACTCGCATCTCTTATGTCTCCTGAATGGACAGGCAGGTTCTTTACCACTAGCACCACCTGGGAAGCACAGTCTTGGGATCCTAATTAATAAAGTAAGAAAATCAGACCAGTGAAAGGTCTATCCAAAGACCTCAGGTCCTCCCAAGTTATCTGTCTGAAGCATCTTCATTTTTCCAGAACAGGAGCAGGATTACCTCTAGAACCTGAAGCTAGACTAAGCTGTCAGTTGGGAAACTTAATTGATCCAGATGTAGAAAGGCTATAGGGACAGATGCTTTCCCATATAATAGGCACATATTCCAAAAATCCGTTGAGTAAATGTTTACATTTGAATCACACTGTGACATTTAAAATATAGCCCTTATTTGGCAAAACTAATACAATTATGTAAAGTTTAAAAATAAAATAAAATTGGAAGAAAAAATAAATAAATAAAAAAAAAAAAAAAAAAAAAAATATAGCCCTAATTATATAATAAAACAACCTTAAAAACCCAGATATTTATATAAATTCTGTCAAAGGCAGCCTATCAGAACCCTTTTATTTAACCTTTTCAAAAGTTAATCAGATAGGCAATTATTCCATGTATCTTCTCTGCATACCCAAATAAAAGTCATGCTATATTAAAATACAGTAGACTATTAATACCTTTTTCATATTCATTAGCTTCATGAAATCTGAAGTAGGCCCAGAGCAAACCCCAAATAGAAAGGACTGCTGCCTGGTAAACATTCAGCCACCACCTACCAAGACAATTTGCCATGGAGTATCAGACATGTCTAGTATGGCTTATGAATGAAAGATTTAACTAGCTTCTTCTCCCTCATCTTGACCCTCTCCAGTCCTCCAAAATGATGCCAAAGTAATCTTTCTGAGACAAAGTAAATCACTCTTTTGTTTAAATCTTTTCATAGCTCCTAGTGTCTCACATGATAAACGTTAAACTCATAAGCAAAATGTGAAAGATTCTCTATCCACTAATCTCTGTCTACCTCCAATACCTTGTGCTCCAGAACAAAACTGCTCATTCTTCCCAAACACGGGGTTATTTTGTGTGTGTGCACTACTGTTTCCTCTACCTTGAATGGTCTCTTCCCACTATCCCTGAAATCCAGTGAATTTCAACTCATCTTTCAAAGTAAAATTCAAATGTTTTCATCTCTGAACTTGTTTTCTTTTTCTAACCTGCATACTTTAGACATAATTTTATTAGAGCCCACTATTCTAAATCTCATGTCTTACTCCATCTCTCTTCTGGTCTATCACAGGGCTAATTAAGCTCCCTAAGTTTCCTTAATGTATTTGAGAATAGAGCAGTTTAAAGAGAAGTATATTTCACCATTTTCTGTGTAGGCTCTTAGACAAGGTTCTGTGAAGACCTACAAGACCTTTTGGAACTAACACCCAAAAAAGATGTCCTTTTCATTATAGGGGACTGGAATGCAGAAGTAGGAAGTCAAGAAACACCTGGAGTAACAGGCAAATTTGGCCTTGGAATACGGAATGAAGCAGGGCAAAGACTAATAGAGTTTTGCCAAGAAAATGCACTGGTCATAACAAACACCCTCTTCCAACAACACAAGAGAAGACTCTATACATGGACATCACCAGATGGTCAACACCAAAATCAGATTGATTATATTCTTTGCAGCCAAAGATGGAGAAGCTCTATACAGTCGGCAAAAACAAGACCAGGAGACTGTGGCTCAGACCATGAACTCCTTATTGCCAAATTCAGACTGAAATTGAAGAAAGTAGGGAAAATCACTAGACCATTCAGGTATGACCTAAATCAAATCCCTTATGATTATACAGTGGAAGTGAGAAATAGATTTAAGGGCCTAGATCTGATAGATAGAGTGCCTGATGAACTATGGAATGAGGTTCATGACATTATACAAGAGACAGGGATCAAGACCATTCCCATAGAAAAGAAATGTTAAAGAGCAAAATGGCCATCTGGGGAGGCCTTACAAATAGCTGTGAAAAGAAGAGAAGCAAAAAGCAAAGGAGAAAAGGAAAGATATAAACATCTGAATGCAGAGTTCCAAAGAATAGCAAGAAGAGATAAGAAAGCCTTCCTCAGCGATCAATGCAAAGAAATAGAGGAAAACAACAGAATGGGAAAGACTAGGGATCTCTTCAAGAAAATCAGAGATACCAAAGGAACATTTCATGCAAAGATGAGCTCGATAAAGGACAGAAATGGTATGAACCTAACAGAAGCAGAAGATATTAAGAAGAGATGGCAAGAATACACAGAACTGTACAAAAAAGATCTTCACGACCCAGATAATCACGATGGTGTGATCACTGACCTAGAGCCAGACATCCTGGAATATGAAGTCAAGTGGGCCTTAGAAAGCATCACTACGAACAAAGCTAGTGGAGGTGATGGAATTCCAGTTGAGCTGTTCCAAATCCTGAAAGATGATGCTGTGAAAGTGCTACACTCAATATGCCAGCAAATTTGGAAAACTCAGCAGTCGTCACAGGACTGGAAAAGGTCAGTTTTCATTCCAATCCCAAAGAAAGGCAATGTCAAAGAATGTTCAAACTACTGCACAATTGCACTCATCTCACACGCTAGTAATGTAATGCTCAAAATTCTCCAAGCCAGGCTTCAGCAATATGTGAACCGTGAACTTCCTGATGTCAAGCTGGTTTTAGAAAAGGCAGAGGAACCAGAGATCAAATTGCCAACATCCACTGGATCATGGAAAAAGCAAGAGAGTTCCAGAAAAACATCTATTTCTGCTTTATTGACTATGCCAAAGCCTTTGACTGTGTGGATCACAATAAACTGTGGAAAATTCTGAAAGAGATGGGAATACCAGACCACCTGATCTGCCTCTTGAGAAATTTGTATGCAGGTCAGGAAACAACAGTTAGAACTGGACATGAGACAACAGACTGGTTCCAAATAGGAAAAGGAGTTCGTCAAGGCTGTATATTATCACTCTGTTTATTTAACTTATATGCATGAGAAACGCTGGACTGGAAGAAACACAAGCTGGAATCAAGATTGCTGGGAGAAATATCAATAACCTCAGATATGCAGATGACACCACCCTTATGGCAGAAAGTGAAGAGAAACTAAAAAGCCTCTTGATGAAAGTGAAAGTGGAGACTGAAAAAGTTGGCTTAAAGCTCAACATTCAGAAAACGAAGATCATGGCATCTGGTCCCACCACTTCATGGAAAATAGATGGGGAAACAGTGGAAACAGTGTCAGACTATTTTCCTAGGCTCCAAAATCACTACAGATGGTGACTGCAGCCATGAAATTAAAAGACACTTACTCCTTGGAAAGAAAGTTATGACCACCTAGATAGCATATTGAAAAGCAGAGACATTACTTTGCCAACAAAGGTTCGTCTAGTCAAGGCTATGATTTTTCCTGTGGTCATGTATGGATGTGAGAGTTGGACTGTGAAGAAGGCTGAGCACCTAAGAATTGATGCTTTTGAACTGTGGTGTTGGAGAAGACTCTTGAGAGTCCCTTGGACTGCAAGGAGATCCAACCAGTCCATTCTAAAGGACATCAGCCCTGGAATTTCTTTGGAAGGAATGATGCTAAAGCTGAAACTCCAGTACTTTGGCCACCTCATGTGAAGAGTTGACTCATTGGAAAAGACTCTGATGCTGGGAGGGATTGGGGACAGGAGGAGAAGGGGACGACAGAGGATGAGATGGCTGGATGGCATCACTGACTCGATGGACGTGAGTCTGAGTGAACTCTGGGAGTTGGTGATGGACAGGGAGGCCTGGTGTGCTGCGATTCATGGGGTCGCAAAGAGTCGGACACGACTGAGTGACTGATCTGATCTGATCTGTTATTTCACCATTTTCTGTGTAGGATCTTAGACAAGGTCAAACATTTCTGACATAACATCCTAGAAGAACCATTAGATAATTATGGTCATTTTTTAAAAATTATACATTATGTAATCAGTACATTTGAGAAACCATGGTGGCTTTTTCCAACATGCCCCTGAATATTACTCTAGGTTTTCATACATTGGTCTAAAATTTATACTTTTTAAAGTGTAATCTTTTTCATTCTAATCTACTCACAACTTCTTGTATTAAAGAAAAACAAATAGTACATCCTAATAGTACTGAAAACTATTGACTTACTAATGCTTCTTACTACAATTTATTCTTACTTTGTACTCCTAGTATTTCATTACACTAAACTATATATAATGCAAATGCCTTCTTAGTTGGAAAAATGTGTATTTGTATGATTCTGACCTTCACTTTCCTTCTCTAAAAAGTATTCCCAGATATTCTTAGAAGTAGCCAGAGAATATCAAGTATAAGCTCATAAATAAATACACTCTCACTAGTCTGAATTTATGCCTGCTGGAATTATCGTTAGGAAATATTTCCTGCCACATCCAAGACACTGTAATACTCAAGATACGGAAGCTAATCAGCTATTCAGCTGCAAAGTAGGAGAATATTGCTCTTTCCTTGGGTTTCTTTCTTCTGGATGAAGTTGTACACAGTGCTACAGATGCTACTTACAGCAACTTCAGTATTGACCTCCAGTCAATCCCACTGCTTTCTTTGGGGTTCATACATAAGTCAAGTCTTCCCAGGTGGCACAGTGGTAAAGAAGGTGCAAGAGCCTCAGATTCGATCTTCCTGGGTCAGGAAGATCTTCTTGAGAAGGAAATGGCAACCAACTCAAGTATTCTTGCCTAGGAAATTCCACAGACAGAGGAGCCTGGTGGGCCACAGTCCATGGGGTCACAAAGAGTTGGACATGATTGAGCAACTAAGCACATGTGTAATTCAAGGACAGTGGTCTTAGGGAACTGATCTGAATGGGAGGCACTATGCTACCCTTCTTTTCTCCTCCAACTGTACAGGTTTTCACTTTCCTTCATTCTCACCTCCTCTCAGCATGAAACTTTACTAAAGGCTCTGAGGTCTTCACACAATAGTTTTCTACCAGCCTCACCCCAAGTATCTGCCAGGCGTACATAGGCAAGTCTAATTTTTACTTAGACTCAAGCTGCACTACTAGCTAAATAATATAAAATTCCATGCCTGGCATACATTACATATCCAATAGAAAGTGAAAGTCACTCAGTCATGTCCGACACTTTACGGCCCCATGGACTGTATAGTCCATGGAATTCTCCAGGCCAGAATACTGGAGTAGGTAGCCTTTCCCTTCTCCAGGGGATCTTTTCAACAAAGGGATTGAACCCAGGTCTCCTGCATTTCAGGTAGATTCTTCACCAGCTGAGCCATGAGGGAAGCCCATTCAATAACTACATGTCAAATAAATATATAAGAATAAAGTCAGACTGGTACTTAACTCATTAACTCAATTAGCAGCTCCAGCTCTTGATTTCTTCTTTGCAGTCTCAGTGCTTAGGTATTTCATTCTTTTCTTGATGACCTCCAAAGTCATCCACTTTGTCATTGCTGGAAAATATTTTCTCCACAGGCACACAGTGTCTGTATCAGTACCATATTCCTCCTATTCCTGTTAAAGGTCAGTTCAAGGTGGACTATGGCTCTTAATTCATAAAATGTGGGTGTGGCCAACCACAACCTCTGAGTCTTCCCTGGTGGCTCAGAGGTTAAAGAATCCATCTGCAATGCAGAAGCACCAGGAGACACAGGTTCAATTCCTGGGTTGGGATGATCCCCTGGAGGAGGAAATGGTAACCAACCCCAGGACCCTTGCCTGGAGAATCACATTGACAAGGAGCCTGGCGGGCTATAGTCCATAGGATAGCAAAGAACCAGACACAATGGAAGTGACTTAGCACAGACACACACACAACCACAACCTCTAGCCTTACGGATGTGATCCACGCCTTCCTAACATGAACCATAACCACCCAGAGGTGACTCATAGTCTTTTTTTCTGAGTCCAGCCCACTGAGTCTCAGTACTCTGAACTATGGCTGAGACCACTGAGAAAGAGACACTCTATTTCAAAAAGAGTTGCTAAGCTGAAAGAATATAAGCCTAGAATTACTGCTGACTTCTTTTTCTAAGACTTGAGGAAAGTCTGCCTGAGAAATAAAAATGGAAAAACAAAGCTGAAAGATGGTGAGACACTGATTCCTGATAGCACCATTTGAGACCTTTATCCAGTTATAATAGGCATTATCTCCCCAAATTTTTCAGCTACATAAATCAATAAATTCCCTATTATTGATGAATACAATCTGAGTTCAGTTTTTGTCATTTGTAATAAAAATATACCACCAAAGTGACAAGAAAGTTATTGCTCATGTTTCCTGAATTCTTTGAAAAATATTCTAATTAATGCATTCCCCCTAGAGTCAATATTCTGGGTTCTGTTTAACACTATTAATCATATTCATGACTCAGGCCACAAGTCAAGAAATTCCATATGAGTATATAATTTTAAAAATCTAACAAGTCTTCTTACACTCCATGGTGGCAGATGACATTTTCCAAAATTGACCACAGCAATATTTCTGGTTCCACATGTGCTTCAAGCACTTTGTCACTCCCTATTAAGAGACTGATCCTATTTCCCCACCTAGAGACACTGGGCTGTACTTTATGAGTACCAGCACAATAGAGGTAGCAGAAGAGATAATGCATGACTTCAAAGCTAGGTCATCAACAGCAATATAGCGCTCTCTCTCTCACGTTTCTGATTCTACTTTGATCTCTTATTTTGTCTTTATCCTTGGAATCCAACTACCTTTTGTGAGGAAAGATCAGGCCACCTGTATAGGTATTACCCTTTGACAAATTACTCTAGCCCCTACTCTCAATTCTTCCAACTGAGGCCCCAGATATTACTAAACAGAGATAACTCATCCCATTATGCCCTATCTAAATTCCTGATTCAAGAGAGAAAACAATTACTGCTGGTTCAAGCCACTATATTTTGGGGTAATTTTTTGTACAGAGCAATAGATAAGTAATATATTAATTTCTATCATTACTCTCTTAATTCACACGATTTTTATGAGACCTACTTTTTAAAACTATACTGGCTTCCCTGTATTTTAAGGCACTTAACCCAGTTCTCAGTCTTTCAACTTTCATCATAGGGTCCCTTTCACTCTTTCTTTCCATGGACCTCATGCTATGAAAGTTTATCTACTTAATAAGCTACAGTATATACATGTCAATTTGCTTTTATTTTTCTCATTAATCAGATATAAATTAATACTTGTTATTTATTTATTTATTTTTTATTGAAGGATAATTGCTTTACAGAATTTTGCTGTTTTCTGTCAAACCTCAACATGAATCAGCCATAGGTAAACATATATCCCCTTCCTTTTGAAACTCCCAGCTCCCTCCCCATCCCACCCCTCTAGGTTGATACAGAGCCCCTATTTCAGTTTCCTGAGCCATATAGCAAATTCCCATTAGGCTATCTGTTTTACATATGATAATGTAAGTTTCCATGTTACTCTTTCCATACATCTCACCCTCTCCTCCCCTCTTCCTATGTCCATAAGTCCATTCTCTACATCTCTTTCTCCATTGCTGCCCTGTAAATAAATTATTCAATGCCATTTTTCTAGATTCCGTATACATGCGTTAGAATACAGCATTTATCTTTCTCTTTCTGACTCACTTCACTCTGTATAATAGGTTCCAAGTTCATCCACTTCATTAGAACTGACTCAAATACATTCCTTTTTACGGCTAAGTAATATTCCATTGTATATATGTACCACAACTTCTTTATCCATTCATCTGTCAATGGACATCTAGGTTGCTTCCATGTTCTAGCTATTGTAAATAGCACTGCAGTGAACAATGGGATGCATGCGTCTCTTTCAATTTTGGTTTCCTCAGGGTATATGCCTAGGAGTGGGATTGCTAGGTCATATGGTGGTTTTATTCCTAGTTTTTTAAGGAATCTCCATACCGTCTTCCATAGTGGCTGTATCAGTTTACCTGTCCACCAGTGCAAGAGCATTTCCTCTTCACCACATTTATTGTTTGTAGACACTCCAGCATTTATTGTTTGTAGACTTTTAGATGAGGGCCATTCTGACCGGTGTGAGGTGATGTCTTATTGTAGCTTTGATTTGCATTTCTCTAATAATGAGTGATGTTGAGCATCTTTTCATGTGTTTGTTAGCCATCTGTATGTCTTCTTTGGAGAAATGTCTGTTTAGGTCTTTTTCCTACTTTTTGATTGGTATTGGTATTCTGGTATTGAGTTGTACCAGCTGCTTGTATATTTTGGAAATTAATCCTTTGTCAGTTGTTTCATTTGCTATTATCTTCTCCCATTCTGAGGGTTGTCTTTTCACCTTGCTTATAGTTTCCTTTGCTAGGCAAAAGCTTTTAAGTTTAATCAGGTCCCATTTGTTTACTTTTGTTTTTATTTCCATTACTCTAGGAGGTAGGTCATAGAGGATCTTGCTTTGATTTATGTCATCAAGTGTTCTGCCCATCTTTTCCTCTAAAAGTTTTATAGTTTCTGGTCTTACATTTAGGTCTTTAATCCATTTTGGATTTATCTTTGTGTATGGTGTTAGGAAGTATTCTAACTTCACTCTTTTACATGTAGCTGTCCAGTTTTCCCAGCACCATTTATTGAAGAGACTGTCTTTGCCCCATTGTATATTCTTGCCTCCTTTGTCAAAAATAAGGTACCCATAGGTGCATGGGTTTATTTCTGGGTTTTCTATCTTGTTCCATTCTGTTTTTGTGGCAGTACCATACTGTCTTGATGACTGTAGCTTTGTAGTATAATCTGAGATCGAGAAGGTTGATTCCTCCAGTTCCATTCTTCTTTCTTAAGACTGCTTTGGCTATTCGAGATCTTTTGTGTTTCCATATGAATTGTGGAATTTTTTTGTTCTAGTTCTGTGAAAAATGCTATTGGTAATTTGATAGGGATCACATTAAATCTGTACATTGCATTTGGTAGTATAGACATTTTCACAATATTCATTCTTCCTACCCAGGAACATGGAATATCTTTTCATCTGTTTATGTCATCTTAGATTTCTTTCATTAGTGTCATAATTTTCTGTGTACGGTTCTTTTGTCTCTTCAGGTAAGTATATTCCTAGATATTTAATTTTTTTGTTGCAATGGTGAATGGGATTGATCCCTTAATTTCTCTTTCTGATTTTTCATTGTTAGTATATAGAAATGCAAGTGATTTCTGTGTATTGATTTTGTATCCTGAAACATTTTTAAATTCACTGATTAGCTCTAGTAATTTTCTGATTCTATCTTTCTATGTACAGTATCATGTCATCTGCAAACAGTGAGAGCTTTATTTCTTCTTTTCTGATCTGCATTCCTTTATTTCTTTTTCTTTTCCGACTGCTGTAGCTAGGACTTCCAGAACTATGTTAAATAACAGTGGTGAAAGTGGACACCCTTGTCTTGTTCCTGATCTTAGGGGGAATGCTTTCAGTTTTTCACCATTGAGAATAATGTTTGCTGTAGGCTTCTCCTATATGGTCTTTACTATGTTGAGGTAGGTTCCTTCTATGCCCCTTTTTTGAATAGTTTTAATCATAAATGTGTGCTGAATTTTGTCAAAGGCTTTTTCTGCATCTATTGAAATGATCATATGGTTTTTATCTTTCAATTTGTTAATATGGTGTATCACATTGATTGTTTTGCATATATTGAAGAATTCTTGCATCCCTGGAATGAACCCAGCTTGACCATGGTATATGAGCTTTTTGATATGTTGCTGAATTCTGTTTGCTAAAATTTTGCTGAGGATTTTTGCATCTATGTTCATCAGTGATGAACAGTGATACTGGCCTGTACTTTTCTTTTTTTGTGTTGTTTTTGTCTGGTTTTGGTATCGGGGTGATGGTGGCCTCATACAATGAGTTTGGAAGTGTTTCTTCTTCTGCAATTTTTTGGAAGAATTTTAGGATAGACATTAGCTCTTCTCTAAATGTTTGATAGAATTCTCCTATGAAGCCATCTGGTCCTGGGCTTTTGTTTTTTGGGAGATTTTTTATCACAGCCTCAATTTCAGTGCTTATAATTGGGTTGTTCATAATTTCTATTTCTTCCTGGTTCAGTCTTAGAAGATTGAACTTTTCTAAGAATCTGTCCATTTTCTTCCAATTTATCTATTTTATTGCCATATGCTAAGTCACTTCAGTCGTGTCCGACTCTGTGCGACCCCATAGATGGCAGCCCACCAGGTTCCCTCGTCCCTGGGATTCTCCAGGCAAGAACACTGGAGTGGGTTGCCATTTCCTTCTCCAATGCATGAAAGTGAAAAGTGAAAGTGATGTCACTCAGTCGTGTCTGACCCTTAGCATGGACTGCAGCCTACCAGGCTCCTCCGTCCATGGGATTTTCGAGGCAAGAGTACTGGAGTGGAGTGCCATTGCCTTCTCTGTTATTGCCGTATAGTTGTTCATAATAATCTCTTATTATCCTTTGCATTTCTGCATTGTCTGTTGCAATCTCATCTTTTTCATTTCTAATTTTGTTGACTTGATTCTTCTCTCTTTTTTTCTTGATGAGTCTGGCTAAAGATTTGTTAATTTTGTTTATCTTCTCAAACAGCCAGCTTTTAGTTTTATTAATCTTTACTATTGTTTCTTTCATTTCTTTTTCATTTATTTCTGCTTATATCTTTATGATTTCTTTCCTTCTACTAATTTTGGGGACTTTTTTGTTGTTATTCTTCTTTTTCCAGTTGTTTCAGGTGTAAAGTTAGGTTGTCTATTCAATGTTTTTCTTGTTTCTTGAGGTAGGGTTGTATTGCTATAAACTTCCCTCTTAGAACTGTTTTGGCTGCATCCCATAGGTTTTGAGTTGTCATGTTTTCATTGTCATTTGTTTCTAGAAATTTTTTTATTTCCCTTTTGATTTCTTCAGTAACCTGTTGGTTATTTAGAAACATGTTGTTTAATCTCCATGTGTCTGTGTTTCTTACACTTTTCTTCTTGTAGTTGATATCTGGTCTCATAGCATTGTGGTTGGAGAAGATGCTTGAAATGATTTCAATTTTCTTAAATTTACTGAGGTTTGATTTGTGACCCAAGATGTGTTCTATCCTGGTGAATGTTCCATCTGCACTTGAGAAAGAGGTATATTCTTCTGCATTTGAATGGAATATCCTGAAGATATCAATCTCATCTAATGTATCACTTAAGACTTGTGCCTCCTTAATTTTCTGTTTTGGTGATCTGTCCTTTGGTGTGAGTTGGGTGTTAAAGTCTCCTCCTATTATTGTGTTACTGTCAATTTCTCTTTTTATATCTGTTAGTGTTTGTCTCCTGTATTGAGACATATGTCTATGTTGAGTGCATAGATATTTACAATTGTTATGTCTTCCCCTTGGATTGATCCCTTAATCACTATGTAATGTCCTTCCTTATCTCTTGTAATCTTTATTTTAAGGTCTATTTTGTCTGATATGAGGATTGTTACTCCAGCTTTCTTTTGCTTCCCATTTGCATGAAATATACTTTTTGATCCTCTCACTTTCAGTCTATATGTGTCACTTGAGGTCTGAAGTGGGTTTCTTGTAGATAGCATATATATGGATCTTCTTTTTGGATCCATTCAGCCAGTATGTGTCTTTTGGTTGGAGTATTTAATCCATTTACATTTAAAGTAATTATTGATATGCATGTACCTATTGCCATTTTCTTAATTGTTTGGGGTTGATTTTGCAGATCTTTTTCTTCTCTTTTATTTCTTGACTATATAAGTCCCTTTAACATTTGTTGTAAAGCTGGTTTGGAGGTACTGAATTCTCTTAACTTTTGCTTGTCTGAAAAGCTTTTTATTTCTCCATCAATTTTGAATAAGATCCTTGCTGGGTACAATAATCTTAGGTTGTAGACTTTTCCCTTTCAGTACTTTAAATATATCCTGCCATTCTCTTCTGGCCTGCAGAGTTTCTGCTGAACTATCAGCTGTTAAGCCTATGGGGTTTCCCTTGTATGTAACTTGTTGCTTCCCCTTGCTGCTTTTAATAGTCTTTCTTTGTGTTTTAGTCTTTGTTAGTTTGATTAGTATGTGTCTTGGTGTGTTTCTCCTTGAGTTTATCCTGTATGGGACTCTTTGTGCCTCTTGGACTTGACTGACTATTTCCTTTTCCATGTTAGGGAAATTTTCAACTATAATCTCTTCAAAAATTTTCTCAGACCCTTTCTTTTTCTCTTCTTCTTCTGAGACCCCTATAATTCAAATGTTGGTGCATCTCATATGGTCCCAGAGGTCTCTGAGACTGTCCTCAGCTCGTTTCATTCTTTTTACTTTATTCTGCTCTTCAGAAGTTACTTCCACCATTTTATCTTCCAGCTCACTATTCATTCTTCTGCTTCAAATATTCTGCTATTGATTCCTTCTAGAGTACTTTTAATTTCTGTAATTGTGTTGTTTGTCTCTGTATATTTATTCTTCAATTCTTCTAGGTCTTTGTTAATTGATTCTTGCATTTTCTCCATTTTTTTTCAAGATTTTTGATCATCTTTACTATCATTATTCTGAATTCTTTTTTCAGGTAGTTTGCCTATTTCCTCTTCATTTATTTGGACTTCTGTGTTTCTAGTGTGTTCCTTCATTTGTGCAGTATTTCTCTGCCTTTTCATTATTTTTTTTTAAGTTATTGTGTTTGAGGTCTCCTTTTCCCAGGCTTCAAGGAAAGTTGAATTCTTTTCTTGAAGGAGGTTGAAATCTTTCTTCTTTTTGGCTTCTGCCCTCCTAAGGTTGGTCCAGTGGTTTGTGTAAGCTTTGTATAGGATCATATTTATGCTGAGTTTTTGTTTTTTTGTTTGTTTGTTTTTCCTCTGATGGGCAAGGCTGAGTGAGGTGGTAGTCCTGTCTGTTGATGATTGGGTTTGTATGTTTGTTTTGTTTGTTGTTTAGATGAGGCATCCTGCACAGGGTGCTACTGGTGGTTGGGTGATGCTGGGTCTTGTATTCAAGTGGTTTCCTTTGTGTGATTTCTCACTATTTAATACTCCCTAGGGTTAGTTCTCTGGTAGGCTAGGGTCTTGGTGTCAGTGCTCCCACTCCAAAGACTCAGGGTTTGAGCTGTTGTATCCAGTCTAGTACTTTTCACATATTGTCTCTTGAGCATAGACTAAGGAATCCAGAGAGCTGGGCTCATATTCCAGGTCTGCGACTTACTAGTACGATCTTGGGCAAATTACTTAACCTCTCTGTGCTTTGGTTTTTTATCAGATTCCTCCCAAATAAGTGACTATGCAACTTCCAAATGCTTTCATTCAATCACTGGATAGCTCTGCTGGGTGGGAATTTGTTCTTTAGACCTCAGACACAGCTTCAGGGTTTTGTGGAAGAAAACATTCACTTCTCTAGGGGCTCCCATCTCCATTGTCCAATACTTGTTAATTTAATAACTATTAATTCACTGGTAAAATGAAGCTTTTAACCACTTTTGGAACACATTAACAGTAATCTTTGAAAAGTTGTCTAATATGAACCAGCAATAGGAAAGTATTGTCAAACTGACATCGACTGGCATACTATAATTTTATTTCAGCTATACATCCACAAGGAGATCCAACCAGTCCATTCTGAAGGAGATCAGCCCTGGGATTTCTTTGGAAGGAATGATGCTAAAGCTGAAACTCCAGTACTTTGGCCACCTCATACGAAGAGTTGACTCATTGGAAAAGACTCTGATGCTGGGAGGGATTGGGGGCAGGAGGAGAAGGGGACGACAAAGGATGAGATGGCTGGATGGCATCACTGACTTGATGGACGTGAGTCTCAGTGAACTCCAGAAGTTGGTGATGGACAGGGAGGCCTGGCGTGCTGCGATTCATGGGGTCACAAAGAGTCGGACATGACTGAGCGACTGATCTGATCTGATACATCCACAATTCTTTCCAACTTATTGACCGAACGGCTAGTCAGCTCAGACAATTAATAACCTAGCTT
This sequence comes from Bos javanicus, assembly GCF_032452875.1. Taxonomy (NCBI): domain Eukaryota; kingdom Metazoa; phylum Chordata; class Mammalia; order Artiodactyla; family Bovidae; genus Bos; species Bos javanicus. Next base: position 20,714,327 of record NC_083875.1, read on the forward strand.
TTAAAAATCAAATGGTTTTATTTGCCTGGATTGAGCAGTTGTTTAAATAACTAATCTAGTCAAAACTGTCAATAGAGCATGAGTCTTTCAATTTGATTCTTTACTTGCCCTTTCCATGATCTCTTTTCCCTGAAAGTGCTTTATATTCAATTCAGTTCAATGAATAATTATGTAACAATGAAAAAAGTGCTAGAGATACATAAAAATATAAGCCTGTCAAGGTCCTTGCCTCAGGGAGCTTATAGCTTAGAGGGTGATACAGATGAGGAAAGACTATATCAAAGGACAAAGGAAAGCTACTTTGGCAGATTGCACAAATGGTCATAATAATTCTCATCCTGTATCACTCCCCTTTACAATATGTCTTTGCCAATTCTCCCATTGGAAGTAACATCAATTTCTCAACCACTTTAATCTGGATTTACCCAGACTTTCTTTATCCCTTGGAATATTTGCAAACAATACTACAAGCAGAGAATTCAATGTGCTTCCCTGATAGCTCAGTTGGTAAAGAATCTGCCTGCAATGCAGGGGACCCTGGTTCAATTCTTGGGTTGCAAAGATCTACTGGAGAAGAGAAAAAGCTACCCACTCCAGTATTCTGGCCGGGAGAAGTCCATGGGGTCACAAAAAGTTGGACAGGACTGAGTGACATTCACTTTGGGCTTCCCTTGTGGCTCAGCTTGTAAGAATCCACCTGCAATGCAGGAGACCTGGGTTCAATCCCTAGGTTGGGAAGATCCCCTGGAGAAGGGAAAAGGTACCCACTCTAGTATTCTGGCCTAGAGAATTCCATGGACTGTATAGTCCATGGTGTCGCAAAGAGTCAGACATAACTGAGTGGCTTTCACTTTCACTTTCATACTCATACGTCATACTCATACCTCTCCTAGCTGTTCTTTCAACTTTGAAACCTCTGTGTGAATGACCCCAAGCTAGTCTACTGGAGAAGCCACATAGGAACAAATCAAGGACGTGACAACTGGCCAAACACTAGACAGGTAAGGTCCTTAGACCATTCAGCCCCATTTGAGCTGTCAGATGATTTGGATTAGTGACCCCAGGCAAGACAAAAATAAAATCAATAGCAACAACAACAAAAAAATAGTACTACCCAACCTAGCCCAGCCCAAACTGCTGATCCACAAGATAATAAGCAAACAAATGGTTATCATTTTACACATGAGCATCTCAGATGCAAAAAAGGCTTTTGACAAAATTTAGCACACATTTGTGATAAAAATTCTCCAGAATGTGGGCATAGGGCAAACATACCTCAACATTATAAAGGCCACATATGACAAACTTACAGCTAACATCATACTCAATGGTGAAAAGCTGAATTCATTTCCTCTAAGATCAGGAACAAGACAAGGAAGTCCAGTCTCACCACTTTTATCCAACATAGTTTTGGAGATCTTAGCTACAGCAGTCAGAGAAGAAAAAGAAGTAAAGGGAATCCAAATTGAAAAAGAAGTTAAACTGTCATTATTTGTAAATGACATGATACTATATATAGAAGATCCTGAAGATGCTACTACCAGAAAACTACTAGAACTCATCAGTGAATTTGGTAAAGTTGTAGGTTACAAAATTAATATACAGAAACCTGTTGCATTTCTAAACACTAAAAACAAAAGATCAGAAAGAGAAATTCAAGAAATAATTCCATTTACTATTGCATCAAAAAGAATAAGCTACTGAGGAATAAACCCACCTAAGGAGAAAAAGACCTGTAGTCTGAAAACTATAAGATGCTGATGAAAGAAATAGAAGACACAAATAGATGGAAAGATATATCATGTTCGTGGACTGAAAGAATCAATGTTGTCAAAATTACTGTATTACCCAAGGTATATTACAGATTCGACACAATCCCTATCAAATTACCAATGTCATTTAGAACAAACAAAAAATATAAAAATTCTTATTAAAACATAAAAGACCCTGAATAGCCAAGCAGTCTTGAGAAAGCAAAACAAAGCTTTAGGAATCAGGTTTCCTGACTTCAAACTTTACTACAAAGCTACAGTCATTAAAACAGTATGGTACTGGCACAAAAATAAAAATATAATCAATGGAACAGGATAGAAAACCCAGAAATAACCCATGCACTTATGGCCAATTAATTTATGACAAAGGAGGCAAAACTACACAATGTTGGAAAGACAGTCTCTTCAACAAATAGTCCTGAGAAAACTGGATAGCTACACATTAAAAAAAAAGGAAATTTGATCCTTCTTTAACACCATACACAAAAATAAGCTCAAAATGTATTAAGGACCTAAATGTGAGACTGGACACTATAAAATTCCTAGAGGAAAACATAGGCAGAACACATTTTGACATAAATTGCAGCAATATCTTTTTCAAGCAGTCTCCCATTTATTATAATGCAAATAAAAACAAATGAGACCTATTTAAACTCAAAAGCTTTTGCACAGCAAAGGAAACAATGAACAAAACAAAAAGAAAATCCACAGACTGGGAGAAAATATTTGCAAATGATGTAACCAACAACAGATTGTTGTTGTTCAGTAGCTCAGTTGTCTCTGACTATTTGCAACCCATGGACTGCAGCATGCCAGGCCTCACTGTCCCTCATCATCTCCCAGAGTTTGCCCAAGTTCATGTCCATTGAATCAGTGATGTCATCCAACCATCTCATCCTCTGTTGCCCCTTCTCCTCCTGCCCTCAATCTTGCCCAGCATCAGGGTCTTTTCCAATGAGTTGGCTCTTCTCATCATGTGGCCAAAGTATTGAGGCTTCAACTTCATCATCAGTACAGTCAATGAATATTCAAGGTTGATTTCTTTAGGATTGATTGGTTTGATCTTGCTGCCCAAGGGATTCTCGAGAGTCTTCTCTAGCACCACAGTTAAAAAGTATAAATTCTTCAATGTTCAGCCCTGCTTAGGGTCCAACTCTCACATCTATACATGACTACTGGAAAAACCATAGCCTTGACAATACAGACCTTTGTCGACAATATGATGTCTCTGCTTAATACACTGTCTAGGTTTGTCATAGCTTTTCTTCCAAGAAGCAAGGGTCTTTGAATTTCATGGCTGTAGTCACCATCCACAGTGATTTTGGATTCCAAGAAAGTAAAGACTGTTACTGTTTCCATCTTTTTCCCATCTACTTGCTCTGAAGTGATGGGAACAGATGCCATGATCTTAGTTTACTGAATGTAGAGTTTTAATAGGTATTGGGTAGAGCTAGGTTTTGGCACTCATGAGTAGAAGGAGAGTCTCAAGATGGCAGCTATCAGCAGGAGTGTTTATGCTGTAGAATGTTCCCAAACATGACTGCTAGCAGTTTCCATGATCTTAAAACTCAACATTCAGAAAACTAAGATCATAGAGACTGATATTGGGGAACATTCTACAGCATGAACTCTCCTGCTGGTGGCTGCCATCTTGGGACCCGCTTTCCACTCATGACTGCCAAAACATGGCCCTATCCAACAGTTTATAAGTGTCAGTGATGGGAAGTCTTGAGCCAAATAACTAACTAGGTGGGAACATAGCCCGCCCAGCCACCATCAACAGACAGGCTGCCTAGAGTCTTCCACTGACACCTCTAGACATGCTCCTAGACATGGTGCTGCCCATCAGAAGACCAAGACTCAGTTCCACCCACCAATAGGCAGGCACCAACCCTGGCCCTCCAGGCAGCTTGCACTACCCCCTAGACCAGTCTCATCATTCAGAGAGCAGACACTAGACTCAAGAAAACCACAGTCCTGCAGCCTGAATGGGCAGAAGATCTCAACAGACCTTTCTCCAAAGAAAACATAAAGAGGGTCAAGAGGCACGTGTAAAGATGTCCAACATTGCTAATTATTAGAGAAATACAAATCAAAACTACAATGAGATATCACCTCACACCAACCAGAATGGTTATCATCAAAAAATCCACAAACAATAAATGCTGGAGAGGCTGTGGAAGGAAGAGAACCCTCCTACACTGTTGGTGGAAATATAAACTGGTACAGCTATTATGGAGAACAGTATGAAGTGTAGTGAAGTTAAAGACACTCAGTCGTGTCTGACTCTTTGTGACCCCACGGACTATATAGTCCATGGAATTCTCTGAGGCAGAATACTGAAGTGGGTAGCTGTTCCCTTCTCCAGGGAATCTTCCCAACCTAGGGATCGAACCCAGGTCTCCTGCACTGCAGGAAGATTCTTTACCAGCTAGGCCACATCCCACCGCTGCCACACCTTGAGGGAGAACAGTATGGAGGTTCCTTAAAAAACTAAAAATAGAGCTACCACATGACCCTACAATCCCACTCCTGGGCATATATCTAGAGAAAAACACGATCCAAAAGGATACATGCACCCCAGTGTTCATTGCAGCACTGTTTACAATAGTTAAGACATACTGCTGCTGCTGCTGCTGCTAAGTCACTTCAGTTGTGTTCGACTCTGTGCAACCCCATGGATGGAAGCCCACAGGGCTCCCCCATCCCTGGGATTCTCCAGGCAAGAACATTGGAGTGGGTTGCCATTTCCTTCTCCAATGCATGAAAGAGAAAAGTGAAAGGGAAGTCGTTCAGTCGTTGGACTCTCAGCGACCCCATGGACTGCAGTCTACCAGGCTCCTCCATCCATGAGATTTTCCAGGCAAGAGTACTGGAGTGGGGTATCATTGCCTTCTCTGAGCTCAGACATGAAAGCAATCTAAATGTCCATCAACAGAGGAATGAATAAAGAAGTTGTGATACATATATATGATGGAATATTAACCAGCCATTAAAAAGAATGAAACAATGCCATGTGCAGCAACATAGATAGACCTAGAGATTGTCATACTGAGTAAAGTAAGTCAGACAGAGAAGGAGAAATATTCTGATATCCCTTATATGTGGAATCTAAAAAAAAAAAAAAATGATACAAATGAGCTTACTTGCAAAACAGAAAGAGACTCACAGTCTTAGAGAACAAACTTCCGGTTGCCAAGAGTCTGGGGGAAGATTGGGAGGAAAGGATAGTTAGGGAGTTTAGGATGGATGGGTACAACACACTGCTATATTTAAAATGGATAATTAACAAGGACCTACCATATGGCACATAGAACTCTGCTCAATGTTATATAGCGCCTGGAGGGGAGAAGAATTTGGGGCAGAATGTATACATGTGTATGTATGGCTGAATTCCTTCGCCATTCACCTGAAACTATCACAACATTGTTTGTTAATCAGCTATACCTCAAAACAAAATAAAAAGTTTTTTTTTAATGTTTGTTATTTTAAACCACTAGGTTTGGTATGGTTTGTTCTGCAGTAACAATACAGCCTCCAAATTCAGACCAAGGGTGAAGGGATAGACAAGGGTCAAAAAGAAAAGACTTCTTAAAATCTATACACTAAAAAAAAAGAAAAGAAATGGCAGAATATAGGCAGCAAAGGAACTTACATTCTGAAAGAGAGAAAGCCTTCATTACAACAATAGCAGATTTTGATTACTGCCATCATTCTAGAAGGATTTTTTCTAGAGAACGTGTTAATCAGCCTCTAAAATTGCCCCTTATGATCCTTGCCCTTTACAACCCTGTGTGACCCCAACAGAGTATGGACAGGCCAAGGTATTTCAGCTTCTACCTTTTGGTTTCTTGGATCATCATTCTGACAGAAAGCAGCCACAATGCCATGAGCAGACTCAAGAAGTCTCACAGAGAGGCTCATGTACAGAGGAACTGGGGCCTCCAACCCACAACCAGCACCAAATGGCCAATCATGTGAGGGAGTTAACTTGTAAGTGGATCCTCCAAACTGAGTCCACCCCTCAAATGCTTGTAGCCCCATTCAACATCTGACTGGAACCTCATTGAAAATCCCTTAGCTAAAATCTCCCAGGTAAGCCACAGAAACCTTGACCAACAGAAACCATGGGAAATAGTAAATAAGTGTTATATTACTACCGCAAGCCACTAGGTTATGAGGTGATTTTTTATGCAGTCATAGCAAATAATACAAAGAACCTGGCCATTATACTGGCAAATCCTGAGGCAAGGGAGTATATACAGCAATGACCCCCCTGTTCATCATAACCCTGCCTCAATTCTCCAGAAAATGTGGTCATAGATTACTCTCTAGTAAATCTTCCAGGAAAGCTGATATTTCTACTAATTCAACAAATAGATACTAGTTTAATGAATTATTTTTCAAATGATTTTAATAATCAAGTCTAAAACAGCATCTTTTTTTTTCACTTATGAATAATTCAGAAAGTGTCAAGTAAGTAGTTGGAGGAAGACATTATGAAGTAGAGAAGTTCTGGGACTTACATCTTCAGTAATACTGTCATGTCATTATAAGTTATTTCCGTTCTTTCCTACTGCTTAAAAGCTCTATATCTTAGAAGTAGTGTATATTGGTAGAGTCTCTAAGGAAAATAAAATTCTTATAACAATGATAATCACTACGTGATACAATGAAACATTTTTCCCTGGAGTTTTTGAAAAATCAAACAGGTTAATATCTATCTGAGAAAAGGGAAGTTCTTTCTGAGAGCAGGGAATATAGTGGGGACCTTTCAAGGTCAGCCTTAGTCCAATAACTTTCCATAGGGTTTCCTGGCATATGTTTCGTAACCCTCAAATTTATCATCTTAGCAAGACAGTAAAGGGCAAAGCATAGGCCATGGAGAACCATAGAGTTATATCCTATGTCTGCCTTTGCAACTTTGTCTTAGCTCTGCCGTTATACCAGATGATAGGATCTAGGTTATTGACCCTGCACCTCAGTTTCTCAGCTGTAAAAAGGATAATAATAGATAAGAAATGCTCTTATTGGGCATTATTATGTAATCATAAAATGATAAGTGCATATTAAATATTTTATTTTACTCTGACATGTATAAATATCCACTCAATGGTCAATCTTTTGATTTAGAACAAAGCTTTTTCTTTGAAAGCCTAGAATTTATTTAAAGTGAAAGTGAAAATTTAAGCACAATTGCAAAGCAACTGTTAGTAAAAATTTTATCCAATACTTTATTATTTTTCCCCAATTCTTTATAATGGAATCATTCACACCTAATTTAGGTAAAAAAAAAAATTGTTTTCAACTTGCCTTATTAAGTCTTTCCATCCACTTTAGTTTTCATAGAAATAATAATTCTATTTCCACATTCATTTTCATTGATTTACGTAGTCATTAAAATAACTATATAACATGGTCAACTGGCATAAACAGGTTTAGAAACTATACAACTGTAAACACACAACTAAACTATCAGGAGCAGAAATATGTAAGTATACTAGAAAGTAGCCCACTAGTCATGAGTCCTGAAAATGAAGTCAGTACCAGTCTGCACAGTTTACAGAAGTGATGAAGGATATCGATTACTGCATTAGGGTGTTTGAAAGTAGATCTACTGAGAGAGCTTCCACCATATCTAGTGTGGTCCTGTAAGTCAGAAAACCCTAAGTTTGCATGTCCCCTCTGCCTCTTGCTTGGACATGAATTTGAGCAAACTCCAGGAGATAGAGAGTGGGCTTCCCTGGTGGCTCAGATGGTAAAGAATCTGCCTGCAATGCAGGAGATCTGGGTTCAATTCCTGAGTTGGGAAGATCCCCTGGAGGAGGGCATGACAACCCATGCCCGTATTCTTTCCTGGAGAAACCCCATGGACAGAGAAGCCTGGTGGGCTAGAGTCCATGGGATCACAAAGAGTCGGACATGACTGAGCGACTAAGCACCAGGAGATAGTGGAGGACAGAGGAGCCTGGCAGGCTACAGTCTACTGGGACACAGAATTGGACATGACTTAGTGACTGAACAACAGTCTGCCTCTTGATAGCAGTGTGACTTTGGTCAGATGCAATATCTCTGAATTTCAGTGGTCTTACTAATATAGCTGGGAGAATAATAATATCTGGGAACATTATTTAGAACTCATGCCTTGGCGTTAGGACACCCTGGGTTCCAATCTAGTATTCCACTTACCAGGTGTATGACCTTGCAAGTTATTTAATATCTAAACTTCAATTTTCTTATTTATAAAAATGCCTACGCTGTAGAGTTGTTTTGAGGATTTAATGAGAAAACATACACAAAGCAGTAAACTCAGCAATTGGTAATTTGTAGACACTAATAAATATTAGTTGCTATTGCTTTTGCTAGAAAAATTAAATTAGACTGGATTAAAGTGCCTCATCAAGTTTCTAGCCCATAGTAGCCACTCAATAATTGGTGGTTATTAATATTACACTGATATTAATAAGTGTTAATTTGATAATAATTGAAGAGTATTAGTATCATTCTTTTCATGGATGATATATTATAGCTTAGACACAAATTAAGCCTTAGAAATAACCTCTATGTTTGGAATACCAATTAAAATCGCTATTTTATACTTGAAAGCTAGCTAGAGAATTCATTTTATCACAAAGGAAAAAGTCACTACGTCTTAGCAACTGAAAGACACACTCCATCCTGAAAGTCATACATGACAATACTTAGCCCAGAAAGAATTTTAAGGCCAGGAGTGTATTTCAGTGCTCTTAATAGAAAAAACACAGAGATTGTTTGCTTTAAATTATTTTTAAAAATATTTTAGGACTCTATGTATACATCTAATACATTTCACTCTACGTTATACCATCATCATCTACAACAGAATTTAGAGTGCCTATCTATTGCTATTAATAGCGTATTTGCAAAGAGTAATTACTACTCTAATGTTCTTTCTAAAATAGCCAGTCCTATCAAATAGCTAATAAGCATTTTGTTAAACTGCTTTTGAAAACATTAATATAAAACAGCTCTCCACATCCCTTGTGCTTAAGGTATTTACAGTAACTCCACAAATACTCATCCACCTGCACTCACACACCACCACACCAAACAAAGAAAGGAAAAGGAATGTCTCATCCGAATACTTCAAGGGGGTTAATAGAGCCTTTTTAGGGGTTCAGAGTATTTAGATAATGGCATTTCCTTGCCCTCAACTTTCAACAATAACCCCCAAAATGGAAAAGGAATCTAAACTGTTTCTGTAATTTTCTGGCCAGAGCTGAGAATGCTCATCCACACACAAACTATTCACCTTGCAGCTCTCTGCTGAGTGTAAGATTGATCCATCTATGCCACTTGTCTTATTATTTCTCATAAATTGCTTAGTTTCAAATTAGCCAAATATACACTGTACCTAAAACCACTAGACACTGAAATTAAAATATGTAACTAAGGTCTACCCTCCCCACCTCTGTTTCCACTAGAAAGCACTCCCAGCACTTGGTGAAATTGTTGCTTTTAAGTTTGCTTTCTGAAGAAGGATTTGGTGACTTCTGACCTTCGAGGGTTGTTCTTTGACCCATCACTTTTCTCCACCATCTGGCATGTTTACTTGATGCAAGTGCCTTGGGTCAGAGGGCAGAGCAGACATGTGGAGGGACAGCTTTGTCATAAAAGCAATAAAGAATGAGTAGGCGCTTCAGAATATAACACTGTGCATTCTGTTCAGCTGCTGAGCAGAATGAGGTAAGGTTAGTCATATGGATAAAAACAAAATAAATAAAAAGTCGGTTAGCACATAGTCCAGAAGACAGATAAAATGTGCAAGATGCTAGAGTTCAAAATCTGAGTGCTGCTTCTTTTTCCATTTCTGGGAGTTACTTTTTATGCTTTACTGGGCACATTACTAAACAATATGCTACACCAGACACAAGGGGGAAAGTGGTTTATAGGCTAAATTAACCAGATTGATTATTCAGGAAGAGTGTTGATAGTCCAATAATCCCCAAGCAACAAAATTAGAGACAGATAGAACAGAGTAAGGAACTAAAGATCAGGTAATCAATTTTTTTCATATCCAGGGCCCATGTTATAATGAGATAATAATGACGACTTTATTTTTGATAAATTGAAGCTTTTTTGAAAAGAACATCTCAGAAGTGAACATTGGCATCAACTGTGCACAACCACCTTAGACTCCAAGACAAAGAGCTCTGTACAGTGATCCCTACTCCCTTATTTAGGCATTTATCCTAGAAATTAGGACATGTCAATGAAGCTTGTAAAAATTTTTAGCACTAAAGTCCTTTAGTAAAAACCTTAAGCTTCATTTAGAAATAACTACCTCTGGTTCCCTTTATCCAACTTCCCTGGATTCTGAGGAACTTCCCAAAGTCTGTTTCTTCTCTCTAGTTTATACAGATTATAAATGATCTTTGATGGATTCACATTGCTTTCCTGTTGCCAAAGACATTTTATTCTCTGTGACTCTAGAATGCACAGAAAGAAAAGAGATGAAACACTTCTGCTTCTGCTCAAGTGTTGGTACTAGTCTCAATTCGACTTTCTGTTGCTTGACCTCTGCACAGTTCAGGAGAAAAACAATGTCCTGACATGAAAACTCAAAAAAGATTTGTCTTTATTATTATTGAAAAGGGGGGAAATTGCTATGAGTCAAGAGATAAAAATGATTAAAGGGAAGAGTTAGTCAGCAAAAGAAAATGAAAAAGGAAATTCCCCTCAGAAAAAAAATAATAATACAAAGAAAAAAGATTTAAAAGAAGCCTTCCTCTTCCAGTCTGATGGTCAGGGGATAGTTCTTCACATTGTGAATACACTTTGATCCTAGAAACTCTGCATCTTTAGTCTTTGCCAAGTTTGAAGATTTTCTCATATGGATCTTTTCCCCCAAAAAAATATTCATATCTATCAAGACTTCCATCCCCTGCAACATTTCTCTTGAAAAATTCATGGTGCACAGCACAGCCATTCTCTTTCCGATTCCAGACTTTCTGTAAAGAGCAGCTATTTGCCAGTTTGTCCTTGCCAGTTTCAGAATTGATCACACTATAGAAAATTTATAGATGGACATGGAGATCATACTAATGTGTCTACTTACAAGCAGAGAAGGGATTCCTAGACTTGCTTTGAGGAAAATGTCTTCTAGTGAAGACTCCCTCATTCATATTTAATAGCTTATGCAAGAAAGAGTGAAACGAGCAGGGGCCGTAAAAACAGAGGACACGAGTACGAGCACCTGCAATTACTGCAGGGGTGAGCCTGGGCAAAATACTCGTTCACTTTGAGCCCCAGTTTCCTTTTCGTAAATGCAAAGATAATCATTTCCACCTTTCAGAATAATCGTGAAGATGAACTGAGATAATGTGGGTCAAAACACCCAGCACAGTGTACTCAACAAATGTTGCTTTCAGTTTCTATTAACTTTATAAAACCATCTGTACCTGTTTCAAATGATGACTAAAGTCAAGTTTGTCCCTCGAGAAAATGCCCTTTTCCTTAAAAGACAACCATAAGCCAAACACACTTTGTTCTAAAAAATGTCTTTTGGTCTAATTCCCTAATGGGACAGATTTTTGTTTTTTTCCCTTCAAATCCCTTACCTTTTATGCAGCCTCTCTGTGGCTCTTAGAGCAGATGCACTACCAATATTTCCCCTAAGTCATGTGTATTTCTTTCTACATATTACTATTCCTTGGGTGGTAACCACGTTGCTTTCAAGGTTGAGAATGAAAGAGGACAGACATAGAGGGGATTAATGGGGATGGTGGTACAGAAAGAGATGACCTCTAGTTGGATGAAGTAGGAACTTTAGTGGAAAAAAAAAAAAAAAACCCAGTACTGAAATTCTGAAGGGTGAGAACATGACCACAAGCTGTATGATTCTGTATTAAGAAACCAGTATTTTAAAACCTGAACTATAAACAGGGAAAAGTGATAGATAAAAAATCATTTCTCTTTAAGAAACCATAGCATCCTCATGCCAATTTGTAAACCTTTACTCCTGCAATCTGTATGAGGGCTCTATTTCTTGGTTCAAGTCATCCTTCTGTGTCATTCAGTGATCTCCTTCACAATGGCCCATACTCACAGGACATCTCAGTATCTGACTCTATACTCACCACCTCAGGTCCCACTACAATCATCAGAGCTGTTTCCTGGAAGGAACATGGACTTCAGACTTGGTAGGGAATGCCAGTCTTTCTTCTTGCCACCTGGGTGACCCTTCATAAGTTGTATAACCTCTCTAAGCCTCAGTGTCCACATCATAAAATGGCGAAAACATTTTCTGTATTACAGTGTTTTGTGAGGATGAGATAAAGTAACATAAGCTATGTTCAGTTCTAGGTCCAGGGACTGGGTCATGGGGTGATTGGAATGATAAGTACTCCATGTATCCCAAAACACCTCTCCTTTCTAAATTTTAGCCCACTGAACTAAAACCAAACTTCTGCATCTTGATTTTCCCTCCTTACTTTTCAAAAAACTTTTTTCTCAGCACTTTTACACATGTTAACTCATTTAAGACTAGAAAAAAAAAATGAGGGAGGAAAAGTTATGTCCTGAATTACAACTGAAGTTTCTGAGGCATGGAGTGGTGAAGTAACTGGCCGATTGTTGTTCTTCCATCGCTCAGTCGTGTCCAATTCTTTGCGACCCCGTGGACTGCAGCACGCCAGGCTGCCCTGTCCTTCACCATCTGCCAGAGCTTGCTCAAACTCATGTCCATTGAGTCGGTGATGCCACACAACCATCTCATCCTCTGTCATCCCCTTCTCTGCCATCAATCTTTCCCAGCATCAAGGCCTTTTCTAATGAGTCAGTTCTCTGCATCAGGTGGCCAAAGTATTGGAGCTTCAGCACCAGTACTTCCAGCTGGAAGTCCATCCAGTCCTTCCAGAATATTTAGGGTTGATTTCCTTTAGGATTGACTGATTTGATCTCCTTGTTGTCCACGGGATTCTCAAAAGTCTTCTCCAACACCACAGCTCAAAAGCATCAATTCTTTGGTGCTCAGCCTTCTTTATGGTTCAACTCTCACACCCATACATGACTACTGGAAAAACCATAGCTTTGAGTAGATGGACCTTTGTTGGCAAAGTAATGTCTCTGCTTTTTAATATACTGTCTAGGTTTGTCATAGCTTTTCTTCCACAGAGCAAGCGTCTTTGAATTTCATGGTTGCAGTCACCATCTGCAGTGATTTTGGAGCCCAAAATCACCTGCCCAAGGTTTCACATAAACCAAGACATTGATGATTAGAAAAGTATCTGAGTCTAGGAGTTTTGCAAGGTCAATATATAATCCTTGGGAATTTCCCAGAGGTCCAGTCATTAAGAATCCACCTTAAAATGCAGGGGACATGAGTTCAATTCCTGGTGGGGGAACAAAGATCCCACATGCATACACATGTGCTAAGTTGCTTTAGTCATGTGCGACTCTTTGCAGTCCTGTGGACTATAGCCCTCTGTCCAGGGATTCTCCAGGCAAGAATGCTGGAGTGGGCTGCCATGCCCCTCTTCAGGGGATCTTCCTGACCCAGGGATCAAACCCACGTCCCTTACAAGTCTTGCACTGGAGGTGGATTCTTTATCACTAGTGCTACCTGAGATCCCACATGCTGAGGAGCAATTAAGCCCCACCTCTCTCCCCCATGCACCTAAAGGAAATCAACCCAGAATATTCATTGGAAGGACTGATGCTGAAGCTGAAGCTCCAATACTTTGACCACCTGATGCAAAGAGCCAACTCACTGGAAAAGACCCTGATGCTGGGAAATATTGAAGGCAGTAGGAGAAGGGGATGATAGAGGCAAGATGATTGGATGGCATCACCAACTCAATGGACATGAGTTTGAGCAAGTTCCAGGAGATGGTAAAGGACAGGGAAGCCTGGTGTGCTACAGTCCATGGGGTTGCAAAGAGTCGGACACAACTGAATGACTGAACACACCCCCCGGCAGCGAGAGAGTCCAGCATTGCAATGAAAGATCCAGCGTGTGGCAACTAAGACCCAACACAGTGAAATAAATAAATGTGTTTTTTTTTTTTAATCCTTCCTTCTATGCCTAAGTGTGTAGCAAATTCAGAGATAAACATCAGTCAGAACCATGGATTCCTGACAAAGAACTAAAATAGAAGGTAACTCAGATACAAAGAAACAGGCTGTCTTAATCATCCCTGAATTGAATTTACTTCCCCTGTCTATAAAAAAATTATTGGTTGTACTCACTCACAGAGATAGAACCTGCACTTTCAAGGAACAGCTGAGAAAGCATGTTCTTTCCATTTGGTAGATCCCAAAGAATCAAGAAGAACAGTCTAAGGCCATGATGACCAGCTTAAACCTCCTTACAAACAGATGTCAATCTCTTTATCACGCAGAGAAAGAGAATCATGAGACAGAAAGTGATCAGAAGTAAGACTCTCTCCATGTGAGAGGACACATGCATATGGGGAATAAGCGTACCCCTCCCCAGCATATCTGATTCCAAAATCTGGGCTCCTACCACTACACAAAAGAGAATAAAAAGTAAAAAAAGTGAGTCGCTCAGCTGTGTCCAGCTCTTTGCGACCCCATGGACTGTAGCCCACCATACTCCTCCATCCATGGGATTTTCCAGGCAAGAGTACTGGAGTGGGTTGCCATTGCCTTCTCCAGGGCATCTTCCCGACTCAGGGATCGAATCTGGATCTCCCGCATAGTAGACAGACACTGTCTGAGCCACCAGGGAATTAAAAACTACTAGGTATAAAATAAATAAGCAAACAAAGACGTAATGTTTAGTACAGGGAACATAACCGATACTTTATAATAATTTTCAATAGAGTATAATCTATAATGAATTACTATGCCGTAAAACCTGAAACTAATATAACATTGAAAATCAACTACACTTAGTTTAAAAAATAAAATTATGACATTAAAAAATTCATTTTCTAGACAAAAAAGAGAAGCAGAATAATTCAGTGCACCTTATAGAATCTGATCTCATTTTTACCTTAACCCTAACTCTACCACGAGCTCTTGGGCATGTTCCTTAATACTGAATGCTGTGATTTCCTCAGTTACACATACCAGTGTCACATATCCAGGGCTGTTCTGAGCTTTAAATATACATCACCTGGTACATAACAATAGTTCAGTAAATGTAGGTGATTATTATTAATATTACCTCACTGAAAAAAGAATGTTCAGAGTGTGAGATTAGAACAGAATTTGTGAGATTAGAATCAGTGATTACAAACCCTCTCTTTGTACATAGATTCATTACTCAATATAAGTTTTAAGAGAAAGGAAAAACATTAATAAATTAATCTTATTAACAGTGCTTTGTCAATGTGGTGACATAAGACACACAGTTTTAAAAATTATGTCTAAGGATTTTGACTTTTTTTAATTTCTTCTTTATGTTTTTATGTTTCTAAATTTTCTACAATGAATAAAATTATTTTTAAAGCAAGAAAGGAAAGAAAATGAAATATGAGTTAGCCAGTGGTCAATAAATACCTATTGATCATCTACTCAATGTCAGGTACTATATTAATGATATTCAGTTCAATAGGACTCTCTTCCTGGAACTATTATAAATAGTTATGGGAAAGCCATCTTTACAATAACATAAAAATGAGAGGCTATTGACATTTTATTCATAATTAGAAAGAATACCTCTTTTCTCTCATTTTTGAGGTGTTCTTACTCATGAATATAGGCACACCTGACATTTTCAATTTTTTATGGATGGATATGTATCTCAAAATGGGAATTCTCATAAATAATAAAATGCATTATCATTTATTATCTACAAGATTTAAGTCTTTGAACACAGTTTACTGACACTGTCTCTACTATTCACAACAAACCTGCACAACAGAATAACAAAGTGGGCATTGTTCTTCCTTATTTGTGGAGAAGGAAACTGAGGCCCAGAGAGGTTGAGACTTGCTTAGGAATCTTTGACTAGCAAGTGCTCCGGGTGTATTTTAAAGCGTATTTCAATTTACACAAAGGTGAAGGCACCCCCTATTTCACAAAGCAAGGTACACCTATAAAACCATACATACCGTTTGGTAGACCACAAGGTTTTTTAACAGCATCCCATATTTCTGTTTTGAGTCTCTTGCCGCTTGGGTAAACATTGTACTTTTCATTGGATATACTGTAAGTCATTAAAGTCAGTAAATAGCAAAAATGAATAAAACAGCAACTTAGATATTTTTAACACCTCTAAGTTAAAACCACTTTGCAGTGGGGAAGAAGAACAGATGCCCGCTTCTAAATGTGAGAGCCACCAACTGGGAATTTGCTAGTTGTAACTGCTGCCATCTGTTTTCCACTGTTCTTTTTACCTGCCTCTCTTAGATTTAGTATTTGAATTCTGGGCCATGGATTCTTAGTATAAGGAGGGGAGGACTGGGAGGGACTCCAATTTGAAATTTTCCCAGGTGCTCTCTCCTGCATTAAATCAAAGGTAACTTCTCTGGCAAAAAATATCACGAGGGCGATTATTTAACAACTGCATTTTTATTCTTCTATGCACATTTTGTTCTCCTATTTCCATGTGCATTTTTTTCTATTTAATCAACTTCCTGCTTTTCCTAAGGGCATTATGGAAATGCCTCTCTGATGCCAATTAGGGCACTGCTGTGTGAATTAGTTTCTTCCCTGACTGAATAAATAATTTTTGTCAAGCCATACGTACATTCAGAACTCACTTAATCAGCACTTAACTAACATTCGGCACCAGCGTGGTGGGCTTTTCCCCTTAAATTCAACATGTTGAGGGAGTTACTATTTGTGCCAAAAGGAAGCAAATGAAATAGGCAGATTAATAAGACTATAAAGGATAAGAGATTGTTCCAGCTCACTCTTCTGCCTTCAAGTAGAATTGGTTCTAAACTACACTAGAAAGAGAAAATCTGCCCTTTTCTTTTAGGAACATCTGTAGGGGAGTTTTGCTATCATTTGATTTCAATTCTGAATGCCATATATGCATGTGCATATAACTTCTGGCTAATGGCCAACAAAAAATAAGAATAATCATCCAATCTGTAAATGAGCTTCCTCTTTAAATCTACATAATAAAGGTGTACTTCCCATTTTCATAGATGAGGAACAAATTATGTTCCCCTCCCTACTTTCCAAGAAGTTACGGACTTCAGTCAGAGTAACACAGCTAGTTAGTGACATAAGATTTAGTGCCGACTCTGCCTAACTCTGTTTTTCACTCAAGCTAAAAAAGGAGTACATCAGAAGGCAGGGCACTAGCTTAGGAGGCTTCTTCTTCTTTCTTTTCATATATTGAGTTAGTCTGAAAACATATAAGAAATAGAAGGTAGAAGGATCTATCAACTTATATGCTCAACTGAATTCCCTGATGGCTTCCTTGATAGCTCAGTTGGTAATGCAGGAGACCCTAGTTAGGTTCCTGGGTCAGGAAGATCTGCTGAAAAAGGGATAGGCTACTCACGCCAGTATTCTCGCCTGGAGAATTCCATAGACTGCATAGTCCATGGGGTCACAAAGAGTCAGACACGACTGAGCAACTTTCACTTTCACTTTTTTCACATTCAATAACACACAACTCTGGTTTACTTGGATGCTTCTTCAACAAATGTATAGTAAGTATGTCATACAGATGGCCAACAGGCCAGTAGGTAATAATCTTCTTTAATCTTATCATTTTTTATATCCCTTATTTTTCTATAGGCATTTGGACACACTTTTAAAAACTGAAATACAGCTGATTTACCTCATTGTGTTTATTTCTATTGTATAGCAAAATGATTCTATCATACATATATGAAGACAGAAGATTACTACCCACTTGAGATTATTTGAGGTTTATTGGAATGGGCCACCTGATTCCCAGTCTAGACTAGCAAAATTTATGTCTAATACAGAGACTCATTTAAGATACAAATATCACTGCAAACTTAGTTTGAGGCATTTTTGCCTTAAAAAAAAAAAAAAAAACAACTATTCTTGTCTTACATTTACTTTTGGTCACTGCATGACTTCAGTGAAAACTGATATCATACTTAAAGGTTAAGCACCACAAACAAATTTGCCTCATGATGGGAGAAATGTCAGGAAAAGGAATTAATTAAAAGAGAAAACGATGTCCCTCAGTAACCAAAGTCCTCATCTGCAGTTAAATCAAGATCTTACCTTTCTAAAATGTCAAATTTATCTCTTTTGACTCACTCTATTTTTTTAAAGAAAGATTATTACCTCAGCACAAATTAATAACAAAACTTCTGTGAGAAATGATTTTGGCTTTTTAAGTAAAGAAGAGGGTTTCTATCACAAGCTGAATATTACAAGGAATAGCTGGATTCATCCCTTTACACATACGTGTGTGTGTGTGTGTGTGTATATATATATATATATATATGTAAACAAAAAGTTATACTCTGAAAGTTTGTGTCTATGAACAGAAACCAAATAACAAACATGCTTTTTTTTTTTTTCATTTTAGTTTTGCAACATCTTTCAAAGGGAAAAAAAAATGTAAGTCCAAATTCAGTCAGCATTTTTGGTTTTAAAATGACTGGCTATATGTCATCAAGCTCATGGTTTTTTAATGCAAAATTATTTTGACTCTAAGGTGGAAAAAATATAGTAAAGCTTTTCAGTCAACAAAGAGAATATATTTCAAGGTTACAGACTCTATTGTCAAAAATAACTCAGCAGAGAAAGAGATAATGAAATCCTAAGAACTGCTAAGGGATTCCCTCCCTATCAAACAGGGTATTCCACTAATCAAGGCCCCACCTACTCCGGGTGTCTGGTCTCCTTTCTGTCCATCATGAATACTCAGCTTCCTGGGGCATTTCTCCCTATTTTCTACTTCCAAGGTAATTCTGTTAGGGGAAAGCCTTTATCCAGTCTCCTAGACCCTATTTCATTGACAAAAGGTTGTCAAAGGCCAAAACCTAGCCAAAGTCTCCCCTAAGATTCTATAACAATCATTTCAATATACATCAAACAGATACCACATGTGGGGGGGAAAACAACATTAGTTGATAAAAGCAAATCATAGGACATGTTACTCCCTATAGAGTGCACGTTGTTTGAAATTTTGTGACCTAAATCAAAAATGCCTCTACCTCATCCACCAAAATGCCAACTGGAATCCAGAGGCCCAAGACGACTACATCAGAAGCAGTTGAATTTCTATGATGTTTTATATAGTGGTCAGAAAAAAATGTAGAAAGGCTCTTGATAAATTTCTCCTGAACCTACAGAAAAATTAACTTCCAAACCCTGCAACTGAAATAACTGTAGGAAAAGGGATAGCATAGAGCTTTCTTAAATGGTTTTTCTCCATCCAAAGGGGAACTAAAGTGAACTTTATTTGTAATAAAAGATAGTTTAGCAATAAAAACAAAGTCAGTAAATATAGGGTCTCCAGATATATCATTTGGGGCCCAAGAAATGCTATCTTTGGCATAAATATTATAGGTCTGTCATTTCTTACCTTGGCAGCAAGATTTTCTGTAGGTGGCAGGAGGTTGTTCTTGCTCACTGATTTAGAAGGTCTCTGCTTTAATCTTTCAAGGTAGAAGATTCTTATATAACCCCGAAAGGCTTCAATAAATTGATAGAGATCTTTTTATAAAACACAGAAAATCAGTATTTAACAGAATAATTTAAGTCTGAGAAAATACTATATCAGTGTAATATGACACCCTTTTTTGCAAGGCATCTCCTTGACTTTCCAATTTTGTTGTAGTGTTGGGGTTGGGGGTTGGGAAAGGAAGTTGTTTCTTGTTTTACCTTGCATAGTTCTTTTTTCAGAAGCAGGCAAGATAAACTCGGCACTCTCACTTCAGCCACATTCCCATTACAAATAAATCTCTAAAATGGGAATTTCAAGACTTAAGGCAAGTTGGTGGGAAGATACTGAAGAAGCCCTAGTTTCATACCTCATGTAATTCCTTACAGTCTTAAATTTATTTGCCATTCAAGTGACTGCTTCCTTTCCAAGAGCAAGTGTGGAACTTATTCCCTAATAAGACTCAGTTGAGACTCTTTCTCTTCCTCTTTTCACATATTTAATTATTTATTCATTCACCAAATACTGGCCTTTTCCAATTCTATGGTGAGCTGTAGAGCTATAATGGCCCATCAGAGTTAACCCAGTTAAGGCAAGAGGACAAAGATTTTATACTTCCACTGGAGTGGTGCTGGCTGCAGGCTGCTCACAAAGATGGGCCGTGACTGTGGTAAAGATTACACTCTTTAGCTGAAGGCATTTCACAAAGAGGGACTCACTTGAGACCTGTCAGTCACCAACATTTCTAACAGCCCGGGAATGAGTGCCTTGACCCTAAAGGAAGAGCTGGGAAGTTCGTTATACCATCCGTATTGTAAGTTACCTAAGTTTTTCGCTAGTTAATAAGCTCATATAATATAGCACTATTCAGTTCAAGGGAAAATCACTTTAAATTACAGAGAACATGCTGAAATATTCTCTTATTTTAACATATTCTCATCTAAGGTAGAAATAAGAATTTCCAAACTTAAAGCCTTTTCAAAATTTGATATGTGTTGGGAGGGGGGGATGTATACACACACTCACATGTGTGTACTGCATATTGTGTATCCTACAATCTGAATTATACTTATTTCCCTGATGAATTTCTTTTTAGATACAGCATGTGCAAACTTCAGCCCAATGTGAGTAAAATTCTTACAAATTCAGCCTTACTGAAGGCTATTTCAATAAAATCGGTTTCCTCATTATAGAAAAAGTACAAGTACTTTGCCTGAAATGAGAGAAAGAAGAATCTTTCCTCCCTAGTTAGTAGGACAAAACTTCTTAGACAAAGTCACATTTTAGTAGTGTGAAAAATGGAATTTGTGGAGGTATAGAAGTTCTTAACATAGATGTAAAATGAGTGATTTTTTAAAATTCTGAAGATGGATGATAATCAGGCACATGGGAAAGTGAGTCAGTTTGCCTCAATGGCTATTTTAAGAAAGCCTGATTAAGAGATTTAAACCAAGAGTTTTGTTCTTTTATCTAAGGTACTTAGAGTTTCCCACAAAAATGTTAAAAAAAAAATCTTATTATGGTGGAAGTAGTGTTCAGACAAAAGAAATGTGACAATTGCATTCAATACTAACTATAAGAGAATATGCTGGGGCTTGGAAATCAATGAAGCATTCTATAAGAAAGCAACCAATACATGAGCTATGGATATACTCCAAAGAAAATTTTAAAAGACATGATAGGGTGTTATATATCTAAATTCAGTGTAAGTGTGAAGGATATTAAATTGACACTAAATTTAACATTTCTCTGAAAAAAAAATGTAGTTGAATGAAACATTTTCAATTTGAAAGAGAAATAGAAGAAATTAGAGGAAGAAACCTCATGTTGTTGTTTTTTTTTTAATAGCAGCATTTATTTTTGCATTAAATGAAGAGAAAATAACAGGAGCCATAATTGTAGTTTAAATACTGGAAAAGTATTTCATAGGTATGCACAGAATCATAAATTACAAAATTTTGAAACTAGAAATGACTTTAGATGATCCATCTAGGCAGAGGGATTTTAAATTAGTTTTAATTGTGAAACTTTTTTTTAACAAAATCTTCTCTAGTTTTAATACTTATCATATTAAAATGATAGGTCATCGAAAAAGCAAGAGAGTTCCAGAAAAACATCTATTTCTGCTTTATTGACTATGCCAAAGCCTTTGACTGTGTGGGTCACAATAAACTGTAGAAAATTCTGAAAGAGATGGGAACACCAGACCACCTGACCTGACTCTTGACAAACCTATATGCAGGTCAGGAAGCAACAGTTAGAACTGGACATGGAACAACAGACTGGTTCCAAATAGGAAAAGGAGTACATCAAGGCTGTATATTGTCATCCTGCTTATTTAACTTATATGCAGAGTACATCATGAGAAACACTGGGCTGGAAGAAGCACAAGCTGGAATCAAGATTGCTGGAAGAAATATCAATAACCTCAGATATGCAGATGACACCACCCTTATGGCAGAAAGTGAAGAGGAACTAAAAAGCCTCCTGATGAAGTGAAAGAGGAGAGTGTAAAAGTTGGCTTAAAGCTCAACATTCAGAAAACTAAGATCATGGCATCTGACCCCATCACTTCATGGCAAATATATGGGGAAACTGTGGAATCAGTGTCAGACTTATTTTGGGGGGCTCCAAAATCACTGCAGATTGTGACTGCAACCACGAAATTAAAAGACACTTACTCCTTGGAAAGAAAGTTATGACCAACCTAGATAGCATATTCAAAAGCAGAGACATTACTTTGCCAACAAAGGTCCATCTAGTTAAGGCTATGGTTTTTCTAGTGGTCATGTATGGATGTGAGAGTTGGACTGTGAAGAAGGCTGAGCGCCGAAGAATTGATGCTTTTGAACTGTGGTGTTGGAGAAGACTCTTGAGAGTCCCTTGGACTGCAAGGAGATCCAACCAGTCCATTCTGAAGGAGATCAGCCCTGGGATTTCTTTGGAAGGAATGATGCTGAAGCTGAAATTCCAGTACTTTGGCCACCTCATGCAAAGAGTTGACTCATTGGAGAAGACTCTGATGCTGGGAGGGGTTGGGGGCAGGAGGAGAAGGGAACGACAGAGGATGAGATGGCTGGATGGCATCACCAACTCGATGGACGTGAGTTTGAGTGAACTCTGGGAGTTGGTGATGGACAGGGAGGCCTGGTGTACTGCATTTCATGGGGTCGCAAAGAGTCGGACACGACTGAGTGACTGAACTGAACTGAACTGAACTGATATTAAAACAAACAAAAATGGTAAATGCTTGGCTTTCTTCCCTGAAGCATGCAGGGATTCCAAAGCATGACCCATCAGGGTCATCAGCTCATCTTTTAAATAAAATTCAGTAATCCCTGGTCTAGTTTAATAGTCTTCAGTTTATATATAAAGATACAAAGAACTAAGAAACTCAACTAACTTATCCAAAATCAAATTAAATTCATGGCAGAGCCAACGCTGGGACCCAGTTACTAAACTCCTTTTACACAACTTGCCTTTTTACAAAATGTTCTATATATAGATAAGATTTTACTGTTATTGAAGGGGAAATACTGACCATGTAAGAAACAATCTATATAGTTTCTAATAACATTTAAATTTGTTAGAAAATATTTACCAAAAACCTTCAAAATGCCTTTCACCCAGCAATTCCACTTTTAGAAATGTATCCTGTAAGTATATACTGATACAAGTTTACAGAGATTTAAGCACAATGATGTTCATTGCATACCGTGTGAAACAGCTAACAACTGGGAATAGTCTTTATGACTCTAAGTAGGGAGTATAAATTTAAAATATGTTAGAACCTTTAAAATATAATACCATGCAAACATTAGAAAGATGGAGGTATATCTATGTGAGTGGATATGAAGATTACAAAACACATTGTTGAAGACCTGTGCTTTTTGAGATTTGATAGGCTAAATATTCTGAAAGGTCTCATTTGTTACCAAACAACTAGATGCTGCATAAAACATATTATATTGATAGACTCTCAAGAAGTAAGAAATCTCCCAAGGGAAGAAAAAAATTCTATCACCTGAAACC
Organism: Bos javanicus; assembly: GCF_032452875.1. Classification (NCBI taxonomy): domain Eukaryota; kingdom Metazoa; phylum Chordata; class Mammalia; order Artiodactyla; family Bovidae; genus Bos; species Bos javanicus. The sequence goes on from NC_083875.1 coordinate 20,737,688, forward strand.
AGATTGCTACTGCTAAGTCACTTCAGTCGTGTCCGACTCTGAGCAACCCCATAGATGGCAGCCCACCAGGTTCTCCCGTCCCTGCGATTCTCCAGGCAAGAACACTGGAGTGGGTTACCATTTCCTTTGCCAGTGCATGAAAGTGAAAAGTGAAAGTGAAGTCACTCAGTCGTGTCCGACCCTCAGCAACCCCATGGACTGCAGCCTTCCAGGCTCCTCTGTCCATGGGATTTTCCAGGCAAGAGCAAGTGGGGTGCCATTGCCTTCTCTGAAACCAGATTAGCAAATGGTAAACACATGTAAAGGCATGCATACATTAATATCACAACTTAGAGACAAATGCCTTAACCCAAAAGTCATAGGTATGAACCAGAGACTGGAAGATTAAGCTGGAGATCCTGCATGCCACACTGTGTGGCCAAAATTAAGTAAATAAAGGTAAAAATATAGGGTTTTTTTTGATACCCAAAAGCTGAGAGAATTTATCACCAGCACACTTACACTACAAGGAACATTAAAAGAAGTTCCCTAATTAGAAGAACTATATCAACAGACAGAATTTTGAGCTACACAAATAAATGAACAGTTATGGAAATAACATTAATGAATGTAAAAACAATTTTAATTGATCTAAAAAATAGTGAACCATCAAAACAAAAACAGTAGCAACTTATTATTTGTTACTATAGCATATGTGAAATTAAAATTATAACAACAACCCAAAGGATGAGAGAGAAGAATTGGAAGTATAACATTATAATTTTCTTATACTATATATGGAGTAGCAAATATTACGTGAACACAGATTATGACTAATAAAAAATATAAACCCGAGAACAACTATGGGAAAAAAATTAAGAGGTAAATAATAAGCCAATTGTGTAGATAAAATGGAATCATCAAAACAAATAATATATAAGAAAGCAAGAGAGGAATCAAAAACAGATGAAACAATAAAAGATAACTAACGAGATGGTAGGTTAATCTAAAAACATCAATTGTTACATAGAACGCCAAAATACATAACAATTTAAATACTAACATTGTTAGATTAGTTTAAAAAGCAAGAGCCAACTCTATTGTCTATAAGAAACTCACATTAAACATAAACACAGGACTTCCCTGGTGGTCCAGTGGTTAAGAATCTGTATGCCAATGCAGGGGATGCAGGTTGGATCCCTGGTCCAGGAAGATTCCACACGCTGCAGGGCAACTAAGCCCGTGCGCCACAGTTACTGAGCCTGCACCTTAGAGCCCACAAGCCACAGCTACTGAAGCCTGAACACCCTAAATCCCATGTTCTACGGCAAGAGAAGCCACCACAGTAAGAAGTGTGTGCACCACAGCTAGAGAGTAGTCCCCACTCCCTGCAACTAAAGTGCGAATGCAGCAAGAAAGATCCAGTGCTGTCAAAAATTAATTAATTTCTTAAAAACACAAATACATAAGTAAGTTAAAAATTAAAGGGTGGGAGGATATAAGCCATGCAAAAACTAAAGTCATATATAAATAGGAGGAAAAAAATAGACTTCAGAAAAACAACTATTACCAGAATAAAGAAGAAAACTTCACTAGGAAAACTTAATCCTAAATGTATATGCATTTAATAACAGAGCATCAAAATATACAAATCAAAAACTTATAGAATTGAAGGGAGAAACAGACAAACTGAAATAATATTGGAGACCTCAGTAATCTATTCTCAATAATCAATGAAAGAAGATAACAGATACTCAGAAGGAATGTAGAAGACATCAGCAATACAATCAATCAACTTAATTTGACATTTATAAAACACTCCACCCAACAATGATAGACTACATGTTCCTTTCAAGTGCATATGGAACATACCTTAAGATAGGCTGTATTCAGAACATAAAACAAAATGTTAACAAATTCAAGGCAACTGAAATCACACAAAATATATTCTCTAACTATAATGGAATTAAATCAGAAATTAATAATGGGATGATAACTGGAAAATTCAAAACTATTTAGCTAACAGACAATATACTTCTAAATAACTTAAAAATGAAATCACAAAGGAAATTAGTAAATATGTTTAATTTAATGAAAATGAAAATTTTGTCAAAATTTGTGAGATTCATTTAAAGCCACACTTAAATCAATATTTATAGCATTAAAATTCTTATATTGAAAAAGAAATAAAATTTAAAATAAATAATCTAAGAATACACCTTAAGAAACTAGAAAAAGATCAAATTATACCCAAAGTATGCAGAAGGAATAAGATAATAAAGGTAAAAATGGAAATCAATTAAACTAAAACACAAAGACAAAAATATATGAAACCATAGATGTTGAGTTGAAAAACAAATGTAATCTTTTAGCCAAATTGACCAACACAGTAAGAAAGAATACATGACCTACAAATATTAAGAATTTAAAAGAGAAGACATCACTGCAAACATAACAGATATTTAAAAACACAAACTATGAAAACTCACTCAAGTAACACATCACATAATTAATCTTATATCTATTAATTAAAGTGTATTCCTAGTTTAAAAGTGTTCAACAAAGAACTCTCCAAACCCAGAGTGTTACACGGTCAGATTCTCTCAAACATTTCAGAAAGAAAGAATAAAATTTGACAATCTCTTCTAGTGTAGAAAGAACAAACAGTTGCAAAGTCATTTTTTGAGGACAGAAATACTCTAACATCAAAACCAGAGAAAGACAACATGCGCATCAGCAGTGGAGGGTGGAATACAGATCAATATTCTTCATGAATACACAGACAAAAATCAAGAAATGTGTGAAAAACTAAGGCATCAGGTCCAAATGGTTATTCAAAAAATGCTGGACTTAAACACCTGAGAAGCAAACAATACAGTCAGCATATCAATGGAAATAAGGAGAAAAATTCATCAACATCTCAGTAGATGCAGAAATATTGGCAAAATTCAACACTGATTCATAATTTTTAAAAACTTTCAGCAAACTAGGAATAAAAGGGCATCTACAAAATATCTACAGCTAACATCCTATTATTAATGAAAAAGTGAATGCTTTCTCCCTAATATCAGAACAAGACAAGGATCTTTGTTTTCCTATTCATCATCATACCAGACAGCCAAGATGATACAATGGAGACATGTCTCTATTAATGGAAAACAAGATTGTGTAGATTTTTTTTAACCCTAAAATCTATTTTTCAAAAGCTATAAAAACTATTAAGTGACTTAATAGAGGTTTCAGATACAAAATCTATATACAAAAATAGTATTTGTATGTGGTCAGCAATGACCAACTGGAAATTCAAAAGTACCATTTATAACAGCACCAAAAATCTAACACAACCTGTATGATGAAAACTGTATACCACTGATGAAAGAAATAAAAAATCAAATCAGTCAATAAATGAAGAAATGTTACTTTCAATGGACTAGAGGACTCAATATGGTTAAGGTGTCACTTTTCATATTGTTCTAGATTCAATTTAATTTCAATCAAAATCTCAGTAAGTTTTTTGTAGAAACAAGTAACTTGATTCTAAACTTTACATGGAAAGATAAAGAAATAAATAGCCAAGGTAATTTTTTAAAATTAATCACTCACATTCACATTGCATGATTTTAAGACTTAACATTAAAGCTACACCATTAAGGCAATATAGTATTAGTCAAGGAATAGACGTATAAATCTTTTTTTTTCCCCCAAAACTAGAGAGTTTAGAAGTAGATCAAATATATGTATTCAATTTTCAACAAAGATGCAGGGGCAATTCAATTGAGAAAGAAGAGCTTTTTTCAACAAATGATGGTGAATATCCATATAAAAATATGAATCACAATATATTAAAATTAACTAAAAATGGGTCACTTGTTTAAGCTAAAATCTATAACAATAAAACTCCTAGAAAAAAATAGAAAATCTTGTGACTCTGGTTTATAAAAAATTCTTAGATACAACACAAAAGCATGATACATAAAAGAAAAAAATTGGATAAATCGGGCATTAACAAAATTAAAAACTTCTGTTCTTCAAAAGACTATTAAAAGAATGAAAAAAATGAGTCACAGACTAAAGATCAGATCAGATCAGATCAGTCACTCAGTCCTGTCCGACTCTTTGCGACCCCATGAATCACAGCACGCCAGGCCTCCCTGTCCATCACCAACTCCCAGAGTTCACTCAGACTCATGTCCATTGAGTCAGTGATGCCATCCAGCCATCTCATCTTCTGTCATCCCCTTCTCCTCTTGTCCCCAATCCCTCCCAGCATCAGAGTCTTTTCCAATGAGTCAACTCTTCGCATGAGGTGGCCAAAGTACTGGAGTTTCAGCTTTAGCATCACTCCTTCCAAAGAAATCCCAGGGCTGATCTCCTTTAGAGTGGACTGGTTGGATCTCCTTGCAGTCCAAGAGACTCTCAAGAGTCTTCTCCAACACCACAGTTCAAAAGCATCAATTCTTCAGCGCTCAGCCTTCTTCACAGTCCAACTCTCACATCCATACATGACCACTGGAAAAACCATAGCCTTGACTAGCCGGACCTTTGTTGGCAAAGTAATGTCTCTGCTTTTGAATATGCTACTTAGGTTGGTCATAACTTCCCTTCCGGGGAGTAAGCATCTTTTAATTTCATGGCTGCAGTCACCATCTGCAGTGATTTTGGAGCCCAAAAAAAATAAAGTCTGACACTGTTTCCACTGTTTCCCCATCTATTTCCCATGAAGTGATGGGACCAGATGCCATGATCTTCGTTTTCTGAATGTTGAGCTTTAATCCAACTTTTTCACTCTTCACTTTCACCTTCATCAAGAGGCTTTTTAGTTCCTCTTCACTTTCTGCCATAAGGGTGGTGTCATCTGCATATCTGAGGTTATTGATATTTCTCCCGGCAATTTTGATTCCAGCTTGTGTTTCTTCCAGTCCAGCGTTTCTCATGATGTACTCTGCACATAAGTTAAATAAGCAGGGTGACAATATACAGCCTTGATGTACTCCTTTTCCTATTTGGAACCAGTCTATTGTTCCATGTCCAGTTCTAACTGTTGCTTCCTGACCTGCATACAAATTTCTCAAGAGTCAGGTCAGATGGTCTGATATTCCCATCTCTTTCAGAATTTTCCACAGTTGATTGTGATTCACACAGTCAAAGGCTTTGGCATAGTCAATAAAGCAGAAATAGATGTTTTTCTGGAACTCTCTTGCTTTTTCCATGATCCAGCGGATGTTGGCAATTTGATCTCTGGTTCCTCTGCCTTTTCCTTCAAATCATATATTTGTTAAATGACTTGTGTCTGTCTATGAAAATTCTCAGAATTCAATAAGAATATTGAGAACCCACTTTTTAAAAGGGCAAAATTTTGGACACTTCACCAAAGACATATAGATGGCAAATAAGCACATGAAAGATGCTCAAGTCATTTATTATTCAGGAAGTGTGAATTAAAACACAGTGAGGTACTACTAACATCAGAATGACCAAATTTGAAACAAAAAATATAACAACTGATAATATTAAGTTCTGAGGAGGATGCAGAGTACTCTGAAGCTTTGATAAATTGCTTGTGAAAATGCAAAATGTCAAAACCTCTTTGGAAATATTTGTTATATCTTGTAAAGTTGCTTATAAAGTTAAACATACAGTTGCCATACAACCCAGAAATCTCACTTATATTTACTCAGGTGAAATGAAAATTTAAATTCACACAAAGACATGTATACAAATATTTATAGCTGACACATTTGTAATCGCCAAAAACTGGAAATTCAAAACACTTTTCATCTGGTGAATCAATAAACTATAGAAAACATGTCCTTATGATAGGATACTACTCAGTCATAAGAAGAACTTCTGATACATACAGAAACATCAATGAATTTCAGATGTATTATGCAGAGTGAAAGCAGATAGACTTAAAAGACCACATGACATATGATTCCGCTTACATGATGTTCTAGAAAAGGTGAAGCTCTTGAGACAAAAACATTGCTCAGTGATTGCCCAGGGCTGAGGTAAGGCAAGGGACTGACTTGATTATAGTAATGTACATGTTTGTCAAAATGGTAGAATTGTACACCACAATGGGTGTAACTGATACCTTAGTTTTGAAAACAAAATAAAAAGAATATATGCTTATGTGATAAAACCATTTTTGAAAAGGAAATGATAAAATTCAGATTATTGGTTATCTATTGAAAGGATAAAATGAGACAAGATAGGAAAGAACCATAATCATATAAGTAATGGCCTAGGTCCTAACTTAATGGTGGATTTACTGTGCTCAGTTATTATCATGCTTCATCACTTACATATCTGTCATATATATATTCTTTCATATTTGTCAAACATTATATAATTTTAATAGAGGATAAAGGGAAGTACCTTTTAATTGAAAAATCAAACAACAAGGAAGATACATTATTTAAGTAAGACAAGCAGGTGAACCTCACCTAATCCTTGATATGAAAATATCAGGTCAAACGATACGCACATTTTAAATGTCTGAGGTACATATTAGCAGGTTTATTTATCCAATGGTTTCCTCTCTATGAAAATTAACATATAATAGGCATTTTATTTTTTAATCACATAATACTTTGTTTGAACTCACTAATTTAGAAAGTTTTAATCCTTCAAAACAAAACATTCTTCCTTGCTTTTTTCCTATCACTTTCAATCGGAATTTTAACAAATCTAACCCAATTTCAATATCATGTACTACTGTAGAATTCCTAAAACTTTACAGTCTTCCTCTGAGGTATATGTATGTGAATCACACAGGCAATGTTCAATATCTTTACACAGACACACCCACCCCAAGAATGATGATTATTCATGATGGTGTGTACATTTTAAAAGCAGAACTCTGCTGGGTCATTCAAGAATTCACACTGGGATGTCTAAACCCTCCAAGTCTTTGACTAAATATTTCATATACTATTTAGTAAGGGTGATAAACAGGTGAATCATTTTCTCCTTAATTGTCAATATATTACTGATGAAGATATACCTGCAATCAATATTCTCTCTACCACTTGCTGCTTAGAGGGTTGGAATAGCAGCTGTCACCCTGATACTAGTGATCAGATGAGAGAAGCAATCAGGCCAGGCATGCAAATTCCATTATCTTCTCAGCCTCAACCCTAATCCTGCCATCCCACTGAGAAGGGCTGGTAGAGAAGGATCCAGAAAGCACCCCAGCTGCAAGTTTGCCATTAGTTCTCCAATAGCTGCCACCAGTGACACTCCTCCATGGAGTCTCATGAGAAATGCTGGTCCACAGCTTTCATCTGCAGACATTAAATCAAGCAGTTAGTTTTTTAGGTCTTCACAAATCTTCTCTCCCTCCTCCTCCCACCCCTTTATCCTTAATGTGACTTATTTATATTTTTAAAAGCTTCTGCAGACAGTCTTTCCAGTTTTTATCATGGACTAAAATCCATCTGAGTTAAAACTGTTCAAGACTTTATGCACGATGGGGGAAAGGGACTCTGCAAATTAATGTATTCATTCCAGATTGTATTTAGCTAACATCTTTCTTCACTTGAGCCTAACAGCTCAAGGGACTGCAAAATTATTGCATCAACTTGACTGTGACGCTTTGTTCATTTTTAAAAAAAAATAAATCTTTAGGCTGTGGTATCACCCTACCTTAAAATGTTATTACAGTTTCCTAGTGGCTACATAGTCAAAAGGACTGTGTAGTTTCATTTAATCTCTGACTCTTCTGAGATCTGCATACCCTACCCGTCTCCATTACCTCAGGAATTATGATTGGATTTAATCTTCTGCTCATTGAATTACTGTCAGCTATCATTCTTAGTGTACATCTGTTAAATTCAATCTCTCCTATAGGGGAATGCCAGGAAGAGAACGATAAGTGTATTAAATAGCAAGAGAGGGAAAACTGCAGAAATTGGGACTTAGGAGCACTGTGCAGATAAAGAGAACTAAGTTCACATTGCTGCTTCATTTCTTTCAGGGAGGATACAATCGCAGCAGGAAGTGTAAGCCTTTATAGTCAGACTTTCAGACTGTAAGGAATACTAAGTGACTCAGGACTTTCTTTTCCTTGAAGTAGAGGTGCTTTTTTGCAAACCCATGTTAGTACAATTGGGAAAGCAACCATATGTAAACCCTAAAAATCAAGGTCTTCTGTTAATCCTCAAAAAAAAAAAAAAATTACAACAGGCAGTTACTGTGAACACTTCCCTCCAGCAAAGCACAGCATCTTCGACTGCTGGGTCAAAAATGAGGCAATTATATCCTGCTTAGCCACATGGCTCCCAATATGGAACCACTCCTGATCTACACAGGTCCACACCACAGCTGAGAGCACATATTCATTATACTTTCATGGGAAATCCCCATGTCTGTTCAAAGGCTGTACCCAAAATAAATCAATAAACAAAATACTAAGAAAATATGGGAAAACAAGCACAAATGAATAATCAAAATTTTAAAAACTGGTCAACAGAAGACATCATATTATTATAAGTCAAAAAGGAGAAAGCCAAGTAAGGTTTAATGGGAAAAAAAAATCTAAGCCAACACATCTACAAAAAAATATTCCATTTGAAGTATCAGTCCTCGGAAGAAGTAAGGGCTGGCTGATTTAAGAAAGCTCCAGAACAGAAACTTCCAGAAGATAGGATGAAAAACAAAGAAGTGACCAAACATACAGAAATGTTATCCCACACGCCTAGGGCAGAAAAGGAATCAAGGGGTCCAGAACATAAATTAAACAATAGGCGTAAATGAAATTTAATGTAGGCTGCCTTTCATTTCATTTTTCTTTTAGTTTAGTTTTCTAAAGAATTGGTTCCTCAGGGTAAAACTGTATGTGTTTTAGCTTCAGGGAAAGAATGAGATTTTAGCATCCTAATACAATGTTTCTCTAACATTTTCCTTCCCAGCATTTAAAACAGCAAAACAGCCTGAACCTCTAAAAAAAAAATATATAAAGGAAAAAAACCCTCAAAAACTCAAAAAGGGCTTCAAACTCAAACTGTTAGAGAAATGTAAAACCACATTACCGATTAGCAAATACAGAAAACAACGTCTGGGGACCACAGGGAGAATAAGGATGGGAGGACACATAAAGGCATCAAGACAGGGAATGAGCAAAGTCTGGGGCAGGGATAAACCAGTCCTGCTCATACCACTAGGACAGGAAATTGGGGTTTTTCCTGACGTTTTTATGAAGGGAGGGGTAGTTAAAGAAATGAGAACATCAAAAATAATAGAAGCTCTGTAGGAATTTTTCAGTGTGTTCTTCCATCCTCCCGCTGCTGCTGCTGCTGCTGCTAAGTCACGTCAATCGTGTCCGACTCTGTGTGACCCCATAGACGGTACCCAACAGGCTCCCCTGTCCCTGGGATTCTCCAGGCAAGAACACTGGAGCGGGTTGCCTAGGAGATCATAACTATTAAGAATATGTGGTTTACCAAATGACCTGAGGGATATTGTATTTCATGATGGAAGAATTAGGGATAGAAAATAAAAATATAGCTATATACGGGCCTCACTGATGGCTCAAATGGTAAAGAATCTGCCTGCAGTGCAGAAGACCTGGGTTTGATCCCTGGGTTTGGAAGATCCCCTGGAGAAGGGAATGGCAACCCACTCCAGTATTCTTGTTTTGAGAATTCCATGGACAGAGGAGCCTGGCATGCTACAGACCATGGGGTCACAGAGTCAGACACAACTGAGCATCAGAGCACACACGCATCAAGAGACAAAACATATGAAATGCTTTAATCCAATAATGTTAGAGAAGACTCGAGAGTCCCTTGGACTGCAAGGAGATCCAACCAGTCCATTCTAAAGGAGATCAGCCCTGGGTGTTTTGGAAGGAATGATGCTAAAGCTGAAACTCCAGTACTTGGCCACCTCATGCAAAGAGTTGACTCATTGGAAAAGACTCTGATGCTGGGAGGGATTGGGGGCAGGAGGAGAAGGGGACGACAGAAGATGAGATGGCTGGATGGCATCACTGACTCGATGGACGTGAGTCTGAGTGAACTCTGGGAGTTGGTGACGGACAGGGAGGCCTCACGTGCTGCAATTCATGCAGTCGCAAAGAGTCGGACATGACTGAGCGACTGAACTGAACTGAATAATGTTCTTCTGGGACTCCAAACAAAAGTTATAGCTTTGAAAATGGAAAAGGTTTTGTATTAAAAGATTTTCAATATGGTATTTACTATGAATGAAACTGTATCATAAAACAGAGGATTCATTAAATAAATCCATTTTGTAGTATAATCTGCAGTCATGTTCATGCAAGACTGTAATAGAAAAAAAAGTTTACAATATAACATTATCTAAAACAGCAGGATATAAAATTTTATAAACACTACTACCCGAACAGTGTTTTTACAGTTGTACATTAAGAAAGACCAAAAAAGAAAAGACAAACTATTTATATCTGGTATCTTCAATGCACATTTTCTTTTGTTAGTATTTTAAATTTTCTCTAATAAACATAAATTTTATAATAAAAAAACACTGAGCTAGAAAGTAACATAAGGGTAAAACCACACCAATAATATTTTTATGCCTGATTTTTTAAATTTTAGTTTGCATAACTGATGCAAAAATAATCGATGGAAGGTAAGGATAAAGCTGTGATCGAACTCAGGTCTCCTGCATTGCAGGCAGATTCTTTACTGTCTGAGCCATCAGGGAAGCCCAAGTGTAAAGCTGTTCTTTATATTAGCATTTTACTGTGAAGCAAGCAGGCAAGTATTCATCTACCTAAAATCCACTAGCACACCCAAGGCGAAAATCTTTAGAATGAGTAAGAACATAGTACGCTAAGGAAATAAGATTGAGACAGTAGTTATGGGAATAATAATTAAACATCTTAAACTCACATAAAGATTGAGAGGCGACTGTGATGCAAATAGGGATTTATTTCCTACATTAACTTACTATCAGAAAAGATTTAGTGGAGCACACGTGATAGGACTGCTGTTAGGCACTTTTATTATTTCATTAAATCCTTAAGTTATATCTGCAAGATAGGCATTATCCCATTTTAACAAATGAAATAAACTAAGAAAGATTTTAAAATTTGCCCAAGGTCACAATGAATTTATAGGTTAGAGAACCCTTGTCAATTTTCACTGAAGTCAAAGCCAGGGAGATAAGAGTAGAGGAGCAGGGCTTGAATGCCATCTCCAGAATCTGAGGTACAAACAGTTAAAAACAGGATAATGAACCCTCGTAAGCTCTCAGGCCCCAAATTAGACAAAAACTGAAAGTATTTTTTAAGTCTTGCATGCAAGATCTAAGAGCTCAAAAAACATGTAGAGGATATCCTCTAACTCATAAAACAAAAAAAAAAAGATTATGTAATTCAGCATGTATTTTATACCTAAACCTGACATAGTTGCATGTTTAAATATTGGAGCTTCAGAAGTAGTACTTTATTATGGCAATTTCTTTCCCAGCCTAGTCAAGGAAGTCTTTGATTTGTGGCTTACCGAATAAAACAAACCCAGAATTTTGCAGGAAGATGCGGTTGTCTGTTGTGGATAAGATCAGAGAAAGGGGACCACGAGTATGAGCATGGCAGGTAGAGAAGGTATATGAAGACCCTGCATCAGGCCCAAGTTCACGGGTATGTTACCTGTGCAGCAGTACTGTCCCCAAGCTTGCTCTTTTGTCAACATCTGAAATCTGTCATAATGTTATCTTTAAACTTGTGTAATTGTAAGTGAAGTCCAATGGGAAAATCAACCATGTACCTGAACAGAGAAGACAGGTGCCATATGGTATTCACATTCCTTACCACCCCTTCACATATGAAGTTCAAATGTCCCATGAGCACAGAAAACCAGTGGATCCGGAATACATGAGCATTCATCAAGATTCACAGTGAGTCAGTCAATTCAGTCCCTCAGTCATGTCTGATTCTTTGCAACCATGTGGACTGCAGAATGCCAGGCTTCCCTGTCCATCACCAACTCCCAGAGCTTGCTCAAACTCATGTCCATTGAGTCGGTGAGGCCATCCAACCATCTTATCCACTGTCATCCCCTTCTCCTCCTGCTTTTATTTATTTATTTTAATTTAATTTAATTTTTTAACTTTACAATATTGTATTGGTTTTGCCATATATCGAAATGAATCTGCCACAGGTATACACGTGTTCCCCATCCTAAACCTTCCTCCCTCTTCCCTCCCCATACCATCCCTCTGGGTCGTCCCATTGCAGCAGCCCCAAGCATCCAGTATCATGCATCGAACCTGGGCTGGCGACTTGTTTCATATATGATATTATACATATTTAAATGCCATTCTCCCAAATCATCCCACCCTCGCCCTCTCCCACAGAGTCCAAAAAACTGTTCTATACATCACTGTCTCTTTTGCTGTCTGTATACAGGGTTTATTGTTACCATCTTTCTAAATTCCATATGTATGTGTCAGTATACTGTATTGGTGTTTTTCTTTCTGGCTTACTTCACTCTGTATGATAGGCTCCAGTTTCATCCACCTCATTAGAACTGATTCAAATGTATTCTTTTTAATGGCTGAGTAATACTCCATTGTGTATATGTACCACTGCTTTCTTTATCCATTCATCTGCTGGTGGACATCTAGGTTGCTTCCATGTCCTGGCTATTAGAAACAGTGTTGTGATGAACATTGGGGTACATGTGTCTCTTTAAATTCTGGTTTCCTCAGTGTGTATGCCCAGCAGTGGGATTGCTGGATCATAAGGCAGTTCTATTTCCAGTTTTTTAAGGAATCTCCACACTGTTCTCCATAGTGGCTGCACTAGTTTGCATTCCCACCAACAGTGTAAGAGGGTTCCTTTTTCTCCACATCGTCTCCAGCATTTATTGCTTGTAGACTTTTGGATCGCAGCCATTCTGACTGGCGTGAAATGGTACCTCATAGTGGTTTTGATTTGCATTTCTCTGATAATGAGTGATGTTGAGCATCTTTTCATGTGTTTGTTAGCCATCTGTATGATTATAGTAAAGTTGCAGGATATAAAATCAACACACAGAAATCCCTTGCATTCCTATACACTAATAATGAGAAAATAGAAAGAGAAATTAAGGAAACAATTCCATTCACCATTGCAATGGAGAGAATAAAATACTTAGGAATATATTTACCTAAAGAAACTAAAGACCTATATATAGAAAACTATAAAACACTGGTGAAAGAAATCAAAGAGGACACGAATAGATGGAGAAATATACCATGTTCATGGATTGGAAGAATCAATATAGTGAAAATGAGTATACTACCCAAAGCAATTTATAGATTCAATGCAATCCCTATCAAGCTACCAACGGTATTCTTCACTGAGCTAGAACAAATAATTTCACAGTTTGTATGGAAAAACAAAAAACCTCGAATAGCCAAAGCTATCTTGAGAAAGAAGAATGGAACTGGAGGAATCAACCTGCCTGACTTCAGGCTCTATTACAAAGCCACAGTCATCAAGACAGTATGGTACTGGCACAAAGACAGAAATACAGATCAATGGAACAAAATAGAAAGCCCAGAGATAAATCCATGCACATATGGACACCTTATCTTTGACAAAGGAGGCAAGAATATACAATGGATTAAAGACAATCTCTTTAACAAGTGGTGCTGGGAAAACTGGTCAACCACTTGTAAAAGAATGAAACTAGACCACTTTCTAACACCATACACAAAAATAAACTCAAAACGGATTAAAGATCTAAACATAAGACCAGAAACTATAAAACTCCTAGAGGAGAATATAGGCAAAACACTCTCCGACATACATCACAGCAGGATCCTCTATGACCCACCTCCCAGAACATTGGAAATAAAAGCAAAAATAAACAAATGGGATCTAATTAAACTTAAAAGCCTCTGCACAACAAAGGAAACTATAAGCAAGGTGAAAAGACAGCCTTCAGAATGGGAGAAAATAATAGCAAATGAAGCAACTGGCAAACGACTAATCTCAAAAATATACAAGCAACTCCTACAGCTCAATTCCAGAAAAATAAATGACCCAATCAAAAAATGGGCCAAAGAACTAAATAGACATTTCTCCTCCTGCCTTTAATCTTTCCTAGCATCAGGGTCTTTTCCAAGGAGTCAGTTCTTCACATCAGGTGGCCAAAGTATGGGAGCTTCAACTTCAGCATCAGTCCTTCCAATGAATATGCAGGACTGATTTCCTTTAGGGTGGACTGGTTGGATCTCCTTGAAGTCCAAGGGACTCTCAAGAGTCTTCTCCAACACCACAGTTCAAAAGCATCAGTTCTTTGGTGCTCAGCTTTCTTTATAGTCCAGCTCTCATATCCATACATGACTACTGGAAAAACCATAGCTTTGACTAGATGGACCATTGTCAGCAATGTAATGTCTGCTTTTTAATATGCTGCCTAGGTTTGTCATAGCTTTTCTTCCAAGGAGCAAGCTTCTTTTAATTTCATGGCTGCAGTCACCATCTGCAGTGATTTTGGAGCCCCCCAAAATAAAGTCTGTCACGGTTTCCATTGTTTCCCCATCTGTTTGCCATGAAGTGATGGGACCAGGTGCCATGATCTTAGTTTTCTGAATGTTATGTTCTAAGCCAACTTTTTCACTCTCCTCTTTCACTTTCATCAAAAGGCTCTTCAGTTCCTCTTCGTTTTCTGCCATAAGGGTGGTGTCATCTGCATATCTGAGGTTATTGATATTTCTCGCTGCAATCTTGATTCCAGCTTATGCTTCATCCAGCCTGGCATTTTACGTGATGTACTCTGCATATAAGTTAAATAAACAGGGAAACAATATACAGCCTTGACATACTCCTTTTCCTATTGGAACCAGTCCATGTCCAGTGCTAACTGTTGCTTCTTGACCTGCATACAGATTTCTCAAGAGGCAGGTCAGGTGGTCTGGTATTCCCATCTCTTTAAGGATTTTCCACAGTTTGTTATAATCCACACAATCAAAGGCTTTGGCATAGTCAATAAAGCAGAAGTAGATGTTTTTCTGGAATTCTCTTGCTTTTTCTATGATCCAATGGATGCTGGTAATTTGATCTCTGGTTCCTCTGCCTTTTCACAGTGAGTACTAAGAGTATTCCATCTATGACAGAGTAAGTAGAGGGACTGAAACCCTTGAGAAGCCAAAGCTTCCACTCAAATCAGAACTTAATTCAAATACAGAGAGAAGATAAAGGTACTCCAAAAAACACAAATGACCAAGAAACCCTATTTATCCTTTCTTACCAGTGTTAGATCCTTGTATCAGCCAATCTTGTATACTGAAAATGATGACACACAAGGAAAGAGAAAGAAGGCAATGCATGACATTTTTCCTTTCAGTCCTTTCTTATTCATCAATAAGCCAAAAACTTGGAGTATCAGTAGAATGTGTGCATATGAAGAAGTGAAATAAAAGTAGCTGAGTTAGTTTTGTACAGAGTTTCCACTCTTCTGGTAAGAAAGAAATACATATGCATGTATGAGCTACGAAATATAAACTGCATAGTTTTGGTGATTTCATATATGAGATAATTGCATTTAAAATTGCATTTAAAACTGGCATTACACAGTATAAGGTGAACAAAATTTCTGCTGATAATTTAAATTTTCAATTTTTGTTTTCTTCAGTTCAGTTCAGTTGCTCAGTCATGTCCGACTCTTTGCAACCCCATGAATCGCAGCACGCCAGGCTCCCCTGTCCATCACCAACTCCCGGAGTTCACTCAGACTCACATCCATTGAGTCAGTGATGCCATCCAGTCATCTCGTCCTCTGTCGTCCCCTTCTCCTCCTGCCCCCAATACCTCCCAGTATCAGAGTCTTTTCCAATGAGTCAACTCTTCGTATGAAGTGGCCAAAGTACTGGAGTTTCAGCTTTAGCATCATTCCTTCCAAAGAAATCCCAGGGCTGATCTCCTTCAGAATGGACTTGTTGAATCTCCTTGCAGTCTAAGGGACTCTCAAGAGTCTTCTGAGAATGGCATTAAACAACAAGTTAAAAACACCATGAGAAGTCCAGAGAGACCATAGGAGAATGGAAAAAGCTTCACGTCTTAATACCTTTCATTACATTATTTTTTTTTCTTTCTTTTTGAATAAGGGACTCAACATTGTCTTTTTGCAGTGGCCTTGCAAATTGTATAACTGGCCCTCCCTTATACCAATACAGAATTGCTTCAAAATTCCAGGAAAGGGTAACATGAAGGGAAAGAAGAAAATCAGGTAGAGATGCATCTATAAGAAATGGATGATTCCATTTAAATCAAAACTGTTCTAGTCCTGATTACCTGTGCTCTAGCAAACAGAATACACAGATTCATAATAGCAAGAGCTCACTTATTTGTTTTCTTAGGCATAACCTTTGAGATTTTGAGGGTAAAGAACAAGTGCTTGATCAAAGTAAATGTCATTTAAAATTCGTAACCTGTCCTACAATGTGCAAACCACCCCTTGCAGTCATAAGTCAAGACAAATGACAACTGAGGTCTCCCCTCAGTTGCCAAGTTATCTCTTCACTCACTCCCACACTGTCAATTAGGCCCACCTGACTTATCTCATACTGTTCATGGGTGAAAAGAAGAAAAGCAAAAGGCAAAGGAGAAAAGGAAAGATATACCCATTTGAATCCAGAGTTCCCAATAATAGCAAGGAGAAATAAGAAAGCCTTCCTCAGCGATCCATGCAAAGAAATCGAGGAAAACCACAGAATGGGAAAGACTAGATATCTCTTCAAGAAAATTAGAGATACCAAGCAAACATTTCATGCAAAGATGGGCACAATAAAGGACAGAAATGGTATGGACCTAACAGAAGCAGAAGATATTAAGAAGAGGTGGCAAGAAAACATAGAGGAAAAAGATCTTCATGATCCAGATAATCACAATGGTGTGGTCACTCACCTAGAGCCAGATATCCTGGAATGCAAAGTCAAGTGGGCCTTAGGAAGCATCACTATGAACATAGCTAGTGGAGGTGATGGAATTCCAGTTGAGCTATTTCAAATCCTAAAAGATGATGCTGTGAAAGTACTCCACTCAATAGGCCAGCAGTAGAAAACTCAGCAGTGGCGACAGGACTAGCTTTCATTCCAATCCCAAAGAAAAGCAATGACAAAGAATGTTCAAACTATTGCACAATTGCACTCATCTCATATACTAGTAAAGTAATGCTCAAAATTCTCCAAGGCAGTCTTCAATAGTACATGAACTGTGAACTTTCAGATGTTCAAGCTGGATTTAGAAAATGCAGAGGAACCAGAGATCAAATTGCCAACATTGTTGGATCATCGAAAAAGCAAGAGAATTCCATAAAAACATCTGTTTCTGCTTTATTAACTATGCCAAAGCCTTTGACTGTGTGGATCACAACAAACTATGGAAAATTCTTCAAGAGATGGGAATACCAGACCACCTGACCTGCCTCTTGAGAAATCTGTATCCAGGTTAGGAAGCAACAGTTAGAACTGGACATGGAACAAGAGACTGCTTCAAAATCAGGAAAGGAGTACATCAAGGTTATATATTGTCACCCTGTTTATTTAACTTACATGCAGAGTACATCATACGAAATGCCAGGATGGATGAAGCACAAGCTGGAATCAAGATTGCTAGGAGAAATATCAATAACCTCAGATATGCAGATGATATCACCCTTATGGCAGAAAGCAAAGAAGAACTAAAGAGTCTCTTGATGAAATGCAAGGGGAGAGTGGAAAAGTTGGCTTAAAACTCAACATTCAGAAAACTAAGATCATGGCTTCTGGTCCCATCACTTCGTGGCAAACAGATGGGGAAACAATGGAAACCATGACAGATTTTATTTTGGGGGGCTCCAAAATCACTGCAGATGGTGACTGCACCCTTGAAATTAAAAGACTCTTGCTCCTTGGAATAAAAGTTATGACCAACCTAGACAGCATATTAAAAAGCAGAGACATTACTTGGTCAGCAAAGGTCCGTCTAGTCAAGGCTATGGTTTTTCCAGGAGTCATGTATGGATGTGAGAGTTGGCCTGTGAAGAAAGCTGAGTGCCAAAGAATTGATGCTTTTGAACTGTGGTGTTGGAGAAGACTCTTGAGAGTCCCTTAGACTGCAAGGAGATCCAACCAATCCATCCTAAAGGAAATCACTCCTGCATATTCATTGGAAGGACTGATGCTAAAGCTGAAACTCCAATACTTTGGCCACCTGAGGAGATAAACTGACTCATTTGAAAAGACCCTGATGCTGGGGAGGTTTGAAAGTGGCAGAATTGGATGACAGAGGATGAGAAGGTTGGATGGCATCACTGACTCAATGGATATGAGTTTGAGCAAGCTCTGGGAGTTTGTGATGGACAGGGAGGCCTGGCGTTTTGCAGTCCATGGGATCTCAAAGAGTCGGACACAACTGAGGGACACAACTGAACTGAATGACTTATCTCCGAAAGAACTTAAATCTATTTACCTTAGCTCAGAAGGAAAACAAATGAGTCTCAATGATCTGACTTATTTCTGTCTTGATTATAATTTGAAAAATAAAGCTGAGGCAAGAAAATATTCACCTTTGCAAAAGGGAGAGTGTTAAGAAAGGGGGGAAAAAGCCACATCATCTATTTCTGCTCCTTTGACCCACTCTCCATTCCTTGGATTCTTTAACGTTTCCCTCGACGGTCCTTCTGCTCTTATTTTTTACTCATGTGTCCTCACTCATTGGAATGTAGAAATTTTATTTTAGCACTTAGGATAAATGGATCTCATTTCTAAGAGAGTTTGGAACATCAAAATCCTTTATTCATAGAAGAAAATACTCACTTTCTGACATGGTTGGTATATAAAGTATCAGGCACCTAGAACAAGGGAAATAACATTGTTTCTCTGACTCACCTTAGTTTAATTTTTTAATGGGAAAATTATATTTTTCAGGCAAACTTGTATTTATTGTAAATAAATTTTTGTGTTTTATCCTTGTGAGATGGGTAACAGAACAGAATTCTCTCAGAGAAAGTAGAAGTAAAAATTATTTATGAACAATCTAGAATAAAGGTAGCAACGTTAAAACAGGATACACAAATAGCCACACTCCTAATCACTTTTTAAAGTCAACATTAGGTTAACTTGCTAAGACTTTAAAGGATCCACTTTATAAAAACTTCTATCCAGTATACTTCAGCAACCTAACTGTGCATTGGAATGGGTTGCTGTTGCTTGCGTGCTCAGACATGTCCGACTCTGTATGACCCCGTGGACTGTATTCCACCAGGCTCCTCTGTCCATGAGATTTCCCAGGCAAGAATACTGGAGTGGGTTGCCAATACCTACTCCAGGGGAATCTTTCCAACCCAGGGACTGAACCCCAGTCTCCTGCATTGGCAGGTAGATTCTTTACCACTGCACCAGCTGGGAAGCCTATTGCAGTGGGAAGTTTTACTAATTCATCTTTGACCAATATACTGAAGAATTCCCTTCCTCATACTGCTATAAGTATGGTTACTAATATTACAGTAAAAGCATCCTTTATCAGTTTCATAAAATCTAATCTGTTCCCTAATACCACCCTTACCTCCAAGTTTTCTACTTCAAAAAGATCCAACATTCATTGGAAGAATTATCCAGGAAATAAAAAAAGAAACTGTTGTTTAATCATAAAATTGACAGGCAAAATAACATGGACTCACCGTCGGTTGAATTCTTTCAAAATATTTTTATTTTTTCATATCAGTGATAGATGTTCTTGGGTATATGGTAACAATAACTAGTCATTTCTAGACCTGACAGATGAACTCCTGGACAAAAATTTAATAACAGACTTGCTTTCTGCCTTCCTAAGAAAGCATCAAAGATACCATCTTTCCTTTGACTGTTATGAATAAGCTGAGAAAACAGCAGATTACTAAGATAGTATTCACACAGCTTCTGTGATAATAGCTCAAAATGAAATTAAACCTGTCAACAGATGCAGCATATATAGTGACCCTTTTTCCACCTACCAAAATCCCTAAACTTTTTATATAGCTAGGTCATCATTAATAGAACAATGTAGGGGACAATATTTCAAACTGATAAATTGCCAAGTACAAGTATCCTCTTTCTCTTCCAGTATTCTGATGTGTTAGTGGATTTCCCCTCTGGGATATTAGAGAAGCATTTGTATATCTTCGTCTTCTAAATAGGAGAGGGTTATGGGCTTTCTGCTTGTGCAGGCTTGCACAGTTGTTAATTACGAAAAAAAAAAAAAAAGGCTGAGGGATCCCAGAACCCCATAATTGATATTTATGCCTCTTCCTATAAACTAGAATTCAAGGTATAAAAAACAACACCAAACAATCTCCTTTGCAAAGAAAAACAGCTACCAATCAAAACCTTAATCTTTAATCTTTGATTTTCTTCTTTTTCCTTGGGGTTGACTATTATTTTCCAATTATTTCTTTAGGGATTTTATTATTGTAGAAAAAAAATACTATATTTTAATATAATTATATTAAGTTTAGAGATTAAAATGTCTAAACCAGTCCTGTCCAACAAAAACTTTGTGTGATAATGGAAATGTTCTTTCTGTATAAGTGCTGCCCAATACAGACAGGTAACCCACCATCCACATGAAGCTATTAAACAATTGAAATGTGGTAGCACAACTAAGGAACTGAATTTGTAATTCCAATTAGTTTTAATTAATTTGAATTTAAATAGCCCCATGTGGCTAATGGTCACCATATGAGATAGCACAGATTTAGACCAGTCAACATTCAGATGGCTGAGATGACTTTGCAACATCCCTCTGAAGCTTCTGTGTCCAAATGGACACTAATAACTATTCTGAATTACATTTTGAATTGTATTTAATAATTCTTTAAAAAAAAAAAAACAAAGTTCAGATTTGACTACACTAAAATGTCAGTGGTGCATGGGTACATGTGAGGGGAGTGGGGTGCTGAAAGTTTTCTATTTGCTCAATTTGTATTTCACAAATGGGTGTTATAAGAAGCAGCATATGCCTATTCCTTACCAACTAGTTAAGAGAACACATACAAATACAACCCTGAATAATCCAGAGCAATAAATGATTGGTCTGCATCTGTAAGTGCTAAAAGACTTGGAAGATTGGAAAGACTTTTTTCACTAACTGTAATCGATATGGCTTCCTAAAGAGAATAATAAGACACTTAGGTTACACTATGTGCAAAGTTACTCGTCTACTCTCTGAAGAGGTTCTGGTTTTCATTTAGAAAATAATTGGATGGCCATAAAAGCAATATATCATCAAGAAAAATTCTACCAGTAACCAGGTGGTTAATTAACAGCAAATCATTAACTTCTGAGAACAGCATTTCAAATGTTTTATTGGTTAAATGATGATAAAAATATCATCTTTTTAATTTAACTTCAAGTATTATAAGGGTAAAAATATCTAAAAATGCTTTTGAAACTAACTATGAAAAATAAGTACAGTGCACTGTTTTAAGGATTAAGACTTGGTAAGACAATGGTACAACAAACCACAAAGTAAAAATACTTGGCTACTGGCTAAATTTTCAGAATTTTAGAGAAAAAAAAGATATAACTCAAAATAAAAATTTACCCTAGCCATGAAAGTACACAACTCTTTGAGTCATTCTACCAAATGATTCAAATGCCACTTTCTCTAAACAATAAAAAAGCAATGTGGGTATTAATGAAGATCTGGCAGCTTGTCTGTACAGGCTACTCAACAAGGCAGACAACCTTCAGACAGAAGATACAAGCTGTCAGGTTCATCCAGCTATAATTGGAGTATATATTGACTTTGGTCAGTTTAGCAAAGAGAATATCAACGTACAAAGTGCTATGATGGAAATGTGATAAATGAAGATCACTGTTAATATGTCTGCCACTTTCAAAAACATTCTTCTTCAGAAGTTAATAGGAATTTTAAATTGCAGCAACAATTGCATGTCAACATGAGCTATTTCTTGACTACTAAACATAAATTTATAATATATTAATTTGTTTGAGCATATCTTTTCTGTCATTTAATTCAATTAAAATTGAATAATTGTAAACATGTAAATCATTAGAGCTTAAAGTAATTTTCAAGTAAAAATTAACTAAGAAGATAAAAATTACTCATATTCAATCAAATTTTGCCATCAAGCTTATTTTTCTGATGAAATATTTTCAACAAATAACAACTTAAAATGAGGTGTTATAATAGAATCACTAATAAATCCTTAACTTCATAAAATGATTAACACTTCAATTATGTATATTATACTTGTTTGGGTTAAATATATCACCGTATTTAGTTAAGAGTTCAACTGGTCCACTTTCTCATCAAGAAAATTGTTTCACAAAGAAATATATATTTCAGAAGTATAAAGACCTATAAATAATGGATATATTTGGAAGCATGAAATTGACAATGCTTCGGTTTGATAGACCCCAGAAATGAAAATGAAATTACAGTCACTCTGGATAAACTACCTATTGTTTTATTTAGTTTTGTTTCAAGCTTAAACATAAAGAGAAATAAAAATAAAACTAATTAAATTGTTTTCACTGAAGCAGCATAACATTACATCATAACTGAAATTCAGAGTTTACAGTGGCCTGAAAAAACCTGATCAGGCTTCTTAGCTCAAAGAGCACTCCTAGACCATCGCCAACTTTTGCTAGTTTAGTAACAGGAAAACTGGGTTTAAAAACTCTGTTCTTCATTCTCATTTAAATTCAAAATATGATTTTTTTAAGGAATTCAGAAATCAGTAAAGAAAACTCAGTTATCCTGACCACATAATAAAAACTATCTTTAGTTTAGCATAAAGAACCATCCCTTTGTCTCAGTTGAGTTCCTAGTTCATGAAATCACATTTTATACACCAGAATAAATGAAAAAACCCACTACTGCCTTACTGAATTAGACCATTATCCTCAGTAAGATACCATGAAACACTTTCAATAACATAATGCAATTAAAATAAAGTACTTTAAATCATGTTGACATGATCACTTTAATCTCACATAGAAAATATTGAGAATGTTTAATTTTTTGTCTTTTAAGTATTTTTTTTTTAAGTATTTTAGCTTAGTAAATCCTATTATGTTTGCCATTAAAATACAACTAATGCTAAAAGGTGCACAATACTTTTTCACTGTAGGCTCCATGTGACTACAGGCTAGAGACTTGGCACTTGATGGCTCCAAGGGAATCACTAATGAGCTACAAAGCCTTTACACCTCTGGGTCAGGAGTTTGGATTAGACCTAGGTTGGGAGTGACAGAAAGTCGTTACCATCTCATGATAGTTCAATGGTTTATGTGAAGGGAATTCATTGTTTCAGGCCACTTTCTAATGAACAAGCATCCACCTTACAAAAAGTCACCACTGCTTTTGACAGTAATTGGCAGAGACCTAAAGAATGAAAAATTCAACCAAGAATGTATTCCCTCCATGCTATGACTACCATATCCAAGTTAGGAATTTTTTTTTTAATGGAAAAGATGCAATGCTTTGCACATATGTCTATAAAAAGTATACCTAGGAAAGATAAAGAGAAGGAGAAAAAGAGAGCCACCCAAAACAGAGTAAATCAAAATGCATAAGACTCATCATCAAAAGCTGTACTTAGTACTTATATGACAAAGATAATTAATTCAGAAAAGGCACTTATCTATTAATCTGTTTCTCTCCTAGTAAGAAGGTAGTAAAATTTTAATAGTGTTACTTGAGGTCTATAGATTAGAAAGTAAAAAAGATGATAAATGCCTTGCAATAAATAGTGTTTCCTTAGTAGAAAGCTGTCACTACACATGTCATCATTATTCTCTTTAGAAAACCATATTGGTTAGAGTTCGTCAAAGAAGCCTTCCCAGTCTTTCTCTTTCCAAGCCTTTTAGCAACTCAAAGATACACACATTGCTCTGTATTGTTCAGGGTTGTTTTTATGTGTTTGTCTGAAGCTATTTAACAAGGAATTATTGCTTTTTTTTAGTCCCTAAGTCATGTCTGACTCTTTGCAGTCTCATGGACCATAGTCCACCAGCCTCCTCTGTCTATGGGATTTCCCAGGTAAGAATACTGGAGTGGATTGTCATTTCCTTCTCCAGCGGGTCTTCCTAACCCAGGGACTGAACCTGTGTCTCCTGCATTGCAGGATTCTTTACCGCCGAGCCATCAGGGAAGCCTTAACAAGGAAGAGGCACATGCTTATTCTTCTTACAGCCCCATTACATGAAATACAAATCTGAGCAAATAAAAGACAGTTAATACACATATAAACACACACACAACTGATATTTTAGTTTAATAAAATATGAACTTTGATTTGTTTTAGAATTATATGACAAATTCTAAATAGAATTCAAAATAGTTATTAGTGATCACTTGGAGACAGAAGTTTCAGAGGGATGTTGTAGAGTGCTCTGAACCATCGAAGGTTAATCGGTCTAGATTTGTGTGCTACCTCAAATGGCAGCTACTAGCATGAGGCAACTTAACTTCAAATTAATTAAAATTAAGTCAAAAACTCACTTCCTGAGCTGTACTAACCACATTTCAATTGTTCAAAAGCTCCATATGGACAGCGGTGACCTCACTGGGCAACACTTATACAGAACATTTGCGTCACGGCACAAAATTCTTTTGGATGGTACTGACCTAGACCACATTTTCAGCCTTAAAAAAAACATTAATATTAAACTGGTATATCACTTAAAAATCTTTTCAGATGCATGCAACACAAAACCTTACTCAGATCAATTTAAACAAAAGGTTCAAATTCTCATCAATGTAAGTCAAGAGGTAGGCTAGTCCTCAGGATAACTTTGATCTAGAACTTAAGTTCTATTTCTTTGGGATCCCCTTCACTCTTCTTTCCTCTGACTTGGTTTCATCTTCAACATATCTTCCTTCATGCCAGAAAAGTGGCTGTGGCAATTCCAGTTTCTCTTCTGGGTCAGAAAACTTCAATTCCTTGAAGCTCCAAACACTCTTGTCTTTCTGTATTTAATTGACTCAACTTGGGTTCCATGCTAAAGAATTTGCCTGCAATGCACAGCCATGGGATATATGGGCTCAATCCCTGGGTCTGTAAGATTCCCTGGGGGACATTGCAACTCACTCCAATATTCTTGCGTGGAGAATCCCATGGACAGAAGAAGCTGGAGCGCTACAGTCCACAGAGTCGCAGAGTCAAGAAGCGACTTGGCACGCACACACAGGCCTTCCTGCATAAGACAAGCAGGCCACCTGGCTTAGGCCCATATTCCTGAACTGTAACTGTGAAAAAAGGCTAAGATTGACAAGCCTTAGACCAACTAGGACTTACTCCTTGGAATCAGAGAGTGGTCACCTTTCTCTGAAGCACTTGGACAACAAATCAGAAGTACAGCTACATGAGAATTTGGAAGAATCCTTATAAGAAAGGAAGGGTGAAATGAAAGGAAAGGTAGCCAAACAAAGGTGGTTGCAGATGAAAACATTGTTTTATTGGCAGATGAAAACATTTGTTTTATTACACAATTTTTATACATTTACTAAGACTTCCTTCAGAATTTGACAATTTAGGAGTCAGTATTCCCACCACTTGCCCCAAAACACCCAAGTACAAAAATAAGTAGCAGAAACATCTCTATTTTTAAATTCTATGAGGCTCTGACATTTGAGTGGGTAGAAAAAAGTGAGGCAAGTGAAAAGGTTTGTGCTACCATGGAAGATAATTAAAATATAATATACAAAGAAAAAAACTTCTCATCTGGGCAGGAGGCTAGAGAAAGCAATCCAAATTAACATACCTAAAAAAAGAAAAAAAAGGTTTTGCCCCAAGGCATATCTTTAACAACTCTCCTAACCATAATCTAATTTGGGTCCTCCAAAAAAAAAAACAACAAATCTGAGACATTAAACAAATATCTAGAGATAGTCAGAGCCAGAGCCAAAACTCAAACTGGATCTAACTCTAAAGCTTGTTCCAGATTGCCTTTACCAAAAGACAGCCTGTCTGAGCCAAAGCCTATATGCTATGTAGTTTCCATTAAGTTCCCAGGTCACATGTACTAAGGAAGAAGGAATCATGGGCAAAGCACTGTATTAAATACTATGGGGGAAATGAGATATAAACTTAAAATATATACATCAGTGCTTAAAAGCTTATCCTAAGTGTTCAATTAGTCATTCAGACAAGAAGCTCCACCTGAGCAGAGATGGAGAGAAAAGAAGAGAAGAAACCAGTAACTACAGTAATAAGCTAAAGGGAAAGATGGATCTATGAGCTGTTAGGGCATTAAAAAAGCCAAATGCATCTGAGGCGGATTAACATGAAAACTTTTCAGAAAAAGAAAAACCCTAATTCTTCATTTATAAAGCATTTGTAAATTTTAAAATATTTTCACATCCATAAATTTCAGTAACAGTTGCTATATATCAACTACTCTACAATAGTATATCAATCCTAATTGTAATTGGTATAGAGAGGTTATATGATTTGTTGGGCTTCCCTTGTGGCTCAGCTGGTAAAGAATCCTCCTGCAATGCAGGAGACCTGGGTTCAATCCCTGGTTTGGGAAGATCCCCTGGAGAAGGGAAAGGCTACCCACTCCAGTATTCTGGCCTGGAGAATTTCATGGACTGTATAGTCCATGGGGTCGCAAAGAGTCAGACACAACTGAGTGGCTTTCATTTCACTTCTTCATGTAATTACTGTCACTGCGTGATTGTAATTACACAGTGAAAAGCAGATAGGGACCTCAAACCCAGATCTGTGTGATTCTAAACACTGTACTCTTCTCACTACATTGTGATTTCTGTTTTATTTTACCTTCAAGTTGATATTTAGAGGTAGTAGAGTGTGAAATTTTATATTATTTTAACTGAGCTGGGTTGAGAGTAGAGAGATAGATAATTGGAGAGAGTATATTCAATAAAATTTCATATGTAGGAAATAGAAAAAAATTGATTTTTTATTTTTGTAACTCACAGGCAGTCAAGGTAGACTACATTCCTGGATGATGAAAATGCCAAGAAATCAACACTGATCCTCTAGGGGAATTTCAGAATTCCTTTCCTTGTGGAAAGAATGGAAGATATGTGATTTTATGATTGGTTTTGACTGCTCTTTCTATATCCAGCATGATATTCATCCACATAAGTGCATACATCACCACAAAGAAAATGTAGATTAACAAAGTACAGAAGGAATTATATTAGGATTCCAGACCATAGGATTGAGTTTTAAAAGACAGGAGAAGAAAGAAGAAAACATTCAGAGAAATAAATGAATTTGTAAGTACTGGGTTACCTAAACTAGACTACCTACTCTTAGAAATGGACAGAAAGCAAGGATTTAATTGTTTGAAAAACAATTTGCTATGAACATCAGGACTTTCTCCACTGAGATGTGGTAGCCTACATTAGCCCTAGTATTATGGCTCGCATTTCCCAGTATACCTGTCCTGGAACAACCACATGCCTGCTGATATGAACAAAACTAAGGGAAGGTACTAACAGGAAACCCCTTTCCGAGTCCTATTGTTTTACTATCACAATTGATAGTTCTAACGCTCCAAAACCAAAACTATCAGACAATGGATATCTTCACTGGGGAGAAGAGAGTCCAACAGGAAATACAAGGAAAAGAGTTTCAATCTAGAATCACCATTTCAAAGACAAGAGTAAACAAAATCAAAATGTCCACAAGTAAGCATGCTAATATCAAAGACTAACAGACTATTATTTTAAGGACTATTTTAAGTCCTTATATTTTCTACTATTAACATTATTTTGCTCATTTAAAAAATTTAAGACACATAGATACACATATAAGACATACATGGGCTTCCCAGGTGCCTCTGG
Organism: Bos javanicus; assembly: GCF_032452875.1. NCBI lineage: Eukaryota > Metazoa > Chordata > Mammalia > Artiodactyla > Bovidae > Bos > Bos javanicus. Next base: position 20,765,448 of record NC_083875.1, read on the forward strand.
AAAGAATCTACTTACCAAACAAGAGACAAGTGTTCAATCTCTGGGTAGGAAAGGTCTACTGCCAAAGGAAATGGCAACACACTCCAGTATTCTTGCCTGGGAAATCCCATGGACAGAGGAGCCAGCATGGCAGGCTACAGTCCATGGAGTTGCAAGAGCTGGACACGACTTAGCAACTAATCAACAATGACAACATAAGACATACATATCTTATAATACATAAATATATATCAGACATATATAAAAAAGACTATTAATATTTCACTGCGTATCCTTCCAAAATATTTGGAATATTTAGGAGATATATACAGATTCTGAGATTTATATCATAACTTATAATGACTGGAAAAAAAGGTTTATATCTTTAAATAGAAGTTTGGGAATCACTGAAGTAAATTCTCTTAACTAAAATAAAAGTTAGATACAAGCTCCATTAATCATAAATGTTAAAAATACTACATGAATTTTAAGTAAGTCTAAAGGATGAGAAGAAGGATAAAAATCAAAGATCATTTAGAAAGAAATTGTGGCAAAAATTCTTTTATGTTTGTATTTACAAACTAAATCTTAAAATTTTTATCATTAACATATTTTTTAATCTAATGACAAATTTAAACTCTTTTAAGATAATGTTTTAATTTTTAAGATTTTTTTTTCAAGAACATTAAAAAAATCAATTTTCTTTTAAAATAAAAAGTATATGTTACATTAACTCTGTGAGCTCATGTAAAATGATATTTCTATCTCTCTTCTAGACTCCAGTGTTTATTTTCTATCTGGCTAGTTTTACTGAATCATTGCCTAATAATATAATATAATCAAGGGCTGAATTGAAATTTTAATGGGTTAAATAAGCACTTTGGATTTAAAGCATAAAATAATATTGCTTTCTCCAAAATCCTTTTCTTCCATATCCTCGATATATTTGCAAAGTTTTTAAAGCTATAGACATTTGCTATCTGAGATGCCCCAAACTGAGTAAAATGAACTCAGGAAAGAAAGGTAATCTACAGTAGGTACACAAAGCCAAGGTATAAATATTGTGCAGACTTTTTTACTCAGACTTTTGGGAGATCCAGTTGTTGTTGTTCAGTCGCTAAGTTGTGTTCACTTCTTTGTGACCCCATGGACTGCAGCATGCCAGGCTTCCCTGTCTTTGACTATCTCCCAGAGTTTGCTGAAACTCATGTCCATTGAGCCAGTGATGCTATCTAACCATCTCATCCTTTGCCTCTTCCTTCTCTTTTAGCTAACATCAATCTTTCCCAGCATCAGGGTCTTTTCCAGTGAGTCAGCTCTTCACATCAAGTGACCAGAGTACTGGAGCTTCAGCTTTGGCATGAGTCCTTACAATGAGTATTCAGGGTTGATTTCTTTAAGGATTGACAGATGTGATCTCCTTGCTGTTCAAGGGACTCTCAAGAGTCTTCTCCAACACCACAGTTCAAAAGCATCAATTCTTTGGCACTCAGCCTTCTTTATGGTCCAACTCTCACATCCATACATGACAACTAGAAAAACCACAGCTTTGACTACACAGACCTTTGTCGGCAAAGTGATGTCTTTGCTTTTTAATACACTGCCTAGGTTTGTCATAGCTTTCCTTCCAAGGAGTAAACATCTTTTAATTTCAAGGCTGCAGTCACTGTCCCCAGTGATTCTGGAGCCCAAGAAAAGAAAATTTACCACTGCTTCCACTTTTTCCCCTTCTATTAGCCATGAAGTGATGGGACTGGATGCCATGATCTTAGTTTTTTGAATGTTGAGTTTTAAGCTAGCTTTTTCACTCTCCTCTTTCACTTTCATCAACAGGCTCTTTAGTTTCTCTTCATTTTCTTCCATTAGAGTGGTATCATCTGCATATCTGAGGTTTTTGATATTTCTCCCAGCAATCTTGATTTCAGCTTCTGATTCATCCAGCTTGGCATATCACATGATGTACTCTGCAAAGATATTAAATAAGCAGGATGACAGTATACAGCCTTGACTTACTCCTTTCTCAATTTTGAAACAGTCTGTTGTTCCATGTTCAGTTCTAACTATTGCTTCTTGACCTGCATACAGGTTTCTCAGGAGACAGGTAAGGTGGTCTGGTATTCCAATCTCTTTAAGAATTTTCCACAGTTTGCTGTAATCCACACAGTCAACAGTTTTCAAGTAGTCAATAAAGCAGAATTAGATGTTTCTCTGGAATTCCCTTGCTTTTTCTATGATCCAAAGAATGTCAGCAATTTGATCTCTGGTTTCTCTGCCTTTTCTAAACCCAGCTTGTACATCTGAAAGTTCTTGGTTCACAAACTGCTGAAGCCTAGTCTGAAGGATTGGAGAAGGAAATGGCAACCCACTCCAGTAATCTTGCCTGGAGAATCCTGTGGACAGAGGAGCCTGGTGGGCTGCTGCCCATAGGGTTGCACAGAACAGTACACAACTGAAGCGACTTAGCAGCAGCAGCAGTCTGAAGGACACTGAGCATAACCTTACTATTGCTACCACTGCTAAGTCTCTTCAGTCGTGTCCGACTCTGTGCGACCCCATGGACTGCAGCCTACCAGGCTCCTCCACCCATGGGATTTTCCAGGCAAGAGTACTGGAGTGGGGTGCCATTTCCTTCTCCAATGCATGAAAGTGAAAAGTGAAAGTGAAGTCGCTCAGTTGGTCCAACTCTTGGCGACCCCATGGACTGCAGCCTACCAGGCTCCTCCACCCATGGGATTTTCCAGGCAAGAGCGCTGGAGTGGGGTGCCATTGCCTTCTCCCTTAGCTCCCCAACTAGGAATCAAACCCACACTCCCTACATTGGAAGGCAAAGTCTTAACCACTGGACCGCGATGGAAGTCCCCTGATATTTGTATATTTAATCCATATTTTGGGATTTTTTCTAGGCTACAGAGTCTCAGAAAGGAAATTATCAGGTTAAGTAAATGAATATTTTGAATATTTAAAAAATATTTTAAGTCCAAAAAATATCAAATTGCTTTGTAAAAAGGCTGAAGCTACATACAATATATGAGAATCTGGATTTCAGCCATGGCTTCTGGTGTGTTTGCTTCACTCTGCTTATCTGTCAGGTGACAGTGGTCTCTGGCTCCCCCGACCCCCATTCACCCTTACAGGGCTGTGAACGGGAGCCCCGGTTCCGGGGAACTTGAGCAGGGCCAATATCTGAGTCACCTTCAGGCCTCCTTGCCCTTAGGAATCCGAACCCTAAATGACAGCTTATGGACTGCATTTAGTCAACCAATTCATAAAACGGTGATGTTTGGTGTATTTAGAACCATGACAGTTCTGTCTTCTAGCTGCTTCCTCCTTGGTATCACACTTTCAGGTCTGGCCCAGGGCTGGCCTTGTGGCCGCCCTTCCAAGGGAGAGGACACACAAATAAGAGGTGACTGCTGGCATGTTTGGGGTTCTGATAACTGAACTCATAGGACAAGCCTGCGGCCCCGAGGCCAGGGCCCTAAACACAGGGGTGCCCTGTGGGCAGTGCTTCCCGTTCCGCTCCTGTCCTCTGCTCCAGTCAGCCTCCTGGTGGCTGAAAACGGTTAGTGGAACAAATGGCACATTCCAGCCACACAAGGCAGCCTCTGTGAGGCCACTACTGCCCACAAATGCTCTGGCTTGGACGCACTTGTGCCAGAACCAACCCCGCCTGGGGCCGAGATGGCTGAGGTTAGTTATTTGCTCTTGATTCTGGTCCTACTCAGTGGGAGGCCCACCTGTGATGAGGGTGTGAACAGGCTGACCATGGACAGGGTCCATGTTCCCATCCCAGCTCTTCTAAGAAGATGCTAGAAAAGCAGAACCTGGACTACAAAACCCCACGGAGACATCAGCGGGGTTCTAGGATCTTTACCACAGACCGCCTCTCCCCTCTCGTTTTCTGCCTCCCAAGTCCTCTTTCTGATTTCTCCTCTTTTGCATCTCTCCATTCACAATGATACTGGTTTTGGATGTGGCCAATGAATCCTTTGACATCCAGACTTATTTTCCTCCAAACAAATGTCACATCTTGTCCCCAAACCCCTCTCTCACCTCATCTACTTTTAAATCCATCTTTCTGCCTGCCAGAATGAACTCAGGACCAGCCCCTTCCCTCCATTTAAATCTCTAGGCAAATCTCTAGAAAGTATCGATGCTTTAGGGTTTCTCTGAAACACGCCAGCATTTATTTTTCCTCGGGGTCCCGCCTCTTCCTGAAGTTACTTCCGCTCTTACTCCACGTGGCCACCTCCTCCTGGTCCCAGAGCCAGTGGCATTCCTTCATACAAGACCCGGCTTTTGACCCCAGTGGGCTCTTCAGCCAGATTATCCTCCTTTTGCAAAAGACAGGATCACCAATGACATTTGGCTACAAAAGACAAGGACTGCCCCCACAGAAGACCTTCAGGTGAGTGACGCAAGCCCAAGAGCAATGCCGAAGAAGGGGCTCTGAAACCACCTGTACCCTGAGAACACTGCGGTGCCAGTGTAGGGGCTTCTGAGTGACCTCTGTGTAAGGAACCACTCCCCATGTGGACAGACAGTGCCTAGCGTCCCAGGCTGCTGGCCCCTGCGGGTCAGCACGCGGGCCCTGGCTCTCAGTACCCCTCCTGTTTCACAGATGAGAAAGCAGACCTCCAGAAGGCTCAGCAACTAAAACCACACAGCAAGGACACAGCAAGGCCGGGGCTCAGGGGAGGCAGCCTGACGCTGAGTCTGCTCCTGAGCCCACGGCGGTCCTGCCTGCACCTCCCTGCCGCCGCCACCTCGCCGCCTCATCTGGACCCCGCCCGCACACTGGAGGACGTTCAGGTCAAGTCCCTCCACTCACCGGCCGCAGGCCCAGGGACATGGCCCTTCTCTGGGGAGCTCAAGGCTGCACCAGCGTCAGCAAATAAGCATAATTGTTTGGTAGCTTGAACATTCTTTGGCATTGCCCTTCTTTGGGATTAGAATGAAAACTGACATTTCCCAGTCCTGTGGCCACTGCTGAGTTTTCCAAATTTGGTGACTCATTCAGTGCGGCACTTTAACAGCATCATATTTTAGGATTTGAAATAGCCCAGCTAGAATTTCATCATCTCCACTAACTTTGTTCATAGTAATGCTTCCTAAGGCCCACTTGATTTCACACTCCAAGATGTCTGGCTATAGGGGAGTGACCACACCATCGTGGTTATTAGGATTATTAAGACCTTTTTTGAATAGTTCTTCTGTGTATTCTTGCTCCCTCTTCTTAATCTCTTCTGCCTCTCTTAGGTCCTTACTGTTTCTGTCCTTTATCTTGCCCATCCTTGCATGAAATGTTCCCTTGATAACTCCAATTTTCTTGAAGAGATTGCTAATCTTTCACATTCTATTGTTTCCCTCTACTTCTTTGCATTATTCATTTAAGAAGGTCTTCTTTTCTCTCCTTGCTATTCTTCAGAACTCTGCATCCAGATGGATATTCTTTCCCTTCGCCTTTGCTTTTTACTACTCTTCATTTCTCAGCTATTTCTAGAGCCTCCTCAGACAACCATTTTGCCTCTTTGCATTTCTTTTTCTTGGGGATGGTTTTGGTCATTGACTCCTGTACAATGTTATGAACCTCTGTCTATAGTTCTTTAGGCACTTTGTTTACCCTTCAAGGGATCTAATCACTTGAATCTATTCATCACCTCCACTGTATAATCATAAGGGATTTGATTTAGGTCAAACCTGGATGGCCTAGTGATTTTCCCTACTTTCTTCAACTTAAGTTTGATTTTTGAGATAAGGAGCTCGTGATCTGAGCCACCATCAGCTCCAGGTCTTGTTTTTGCTGAATGTATAGAGCTTCTCCACCTTCGGCTGCAAAGAACATAATAAGTCTGATTTCAGTACTGACAATTTAGTGATGTCCATGTGTAGAGTCATCTCTTGTGTTGTTGGAAAAGGGTGTTTGCTATGTCCAATGTGTTCTTTTGACAAAACTCTGTTAGCTTTTGCCCTGCTTCATTTTGTACTCCAAGACCAAACTTGCCTGTTACTCCAGGTATCTCTTGACTTCCTACTTTTGCATTCCAATCCCCTGTGAAGAAAAGGATGTCTTTTTTTGGTGTTAGTTCTAGAAGGTGTTGTAGGTCTTCATAGAACCAGTCAACTTCAGCTTCTTTGGCATCAGTGGTTGAGGCATAGACTTGGATTACTGTGACATTGAGTGGTTTGCCTTGGAAATGAATCAAGATCATTTTGCCATTTTTGAGACTGCACCCAAGTACTGCATTTCAAAATTTTGCCATTTTTGAGACTGCACCCAAGTACTGCATTTCAAAATCCTTTGTTGTCTATGAGGGTTACTCTATTTCTTCTAAGGGATTCTTGCCCACAATAGTAGATATAATGGTCCTCTGAATTAAATTTGCCCATTCCAGTCCATTTTAGTTCACTAATTCCTAAGACATCAATGTTCGGTCTTGCCATCTCCCACTTGATCGTGTCCAATGTATGTGATTTATGGACTTAACATTCCAGGGTCCTATGCAATATTGTTCTTTATAGCATCAGACTTTACTTTCACCACCAGACACAGCCCCAACTGAGCATCATTTCCACTTTGGCCCAGCCGTTTTATTCTTTCTGGAGCTATTAGTCATTGTTCTCTGCTCTTCCCCCGTAGCATATTGGACACCTTCCAACCTGGGGGGCTCATCTTCTGCTGTCATACCTTTTGGCCTTTTCTTACTGTTCATGGGCCTCTCGTGGCAAGAATACTGGAGTGATTTACCATTCCCTCCTCCAGTGTAACACATTTTGACAGAACTCTCCACTCTAACCTGTCAGTCTTGGGTTGCCCTGTATAGTATGGCTCATAGCTTCACTGAGCTAATAAAGTTCCTTCTCCACGACAAGGCTATGAATACTTACCTTTAAATACTAATAAGATTAATGAGTGTCTTAAAAAGTGTTTATGTTGTTTAAAGTTCCCTTTCCAAAAAAAACAGGGGAGCCTATTATAAGTGGAGCCAGAGTGAAGTTAAGTCAGAAAGAAAAAAACAAGTATATTAATGCATATATATGGAATCTAGAAAAATGGTACTTATGAACCTATTGGCAGGGCATGAATGGTGACACAGATGTAGAGAACAGACTTGTGGACTCAGTAGGGGAAAGAGAAGGTGGGACAAACTGAGAGAGTAGTACTGACATATATATACACCACCACGTTTCAAACGGAGAGCTAATGGGAAACTTCTGTATAACAAAGGGAGCCCAGCCTAGTGTCTGTGACGATCTAGAAGTACAGGATGAGGGATTTGTAGTGGAAGGAAGGTTCAAAAGGGAAGGGAGATATATATATATACTTATGGCTGATTCACATTGTTGTACTGCAGAAAACAACACAACATTGTAAAGTAATTATCCTCCAATTTAAAAAATTTTTAATTGTATAAAAAAATAAAAACAAACAAAAAATTCCTTTAAGAAATGTGCTGGTGGTTTGTTTGGGGCTATTTCCCTAGAACCCTCAGAGTAAGAGGTTTTACACTCAGCATTTAGGATTTGGGATAAATCAGTTTGAGAAGTGCCTCACAACTGGGACAAAGTGCCTTGTATAAAATTGAGGTTCAGTAAATAACTATTGATTTGATTTGCTGCTAAGCTGCTGCTGCTGCTAAGTCACTTCAGTCGTGTCCGACTCTGTGCGACCCCATAGACGGCAGCCCACCAGGCTCCCCGTCCCTGGGATTCTCCAGGCAAGGACACTGGAGTAGGTTGCCATTTCCTTCTCCAATGCATGAAAGTGAAAAGTGAAAGTGAGGTCGCTCAGTCGTATCTGACTCTCAGCGACCCCATGGACTGCAGCCTACCAGGCTCCTCTGTCCATAGAATTTTCCAGGCAAGAGTACTGGAGTGGGATGCCATTGCCTTCTCCATGATTTGATTTGAGGTGCCATCAGATACAACTTGGAAATCTTGGAAAGTTTGCTTTTAGATACTCTAGACAGCATATCAGAGGGAAGAGAAAGAAGAATATAGATAAAAAATAAATTCTGCTAAATGACTTCTTGAGCTTCTCAGGTGGCACTAGTGGTAAAGAACCCATCTGCCAATGCAGAAGACATAAGAGACATGGGTTTGATCCCTGGGTTGGGAAGATCCCCTGGAGGTGGGCGTGGAAACTGACTCCAATATTCTTACCTGGAGAATCCCTTGGACAGAGGAACCTGGTGGGCTACAGTTCATAGGGTTGCAAAGAGTCAGACACAACTGAAGCAACTTAGCACTCATGTACACACGCAAATGACTCCTTAACACTTCTCACAAGACAACAGGAATTCTCTGTAGAACACTGAAGTTTCCAATGCCTGAATTAGGACCAACTGATTTCTCAACTGTAAATGTAATAAAATCCAAATTCCTTAACCTGTCATACATCCAGAATCTCAACACATCCTGTTCCGCTTTATTTCCCCCACTTTATTCCTCTGTTTCAAGCCAAATTGTTCCAGTGCCCAATGGAACAATTTCCACTGGGCCCAGTTCTCCAAACACATCCAAACTGTTCCTATCTGTGTCTTCAGGCAGTCCATGCCCTCCCACTTAAATGACTTTACCTGTCCTGCCATTATCATCTCTTAGGCACAGTCCAAATGCCACCTCTTCTAGAAAGCCTTCCACGATCTTGACCTTGATAAGTTATGTTTCTTTCTGATCTGAATAAGAAATTTATATATGCCTCTTTCATTGGATTTATTTTCTGCTTTATGCTTTACTTAAATAGGTCCTACTTTCCCTATTAAATTAAAAACTCTTTGATAGAAGATAAAATATATGTCTATGCTACAAATTCACTGCCAAGTTCCTTTTGGATTCTGTCAGCAGACTCTCAATTATTTTAATTTGAACAAATCATCCAAAAAATTTATAGCACTTAATATACCCACTTCTCAGAGATATGAAATCCACTTTTTCTTTATCTAATTTAATTGATAGTGCCAGATAATGTTTGGAAAAAAAAAATTTACTGATGAACAGTTGTTTGTCATTTCATGGAAATCACCAAAACAAAAGTTGGATAAATTACTTTTTACAGAGTTTTTGGTCTAAATACAGAACAAAACTCAGTAAGATAATACTTGCAAACCCTTCTCAGGACTGCTTATAACTATCATCAGTTCAGTTCAGTCATTCAGTCGTTTCTGACTCTTCATGACCCCACGGACTGCAGAACGCCAGGGCTCCCTGTCCATCACCAACTCCCAGAGTTTACTCAAACTCATGTCCATTGAGTCGATGATGTCATTCAACCATCTCATCCTCTGTCATCCCCTTCTCCTCCCGCCTTCAATCTTTCCCAGCATCAGGGTCTTTTCAAATGAGTCAGCTCTTCGCATCAGGTGGCCAAAGTATTGGAGCTTCAGCTTCAGCATTAGTCCTTCCAATGCATATTCAGGACTCATTTCCTTTAGGATGGATTTGTTGGATCTCCTTTCTATCCAAGGGACTCTCAAGAGTCTTCTCCAACACCACAGTTCAAAAGCATCAATTCTTTGTCACTCAGCTTTCTTTATGGTCCAACTCTCATATCCATATATGACTACTGGAAAAACTAGCTTTGACTAGACAGATCTTTGTTGGCAAAGTAATGTCTCTGCTTTTTAATATGCTGTCTAGGTTGGTCATAACTTTTCTTCCAAGGAGCAAGCATCTTTTAATTTCATGGCTGCAGTCACCATCTGCAGTGATTCTGAAGCCCCAAAAAATAAAGTCTATCACTGTTTTCATGTAACTATTATAGACTGTAAAATACACTTTGAACTGGTTTAAGTAAGGACAGGATTGTAACAAAATATATATTTGTAATTCTCCCAAGAATACACAAACATAAAAACATGTGTGTTGTTGCTTCAGAAAGGGTTGGAGGCATCTGATAAAACAATATAAAAATAAAAGAACCACCTCAAAATCTTCTTGTACAGAAATTGACAACAGGAAAATCTAAAATTCAGCTTAAACTTTGGGAACTAACCAAATGCTGAGAAATCTACAGAACTTATTTTATGAAATCTTGGTTTTCTATTTGTTGAAGTAAGTATAATCTACTATAAAACAAATAGACATTAATGTGTATGATTTCAGTAACTTATTCTTTATTTCCAGCTTTACTGAGAAATAACTAAGGAGTTTCTTTTGGAGTTACTTTGAGAGCTCTCCCAGGTAACTCCAAAAAGAACTCCTCAGTCTGATTGGCTAAGATTTATGCAAAACCGATTTTTGTTGGCGGCAGCTCTTTGAATTGCTTATTTTCCTTAATTGGAAATTATCATTTTCAAGGACCCTTGACTCTAGTCTTTCCTCCTCTCTTAGAATTTCTCAGCTACTTCATCCTTATCCATCATTCATAATATGCACAAGTATTTCTGTTGCACAAGAGCAAATAAGTAAGACCTTTTCTCAAAAGAAATAAATTATATTAGCTTACTCTACTTTTACCAGTAACATGCTATTCAGAAGTATAAATAATCTTATATCCTTTAGAGCTGGAAATTCCAAATAAGGTGAATTACATTGAAATATACCCAATATCAAAGTATACCGTCAACAACTTCAAAGAGTAACTGAATATCCATCTATTATGAAGTAGATTTTGCTGAATTCTATTTTTCCTTCTTCAAGTCAGCTTTATTGAAATACAATTATACATAATAAAACTCACTTTTTCAAATGTAGTCTGATGAGTTTCGACAAATATACACAGTCATGTAAACACTACCGCTATCAAGAATCAGAACATTTCCATATAGCTCCTTTATTCCTCTTTGAGGTCAATCACAGCCCTAACTTCCATTCCTGGTTTTGTTTTCCATCCCAATAGTTTTGCCTTTTCTAGAATGTAATATAAATAGAGTCCTACAGCATTTAGTCTTTTGTTTCTGACCTCATTCATTTAGCATAATGTTTTTGAGATTTATCCATGTTGTCTGATATACTAATATTTGTACCTCACTCCTATTTGTTGCTAAATAGCATTCCATTGCATGAGTATAACACAAATTATTTAACCAGTTATCCTCTGATGGACTTAGGCTTGTTTTCAGCTTTTAGTTATTATGAATAAAACTCCTATGAACATTTGACTAGAGTGGGCCTTTGTGTGGACCTGTTTATATTTGTTTTGGTTAAACACCTAGAAGCAAGATTGCTGAATCATATGGTGTGTGTTTATAAAAAACTGCTAACGCTGTTTTCCAAAGTGAACATATCCTTTTGTACTCTCATCAGCAACATAAGAGACTCCAAATTGTACCAAAAGCCCATCATCATTTATTACTGTCAATCTTTTTTAATTTTAGTTACTATAATGAGTCTATAGTGGCATCTCAATGTGATTTTAACTTACATTTCCCTATAATATTGATCTCCAATCCCACTCCTTTCTTTGGGCTACATATATATTTCAAGGCTTCCCAGGTAGCACAGTGTTACCCGCCTGCCAATGGAGTAGATGCAAGAGACGCAGTTTCAATCCCTGGATCAGAAAGATCCCCTGGAGTAGGAAATAGCAAAACTCACTCCAGTATTCCATGGACAGAGGAAACTGGTGGGCTGTAGTCCATAGGGTCACAAAGAGTCGAACATGAGTGACTGAGCACAAACACACATAGTAACTAATGATGTTGAGCATCTTTTCATGTGCCTGTTCTGTCAAATGTCTGTCTAAAACTTCTGTTTTTAAAACTGGATTGTTTTTGGCTGCCTTATGCAAAGAACGACTCATTAGAAAAGACCCTGATGCTGAGAAAGACTGCAGGATGGAGAAGGGAACAACAGAGGATGAGATGGTTGGATGGCATCACTGACTCAATGGACATGAGTTTGAGTAAACTCCAGGAGTTTGCAATGGACACACGGAGGCCCGGTGTGTGTACTGCAGTCCATGAGGCTGCAAAGAGTTGGACATGACTGAGCGACTGAACTGAACTACTATAAAAAAGTTCTTTATAAACTTCAAGTCCTTTATCAGATATGCATGTGGTTTTGCTGAATATTGTAGTACATATCTTTTTGAATACTCATCCAATGACTTTATAGGTTAAATTAGAAAGGACTATACCACTCAAGATCAAATTCCCTAAGAACTGCACCATCCAAAGGTCAATTTCCATTAAGACTATATCAACTATTGGTCAACTTGCAAAGGACTGTTCACTTAAAAGTCAAATTTTATAAAGGCAACCAAATGGCAAATTCTCTGAGTACTGTACCATTCAATGTCTTAGGGATAGAATAGATCTCATTGATCATATTCTGAATTCAATCACTGTGTGTTTATATCAAAAATGATCCAAATATGTATTTCTATCAGATTATGTCTTATACCTTGAAAACAAAAAGTGCTTAGAATTTATACTGAGGCCAATTTTTAAAAATATTTAGCAGTACTCCACCAAACTTACTTAAAGACTCAATAAACCTTACTAACTCCATTTCTCTTTTCCATGTCCACACTCATATTCAGGCTCAGAGTTATATTAATTTTTGTTTTTTTATTTCATTGGATATGTTATTTTGATGTTAGTAGTATCTCCTCCTCTAAAAATCACCCTCTGTTCTGTCTTAACTACAGAAGCTAGTATACAGTTCAGTACTTAGCTGTGTGTCAGTTGGGCGCCCAGGAGGAAGCAGATTTCACACTCACAGGGAATAAGAAGGGACTATTCACAAAACGGTAAATAAGTGTTAAGGAAAATCAGCAAGCCACAATGCTATTACTCCTAGGTCTGACCAAAAAAAAAAAAAAAATTGGAGAGGAAGAAGTTGCTGGAACCTGAAGAGAGTAACTATCGCTACAGGGGCAGTGGTCTTTTGTAGGTAGATTTAAGCAATCTTATGAAATCAGGAAGAAAAATACTTCAGTCTTATTTTCGTTCTGCTCCCAATTTGCTAATGGGGACTACCGCAGAGAACCCAACAGAAAGGATGAGAGTAGGAGATCAAATTAATGTACTCCATAAATGTCAGCCTCCTAGAACATACAAGAGAGAGAAGAGTGAAGAGTGGATTTGGATTTGGATAGGCCACAGAAATCATTAAAGAGAGGATGATAAATGTGCCTTAATCATTGAATAGTTACTCCAAGTACAACTCTAAATGTACAGAAGAAATGGAATATGAAATATTAACAATAAGAATTATCAATGTTCCCACAAAAAAATTAATGACTTACTGAGTCAAATGTTCAATAGACTCTTTATGTTTGGAAACATGGCCATCCCACATACAGGAAATAGGACATATATTTAGGGATTTTTGTTTTGTTTATGATTAAACATTACATTCTTAAAAGAGGGTGGGGTATTGGGGGAAGAAGGATGACAGAAAGTAGCATTGGTTTTTATTTCCTTACTTATCAACATCTGGGAAAAATATCACTGCTACCATTCTTGAACCACCTATTGCTATCAAAAGTTACATTTTAAAAGTTACATAAATGCACTCTTTAACATTTTTCATTTCATAAAAATACTTAATTTACCTCCTTAATCTAAACATTTACACCGCATTCAAGAAAGTATCTTGAAAATGGCATAGAATTAGGTATCTGGTAGACCTAAGTTGGTATTTTGGCTCTATCTTTATTGGTGGTAAGACCTATGCAAAATATTTAACCTTTCTAAGCAAAAATTTCTTAATCTGAAAAGAAAAAAAAACAGCAATGACTTTAGGACTGGGATAAACTTTAAATAATGTATAAAGGACTTCTCATCACAACATCTGGATCACTGTAGTCTCTCCATAAATATTAAACTTCTTCCAATTTTTACTTGGGGGGAAATGTCTTTGGATCCTAAAGAAAGCATTACAGATTCCATTTGTCAAATAATTCTAGATCCATTTTCCTTGTAAAAGAAGGGATAGCCAAATAATGTAGATGACAATGGGAATACTACTACCTATAATATCTGTATTTAGTACTCATACTCCACTTACCTTTTTTTCTACACATACTCTGGGTTCACTCTCTAATTTTATTCAGGCTTGAAAAAAAATTAACATTTTGATTTCAGAAAACTATTCAAATCATCTATAAAATGTGCTGGAAATTAACTATTTCCTTAAATCTCTAACTGAATGAAGGCAGGAAGTAAAGAAAGAATATAAGGAAACTAATTATCTCTGAAAATGATCCATGGACTGGGTGAGCAAGTCACGCTTATAAATAGCAAAGACTATCATCACCAAAATTCAACAAGAGGCACAGGATTAAACTAAGGCGATGCCTTGAAACTTCAGAAGACAAAACACATGTGGATTGAAAAAGTTCACACAATTGTGAATTCACAAAATTCACAAAATAGCAATTGCTATTTTCCATGTATTCTGTTTCCATGCTGCTTCTATGTAGCAACTCAAAGTTAATTAGTAACAAAAATTATAATTTTACCTAAATATTGACTCATTAAGTACTCAGGTACTCAAATATATCTTAACAAAATACTTGAACATATTTATTCTGAGTCTCACAAGATCATGTAAACAAAAAGCTTCATTCTATTTAATTGAGAAAACTATATATAAATAAATGCCTACATATACATTTTGTGTTTATACTCAGTTGCTAAGTCGTGTCCAACTCTTTGCCATTCCATGGGCTGTAGCCCACCAAGCTCCTCTGCCAATGGAATTTTCTAGGCAAGAATACTGGAGTGGATTGCCATTTCCTCCTCCCAAGGGTCTTCCTGATCCAGGGATCAAACCCATGGTTCTTGCATCTCTTGCATTGGCAGGCAGTTTCTTTACCAGTAGCACCACCTGGGAAGCTTATATACATTTACCAAATTTAAATTTTTGTTACTCATGTGTGTGAACACTACTGGATTTAATTTTTTGTTATTAATTATTTGTGTATGTGCTACTGAAAATTGGGCATCCAGTCCCATGACTTCATGGCAAATAGGTGGGGGAGAAATGAAAACAGTAATAGACTTTATTTTCTTGGGCTCCAAAATCATTCCGGAAAGTGACTGCAGCCATGAAATTAAAAGATGTTTCCTCCTTGGAAGGAAAGCTATGACAAACCTAGACAACATATTATAAAGCAGAGACATCACTTTGCTGACAAAGGTCCGTATCATCAAAGCTATTATTTTTCCAGTAGTCATGTATGGATGTAAGAATTGGACCAAAAAGAAGACGGAGCACTAAAGAATTGATGCTTTGGAACTGTGGTGCTGGTGAAGACTCTTGAGAGTCCCTTAGACAGCAAGGAGATCAAACCAGTCAATCTTAAGGAAAATCAACCCTAAATATTCATCAGAAGGACTGATGCTGAAGCTGAAGCTCCAGTACTTTGGCTACCTGATATGAAGAGCCAAGTAATTAGAGAAGACTTTGATGCTAGGAAAGATTGAGGGCAGGAGGAGAAGTGGGTGACAGAGAATGAGATGGTTGGATGGCATCATAGACTCAACGGACATGAATTTGAGCAAACTGCAAAAGATAGTGAAGGACAGGGAAGCCTGGCATCCTGCAGTCCATGGGATCTCAAACAGTTCAACACAACTGAATGATTAAATGACAATAGTAACTGAAAATTATGAAAGTAGTATCTTTTCATTTTATCTATTGGATTAATTTAGTACCTGCTACTGGGTAAGAATCTGACTACCAATGCAGGAGACACAAGAGACATGGGTTTGATCCCTGGGTCAGGAAAATCCCCTGGAGTAGGAAATGGTACCCAACTCCAGTATTCCTGCCTGGAAAATGTCATGGACAGAGGCGTCTGGCAGGCTATAGTCCATGGTGTCCCAAAGGGTCAGACACAACTGAGCAACTGAGCACACACACACTGGGAAGGGCATAATCTGATATTGGAAAATATCAGGAAGTAATATTTTGACATTTGGATGCTATTGTCATCTAGGACTGGTTATATTTACTTAACTAATAAGATAGATATGGGGCTTCCCTGGTGCATCAGAGGTAAAGAATTCACATGCAATACAGGAGACACAGAGATGCAGGTTCAATACCTGGGTAAGAAAGATCTCCTCAAGAAGGAAATGCCAACCTATTCCAGTAATCTTGCCTGAAAAATCCCATGGACAGAGGAGTCTAGTGGACTACTGTCCATGGGGGTCTCAAAGAGTCAGACACAACTGAGTAACTAAACAACAACAAAAGATAGATAACATTCTGTAAAACATCTGTGTTTATCATTGGCATGCCAAGTTATATGCCTAAAATTATTATGTTATATGAAGTGTTAAGCCTACTTCTGCTCAACTGACTGCTCAATCTAGATAGATAGTAACCTCTAGCACTTTTCTTGGCCCTTTGGTAAAAGCAGATAAGTGCAATTTATGGGGATACCATAAGAAGGGGGACTCTCTTGTGCTTTGGAATTAAAATACATAAATGAGATCCCTCCAAAAACCACAGCAGAAAAATCAGAATGAAAAATTTCAAACTAACCAAATGAAAGAGGTGGGAGGATATTAAATTTCTGTCAATGAATAAACCATACCACCTACTAATTTCCTCCACTGAAATTATATCTAAAGTACCAGCTTCAATTTTAAATAATAATAGGTACCATTTATTGAAGAAAGAGCTTTACATACATTGTGTCATTCAATCTTCAGTATAACTCTATGAGGTATATATTACAGTTGCTATTTTATAAGTGAGAAGATTGAAAGTCAGAGACATTAGCAATAGGTCTAAAGTCATACACTTATATGAAAACAAATATTAAACCTATGTTTTTTCAGAAGACAAAGCTTGTGTTCATAGTGATAATCTTAGGTTGTCAATTATATTAAGTGCTTTCTACCTTAAGGTAGAAAACTCTTAGGACAGAAACAGGCAAATAATCAAACCATGATATCTTTGTACTATTGATAGATTCCAAAAGATTACAATAGTTATTTTTTTTAATGTTATGAGAGCTAAGTATATTGTTGTTATGTTTACTTATGGCAATCTCTGTATTAGTATACAAAACAACCAAATTTGAAAATAGATCAGCATTCAGTATATCAGAGCACTTCCAAAATGGCTGAGTTATTTAGGACTTGATAACTGAAAATCTGCTTCTCTATAAAAACAATGAGGAAAATCACTGGCAAAAATTATCAAAATCAACTTTTTCAGAAGTCTGAAATTAACTAAAGATGTGCAACAATATAGTAAATGTATACTCAAGGAAAAGAGATGAACATTGATAAGAACAGCAAATTTAATGCAATTTTAACTTACCCTAATACCCCACACCCAAGGCCGGGGCAGCGGCCAGGAGGACCTACCCCACGTCCAAGTAGCCGTGGCTGCTCAGGCACAAGAGGGCCTAGAGAAGCTATCCCACGTTGAACATCAGGAAGGGCGGTGGTAAGGAGATACCCCTCGTCCAAGGTAAGGAGCAGCGGCTGCGCTTTGCTGGAGCAGCCGTGAAGAGATACTCCACGCCCAAGGTAAGAGAAATCCAAGTAAGATGGTAGGTGTTGCAAGAGGGCATCAGAGGGCAGACACACTGAAACCATACTCACAGAAAACTAGTCAATCTACTCATACTAGGTTCACAGCCTTGTATAACTCAATGAAACTAAGCCATGCCCATGGGGCAACCCAAGACGGGCGGGTCATGGTGGAGATATCTGACAGAATGTGGTCCACTGGAGAAGGGAATGGCAAACCACTTCAGTATTCTTGCCTTGAGAACCCCATGAACAGTAATGAAAAGGCAAAATGATAGGATACTGAAAGAGGAACTCCCCAGGTCAGTAGGTGCCCAATATGCTACTGGAGATCAGTGGAGAAAGAACTTCAGAAAGAATGAAGGGATGGAGCCAAAGCAAAAACAATACCCAGCTGTGGATGTGACTGGTGATAGAAGCAAGGTCCCATGCTGAAAAGAGCAATATTGCATAGGAACCTGGAATGTCAGGTCCATGAATCAAGGCAAATTGGAACTGGTCAAATAAGAGATGGCAAGAATGAATGTCGACATTCTAGGAATCAGCAAACTAACATGGACAGGAATGGGTGACTTTAACTCAGATGACCATTATATCTACTACTGCGGGCAGGAATCCCTCAGAAGAAATGGAGTAGCCATCATGGTCAACAAAAGAGTCTGAAATGCAGTACTTGGATGCAATCTCAAAAACGACAGAATGATCTCTGTTCATTTCCAAGGCAAACCATTCAATATCACAGTAATCCAAGTCTATGCCCCAACCACTAATGCTGAAGAAGCTGAAGTTGAACGGTTCTATGAAGACCTACAAGACCTTTTAGAACTAACACCCAAAAAAGATGTCCTTTTCATTATAGGGGACTGGAATGCAAAAGTAGGCAGTCAAGAAACACCTGGAGTAACAGGCAAATTTGGCCTTGGAATACGGAATGAAGCAGGGCAAAGACTAATAGAGTTTTGCCAAGAAAATGCACTGGTCATAGCAAACACCCTCTTCCAACAACACAAGAGAAGACTCTACACATGGACATCACCAGATGGTCAACACCGAAATCAGATTGAGTATATTCTTTGCAGCCAAAGATGGAGAAGCTCTATACAGTTAACAAAAACAAGACCAGGAGCTGACTGTGGCTCAGATCATGAACTCCTTATTGCCAAATTCAGACTGAAATTGAAGAAAGTAGGGTAAACCACTAGACCATTTAGGTATGACCTAAATCAAATCCCTTATGATTATACAGTGGAAGTGAGAAATAGATTTAAGGGCCTAGATCTGATAGATAGAGTGCCTGATGAACTATGGAATGAGGTTTGTGACATTGTACAGGAGACAGGGATCAAGACCATCCCCATGGAAAAGAAATGCAAAAAAGCAAAATGGCTGTCTGGGGAGGCCTTACAAATAGCTGTGAAAAGAAGAAAAGCGAAAAGCAAAGGAGCAAAGGAAAGATATACGCATCTGAATGCAGAGTTCCAAAGAATAGTAAGAAGAGATAAGAAAGCCTTCCTCAGCGATCAATGCAAAGAAATAGAGGAAAACAACAGAATGGGAAAGACTAGAGATCTCTTCAAGAAAATTAGAGACACCAAGGGAACATTTCATGCAAAGATGGGCTCGATAAAGGACAGAAATGGTATGGACCCAACACAAGAAGAAGATATTAAGAAGAGATGGCAAGAATACACAGAAGAACTGTACAAAAAAGATCTTCACTACCCAGATAATCACAATGGTGTGATCACTGACCTAGAGCCGGACATCCTGGAATGTGAAGTCAAGTGGGTCTTAGAAAGCATCACTACGAACAAAGCTAGTGGATGTGATGGAATTCCAGTGGAGCTATTCCAAATCCTGAAAGATGATGCTGTGAAAGTGCTGCGCTCAATATGCCAGCAAATTTGGAAAACTCAGCAGTGGCCACAGGACTGGAAAAGGTCAGTTTTCGTTCCAATCCCAAAGAAAAGCAGTGCCAAAGAATGCTCAAACTACCGCACAATTGCACTCATCTCACACGCTAGTAAAGTAATGCTCAAAATTCTCCAAGCCAGGCTTCAGCAATACGTGAACCGTGAACTTCCTGATGTTCAACCTGGTTTTAGAAAAGGCAGAGGAACCAGAGATCAAATTGCCAACATCCGCTGGATCATGGAAAAAGCAAGAGAGTTCCAGAAAAACATCTATTTCTGCTTTACTGACTATGCCAAAGCCTTTGACTGTGTGGATTAAAATAAACTGTGGAAAATTCTGAAAGAGATGGGAATACCAGACCACCTGACCTGCCTCTTGAGAAACCTATATGCAGGTCAGGAAGCAACAGTTAGAACTGGACATGGAACAACAGACTGGTTCCAAATAGGAAAAGGAACACGTCAAGGCTGTATATTGTCACCCTGTCTGTTTAACTTACATGCAGAGTACATCATGAGAAACGCTGGACTGGAAGAAACACAAGCTGGAATCAAGATTGCCGGGAGAAATATCAATAACCTCAGATATGCAGATGACACCACCCTTATGGCAGAAAGTGAAGAGGAACTAAAAATCCTCTTGATGAAAGTGAAAGAGGAGAGTGAAAAAGTTGGCTTAAAGCTGAACATTCAGAAAACTAAGATCATGGCATCCAGTCCCATCACTTCATGGGAAATAGATGGGGAAACAGTGGAAACAGTGTCAGACTTTATTTTTGGGGCTCCAAAATCACTGCAGATGGTGACTGCAGCCATGAAATTAAAAGACGCTTACTCCTTGGAAGGAAAGTTATGACCAACCTAAGTAGCATATTCAAAAGCAGAGACATTACTTTGCCAACAAAGGTCCAGCTAGTCAAGGCTATGGTTTTTCCTGTGGTCATGTATGGATGTGAGAGTTGGACTGTGAAGAAGGCTGAGCGCCGAAGAATTGATGCTTTTGAACTGTGGTGTTGGATAAGATTCTTGAGAGTCCCTTGGACTGCAAGGAGATCCAACCAGTCCATTCTGAAGGAGATCAGCCCTGGGATTTCTTTGGAGGGAATGATGCTAAAGCTGAAACTCCAGTACTTTGGCTACCTCATGTGAAGAGTTTACTCATTGGAAAAGACTGATGCTGGGAGGGATTGGGGACAGGAGGAGAAGGGGACGACAGAGGATGAGATGGCTGGATGGCATCACTGACTCGATGGACGTGAGTTTGAGTGAACTCCGGGAGTTGGTGATGGACAGGGAGGCCTGGCTTGCTGCGTTTCATGGGGTCGCAAAGAGTCGGACATCACTGAGTGACTGAACTGAACTTAATCCTATCTTCCCAATCTTCCCAAACTTGAAAACCAACAACTTCCCAACAACAGTAGCTGTGAAATCCCTGAGTCTGTAGAGTACCGAATGGGTTTGGAACTCCTCCAAAAGCCCTAAGCCCCTAGAATATCAGTATATCACCTACCAGTTCCCTAAAAAGTACCATTCACAAGGTATGTCTTTATTTTGACCTGATGCAGAGGGTATCCTATGAAAAATGATTTACCTGCTGGGCATTTCTTAAAAACAATCAACAATATTTAATGTGGCAGGAGACAACTCTACACATGGACATCACCAGATGGTCAAAATCAAAATCAGATTGATTATATTTTTTGCAGCCAAAGATGGAGAAGCGCTATACAGTCAGCAAAAACAAGACCTGGAATGACTGTGGCTCAGATCATCAGGTCCTTATTGAAAACTTTAGGCTTAAATTGAAGAAAGTAGGAAAAACCAGTAGGCCATTCAGTATGACTGAAATCAAATCTCTTATGATTATACAGTGGAGGTGACGAATAGATTCAAAGAAATAGATTTGGTAGACAGAGTGCCTGAAGAACTGTGGACAAAGGTACATTGTACAGGAGGTGGTGAATGAAACCATCCCCAAGAAAAAGAAATGGAAGAAGGCAAAGTGGTTGTCTGAGGAGGCCTTACAAACACCCAAGAAAAGAAGAGAAACAAAAGGCAAAGGAGAAAGGGAAAGATATACCCAACTGAAAGCAGAGTTCCAGAGAATAACAAGGAGAGATAAGAAAGCCTTCTTAAGGGAACAATGCAAAGAAGTACAGGAAAACAATACAATGGAATAGAGATTTCTTCAAGAAAGAGATACCAAAGGAACATTTCATGCAAAGACGGGCTCAATAAAGGACAGAAACGGCAAGGACCTAACAGAAACAGAAGAGATTAAGAGGTGGCAAGAATGCACAGAACTGTACAAAAACAGACCTTAATGACTGCGATAACCCTCACCTAGAACCAGACATCCTGGAAAGTCAAGTGGGCCTCAGGAAGCATTACTATGAACAAAGCAAGAGGAGGTGATAAAATTCCAGCTGAGCTGTTTCTAATCCTAAAACATGATGCTCTTGAAGTGCTATGCTCAATATGTCAGCAAATTTGGAAAACTCAGCAGTGGCCACAGGACTGGAAATGGTCCCTTTTCATTCCAATCTCAAAGAAAGGCAATGCCAAAGAATGCTCAAACTACCACACAATTGCACTCATCTCACACGCTAGTAAAGTAATGCTCAAAATTCTTCAAGCTAGGCTTCAACAGTATGTGAACCAAGAACTTCCAGATATTAAAGCTGGATTTAGAAAAGGCAGAGGAACCAGAGATCTAATTGCCAACATCCATTGGACCATAGAAAAAAACAAGAGAATTCCAAACAAACATCTACCTCTGCTTCATTGACTATGCTAAAGCCTTTGTCTGGATCACAACAAACTGAGAAATACTTAAAGACATGGGAATACCAGACTACCTGACCTGCCTCCTGAGAAATCTGTATGCAGGTCAAGAAGGAACAGCTAGAACTGGACATGGAACAACGGACTGATTTCAAATTGGGAAAGGAGTACGTCAAGGATGTATCTTGTCACCCTGCTTGTTTCACTTCTATGCAGAGTATATCATGTGAAATGCTGGGCTGGTGAATCACAAGCTGGAATCAAGATTTCTGGGAGAAATATAAAAAACCTCAGATATGCAGATGATACCACTCTAATGGCAGAAAGTGAAGAGGAAATAAAGAGCCTCTTGATGAAGGTGAAAGAGGACAGTGAAAAAGCTGGCTTAAAACTCAACATTCAAAAAATGAAGATCATGGCATCTAGCCCCATCACCTCGTGGCAAATAGATGGGGAAAAAGTGGAAACAGTGACAGATTTAATTTTGGGGGGCTCCAAAACCAATGTAAACGAGGACTGCAGCTACAAACTTAAAAGACTTTTGCTTCTTGGAAGAAAAGCTACAACAAACCTAGACAGCATATTAAAAAGCAGAAACATCACTTTGCCAACAAAGATCCGTATAATCAAAGCTATGATTTTTCCAGTAGTCTTGTATGGATGTGAAAGTCGGACCACAAAGAGGGCTGAGCACCAAAGAATTGATGATTTTGAATGTTGGTGCTGGAGAAGACTCTTGAGAGTCACTTAGGCAGCAAGGAGATCAAACCAGTCAATCCTAAAAGTAAATCAACCCTGAGTATTCATTGGAAGGACTGATTCTGAAGCTGCAGCTCCAATACTTTAGCCACCTGATGCAAAGAGCCAACTCATTGGAAAAGACCCTGATGCTGGGAAATATTGAGGACAAGAGGAGAAGGGGGTGACAGAGGATGAGATAAATGTAATAGATGGCATCACTGACTCGATGGACATGATTTTGAGCAAGCTCTGGGAGATGGTGAAGGACAGGGAAGCCTGGCGTGCTGCAGTTCATGGGGTTGCAAAAAGTCAGATAGTAACTGAACAACAATGTAGGAATTGTCTAATCAGCAGATGCTCGAAGTGGTATTTCAGCTAGGACTACCAAGAGGACAGCCAAAAAAGTTTAAAAGAAAAAACTGGGTAATGTGTCCATAGTGGGCTTTGAAAAACTCTGACATGTTACTGGAATCTAGAAGGCCACATCATGTTGAGGAATGTGTGCGTGCCCAGTAAGTACCTAAGAACATATTAATCTTTCACCTCTGACTGAACTTGAGGCTCTGCACAAGCAGAAAGTTAAAGCCAAGGCAAAGTTATAAGCAATCCATTAGAGCACTCAGGCATGACCCAATATGCACATAGAGCCCTTTAGCAAAGATTGGAAGATTTACCTATACAAATTATTTAAGGAAATCTCTCTCCAATTTTGAGCTGACCACTAGGGTAACCAAGTGGAGACATCAGTGGTCAGATATAACAAAGAACACAGACTTTATATAATTATTCCAGAAAAGTCACAAATAAACACAAATGTCAGCAAATAACAACAACAAACCCTGGAGGTGGTAGGAGTCTATTACTCAAAAGTATAGCATTGTATTATTTTAAATGTCAACATTTCAACAAAAAAGTATAAGATCCTCAAAGAAATAGGCAACTATGGCCAACACACAGGGGGAAAATCAATTAAAAAAAAAAAAAACAGTTCCTGAGAAACACAGATCATAAAATTAACTAAATAAAGACTTCAAATCAGCTAATATAATTATGCTAAAAAAAAAAAACTGTTAAAAAACCATATCCAAAGGATGAAGAAAATTATTAGAAAAATGCCACTACTTCACACCACACACAAAAATTAACTCAATACATATGAAGACCTAAATTTAAGAACCAAAATTTTAAAATTCTTAGAAGAAAAAAATAGAAGAAAATCTTTGTTAGATATGAAAGGCACAAGCAACCAAAAAATATATAAGTAGATAGGTAAATAGATATCATGAATATTAAAAATGCTTATGTCCAAAAGAACACCTCAAAAAATAAAAAGACAACCCACAGAATGGAATAAAATATTTACAAATCATATATATAACAACAGTTTTGTATCTGGAATACATAAAGAACACTCACAATAATAATAACAAAAAGAAAAATTCCCAATTTAAAAATGGGCAAGATTCTAAATAGACATTTCTTCAAAGATATATAAATGGCCAACAAGCACATGAAAAAACACTTAATAAGTTAGGTTCTCAAACACAATGAGGTACTGATTCATGACCACTAAAATGACTATAATCTAAAAAGATGTACAATAACAAGTATTGCCAAGTTCATGGAGAAACTGGAAGCCTCATACATAGCTAGTGGGGCTGTAAAATGGTGTAGCCTCTTTGTGAAACAGTTTGGCAGTTCCTCAAAAAATTAAACATAGAGTTGCCGTATGAACCAACAATTCCTCTCCTAGGTATATTCCAAGAGAAAAGAAAACATATTTCTACACAAAAACTTGCATATGAATATTTATAACAGCACTATTCATAAAAGTCAAAAGGTTAAAATAGTCCAAATGTCCATCAACTGCTGAATGGATAAACAAATGTAGTATAACCATGCATCAGAATGTCATGCAGCCATAAAAAGGAATGAAATACTGATGTATGTTACAATATAGATGAACCTTGAACACATTATCCTAAATATAAGAAACCAAACATAAAATAACACATATTGTATGATTCCTTTCATATGAAATCTCCAAAATAGATGAATTCACCAAGGCAGAAAGTAAATCAATTGTTGCCTTAGGCTAAGCGGAGGAACAAACATAAAGTGACTGCCAATACAGGGGGTTTCTTTTGAGAGTGATAAAATGGGACTCTTCTGGGATTCCATAGTGACAATGGTTGCACAACTTTTGAGTATACTAAAAACCACTGAATTGTACAGGTTAAATGGGTGAAATGTACACTACATGAATTACAGCTCCCAAAAAGGCTGTGTTTTGTTTCTTTGTTTGTTTGTTAAGATTAGAATGCATTCAGGTTGCTGTCGGAAAAGGCAATGGCGACCCACTCCAGTACTCTTGCCTGGAAAATCCCATGGACAGAGGAGCCTGGTAGGCTGCAGTCCATGGGGTCGTGAAGAGTCAGACACGACTGAGCGACTTAACTTTCACTTTTCACTTTGCATTGGAGAAGGAAATGGCAACCCACTCCAGTGTTTTTGCCTGGAGAATCCCAGGGACGGGGGAGCCTCATGGGCTGCGGTCTATGGGGTCGAACAGAGTCGGACACGACTGAAGTGACTTAGCAGCAGCAGCAGCAGGTTGCTGTGGCCTTGAGCCTTGGCAGAGGACAAAAAGTGGACTCCGGGTTCAGAGACAGAGGCTGGTGTCGCTTCCCCTTCGCCCCCCGCCCCCCGGCCACTTCAGGCTCTCCGAAGACTAGAGTTTGGGGTCCCACTCAGGTGCCTTTGGGTCAAAGCACCTTGTCCCTACCTGTTCGGACCTCTGGGTTGAGCTGCCACTGCTCTGTGACTCTGACTAGAGAAGGTCAAGAAGCCCCCAGAGCTTTAGGCATTGTGCGATAGGCGAGGTAAGCCAAACTCCTCACAGACGAGTCTGAAGGGAGGAACCTTCGGCACTGGGGCACCTGTGTCTCTCATCCCAGGCTCCCCTGACGCGCACCTGTACGGCTACCGAGATCCCGCGAGATCAGACTCCCTCCTCAGGTGCGTCGTGTCTGCTGCACCACCTCAGGGAATCATTTTTCCATACTCTGAGCCACCCCTAGACGCTTGGCGCATCCCAGCCCAACCTGCCCCCCTCTTGGGACCCGCGTTTATTTCCCCCACACAGCCGAAGTCACGTACCTCACCTTGCAAGTTCCAACTGCACTGTGGTTTGCCTTCCTGGGAAGCTCCACACTGCACAACCACTGGGACTTGGCTGTGTCTCCAGCCCTGGCCTCATCCCCCATTCTTTGAGCGTTCTGCTTGGTATTCAAACGAGACTATTTCCTGAGAGACTTGGGTGAAGGAGCCAGCTGCCCCATCACTGGTACTGATAGATGGACTGGGTCAGAAAGAGAGAGCAATGCCCTGAGGCTGCTCTTCAAGGTTAAGTGCTCTAGGAGGGACAGAGACCCCCTGCCACGAATTTTAGATGCTCTGTAGCTGCCACACAAGCAACTAGCTCTGAGGATATTGGTGAGTGTCTGGGACTTCTTTGTTTTTCATGTGTGAGCGTGTGTGTGTGTGTGTTTCTCTTTTTATTCCCTACTTGGAGGATCTTGCTTTTTCTACAAAGCAGTATCCAGATGAGGAGCCCAAGGTGCCTAGCGCCACAGTCTGTGTACTCCTTAGTGTACCCCTTGGATTCAGGGAGTAAGGGCCATTTATTCCCTTGGACTCAACTTCTGCTGGAAAGGCTGTTTCATTCAATGAGGTTGCTGCCCAGGTCTTGAAGTGAGACTGTTTGCTCTGCCATAGTTCAGGGCATCAGGCTGTTGTTTTGGAAGGTTGTCAGTGAAATGTAGACATGCTATAGGCTGTAGGTTTAATGAGCCTTTCTCCAGGATATGAGAGTAGAGAGAGTCCCGCCAATCCTGTATGGGCCCATGGTCTGTGTGTGTTCAGGCAATCACAGAGCTTGAGTGCCCCTCCTTCAATTATTGGAGGCTCTAGGCAGGTGAGTGTGACATGGTCTGTGGTTTGCATAGACATATAGGCAAATGGTCTTTGGAAGTCACTGTACTCAGGTCTATTGGAAGAGGAGAAAGAGATGGCAAAAGCTGACAGCATTGGGTATTATCAGGCAGGCTCCTGTTCAGGTCCTCTGACTGCCTGACCTAATTTTCTAATTTCAGAATAAAATGGCTCATTGAAGTTGCTTATGGCCTTGGATCTTGGCAGATGTCAGATGGGGATCCCAGGGCTTCATGCTAGAAGCCTGGGCCTGGGTGACTGTCCAGGGCCCTTCAGGGTCTTGGAAGGCTATATAGATTTGTGACCTGAGCATATACAGTTCACTCCCCAGTTCTGGCAGACCCTGCCATTTATAGCATTTGGGCCAGAGGTAGAGAGAGATTGTGTGTGTGTGTGTGTGTCTGTCGTGTATGAATGTTGGACAAAACCTAGTAAGGATAAGAAATCAAAGCCTCAGAAAGAGGTAAAAATCACAAAAGAGAGTACCCCACCATGCTAGTGAGTTTTTCCTCAGAAACACAAAACGGCTTCCTGACTGTAAACAGTGAGTGCTGGGAGAAAAGGTGGGCCCTAGAAAGGAGGCTGATTCATTCATTACTTAGTTCTATTCCAGGAAGAAAACAACTGTGTGCTAAGACATGTGAAATGAGACACTAGCCCAGGTAACTTGCAGTCCTTACAAGGGACAAAGAGCCTCCTCATAAAAAAGAAAAATCCACCCAACAAAAATGCCAAGCAGGCATAAAACTCAATTCCTACTTCCACAAAACTGTGAAAGCTCTAATAGAAACCTTCAATCACTGTCCCTGGAATAGAAACCCTCAGTCAGAGACTATCAGCATAGCTACTCATGAGATTACAGGCCCTCATCTGTAAGTACAAATGAGCAATCAAAAATTACCAGTAATTACAATAGGCAAGCAATGTAAAAGAAAGAAAAATAAGAGATGAACAGAACTCAGAGAACTAATTGCCAGGGATCAGAATCAATGCAGGAAAAAGCAGAAATTTTTGAATTAAATTTTAGAAATATTCTCAGAAAATTTTGAGAATATTGCCTCTGTATTTTAAAAGTAAAAGAAAATATATAAGCCACAATAAAAGAATAATTGAATCTTTCAAAACATATTTGCTAACATTAAAATTTAATAAAATAGCTGAGGCACTTCCCAGGTGGCACTAGTTTTAAGAACCTGTCTGCCATTCAGGAGACATGAGACGCAGGTTCGATCCCTGAGTCAGGAAGATCCCTTGGAAGAGAGCATGACAACCCACTCCAGTATTCTTCCTTGGAGAATGCCATAAAGGGAGGAGCCTGGAGGGCTACAGTCCATAGGGCCACAAAGAGTCGGACACGACTGAAACGACTTAGCATGCATGTATAAAATAGCTGAATGACAGAATAGATTTAGGTGAAAATTAGTTATTATACTGAGGGATTCAAATATGGGGTTATCCTATAATGCAAGGCAAATGGAAAAAGAAATCATAAGAAATAATGATTTTTAAAATGTTATCTAAATCCAGAAATTCCAAAATCTATTAGAACTTTGAACTGAAGAGGAAAAAGAGAATAGAAGGAGAAAATAATTAAATTACTTATTTCTTTTAACTGAAAATCCAAATCTTTAGATCGATAGGTCCCAGAAAGGCTGAAAATGAGAAAT
The DNA here is from genome assembly GCF_032452875.1 of Bos javanicus. Taxonomy (NCBI): domain Eukaryota; kingdom Metazoa; phylum Chordata; class Mammalia; order Artiodactyla; family Bovidae; genus Bos; species Bos javanicus. Next base: position 20,793,969 of record NC_083875.1, read on the forward strand.
GAAACCATGTATAATGAAACTGCGCAAGTATATTACACATTGTCTAATATAAATGATGAATTACCAATAAATGTTTTAAAAAGTTTAAAAATGAAAAATTCTAATGAATGAGAAACAAACCAATGGTAAGGAAATGCTAACAAAAAGAAAACAAAAGTGATAACATAACTATTGAAGGGGAAAAAGCATTAAATATGATATGATAAAAAATGATGTTTTATACAGATAAAAGATAATAAGATGTTACAACAGTAATGAATATTAATGTACTTAATTCAGTTCAATTCAGTCACTCAGTCGTGTCTGACTCTCTGCGACCCCATGGACTGCAGCACCGCAGGCTTCTCTGTCCATCACCAACTCCCGGAGCTTATACAAACTCATGTCCATCGAGGCGGTGATGTCATCCAACCATCTCATCCTCTGTCATCCCCTTCTCCACCTTTCAATCTTTCCCAACATCAGGGTCTTCTCAAATGAGTCAGCTCTTCACATCAGGTGGCCAAAGTATTGGTTTTTCAGCTTTAACAACAGTCCTTCCAATGAATATTCAGGACTGATTTCCTTTAGGATTGACTGGTTGGATCTCCTTACAGTCTAAGAGACTTTCAAGAGTCTTCTCCAGCACCACAGTTCAAAAACATCAATTCTTCGGTGCTCAGCTTTATAGTCCAACTCTTACATCCATACATGACTATGATCATGGACTATGATACATGACTGGAAGAACCATAGCTTTGACTAGATGGATCTTTGTTGGCAAAGTAACGTCTCTGCTTTTTAATATGCTGTCTAGGTTGGTCATAACTTTTTTTCCAAGGAGCAAGCGTCTTTGAATTGAATGGCTGCAGTCACCATCTGCAGTGATTTTAGAGCTTAAGAAAATAAAGTCTCTCACTGTTTCCATTGTTTCCCCATCTATTTGCCATGAAGCAATGGGACCAGATGTTATAATCTTAGTTTTTGAACGTTGAGTTTCAAGCCAGTTTTTTCACTCTCCTCTTTCACTTTCATCACGAGGCTCTTTAGTTCTTCTTTGCTTTCTGCCATAAGGGTGGTATCATCTGCATGTCTGAGGTTATGGATATTTCTCCTGGCAATCTTGATTCCAGCTTGTGCTTCATCCAGCCTGGCATTTCATATAATGTACTCTGCATATAAGTTAAATAAGCAGGGTGACAATATACAACCCTGATGTACTCCTTTCCCCGTTTGGGACCAGTCTATTGTTCCATGTCCAGTTCTAACTGTTGCTTCTTGACCTGCATACAGATTTCTCAAGAGGCAGGTCAGGTGGTCTGGTATTCCCATCTCTTTCAGAATTTTCCACAGTTTGTTGTGATCCACACGGTCAAAGGCTTTGATGTAGTTAATAAAGCAGAAGCCATGTACTTAATTACACATATTTAAAATATAAAACTCAAAATCTATTAGAAATAGAAGGTAGTTTCTCTTTCAGGGAGTATGGGGCAAAAGATATTTGAAGGACCTTCCACTACAAAACATTTAGATCCAGGGTAAAACTTTTTACTGTATTATTGATCTTTCAGGAAAGTAAAGAAAGCTTCAAAAGGGAAAGAGAAATAAAGTTATAACTGAAAGAGAAGCAGTACGTTCTAGGAAAATCTGAAAGGTAGGGTTGCATGAAGGATAGATAATGTACCAGTACTGCACCAGGCCCAAGAGAACCAATGTGACCACATACTTGGTTTAAAGTAACTAGGATCCACTAGTCTCCAGAAGAAACATCAGTAAATATATCTTAGGGGGAAAACCTCATCAATTTAGTCCCTTAAAATTTCTTACATTCAATCAAACTTAGATGAGCCTACAGTCAAGGAAATGTGAACACTGAAGTATACAAGTTTCTGTAAATGAATATCAACATCGATAATAAACAAATTTGAATACTCAAGAACTTTAGGTATTTAAAATTATCAGCTATATAGTATAAAAGAACTTTTATATTATAGTTGAAGAAAATTTTTTAATGAAAATACCAAACTGAGCAGCAACAGGAGACTATCTAGAGTGACCAGCTCTGCTGGACTGTGCTTAGTTGCTCAGTCATGTCCAACTATTTGCAACCCCATGGACTGTAGCCTGCCAGCCTCCTCTGTCCATGGGGATTCTCCAGGCAGGAATACTCAAGTGAGTTAGCATGCCCTCCTCCGGGGATCTTCCCAACCCAGGGATCAAACGCAGGTCTCTCGCATTGCAGGTGGATTCTTTACTGTCTGAGATACCAGTAAAACCCCAGAGTGACCAATAGACTTTTTTTTAATAAGCAAATAGAATTTTGAAAGTGTAAAATAAAATTGTTGCAATATATATATTAAAGAAGCATTTTAGACACTGATGAATAACAACACAGAAAATAAAGAGAATAGATGATATGAAAGAGAAATCAAGAGACCTATAGGATAAAATAAGAGGTTCAGTATGCATCAAATCAATTCTCAGGAGAGAACGAAGAATGAGGAAGATGGACACTACTTGAAGAGACAATGATGGAATTTTCTTGAACTGAGGAGAAATATGAAACCACAAAGACAAGAAACACAATGCATTACAAATAGGATAAGAAGAAATTCATACTTTGTAAGTTGAAGTGCATCTGCAGTACACCAAAGACAAAGAAAAAAGAAACCGATTAATGTGTAAACAAACATAACCACAATGGTCTATATTAAATAATAATAATAGTGTCTAATTTTGAAGGTTAAACAAAGACACAGTTCTGAATTTTTAGAATGTTATTCAGGAGGTCAGGTGTAGTTTAAATTTACAGTAAAAGTGTTAATATATGAATATTAGATTTTTGCTTAAATGTACGTGGTAACGAAATAGAAAATATAACTCCAGGTCCCTAGAGGGAAAAAAATGAAATAGAAAAAAGAATTCTAACCAACCCTGAGAAAAGCATGAAAAGAGAAAAACTATAAGCATACGTAAAGCTGAATGAATGGAAAATAAATAGTAGAAAATAATAATAAGGAAAGATATAAACAGCTTGAATAACTATTCAAGTTTGATTTAATCAATCTACTTAGCAATTAAAAATTTTGAACCCAATAGTGAATTTGCATTATTTTCAAATAGAAATGGAATATTTACATATACTAGAGTGACAATCAGAATTAAGTCAGGAGACAGAACCCACACAGGCACACTAAGCCTCAAAGGAAATATCAAAAAAATTTTAAAATGAGGGTTTACATCACATTTCCTACTCACAATTTGAAAAAAAAGCTATGATCTAAAAACAAAATGGTCCACTTCACTGCTTTAGGGAAGGAAAATTCAAGCATCAGTGTAGTAGTTTTCTATTTCTGCTGTAATAAATCATCACAATTTAGTAGCTTAAAGGGCTTCCCTAGTGGCTAAGATGATAAAGAATCTGCTTGCAGTGTGGGAGACCTGGGTTCGATCCTTGGGCTGGGAAGGTCCCCTGGGGGAGGGCATGGCAACCCACTCCAGTACTTGCCTGGAGAATCCCCATGGACAGAGGAGTCCGGTGGGCTACAGTCCATTGGGTCTCAAACAGTTGGGTACAACTGAGTGACACAGCACAATACCTTAAAACAACACAAATTTATTATCATACAATTCTAGTAGTCAGAAGTCTAACACAGATCTCAACTGGCTAAAATCAAAGTGATGGCAGGCTGCCTGCCTTTCTGGAAGCTCTAGGGAAGCATGTTTTCTCTTTATTTAGGTTGTTTGTAGAATTCAGTTTCTTGCATTTATTAGACCGAGGTCTTGGTTTCTTGATGGCTGTAAACTGAGCGCAGATCCCCACTTTCTAGAAGCTACCAGATTTTCTGCCTCGCAGTTACCTACTTCCATCTTTAAAATCAGCTAGAGTTGGTCAAGTTCTCTTACTGCATTTCTCTGACCCTTTCTTGTGCCTCCCTCTTCCACTTTTAAGAGCTTGTGCAGTTGTATTGGGACTCACATAGATAGGAAAATGAAAAGAATATCCCCATCTTAAACTCATAACTTCAATCATATTTTCAAGGTACTGTTTTTTAAATTCTGAGAACTAGGGTGTGGGCATCTTTGGGGGCCATTATTCTGCCTAGCACAATCAGACTGGCACACATACACAAAGACCGATAACATCTAATGATGGTAAAATTAGAGGATGAGGGAAACAGTATTATTGTGTGTGTGTGTGTGTGTGTGTGTGTGTATGTGTGTGTGTGTCTAAAGACTTTTAAAACCCAATTGGATCTTATGGACCTAATTCAAAATGTAAGTTTTGACCCATGAGTCCCATTTTAGTGTGTTCTCCTGAAGAAATACTTTCACATATGTATAGAGATACCGTATGTTTTTGTAGGACTCTTTGCAAGAGCAAAGTCCTAAAGAATCTAAATTTCCACCTATATGGTAATGATTAAATAAATTATGATACATCCATACAACTTAACACAATGAAATTTTTAGGAAAATGAGACAAAAGTTACTGAATGTACTGACTTGGGAAAAAAGTAGAAATATATCATGCATCAAAAAACAAATTGTTCAATATGTGTAATGAAAAACAACTAAAATAAAATCTGTCTCTTTGAAATTTAAAAGTAATCTCCTAAATTACTTACATTAAAGAGGATATTAGAGATTATTTTAAAATTACTGCCGAAATTTTTGTGATGAACAAAGAAGCACTTAGCCAAAAAATATTATAGACTTAAATGCATGTATTAGCTGACAAGAAAGAATTAAAAATAAATGAACTAAGTATTAAATACAAGAAGTCAAATTTTAATAACAAAACCAACTTATCATAGGTAGTTGATATTTATAAAGATAGTAGAAAAATTAATGTTAAAAATAGAAAAATAGCAAAAAATAATTTTAAAACTGGTTCTTTAGAAACAAAAATTTTAGAAAATCTTTTATGGAAAAAAGATATCAATAAATAAAATTAGGAACAAGAAAAGAAACATTGTGATATTTTTTGTGAGATAGTTTTGTTTTGTTTTTTTAAAGTTAACACCTTTTTATTGTCCTATAGCCAAATTAAAATGTCAGAGAATGCATGTATTGGGCAGGACCCAGGAAATGCTTGCCATCCTCCCTGCTTTAATTCTGTGAACGGGCCTAAGGGGAAAGAGCTGGAAGAAAGGTGTCTTTTGTAGAGAGCATTCTTGGCTCCCCTGGAGAATATGCTCTGAGGAAAGTTGTACCACTTGGGGAGGAGAGGGGCAGGTTGGAACCAAGTAGACCAGACATCCAAGATGCCTCTCCGCGTGGAGTGATGTAAGGACTTCCCGGGGCACTCAGAGACACCTGGAGGAAGTCACATTCCCCGTTTATGACTGGTCCCCCAGGGGGGAGCTAGCCATTGAGAGAGGAGCTGATGGGGTTGAGCGGGGAGCAGAAAGGCATCCATGACGGATCAGTCCTGATGACCCTGCATCAGGAGTAAAGGGCACTCTGCTCTTTCAGTGGCTGGTCCCCATCATGTCACACTAATAGCACTTAATTTAAAACTTTCCTGTTGACCAGCATCATAGTACTCCAAAGGCATGGAATAAGTCTGATTGTCAGGAAGACATTAGGCAGATGGCTTTTAGGCCAAGGCTTGAACATAACCATAGACAATTCCTGTGATACTGAGATGTCAGCATGGACAGATCTGAGAGGCTGGCGTGGTCATCTTCCTGTGCCGAGGGAAAGGGGCTTTCCCAAGTGTGAAAAGCGCTCAGATTCCTGTTCCTCTTCTTCCCCCTTCAGAGTCAAGATTATGCAGGTGGTGGGGAGAACTGTGCAAAAGCCAGGGAACTGGCTATGTGTGATTATCCAGAAGCTGTGATGGGGGTCACAGGGCCATCTGTGCATGGGGCTCCTGACATCTAGTGGGGAAGCCACCAGGAAGGTTTTGCTGGACTTAAAGGAACAAGTCCTCTATGGCAGGAGGTTTAAAGAGGCAACCCTTAAAAGTAATGAATGCCCACGTGATGAAAGCATCACAGAAGCTGCTCCAGGCACACTGTTCATCCAGTCCTCGCTAAGTCCTCCTCATGTCTTTTCTACATGTGGTTCCCTGACCTGGATGCTTCCCCTCACCTGGTTAGACTGTTACTAACCTTTCAGATTTCACCTGTGAGATAGTTTTTAAAGACAGAAACATAGATATTGATTTCAGTAGTTTGAGGTAGGGATTATATGAAATGGACAATTATAGAATATTTCCCAGAAAGGCTGAAGCTACAAAATTTGAATTTAAAAAGAGATAGGAAATCCAAATAAAATAATAATGAAAAGAAAGTATTGAAAATGTAGTCAATATATACCTTTCACCCAAAATGCACAAGGCCCACTTTACTGGTCCATTCTACTAAACTTATAACTTTGTTATTTAATAAATTAATAAACTTATAATAACTTTGTTATTTAAGTTTATTCAGAACACAAGAATAAAAATGAAAAGCTATCAAACATTTTGTCAGAATTATTGTTTACAAAGAAACAACATATTTCTATTGAAATAGAATAGCTTCCTCTTACTCATGAATAGAGATTTTAATAATGATAAATAAATATTGACAAATCAGACCCAGGATTGTATCATGTTAAAGTTTATCACAAAAAAGAAAAGAAAAGTACTTTATTAAAATATCTATTCATATAATTCAGATCACTGACAGATTGGCTTTAAAAATATGACAATCTTGCTAAATGATTGAATATTTTATGTGATTTCCCCACCTGGTGGGTCTAATCTGAGTTATCATCTGTACCCACAAAGTTCAGGATAAAGTCCACAATGTCACATCATACAGGTTAAGGAATATACTTTTGAGAGGAAAGGGGAAATAGTATGTCAGTAGTTAGCAAAGGGAGAGACAGCATAGTTAGACATTCCTAATCCCTCCAACACATCACAGAGAGGCCAACCATCCCAAGGCACAGTTATTCCAGTGGCGACACCTTAATTCCCCACCACTACTACCACCCCCATATCCTCATCTCTCTTCCTTATAATTCAGTCATGAAAGTCTAGCATTTGGGTGCAGAGAACACTCAGACTGCCTAACGTCAGCCTCTCTGGATTTGGAGCGAAAGTACTTTACAGAAATTACCTGGAAAGTTTAGTCAGCTGTCTTACTGAAGTCCTTGGGACAATAGGACACTGCAGCCCCTCTTGCAAAGGGACAGTGGCAAGGGGTGAAAGCCAAGTTCTCTCCTCCTGAAGTAGGGGAGGCATCCTTATCCCAGATAGCCTGATGTCCAAGCAAGTCCACCAGAACAACAAGGTCACCATTGCACAATTCTGCTTGTTGCCTCATAAAAATTCAACTCCAATACATGACTTTTCAAATCTTCATAAACTTGAATAGAAAAAGAAAAAAATCTGTAATTTTATTAGGAAGAATCTATCAAGAACCTGAAGCAAGTCTCATGTTTAATAATGAAAGATCAAAGGCATTCCCTTGAAAGCAGAAATAAGACAAGTAGGTCCTTGCTTTTAACATTTCTGGAGACCTTCTTAATACAATAGGAGCAAAAGAAAGATAGTATTTTTAAAAGATAGAGTTGTCAATTTTTGGAGATGTAATTGTCTACCTAGAAAAGAGAAGTTTTTGAAATAGCAATAATTTTATCTCTTGACATAGCTGATTGTTATAATGTATGTTTGCTTTGTAAAAATCACCAAGCTTTTTTATTTACAATTTGTGTACTTTTTTATATACTCTTTCAGTTTTGCTTGAAAGAGAAAGAATAAAACTCAAGAAATAACTATGCATATATATATGGATATTTAGTATTAGATAAAATTAACATTTCAAATTGATGGTGGAAATTTGACATCTCAGTCAATAATGTTAGTTATCTACCAAGGGAAAATTTTATTTAGATCACTTAGAGTTAGGTAAAATTATATGGACAAATGATCCAAACATTAAAAATTTGTAAAACTACTAGAAGGAACTACAGGGAAATATTTTTATAATTTTTGACTGAAGAAGTTCTAGGTTGACAAGTAACAAAATCTAAGAGCCACAAAGAAAAAAAATAATAGATTTAGCTGTAAGATAGAAGCAACGTTGAAAGGTCAGTGACAGTAGGAAACATTTACCTAGAAGAAAAATTAATAATGTCAGAATTTTTTAAAGAGCACATAAAAATCAGTAAGAAAAATACAATTTTCTTTAAAGAGCAATGATGTGAACTGCCAATTTACAGGAAAAAAAATACAAATAATCAACACATATAAGTAAATATGTTCAGCCTCATATATTGAATGAAAAAATTAAAAGTGGTAATGTAATATCATGTCTTACACATCAGATTAATCCAAATGAAAAATTTGGCAATATTCATTGTTGTTGATATGTGGGGAAACAGGAGGTATTAAGAGACATTGAAATTCGAAGAACTCTTTAGAAAGCAGTTCAGCAATATGTACCAAATTTAAAATAGGCATACTCTTTGAGACAACATTAACATTGAATACTGTTCCAATACTTTGGCCACTTGATACAAAGAACTGACTCCTTGGAAAAGACCCTGATGCTGGGAAGGATTGAAGGCAGGAGGAGAAGGAGACAATAGAGGATGAGATGGCTGGATGGCATCACCAACTCAACGGACATGAGTTTGAGTAAACTCTGGGAGTTGGCGATGGACAAGGAAGCCCGGCATGCTGCAGTCCATGGGGTCACAGAATCGGACACAACTGAGCAACTGAACTGAACTGTTCTACAGAAATAGTAGTACAAATGAACAAAATATTTATTGTATCATTGTTTATGTTAAAAAAAAATATTAGATCCATCCCACTGGAAATAGTTAAATAATATATATCTGAGTTATTTTTAAAAAGGGAGCCAATATGTACAAACAGGGTAAGATGAAGACAGAAAAATGGTCAAATAAGATATAGCGTGTAGTCCCTTCAACAGTGAAAAAAATCTATACATATTGTTGAGGATTTTGAGCAGAGCCTATCAACACCAACTTTTTCCTGTTTACAACTCTGTGTGTGTGTGTGTGTGTGCGCGCACACGCATGCACGCACTCCTCAATTGTAAGATAAGATCAAAGAGATGTAAATAGAGAAAAAAATCATCTTTATGCTACAACTGTAACTGACAAGATATCAAGATGGAATTCCTATTGTATAGAGTGGTCTAGTGGGAAATAAACTGATGATGAAAAATAAACAAGATACCCTCAGATGCTGATGAGTTCTTTAAGGAAAAAAAAAACAATAGAAAGCTTAAGGGGTAACCTTGGGACAGGAGGAACTACTTCAGATTGGGTGGTATGAGAAGGTCACCTGCAGAATTGAAAATGCAAGGACTCCATCTTTGCAAGAGCTGGGAAATAGATGCAAAAGACTGAAGGCACAACAGAGATTGGTGGGTTGAAGAAACAAAACTAAGACAAAAGCAAAGTGAATAAGTTTGCTTTTCACTTTGATGAAAAGGGGCTGATGGTCAAATGATAAAATTCTTTTAAGTAAGCAGGAAACACACTCTATAGGGCATTTAGGTGTGGGTAGGTATTTGGATTTTATTCAAAGTACAATGAGAGGGTTTTAAATTCAGGCTTGATATGATCAGATTTAATATTCCAACAGGACCACTTGACTGCTGGGTGCAAATTATAAGGGGGCAAGAAGAAAATCCAAAGGACCAGGAGCGGAAAACCCCATTTAGTGGCTTCTGTATTGTGGAGGCAAAAGTTGATAGAGGCTCGCTCTGTGATGTGTGGAAATAAATGAAAATAACTAAGTGAGGTAAGCAAAGGCTGTTTATTCAGAGCTTTACATAGCAAGGGAGTTAGCCACCATCACTTTCATTTTGGTAGAGACTCAAAGGCAGGCAGAAGAATGGGAAAGCTTTGTAATCAGGAGAAGGGAAGGCTTCAGGAATGCCCCAATTGGCAGCTGCTGGCATGGAGAAGTTGGAGGTGAGCTAACGAGAAGCAAGTTGTCCTTTGTAATTAGTGCTTATTTGGTTTTCTCTCTATGCTCAGTCACTCAGTCATGTCCAACTCTTTGTAACCACATGGACTATAGCCCGCCTCCTCTATCCATGGAATTTTCCAGGCAAGAATACTAGAGTGGGTTGCCATTTCCTACTCCAGGGGATTTGCCCAACACAGGCAACAAATCTACATCTCCTGCAATGGCAGATAGAGTCTTTACCACCGTGGCACCTGGGAAGCCTTTGGCTTTTTCTGGTTAGTCCTAAATGGAAAGCAGGAACAAAAATTAGGGACCAGCTCAGTTGTTAATGAAATCTTAGCCAACTGGGTTGATTGTCATAGAAATTATTATTTATCTTATTGGATTGTGTCTAAAGATAGCAGTCTGGCTTCCTGCAAGTCTAACTTGCAGTAGGCTGGCTTACAGAGCTGTTTTTGTACCTAAGGGGGTGAGTTTCTTGGGCATGTTGCTTCAGGTTATGGGTCAAAGTTCTATTTTTATATTTGATTTGACTGCTGGCCAGTTTTATACTGTCTCTCTTGGTGGTGGTTTAGTCGCTAAGTCGTGTCTGACTCTTGCGACCCTATGAACTATAGCCTGCCCGACTCCTCTGTCCATGGGGATTCTCCGGGCAAGAATACTGGAGTGGGTTGCTGTTTCCTTCTCCAGGGAATCTTCCTGACCCAAAAATTGAACCCAGGTCTCCTGCATTGCAGGTAGATTCTTTACCAACTAAGCTACAAGGGAAGCTCATTGTCTCTCTAATGGTAATAATTGAATAGGGAAATGATTGGATCCATGGACCTGTCAAAACTTGTTAATAAATCAGCTGTCAGAGGGTTAGGAAAAAAGAAGAATCTGGAATCACTCTTCAACAATCAAGTATGATAGATAGTTACTCTTAGAATCAATGAAATGAAATATAGCTTGGGCCACAAAACTGAGCACTTGCATTCAGAGCAGGGATCAACCAAAGTTTTTCTGTAAAAGCCTAGATACTAAATATTCAGCTTTGCAGCCCTGGTGTCTGTTATAACTCCTCAACTCTGCTATTTCAGGATGAAATAGTCATAGACAAAATATAAATGAAAATGGCCATGTTCCAATAAAACTTTATACATGAGCAATAAAATTTAAATTTCATATAATGTTCTTTTGGGTTTTTTTTTTCAACCACTTAAAATGTGAAAAACATTCTTAGCTCACATGCCTTACAAAAACAGCCAACAGATAGGGTTTGGTCCAAGGGCTTCTCAGGTGGCACTAGTGGTAAAGAACCCACCTGCCAATGCAGGAGACATAGGAGACATGTGTTTGACCTCGGGTTGGGAAGATCCCCTGGGGAAGGAAACGGCAACCCACTCCAATATTCTTGCTTGGAAAATCCATGAACAGAGGAATCTGGTAGTCTACAGTCCATGGAGTTGCAAAAAGTCAGACATGACCAAAGCAACTTAGCACACAAACATAGTTTGACCTATGTGAATCCCTGAACTAGAGTCAAGGGTTGTTAAGCTAAGCATTGTATCATGACTTAATACAAATTATTTTATAATTCTCACAGCTCTGTGAAGTCACAACTCATATTATGACCATTTTAATAATTAAGTAACTGAGTCTTAGAGAAGATAAGTAACTTTTGTAAGGTTATTACTGTAACCTTTTATTGTAACCTTTTAATATTGTAAGGTTATTATTATTGCCTAATAAGCAGCAATAACATTTGTTACTGAGCTAACAGGATTTGACTTGGATTCCATGTAACAGCTTTCCTATCATTCTCCTAGTAGGTAACTTCAACTCATTTGGCCTCATCTCAGTTTTAATGTCCACAAGATTAAGAATGATAATAATATATATTTATCTTTGTATGGTTGTTATGGAGCTCAAATAAAATAATACTTTTTGTAATGCATTTTATAAATTGAAAGGTTTTATTTCTCCTCTTCCCCCAGGGTGTGTGTACATGAGCACTTAGTCATGTCCAGCTCTTTAGGACCCCATGGACTATAGCCCACAAGCCTCCTCTGTTTTTCCAGGCAAGAATACTGAAGTGGGTTGCCATTTCTCCCTCCAGGGGAATCTTCCCAACTCAAGAATTGAACCTGCATCTCTTGAGTCTCCTGAATTGGCAAGCGGGTTCTTTACCAGCTGAGGCACAAGGGAAGCCCTTCCCCCAATGTAGCCATATGGCTTACTCCCTCATTTCTTGGAAGCCTTTGTTTAAATTATACCACATTGAAGAGGTTTTTCCTGACCATCCTATGTAAGCTATCACCCCCAATATTCTGATGTTTTTTTCTTCAAAACACTTTCATACTCCAATACATTATACATTTACCTCTTGATTATTGTTTGTCTTCCCCCACACAAGAACACCATAAAACACAATAAGAGAAAAATGACTATTTAATCCCCTTGCTATATCCCCAATGCCTGAAACAATACCTGGTAGAAATGGATACTTAAAAATAACTATTGGATTAATGAATATAGACATGTAAGACATAACAATATTTAGAAAAAACTCTAGTGGAAAAATCATTCTCACTGCACACAATCTTTTAAAAGAGGAGAATAGAGACAGCACTAAAGCAGCTATGAAAAATAAGCATTATAAGCACTAGAACTCTCCTGATTCCAAAAAAAGAACAAATCTACAGTTTGTTTTATTTTTAAGGAGAAATGCATTGACTTTACTTTGAAGAGTTAAAAGAACTCTTGAGTTTTAGGGAACTGTGTCAGATGAATTCATAATACAATAGTCCCTCCTCATGCGTTATTTCTCTTTCCACAGTTTCAGTTACCCACCATAGTCCAAAAATATTAAATGGAAAATTCCAGAAAGAAACAATTCATATGAGTTAAATTTTGTACCATTCTGAATAGCATGATGAACTTTCACTCACTCCTGCTCCATTACACCCAGGATGTGAACCATCTATTTGTCCAGCAAATCACTTGGTAGCTCTTCTTGTTATCTGATCTACTGTTGTGACACCAGTGTTTGTGTTCAAATAACCCTTCAGTCAGTCAGTCAGTTTAGTCACAAAGTCATGTCCAACTCTTTGCGACCCCATGGACTACAGCACTCCAGGCCTCCCTGTCCATCATCAACTCCCAGACTTTACTCAAACTCATGTCCATTGAGTCAGTGATGCCATCCAACCATCTCAGGAGTTCATGGTCTGTGCCACAGTCAGTACCTGGTCTTGTTTTTTGCTTATTGTATAGAACTTCTCCATCTTTGGCTGCAAAGAATATAATTAATATGATTTCAGAATTGACCATCTGGTGATGTCCATGTATAGAGTCTTCTCTTGTGTTATTGGAAAAGGGTGTTTGCTAACACCAGTGCATTCTCTTGGCAAAACTCTACTCCAGGTATTTCTTGACTTCCTACTTCCAATCCCCTATAATGAAAAGGACATCTTTTTTAGGTGTTAGTTCTAGAAGGTCTTGTAGGTCTTCAGAGAACCATTCAGCTTCAGCTTCTTCAGCATTACTGGTTGCGACATAGACTTAAAGTACTGTGATATTGAATGGTTTCCCTTGGAAACCAACATAAATCGTTCTGTCATTTTTGAGATTGCATCCAAGTACTGCATTTCGGACTCTTTTGTTGACTATGATGGCTACTCCATTTCTTCTAAGGGATTCTTGCCCACAGTGGTAGATATAAGGGTCATCTGAGTTAAAGTCACCCATTCCAGTCCATTTTAGTTCACTGATTGCTAAAATGTCGATGTTCACTCTTGCCATCTCCTGTTTGACCACTTCCAATTTGCCTTGATTCATGAACCCAACATTCCAGGTTCCTGTACAATATTGCTCTTTAGAGCATTGGACTTTACTTGCATCACCAGACATATCCACAATTGGGTGTTGCTTTTGCTTTGGCTCCTTCTTTTCATTCTTTCTGGAGTTATTTCTCCACTGCTCTCCAATAGCATATTGGGCACCTACTGACCTGGGGAGTTCATCTTTCAGTGTCCTATCTTTTTGCCTTTTCATACTGTTCATGGGGTTCTCAAGGCAAGAATACTGAAGTGGTTTGCCATTCCCTTCTCCAGTAGACCACATTCTGTCAGACCTCTCCACCATGACCTGTCCATCTTGGGTTGCCCTACACGGCATGGCTCATAGTTTCATTGTAACCTTTATTTTACTTAATAATGTCCCTAATGTGCAAGAGTAGTAGTATTGCAAGCATTTCGGGTATCCCAAAGAGAAGCCTTAAAGTGTTTCTTTTAAGTGAAAAGGTAAAAGTTTTCCACTTAAAAAAGAAAAAATAATAAAATTGTATGCTGAGGTTACTAATATCTATGGTAAAAGCAAATCATCTATTCGTGAAATTGTGAAGGAGAAAAAAGAATTAATGCTAGTTTTGCTTTCACATTTCAAAATGCAAAAGTTGTCACAGTGCATAAGTGCTTAGTTAAGATGAAAAAGGCATTAAATTTGTGTTGTATTTTGAGAGAGACCACATTCACATAACTGCTGTTACAGTATATTGTTATGATTGTGCATTTCTTTTTCACTTATTGTTGTTAATCTCCTACTGAGCTTTGTTTATGAGTTAAACTTTATCATAGGTATGTATGTATGAAAGTGAAGTGTTAGTTGCTCAGTTGTGTCCAACTCTTTGCAATCCCGTGGTCTGTCCATGGGATTCTCCAGGCAAGAATACTGGAATGGATTGCCATTCCCTTCTCCAGGGGATCTTCCTGACCCAGGGATTGAACCCAGGTCTCCTGCATTGCAGGAAGATGCTTTACCATCTGAGAAGCTCAGAGAGAGCCAATTTCTGCTTTACTGACTATGCCAAAGCTTTTGACTATGTGGATCACAATAAACTGTGGGAAATTCTGACAGAGATGGGAATACCAGACCACCTGACCTGCCTCTTGAGAAACCTGTATGCAGGTCAGGAAGCAACAGTTAGAACTGGACATGGAACAACAGACTGGTTCCAAACTGAGAAAGGAGTCTGTCAAGGCTGTATATTGTCACCCTGCTTATTTAACTTCTATGCAGAGTACATCATGAGAAACTCTGGGCTGGAAGAAGCACAAGCTGGAATCAAGACTGCCAGGAGAAATATCAATAACCTCAGATATGCGGATGACACCACCCTTATGGCAGAAAATGAAGAAGAACTAAAGAGCCTCTTGATGAAAGTGAAAAAGGAGAGTGAAAAATTTGGCTTAAAGCTCAACATTCAGAAAACTAAGATCATGGCATCCGGTCCCATCACTTCATGGCAAATAGGTGGGGAAACAATGGAAACAGTGACAGACTTTATTTTCTTAGGCTTCAAAATCACTGCAGATGGGGACTGTGGCCATAAAATTAAAAGATGTTTGCTCCATGGAGGAAAAGCTATGACAAACCTAGACAGTATATTAAAAAGCAAAGACATTAGTTTTCCGGCCAAGGTTTGTCTAGTCCAAGCTATGGTTTTTCCAGTAGTCATGTATGGATCTGAGAGTTGGACCATAAAGAAGGCTGAGCACCAAAGAATTGATGCTTTTGAACTGTGGTATTGGAGAAGACTCTTGAGAGTTCCTTGGACTGCAAGGAGATCAAACCAGTCAGTCCTAAAGGAAATCAATACTGAATATTCATTAGAAGGATTGATTCTAAAGCTGAAGCTTCAATACTTTGGCCACCTGATGTGAAGAGCTGACTCATTAGAAAATACCCTGGTGCTGGGAAAGATTGAAGGCAAGAGAAGATAGGACAACAGAGGATGAGATGGTTGGATGGCATTACTGACCCAATGGACATGAGTTTGAGCAAACTCCAGAAGATGGTAAAGGAAAGGGAAGACTGGCGTTCTGCCATCCATGGGGTCACAAAAAGTTAGACATGACTGAGTGACTGAACAACAACAAAAGTACAATGTAGATTTCTCCATAAATCTGAGAGTGTAATTTAATGTGTAAACTGATGTTGTCTATAAGAGAAAATCAATAGCAGAAGATTCATCACTGTCCTTTTTGAAATTTTTGAATGGGTAAAGCCATATTTTGAAACATCAATTGAGAAGTTGCATCTAGTGAAAGTATTAACTAAGTTAGAACATTACTTAAAAACCTAATGCTCAAAGTTTAAAAGGCATGAAAAGCTGTAGTGACTGTAATAACTCTGAGAAAAACCCCTCTAATCATGGATATAAGGAGCAACAGAGGTATAAATATAGCTTCAGTTCAGTTCAGTTGCTCAGTCATGTCCGACTCTTTGCGACCCCATGAATCGCAGCACGCCAGGCCTCCCTATCCATCACCAACTCCCAGAGTTCACTCAGACTCACGTCCATCGAGTTGGTGATGCCATCCAGCCATCTCATCTTCTGTCGTCCCCTTCTCCTCCTACCCCCAATCCCTCCCAGCATCAGTCTTTTCCAATGAGTCAGCTCTTCGCATGAGGTGGCCAAAGTACTGGAGTTTCAGCTTTAGCATCATTCCCTCCAAAGAAATCCCAGGGCTGATCTCCTTCAGAATGGACTGGTTGGATCTCCTTGCAGTCCAAGGACTCTCAAGAGTCTTCTCCAACACCACAATTCAAAAGCACCAATTCTTTGGTGCTCAGCCTTCTTCACCGTCCAACTCTCACATCCATACATGACCACAGGAAAAACCATAGCCTTGACTAGCCGGACCCTTGTTGGCAAAGTAATGTCTCTGTTTTTGAATATGCTATTTAGGTTGGTCATAACTTTTCTTCCAAGGAGTAAGCGTCTTTTAATTTCATGGCTGCGGTCCCCATCTGCAGTGATTTTGGAGCCCCCCAAAATAAAGTCTGACACTGCTTCCACTGTTTCCCCATCTATTTCCCATGAGGTAATGGGACCAGATGCCATGATCTTCGTTTTCTGAATGTTGAGCTTTAAGCCAACTTTTTCACTCTCCACTTTCACTTTCATCAAGAGGCTTTTTAGTTCCTCTTCACTTTCTGCCATAAGGGTGGTGTCATCTGCATATCTGAGGTTATTGATATTTCTCCCAGCAATCTTGATTCCAGCTTGTGAAGATATAAGCATCTGAATGCAGAGTTCCAAAGAATAGCAAGAAGAAATAAGAAAGCCTTCCTCAGCTATCAATGCAAAGAAATAGAGGAAAACAACAGAATGGGAAAGACTAGAGACCTCTTCAAGAAAATTAGAGATACCAAGGGAAATTTCGTGCAAAGATGGGCTCGATAAAGGACAGAAATGGTATGGACCTAACACAAGCAGAAGATATTAAGAAGAGGTGGCAAGAATACACAGAAGAAGTGTACAAAAAAGATCTTCTCAACCCAGATAATCATGTTGGTGTGATCACTCATCTAGAGCCAGATATCCTGGAATGTGAAGTCAAGTGGGCCTTAGAAAGCATCCCTACGAACAAAGCTAGTGGAGGTTATGGAATTCCAGTTGAGCTACTTTAAATCCTGAAAGATGATGCTGTGAAAGTGCTACACTCAATATGCCAACAAATTTGGAAAACTCAGCAGTGGCCACAGGACTGGAAAAGGTCAGTTTTCATTCCAATCCCAAAGAAAGGCAATGCCAAAGAATCCTCAAACTACCGCACAACTGCACTCATCTCACACGCTAGTAAAGAAATGCTCAAAATTCTCCAAGCCAGGCTTCAGCAATATGTAAACCGTGAAATTCCTGATGTTCAAGCTGGTTTTAGAAAAGGCAGAGGAACCAGAGATCAAATTGCCAACATCCACTGGATCATGGAAAAAGCAAGAGAGTTCCAGAAAGACATCTATTTCTGCTTTATTGACTGTGCCAAAGCCTTTGACCTTGTGGATCACAATCAACTGTGGAAAATTCTGAAAGAGATGGGAATACCAGACCACCTGACCTGCCTCTTGAGAAATCTGTATGCAGGTCAGGAAGCAATAGTTAGAACTGGACATGGAACAACAGACTGGTTCCAAATAGGAAAAGGAGTACGTCAAGGCTGTATATTGTCACCCTGCTTATTTAACTTATACACAGAGTACATCATGAGAAATGCTGGACTGGAAGAAATATAGCTTGGATTAATAATTTTAATTTTCTAATATTCAGTCCCTGAGCATGTACACCATCCCAAGTCATCCTGAGTGCTGTAGTTACATTTAGTTTTGTTTTAAAATGATGGCTATAAAATAAACAGATCCCAGTATCTTCACAATGAAAGAAACTTAGCAAATGTATTCATCTTAGTCCGACTTATAGTTATATTAGGAAGAATAGTAATTTATTGACTTTAGGACTTCTCTGGTGGTACAGTGGATAGGAATCTGCTTACCAATGCAGAGAACACACATTCGATCCCTGGTCCAAAACATTCCACGTGCTGTGGAGTGACTAAGCTCAAGCACCACAACTACTGACCCCTCGCTCTGGAGCCCATGAGCTGCAACTACTGAGCCCATGTGCCGCAACTACTGAAGCCCGAATGCAGCTGCTGAGCCCGTGCACCTAGAGCTTGTGCTTCGCAACGAGAGAAGCCTGTGCACCACAGCAAAGCCTAACCCCTGCTCACCACAACCAGAGAAAGCCCACGTACAACGATCAAGACCCAGCTCAACCTAAAATAAATAAAGAAATAGTTGGTTGGCTGTCTCAAAGTCTTGTGCCTATTACACAAGATGGGACACTAATGGCAAACAATGGATACTTGGCCAAAATTCAAGTTCTATCATTTTAAACATTCTGTCATTTGCTGTTAGACTGAAACACACACTCAAAAAAGACAAATCTCAACAGCTTGCTGCAGGACATTGGCAGATTAACATTTGTTTCCTGTACTTTTTGATGCTTCCTGGGCAAAGTGAAAATTCTCCCTTCATTATATTTGCCTCTAGGTTGATCTCATTCACTGACCAATATCACTGTTTAAAAAATTGACAAGTGAACAGAAAAATTAGAGATTTTTGGTTGTTTCAGCAATAGTTTATCTGTATTGGTACTTATTTTTTTTTTTTCTGCTGAGCTCAGATTTTTAATTCTCAATTCAAGTAATTTTACAGCCGCTTTTTCTGATCCAATTATATTCATTTATCCATATAGTCATTCAGAAAACATTTGTTGGGGAGGGTACTGTATGGTAGGTTCTAAACATATAGAGATGAATTTTCCTGTTTCTGGCCACAAAAAATATACAGTGAGAGGTGTGTGTGTGTCTGTGTGTGTGCGCACATGTGCATGTGATTATAGTAATATAATATTGTGTGGTAAATATCAACCATAGTAACTGTAGAGAGCAAAAGATGTTTTTACTTGCACTGGAAGAATTGGGAAGGTAACATTTCATATTGCCAGGCAAAAAATATTTTGGAAGTTGTGGAGGAGGAAAGAAGTTCAGATAGGAGAAGCAGTATGGTCAGAGGCATAGAAATGTATAGGCAAGAAAAAGAAGACAATGGGTTTCATAGGTGAAGTTGACAGAAAATGTGACTGCAAGGAGATGGAAGTGACCATTCATCAAAGATGTTCCATAAAGGACTCAAAATTAGGGAGGAAGCTTGAACTCCAAGATCCTGTTCCGCTCTATAATAATATTACCTTAATTATATTATGGGTTTCCCTTGTGGCTCAGCCGGTAAAGAATCTGCCTATAATTCAGGAGACCTGGGTTCAATCCATTATCTGTGTAACAGCAATATGTATTGTTCTTACCTCAATGAGCTATTTGTAAAGTGAATTATCAGTTTCTAATTTACTTGTTAGCAATTCACAAGTTCATATAGAATCTGATAACATTTTAAGTGCAAGTGGCTCAGATGGCAAAGCATCTGTCTACAATGCGGGAGACCCAGGTTCAATCCCTAGATTGGGAGGATCCACTGGAGAAGGAAATGGCAATCTACCCCAGTACTATTGCCTGGAAAATCCCATGGACAGAGGAGCCTGGTAGGCTACAGTCCATGGGGTCGCAAAGAGTCAGACACGACTGAGCAACTTCACTTGACTTCACTTCATACTCATAATAATTGAAAATTTGCTACTATCTGTTGATGAATCTTGTAAACTGTTAAGAGCTGTTCCTTTAAGATGTTCTTGGAAAGGACACACAGTTTGGTTACCATTTGCCTTAACAAAATGTCTCATGGATAAATGGGTTAAAAGTCCTGTAATGGCTATACTAAAAAAAGAGATAAAAATGATTGTTTTTTTTGTTGTTGTTATAGTCAAAAAAGTGACTCAGTATAATAATAATAGCAGGTTTCTCTAGAAAACTGATGTGATCATGATTATAAGAAGCCCAGGTATTTTATTTGGACCCTTAAGTTCAAATTGTTTTATTCACAAAATTAAATGTTCCTGAGAAACCCAAATATTTATAAACATGTTGCTTAACAGTATCACAGAACTCAACGTCTCTATTCTTAGGAACTATGTTTGTAATACCACCAACCATTTTGTGAAAATAATTTCAGTGTATTCTACTCAGTTCATACAAAAATGAAATTTATAATATTATGTATTTCACTGACAAATTGAACTGTCTAGATTTGATCCCAATATCTTGGGAAATGAAACTCTCTAAGTAACAGTGGTCCTGCCAGCGTTTTCACAATCTAGCCAGATCTCCAAGACCTGACAGTTTCTAAGTGTAGGAGAATAAACACAGGCACACCTTCATGGAGAGAGTGTGCCAGTTTTAATCATCCCTTTAATCACCTCCAACATCTGCCAGCTTTTCTCTTTCTGAAACTGCTGCCAATTTTAGCATAACCCCCAAGAGGCAGGTGCAATATAGAAAAAGCATGGTGTGGTGCTTTCCAGTTGAGTCCCTCTTGGTTTTCAGTTGAATGATGTCCCAGTCTAGTTTGGCTGAGGTCAGATGGGTAACTCCTCTCCCCTACCATTCAAATTGACAACACCACAGGAGAAATGGAGTCCTGAAGGCTTTCTAGCAGTTCCTGAAATAAAATAACACAAAGGAAGAACATCTGAACAGGTGGTTCAGAATTCAAAATGACAAAAATAGTGTGACATAGGTGGACACTAATATCAGTTCAGATCAGATCAGTCGCTCAGTCGTGTCTGACTCTTTGCGACCCCATGAATCGCAGCTCGCCAGGCCTCCCTGTCCATCACCAACTCCTGGAGTTCACTCAGACTCACGTCCATCAATTCAGTGATGCCATCCAGCCATCTCATCCTCTGTCGTCCCCTTCTCCTCCTGCCCCCAATCCCTCCCAGCATCAGAGTCTTTTCCAATGAGTCAACTCTTCGCAAGAGGTGGCCAAAGTACTGGAGTTTCAGCTTTAGCATCATTGCTTCCAAAGAAATCCCAGGGCTGATCTCCTTCAGAATGGACTGGTTGGATCTCCTTGCAGTCCAAGGGACTCTCAAGAGTCTTCTCCAACACCACAATTCAAAAGCATCAATTTTTCGGCGCTCAGCCTTCTTCACAGTCCAACTCTCACATCCATACATGACGACAGGAAAAACCATAGCCTTGACTAGATGGACCTGTGTTGGCAAAGTAATGTCTCTGCTTTTGAATATGCTATCTAGGTTGGTCATAACTTTTCTTCCAAGGAGTAAGCGTCTTTTAATTTCATGGCTGCAGTCACCATCTGCAGTGATTTGGACACTAATATATACATGAACAAAAATAAACAAATAGCAAGAACTATGTAAGACCCATCAACAAATCAGATGCCTTCATTTAAAATGGCAATTCTGAAACAAATAACCCAATCAAAAAGTGGGAAAAAGACCTGAACAGAAGACATACAGATGGCTAACAAACACATGAAAAGATGCTCAACATCGCTCATTATTAGAGAAATGCAAATCAAAACAACAATGAGATATCACCTCACACCAGTCAGAATGGCCATCATCAAAAAGTCCACAAACAATAAATGCTGGAGAGGGTGTGGAGAAAAGGGAATGCTCTTGCACTGTTGGTAGGAATGTAAATTGATACAGCCACTATGGAAGACTATATGGTATGGAGATTCCTTAAAAAACTAGAAATAAAATCACCATATAACCCAGCAAACCCAATCCTAGGCATATACCCTGAAGAAACCAAAATTGAAAAAGACACATGTATTCCATTTTTCATTGCAGCACTATTTATAATAGTTAGAACATGGAAGCAACCTAGATGTACATCGACAGACGAATGGATAAAGAAGTTGTGGTACATTTACACATGGAATATTACTCAGCCATAAAAAGGAACACATTTGAGTCAGTTGTAATGAGGTGGATGAACCTAAAACCTACTATACAGAGTGAGGGAAATCAGAAAGAGAAAGATAAACATCATATTCTAATGCATATTTATGGAATCTAGAAAAATGGTACTGAAGAATTTGCTTACAGAGCAGCAATGGAGAAACAGACATAGAGGATAAATTTTTAGACATGGGGAGAGGGGAGGAGAGGGTGAGATGTATGGAAAGAGTAACATGGAAACTGTATCACCATATGTAAAACAGATAGCCAATGGGAACTTGCTGTAAGGCTCAGAAAAGTCAAACAGGGGCTCTGTATCAACCTAGAGGGGTGGGATGGGGTGGGAGATGGGAGGGAGGTTCAAAAGGGAGGGGATATATGTATACCCTGATATACATATGGCATATATGGCTAATCATGTTGAGGTTTGACAGAAAACAACAAAATTCTGTAAAGCAATTATCCTTCAATAAAAAATAAATAATTTTTAAAAGCAAAAAATAAAATAAAATGGCAATTCTAACTGGAAAGTCACTGGGTAGGATGAAGTATTGGAGACAGTTTGCAAATTAGATAGATTCAAGGAAGGCTCCTACTGGGGCTTGGCTTAGAATAAATCCTGCCTGAGTACCCTGAAATTCTGAGTTTAAATAATCAATTGCTATTGATTTTTCACTTGTGTTCTGCCAAATTTGGTTATTCCCTAGTCACATTGCCTTGTCATTTGAGCCAAATTCAGTAAAGAATTTATTCATTCATTAGAATCAGTAGAGGTAGAATGTAATGCTGAAAAATTGCATTTAAGATTTTCTACAGTAAGTATCA
Organism: Bos javanicus; assembly: GCF_032452875.1. NCBI lineage: Eukaryota > Metazoa > Chordata > Mammalia > Artiodactyla > Bovidae > Bos > Bos javanicus. Next base: position 20,816,933 of record NC_083875.1, read on the forward strand.
GTCATCTTGTGTGAATATTAATTTGCTCACATATAAAAAATCATGAAGTAATGTCATTATCTTCTTTATAATTCTTAAAAGCATCAGATACAAATAGAGCATTGTGGTCTGGCTTCTATTGGCCAAGTCCACTTCAGGGATAAGCTGTGGCTAAGGGCATAGAAGAGACACAAAAGGCAAGGGAGAAAGGGAAAGATATACCAACTAATGCATAGTTCCAGAAAATCAGGAGGAGAGATAAGAAACCCTTCTTAAATGAACAGTGCAAAGAAATAGAGGAAAACAGGAACATTTCAAGCAAGGATGGATGTAATATAGGACAGAAATGATAAGGACCTATCAGAAAAGGTGGCAAGAATACACAGAACTATACAAAAAAGGTCTTAATGACTCAGAAAACCACAATGGTGTGGTCACTCACCCAGAGCCAGACATCCTAAAGTGCAGTCAAGTGGGCCTTAGGAAACATTTACTACAAACCAAGCTAGTGGAGTTGATGGAATTCCAGTTGAGCTATTTAAAAATCCTAAAATATGATGCTGTTAAAATGCTGCACTCAGTATATCAGCAAATTTGGAAAAGTCACCGGTGGCCACAGGACTGGAAAAACGTTGATTTTCATTCCATTCCAATCTCAAAGAAGGGAAATGCCAAAGAATGTTCCAACTACCATGCAGTTGTGCTCATTTCACACGCTGCTGCTGCTGCTGCTGCTAAGTCGCTTCAGTCGTGTCCGACTCTGTGCGACCCCATAGACGGCAGCCCACCAGGCTCTGCTGTCCCTGGGATTCTCCAGGCAAGAACACTGGAGTGGGTTGCCATTTCCTTCTCCAACGCATGAAAGTGGAAAGTGAAAGTGAAGTCGCTCAGTCGTGTCCGACTCTTAGCGACCCCATGGACTGCAGCCTACCAGGCTCCTCCATCCATGGGATTTTCCAGGCAACAGTACTGGAGTGGGGTGCCATTGCCTTCTCCCTCACATGCTAGCAAGGTTATTCTCAAAATCCTTCAAGCAGGCTTCAGCAGTATGTGAACCGAGAACTTCCAGATGTACAAACTGGGTTTGGAAAAGGCAGAGAAATCAGAGATCAAATTGCCAACATTTGTTGGATCACTGAGAAAGCAAGGGAATTCCAGAAAAACATCTACTTCTGCTTCATTGACTACACTAAGTCATTGACTGTGTGGATCACAATAAACTGGAAAATTCTTAAGAGATGGGAATACCAGATCACTTTTCCTGTTTCCTGAGAACCCTGGATGCAAGTCAGGAAGCAATAGTGAGAACCATACATCAAACAACAGACTGGTTGAAAATTGGAAAAGGAGTATGACAAGGCTGTATGTTGTCACCCTGCTTATTTAACTTCTATGCAGAGTACATTATGCAAAATGCCAGGCTGGATAAATCACAAGCTGTAATCAAGATTCCCAGGAGAAATATCAACAACCTCATATATGCAGTTGATACCACCCTAATGTCAGAAAGTGAAGAGGAACTAAAGAGCCTCTCGATGAAGGTGAAAAAGGAGAGTGAAAAAGCTGGCTTAAAACTCAACATTCAAAAAACGAAGATCATGGCATCTGCTCCCATCACTTCATGGCAAATAGATAGGGAAAAACATGAAACAATGACAGACTTTATTTTCTTGGGCTCTAAAATCACTATGGACGGTGAACAAAGCCATGCAATTAAAAGATTGTTGCTCCTTGGAAGGAAAGCTATAGCAAACCTAGACAGCACATTGAAAAGCAGAGACATCACTTTGCCAACAAAGGTCCATATAGTCAAAGCTATGGTTTTTCCAGTAGTCGTGTTTGTATGTGAGACTTGGACCATAAAGAAGGCTGAGCATGGAAGAATTGATGCTTTTGAATTGTGGTGCCAGAGAGCACTCTTGAAAGTTCCTTGGACTGCAAGGAGATCAGTCAATTCTAAAGGAAATCAACCCTGAATAATCATTGGAAGGACTGATGCTGAAGCCGAAGCCCCAAGACTTTTGCCACCTGATAAGAAGAAATAGGAAAAGACTGATGCTGAGAAAAATTGAAGGCAAAAAGAGAAGAGGGGCGACAGAGGATGAAATGGTTAGATAGCATCACTAACTCAATAGAAATGAATTTGAGCAAATTCCAGGAGATAGCGGAGGACAACGGAGCCTGGTGTTCTGCAGTACTTGGAGTCATAAAGCGCTGGACTGAACAACAATAAGGGTATAGAAGTAAAGATTTCTATAGCAATATCAAAGTATCATAGTTCCCACTTTGTCTTCTGGTTACAACTAGTGCCTGTGAAAATATCTTGAATAACTAGGAAAAGTTTATCCATTTCTTATTTATTACATTTGCTCTAAGTATTCTCTTTAATTTTTATGCAAAATACCAAAAACACCAAAGTGCTTTTCAATAAGCAGAAAACTATAGCTCTATCAATCACTTCCAATAATAATATCAAATTTGTTCTTTCTAAGTATATGAAGATGGCAAATATTACTAAGAATATTTTGGTAAGTTATTGAGGTTCTGTTTCATCATATCATCTAATAATTGTTTTTTAAGACATTTAAGAGTCATTTGTTGATTTCTACCTAGAAACCTCTTTGAATGTAACCAATTGAAGGTATCAATACACACATTCTTACTTATTTCCATGATTTATTATGTAAAAGTGAAATTCACTAAGTCGTGTCTGACTCTTTATGGCCCCATGGACTAGACAGTCCATGGAATTCTCCAGGCCAGAATACTGGAGTGGGTAGCCTTTCCCTTCTCCAGGGGATCATCCCAACCCAGGGATTGAACCCAGTAGTCTTAAATTTATGATTTTGGACCCTTCTTGGATCTTCTATATCCTTCTTGCTATTAGATAACCTTTCTGCAGTATTTTTATATTTATAGAATTTTTCTCATCTATTTTCCCTTCTGTCCTCACATCAGGTATTTCCTCACATTTGTATAAGTATACAAATACAAAAAACAAATACAAAAAAATTAAATGAAACCAAGATGTAAAAATGTTACTTGTAGAATTCAGTTAGAATCCATCACTTTTTTCACTAGATCACAGCCTGCATTTGTCCAGCATGAGTTAAACTTTAAGGATAATTGGTCCTATATACTCATTTGTTCCAAACAATTTTCCATAAATTCAATGAAGTTTTGGGTCCAGAATCTCATTCTAGGACAATAAAGATGTGCCATCATGCTCAACTTTTAAAAATTAACTTATGAATATTGATTTATAAAATTAACAAAATGCTCGGTCACATGAACAAGATATTCTTAGTTCAAATAAACTTTAATGTAAAACTGGATTTTCCAAAAATGACCATAACATCTTACATTTCCATTATAATTTTTTAAAGGATTTCAAGTTATGGAGAAAAGGTTAAGCCCTGAAGAAAATACATAAAACAAATATTTCTGTTAAATTTCTTTCTATTAGCAACCACTAGAAACCCACGTGTATGGACTTTTTAAATCCATATCCCCTCACCCAAAGTGCATATTTTAAGCAATTCTTTAGATTCTTATGGATTTTTGTTCTTTTCCACACCAAGTAATTCATTCCTATATTAAGACTGACATTTTGAATCATAAGATATTTTTATCAAATAAAAAATTAAATGATTATCTCAACATTTTCATTTTACAAATACAGAATGTAGATTTCAAAGGTAGATTCAACAGTGTTTCTTGTGACTCTAAATGATATTTTCTTTTCTGCTTTTTCAAAACAGGAAAAAAAATTAAGTGAGGGTTTGTGTGGCATACAAGCGAACACAATTAAGGAAACCCTCATTGTTGTCTTCTGAATAGACTTGTCACATTACTATTCACAGCTTTGTCTAGTGACAGTGGAATATCAAAAAGATACTGAATAATATAGCAAAAATCTATTGTGCCACTGAGATCTAATCTTTGTCTGAATGTAATTGCCTTATTAAAAGATTTGCAAGCTTACTCTTTCTATGATTCTAAAATAAGCTAAGAAAAACGATGCTGTAAAACTGCAACTGTAGTCTCTATGATATGACAACAGCATGTAAGTCAAACTGAAAATTAAAACCCCATTCCATGGTTCCCCAGCAATGTCATGGATGCTTCTAGTCCTGCAATTATCCATGGTGATGTGAATGGCATTTGGAATTATTTCTTCCCATGAACTTAGCTTACAGTGCCTGAGGAACTCCTTATGTCAATATGAGTATCTCATTTAGATTGTAATTTACGTTATGTGGCAACGTCTGCTTCTTCATACCTGTTCATTATAGCTAATAGATTTGGGATAAGCTCTTTGGTCTTTTTCCCCACCCCTTACCCCTGAAACACCTTGCTCTAAGCCTTCCTAGGGGGAGAACAGCTTCACCATGCAGAAGTAAAAATGTAATTGCACATGCTGATGCCAGTTCCCATTACAAATTGTCAGCCTTAGTAAACAGTGTAAGTGGATAATCCTCTTCTACTTTTTTATTTTTGTCCTTCAGATTATTTCTTCTTATATATTGCAGTTTTACTTTTATGATATTGTGAAAGGCATTGCTTCCCACTCCCCTTACTCCCTTGTTGTTGTTCAGTCACTAAGTCGTGTCTGACTGACTCTTTGCGACCTCATGGACGGGGTAGCCTGCCAGACTCCTTTGTCTGTGGGATTTCCTAGGCGGGAATATTGGAATGGATTGCCATTTCCTTCTCCAGGGGATCTTCCCCACCCTGGGATAGCATCGTGCGTGTCTCCTGAGTCTCCTGCATTGGCAGGCAGATTCTTTACAGATGAGCCACCAGAGAAGCCTTTACTCCCCTCACTCAGATATAAGACATAATACATGCTCCAAAAAAATAACCACATTAATTCACTTCAGTTGTGGCCTCAAATCCTTATTCATAATAGAGAAATGAACAGCAACTCATTTCAATTTCCTATAATGCAGCTATCTCATTTAGGAAACAGACATTTAACACAACCCCTTCATTAGAGTGGATTTGGATAGAAAAGAGGGTGAGGATTCCTGTGTATTTTAGCACTGGGCAAGACAGAAGAATCATTTGTTATGCATCCAACCTTGGTGGGTTTTGGTATATATTCAGTTCTGTTCAGTTGTTCAGTTGTGTCCAACTCTTTGCGACCCCATGAATCAAAGCACGCCAGGCCTCCCTGTCCATCACCAACTCCTGGAGTTCACTCAGACTCACGTCCATCGAGTCGGTGATGCCATCCAGCCATCTCATCCTCTGTCTTCCCCTTTTCCTCTTGCCCCCAATCCCTCCCAGCATCAGAGTCTTTTCCAATGAGTCAACTCTTCACATGAGGTGGCCAAAGTACTGCAGTTTCAGCTTCGGCATCATTCCCTCCAAAGAAATCCCAGGGCTGATCTCCTTCAGAATAGACTGGTTGAATCTCCTTGCAGTCCAAGGGACCCTCAAGAGTCTTCTCCAACACCACAGTTCAAAAGCATCAATTCTTTGGGGCTCAGCTTTCTTCACAGTCCAACTCTCACATCCATACATGACCACTGGAAAATATATTAGATATGTATAAAATCATATCATATGTAAATTAGACAAAGTTTTTCTTTAGTGTTCTCTTTGCATTTCAGTGGCATGGCAACAATCTTGTCACATAACTGTGAATTTATAACTGTGGTTTTTTGCTGAAATGAAAATATAAAGTTAACTCTACTCAGAAACTATGACTCATCATGATGATCACCAGAAACATCCATTTAACACTGAAAATTCCAGTCAAACTGTGTTCAAAACATAAAAATTTGACATATCAACATGGGATTTATTCAGTGAAAATATTAGCAAAATTCCAAAAATGGAAACTTGTTTATAATAGTAAGCTTCTCCTTACAAAATCCAGATTTTTGGTTAGCTGTTATGGAAAAGAACAAATGTCCTTTAAAGAACACTTGTATTCCTATTACAGTATATGAAATAAGACCAAATATATTTGCATATAATTTGCATGTGCCAATGTATCTGTGACTTCACTTCTAAATAGTAACAATTTAAACATAATTATTGCTTCCTAATAAAAGGCCACCTCTCATTTTTTTTCACTGTTTTTTCCCTCAAATCCTCACTAGATCTTCTACGTTTATAGCTTATGTGGGAAGTTGGAGGATAGAAGATGACTAAAATATATTAACAGTCTCACAAGTGAATGTCTGTTAATGTCCCTGAGCAAAAATGAGGCTAGTACTGCCTTCTAGTAAGATTAACCCAAGTCTGTCAAGTAGATAGCACACAATTGTCCAGTTGAAGGAAAATGAATGTGATAAAATGCTTGACCTCTAACTCGATGCAATCCTGGCAAAGTCATTCATTCAGTCTCTCTCCAAAAATCTTTTGGATTAGCTGGAAGAATGTAAGCAAAAAGGAACTATTCCCTCCACCTTGTCCCATCAGCCTGGTTTAACCAAAATAAACACTCAGTATCCTCAGAGACCCAGACTTAGATGGACATTCTGCATGTAAAAGAGGGAGCTATTTATAATTAGATGAAGACAACAAGTGTAAACAGATGATTTTATGTCTTGTGAAAACTAGAAAGTATGTGTACTGTATTCATTGCCCCTAATCTCCCCTTTTCCAAGGTGGGATACACTCACACTCTTCTCTTAGGACAGAGGTGGTGGGTAATAAGGGATTCCCTGATGGCTCAGATGGTAAAGAGTCTGCCTGCAATGTGGGAGACCTGAGTTCGATCCCTGGGTCAGAAAGATCCCCTGGAGGTGAAAATGGCACCCCACTCCAGTACTCTTGCCTGGAAAATCCCATGGACAGAGGAGCCTGGTGGGCTACTGTCCATAAGGTCACAAAACGTCAGACAGGACTGAGTGACTTCACTTTCAATTTCAGTGTGTAATATATGTGATGTTATAATATTAACATATCTCAGATGATAAAGACTCAACTGCTTCTGGAGACATCCTTTTGAAGGCAAAGGGGAATAAACTGAGAAGTTTTAATCTTTTAGGATCTCAATTTTTCATCTATAAAATGAAGATATTGGAATGGATTGTTTCAAGATCTCTTTTCTGTTGTGATATTCTTAGATTTCTTATGCAAACTTGAAGTTCTAAATTGTTAGGAAGAGGAAAACATAGTGAATGTTTTGCTCCTTGTTTTAAAAATTTTAGTTATACATTAAACATAAGATAATACCACTTTTTTTTTTCTCTTAAATGTGAAATCCTTGAGGGCCTTTTTTAAGAGATGGTTCATGAGCTTGGTTATAAAATCTTCAAGGGATAAACACCATTTTTTTTACTAATTTCTAAGTATAAAGCAAGATCAAAAAATGTAAATGCTGCAAATATTATCATAAACTTATAATGTTTTAAATATTTTATAAGACAAATACTGGTAAATAAATAAGACTCTTCAAATTATGCAAAAATCCCCCCTCTTCTGAGTTTATCTCTTTATATATAGCCTTCAGCACCTTCAGTAGAAATTATTTTTTCTCTCTCATTTCTGAATGAATTACTTTATCTTTGAGATTTTGAGTACTCATTTGTTTCTCAGCAGACAAGAATCTTCCTTAAGTTTCATAGGGTCCTTACAAGCAAGGTCAGTTATATTAAAGCTTTATTTAAAGACCCTTACTTTAGTCAGATGAGAATGATTTAAAATTAAATCATTAAAATGCATCTGATACAATCTCGTGAACACTCATAGTAAAATTTTCATTTATTGGCAGCAGTTGATTATGTATTTTGTCCATCTTTCATTTCTAATTTTACCTTCCATAATAAAAGTTAGCCTAAATATTTGTAGAATTTGTGCAGAAAAAAATAAAATGCCTAATACCTCTATACAATATTTACATTATTTTAGAAATCATTTTCTGTATCTAGCCATAATTCCTGGCTATAAAAAATTAGAAAATGTATTATATTGGGGGGTATAATTTTAATGTAAATATTTTTAGGAAACAATATTTTCACCTCTATGATATGATATTATAGAGCTCTGAGTCTTGATTTTAAATTGGAAGATATTCTACTGAACATTCTCATTATTGTCACAGCCAATATGACAATAGGTATCTCACTAAAGAATTTCAGTTCCCATCTCATGTATGTAAAGTAGTCATACCAAATGTATATCTTTTATTAGTATTTCTTTAAAATATTTAAATACTGCATTTTAGACTCTTTTGTTAACTATAATGGCTACACCATTTCTTCTAAGGGATTCTTGCCCACAGTAGTAGATATAATGGTCATCTGAGTTAAATTCTCCCATTCCAGTCCATTTTAGTTTGCTGATTCCTAAAACGTTGATGTTCACTCTTGCCATCTCATGTTTGACCACTTCCAATTTGCCTTGATTTATGGACAACCAGGACAATATTCCAGGTTCCTATGCAATATTGCTCTTCATAGGATCAGACTTTACTTCCATCACCAGTCACATCCACAACTGGGTATTGTGTTTGCTTTGACTCCATCTCTTCATTCTTTCTGGAGTTATATCTCCACTGATGTCCAGTAGCATATTGGGCACCTACTGACCTAGAGAGTTCATCTTTCAGTGTCGTATCTTTTTGCCTTTTCATACTGTTCATGGGGTTCTCAAGGCAAGAATACTGAAGTGGTTTGCCATTCCCTTCTCCAGTGGACCACATTTTGTCAGAACTCTCCACCATGACCCGTCCATCTTGGGTGGCCCTACATGGCATGGCTCATAGTTTCACTGATTTAGCCAAGGCTGTGGTCCATGTGATCAGATTGGTTAGTGTTCTGTGATTGTTGTTTTCAGTAGGGGAAGGATAGGCTTATAAAAGCTTCCTGATGGTAGAGACTGACAAAGGGGGAAACTGGGTCTTGTTCTGATGGGCAGGGTCATGCTCAGTAAATCTTTAATCCAGTTTTCTGTTAAAGGGCAGTGCTGTGTTCCTTCCCTGTTATGTGACCTGAGGCCAAACTATGGTGGAGGCAATGAAGATAATGACAACCTCCTTCAAAAGGTCCCATGCACTGCCACACTCAGTGCCCCCTGCATCAGGCAATTGCAAACCCAGGCCTCCGCCAGAGACTCCTAGACACTCATGGGCAAGTCTGGGTCAGTCTTTTGTGGGGTCACTACTCTCTTCTCCTGGTCCACACAACTTTCTGTTTGCGCCCTCCCAGAATCTGTTTCCCAGTCCTGTGTAAGTTCTGGCATCTCTATGATGGGTTAATGGCAACCTCCTCCAAGAGGGTTTATGCCATACCCAGGTCTACTGCACCCAGAGCCCCTGTCCCTGCAGCAGTCCACATGCTGACCCATACCTCCTCCAGTTCAGTTCAGTCGCTCAGTCCTATCTGACTCTGCAACCCCATGGACTGCAGCACACCAGGCCTCCCTGTCCATCAACAACTCCCAGAGTTTACTCAAAATCATGTCCATTGAGTCAGTGATGCCATCCAACCATTTCATCCTCTGTTGTCTCCTTCTCCTCCTGTCTTCAGTCTTTCCCAGCATCAGGGTCTTTTCCAGTGAGTTAGCTCTTCGTATCAGGTGGACAAAGTATTGGAGCTTCAGCTTCAGCATGAGTCCTTCCGATGAATATTCAGGACTGGTTTCCTTTAGGGATGGGCTGGTTGGCTCTCCTTGCAGTCCAAGGGACTCTCAAGAGTCTTCCCCAACACCACAGTTCAAAAGAATAAATTCTTTGGCACTCAGCTTTCATTATAGTCCAACTCTCACATCCATACATGACTACTGCAAAAACCATAGTTTGACTAGACGGACCTTTGTTGGAAAAGAGGAGACACCCAAACACAGCTCTGTCTCAGTCTCTGTGGGGTCTCAATCTCAAAAATGACAGAATGATCTCTGCTCATTCCAAGGCAAACCATTCAATATCACAGTAATCCAAGTCTATGCCCTGAACAATAATGTGGAAGAAGCTGGAGTTGAATGGTTCTAAGAAGACCTATAAGACCTTCTAGAACTAACACCCAAAAAAGATGTTCTTTTCAATATAGGGGACTGGAATGCAAAAGTGGGAAGTCAAGAAATCCCGGAGTAATGGACAAATTTGGGATTGGAGAACAGAATGAAGCAGGGCAAAAGCTAACAGAGTTTTTCCAAGAGAATGCATTGGTCATAGCAAACACCCTCTTCCAATAACAAAAGAGAAGACTGTACACATGGACATCACCAGATGGTCAATACCAAAATCAGATTGATTATTCTTTGCAGACAAATATGGAGAACTTCTATACAGTCAGCAAAAAAAAAAAAAAAAAAACACCAGGAGCTGACTGTGGCTCAGATCATGAACTCCTTATTGCCAAATTCAGACTTAAATTAAAAAAAAAAGTAGGGAAAACCACTAGACCATTCAGGTAAGGCCTAAATCAAATCCCTTACGATTATACAGTGGAAGTGACAAAAAGATTCAAGGGATTAGATCTGATAGAGTGCCCAAAGAACTATGGACGGAGGTTCTTGACATTGTACAGGAGTGAGGAATCAAGACCATTCCCAAGAAAAGGAACTGCAAAAAGGCAAAATGGTTATATGAGGAGGCCTTACAAATAGCTGTGAAAGAAGAGATGCCAAAGGCAAAGGAGAAAAAGAAAGATATACCCATTTGAATGCAGAGTTCCAAAGAATAGCAAGGAGAGAAAAGAAAGCCTTCCTCAGTGATCCAAGCAAAGAAATAGAGGAAAACAATAGAATGGGAAAGTCCAGAGATCTCTTTAAGAAAATTAGAGATACCAAAGGAACTTTTCATGGAAAGATGGGCACAATAAAGGACAAAAATGGTATGGACCTAACAGAAGCAGGTTAAGAAGATATTAAGAAGAGGTGGCAAGAATACACAGAAGAACTATACAGAAAAGATCTTCACAACCCAGATAATCACAATGGTGTGATCACTCAACTAGAGCCAGACATCCTGGAATGCAGTCAAGTCGGCCTTAGGAAGCATCACTACGAACAAAGCTAGTGGAGGTGATGGAATTCCAGTTGAGTTATTTCAAATCCTGAAAGATGATGCTGTGAAAGTGCTGCACTCAATATGCCAGCAAATTTGGAAAACTCAGCAGTGGCCACAGGACTGGAAGAGGTCAGTGTTCATTCCAATCCCAAAGAAAGGCACTGCCAAAGAATGCTCAAACTACCGCACTATTGCCTTCATCTTACACAGTTGCAAAGTAATGCTCAAAATTCTTGAAGCCAGGCTTCAACAGTACATGAACCATGAACTTCCAGATGTTCAAGCTGGATTTAGAAAAGGCAAAGGAACCAGAGATCAAATTTCCAACATCCGTTGGATCATTGAAAAATCAAAAGAGTTCCAGAATGATATCTATTTCTGCTTTATTGACTATGCAAAAGCCTTTTCTTCAAGAGATGGGAATACCAGACCACCTGACCTGCCTCTTGAGAAATCTGTATGCAAGTCAAGAAGCAACAGTTAGAACTGGACATGGAACAATTGACTGGTTCCAAATAGGAAAAGGAGTACATCAAGGCTATATATTGTCACCCTGCTTATTTAACTTCTATGCAGAGTACATCGTATGAAATGCCAGGCTGGATGAAGCACAAGCTGGAATCAAGATTGCCAGGAGAAATATCAGTAACCTCAGATATGCAGACCACACCACCCTTATGGCAGAAAGCAAAGAAGAACTAAAGAGCCTCTTGATGAAAGTGAAAGAAGGAGAGTGAAAAGTTGGGTTAAAAGCTCAACATTCAGAAAAATAAGATTATGGCATCTGGTCCCATCGCTTCATGGCAAATAGATGGGGAAACAATGGAAACAGTGACAGACTTTATTTACTTTGGGGGGCTCCAAAATCACTGCAGATGGTGACTGCAGCCATGAAATTGAAAGATGCTTGCTCCTTGGAAGAAAAGTTATGACCAACCTAGACAGTTTATTAAAAAGCAGAGACATTACTTTACCAACAAAGGTCCATCTAGTCAAAGCTATGATTTTTCCAGTAGTCATGTATGGATGTGAGAGTTAAATGTGCATTAATTTTTTTAAACACCATCCTTGTAGAGAAGGGGGACAAAAAGAAGCAAATGTAGAAAAATATAGGAAAACTATTGAAAGCTGAGCAGCAAAGAATTGATGCTTTTGAACTGTGGTGTTGGAAAAGACTCAGGAGTCCCAAGCAAGGAGATCCAACCAGTCCATCCTAAAGGAAATGAATCCTAAATATTCATTGGAAGGACTGATGTTGAAGCTGAAACTCCAATACTTTGGCCACCTGATCCGAAGAACTGACTCATTGGAAAAGACCCTGATGCTGGGAAAGATTGAAGACAGAGGAGAAGGGGTGACAGAGGATAAGATGGTTGGATGGCATCACTGACTCAGTGGACATGAGTCTAAGTAAATTCTGGAGTTGGTGATGGACAGGGAGGCCTGGCATGCTGCAGTCTATGGGGTCGCAAAGGTCGGACACAACTGAGTAACTGAACTGACTGACTAAAATGTTTAAAATTAGTAAGTTACATTATTACTAACTTATAAATCAAAAAAAAAATAGCCTATTCTTCTTTGAAATTCTTGGAATATTATTTTTGTACTACATTTATGTGTGTACATGCTAAATCACTTCAGTTGTGTCTGATTATTTGTGACCCTATGGACTTTAGCACTCCAGGATCCTGTCCATGGAGTTCTCCAAGCAAGAGTGCTGGAGTGTATTGCCATGCCCTCCTCCAGGGGATCTTCCCAACCCAGGGAATGAACCCTCATCTCTACATCTCCTCCACTGGCAGGCAGGTTCCTTACCACTAGAGCCACCTGGGAAGCCCATACTACATTTACACTATACCATAACAAAAACTGTAAGGACCTAACAGAAGCAGAAGAGATTAAGAAGATATGGCAAGAACACACAGAGGGACTATACACAAAAGGTCTTAAAGACCCAGATAACCACTATAGTGTGTTTACTCACCTAGAGCCAGACATCCTGGAGCATGAAATCAAGGGGGCCTTAGGAAGCATTACGATGAACAAAGCTAGTGGAACTGATGGAATTCCAACTGAGCTTTTTAAAATCCTAAAATACAATGCTGTTAAAGTGCTGCACTCAGTACATCAACAAATTTGGGAAACTCAGCACTGGCCACAGGACTGAGAAAGGTCAGTTTTCATTCCAGTCCCAAAGAAGGGCAATGCCAAAGAGTGTCCCAACTACTGAACAAAGTGTACAGTTGTGCTCATTTAAAATGCTAACAAGATTATGCTCAAAATGCTTCAAGCTAGACTTCAATAGTATGTGAACTGAGAATTTTCAGAGGTACAAGCTGGGTTTAGAAAAGACAGAGAAACCAGAGATCAAATTGCTGAAATTTGTTGGATCATTGAGAAAGCAACGCAGTTCCAGAAAAACATCTACATCTGCTTCAGTGACTATGCTAAAGTTTTTGACTATGTGGACCACAACAAACTGTGGAAATTCTTAAAGTGATGAGAGTAACAGACCACCTTACCTGCATCCTGAGAAACCTGTATGCAGGTCAAGAAGCAACAGTTAGAACCAGACAGGAAACAATTGACTGGTTCAAAATTGGGAAAGGAATACGACGAGGCTGTATATTTTCACCCTGCTTATTTAGCGTCTATACAGGGAACATTGTGTGAAATGCCAGGCTGGATGAATCACAAGATGGAATTAAAATTTCTAGAAGAAATGTAAAACACCTCAGATATGCAGATGATACCACCCTAATGACAGAAAGTGAAGAGGTACTAAAGAGCCTCTTGATGAGGGTGAAGGAAAAGAGTGAAAAAACTGGCTTAAAGCTCAACTTTCAAAAACTAAGATCATGACCTCTGATACTTCATGGCAAATAAATGAGGAAAAAATGGAAACAGTGATAGACTTTATTTTCTTGGCTCCAAAATCACTGCAGATGGTGACTGCAACCATGAAATTAAAAGATGGTTGCTCCTTGGAAGGAAAGCTATGACCAAAAAAGCAGAGACATCATTTTGCTGACAAAGGTCTATATAGTCAGAGCTATGGTTTTTCCATAGTCATGTGTGGATGTGAGAGTTGGACCATAAAGAAGGCTGAACACCTAAGAATTATGCTTTCAAATTGTGGTGCTGGAGAAGACTCTTGAAAGTTCCTTGGACTGCCAAGAGTTCAAATCAGTCAACCCTAAAGGAAATCAACCCTGAATATGCATTGGAAAGACTGATGCTGAAGCTGAAGCTGAAGCTCCAATATTTTGGCCACCTGATGTGAAGAGCTGACGTGTTGGAAAAGATCCTGATGCTGGGAAAGATTAAGGGCAGGAGGAGAATGGGGTGACAGTGGGTGAGATGATTGGATGGCATCATTCACTCAATAGACATGAGTTTGAGCAAACTCTGGGAGATAGTGAAGGACAGGGAAACCTGGCATGTTGCAGTGCATGGGGTTGCAAAGAGTCAGACATGAAGAAAAGTGAAAGTGAAGTTGCTTAGTTGTGTCCGACTCTTTGCGACCACATGAACTGTAGCCTACCAGGCTTCTTGGTCCATGGGATTTTCCAGGCAAGAATACTGGAGTGGGTTGCCATTTCCTTCTCCAGGGGATCTTTCCGACCCAGGGATCAAACCCGGGTCTCCCACATTGTAGGCAGACGCTTTACTGTCTGAGCTACCAGGAAAGCCCAGACATGACTTAAAGACTAAGCAACTACAAAACAACAACAACTATTAAATATTAACATGTGTCAATGCATAATGATCATTTCCTCTCAGAAAACTTAAGGGACATAGATGATTGGATTACAGGCAATCTTTTTCCTTAAGATTTCTGGATATGCAGTCAGCCCTCCATATCTGTGGGTTCCACAAATTCAGATTTGGTCAAATGTAGGTAGAAAATACTCAGTGAAAAAATTTTCAGAAAATTACAAAGAGCAAAACTTGGAATTGGCTGCAAGCTAGCAACTATTTACATAGCATTTACATTGTATTTACAGATATTTACATAACATTTACATTATATTAGATGTTATAAGTAATGTAGAGATGATTTAAAGTATATAGGAGAATGTGCATAGGTTATATGCAAATACTAAACTTTGCATAAGGGACTTGAGCATCCTCAGGTTTTATTATCCTGGGGTCCATGGAGTGGTCCTGGAACCAATCCCCATACCAAGGAACAACTCTAATGAGGAAAGAAAAACAAAAAAGATTTCTAATGTGTGTTCTGTTTTCTTCTCTTTCTCCCTATCACTACGAAAGATAATTCTGTCGTTGCCCATTTAGATTCTTTCCCTTCATGCTTAGAACTCCATCTTTGCCAGACCTGTTCTTTTGTGATGCAAAGTACAAGAGTGAGAGAGTGGGAGAGGGAAGGAGAGAATCCTTGGCAACAAAGGACACATCTATTTATATAACAAGGAACTAGGAGAGAGGGGATGGGAAGGGAGGATTGGAAGACTCAGTATCTGGGAGAGTTTAGGGAGGTTCCTAAGTGTGATCCTTCAGAGAATTACAAGATGAGTAAGGAGGAGTATCTGGGCCTTCCCTGGTGGCTCAGGTGGTAAAGAATCTGCCTGAAATGCAGGAGACCTGGGTTGGATCCCCGGGAAGATCTGCTAGAGAAGAAAATGACAACCCACTCCAGTATTCTTGCCTAGAGAATTCCACGGACAGAGGAGCCTGGCTGCAGTCTATGGGATCGCAAAGAGTCAAACATGACTGAAGTACTGACACTTTCAAGGAGTATTTTAGAGAGTACAGTTTGGTAATATACATTTGATCTCCTTTTTGTTCTATAGGCGCAAGTAAAAATTGAAATTACTTCTTAGTGACCATTGAAGTAGTAACTAATGTTACAGGATGGGTCTTTGTTTATTTATGACACACTTAAAAGAGTAAGCAACATAGAGCACTACAGTGAACATGAGCGTGAAGTCGCTCAGTCGTGTCCAACTCTTTGAGCATGTTCCATTTTTTCCCCAATATTAAAAGGAAAAATTACTTATTTAACCCAGATATCAGCTAGGGGATCCCTATGTTTATGACCTGAGCAAATTTGACTTGATCTGACTTACAAAATGCAAAACTCTACCCAAGATTACAGTAAATTACCAAAAGGTTCGTGTTCTCAGAGCTTCTGTAACCATCTTGGTTCTTGCTGCCTTGTGTATTGTCTCTATGATGCAGAGCTTGAACTTGGACATGAAACTTAACCCTCACTCCAGTGTATACACACACACACACAAACATACACACACACACACACGGCATGAAGTATTTATGAGTTTGGTAGCTAATTACTGACTTAGAAGGGGAAGATGAGAAATGGGCTTTGTTCTTGTTTTTAGTCACTCAGTTGTGTCCAACTCTTTGCAACTCCATGGACACCAGGCTTCCCTGTCCTTTACCATCTTCTGGAGCTTGCCCAAATCATGTCCATTAAGTGAGCGATGCCATCCAACCATCTTGTCCTCTGTCACCCTCTTCTCCTCCTGCTTTCAATCTTTCCCAGCATCAAGGCCTTTTCTAACGAGTAGGCTTTTCCCATCAGATGGCCAAAGTATTGGAGCTTCAGCTTCAGCATCAGTCCTTACAATGAATATTCAGTGTTGATTTCCTTTAGAGTTGACTGGTTTGATCTCCTTGTAGTCCAAGGGACTCTCAATAGTCTTCCCCAGCACCACAGTTCAAAAGCATCAATTCTTCGGCGCTCAGCCTTCTTTATGGTCCCACTCTCACATCCATACATGACTATTGGAAAACCATAGCTTTTTCTAAATGGACCTTTGTTGGCAAAGTAATGTCTCAGCTTTTTAATATGCTGCCTAGTTTTGTCATAGTTTTTCATGGCTGCAGTTACCATAAGCAGTGCTTTTGGAGCCCAAGATAATAAAGTCTGTCACTCTTTCCACTGTTTCCCCATCTATTTGCCATGAAGTGATGGGACCAGATGCCATGACCTTTGTTTTTTGAATGTTGAGTTTTAAGCCAGTTTTCTCACTCTACTCTTTTACCTTTCTCAAGAGGCTCTTTAGTTCCTCTTCACTTTCTGCCATAAGGTGGTATTCTCTGAATATCTGAGCTTATTGATATTTCTCCTGGTAATTTTATAAGCCAGAAATGGGCTTATATCTCAGCAATTCAAACAGTTTCTCATGGGATATTAAGTCAGAACTATCTAAAAGCCCTTCTGCCATCCTATTATAATATAACCCCAGATTTTCCCCAACTTCTGAAACCCCTGCCTTCTTTTCTCTTTCTCTTTCTCCATTCTTCATGCAGAGCAACTTTTTCTCTCTGATGATAAAAATAATGATAGCTAACTTTTATTATCTCATATATTTCAGACACTGTGCTAAGTGTTTTGTGTGTATTACCACACATTCTTCACAGCACTCCTAGGAAGTAACTATTACTATTATACTTTTTATATGTGAGGAAACCAAAAGGCCTAGTAACTTTTCCAAGTTTACACAGCTAATCCATAGTAGAGATGGAATTTGAAAAAGTGCAGTTTGATTCTACAGCCTATCCTTTGAACCACAATACTATGCTGCCTCCAACTATAATATGTGACCTTGGCAACTGCCACAACTTGCAACAAAATGCAGTTTATTCCATGTGAGCTTTCTACTCAAAAATCTTCTCACCATGAGAGGAATTCTGAAGCCAATTGCTCAGATGATAGAGTAGTTTCTCATTTCATTAAACTAATTTTTTTAAAACTTGAAACAAAAATTTGGCATGAAATGAATTAACAAAAATTATTATTTGATCACATTATCAATATTTATATTGACAAATCTATAGTCAGACTCAAGGCATAATGATCTACTTAGGAAATCAGAAGACAAGAGGGAAGGATGGGGAAAGGATTAGGAGCAAAGAGGATCTGAAATGAAACTTGTATTGTAAGTGCAGATAGGTCCTAGGGAAACTTACCTAGTTGTAAAAGTAGAGCCATATAAATAATGCTGTATCCTACATGTATCACTTTGGTATTCTTGAACATTAGCTGGAGATCAGAAATAGGAAATATAGGAATCAAACAATAATTAGGCATTAGATAAGCTGGATGGTAGAAGGCAGAAGTTCATTGTTCAGTGTAAAGCTCTATCTTAGAGTGAGCTGAGAGGAGGAAACCTGGCAGTGTAAGATCTAAGGCAGAAGGTAACTGTATTGACACTACAAACACAGAGTGAGGGGGCCACAGAGGATTTCCTAAGAGCATTAGCCCCTAAACATGAGAGTGACATGAGCATCTGGAGGTATTTGTACCTGTCAGCATTCTTCAAAGAATCAGAACTAATAAGAAACAGACAGAAGTTGACACTGATAGAGATTATTTATGCATCTTCAGTTCACTTCAGTCGCTCAGTCATGTCCAACTTTTTGCGACCCCATGAATCGCAGCATGCCAGGCCTCCCTGTCCATCACCAACTCCCAGAGTTCACTCAGACTCATGTCCATCGAGTCAGTGATGCCATCCAGCCATCTCATCCTCTGTCGGCCCCTTCTCCTCCTGCTCCCAATCCCTCCCAGCATCAGAGTCTTTTCCAATGAGTCAACTCTTCACATGAGGTGGCCAAAGTACTGGAGTTTCAGCTTTAGCATCATTCCTTCCAAAGAAATCCCAGGGCTGATCTCCTTCAGAATGGACTGGTTGGATCTCCTTGCAGTCCAAGGGACTCTCAAGAGTCTTCTCCAACACCACAGTTCAAAAGCATCAATTCTTCGGCGCTCAGCCTTCTTCACAGTCCAACTCTCACATCCTTACATGACCACAGGAAAAACCATAGCCTTGACTAGACGAACCTGTGTTGGCAAAGTAATGTCTCTGCTTTTGAATATGCTATCTAGGTTGGTCATAATTTTCCCTCCAAGGAGTAAGCGTCTTTTAATTTCATGGCTGCAGTTATTATCTGCTGTGATTTGGGAGCCCCCAAAAATAAAGTCTGACACTGTTTCCACTGTTTCCCCATCTATTTCCCTATGCATCTTATATATCCATATGTATATTGAAAGATAGGAATATTATATATATGCATACATATATATGTGCATATATGAAATTGCGTTATGCAATTGGGAGTGCTGGCAAGTCTGAATTTTGAAACCCGTAGGGCTGGAAACTCAGGAAGAATTTCTATAATACAATCTTCAAACAGAGTACCTTCTTCCTGGAAAACATCAGTTTTTGGTCTTAAAGCAACTGACTCACATTATCTAGGGCAATCTCTTTAACTTAAAGTCAACTGATTGTAGATGTTAATTATATCTACAAAATACCATCACAGGAACAGCTAGGCTGTTGTTTAACCAAACAACTGGGCATTGTAGCTTAGCCAAAGTGACATAAAATAAACCATATCAGTATTTGAAGACTTTGGATTCTACATCTAGTTACTAGGGGGGAAAATACATGGAACTATATAGTTAAGCAGTTGGGGATCAACATGTACACATTGTTTAAATTTATATTAAAAATGAATAACCAACAAGAACCTACTATACAGCACAAGGACCTCTGCTTAATGTTGTGTGGCAGCCTGGATGGTTGGTAAAGTTGAAGGAGAATGGATACATGTATATGTATGGCTTGGACTGCAAGGAGATCCAACCAGTCCATTCTGAAGGAGATCAGCCCTGGGATTTCTTTGGAAGGAATGATGCTAAAGCTGAAACTCCAGTACTTTGGCCACCTCATGCGAAGAGTTGACTCATTGGAAAAGACTCTGATGCTGGGAGGGATTGGGGGCAGGAGGAGAAGGGGACGTCCGAGGATGAGATGGCTGGATGGCATCACTGACTCGATGGACATGAGTCTGGGTGAACTCTGGGAGTTGGTGATGGACAGGGAGGCCTGGCGTGCTGCGATTCATGGGGTCGCAAAGAGTTGGACACGACTGAGCGACTGATCTGTTCTGATCTGATATGTATGGCTGAGTCACTCTGCTGTGCACCTGAAACTATCACCATATTGTTAATCAGCTATACTCTCATATAAAATAAAAAGCTTTTTAAAATGTATGGAGCAACAAGGGGGATTTGCTTCAGTCAAGAAAGATTCAGGACTGAGAGGAGGGAACCAGCCTGGTACTGGTTCTTTAAGGAGACATTTATTTGAGACACTAGTGAAACAGAAGGCAGTCCAAAATAACTTAGAGAATTATGGTTCTAAATTTTAGGTTACATGGAAATCACCTAGGAAATTTATTAATCCCAGCATGTTTATCCTATAAATGCATGCTGGTATCTATATTGTAATAGTCATCTCAGGTAATGCTGATGCAATTCACACAAAGATGACACTTGGGGTAAAACTGAAGTTAACAATGACATTCGTCCCATGACTAAAGAGAAAGTGAATTCCTATACATAGTCTCAGTGAGGACAAGCTTCCCCCATCAAAATAATAGAATGACCAGCTAGACCTGAGTCTTCTCATCCCACTGAAGAAAGATAAGCTCTATAAAACAAAAGGAAATGATAGCCTAGATATGCCAAGAGAATTTAATTTCAGAATAGCCATTTTTGAATGTACAAATGGAATCAGAACAAGTCACAGTTGAAAGCCAATTCAGGATATGGCCTGTACCCTACTCCCTATCCCTACGCCTTTCATTTGTTTGTGGTAATAAAATTAGAGCATATCACAGAGAAATAGAACAAAGTAACTGCAGCGCTAAGTGAACAGTTTGTTCTCTGTACCCAGTTTTCAAAACTGCTGTTTTTGGAAAAAACAACTTCATTCTTCTTGCCAAATGAGACACTCACCAGTCTGAATGACTTACATAGGGTATATTAGTCTGCAAGCACACCAAAGACAAAGCTTCTAAGAGAAGATGAGCTTGAAATAAAATCGTAATTGAATTACTGTTGGTAATAGAGAATGGAAAGTAGAATCAAACTTTCATCTTATGACAAAGCACTACTATTATCATATGTTTGAAACCATTCTTGTAGCCACGCAAGTAGAAAAATAAAAACCTCTCCCACTTTGAACTCAATTTAATTCATAATTGCCATCCACAGACCTCTAACCAGTTTCCTACCATTTAGAATCACGGATTTCTAGAATCTTTCATTTGTAAGTGGGCTTGATACTGGCACACCATGTATATATTGCAGGTTTGGTTCCAGACCACTACAACAAAGCAAATATCGAAATAAAGCACGTCATGTGATTTTTTTTTTTTTTATGCCAGGGCATGAAAGTTATGTTTGCATTTTACTGTAGTCTACTACATATGGTGTAGCAGTATGTCTGAAAAATAATGTGCATGACTTAATTAAAAAGTAATTCACTGACAAAAATACTAACCATCATCTAAGCCTTTCAATAAGTCCCAATCCTTTTGCTGGTGGAGGGTCTTGCTTTGATGTTGATGTCTGCTGATGATTAGAATGGTGGTTGCTGAAGGCTGGAGTGTCTGTGCCAATTTCTTAAAAGAAGTGTGCTCTGCTTTGTTACTCAGTCATGTCCACCTCTTTGCAACCCCATGGACTGTAGCCCACCAGGTCCATGGGGATTCCCCAGGCAAGAATGCTAGAGTAGGTTACCATGCCTTTCATCAGGGGATCTTCCCAACCAGATCTCCCACATTGCAGGTGGATTCTTTACCATCTGAGCCACCAGGGACCCCCAAGAATACTGGAGTGGGTAGCCTATTCCTTCTCCAAGGAATCTTTCTGACCCAGGAATTGAACCAGGGTCTCCTGTGTTGCAGGTGGATCCTTCACCAGCTGAGCTAACAGGAAAGCCCTCTTAAAAGAAGAGAACACTGAAATTTGCTGTACCAGTTGAGTCTTCCTTTCACAAACAATTTCTCTGTAGCATGCAATGACATTTGAAGCATTTTACCCACAATAGATGAGCGCCGAAGAATTGATGCTTTTGAACTGTGGTGTTGGAGAAGACTCTTAAGAGTCCCTTGGACTTCAAGGAGATCCAACCAGTCCATTCTGAAGGAGATCAGCCCTGGGATTTCTTTGGAAGGAATGATGCTAAAGCTGAAACTCCAGTACTTTGGCCACCTCATGCGAAGAGTTGACTCATTGGAAAAGACTCTGATGCTGGGAGGGATTGAGGGCAAGAGGAGAAGGGGATGACAGAGGATGAGATGGTTGGATGGCATCACTGACTCGATGGACATGAGTCTGAGTGAACTCCGGGAGTTGGTGATGGACAGAGAGGCCTGGCGTGCTGCGATTCATGGGGTAGCAGAGTCAGACACAACTGAGCGACTGATCTGATCTGATCTGACCCACAATAGAATTTCTTTTAAAACTAGAGTCAGTTCTCTCAAATCCTGCTGTTGCTTTATCAACTAATTTTATATAATATTCCAAATCCTTTGTTGTCATTTCAACAGTCTTCATAGCATCTTCCGTGTCTTCATCATGAGTAGATTCTATCTCAAGAAACCACTTTCTTTGCTCATCAATAGGAAGCAATTCCTCATGCATTCAAGTTTTTATCATGAGATTTCAAGTAGTCAGTCACATCTTCAGGCTTCACGTGTAACTTGGGTTCTCTTGTTATTTTCACAGCTCTAGTTACTTCCTCCACTGAAGTGATGAACCTTCAAAGTCATCTACAGAAGTGAAAACCAACTTCTTCCCAACTCCTGTTCATGTTGTTATTGTGACCTCTTCTCATAAATCACAAATGTTCTTGATGGCATCTGGAATGGTGAATCCTATACAGAAACTTTTAGTCATTTTGCCCAGACATATCAGAAGAATCATGATCCATGGCAACTTTCAGTTCAGTTCAGTCACTCAGTCGTGTCTGACTCTTTGCGACTCCATGGGCTGCAGCAGGCCAAGCCTCTCTGTCCATCACCAACTCCCGGTGTTTACTCAGACTCATGTTCATTGACTTGGTGGTGCCATCCAACCATCTCATCCTCTGCCTTCCCCTTCTCCTCCAACCCTCAATCTTTCCCAGCATCAGGGTCTTTTCCAATGAGTCACTTCTTCACATCAGGTGGCCAAAGTATTAGAGTTTCAGCTTCAGCATCAGTCCTTCCAGTGAATATGCAGGACTCATGTCCTTTAGGATGGACTGGTTGGATCTCCTTGCAGTCCAAGGGACTCCCAAGAGTCTTCTCCAAAACCACAGTTCAAAAGTATCAATTCTTCAGTGCTCAGCTTTCTTTATAGTCCAACTCTCATATCCATACATGAGTACTAGAAAAAGCATAGCTTTGACCAGACAGACCTTTGTTGGCAAAGTAATGTCTCTGCTTTTTAATAAGCTGTCTGCTGCTGCTACTAAGTCACTTCGGTCATGTACATCTCTGTGTGACCCCATAGACAGCAGCCCACCAGGCTCCCCCGTCTCTGGGATTCTCCAGGCAAGAACACTGGAGTGGGTTGCCATTTCCTTCTCCAATGCATGAAAGTGAAAAGTGAAAGTGGAGTCACTCAGTCGTGTCCAACTCTTAGCGACCCCACGGACTGCAGCGACCCCTCCATCCATGGGATTTTCCAGGCAAGAGTACCAGAGTGGAGTGCCATTGTCCAGGTTGGTCATAACTTTTCTTCCAAGGAGTAAGCGTCTTTCAATTTCATGGCTGCAGTCACCATCTGCAGTGATTCTGGAGCCCAAAAAAATAAAGTTTGCCACTGTTGCCATCATTTCCCCATCTATTTGCCATGAAGTGATGGGACCAGATGCCATGATCTTATTTTTCTGAATGTTGCATTTTAAGCCAACTTTTTCCCCTCTCCTCTCATTTTCATCAAGAGGCTCTTTAGTTCTTCTTCACTTTCTGCCATAAGGGTGGTGTCATCAGCATATCTGAGGTTATTGATATTTCTCCCGGCAATCTTGATTCCAGCTTGTGCTTCATCCAGCCCAGCATTTCTCATGATGTACTCTGCATATAAGTTAAATAAGCAGGGTGACAATATACAGCCTTGACACACTCCTTTCCAGATTTGGAACAAGTCTGTTGTTCCATGTCCAGTTCTAACTGCTGCTTCTTGACCTGTATGCAGATTTCTCAAGAGGCAGGTCAGGTGGTCTGGTATTCCCATCCCTTGAAGAATTTTCCACAGTTTGTTCTGGTCCACACAGTCAAAGGCTTCAGCATAGTCAATAAAGCAGAAGTAGATATTTTTCTTGAACTCTTGATTTTTGATGATCCAACTGATGTTGGCAATTTGATCTCTGGTTCCTCTGCCTTTTCTAAATCCAGCTTGAACATCTGTCAGTTCACGGTTCATGTACTGGTGGAGCCTGGCTTGGAGAATTTTGAGCATTACTTTGCTACTGTGTGAGATGAGTGCAATTGTGTGGTAGTTTGAGCGTTCTTTGGTATTGCCTTTCTTAGGGATTGGAATGAACACTGACCTTTTCCAGTCCTGTGGCCACTGCTGAGTTGTCCAAATTTGCTGGCATATTGAGTGCAGCACTTTCACAGCATCATCTTTCAGGATTTGAAATAGCTCAACTGGAATTCTATCACCCCCACTAGCTTTGTTCATAGTGATGCTTCCTAAGGCCCACTTGACTTCACATTCCAGGATGTCTGGCTCTAGGTGAGTGGTCACACCATCGTGATTATCTGGGTTGTGAAGATCTTTTTTGTATAGTTCTGTGTATTCTTGCCACCTCTTAATATCTTCTGCTTCTGTTAGGTCCATACCATTTCTGTCCTTTATTGTGCCCATCTTTGCATGAAATATTCCCTTGGTATCTCTAATTTTCTTGAAGAGATCTCTAGTCTTTCCCATTTTATTTTTTTCCTCTATTTCTTTGCATGGATCACTGAGGAAGGCTTTCTTATCTCTCCTTGCTATTCTTTGGAACTCTGCATTCAAATGGGTATATCTTTCTTCTGCTTTGCCTTTCATTTCTCTTCTATTCACAACTATTTGTAAGGCCTCCTCAGACAACCATTTTGCCTTTTTGCAGTTCTTTTTCTTGGGGATGGTCTTGATCCTTGATTTCTGTACAATGTCATGAACCTCCATCCCTAGTTCTTCAGGCACTCTATCAGATCTAATCCTTTGAATCTATTTGTGACTTCCACCGTACAATCGTAAGGGATTTGATTTAGGTCTTACCTGAATGGTCTAGTGGTTTTCCCTACTTTCTTCAATTTAAATAGTTCATGATCCATGCCACAGTTCGCTCCTGGTCTTATTTTTGCTGACTGTATAGAACTTCTCCATCTTTGGCAGAGAATATAATTAATCTGATTTCGGTATTGACCAGCTGGTGATGTCCATGTGTAGAGTTTTCTCTTGTGTTGTTGCAGGAGAGCATCTATAACCTTATGAAATATACTTATTTCTGAAATAATGACTTGAAAATCTTATTTACTCTTTATATCATGGGCTACAGAATGGAGGTTGTGTGAGCAGGCACAAAAACAACATTAATCTCTTCATACACCTCTATCAGAGTTCTTGGGTGACCAGATGCATTGTCAGTGAGCAGTAATATTTTGAAAGGAATCTTTTTTTCTGAGCATTAGATTGCAACAGTAGGCTGAAAATACATTTTCATAACAGGATGTGCTGTCAGCCTGGCTTTATTCCATTTAGAGGATAAGACAGAGTAGATATATTATAATTCTTAAACACTGTAGGATTTTCAGGATGGTAAATGTGCACTGGCTTCAACTTAGAATCACCAGCTGCCTTAGCCCCTAACAAGGGAGTCAGCTTTGAAGTTTTGAAGCTTTGGACCTAGGCACTGACTTTTCCTCTCTAGCTATGTAAGTAGCATCTTCCTCAAATAGAAGGCTAATTTGTCTCCACTGAAAATCTATTGTTTAGTACAGCCACCTTTGTTTAATTACCTTAGCCAGATTATCTGGATGATGTACTGTAGCTTCTACATCAGCACTTGCTGTTTCATCTTGCACTTTCATGTTCTGGAGATGGTTTCTTTCCTTAAGCCTCATGAAACAACCTCTGCTCACTTCAGACTTTTTTCTCTGCAACTTCCTCACCTCTCTCAGCCTTCAGAGAACTGAAGAGAGTTAGGGCCTTGCTCTGGATTAGGTTTTGATATAAAGGAATGTTGTGGCTTGTTTGATCTTCTATCCAGAATCTTTTCCATGTCAGTTGTAAGACTGTTTTGCTTTCTTATCATTCATGTGTTCACTGAAGTAGCACATTAACTTCCTTTGAGAACTTTTCCTTTACATTCACAACTTGGCTGACTGGGGCAAGAGGCCTAGCTTTCAGCCTATCTTGGCTTTTGACATGCCTTCCTCACTAAGCTTAATCATTTCTAGCTTTTCTTAAAGTGAGAGACTTATGCCTTTTCCCTTCACCTAAACACTTGGAGGCCATTTTAGGGTTATTGACTGGCCTAATTTTGACCTTGTTGTGTCTCAGGGAATAGGAAGACCTGAGGAGAGGAGAGAGACAAAGGAACTGCTGGTTGGGGTAATAGTCAGATCACATACAACATTTATCTTTAGTTTGTTATCTTATATATGTGCAGTTCATGGCACCTCAAAACAATTACAATAGTAACATCAAAGATTACTGATGACAGGACAGTATAAGAAATACAATAAAAATGGAAAAGTTGGAAATACTGCAAGAATTACCAAAATAAGATAGAGACACAATGTGAGCAAATAGTGTTAGAGAATGGCAGCAACAGACTTATTCAAGGCAGGGTTGCCACAAACCTTCAATTTGTAAAAAACACAATATCTGTTTTTGCAGAAGCACAGTAAAACAAGGTATCCCTGTAATAGATCCAAATATCCAAATACCCAACACAATATATTAGCCAAAGGCCTTCCATTCTCTCTTTAAAAAACTCTGATGTAAGTCAAAAGAGAAAAACAAATATTGTATATTAACAAGTGTATGGGACTTAGAAAAATGATACAGATGAACCTAGTTCCAGGGCAGGAATAAAGAGGCAGACATAGAGAATGGATGTGTGGACACAGGAGAGGAAGGGGAAGGTGGGATAAACTGGGAGATTAGGTTTGACATAAATACACTATTATGTATAAAATAGATAGCTAATGGGAAGCTGCTGGATAACACAGGAAGCTTAGCTTGGTGCTCTGTGATGACCTAGAGGGGTTGGGATGGAGGGTGGATGGGAGGGAAGCTCAATAGGAAAGGGATATGTCTACTTATAGCTTATTCACTTTGGTGTACAGCAGAAACTAACACATTGTAAAGCAATTATACTCCAGTTAAAAACAAAACAAAAAAACCTCTGATATGGTAAAAAACAAAACCTCAGAATTAATAACCCTGTAAAATTAGCAGTTAAAAGATTCTTGCTCCTTGGAAGAAAAGCTATGACAAACCTAGACAGTATATTAAAAAACAGAGACATTACTTTGCCAACAAACATCTCTATAGTCAAAGCTATGGTTTTTCCAGTAGTCATGTACGGATGTGAGAGTTGAACCATAAAGAAGGCTGAGTGCCAAAGAATTGATGCTTTTGAACTGTGGTGTTGGAGAAGACTCTTGAGAGTCCCTTGGACAGCAAGGAGATCAAACCAGTCAATCCCAAAGGAAATCAATCCCACATATTCATTGGCAGGACTAATGCTGAAGCTGAAACTCCAATACTTTGGCCACCTGATGAGAAGAACAGACTCACTGGAAAAGAGTCTGATGCTGAGAAAAACTGAAGGCAAAAGGAAAAGGGGCTGCAGAGGATGAGATGGTTGGATGGCATCACTGACTCAATGGACGTGAGTTTGAGCAAGCTCCAGGAAATGGTGGAGGACAGGGAAGCCTTGCATGCTGCAGTTCATGGGGTCACAAAGAGTTGGACATGACTGAACAACAACAACAAATACTTAGCAACACTGACTTGACAGTTTCTTTCTTTGATGTGTTCTGTTTTCCTCTCCCTACTTTTCCATAGCACCCCTCACTCCTCCTACTCCTTACATCCTTGGAAACAGAAATAGTCACACACCTTATATGTTCCCCACACCATATACATTCCAATCTCTTGGAATGGTTGAAAACATTGACCATGACAAGGAAGAAGACAACCAAGGCTAGAAAACATTTCTGATTCTCCCAAGGAATAATGTGGATTACATATGGTGATCATTTATACATTGGGGCTTCTTTGGTGACCAGATGGTAGAGAAGTGTAATATGTGTGCTCAGTAGTGTCCGACTCTTTGTGACCCATGAACTGTAGCCTGCCAGGCTCCTCTGTCCATGGAGTTCTCCAGGCAAGAATACTGGAGTGGGTTACCATTTTCTTCTCCAGAGGATCTTTCCAACCCAGAGATTGAAACTGCATCTCTTGCACCTCCTGCATTGGCACGGAGTATCTTTACCTCTTTGCTACCCAGGAATCCCAGACTGCAAAGAACCTGCCTATGATGTGGGAGACCTCGGTTCGACCCCAGGGTAGGGAAGATCCCCTAGAGACGGGAATGGTTACCCATTAAATTAATTTGAATTAATGTTACTATATAATAATTATATTTTGTGATATATTATATATTTGTGTAATAGATACAATATCATATAATATATATAATTATATTGATTGTTATCATTAACTATTCTAAACATTTGCTGGGACCCAAATTGACATAATATTCACCACACTTAGAAAAAGTCATTTAAATCAATATTCATTAAAGTATGTTTCACAGTCCATTTTATTTATGAGTGAATTATTACTTCATAATACCAAATGTAAACAATTTCACATTACTAATGATTTATCAAAAGGAGTTATTTTCTCCCCTTAAATTTCAGTCAGTCAGTTTAGTCAGTGTGTGTGTTAGACTACTACCAAACAAGTGAGTTAAGACATCCACCAAAAACAAGCTCAATAAATGCTTGTTGATTAATTGATCTGTCTATCAAATTTGAAGAAAACTTACCAACTTAGGTATATTGCAACTTCATTATTTTCAGCACCATATGTTCAAAAGCTATCCTGAAGAAAGTGAATTCTTCCATTTAAAAATGTAATATAAATAGATTTTAATTAATAAGGGATGAAGCTTTAGATGATAACAAGCAATCATGATTACATGAGAAAATGTCCATGCTTTTAAGTGCTACATACTAGTGTATGCTAAAGTAGCTAAAGCCATTATGACAATGTCTGGACTCTGCTTTAAAATAGTTCAGCAAATGTATACAACAGAGATGCACACATGTATTCACCAAAAGACATGTACAAGAATGTCCATGGTAGCACTGTTTCTAATACCAAAAACTGGAGTAACCCAAATGTTCAACAGTAAAATGGGGAAATAATGGCCTATTCATACTATTGAATACCATACAAAACCAAAAATGAACAAACTCCAGCAAAGTATGAAAATTCAAGTGATTCTTACAAACACAATGTCAAATAAATGAAAACAGGGTCCATGATATATGACACTATTTATATAAAACTCCAAAAAGAGGCAAAACTAGTATGTGGTGATATAGGTCATAATTACCCTTTAAATTGGGAGTAGTGACAAGAAAGGGGCATGAGGCAATTGTTGGGATTTTGCTTCTTGATATTGATAACTGTAGGGCTATATTCTTATAGTTTGTGTACTTTTCTATAGTTTGTTACTAATTTTTAAAAATTTTATATTTTATATACTCCTGTAAAGTAAAAACTATGAAGCAATCATAATGTCTTGATAACTTGAACTTAAATGACAGGTATACAAGGATTCATTTTACTTTTCTTTCTATGTTTGTGTCTGTCTGAAATTTTTTCATATTAAAAAATTTAAATGTAATCTAAAAAACACTGTATCATCACCAGAGAATTTAAAATGTATAAACCCTTCAGAGGTACAGATTGAAGATTTAACATGTTGATTTATAAATATATAGTATATATTAGCAGCAGCTTTGCTTTCCTGGAGCAGCTGTGAAGAGATACCCAACATCCAAGGTAAGAGAAACCCAAGTAAGATGGTAGGCGCTGAGAGAGGGCATCAGAGGGCAGACAGACTGAAAGCACAACACAGAAAACTAGCCAATCTGATCACATGGACAACAGCCTTGTCTAACTCAATTAAACTAAGCCATGCCATGTGGGGCCATCCAGAATGGACGGGTCGTGGTGGAGAGGTCTGACAGAATGTGGTCCACTGGAGAAGGGAATGGCAAACCACTTCAGTATTCTTGCCTTGAGAACCCCATGAACAGTATGAAAAGGCAAAATGATAGGATACTGAAAGAGGAACTCCTCAGGTCTGTAGGTGCCCAATATGCTACTGGAGATGAGTGGAGAAATAACTCCAGAAAGAATGAAGGGATGGAGCCAAAGTAAGAACAATACCCAGTTGTGGGTATGACTGGTGATAGAAGAAAGGTCCGATGCTGTAAAGAGCAATATTGCATAGGAACCTGGAATGCTAGGTCCATGAATCAAAGTAAATTGGAATTGGTCAAACAGGAGATGGCAAGAGTGTACATTGACATTTTAGGAATCAGGGAACTAAAACGGACTGGAATGGTGAATTTAACTCAGATGACCAGTATATCTACTACTGTGGGCAGGAATCCCTTAGAAGAAATGGAGTAGCCCTCATAGTCAACAAAAGAGTCTGAAATGCAGTACTTGGATGCAATCTCAAAAATGACAGAATGATCTCATTTCCAAGGCAAACCATTCAATATCACGGTAATCCAAGTCTATGCCCCGACCAGTAACGCTGAAGAAGCTGAACAGTTCTATGAAGACCTACAAGACCTTTTAGAACTAACACTCAAAAAAGATATCCTTTTCATTATAGGGGACTGCAATGCAAAAGTAGGAATCAGGAAGCACCTGGAGTAACAGGCAAATTTGGCCTTGGAGTACAGAATGAAGCAGGGCAAAGGCTAATAGACTTTTGCCAAGAGAATGCACTGGTCATAGCAAACACCCTCTTCCAACAACACAAGAGAAGACTCTACACATGGACATCACCAGATGGCCAACACCAAAATCAGATTGATTATATTCTTTGCAGCTAAAGATGGAGAAGCTCTTTCTATACAGTCAGCAAAAACAAGACCGGGAGCTGACTGTGGCTCAGATCATGAACTCCTTATTGCCAAATTCAGACTTAAATTGAAGAAAGTAGGGAAAACCACTAAACCATTCAGGTATGACCTAAATCAAATCCCTTATGATTATACAGTGGAAGTGAGAAATAGATTTAAGGGACTAGATCTGATAAACAGAGTGCCTGATGAACTATGGACAGAGGTTTGTGACATTGTACAGGAGACAGGGATCAAGATCATCCCCAAGAAAAAGAAATGCAAAAAATCAAAATGGCTGTCTGAGGAGGCCTTACAAATAGCTGTGAAAAAAAGAGAAGTGAAAAGCAAAGGAGAAAAGGAAAGATATACCCATTTGAATGCAGAGTTCCAAAGAATAGCAAGGAGAGATGAGAAAGACTTTCTCAGCAATAAATGCAAAGAAATAGAGGAAAACAACAGAATGGGAAAGACTAGAGATCTCTTCAAGAAAATTAGAGATACCAAGGGAATATTTCATGCAAAGATGGGCTCGATAAAGGACAGAAATGGTACGGACTTAACAGAAGCAGAAGATATTAAGAAGAGGTGGCAAGAATACACAGGAGAAGTGTACAAAAAAGATCTTCATAACCCAGTTAATCATGACAGTGTGATCACTCACCGAGAGCCAGACATCCTAGAATGTGAAGTCAAGTAGGCCTTAGGAATGCATCACTACAAACAAAGCTAGTGGAGGTGATGGAATTCCAGTTGAGCTATTTCAAATCCTGAAAGATGATGCTGTGAAAGTGCTGCACTCAATATGTCACCAAATTTGGAAAAGTTGGCAGTGGCCACAGGACTGGAAAAGGTCAGTTTTCATTCCAATCCCAAAGAAAGGCAATACCAAAGAATGCTCAAACTACCACACAATTGCGCTCATCTCACACTCTAGTAAAGTAATGCTCAAAATTCTCCAAGCTAGGCTTCAGCAGTACGTGAACTGTGAACTTCCTGATGTTCAAGCTGGATTCAGAAAAGGCAGAGGAACCAGAGATCAAATTGCCAACATCCACTGGATCATGGAAAAAGCAAGAGAGTTCCAGAAAAACATCTATTTCTGCTTTATTGACTATGCCAAAGCCTTTGACTGTGTGGATCACAATCAACTGTGGAAAATTCTGAAAGAGATGGGAATACCAGACCACCTGACCTGCCTCTTGAGAAACCTATATGCAGCTCAGGAAGCAACAGTTAGAACTGGACATGGAAAAACAGACTGGTTCCAAATAGGAAAAGGAGTACATCAAGGCTGTATATTGTCACCCTGCTTATTTAACTTATATGCAGAGTACATCATGAGAAATGCTGGGCTGGAGGAAGCACAAGCTGCAATCAAGATTGCCGGGAGAAATATCAATAAATTCAGATATGTAGATGACACCACCCTTATGGAAGAAAGCGAAGAAGAACTAAAGAGCCTCTTGATGAAAGTGAAAGAGCTTTAAGTTTTAAGTTGGCTTAAAACTCAACATTCAGAAAACTAAGATCATGGCATCCAGTCCCATCACTTCATGGCAGATAGATGGGGAAACAGTGGAAACAGTGGCTGACTTTATTTTTCTGGGCTCTAAAATCACTGCAGATGGTGGTTGCAGTGAAATTAAAAGAAGCTTACTCCTTGGAAGGAAAGTTATGACCAACCTAGACAGCATATTAAAAAGCAGAGACATTACTTTGCCAACAAAAGTCCATCTAGTCAAGGCTATGGTTTTTTCAGTAGTCATGTATAGATGTGAGAGTTGGACTATAAAGAAAGCTCAGCACCAAAGAATTGATGCTTTTGAACTGTGGTCTTGGATAAGACTTTTGAGTCCCTTGGACTGCAAGGAGATCCAACCAGTTCATCCTAAAGGAGATCAGTCCTGGGTGTTCATTGGAAGGTCTGATGTTGAAGCTGAAACTCCAGTACTTTGGCCACCTGATGCGAAGAGCTAACTCATTTGAAAAGATCCTGATGCTCAGAAAGATGGAGGGCAGGAGGAGAAGGGGACGACAGAGGATGAGATGGATGGATGGCATCACTGTCTCAATTGACATGAGTTTGAGTGGTCTCCGAGAGTTGGTGTTGGACAGGGAGGCCTGGCACGCTGCGGTTCATGGGGTCACAAAGAGTCGGACAGGACTAAGCAACTGAACTGCACTGAAGTACATTGAATCTTGTGAAAAACAGTCAAGATTCTTCCCCAAATGGCATTCCCCTATACACCTAAAAGACTATTGTTAAATTAAATTGAGTCACCCCCACTCCCTAGAGAAATTATCTAGCTAAGCCAAGAATAATCACATTGAACTCCAATGTTTCTTTTTTAAAAAGCCCTGAAGAATTTTAAATCAGTTGCCAACACTGTGAGAAAGTGGACATCTTCTCTGACATCTGAAGAAAATACCTATTCCTACATGATTTCTATTAATGTTTATTATGTGTATTCTAGAGTCTAGTTCTGAGCGATTTGGATGGGGTGGGAAGGGAAATAAGAAGGGGAGTTGAGTAACTTGACAGCAGTCTGCCTATAATTTTCAGCAAAGCAGCTTCAAATTTACATGCAGAGTTGGACAAAGTATCATTAAGCTATTGATTTAAGGAGGTAAAGAAAATTTAGCCTACAAGGAATAAATAGTACAATAATTCATTATGCTAACATGAAACCTCAGGAGTTTGCTAAATAGAACCTACTGAGTATGCATGGCCAACACTTTGTCTTTCAAATTAGGCCATTTTTATACCCCACCATGAAGAGTGCTCTTTCTGAGTTTGCTATTACTTAAGCTTTGCAAGCCTAAAAGGGTATTCTCATGGTATATGAAGAAATAATTGATTTCTCCCTCTTCTTTGTTTTACGTCTATGAATATGGTTTTTTTCATTATATATAATCAGAAAACTCGATGTCTGAGGTGAGGCTGGAAATTAACAACAGCCAAGTATTGATTGATTTGTTTTTCATTTTGTAACCATTTGCTAGGTTATTCCTACTTTTTTTTTAAGGTAACTTGAAGAAATGCTTTTACAGCAGCCAGCTACAACAGAAGTCAGTTTCTTTTTAAGCAAACTAGCTCTGCTTGATGCTTTTTTTTATGTTAAAGCTGAAAAGAAATTCACACCTAGTCACAGGATATATAAATTGTAGTTAATAAACCATTACTCTCTGTGAACATTATATTCTGGATTCCTACTATTATATATTCCTTAAATTAAAAAAAATTTTTAAATTTCTTTCCATTCAATGCAAGTAAAATAGGCTTAACAGTAATTGCTGATTATTTTTGCCAGATTTTTTTTTATTAGAATTGCATGGTAACTATCAAAATGGGTTTGCATTTTCTTCAAGAACATTAATTTTCAGATTAAATAAAATACATGGTCTTATTTTAAAGCAGACTCACTTTATACAACAGACCAATTTTTTAAATGAGCTACCCTACACTTAATGTCATTAGTAAACAATGCATTTATTCACATAGGAATACCAGGCTCATACATTTAAAACACTTTAGCATCTTGTTATGCCAGCTGAACCCCTACACAGTGATATAACCTAACAATAGATACTTATATAATCAAATGAGCATAGGAGACCAGATTTTCCAGCACAGATGCTGCCTCTTATCTAACCTGTCTAGGCTAATGTCAAAATAGTGATCATTATCTCTATATGTTGAATCTCTATTTGGTATTTTTCTGGAAAGAGTAAAAAAATGGATTGTCACCCACATATTTTCACAGAATTCCATGGAAAGTCTACCAAGTTAAATTTCCCAGAAGAAAATATCTCTAGGGCTTATATCATAAGAGCTATGGTATGTTACACTGCTTTTGCATGGAGGTAACAGTCTACCATGTTAACATCATTCTTTATTACAGCTAACAATTATTAAGCACTTATAGGGAAACGTGCTAAATCCTTCATATGTTTAATCTCATTAAATACAAAAGCCCTATGGTAGATACTATTTCCCCACTTTCCAGTTAAAGAAGCTGAGATTCCAAACAGATACACAGTGCTAGAAGATGGCAAACGCAGGATTCGACTAAGTCTATTTAACTCAAAGCAGAAAATCACCTCAGACAACTTTCTGACTTTCTAAAATAGTGACTTTTTTTTGGTCTTACTTTATGCTTTCTGTTTTTCTTTAAAATAAAAGCACTAGCATTTGCTGGTAAACAGAAAGCTTTGACATTAACTTCAACACAGTTCAAATACCCATATAAGTTATTTGCAGGTAAATGACTTTCTTTATTTTAAACAACTGTCATATTGTGATGCTTCTAAGAGATAAAATAATAAAAATTAGTAGACGCTCAAAAGTTGCATTAAATTCAATTTCTTACTTGCTATTATTATAAAGATGATAGTTTAGATTTTAAAATAATGATAAAAATATAATCAGCTTATAAATAAGGATGGAATTTTATAAAATACAATCAAATACAATCTGGGATAAACATCTACAATAATCATCTGAGCCCTTATCGCCACACCATGGCCAGCTTCAATCCACTGTCTATCGCATACACACTCAAACGCACACAGCCATCAGATACTTCAGTACCCTCCAGTAGCGCTACCACAGTGGAGATTTCATCTCTTATTAATTGCCCTCCAATGATGAGCAATTCTCTATCTCATGAGAAAGTTTATTCCATTTTTCAGTTTCCTCCAAGTCTTCCAAAAGTAATGGTTGCTCCCTAGTCTCACCAAATTAGGTAACTACAATTCAAAATAATTGGTCAGAATAACAATTACAAAATTTAAAATGTTGTCTCCCTTCTCATTTTATTTGTCCTTGTGAATTTATATCTTTAACTTCTTGACTGGTTTTAGTGTTGTTTCAGGAGGGAACACAGACAAATATGTGTCTTCAATGGTATATTTAAGTGGAAGCTCTTGAAATTTTTTCACTTGTACAACTAGCTCAAGAAAAGTCTCTTGTGATTTATTTATTCTGAGCTTTTAACTAGAATGCATATAGTGGATAAGTTTTGCACATTAAATATTTTACAGTTTCCTTATAAAAATACATTTGCATGTAAGCATAGAGCATGTAAAAAGCTTCTCAGGTGGCGCTGAGGTAAAGAATCCACCTGCCAACACAGGAGATGGAAGAGATTTGAGTTTGATCTCTAGGTCAGGAAGATCCCCTGGAGAAGGAAATGGCAACCCACTCCAGTATTCTTGCCTGAAAAATTCCGTGGACAGAGGAGCCTGGAGGGCAACAGTCCATGGGGTGGCAAAGAGTTGGATATGAATGAGCGACTAAACACAGCACACATAGAGTTAAACACACAATTACAACACTTCAGTTTAGTGCAGAGTGGAGAATTTTGTTCTATGAGAATAAGTACTTAGAAGGAAAAATAACTTCATTCATAGTTTTTAAGTTAATTTAAATTGCATATAAATGTTTATATTATACATATGTGTATATATATTGTATATACATGTATATATATTTAGCATGGATTAATTTAGTTTATCGATTCATATTATGGCTCAGTAAGAAAGAAATTAGAAAAAGTCACTTACCTGTGTTGTAATCTCAAAATAAATCAACGAGGGCTTCCCTGGTGCCCTCCACCTGCCAATGCTGGAGATGCACGTTGGATCCCTGTTCTGGAAAGATCCCACATGCTGCAGAGCATCTAAGCCCCTGTGCCACAACGACTGAGCGTGTGCTCTAGAGCCCAGGAACCACAACTACTGAACCTAGATGCCTGCACGCCCTAGAACCCGTGCTCTGCAACAGGAGGAGCCAGCACAGTACAGCGTAGCTCTTGCTTGCCGCAACTAGAAAAAAGCCCACACGGCAACAAAGACCCTGCACAGCCAAAAATAAACAAATAAATTAACCAATAATAGTGACATCTGAAAGACCAACCTTCCATCCTAGAAAGTAGTCTGTAGTTCTTTTTGTTTCAAAATTTAGTATTATAATAATAAATGATTGCTTCCAATTACTTCTAAATATTCTGCAAGTGTTAGGATGATGAATAACTTTGTTTTTGTTTGTATTTGAAACATACTTCACAACTAGTAAGTTGTGGGTTAATGTTAACACTATTGCTAAAGTCCACCTGATATTTAAGAGACATCTATTTTTGTATCTTCGTTCATTTGAGATATTAGAACATCTTCATTCCAGATTGTTAAACTTGAAAACAAGTCCACTTACATTTTTTTTTTCCCAAAACCTGGATCCAAACAAACAAGACTAGCAATCTCCCATCCATTTACCACAGAAAACAGTTTCAACAAATTTTTATTAGACAGAACTCTGGCTGTGTGCATGTGGATCTTAGTTCCCTGACCAGGGATCTAACCCACACCCCCTGTGTTGGAAGCACAGAGTATTAACCACCGAATACCAGGGAAGTCCCAGGATTCTCAGTATTAAGGCAACAGCAAGCAGTGCTATTAGTAGAATCAAAAGGTTAACTACGATGTCTGTTTTGGATAAATCTTAATAGCTAAATTTAGGTTAACACTTCAAAGCATTCCTGCTGTTAAAAGGTACCAGTACCAAAATTTATCACAAAATTTGAGAGAATACTTAATGTCACTCAAATGGTAACACAAATTTTTTGAATTATTTATTTTCAATTTAAGTTTCAATGAAAAGATAATGTAAGACATCCCCCTAAAGGAATAGTTCATTTTTTGTGAATCATGTCTTTAAGCATCTAATTATATTTAAATAAGTAAAACACATTTGTTTTCTATATTGCTTTAATTCCTCTACACCATCAAAAATAATTTGTATTAAATAGCTTGATGGACAAACGTCACACTTAAAAAAATTAAACTAAAAATAACTAACCCATGTCTCTTAAGTATAAAGTCATAGAAATCATTCCAAATTTGAGATATCTCTGTGATCAGTGTATTTTCAACAAGTTTAAAAATTCACAGTTCGTTTGTAAAGTTCTTTAACTCATGAATGCTGTATTTTAAATTTTCTTTTTTGTCATGATATTTTGCTTTCGATGGTGGAGGAGAAGGCACGTTCATGAAGAAAAGAGTGGAACAAGGAAAAGGTGATTAAGAACAGAAGGGCTAAGGAAAAATAGAGGCCTTGAAAAGTGAAGAATGAAAGAAAAGTAAGAGGCAGTTGTTATGTTTGGCAGTGGAAAAGGAGCCAGGAAACCCCTGTGGGGAAAGGAAATGGAGCAAATAGCACACTACAGTTATCTGTTTTGGGTGCAGGGAGAGGGGATTGAGAGTTCTGCAAGTAGTATAACCCCGCAATAAGCTATCATATTACAACAATAGAAATGGACAAACCACATCTATAAGAAACAACTTGGGTGGATTTTATAATGAACAAAATAATGCATATTGTATGACGCCACTTCTAAAAGCACAAAGCAAGTACAACTAAGTGATAATGTCAAAGTCAGGATCGTGGGTAGGAGCGATAGTGACTGGGAGGGGGCACAGTTGGCACTTCCAATACTTTGGTGCTGTTCTGTTTTTTGACCTGGAAATGCGTTCATGGATTTCACCTTGTGTTAGGTCATTGAAATATATGTTTGCGTTTTGTACACTTCTCTGTTTAGGTGTTTAATTCAAAGTAGAACTAAACAAAGAAGTACTGAGGGAAAAAAGCAACAAGGTAATGACAAAGACACAAAGCTAAATACTCCACTTCAGTCACATAATTATTAAGGCTCAAATACTAATACTATTTCATCTATATGGACATAACTACCCAGGAAAATATGTGTTTAATTAAAAAAAATTAAACCAGTGAACTACAAAAAAATTCAGATGTCAATCTTTTTAAATCCTTTCATTGAATTAAACAAAACAAGTTTTAAGTAAACAAATGTTAACTACTGTACACAGCATAGGACTTAATGGGGGAACGATGAAAGCATTCTTATTAAATTAGGAACAAGTAAAATGCATTCTTTACCATCATTATTGTTGAACACTTGTTTATTCATTTAACAAACATTTATTTAGAGTCAGCTGGTGCTAGGCACTTTTCTAGGCAGCTGGGATAAATCTTTGTACAAGGCAGCTAAATACCCTGCCTTCATAAAGCTTATAGTATTAGGGGAAAACCAATAAATAGGCAAATAAATGTTAGATAGGAATAACTGCCATGGACAAAAAATAAAGCAGAGAAAGAGAGAAAGAGTGAGAAATACAAACATTTGAAGAGAAAGAATTATCATTATTAGTAGATAGTAAAGTCATTTACTTAGAAAACCCAAGAGAATCAGCTAAAAAGCTATTCTAAATAACAGTAAAATGACCAGGAATAATATTAATATTTAATCAATAGCCTGCATATATGCAAACAGCAACTTAGAAGATAAAATTTAAAGATCCAATTATAAACTCTAAGAAAAAGGTAAAACATCAAGAATAAAATTGACAAGTAATATATTAGCTCTATATGATGATAACATTAAAATATTATAAATGAACACAAAAGAGGAGATAGAAAGGCATACCATGTTCTTAGACTATAAAATTTAAGTTCATAAATAGTTTAATTCTCTAATATTTAGTGTTCTCTTTTATCCCAGTAAAAATAGTTAGACAATATTTTTGGAATTTGACAAGAAGCTTATAAAGATCATATTGAAAAACAATCAAGCAAGAATGGCCAGAGAATTCTGAAAAATAAGAGTCCTACTCATTTAAAGCACTAAAATATTCCAAGTGGAATGGGAATAGCATTCCAGGTATTAAGACATTGAAAAACCACATTAGTTACAAGAGTATAGATTGGTCCATGAATGTGTGGGTCTGTATCAATGAAAAATTAATAACCCCAACTATATATGGGAATATTATAAACAATAAAGGAGGCATTACAAATAAGTGAGAAAAAAAGACTGGATTATTCAATAAATAGTGTAGAAAAAAATACCAAGAAAACACAACTTTGTAACCATACTGCATACCTCACACTGAAGTAAATTCTAGGTGGATCAAAAATGTACTGTAGGAAAAAAAAGTCATAAAACTTCTCAGGCTGGGAAAAGTCTTTCAAAATATTATATTTAAAAGAAATGTATAAAAATATGTAAACCATATAAACTCAAAATTTTATGCATAATAAAAAAGCATAAATCAAGTCAGATATACAAATTCAGGAAAGATATTTGCTACTTGTATTACAATCATTTGATTTCTTTAATATATTTAATGATAAGAATCTTCAATTTTTTAGAAGTCATTTAACTTTTTAAAAATCTCCCCAAATGGGCAAAAGACATAGACATTGCACAGAAAAGAAAAACAAACAGTCCTTAGATTATGAAAGGACTTTACCTTCCCTTATAGAAAAGAAATGCAGGTTAAAATAGCAGTGTATATGTGTGTGCTCAGTCCTGTCGGACTCTTCGCAACCCCTTGGGCTAAGGCCCACCAGGTTTCTCTATCCATGGGATTCTCCAGGCAAGAATACTGGAGTAAGGTTGCCATTTCCTACACCAGGAAATCTTCCCAACCCAGGGATCAAACTTGAAACTCTTGAGTCTCCTGCACTGGCCAGGCAGATTCTTTACCACTGTTCCATCTGGGAAGCTCCCCCCACCCCATTCTACACTTGATCTTAGCCAAAAGTCCTCAATAAGATACAGTTTTTAAAATTTATCAGAGTGAAAAACAAGAAAGTTAAGTACATACTGTATTGTATTGTCCTGTATGTCAGAAAATAGATACATTCATAAATTACTAGCAGGGGTGTATGTTGATATATGTTATCAAATTTTTTAAAGTGTAAATCATTTTATTCAGCATTCCACTTCTAGGCATGTTTGCTTGCACAGATGAAAAATGATGCCTGTAAAAATAAATACAAAATTGTTGGTAATAGCAAGATATTGGAAAAATCTTAAATGTTCATCAATAAGAAACCAGCAAATAAATATTACAGGGTGTTAAAACTGAAGTTTCCTCCAGGACATATATGAAGTTCCAAAGACAGATTGTTATGTATTGAATTTACAAAGCACATTAATAAAAAATTTCATCAAATCTAAAAACTTGTTCATCAAAGAACACAATCAACATGGTGAAAAGGCAACTTACAGAAATGGGAGAAAGTATATGTAAACTACATACCAAAAAAGCAGTTAATATCCAGAATATATGAAGAACTCCTTTAACTCAACCATAGAAAACCAAATAACACAACTTAAAAATGGGCAAAGGACTTGAATGGACATTTCTCCAAAGACTACATACAAATTGCCAGCAACCATATGAAAAGATGCTCAGCATAATAATCATCAAAAAATGCAAATCAGAACCACAAGGAGATAATCTCTTCACACCCATTAGGAAAAGCAAACTAACAAGTGTTCGTCCAAATCTGTACAAGTTGAAACTCTTGTATCTCTTGATAGGACTGTAAAATGATTGCATCCACTGTGGCAAACAACATGATGGTTCCTCAAAAAGTAAAACTAGAACTATATGATCCGAGCAATCCCACTCCTGGATTTATAGCCAAAAGAACTGAAAGCAGGGTATCAGAGAGGTATTTGTCCACCCATCTTCACAGCAGTACTATTCACAACAGCCAAGTAATAGAAGCAAACAGCAAGGATAAACAAAGTGTAGCTTATACATACAGTGAAATACTATGCAGCCTTAAAAAGGAAAGAATTTCTGTCGCATGCTACATGGATGAAACTTAAGGATATTATGCTGAGTGGAATAAGTGCGAATATGCAAATGCTGTATGATTTCACTTATCTGAGTCATCTGAAGTAGCTGAATTGATACATAGAGAAAGTAGAATGGTAGTTACCAGGTTTTGGGTCAGGAGGAAAAGGGGAGTTGTTTAATAGGTATAGACTTTCAGTTCTGCAAGATAAACAAGTTCAGGAGATCTGTTCCATAACAATGTAAATAAATGCTACTGAACTCTACACTTGAAAATGACCAAGATGCTAAATTTTATGTGTTTTCTACCACAATTAAAAAAGTAATGACTAACACTAAATCTATCATTACTAACAAGTACTTTATATGAGTTTATTCTTTTAAACCTTACAGGGACTCCATGAGGAACATAGTGCTGTTATCTCAGTTTTACAGATGAGGAAATTGAAGTTCAGAGAGTTTAAGTAATTTCACTTATAACTGAAAAAGAAGGATGTGAATCCAACCAATTGATTTCTAGAGTTAACCATGCTACTTCCTTACCAACTACTCAGAGCCAATTTCAAGACTGGTGGATGCCTCATCCAGATCAAGCTATAAAAATAATTCAGAGAGCCCAGAAGTAAACCCACACACCTGTGATTAACTAATCTATAACAAAGAGAGCAAGAATATACAATGGAGAAAAGATAGTCTCTTTAACAAGTGGTGCTTGTAAAGCTGGACACCTATGTGTAAAACAATGAAATGAGATCATTCCCTTACACCATATATGAAATAAACTCAAAAATGGTTTCAAGACTTAAATATAAGGCAAGATACCATAAAATTCCCATAAGAGAACATAGACTTTTTGACATAAATTGTAGCAGTACTTCCTTAGATCAGTCTCCCAGGGCAAAAGAAATTAGAGCAACAATAAACAAATGGGGCCTATTCAAACTTTGCACAGGAAAGGAAATCACCAGTAAAACAAACAAAAAACAACCTATGGAACAAGGTGGGCAGGGGGGAGGCCCACAGGAAATATTTGTGAATGATGCAGCAAACAAGAAGTTGATATTCAAAATATACAAATAGCTCATAAAATTCAATACCAAAAAAACAAGCAATCCAATCAAAAATTAGGCAGAATACCTTAATAGATATTTGCAAAGAAGATATACAGAGGGCTGACAGGCACATGAAATCATATCCAATATCACTAATTATAAGAGGAATGCAAATCAAAACCATGATGAAGTATTGCCTCACACCCTCAGAGTGGATGTCATCAAAAAGTCTACAAATAATAAATGCTGGGGAGGATGTGGAGAAAAGGAAACACTCCTATACTGTTGGTGGGAATGAAAGTTGCTGCAGCCACTGTGAAGAACAGTATGGAGGTTCCATAAAAAACTAAAAATAGGATTACCATATGATTCTGCTATTCCATTCCTGAGCATATAACTGGAAAAAATTAAGCAAAAAGCCTAATTTGAAAAGATACATGCACCTCTATTTGTAACACTACTTATAATAGCCAAGATGTGGAAGCAACCCAAGGACTCACCAACAGATGATTAACTTAAGAAGACGTGGTATGTATTTTACATCCATATATGTATGTATATATACATATATGTATATAATGGAATATTACTCAGCCATGAAAGAGAATGAAATAATGCCATTTGCAATGATGTGGATGAAGCTTGTGGAGAATAATGTAATTAGTGAATTAGAAAA
The DNA here is from genome assembly GCF_032452875.1 of Bos javanicus. Classification (NCBI taxonomy): domain Eukaryota; kingdom Metazoa; phylum Chordata; class Mammalia; order Artiodactyla; family Bovidae; genus Bos; species Bos javanicus. Next base: position 20,860,266 of record NC_083875.1, read on the forward strand.
TACTATATGATCTCACTTATATGTGGAACCTAAAAAACCAATACAAATGAATGCTTATACAAAACAGAAAGAGACTTATAGGAAACAATCTTGTGATGACCAAAGGAGAGAGAAGTTGGGGAGGAACAAGCTAGTGGTATAGGATTAACAGGTATAAACTACTACACATAAAATAGATGAACAATGAGGATTTACTGCACAGCACAGGGAATTACACCCATTATCTTATAATAGCCTATAATGGAATATAATCTGCAAAGAAACACAATCACTATGCTATACACCTGAAACTAATAATATTATAAACCAACTATACTTGAAAAAAGCACTTCAAAGTATGAATCTACAGAGGAGTTTGTGAAGAGTTTTTGGGTTTTTTGTTTGTTTGATTTTTGTTTTTGGAGAGAAGTGTTGGACTGATGTGAAGGCGAAAGAATGAGGGATTTCTTCTCTTTCAGCTCAAGGAAGGAGCAGGTCCAAATGCAAAACTTAAGGGAGCTATCTATTTTTTTTTAAGGGAGCTATCTTTTGTCTATTATGAATAATGCTGCAATGAATATTTTTTATGTGGGTATATGTTTTCATTTCTCTTGGGCATATCAATAGAGACAGAAAGTAGATTAGTAGTTGCCTAGGGCTGTGGAGAAAAGGGACTGACTGCTAATGTGTTTTGTGGGGGTGATTAATGTGTTCTAAAATTGTGATTTAAAAACTCTGAGAATACACTAAAATTCATTCAATTGTATACTTTAAATAGATACTATGATGTGAATTGTACCTTAATAAAGCGATTATTTTTAAAATTTAAAGAGGATGCCAAACAGTAATCAAGATAAATAATAGTTAATGTAAGATTTTTAGAAGTCAAAATTAATGCAGAACCAATCCACATTGAACAGAATATCAAAATTTTAAATAAAGATGAGTTGTTTGTTTCTGTTTAGGATGTTACATTATTGTGCAAGGGAAGAGTCATTTCTAAACACCCCTCCTTTCAGACCAGCACAGTCATTGTGTTCTTCCCTCTAGGCATGTTTATGTGGGTTGGCAAAAGTGTGCAAACACATTGGACAAAAGTGAGGCTTTATAGGACTTTCCTGTAGACACAGTGGTTAAGAATCCACCTGTCAATGAAGGGGACATGGGTTGCAATCCCTGGCCTGGGAAGATTCAACATCCTAAGGAGCAAACAAGCCCGTGAATCACAACTACTGAAGCCCACAGGTTCCAGAGTCCATGCTCTGCAAAAAGAGAAGCCACCGCAGTGAGAAGCCTGCACACCGTAACTAGAGTCGGTCCTGCTCGCCACAACTAGAGAAAGCCCATGTAACAGCAGTGAAGACCCAGCACAGCTATAAGTAAATAAAAATTTTTTAAAGAAAGTAGAATTAAAATTTTTTAAAAGTGAGGCTTTATATATACTCATAAGGGGAAGCTTTTCACTTTCTTTCACTTGGTTCAAAACAGGCGGATAATTTGTTAACTGTATAGAGGGGTGCACATCTTTTGCCTCGGACTCTACTGTAATTCAGTGAAGTACTAGAAAAGAGCTTTGATTGAGGACATTGGGACAACTTGACATGTGTAGCCTGTAGAGGACCTCATGGGAGCTGAGAAGTCCACAGGATAAGAAATGGGGGTTAACCAACCACTTAGTGATAAAGCCAAGAGAGGTCTGTTGTGTTGAGTAGACCACAGTCCCAAAATTGTCAGGGTAAAAGATATGATTTTCTAATGGACAAGTTATGGACATTAAAGAACAACCAGGTTAAGACCATCTTTAGTTTGGCCTAAGAGGGCATCTAGAAACTGGCAGAGGGTGAGGGGACTCATCACTGAATAACTATGGAGGGTGAATTACCTGGCAGGGAAATGTAAGTTGAGGCAGGATAGGAAAGACCCTGCTGAAAGAAAAAGTACATGGCCCATGTCAAGAGTGTTATATTTTGTGGGACCCTGCAGGGAACCTTTGAAAAGCCCACCAGAAAGTCCACTTTAGACATATGTTTGGTCTAGTGGGCATGAAAAGATCTTGATGACCCAGATAACCACGATGTTGTGATCACTCACCTAGAGCCAGACATCCTGGAATGTGAAGTCAAGTAGGCCTTAGGAAGCATCACTACGAACAAAGCTAGTGGAGGTGATAGAATTCCAGTTGAGCTATTTCAAATCCTAAAAGATGATGCTGTGAAAGTGCTGCACTCAATATGCCAGCAAATTTGGACAACTCAGCAGTGGTCACAGGACTGGTAAAGGTCAGTGTTCATTCTAATCCCAAAGAAAGGCAATGCCAAAGAACGCTCAAACTACCACACAATTACACTCATCTCACACAGTAGCAAAGTAATGCTCAAAATTCTCCAAGCCAGGCTTCATCAGTACATGAACTGTGAACTGCCAGATGTTCAAGCTGGATTTAGAAAAGGCAAAGGAACCAGAGATCAAATTGCCAACATCCGTTGGATCATCAAAAAAGCAGGAGAGTTCCAGAAAAACATCTGCTTCTGCTTTATTGACTACACCAAAACCTTTGACTGTGGATCACAACAAACTCTGGAAAATTCTTAAAAAGATGGGAATACCAGACCACCTGACCTGCTTCCTGAGAAATCTGTATGCAGGTCATGAAGCAACAGTTAGAACTGGACGTGGAACAACAGACTGGTTCCAAATTGGGAAAAGAATATGTCAAGGTTGTATTTTGTCACCTTGCTTATTTAACTTACATGCAGAGTACATCATGAGAAATGCTGGGCTGGATGAAGCACAAGCTGAATCAAGATTGCTGGGAGAAATATCAATAACCTCAGATATGCAGATGACACCACCCTTATGGCAGAAAGTGAGAAAGAACTAAAGAGCCTCTTGAAAGTGAAAGAGGAGAGTGAAAAAACTGGCTTAAAACTCAATATTCAGAAAACTAAGATCATGGCATCTGGTCCCATCACTTCATGGGAAATAGATGGGGAAACAGTGGAAACAGTGACAGACTTTATTTTGGGGGCTCCAAAATCACGGCAGATGGTGACTGCAGCCATGAAATTAAAAGACACTGGCTCCTTGGAAGAAAAGCTATGACCAGCCTAGACAGCATATTAAAAAGCAGAGACATTACTTTGCCAACAAAGATCTGTCTAGTCAAAGCCATGGTTTTTCCCGTAGTCATGTATGGATGTGAGATTTAGACTATAAAGAAAGCTGAGCACCAAAGAATTGATGCTTTTGAACTGTGGTGTTGGAGAAGACTCTTAAGAGTCCCTTGGACATCCCTTGATCAAACCAGTTCATCCTAAAGGAAATCAGTCCTGAATATTCATTGGAAGGATTGATGCTAAAGATGAAACTCCAATACTTTGGCCACCAGATGTGAGGAACTGACTCATTGGAAAAGACCCTGATGCTGGGAAAGATTGAAGGCAGGAGGAGAAGGGGATGATGGAGAATGAGATGGTTGGATGGCATCACTGACTCGATGGACATGAGGTTGAGCAGCCTTCGGGAGTTGGTGATAGACAGGGAATCCTGGAATGTTGCAATCCATGGGGTCACAAAGAGTCAGACACGACTGAGTGACTGAACTGAACTGAACTGAGAGGGAGTGAGAAAATATCCCTTGAAAGGGATCAGTCCAAATATCTTGCCCTTCTGCATCCTCCCAGTTCTAACCCTGGAGGGCTCAAAGACTAGCAAATTTCAAGGGTCGGGGTAGGGGTTTGGAGGAGCTCCATAAGGAAGAAGAATTTCACATCAAAACAACCCTGTCCCTAAGCTTGGTGTGTTATATCAATTTTGAATTGATTATCTCTGAGTTTTGACTAATCTCTAAGACGGTGCATTCTGATTTCTGAATTCAGTCTGTGTTTTGACAAAATGACTATAGGATTATATAATCTCTTAAAAGGGAGCAAAAAAGTCATGGAGAATCTGCCCAAGCTTCCACCGTAGGGGCAGGGGAAGATTATGCCTACAAATTATATCTTGTGAGTTTCAGTGACATAATTATTCATGGATATAAAATAAAATATTATGCACAATTAAAAAGGATGCAGCAGTTGTATATGTTTGTATATGGAACTACATTCAAGATATAATAAGTTTTAAAAAAGTATAAAACTGTGTATGGTGTATGCTATCATTTTTATTTAAAAACTAAAAATATTTATGCGTGCATGTATTTATATATATTTATAAGTGCATGCATGCTAGGTCACTTCAGTTGTGTCCAACTATTGGTAACACTATGGGCTGTGGCCCGTGAGGCTCCTGTGTCCATGGGATTCTCCAGGCAAGTATACTGGAGTGGGTCGCCATGCCCTCCTCCAGGGGATCTTCCCAACTCGGCCCAAATCCACATCTCTTACGTCTCCTGCACTGACAGGCAAGTTCTTTACCACTAGCACCACCTGGGAAGCCCATAGAAACATGAACATATATATTTATTTTTTATGCACAGAAACCATTCGTTTTTGGAGATTTACACTAGAACTGGTAACAGTAATTGTCTCTAGGGAAAGAATCCATATTGATGGAAGGTAAGAGTAGGAAGAATACTTACTTTTCACTGTACACACCTTTGTATATTTTGCATTTTGTGCTGTGTGTTGCCTATTCAAAAAATTAAAGTTAATTAAAAAGAAAATAAATGATTTCAGGCTTACACATAAGGATGGCCAAATGAAATCATATTACAGAATTGACTACAAAAAAATAGTAAACACTAGACAAAAAATGTCATATATTCAAGGAAAGGGGCATAGCCTAAGGCCATTTTTTAAAAAAAGGAGGCACGGGAGGAAGTGGTTAAGACTCCATGCTTCCAATGCAAGGGGCACTGATTCTATCCTTGGTGAGGGAAACTAAGATCTCACATGCCATTTAGCGCAGCCAAAAAGTAAAAATTATTGAAAAAAAAAAAGTAGCCAACAAAATAAGAAAAGGATTTTGGAAGACAGCATGATGTATCTCTCAACATCAGCCTCCAACCTGCCCTAACCCCACCTAAATTGCTCTATTGAGGTCACTAAGGGGTTCTCTCTGGCCTTCCTGTTTTCTGAAAGGGAAAAATGAGAATTAACACAAGGTATAGGCAGTCCATGGGGTCGCTAAGAGTCAAATACGACTGAGTGTCTTCACTTTCACTTTTCACTTTCCTGCATTGGAGAAGGAAATGGTAACCCACTCCAGTGTTCTTGCCTGGAGAATTCCAGGGACGGAGGAGCCTCGTGGGCTGCCATCTATGGGGTCACACAGAATCAGACACGACTGAAGCAACTTAGCAGGAGCAGCAGCAGCAGCATAGGCAGATGAGAGACGTAAATGTTTCATTTGTAGCTGAAAGAAGTTAAGTGGATGACACAGTTTAGAGTTAGAGCAAAATGAGCAACCAGCTAAAACCCAGAATTAATTATGTTTATGTACCAAATCACAGGCATCATTATCCATCAGAGAAGTAACTATCATCTTTGGCACAAAGAGTTAAGAAAGGTCAGAAAACAGTGCTAAGGGATCTCATTCAATAGGAAACATACCATCTGAAGTAAGCAACTTTCCCTTTTCTTTATCCTGACTGGAGAGTAGTGGAAATGTTCCTAATGGAGAAGGAGATGATAAAAAGCAAGTGAACAAAGAAGTGAGGTCTACACTTAGAATTAAGAGACCACCTTAATTCCAAGTAAATTCTTCTTTAAGAGTGAGATATCCCACCACTGCCCATGAACCTTGGTAGAAAATGAAGCAATGGAGCAATGAACCTTGGTAGAAAATCTTTAATACAATTTATGAAGTGATAGCAGAACCCAGATGTTCACATAATCTTGAGTTCTCCTACTTGTTCACTTTGCCATCTTGGTTTGAGAAAAAAAAAACCTAGAACACTAAATTCCTAGCTATCAACTGTTTATGAAGAGAAAGCAAACTGGTTTTAGTTAAAGTAGCAAGTTATCAAAACATTCCTTTAATTACAAGAAAACAAATACAGGTCCAGACAGATCTCCATGCACATGCATAATGAAAATAAATAGTAGGCAATAACACAAACATATTAGGAAGGGAGGAAAAGCATATAAAAGACCGACATTGAACCAAGCCTAGAAAAAAGTATAATGCAAAAACAGTGAATTAATTTCTCTGCAAAGCTTTGCCATGTAGAATAAACTTAAGGAAAACAAGAACTCAAAAATGAGTTTTAAAACAGCAGAATGAAGAAAAGAGGGATCGCAAACCTAAGGAAGTAGAGCACTAAAACAATGTCATAACGAATTAATAATAAGTTTTAAAAGCAAGAAAGAACTGACCTGAGGTAATCATAGGAATGCAAATGAATAATAAAGAAGTTAATAAATTGGAAGGTCATGGCACAGTGGTAAATCTACCTACCAATGCACAAGACGCAAGAGACATGGATTTCATCCCTGGGTTGGGAAGATACCCTAGACTAGGAAATGGCAACCTGCTCCAGTATTCTTGCCTGGAGAATTCCATGGACAGAGGAGTCTGGTCGGGCCCCCTACAATCCATGGGATCGCAAAGAGTCTGACCCGATTGAGCATGCACACATGCACAGAAGTGGAAAACTGACAAATTCCATGTAACAGAATTTCTAACCTAAGTGTCTCTTAGGTTAGAAAATTCAGAGAAACATAGCAATGTACTCAAAGACATAATTTCTTTCTTTTTTTTTTTTTCATTAAGGAGAATCTTCCTTTGAATTGAAGCAAAAGTTTAATTTGCAGATTGAAAAGTAACATATTTTGATTAGGAAGACTCATCTCTGAGATAAATCCACAGTTAAATGACCAATCTTCAAGGATAAAGAATTCTTCAGGCACCTGAAAAAAGAGCAAATCTCCAACAAAGGGAAGTATCCATGCTGGTCTCATATTATTCCACAGTAATAATCAATGACAGATGTCACTAGAAAATATCTAAGAAATTTCGGAGTAAAGGAATATAACAGTAATGTAAATGTCCAACATACACAAAGTATACATGTACACAAGATAAACAACAGCAGTGTGTAGAACAGGCAGATGTTTTCAAACATGAAAGAAGTCTGAAAATACAACACCCTTGCACACTTCTTCACCAAAACCACACAAAACACAAACCAAAAAAACAGAGGAACACATGCTACTTGTTAACGAAATCCAACTACTTGAGAGATGATGGAAAAATAAAGAGAAAACACATAAAAAGTCTTGGGCAAACACTGAATCAATTTAAAATATGTCTAAATTATAGAACAGGATATAAATGTAAAAACCTTGACAATATATAAATAATAATATAAATAAGATGGAAAGGTAGAAAGGGAGCAAAGAGAGAAGTTAATATCTTCATCTTTCAGAGCAGGGAAACATTCAATGCCATCTACAAATTGAAATGGGTAGGTGTTAAAGCTATGACTCAGCATTTGCTTGTTTTTAGTCATCTCTTCTTAACTTTAGAGGGATCTCTTAAGAAATAATAGAATTCGTATTGGATACAACATTTATTTGAAATTTAGCAGTCCATTCCAATTCATTTCTACTTCATTTGACTTCTTTCTAATTCATTACTTATTTGTAAAAAGAGTAAGTATTATAAAATAAAAAATAGCAAGTACTGTGTGCTAATAATGGTTAAAAAGGGATTTGCGGTGATTTTTATAAAAACAGCTCTTTTTACTTTTCTGCATGACTTGAACTCATTAAAATGAGAAAGCGTTACATTTACAAAATCAGTGAAGAATTTTTCTTTAAAAATGAACAGGAAAGATAAAAACAAGGAAACATTTCAGTTATTTTAATAAACTTATATTGAGCTCAGTAGAAATAGTGTTGTAATTTAATTATTTCTCAGACTTAAGATTTTCTGTGCACTCAGATATATCTCATCTTCAAATTCCAGATAAGCACTTCCATTTGAAAATCATTTGATTCTGTAAACAGAATTTAGCATGCAGGAGAAGTCCAAACACTCAAATTACTGACTTGGCTGCTAAATCAACAGTATAGATGTGATTCAGGGTTGGGGCCAGAGGAAATGATGAAGGTTTGAGAGTGGAGTTATTACATTATAATAAGAATGTAAAAAACTGCTTCTGCTTTTATGAAGTCATCTTTTGTTCTGTTCCCTTCTGCTTATTCCTCCACCCATTTGAACTGGTCCTCATTTCTTTGGGGGAAGCTCGTTTTTACAAATGCTGTCCTCACATACATAAGTATGATATGTTCAGGTTAAAAACAATACTCACAGAACATGAACTACAGAACTACATAGGCTTTTAAATATATATATATATATATTCACACAGGCTATTTATGGGGTGTGTGTGTGCGTGTATGTGTGCTCAGTCACTCAGTTGTGTCCAATTCTTTGCAACCCTGTGGACTGTAGCCCACCAGACTCCTCTGTTCATGGGGTTTTTTCAGGCAAGAACACTGGAGTGGGTTGTCATCTCCTTCTCCAGGTGGTCTTCCTGACCCAGGAATTGAACACATGTTTCTTGCATCTCCTGCATTGGCAGGCAGATTCTTTACCACTGAATCATCTGGGAAGCCCATGGGCTACTTGCTACATAAAAATTTCCTTCTCAGACTCCTTAGGATTTTTAGTTCATTACATGAGTTCCCTAAAGTCAAAGTGCCTGGCACAACTTTATTTGTCTTTGTAATTCCTAGAGAGTAGATGTTACAGATACCATGTTTACGATGAGAAATATTTTTTTGTCACTACATGGATGTGGTAAGTAGAATAATGACCCTCCCCTAGGATGTCTATGTCCTAATCCCTCAATTTTGCAAATATACAGCAAAGGGAAATTAAGGTTGCAAATGGAATTAAGGTTGCTAATCTGATGACCCTGAGATGGGGAGAGTATCCTGGATTATCCAAGTGGGCCCAATGTAGTTGTAACAGTCCTTATAAAAGAAAGAAACAAGAGAGTCAGTATCAGAGGGACACGATGTGAGGAAGATGCCACCCCCATCACTGCCTTTGAAGATGTCAAGGAGCCACCAGTCAAGGAATGTAGGCGGTCTCAAGGAACTAGACAAAACAATGAAACATATTCTTCCCCTCAGCCTCCAGAAAGCAGGCAGCCCTCCTAACAGCTTGATCATAGCCCCAAAAGACCTGGGCTTATGACATAACAAAGTTTTTGTTTTAAGCCATTGCTTGTGGTAAGTTGTTGCAGCAACAGTAGACATCGAATCCAGTAATAAAAGGTGAAGACACAGCACAACCTTTCTCCATGGACCATGCTTCTGAATTTCCATGGATACGGGGCAGGCTTTAGGCAAAACAAAAAGTAGCTGTCTAAAGTAGCTTGTTCCCTCTCTGCATCTTACTGCTCCTTTTGGGTAACCTTGCCTAATAAAACCATAGGATTTAAAAAAATTAAAAGGGCACTGTCCGCTATATACCTATACTACACTGCCTTTCCAGGACCAGGCCATAAATCCTATTTCACTTTCTGCCCCCTACCATTCATTTCTAAGACCTAGGTGGTGGGTGAAACAGCCGCGTTGAGAGAGAATGGCATGCACAAAAAGACTGGGTGTCTGAACATAGAAACAAGGCAAGAGAGTCATTACCCAGAAGACAGGCATTCCAAGTAAAGAGTTCCATCTTTTGTCTTCCTGGGGAGAATGTAAGAGGACAAGGAAGCAGAGCAGAGAGGACACGAGCACAGTTGGCAAGTAAATCCTGTAGCAAAAAAAAAAAAAAGAGCAAATACCTAGGCAGGTAAATATTCCCTGATATTAAACAGGGAAGTTGAAAGGCAGGTATTGAACACTAGGACAGGTGATGAATAAGATCTGTGCATGGTCATAACAGGCAGTTAATTATATGAGAATCTAGTAATCCCCACTAGCAAAGAAAAGGGAAAACAAAGTAGGAGCTCTCTAACTAGAAAATTATGGTCAAAGTAACAGCAATAAAGTCTATAAATTGCTGGGCAATTCTTGAAACAATCTTTATAAACCGAATGTTAACACCTCAAATAATGTGATGTCTTAACCTTATTTAAGTGTTATCAATATAAAGCTTCTTAAGGACAGACTGGAATAGAATGTATTCTACACTTTGAGTAGGCTGTGTCAATTAACATGCTGCTGCATAATGAACCACATCAAAACTCAGTGGCTTAAAGCAGTAAGCATTTACTATTCCTCATGTGTCTGTGGGTCGGCTGGGCAGTTCCTCTCTTGGCTGGCATTATTCATATAGCACCTGTGGAACCTGCAGGCAACTCTCCTGATTTTCTCTGGGAGTTGACTGGCTGTTGGCTGGCCGGGATGTCCCAGTCTGGCATACCCGGGTTCTCCTCCATGTGCTCTCATGTCTGAATACGCTACTCTGAGATTACTAAAATGGTAGTGTCAGGGTACCAAGGGAGAGGAAAAGTGCAAGGATTCTTGAGGCCAGGGTACACTGTTACTACTGCCACATCCTGTTGATCAAAGCACTTCACAAAACCAGCCCAGATTCTAAGGGTATTGATAGAGACAACTTCTCTTGATGGGAGAAACTGCAGTGTCACATTATAAAGGACATATTCTTTTGCTCAAGCCTGCAGCAGAGGTTCTCAAATTTTCACAGTCATCAGAATCTTCTGGAAGGCTTCTTAAAACTTAGATTTCTAGGTCTACTTGGGTTTCTGATTCAGTAAGTCTGGAATGAGGCCCAATTATTTTACATTTCTAATAGTTTCTCAGACGATGATGGTGATGATGTTTGTAGATAATACTTTGAGAACCACTGGTCTGTAGTTGACTCCTCTCTATCAAAAAAAATTAAAGTTTAACATACATTTACTTTTATTTCTGAATAAACTATTCCCTGCATAGCATAACATTTATTATTCACGATATATTTATCTTCTAGTAAAATAAGTAAGTGTTGGTCACTCGGTCATGTCTGATTCTTTGTGACCCCATGGACTGCCAGGCTTCTCTTGTCCATGGGATTCTCCAGGCAAGAATACTGGAGTGGGTTGCCATGCCCTCCTCCAGGGAATCTTCCCGATCCAGGGATTGAATCTGGGTCACCTGCATTGCAAGCAGATTCATTACAGTCTGAACCACCAGGGAAGCCCAGTAAAGTAAGAAAAGTTTAAAATCTAAGTCCTTTTAGAGGATTTTGATTTTCCCTTTCTTCTGAAAAATAGAATTTCCTTTTTGAGGTCGCACCCTAAACACACAATAAACTCTAGTCAATCAAAAACTATTGAAAGATGTTCTTTTATCTCTCTTCTTTCCTCTGTTTTACTTTCCATTCTGCTTCACACAACTACAATTAGGTCAGTAAGGGGAAGGTCTTGATTCAAATGAGAAAATTGTGTTTTATATTTAAAATTAACTAGAAGCAAGTAACTGAATACCTTAAAAGTGTATTGTTTCATTTTCTTATTTAACAGATGAAGGAATAGGCTCAGAGGAGTTGAGTAACTTATATCCAAACCCTATTTTTGTTTAGTCACCTCTGTCTGACTGTCATAAACATGATCTAAATTAACTGCCATCTACCTTCTCTTTTTATCTTAGATCTCCAAGTAATGGGCGAGGGGTGTGGGGTGGGGCTTCCCAGGTGGCTCAGTGGTCAAGAGTCTGCCTGACAATGTAGGAGACAAAGTTTCGATCCCTGGTCAGGAAGATCCCCTGGAGGAGATCACCCCAGTATCCTTGCCTAGAGAATCCCATGGACAACGAGTCTGGCCGGCTATAGTCCGTGGAGTCGCAAAGAGTTGGACACGACTGAGTGACTGACCAACCAACTGCAAGTAATTCTGGAGATCTTTGGTAAACTACAAGTTAATTGTGACTTCCTGGCTATTAGCAAATGCTCCCTGTTTTCTGTTCTTTATTTACAAGAGGTAAAGAAGTAATTACTGCATTCTTAACTATTTTTTGAGAAGACAGAGATTAGTTACATTACACTGAAGAAATGAGACTTAGATTGTTTTATCTAGAATTATACACTGAAATATAACTGCATCAAACAAAATAATAAAATACCCAGATTAGTCCATGTTAACTATCCATGATAAACTATTAACTGACAATAAATTTATTGTGCACTTCTTTAGTCTGTTTTTCAAAGTGCCAAAGAAAATACCTTTATTCCATTAGTTAGCATATCCACTCCTTCCATTTTTCCTTTCCTAAGAGATGTGTTTCTAGGAGAACTGAAAGGGAGATCAGGGAAAAGTGAACTTAGTAAAAAGTATATTTTTCAGAAAGTCTTCAAAATTGTTGAAAATTAGAAGTATACAACTGCATGCAGTTCTTGGTAGAACTCCTATAAATAACCTATTATTGTTTACCTTTTAAATAATTCAAAGACTTCTCTATTTGCCTAACATAGTCTTATCCTAAGTGATGCTTGTTGATCACCAAGTATATCCCAGTCATAACACACAAAGTTCATAAGTATTATTTTATTTACTATTCACATTCTCTAAGATATTAATAGATACTATTTTTATCTTCATTTTACAAATAAAAAGTAGGCTTAAATGATTAAATAAATAATCATTCAAATTACACAGCTGGTGAGTAGTAAGGTTGGAGCTCAAATAAAATTCTGTTTGATTCAAAATCTTACCAGTATTATTATTTTGTTTTGCTATTTGTACTTTTCTAAAAAGCAACTCTAGTAAAATTACAGTACAAAAATGGCTTTCAATCAAATGAACACTGAACTTGTTTCAGAAAAAAGAAATTTATGACAGAATGGAAGGGGAAAGATGAAAAGGAAACATCTGGTTTATCCAAAGAAATTCCACCTGAGCATAGCTATTACGCATTCTTGCCAGGGAAATCCCATGGACAGAGGAATCTGGGCAGGCTACAGTCCATGGGGTCACAAGAGTCAGACACGACTTAGAGACTATACAACAATAACAACACAGTTATGAAACTGACGAGTTTAGCTAACATGTATGACCAAGTGTGTAGAACTCCAAAGCAGTCATCTTCGGAAGACATATTCATTTAAATCATGTCATCAGTGTTGCAACACATTTTAAACCTGATTATTTTGTGTACATATCGAATTGTTTTTTACAGTAACAAAAAATGTTTATTTTCCAGTTTGTGATTGCGTACTTAATTGACTAGATTTGACTCTGAACAATTTTTTGGATATTTTCCAAATTCAAAATCAATCTTAAGAGTACATATTTGTTGATCTTTCCAGCATGCCCTAAAATTATGATTCAGATTCTGAATATAATCACTAAAAGAGGGCATTTAAAATTGTTTTGGCTTTGCCGGTAAATTGGAGTCATCAATTAAATAAGCGTAGTCTTCCCAGGTGAGGATTCTGAATGTTGCAATATGAATACACTCCAAGGTGACTATGCCTATATGTTTATTTGAAAACGAAAGCAAAAAGGTATTTTATTATGAAAAGAAGGTGGAAAGACATCTGGATTAAATAAACTCTAAGTTCAATCTATTATAGACAGTTATGGGAATTCCTTAAAAAGAACTGTCAGTTGAAGGACTTCCTCAGATAAATGGTCCTTACAAACCCACTCTTGGTTCAATCATTTGAGCAGATCATCCCACGAGTACTAGTGACCTGATGTGGGTGAAGTCTCAGAGTAACCTTTACCTAGAATTCTTCAAAATGGCAGACATGCAGAGTCATTTGAATAATCAAGCAGATTTTATCTATAAGCAGGAAACTATAACAACAGTAGTAGATATGTCAGCTAGGAAAGCTTCAAGCTCCAGAATACTCAGCTAAATACAGATTAAATAAAGAACAGTATATTTTTTCATATAAAACAAAAGTTCCAAAGTTAGGAATCCCAATTCTTCCCATCTTTATTTTCTACCATCTTTCAGAGATTGGCCTTCAACTTATTGCCTGATAACTGCAAGATGGTTGTTCCACCTCCAGACATCACATAATATTCAGGCAGGAAGAAGCAAGTAGGGCAAAGGGGCAAAAATGTGTTGGCAGCTGTGTCTATTCCTCTTGCATCAAGAAAGCAAGTTTTCCCAGAAGCCCCCTCAGCAAATATGTATTAACATTTAATTTTCCAGAAATACATCAAACAGCCACAACTAACTGCAAGTAAAATTGGAAAACTCAAATATTCAACTTAGCCTCTAAATTAGAATAAGACGGGAGGAAGGAAGTTGAGATTTTGTTTTCATTCAGTTCAGTCACTCAGTTGTGTCTGACTCTTTGTGACCCCATGGACTGCAACACACAGGCCTCCCATCACCAACTCCCAGAGTTTATTCAAACTCATGTCTGTTGAGCCGGTGATGCCATCCAACCATCTCATCCTCTGTCATCCCCTTCTCCTCCTGCCTTCGATCTTTCCCAGCAAGTCAGTTCTTCACATCATGTGGCCAAAGTATTGGAGTTTCAGCTTCAGCTTCAGTCTGGAAGGACTGAATGAATATTCAGGACTAATTTCCTTTAGGATGAACTGGTTGGATCTCCTTGCTGTTCAAGGACTCTCAAGAGTCTTCTCCAATACCACAGTTCAAAAGCATCAATTCTTCAGCACTCAGCTTTCTTTATGGTCCAAATCTCACATCCATACATGACTACTGGAAAAACCATAGCTTTGACTAGATGGACCTTTGTAGGCAAAGTAATGTCTCTGTTTGTTAATATGCTGTCTAGGTTGGTCATAGCTTTTCTTCCAAGGAGCAAGCGTCTTTTAATTTCATGGCTGCAGTCACCATCTGTAGTGATTTTGGAGCCCAAGAAAATAAAGTCTGTCACTGTTTCCATTGTTTCCCTGTCTATTTGCCATGAAGTGATGGGACCAGATGCCATGATTTTGTGTTGAATGAGCCCAATTGCAATGGGGTTTACACTTTACTAGGTGGTGTGTTTTCATTCTTTGTATCATTAAATCATCACAATGGTAGTTTGTCCTTGCTCTTAATTTTACTAAAAGGAAAAGTGTAGTCTAGAGTACTTAAGAGAATTGCCCAAGTCATCCAGTTTATAAGAATTGGAACCAATTTCTATATGACTCCAGAAACCCTACTACCTAATATGGGCAAAGAAATCTCAACAGCACAAAAATAATGCTTTCCTAGAGACTGAGTATTGAAATTGCTCTTAAAAAGGCAGCACGCAGGAGAATCTTTTGATTCCTTATTGGAGTCTTACAAGAATCATCTTGCTCTTTCTTGTAACAAAACTCACTGAGAGGTTCCTAAAAGGGGAGAGTCAAGGTCACTTGGGATGAACCACTGTATTCCACGAGTCACTGAAACCTTGGCATGACTCTCAATATTTACCCACTGGTGGGAGATTTACAGTTGGTAAATTACTTATTTAATACCTAGCTTATATATTTTCCAGACCTGGTTTGTGTTTATTGATGATAATCTCATTCTTGATGTATGTCAAAGAAACTATTTTGTCCTCTATTTTTCCCTGCTACATACAGCAAAGAAAATAAATCAGGCTTCTAATTGTAATAAAATAGATTTAATAAAAATAGAAAATAGAATATATTACCTTTTTCAGGTGTTAAACATCCTTTTTAAAGTGTACTAATGCTATAACATAGGTTATCATGGAATGGGCTCGAGAATTTTGGGAGGAGAAACACTTTTGCAGAATGGTAAGTTTTTTGTTTTAACATATCTACAGTTTTTCTTTGGGCTTGATATATCCTTCTCTCCTAGGCAAAAATCAATTTACATTTAGGCATATGACTCTTGCTAATTTAGTACAACTGTGTTCCACACTAGGCTCCAGTTCTCCTCATTAATGCTGAGTGAGTTGATACGTCTTAATAATCTCCAACTGTGTTAACGTCTCCCAGGTGCAATTTCATGTTTTGCAAAGTTAATACATTTAATGCATACATTTACTGGAGCTATTTTTATCACATCTTAAAATTTTAACTTGTTAAAAGACCCAGTTTCCAAATGTATTGTTCATTTCTTTAGTCTGTTTTTCAAACTGTCAAGGAAAACCCCTTTATTCCATTAGTTAGCATTCCCATTCCTTCCATTTTTTCCTCTCCTAAGAGTTGTAGTTCTAGGCTGGAGGAGCAGTGCAGGAGACCAGAGAAAAGTGAACTTATTCAAGTACATATATTCTAGAAGGTCTTCAAAACTGTTGAAAAGGAGTGTAGGGGGAACTTACCCAGTCACTTAATGAGCTATTCTTTGAAAAATGTCCTGGGTACCTTCAACCAGACAAATATGCTAAAAAAGAAAAGTCCTTAGTGTCTTGCCAAACTAGGTCTTGAAGTAATGGTGAGTTTTAAGAACAAAATAAACTTTTATTCTTTATTATTACACTTATAATAATATACTACAAAAACCATTCAAGCTCTGTCTCCACTCACAACTGTTTTTATGAAGCCTTATATATTATGCAAATTATTAGTAAAACAATGTAAGAGGAAATATCTTTTAAAAAAGTTTTCTATGCTCTTTAAAGAGCTATTTACATAGAAACACTTATTTTGTTAATTATATATAATTCATATTCTTATTCATTAAGGTATATCTCTAAAAAGTTCCAAGGGTTGTGAAAAGTAGTTGGTTAAAAGAGGGGAAAGTTTTTGTGCCCTTGAAGGTTAGGAACAGTAAAGTCAACACCATATCCTTTTTTCCCCCGTATGCTGAAGGTCTCTGACAAGATCTCTGCTTGCTGTCACTAAATGTGGTTTCTTATTAGAAGCAATTAAAAGCTACCACCGGTTCCTTTACCTTCCCTTTGGATCAGAAGCTCTTTGAAGAGTGGCATAAAAATCGTCTTTAGTGCTCTCCCACGGCCTAGAACAGTCTGCAGAACCTATTCATATATGCACAAATTTTAAGTGATTAATAAATAAATAGCTGACATAAAAACGGAGAGATGCTTCATTATACATAAACTTTCTGTTTTCTCTGTGCTTTCTCTTAACTGCTGTAAGGCATGAAGAAAATATAGAAGTCGATTACAGTGTCAGAGAAATGGAGCTTCATTAACTCTAATAAAAATAGATAAATATGATCCACGCGCTTCTGGAGAAGTCGCTCAGGTTGTTCGAGACAGATGCTCTGTAGCCACATCAACTGGAGAGCATCACAGTAAGTTGGGAAATGGAAAGTTGAGTGTAAAATAACAATCTATTTGTCCACACAGAGAAATAAAGTAGACCGTAAGCCTTTCCCATACTTGAAAAATCAGTGCTTGTGAACAGGAAAAAGTATCCGCGGATGTTTTCAACCGGGCAATAGGAAGGCAGCGAAGCAACGATTCAAGAGTCTTCACAAAAGAGGCGAAAAGAGAGACGTTTTCAGGTGCTTTCTGCCTTCTGGGGGGTGCAGAGCGAGCAAGACGAAGGAGTGAGACTGGGAGGGGTGGCAAGGTTGATGGGAGGGGAGAGCAAGAGGCGAGGTAGACTCGTGGAAGCCGAGACTTTGATGCGCACCTGCGAGGGCGGCGCTTCCGGACCAGGGAGCCGCGCCGAACTAGCAAACGGGACGGGGCGTCGGGCCGAGGTGTACCCCTCGGTCGGGGACCAAATCCCTGGCCCGCTCCGCGGGACTCGGACCCGGAACTCACTCCATTACCCTGGCAGCCCCCTGCCCGGCCGATCTGGCTTTCAGTCCAGCTGCAGGGTGCCTCGGCTGCCGGCTGCGCGCGGTCAGGGCGCCGAGACCCCGTCTTGCAGTCTGCTCATGGGCCGGGACCTTTCGTGTGGATTTTATCCCCACTTCTCCCTCTGCGCCCGGCCCCCAGGTTGGTTCCGGGAGGAAAGCGGAGCGCTGGGAACTCAGTCTCGCGCCTCCCGAAGCCGAGCGGAGGTGCGAGTGCGACTGACTGACAGTTTTAAACTATCCGCTCGTTAAAGTCCCGGGCGCACGACTGCTCCCCTCCTGCCCCAACCTAGCTGTTCTCTCCACTTCCACTTATGCCTGTATGCTTCGATTTTATGATCTTCTCTTTCCTTACGGACAAATTCGCTATCCATTATCTGTTCACATGGAAAGGATCCGATGGTTTTCATACTTTTTTGAACGCTGACAGTAGAAAATCCCAGAGGGAGGTGGAGAAAGACGGAAGTGTGCGTGTGTGTGTGAGAGAGAGAGAGAGAGTGAGAGAGAGAGAGAGAGACCATCGGATCTAGGGGGCAGGGCAGGGGGCTTCCCTCTCCTGGAGGACAGACAGAATGATACATATTGTCATTAACAGTTTTGACCCACCCAGACCCCACCCTTCGGTTGCATCCATCACACAGTCATTACAAAGGGGCAGCGCTGTCACACTGCCTGCCCTGCTCCCGGGGCTCTCGGGCTGGCTTAATGAAGTGCACCCAGCCGGGGCTATTGTGCAGCGCGAATGAGGCAAGGACGAGACGGCAACGATCCTAGCAGCTGCTCTCTGCAGCCCCGCAGCAGTGGCCAAGCCCAGACCTCAAGTGGATGGATGCCTCTGGAAGTGTCTTCCTGAACGAACCCATCAGGCAGTAGAAGACTGTGGCGGGGCTAGTGAACTTAGATGAGGCGTTCGTCTCCTGCAGTTGAGCCGGCCGGAGGCAAGTGCAGACACTTGGGTAATCGCGGGGGTGCTGGGGGCGGGGAAGAGAGAGATAGTGGTGGTGCTTTTAAGCCCGTCTTCTGTCTAAAGGCGGCTTGGACCAATTTCTCTTCCAACCACTCTTTACCTTTTGTTTTGTTAGCTTGGCATTTCCCACCCCACCCCCTCCCTGGTGTGGTCTGAACCTTGCATCTTGCTCTGGGGGTTGTGCATTTTAATGTAATTCTGATTGGTGAATGTTCTCTCCTTTTTGTTGTGATTACTAGAGACACTTTAGTCCTGCCTTCCCAGTTCTGCGCCCTGCACAAGCAGTTTTGAAAAATTAAGTGCAAAAAGCATGACAAAGCAATATGAGGTTGCCGTGGTAAGTGAACTTTTAAACAAAAAATTACCATTTCTTCTCGTGTGCTCGGTCTGTGGGTGGTTTGAAGGGGACTCATCACACACAAAGGGCTGGGGGCTGGGTGCTGGGAGCAGGGGGCGGTGAAACAAAAAACAGTAGTTTTAATTGTTTTCTCTTTACTATGGTCAGTCAGTTAACATGTTCCGTGTTAATCTGTTTGATAATCTTGGGATGGCAACGTACCTGATGCATTTAAAGTGGGTGAGAGTTGGCAGTCTGCAGGGTCGAGGTACAGGGGAGGGAGAAGGGAACTAGGTTATTGTCTGGTTTCAAAAGCGCCGTGCAGTTCTGACTTCCTGAACTCTGCACAGTAGCCAGGTCATTCCTGATCAAAATCCTAAAGAGAAAAGGAACAATGGGGTCACTGCAAGTTACTACAACGATCTCTTGCTGTCACCTGCATTGTTAGACCTCCCTCTTTCTTCCTTGCACTTACTCAGGTAGCAACCTTAGAAGCCATCATTCTTAGACAAATTTTAAATGCTAAATGATGATCAAATGATGCATTTGGAAAGTTGTGATCTTAAAAGATTGGGTGCTGGAGAAGAGGATTGCTTGCTACCCTCCTTCCCACTTCTCCCTGCCCTCCTCCCGACTCCATCCTCTTTTTCAGCTAAAATGACCAGGTTCATTTAAGGGTCTTTCCTGCATCTCCTCTTCTAATCCCTTTTATTAGTTTTTTTTAATGAGAGGTATATTCCAGGGAAGGGTTTCTGAGTTTTGACCCTGTATCTCATTTACTTTCCTGAGGATAAACTATCCAACTTAATATTTGTGGCAAACTCGAATGATTTTCAAGTTTGGTAAAGGGCTCAACCTTTCATCTAAAATTCTGAATTGTTTGGCCAGCTCTCAGTAGTCCTAATTTTTTCCGTTTGTGAATCTAGTTGCCTTTTAACTTGTCAAGGGCAGGCCATGGAGATGACTGGGCCCCCCAATATTGGAATGGACTTGCACATTCTCTGATGAGGCAAGGGCATCCAAGTTTTCTCATTTGAAGGATGGGATGGAAGCAAAAGTACTCCCTTGAAAGTAATTGTTCTCATGTTTTGTTGAAACCACTTCTAACTTTGATTTATATGTGTGTAAATATATAATCGTATGTGCTTACATTTCTCTCAAGATGTATTCTGAAATAAAGTTTTTTAAAGTTGTTACAAATGTCCTCTGATCATGAGAAACACATATAGTAACTTTTAAAACTAATTATTTTGCAATAAAGATTAATGTATTTTATTAGACTTACACTTTAATAACTTATTTTAACAACTGACTTATTTTTTGTCTATTCTACATGAAGCTAACTGTCATTTACCAGTGAATATCACAGGAAAATGACACCTTATGGTTAACTTTCAAAGTAATCACTATTTGCAATTACTATCCTTAAAACAGTTTTCAGTTTGAGAGTTTAAATACAAAATAACTAAAACACTTATCTGTTGGTAAAAGCAGAATCAATTCAGTAAAGTTTTGACTCTCAGAAGAGTTTAGGTTAGAATATAGTATTTTATATATTTTTAAAATATATAATTAAATCCTATTACAGTTGGGAAGTTTGCTTTTCTTATGTATTGATATTCTTAGAGCACAGGTAGTCAACTAACAATCTTTTTCAATTGTATAATTTATTTTGGACCATACTACTCAACTTTCATACCTATTTAAATATATGGCCTGAACATACATATAGAAAATTAGATTGCTTTGACACTTGAACTGAGAAAAACATCTTTAATCAGATTTACTTTATCATACTCGTAATCTCAAACAAATCCTCAACTTTACTGTAGTTTTTCATTTATACATTAAAACTACTATTTCAGCTAAGGATAATCATAAAAATTATTATTGAAATAAGTTGGATAGTTGAAAGTTGTCTTCTAATATTCTCTATATGCAAATTTCTTTATA
The DNA here is from genome assembly GCF_032452875.1 of Bos javanicus. Lineage (NCBI taxonomy): Eukaryota > Metazoa > Chordata > Mammalia > Artiodactyla > Bovidae > Bos > Bos javanicus. Next base: position 20,881,096 of record NC_083875.1, read on the forward strand.
TCAGAATATAATATTATAATCATTTTTTTCTCAATGTTCTAATTATGTTATTGGCACATTGGAAATACAGTGGCCATGTTTTGATATCTTCCCCTAAATCTTGTTCCGTTAGAACAAATTTTACAAATAACAGAAAGCTTATAGTATTCATAAGAACAAAATTTTAAGTGCTTTCAACTAAGCAATATTTCTGTTTTCTCATAGAAATATTCATTTCCCATGACATTGACTCACTTTAAGTGAATAGGTATCATAAATAAAGGAGGAAAAATGGATGAGATATAGGGAGTGGGGATGAGTGATAGCCAGGGTCATCTAAAATTATATTGTAGATTTTACCTTTTAAACCGTATCTTGGACATAAAATGTTCCTGTAAGCAAAAAGTACAGGTAAAAAAGAAATGGCTGAAGTGAAACTATGATTTTAAAAGTGAAAAAATAACTTTCATTTATTATGTCTAATTAGCATTAAGCTTAGTGTGTATCTTATATCAAATACACAATGTAAAACAGCTAAGAAGTTAACTTTAATAGTTAATATTTGTTGTCTTTCTACCATGATCCAGTCAGGCATCCCATCATATATGTAAGTGCTTTACCTGTATTATCTCAGTTCATCTTCAGAATGCTCTAGGTGGTAGGTCTAAGAACTGAGTAGTTGAGTCAGACAGCTCATAAACCATGAAGTGAGGATTTGAATCCATCTGACTCTAAACTTGGGTTCAATATCAAGCAAAATGAAAAGGAAATAATAGAAAATGTGAGCTCATTTACTAAATTTAAAGAGACCTGCCACATAAAACCCATGGTATCTCCCCAGATTCCAAACATAGGAATGACTACCTGTTACTCTTGGCACTTTCCTCAATAAAACATTTTGGAGAAAAAAAAATCTTACTGAAATATTCCTATGTCCCCAAATTGGGTTTGGATACATTTTGCTGGTTTGGCTGGTTGTTTCTTTTTGAGGATGCTAATGGAAAATTTATTGCATCTTCTATCCCACCCCAAAAGTTAACGAAAGAAGAGGACGATTAAATTTAATGACAAAAGTATTTTCAAATATGTGCCAATATATTAGAAATGTACACAACATACACAAATATGTAGCAACAACTTCATAAAAGGAAAGACTAACTGAAAACCAGTTTCCCTTAAAAATAAGGGACTTAAAAATAAGTCCCTTATTTAAATTTAACTTAAATAAGCAGTGATTTTTTTTCATTTTACCAATGTAAATAAGATTAATTTTCCGTTTTAAAGACTTTTTTAAAATAAAAAAATTCAGTTACAAAAGAAATTCAGTTACAGTAACATTTGCTAAAGTAGTGAAATGTTATATGACTCTATAGGTAGCAAATCATTTCATGATTTTTTTGGCCATATGTTTATTTTCTAAGAGTTTAATCAATTAAGTTTTAGCCTAATTATTCAGTGAATAGGGACCTCCATTTTAAAAACTACTTTCATTTAATGAACTAAGAGACTTAAAGATAGAAAATGATATAGAAAAATAAAGTCTCAAATGGTGCTTCATTTTGTGACTGTTTTTTAAATATTATAAAATGATAGACTCTAAAATACTAGGAAAAAAACTTTTCTCTTTAAAAAGCTCCAATTGTTCATTTTTATTTATAAAATATTTGAACCTAAGAGATTGGGACATAGATACTGTATCTGCTCAGGCTTATTTATTTACTACCTTGGGACTGCAAAACTGAAGATGTTAAGATTTTGTCAGGAGCATCCACTCAAGCCCCCCTAAGTACTAATAAAAGATCTTTAAGCACATCATGTCATTCAACAGAAAACTGCTCAGTTTTTTCACTTTCACCTGAGAAGAAACGAAAGCACTGTAACTGCGTTTTTTGCAGTGGGTAGAGTCCTCAGTTGTTTTGTGTAGACCCTTCTCTTTTAAAAAAAAAGAGTTGCTTTTATTAAATGCAGAGAGCAGTCATATTTAAAAGGCATTTGAATTAGTGCTCCTCCCCTGATAGCTCAGCTGGTAAAGAATCCATCTGCAACGAGGGAGACCTGGGTTTGATCCCTGGGTTGGGAAGATACCCTGGAGAAGGGAAAGGCTACCAACTCCAGTATTCTGGCCTAAAGAATTCCATGGACTACTCCATGGTGTTGCAAAGAGTTGGACATGACTGAGCGACTTTCACTTCACTAAGTAAAGGACTTTTAAAATGGATTCATTTTGATATTTGGCAAAACTAATACAATTATGTAAAATAAAAAAAATAAAATATAATCAAAAGCAAAAAAAAAATTAAAAAAAAATAAAATAAAATGGCTTATCCACTTTGTAAGTTTGACTCTTAGAAAGAGAAATCATCCAGCCCTATCCTGTTTAAACCTATGAAAATTCCTTTTCAAAAAAAGTTACTTTTTAAAAAGTCTGATAATTTTGGACTTTTAAGAACAATGTTAACAGTCTAGGAGTCAGTCACATATAATTCAGTTCTGCCTCACTTTGACCTAGGAAACCATGCCTTAAAAGACACTCTTAGACTTTTACCCCTGATCCCCAAATCTAATTCTAGTTATTGCCTTATTTTAATTAAAATTAAGGCTAGGTTGTTTAACAGCATTAATAAAATATTTGTGTAATCTTTTATCTTATTATATATTTTATATGCATAATATATTTATCATAAACAATATATTTGTTATTATACATATATTTTAAAATACATGTATTATTATAAATATGTATCTGTACATAATAATATATATTTATTATTGTAATCTATCCTTGATTTGAAAATTCACATTCCATTATTACTGACTAAAATCATAGAGTTTTATATATAATTTTCTTTCCCTTAAAATTCATCAAAGTACATAAGTCTGTATGTATAAATAATAACTATACAAAAAGTTATATTAGTATTAAGCAAAAAAGTTATTAAAGCAGTTTTTCAGTTTCAGTTTGTGGGATAATGCCACAAAACTGAATTTTGTCTAATAATAATATTAACATTTATTATTCACTAAAAATCTAAGAGTATTTTAGGATAGGTTTGTGGCATCTCTTGCACCTCTCCTCCATCGCTGTCCCGTAACTTCAACAAAATAATAATTTCACTTGAAAAATTAGGAAAATGTGGACTCTGTTTAAATTAGAAAAAGAAATGAAAAGACCTTAAGATAGTTCCTGCATAGGTCCTGGAATCTTTAATGCTATGCATTTCAATTATTACTTTAAATTCTTTCAAACATGAAATCTTTACATTTTGTGTTCAAAGTAAAATTACATGTTATGGATTTTCAAAGCCCTTCAGAACACGAAAAGTTTATAGCAAAAGGCTGAATAATACTAGCTGCTGCTGCTACTGCTGCTAAGTCGCTTCAGTTGTGTCCGACCCTGTGCGACCCCATAGATAGCAGCCCACCAGGCTCCCACATCCCTTGGGATTCTCCAGGCAAGAACACTGAAGTGGGTTGCCATTTCCTTCTCCAATGCATGAAAGTGAAAAGTGAAAGTGAAGCCGCTTAGTGGTGCCCGACTTTTAGCGACCCCATGGACTGCAGCCCACCAGGCTCCTCCATCCATGGGATTTTCCAGGCAAGAGTACTGGAGTGGGGTGCCATTGCCTTCTCCAATAATACTAGCTACGTACCGCCAAACCAGACAAAGTTTGACAATGGCTGAGAAGGCAGTATTAATGATTCTAACTTATAGAAAGAAAGACATGGAAAGCTAATGAAACCTGAAGTCATTCCCATTAAGAAGTGAGAACTCAGTTTTGTGAGTGTTTCCATTAAAAAAAAATTACCACTGGACACATTATATTTAATAAAATCTAAAGAATTACCCTTATCCTTTGTTAAACATAAGGAGAATAAGGACTGCCACAGAAATCTAGACTGGAATTTCTAATTTCTCAGTGCTTTAGATCACCATTAGATCACCATTTAGATCACCATTAGATTTGATGTTATGGTAGAGATAGTATTTAATATATGGTTGATCCTTATTAATCACCATAACAGTTTGATATGTCTTGGAGTATGGAAATGATAAAGTTCACTCAACAAACATGATTGTATGTTTACTAGGTTTAAGGTACAGTGCTGGAGCCCAGGAATACTCTGCTGGAAAAAGATGGCTTTGCTGTCAGGCTATATAGAGTCTGTGTAGGAGAAGGGCATGTCAGTCTCCTTATAATGCAGTGAGATAATTGTTATCAGAGGTGTGTATGAAGTGCTTTTAGACAGTAGAGGAAGCCATCGCCAATATGTCCACCGTTGGCTTTCCTGTGGGTATTCAGGAAGTGCTTCCCAGTGGAGGTGAAGTTTTGCACACTGACTTTTTTTTCCATTAATAGTGGAACTTCAAATAATATAAAGAAAGAAGAAAGTATATATATTTCCTACTCTCTACATTATGATATATACTTATGATGAGGAAGAGCAAGTTTTCTATGTAGGATGCTGAATTTTTCAAGATTCATTAGTGTAATTTCTCAGTTATACTGTTTTTGACAAATGCGCACAGCCAGGAAAGACTTTACTCTATTGATTATGTTAGTGTTTTCTTGGTAGTAGCATAATGGATAATGCAAAGGCCTCATTTTTATTCTTCAGTGCTCTACCAAAAAAAGGGTATCTTGTAAAACCTTGAAAGGCACACAAAAGCAAAAGTAATTAAATAACACAAATGGTGAGAGAGACTGCCTGTGATCTGGGCTAGCATTAGAAAGGGAGGTGTAAGAAAGAGGTTATTTGAGAGGAAATAATAGGGAAATGTTTTAAAATAGGAAAAAGGGTTCTGCTTCATAGCAATTGGGGATCAACTTAAGCGATTTCACTTTCCTTTGTATTGCTTTCCCATTTACAGTGGAGGAGGAAGGTACTATTAATCTTCAATTTTCCTTATTTATGATTGTTTCATTATTGATCAGACTAAAACCACCCCATTTTCTTTCTTTAAATGCATGGGAAATCTTCTCTTCAGAGTGATTGGTACTTCCTGTGAATATCATGCTCATCGATGTCGTGACAATACTGTTTAGTCCATTCCTTCTGGGATTCTCTCTTGGCAACAATTTTTTTTTCTTAATTTCCTTGTGTTCATTTTTAGGAAAATCCTCTCAACATTGTTATATGTATTATTTTATAGGAAGGAAGCATGTAAAATACTCTTGAACTCATATTACTTGTGAGTTTGAATAGCATTCAGATTAGAATGATTTCCCCAGAATTTTATAGGCTTGCCCAATCCAGCTGTATATTTTATATGCTAATGTAAATTCTATTTTTGTTCCCCTTGGGGGTTTAAGTGATTATAATTGTTGCTCTTCAAAAGCCAAACAGATGATGATTGCTGCTTCAGGAGTATACCAAAAGAAACTGGCTTTCATTAAACCTGCTCATCCACTTCATAATTATCTCCATTTTATCTAGCTAAGAAGCAGGAAAAAATGGCAAGTACAGTTCACTGAAGCCAGTTCAGTTATTTAAACATCGTTTTATTGAACTAGCAGGAGGTGTTAAAGTAGGGGGAATGTTTTCATTCTAACACCGATATGTAGCCAGTGGCCCAAGTCAAGAGTTAGTTGAACATCAAATGCCAGAGGCCACAGGGAATGAGAGGAGAGATATGTTGAGCCATTCTGAGAGGTATCCTCTGGTGAGTACAGTAAATAGTACTGCAGTGGCAGCTATTCTGAAATAGTCTTTTTGCTTGTTCTTCTTCCTATATGTTCAAAAGGGAGTTATTATTTAGTATCCATTGGAGAAGGAAATGGCAACCCACTCTAGTGTTCTTGCCTGGAGAATCCTAGGGACATTGGAGCATGGTGGGCTGCCGACTATGGGGTTGCACAGAGTTGGACACGACTGAAGCGACTTAGCAGCAGCAGCAACAGGAATACTGGGGCTCCCAGGTGGCTCAGTGGTAAAGAGAACCTGCCAATGCAAGAGACGCAGGTTCAAGCCCTGGGTTGGGAAGATACCCTGGAGAAGGAAATGGCAATCCACTCCAGTATTCTTGCCTAAAAAATCCCATCATTAGAGGAGCCTGGTGGGCTACAGTCCGTGGGGTCACAAAGATTTGGACATGACTGAGTACCTAAACAACAACAAACAATTCATTAAGAAGCACTCAGAAATACACCCTAAATAAAAGGGAAATTTCCTATAAAGTGTAAAAAAAAAAAAAAAAAGCCGAATTCTGAGACTGGTCAATATCAAAAGTCCTTCAAGGAATCTTTATGGTCACATAAGCCTGAGACCTAACCATGGGTCAGAAAGCAGATTTTTGTGGAGGTTGGTTTTCCTCAACTGAGAGACTATTTCCGGTAGGTGACCCAGGGCTCTGAGTTATCTGTGCCCTAGTCCTAGGGAGAGGATAGAAGGGTAGCCTTGGAAATGGGCTGGCGTGGGACGTACTTCTGACCACATACATTGCTGACTGTCCTCCTAATGGCATAAGGAGGGTCCATGAACTCTCACCCAGAGGAACAGAAAAGTGCCAAGTCAACAGCTGTTCAAGCTTCCAGCTGTGAGAAAGCAATTCTCTCTGGTTAAATGAAATATTCTGAAACGGATCTCTCCTCTAAAACTTTAGAGAGCCATGTTTTAGAAGCCAATTGTCTAAGTCTAGACTTATATAAAACATTACATTCACAAACAACCAAAAAGGAAGGTTTCATTTTTTTCTACAGATTTACATTTCCATGTTAATTGTTCAGCAAGTGTGAGGCAGTTTCACTTTTTAAGGCATAGGGTTATCTTCCAAGTTGATTTTGAAACTTTTGGGGGAATTATATTGAAAAGAAAAGAAAAAAAAGCTTACATAATAAATAAAAGTAAATATATTCCTGACAGGCTTTGGATAATTTGCTAGAAAGCTATGTACATTAAAAAACAATTATTTTTCTCTCAATTCTTATGCCACAGCAATAAGTATTTTTTCCAGTTTTCATATATGTAATCTTATTTTGACTTCATGGCATCCTTATAAAGTAAGAAAAGAAAATACTATAATTTCATTTTACCCTTATAGAAACATAGAGATTTAAAAATAGTTTTGCAATTAGAATTTAGGGAAACCCACTTCTTGGTCAGTATCTTAATCAACATTTCTTTGATTACCAACAACTTGGCAAAACGTGATGTTGAATTATATCTAGACTGTAGAGTCATTAGTGAACCCTGAGATGGGGTTGCAGGTAGAATGTTTCCAGATGTTTTCCCAGAGAGATCTTAGGTGAATTTTTGCATATTTAGATCCAAGGAAAGGGTATTGGCCTGCTCTCTAGAAACTCCCTAAATTCAAAATTCTATTTGGGGGTATGGCTGTATTGAATTTTCTTGGATTCCTGTATAGAGATGTACATGCGTTCTAAGTCGCTTCAATTATGTCCGACTCTTTGTGACCCCATGGACTGTAGCCCATCAGGCTCTTCTGTCTATGGGATTGCCCAGGCAAGAATACTAAAGTGGGAAGCCCTCCTCCAGGGGATCTTCCCAACCCAGGGATCGAACTCACATCTCTTACATCTCCCGCATTAGCAGGCAAGTTCTTTACCACTGGTGCCACCTGGGAATCCTGAATAAAGATATGCTAGAGTATAAAGAACTCTGATTGCCTACCAACAAAGAAGGCCTTAAGTCTGAGACCATACCAGCTGGACCTAGAGCAGCCCTAGGCAAAAATGGTGAAAAAATGGTGAATGACTTATCTCACCTCCCTATCACCTACCCTTGATACCCCTAGCACCTGGCTATCCCTTATTCCCCTAGGTTCTCATTGCCTCTTTACAAACCTTGCTAAAATCCAAGATCTACTAGGACAATCTCTCTTTCAACAGGGAGACAGTTTATAATCTAATAAACTAATCTCCACTAATGGGACGATATTAAGGAGAGTCTTGAAAAGTGAAAGTAAAAGTCGCTCAGTCATGTCCGACTCTGCAACCCCATGGACTATATACAGTCCATGGAATTCTCTAGGCCAGAACACTGGAGTGGGTAGCCTTTCCCTTCTCCAGGGGATCTTCCCAACCCAGGGATCGAACCCAGGTCTCCCACATTGCAGGTGGATTCTTTACCAGCTAAGCCACAAGGGAAGCCCAAGGAGAGTCTTCGTTTCAGTTAATATTTAAAAGTTGTTCCCAAGGAAAATGCCCTCATTTTTGTTAAACAATCATGGTGAGTTAACTCGTTGGGTGGTCATTTCAGGCCAAAATATATCTTTCTCTGGTGGTTGCTTTTCTTAATTGTGTGGCAGTCCTAATCTGTATCACTAAGAAGATTGCTCACTTGTCTTGGAATAGGAGAGTTAGAAATGAACTCAACAGGAAAATATATCACTGGGAAAAATTGATTTGGTAGTATTGGCTTATCTGCTTAAGTGTGTTAAACAGAAGCAAAAGCTACAAGAGGTAGTAAACACTAAAATATATCCATGCCAGTGGAATGACGGTAATTTCCCAGGTTTATCTCACAAGTCTGTTCTTTTATTATAATAACAGGAAATTGTAGAAAATCATGCTTGCTCTGTGACCTCACAGACATCTGAATACAAATAAAACATTTAAAATGTCTCCCAGTTAAATCTCTCAGCATAATCCAGAATACAGATTTGTCAATTACTCAGTTCATCTACTCAACGGAGAAAGCCAATCCAAAACAGTTCAAGCGAGAGTTTACAAGTCCATATTTAACTGAGCAACTGAAAAATCTGTATCATTTTTTGCTTTAAACCAGTAGCTCATGAGAATCATCCATAGAGGTTTTTATAAACATGTATGCTTAGCCCTCACCTTGGAATTACCGAGTAGAATTACTCCTGGGATCAAGACCAGGTATCTGTACTTTCAAAGGAAAAAGCCTCTGCAAGTGGGTTGAGGTATGAATGCACTTTCATCTGATCTCTCACAAGTTCTGTTGTTCATTGAAGACCCACTCTGTGCCAGGCACTCTCTTAAACACTTAACAGACATTTTTTCACTTTATGCTCACAACATCCTCCCTAAAAGGTAGCTATTATTTTAATTTTTTTATATTTATTTATTTTTCTGTGCCAGGTCTTAGTTGCGGCATGTAAACTCTTAGTTGCAGCTTGTAGAATCTAGTTCCCTGGCCATGGATCAAACCCAGCCCCCCTGCCACTGGATCCCCAGGGAAGTCACCTATTATTTTTATACTCATTTTATTAATGAGAAACCTGAGGCTTGGAGAGATCAGGCAACACGGCTAGAGTCATATACCAAGGAGTGAGGAGAGGCAGGACCAAAATGAACGTCTGCTTGAGTAGTTTGAACCGCTACAACCCTGCAAAGGCCTTTTTAATATACAGATTGCAAATGTATGGCTGCATTTTATAGCTGTAATTTCCAACCTAGAAGCTTCCATTTTGCTGCTTTGATTACCCTAAGATTATCTGGAGCGTACAGGGATTGTTTCATTTTATGGCCTTAAAAGAGAGCCACTATATTCGTGTGAAGGGGGAGACATGGTCTAATAGGTAAGAGATACTTTAAAATTACAGGTAAAATGTTTTCTTTCTTTGTGTAAAAGTCACAGATGGCTTTGTACCTTAGTTCTTAATTCAGAAACTCAGGAGCTGCTGAAAACTACCTTTTAATTTTGTGGCTGAAAAATATTCAGAAGTAAGACAGTGTTTGAAGAGCGTGATTTTTGTTCCAGATCAATTTCTTATTTTAAAAATATTTTTAAATTGTATAAAATCATTGCTGAGAAATGCAGTTTCCAGTGTGGAATATGCAATTTTAGGATATGTTCTTTCTGATTTGGGACTGACGCCATTATTTAGAATAGTGATGACTCATGTCTAGGACTGAAATCTGTTTTTCATGGGTTTATACATTTTTCCCCTTGAATTGCACCAAAAATGGTTTTTTAATTGGCTTTAACTCATGCCCAATAAATTGGACGAAAATTGATTGCTGCAGTCATGTTTGGTTTAAAATTATTCAAGACTGCACCATGAGTCAAATGAGTGCTTGAGTGAGGGCAGAGGCATTTTATGTCCTCTATTTATGACAAATAACTTTTTTTCCAAAATGGTCATAATTTGTGTATAAAAGTTAATATATATTCACATTTTATAAAGCTTAAAAGATAATAACAGGTCCACATTAAAACACACACATCATGTTAAAAAATAAAATTCTCTTGTTTTGATATTGTTTCTTAGTACCTTCTTTTTCACTTCTGTCAATACAAGTTTATTCATAGTATTCCTTTAAAAATAAATAATGCCTGCACGCAGTTCTTGTTAGATTCATGGTCACAATGTTAGATAAATGAGGCTGTTTGGACTGTCCCATCCTATAGAGCTGAGATAGTGAAGAGTGATTTTAGAGACAAAAATTAAACAATATGAAAATTGAATTAACTCAGGTAACTGTCTAGGGCACTGAAATAGCAATTCACTAAATGGTACCTGTCAGGAAGCCAGTTATTGTTCAATCTTATTATAATTCTTTACTGTATTAGAGTTTTCATTTATTTATTTGCCATAGAAATATAAGGGCTTTCTTAGTTGGGAATAAAGGTTCATTGTATGAGATTCTTCAGCAACTTGCAAGAAAGGATAGAATAGGGAAAAAGAAATGTTTAATTAAATGAAAGAACATCCCTTGGTCATAGGCAGTGAATGAAGAAAATAGTTGTTCCTGTGTGCAATTCATACTGGGCAATTCTAAATGGACAAGATAGTTCTATCTGATACTGCATTATCCTTAGAAACTGGTAGAGCAATTTCTGAGATTTTTTTTCATTTTGTTCTATTATATTTATTTTTATATACATTAAATCTCAGGATTTGTCTTTTATAAATTATTTTGTTTAAACTATAAAGCTCCAGAGCTGTTAATATGTCCTTCTCTAAATCTATATCGTCTTTGAAGAGGTCACCAGTCCTCACGACCCCATATCATACAAGGCTAAAACTTGACTGGAGCTGTAGAGATTTTTTTCCTTCTCAAAACTCAAAACTACCTGTTTTTCTGATTTGTAAAAAAAAAAAAAAAGCTCAGAATTTTTACAAGCTCAATATTGCAGAAAGTGTTAAGAAAAACTAATTCCAAAAAAACAAACTTAAAGTTCAATCCCTATTACCTCTAAATAGGCACTGTTTAATATTTTGGTGACCATCCTTAACTGTTTCCTCTACGGTTATGGAGTAAACATATGAACATTAAAATTTACAAAAGCTAAATAATTTTTTCTTTTTTTTTTTCTGGCCTTGTCTTGTGGCTTGTGGGATATTAGTTCCCCAACCAGGGATCAAATTTGCAACCTTGACAGGGAAAACATGTAGCCCTAACCACTGGACTGCCAGGGAATTCCCTAAAAAAGCTAAATAATTAAGATTTCTTCAACCCCCCTGAAATTGCCAGTGGTTAGGACCTCCTAGTACATATTATGTAATATTTCTCAAAATTTTATTGCATTTGATCTGAATTGTAGAAGCAAATCATCCACTTATCACTTTTATCTCTTTTTCATTTGTCAGCAATAGGTAGCATGCCAAGACAGGAGTATAATTATTTTCATAATAAAAAATAGAGTTTTGTTTGGTAACTGTAATATCTATTTTCCTTATGCCTTTGTTTTCTTGCACGTATTAAGTTCTGATTTGTTTCTTTAGAATTACTGAATTTTATATCTGAAAAGTACCTTACAAGTCATCTACTAAATAGTGGTTTCGGACTTGGACCATTCAAATGGTCTACTGAAGGTCAAATCCCAGCTTTGTCAACTTCTAGTTGTGTGGTCTTGGGCAAATTACTTAACTTCCTTAGTTACTTCATCTTTAAAATGATAGGATTGTTGTGAGGCTTAAACGATTTAATGCACATAAAGCATCAGAAACTTTCCAGGTGTGTAGTGGTTGCAGACAACACAAAAGATGCAGGTTTGATCCCTGGGTCAGGAAGATCCCCTGGAATAGGAAGTGGCAACCTCCTTCCTTCAGAAGAGTGAAGAAGCTTTTTGTCTAAAACTCCAAGGACTCCCTGGATGAGGTGGCAAGGTCAAGGGACAGAAATGTGGAGAAGACTGATATATATAAAAGAAGGATTTACACAGGTAATAATGAAAATGTTTTAATGGTCAAAGTATTTATAGCAGATGTTAGGGAAGTGATAGCGTTCTAAACAAATAATACTTTTGAGCCAAAAAAAGCTGAAGAAAGCTATGAGGAAGAGAAATCAGTAATCAGAGCCAATCATGTGGTAGCCTAATTAGCAGTGAAAGTGAAGTCGCTTAGTCGTGTCTGACTCTATATAGGGCTTCCCTGGTGGCTCAGAGGTTAAAGCGTCTGCCCGCAATGCGGGAGACCTGGGTTCCATCCCTGGGTCAGGAAGATCCCCTGGAGAAGGAAATGGGAACCCACTCCAGTATTCTTGCCTGGAGGCTCAGAGGTTAAAGCATCTACCTGCAGTGTGGGAGACCTGGGTTTGATTCCTGGGTCAGGAAGATCCCCTGGAGAAGGAAATGGCAACCCACTCCAGTATTCTTGCCTGGAGAATCCCATGGACGGAGAAGCCTGGTGGTCTACAGTCCACAGGGTCGCAAAGAGTGGGACAGGACTGAGCAACTTAACTTTCAATATATATATATATACCTTGTATCCAGTAGTTTTATGTCAGTTTTCTGCTCTGCTGGCTATCTATGATGTGAGGCCACAAAACCTAACCAACCTGGTAATTCTGTTGCTCTGCAGCCCACTTCCTTCATGACAGTCAGCCTAGTCTCCTCACCTCTCAATCTCGTTTGCTCTAAACATACACAAACACACACACACACACACAAACATGCCCCTGCAATAAAGTAGATTTATATAAAGTTCTTTTAAAACTAAAGAGTAAAACACCATAATATATTTCATATTTTCCTCTTCTATAAAAACCTTGTAAAGAGGCTCAAATTTTTCTGCATCCTTTTGATATGACTAATATGAAGATGCACCTCTATTTTAGTAATAATTACGTCTAGGAAATACTAGTATTCTGCAAGACAGTGCTCTTTGAGTTAAATAATAAGCCCTGACAAAATAGAGACTTTTTTTTATTGTTTGCACAAGAAATCAAGAAATATCAGCAAGAAAAAAAAAGAAATTTCACAGTAAATTATGTCAAAATAATTCAAGGAAACGTCTGTTTGTTACTCAGACAACTTAAGCAGTCTGAAACACCATTCATTTATGTTATATCTTCCAACTCGTGTTTATAAAAACTGACATTTCAAACAACCTATTCTCTAATTTGTCATCCTGGAATGACAGTGACCAAAGACACCAAACATTATTTCTATTACAACAGTACTTTCAGTCTTTAAGATGCATATACCTGTGCTCAGTCAGAGAAATAGATTTTCCATTTAGTCACATCAACATGAAGGGTTAAAAGGGGTTGGTGTGAAATGACAGTGAAGAGTAGCTCTGGCTGTTCTGTGTGTGTGTGTGTGTGTGTGCTTTTGTTTACTCTTGGTGGTAATTAGACTTTCTGGTAGAAGTCTGGCAGTCACATGGTTGGACTTGATTTTGAGTGGGTCAGTCCTATCAAATTATAAGATATATTTAGGCTATAGAGAGATGCCTACTGAAGTTTAAAGAATAGTAAGTTTGTTTTTCCATTGTAACCTATGAACTTACACATCCAAAAGCCTAAGCTTCATTCTTTTATCAGGCTGCAAAGTTTGGTTTCCTTTTGTTCTGCTTACTCACTGAAAGTCCGCATCTGTAGCTACATCTGTATTAATCCATGGCAAAGTAAGCCCAGGAGGGAAGTGCACAACCATAAACCATACGCAAGGTTTAGTATTCTTTTGACATCTTATATTTTACAATGTCAAGTGGACATTATGGCTCCATTTTGTTTCATTCAAAACAAACTATTGTAAAAAGCATAGTCTCCTGTGCCCTTTATAGAGTTTACCTCTGTGTTCTTTTGGATATTTATTTTAATAGATTTTCAAGCACAGACAACGTAAGAAATACAAAACTAGAGCAGAAAGTACTGTTCACCTATGTAAATGGAATAAATATAATAGCCTATAAAAATATATGTGGAGAGAGGGAATGAGCCTGGGGAGAGGCAAGTGATAAAGAGGTGGAAACTGATTTCTTTCAAGGTCATAAATGACAGGTAACTTCTAAAAATCTTGCTGTAAAGGTAACAAGAATGGTAAATAAAAATGGATAATGTATGTATATATGTATTGTGTTAGTCACTCAGTCTTGTCTGACTCTTTGCGAATGGAGTATAGCCCGTCAGGGTCCTCTGTTCATGGGATTCTCTAGGCAAGAATACCAGAGTGAGTTGCCATTCCCTTCTCCAGGGGATCTTCCTGACCCAGGGATCGAACCCAGGTCTCTCACAGTGCAGGCAGATTTTACCATCTTTACCATCTGAGCCACCAGGGAAGCATATATATAATATATATATATGTATATTATACATATGTACACATACATATACACTTACATAGGTACATATACATATGTATATTATACATATATAATGTACTTGAATAATAAAAGTTTCTCAGCACAAAATGAAAATATTTTTATTTGATTAGACTGTGATAATATATATTTGACTCATCTTGATTTCTGTGAGTATTTAACTGAATTATAACCTATACTTAAGGCCAAACACTAACATTGGTAGCCTAACTAAAAGAACAATGGTTGCAATTAATGCCAAAGAGAGTAACACATTGCAGAAAGAGTGGTATTCAGGAAACCTATTCTGTATTCCTATTAATCTTAGAAATGTTACCTAAATTCCTCGTGCCTCTGTTATGCCCTTGAAAATGAGAAATAATTTATATCCTTCCTTTCCTCCTGAGTTACAATGATAAATATGTAAAAGTACATTGAGCTTTTTGTGATAAAAGTTACTATAAAAATCTAAGGTGTTTTTATTATTATATCAATCAAATGGGATCTCAGACTAAGTTCCTTTTTGAAGACCCACAACTTTTTTACAGATGAATCATGAAATTGTATTGGGAAATATATTGAAGCTACCTTACAGGGGAGACAGAAGATTTTTGAAGCCTTTTAAACTTGGTTACAATTAGAAATGTAAGAAGCTATTTATCATAATATATATCAGGAAATTAATGAGGGCAAATGAAAATGTTTAAGAGACAGTATATAAACACAGGAATTCTAATTCTGGCGTCATCAAATAAATGTGCTAAGTCACCATTTTGTTCCATAGTCGTAGTTACCTTGTATGGACTACTTCCTCCATGCCAGGAAGTCTGAGTACTTCACACTTATGGCCTCATTTAACCTTACAGTGATCCTAAATTAAACAATATCATTACCATTTTATGGATCAGAAAAATCAAGGCTTAAATGAGATAAAATAACTTATCCAAGACCCCATACTAGTGGAGTCAGGTTCCGATTCAGATGTAGCTGAAGTGAAAACCCAAGCTCTTAAAATTTTCAGAAGTGTAGCTCATAATAAAGCAACATATCAATTTCTATTTAAAGGACTAATTTTTGGATGAACCATACTATTAAAAAACTTATAAGAGATATTTTACAAATATAGGCACTCAAAAGATGCTTAAAGCAAACTGAAATGGGTCTTTTGTCAAAGATTCAGGAATAGTTAGAAATAGGAAATGACTATGTACCACTCATCTGACCCTCACCTGAAGATAAATGTTATATCTGGGAAGATACATTTAGTTGTCTGGTTTTTTTAATAATAAAATTATAATCAGTTTTAAATAAAAATATTTTAACTTTTATATATTTCCAAAGCTTCCAATATTTTGCCTTTATACATCATAGAGAGACTGTTTACCTTAAAAATCTGTGATCCTATTTCCCACAGAGAAGAATTAACATGGGGAATCATTTTAAAAATAAATTTTGCACTTAAAAATTTTTAATTATTTTTTATCATTCATAATGTATTGCTATGCTTTTAGAAACTATATATATCATTTGTGACAAAAATTAGACAGGAGTGGTCTTTATAATAATTTCATGCTAAAACACTTTTCTGTTCAATAGTGAAAATTTTCTTTTTAAAATTATCTTTTCCTTTTGAAATGTTACAATAATTTATATTTATAAAATATATTTGTCTCACATTTCAAACTTATAATGCATCTTTTAAACCTTATGTAAATTTATCATCTTTAAAAAGTCCTACTTGTAGTGACAAAGAATAGGTTAAACAGTTCTTTGTATGCATATTTTCTATTTACTTAAGGAAAATAAAAATAAAACCCATAGCTTAAGAGACTCATTAAAGCTGGCAATTCAAATTTGTTTGACTATTTGTAACAAGCAGGGAAATGTCTCATTATCAGAAGATAATATGATATTGCCTAAAACTCTGAAATTCATTAAAAATATTTCTTAAAACGTGTATATAGCCTTCATTATTTAAACTAATACCATCACATTATGGAAAGTGGTGTTATGGAAGGGAGAAATTGCTTAACATAAACTTAGATTTCTCTCTCATGGAAGAACCCTTGCAGCACTCATTCATTTGTGTGCTTGAGTGTTTTTAATACCTCTTGGTGTTACAAGGCATGAAGGATTTTTGCAAAAAATGTTCAACAGAAACATGTTTGAGATTCCATGGCTTATATTTATTTGCCTACTTCCCTATGAGTAATCAAATGACAATTTCAAAGTTTAAAAGAAGTGTTTTTTTTAATATATCTAAGTAGTTCAATAACTGGAAACATACACTAGCATCTTAAATTTTTTCTCATCATTTTTCTTGACAAATTTATTTTCAATTCTTTCTCACCCACTGTGATTTATGCAGCCTTTATATTGTCAATTAAGTGCACTCTGACATTGATCAAAGTTTTGGGGTTAAACAAAGTAAAAACTGATCGATTTTCTAAAACTGTGTTAACCATGTCTTATCAGCTGAAGGTATCTTTTTAGAAAGGTTGCTAAAACTTAAAATATAAATGCTGCCTGGAAAATGTACTTCGTCCTCTCATACTTGCACATTCTCAAAAATGCACACCAGTGAATTTGCAAACTATTCAACAAAATAGAGAACAAGATACAGTGCAGAGTCATCAGTGAGTCAAGACAACAAGGTCACTGGCTATATTCTGGTTCTTTTACATTTGAAACTTTTTTGCCAAACATTTATTTAAATAATGCATAGAATTTCATGTCCCATATCCATAAAGCAGAAGTGTGTAGATGTAAAGTGTGCTGAGAGAATCAGGTGATGTCCAAATACCTATGTGGAATTTCTTGAGTTCCGAAACAACCCATAGTGATTATCTGGGTAAAGAGGGTGGGGTGGATGAAATAGAACTCTTATTCTTGTAAGTAGCTAAAGCAGATTCGTTTCTGTGGTTGACGACTTCTTTGGCTATTCTAAAAGCCACCCTGGAATCTCTCCTGTGACCCCATCACTTCAACAAAAAGGTCAGGTTTACCTCCGTTTATGGTACGTACACTCCTCTGTATCTGGTTAATCTACTTTTCTTACAACAAAAGGAAAATTTGAGAGCCCATTTGGAATCAGAGAGCTTCCGATTCTAATACTGGAGTCAGAGAGCTTCCTCTATCCTACGCTCTGAAAAAGACGGAATCCTGTTTTTTTAATCTGATTGGTTTAAATTGGCCCTTAATCTGTATTTACATCAAACTTCACACAACTTTATTTTGTTCTAATTGTTTCTACATCGTAACTATGACTAGGAATCATGACTAAGATGTTGTGTCCCTTTGCAACTTTTCCTTACAGCTTCCTCTCCCCAAATAATTTTTAAAACCGGTGGACTTCTCTCACCGCTCCCCTCCCCCCATTAAAAAAATAGATCCCGTTCCGGGCGCCCCCTCTCTGCCTGCCGAAAGCATTTTAATGACAGTTTACTTTAGCGGTCTATCAGCCGACTGCTGCCTCTGCCACCTGAATTTCAATTTCTTAATTTACAGCCCAGATAAAACAGAATGGAGCAGGATCTGGACTGCTCTCTACATTGGGTTGGCCTTATCAAGCGTGAAGTTTGGCGCATTGCAAACGTATTCAAGTGATTATCTGTTGAGGACCTCTCGAGCCATCTCCATCTCTGCAGCGGGCTGATAAGACAGCTGTTTCTCTAGCCGCTGTCTCCCTGGGCCTCAGTCTTCTTCTGATACAAACTCTGCCTTTGTCACCGGGCTCCGGTGCGGTCACTTGCTCTATGGGGCAAGGGTTTGATCTGAACACACGTGGGGGAGAAGTGGGAGTGTGTGAGACAGCAGAGGAGAGAGGAAATAGGAGGGGGAGAGCAAGGAGAGCGAGATAGGCGGAGGAGGAAAGAAGGTAAGGGATCGAGGGAGGTGGGGGCAGGGCTGCGTGCCGAGCAGCGTTGATAGCTCTGATTGACTGGTTGCTCAGCCCGGCTATATTATTTCAAATTAGACGTGCATCGCACACAAGTGGAAACATAAATCTTGAATATAAGAAAGAGTCTCCGAGCCTCGGAAGCAGAAAAACCGCTTCTTCCCAGGACCCGGCAAAGGGACCGACGAAAAGACTGATTGCCACCAGCTGAGACAGATGGTTTCCTTTAACTTTGCAAACTGCTATTTTTAATTACTTGTATTAATTTTGCATGAGATGTATCGGCTCTAGGAGGAAGCTTAGATAAGGCTGTTAGCACCTCTGGAAGAAATGGACACGAAGCTCTGATTTGCCCTTTCTCACCTCCCGTTTTTCTTACTTCACCCTCCCTGGTCGCCTAGATCACCCTTTGCATGCTCAGGAAAGACGTGAGTTTATCTTGCTAAAAGTTGGTCCCGAGTAAAATAGAGAAGGGAAAGAAAATCTGAGGGCATTTGTAGGAGCGTTTACATAAATGATCGTTGACCCGAAGCTGCAAATAAATTTTCTGAAACACTCTGGGGCACATGCAACAGATTTTAGCCTGAATATCCGCTGGCAAATGATCTAAAGGAGAATGAACCCCATACAAATTTTGCCGAGAAAAAAAAAAAAAAAAAAAAAAGCGATGGTGGTGGGGAGGAAGGAAAATATAGGCTGATCTTGAAATTTTACCGAGACACTACATTACGTTTATTTAAAAAATTATACAATTCATGTGTCTTTAAGTGTAAACAGTAGCCTCAGAATTTAGGGTCAATTCTTGCTGAGGTGTTCCGTTTACAGCTTTTTCCATTAAATAGGAGTTTAAAGACAAAATTAAAGAGAAAGTAAAGGATGTCTGTGATCCTGCTCACTGCCATCTCTGGCACAGTCCCTAATAGAAAGTGTTTGCAATGTAAAGGGTTCCTTGCAAAATAGTCTCCGAGGTCACTCACCTTCTGAGAGAAGGCTTTGCCCGTTTGCCAGGCAATGGAGGGAGCTGGGGGAAGAATTGGGGGAGGGGAGAGTAGACGTTTTTGTTGCGATTCCTCTGGGAATTTCGAGGATTACAAACTCTGGAGTAGGTTTAGTAGACTTTTTGATGACTACCTGGATTTGCATTATTTTGTATGAACACACTGATGACTGGCAGGCTCACTAGGGGAAGAAGTGTCTGCAAGGATTAGAGTTGAGTGTGCACAGCCAGTTCGGGGCATTTAACCTTCCTGGCGGTGTGTCACTATGGCCGAGTCTTAGCAAAAGCAAGCCTAATCAAAATAAACATGTTTCTATGGATAGGAGAGACTCTTCCTTGAAGTCTGTAGACATGAAATTTCCCCCAAAATTGCAGTTTCGGTGTCTCACTGGGAGGGACAGAAAACTCTATTAAGCTTTGCAAACGTGTAGTCAGGCTGGCTCGGCTTGTCTCTGTCCATGGTGCTAATTCCCGCCTCATTCTTTTGCTCCGCTGCCATGTTCTAATTCAAGTAGCATCAGTTTTCTCTACAACTTCCCCACCCCCCCAAATCTCCCGCCCTGTTTTTTAAACCGTGGAAGTAAAGTTGACATACTTCTTTAGGAAGGATAAATAAAATAGTAATTGTCAAGCTATATATTTCTCACGCAGGCAGTAAACTGTCACAGTTTCAACATTATGAACCACAGACATTCCCCTCCCTCATCCCAAACAGCCCAACAAATTAACACAGACAAATATTTTTACTTATCTGACAGGATATGATGTTTTAAATCACCTTAAGCCAAACATTGTAAACTCATTTAAATAGCTTAACTGCTTTATTTACTTAAAAAAATGTTACAATTGTAATGTACAGTCACCTTTATCATAAAATCCTGAAAGTTTTAGAGGATACTAAAAGAGGATAGTATTTCTCCCCAGATCTAATATAAGGGGGTTATTTATCATAAAAAAATTGCCACAATAGCTTATGAATATTCCTGTGAATGACTGTTCCTCTATAAAGATATTTTTGTAAAAGAATTAATTGAATTCATTATTTTTTCCTGCTTTGAGAACCATTCATTTTGCAGCTTTCTCTATGTCAAACTTTTTCTCCAAGCTCTCAATGACTCCCCATACCTTTCCTCCTCTGCTGTAGTTTAAAATAATATCAAGTACTTTGAAGACATATCAGAGTTAACAAGACAATCATAATTCAAATGCTTTTCTAATGCAAGACCAGATGCTCTGGATAATTCTTTACCCAACTATGAATGAAGAGGGATTGATTATAGGTGCTTAATGTACAATGTGATGTTTACACATGGTCTGTATTAATTGCAAGATAGAGTATATTAATATTTCAGTTTATAACAGTATAAATTTCAAAGTGAAATCCACATCCAGATACCATTTGTTTTAAAGTGATTGTATTTCATTTTTTATTGTTAAAAGTTGGAAAAGTACAAGTTACTTATACTATATCCATTTAAAAGTTTTTAAATTTAAAAACATTTGTTTTATTGAGGAAGTAAACTAGTATTTTAAGATATTTTCAATTTCTTACATAATTTAACTCCACGTTACAGAGAAAGAAACATGTTGAAATGACATTTTGAAAAGTATTTGCTCCTCTGAAAAAAACTGAAAAAAGCATATATACTGAATGAGTAGAATTTAGCATTTTGTGTTTGAATGGACAAGTTTACCATTTTTCAGGTAATTTCTTTAATGACATAACACACATGCTGGATTTTCATCACTCCACACCACACCCAGCTTTCCATATCCACCCTCCCCCAAATCTTGGAAAAATATACTACTGTTATCTACTAAATCTTTCTTGTGGATACAAACATCACAAAATAAAGTATTAGTTTCCATAGTTAGACAAAACTTACGTAATTATAAGTTAATGGTAAAGATTTTCTTCAAATTGCTGAAAATATTACATGATCAAATGCAACTCATTCAATATTAAGAGCATATTAACAAGGAGAAAAGACAATTTACTTCATTGGTAATTCTGACTAAACAGTATTACACTTTTACCCAACTGGCATTTATTATTTTATTTTTTGTACAGATCTAGGGGGGAAGGGAACGTTCGAAGGAAGATGACAAATGGAATCTTCCAGCTGTTTATTCATACATTGATTATTGTGGATGAGGTGGAGACTTTCTGTTTTTTTCCCTTGATTTGTTGTTCCCTCCACCCCTTGACTCTCTTTCTTCAAACAGCTTTGATTTCTTCTTCCCCTGAGTTCCACGCAGGTCTAGAGAAGAGTCTTAAGTGAAATTATGACCCCAGGCCTGTTGTTATGTAAAATGTAGGGGTGGGGATTACAGCATGATAATTATAAATGGTAGTTATATAGATACAGGCCTTGTTTCTCAACTCCCAGTTATTTTTATCCAAGGATCTCAGACATATTATATGGGCTATATGGGAAATAAACAGGTTTTATGTTTTTTTGTCAGTAAGCATTTATCAGCACTCAAGGACACTTTCAAGGAATTATGATTTACTTCAACCCGACTTTATAGTCATTTTGCATTGTGACTATCTGTCCGTTTTCCTTCCATCCCACTCCGCCCTCCTGCCGTCTCTAACTCTTACCTGTGCCTCCTCTTTCCAGCATTCTCAAAGATAGTGGCTAGTAATAAACAAGTAAAGGAATTTCTTTTGGAAAGGAATGAGCTTCTAGAGAAGATATTACATTGTGTAAGAATTGTAAGTACTGTGTAGGAAGTTGGTGCTATTTTTCAAGATTAAAAGAAGAAATTCAAGCTGGAAAAGAGCCTAGGTCAAGTGGATATTGTTTCTACTTATACATCAAGTCGATCCTGACGACTACAGTTTCACTTGGAGGATGAAATAAATACCATGAATAAAACTCAATTTCAGCTTCCTGAATGTTATTAATATATGGAATTTAATAAAGTAGTCTTCATCTATAAAGCAGAAGGGTTGACAGCAAGCACCTGGTCTTCTGGTTAAACTTTCTAAATCCAGATAAAGGCTCGATTATCTTTACTGTCAGCAATACATGTGTGGTCCAAGAACTGTACCGCCAGCAAATGCAGAGGAGTGGCTTGTTCTAATTTTATATACAGCTGCTCTTTTTGAGAGTCATCATACACCTCAAAGTGAAGGACCTTAGCTCAACTCAGTACCTCTTTCCCTGGACAGGATGTTTATCCTGCACTTTTCTATTGTAACATGAAGTGATAGGTAATTCAAACCGTGCAGCTTTATTTGAAAGCATTTCTGACTTCATTCTTTTCCTAAAAACCCAGACAAACAGCAGCACTATGCATATATTCAAATAGAGAAACACATAAAATTGCCTACTATCTAATATAGCATACTGGAACACAAATCGAAAAAGGCATGCGTGCAAGTAATGGATGTACATTCATTCCTTTCACTCAGATCAAAGACAGGGAGCTCTCAATGACTCATACATACCGGACAGAGTTTTAATGTTATAAAGAAACGTGCCACAGATGCGGCAGTGATGGCAAAGGAAATGAGTCTTTCCGAAGCAGAAAGATTTAAGAAGAAAGGAGGTCGTGCCATATCGCAAACTCTGATAGTACAGTTCCAACCCTCCCACGTTGCTCTCTCCCCATCTCTTTTTGCTTCTTGCATTTCCCTTCGCCGCCAGTGTTAAGTGTGTACCTCTCCGCACAACTTACCTTGAAACGGGACTCCATTGAGCTCTCGAGAGTGACACAAGCACCTAGCCAATCATATCGCGCGGCCTCGCTTGGGCGGACTCAATAGAACCGTCTAGGCCAATCAGGATCCTAGGGAGATGAGCAAGTTGCGTTGTGAAGCGACCTAGCGTATACTTCCGCGCGTGCTGCTTGGGATAGGAGCCTGGCAGAGCAGCTGCACACACGGCAGTGCGGAGGCAGAGAAGGGGTTGGTGATACCGTGCTATAAATCTGTGGTCCAGTCCACCTCCCTTTTAAGACGTCCTCCCCCCTTATTTCTGTTCTCAGTTAGAGATGCAGCAGCTTACTCCTGTAGCGACCTACTAAAAAGCAACAAGGAGAAAGACATCGTCTTTTTGAAAAAACGTTCTTTCGTCTCTTTCTTTGTTCCTTCGTTTGTTTTTCTTGCCCCTTTTTGTTTAGTTGAAAGGCAATAGGAGGGTAGTCTCTCCGTCTTTTTAAACTCTCTTTTTTAAGTTTCCCCTCCCCTTTCATATTTTTTTTTCGCCATTTCTTTTAGCGTTGGACTTTGGGGTCGAAAGCATTTCTTTTTATTTGCTTCTTTTAAGCCGAGCACAGTTTAGGTTTCGTGCTGTCTTAAGAGAACTATCCAGCAGCTTCTTGCTCATCCTTATTGGGAGAACTGCACCGTTACTTTAAAAACACACATACACAAAAACCTTAAGGGAGAAAGGTAAGTTTCGGTTTGGTTTCTTTAATCATTAGTTGCAGCGATGCGCTGGCAAACCCAGAAAACCTGTAAGTGAGCGGAATACAGAATAAGAAGTTAATTGCACATGTTTGTCTCATTTCAAAGCTACTGCTCTGCTTTTTAATTCTAGAGAGCTAGACTAAAAGACAGTGGACGCATGCTTGACGTATTGAATATTCGCAAATGTCAGGGGCAAAAACTTAAGTGGTAAATGTGGCCAGTGTATAACAGGGGTACAGTGGGAGTCTAGATGATCAGTGAACTGGGATTGAGGTTGGAAGTTCATTTCGTGGGAAGAGAGGGATAACTTGGGTTTAAGGGAGGATGCATGCCTCTACTTTCTCGAAGCAACCGAAGGACCGTAGAGGCTTTAGAACCATTAAGGGGAATCAGAAGCCTGGACTTGGAGATTAGACCAGCGAAAACCCCATACTTAATTGCATTAACCAGATAACATGTGCTGGGGAGATAGGATTGCCAGATGGAATTTAGATGCTGCACCAGGCAGCGAGTTGTAGTTGACTGAAAAAAAGTACATGCCGCCCGAGGGCTGGGGCTGGGGCTGGGCTGGGGTGGGTAGAAGCTGTCAAAACTCATCATTGCGAGGTATACGGACTCTAAATCACGGTCGCCAATTATCGTGCTTCTGTTTTAAAAGAAGATAGCCAATTTAGGGCCGAATTCTTAAGCCTGTACCGGATATGAGATTCCCTTTGTTCAGAAAAGCGTAAATAAGATCCTTAGAGCTGTGTCTGTGGAGGGGCGGCTGCATGGAAGCCGAACTGTGCTGGGCGCTGGGAAGTGGATTCCAAGCCCTGTCCTTGGTCCTACGCTGCTGACTTCGCCTTCTGGGCGAGGGGGAACCCCTTAGCAGCCGACAAGGCTCCACAGCCACCTCAGTAGCCAACTAGGCTACAGAGCCCTCACTCACCCCCTTCCTTGCTGCACCCCCCCAGCCCCCGTTTTCTCGAATAGCTATTGTTAAACTGACGCCTGAAGAAAGATGGTTGGGGATGAGACGCTGGGCAGACTCTTGCTTCATTTTAACTTTTGTGATTTGTCAGGGTTTAGGAGAAACCAGCTGGCTTTCTGCTGCGAAAAAGAGAACCCAGGGTAGAGGTGGGAAAGGGGGAGGATGTTCGCGCTGGAAGGGTGATCTTGGGGCGAGGAGGGTGGAGGGAGTGGTGGTGGCGCTGGCTTTGCCTAAGAGAAGTTTAAATTATTGGCACGAGGGGATGTGGGTGAGTATGTGTGCGTGAGAGCGCCTGTGTGGTGCTTGAGAGGGAGAGCATGGGGGAAACATACAAAGCCGGCTGGGGTTAATTTCTCTTTGCTCTCCTCCCCACCCACCCACCTGGTTCGAAAAGCCAACGCTCGGCCGGCCTCCTCTGGACTTGACTCTGCCATCTCTGGGGCAGTGGGGGTTGGGGATTGCAAGGTGGCAGTGCCTACCACGGGATCTCAGCGGCGAACAGGACTTCGTGTGGCCATTGTTGCTTAATTTATGCCCAGCACGTTGCCACATACCCACCTATTTCACGTTTGTAAAGAATTAATATGAGAGCTATACAACTGTGGGAAATTGGAGGTTGGATACATTTCCCGTTTTCCATTTTCGAGCATAGGTTAGCGAAACTGATGTCGCTGGGTGTTTTCTCTCATAATTACCAACTGCAGATCTGGCTTTATTGTGGCCCGAGTGAGAGAAATAGTCAACCATTTAGAATTTACTCTTAATACGGCTGGGCCAGGATGGATGTTCCTGTACTTTCTCCGCGAACAGGTTCTTTTCCCTCTCCTACTCATGTACAAACACTCCTGTTGGTTAAGATTCTAAACCTTCAGGCTTTTCCTACATTTATTATACCCATCCTCTGGATGTTGAGAGTGCGAGGGAAGTCGAGGTGATTTATTTCTTAGGCCTACAGTGCAATCTATAAAATGTAGTCTTAACATGGTGGGGGGAGGGTAAAGAGTGGACATTAATAACCTAAGAAATTATTTCCCAAACAGGAAATCAGTTCCTAAAAGTTAGGGGAAAAGGTGTGAGTGTTTGGGGGATGGAAGGATAGGAAGTCTGGGGCCCATAAAATTTCCTTGGTAAAATGGTTTCTTAAATGGGACATCTGAAAGATGTATTAGAATCTGAACAAATAAGTCTGAAAAAAGAGAGACAAAATGCCGAGTGTTTAAATATCACCTTTTGGGGGATTAAAAAGTAACTATTTCTCTTAGTTATTGCTTAGTGTGTCTTACACCAGGTACTCCTGGGTTCCCCTTCCCTCTTTTAACCAAGTGATTGGCAAGCCTACTTTATAAAGCTTAACCTATTCTGGAGTTCTCCACGAAAATGCAGTGTTAGCCAAGTAGAAGCGCTTTGGAAGACTTGGGGAACTCTGTTGAGAAAGAGGACTCCCATAACTTCAAGAAGTCAGTTTCAGGAAGTAGGGCGTCGTAAGACATTCTAAGAGTTTTAGGCTTGGATTGGCAAATTTGGTAGGCCCATTTTTGCCTGACGTTTCGAAACAGGCATTCTTAGCAATCCCGCCTGCCTGGGATGGAATATTATAATTGACTGTTTAGAGGGAGGTCAGAGAGACGCAGGCGCTTTGAGCCATTTTCCCAGGAACCCGTACAAAGTCAATTAAGGTCATTTAATTGCAAATCGTAACTGGAGTGACAACAGAAATGCTGATACAGAATCAATTAGCTCTTTCTGGTGTCCCTCGTCCGGGTCCCCCAAGTTGAGGGATGGACTTCTCCATTTCGATCATGGCTGAGCCCCCTGCTTTAGTGTGTCTGATTTAACTTCACGCAAGAGGGCAATTTTGTCTCCCCTACCCTGGTCCTGGGTTAGATGAGTCTTTCCCCTCTTTTCCCCCAGCCCCGCCCGTCGCGTGGGGGCGGGGAGCGCTGGCCGCCCTTAGCGGACCTTGCTGCATCAAACCCGCATCATGCCCTTGAAGCTGTAACCTCGGTCACGTTCTTGCGGCGACTCAGCTGCCCACTGCTCAGTTCCTTTCTCTTA
The DNA here is from genome assembly GCF_032452875.1 of Bos javanicus. Classification (NCBI taxonomy): domain Eukaryota; kingdom Metazoa; phylum Chordata; class Mammalia; order Artiodactyla; family Bovidae; genus Bos; species Bos javanicus. Next base: position 20,907,873 of record NC_083875.1, read on the forward strand.
CCTCTTGCGACTACAGGTAGGTTTGACAGGTGATATTTTTAAATGTAGTTTTTTAGGGGGAAGGGTTAAAACGGAAGCTTTTGCAAAGGAAAAAAAAAACAACACGACAGGTGCTCTCGTAATTAAACGGCTGAGCAGGTGTAAAAACGTGCTTCCGCCGCGTGGCTTGGAGTCGGTTTTGACTCCCAGCCTTGGGTTTGAGGACGGGCACAGGTTTTTCCTGAGGAAAGAGATTGAGCAGGGCGTGGGGGCGGGCCAAGGAAATACAGCGATGGGACGCCCCCTCGGTGAAGAGTTGGCCATTTCAGGGCTTCGGTGGGTGGCGTTGGAAGGATGCGGCGAGAGGCAGGCGCTTATACAGTCGAGTGCAGGATTTCCTACTTTTGCGTTTGAAGCAGAGAATAGCACCCCGCACAGGTACTCGGGGCTTATTTGAACATCAGATTCCATCTAGAAAGGCAGAGAAGGGCAGCGCCGGCAAGCCTGTAGTTTTTCGCGAAGGGACCGGACCCTTCCGCTGTGAAGTAGGAAAAAGCCCTTTAGCTTTGCTTGCAAGATGTGAGTGTATGTATATATATATATATATATATACTTGATACACATAATATATCAAAGTACCCCTCGCGCAAATCTCTCTGGTTGCCGGTTAGCGTCCGGAGCCTCGGGGTTTGCAAACTTGCACCTGGTATTTGACGCTTCTGGGTGCGCGACGCTTTCCGCGCTGCCCGGGGAACCTGGTCAGGGGGCCTGCTCGGAATCGGAAGCCGGGCGAGAAGGACGGGAGCGGCTGCAGTCAGACGTCTGCTCCCAGGCACCGACCCTCGGGGCGGCCGGGCAGGGCACGCGCCGGCGGCAGCAGCCGCGGCGCCGCGAACTCGCCGCCGGCCCCGCCTCCTGGCGCTCTTCCAAGCAAGCCCCTCCTCCCCGCCCCGCTACAAACGGCGGGACCGCGGCGCCCGGGCGTCACTGAGGCAGCTGCCGGCCGGTTGAGGAGGCCGGTCACCGGCGCGCGCGGGTGGGGCGTGGGTTCCGCCGGGTTCCAGTCCGCCTTCCCGCCACCGTCAGAACTGGGGACGCCGCCGCCACCACCGCCTCTCCGCGGAGCCCGCCCGGAGCGAATCCTCCGCGGCTGTGTGACGGCCGGCGGCGCGAGCAGTAGTAGCTGCAGCTCCGAGTCGCAGCAGGCAAGTGCAAGGGGGCGTGGGGTGGGGGCGGGCACGCCTCGCCGGGCCTTGAGTCGCTTTCGGAGGGCGGTGCGCGCCGCCGCGGCGCTGGGCTGCGGAGTCCGGCCTCGCCTCGGCGGGAGCCCTCGTCCGGGCTCAGGGCGGGAACGCTGTTGGGGGCGGCGGAGGTGGTGCACGGGAAGTTCCTAGAGCTCGGCCCCTGGCGGCGGGAGTCGAGGGAATTGGGCGCCTCGGGAGGTGGCACCGCCCCTCGTGTGGGCACGGGCTGGTTGGGGGCGGCGGGAGCCTAGCGGGACCAGTCGCGCCCGGCAGCGTGCACGGGCGTGGACGTGCCCGGGTACGGCCGCGTGTAGCGCGAGAAGCACTGCGCCGAGACGCAGGTGAGTGTATTGGAGGGAAAGTGGGGGAGGGGGCTTTTCTAGAAAAAGGGCAGGATTCCTGTGGTGCACTGGCACCTCCGCCTTGTGGGAGGTGGCGTGCATTGGCTACCCCAGCCGGGTGGTATCAGGTCGTGTGCCCCGTGGTCCGGCGCCCCAGCGCGCGTGGCCCCCGGCGCTCTCGGGGCGTCTCGAGACTTGCCGCGGTCGCGCAGTGTGCGGAGGTTTGGGACCGTGGGCGCCCGGGGCAGAGCGGAGAGGCTCCTCGGGCCGCTCTCCTCCCTGGCGCCGCGTCAGGTGAGGTCGGGTGCAGTCGCGGGAGGTCGCAGCTCGAGGTCGCACCCGGGTTTGCGCGCGAGCGGTGCACTGGGCGGGAACCGCGGGTCGGGTCTGGCGGCCGGGTGAGGCAAGCTCCCGGCTTTGGCTCGCGGCGGCGGCAGCTGCCTCTTGCTCTGCCAGCTGCGCCCCGGGGCACGGACGTGTGAGCATGCCCTGGTGAGACCGGTAGAGTCTCGGGCGGACCTGCCTCGGTTCACCAGCAGGTGCTCCTCCAGTGGTCGTGACAATGACCAGCAAACAGCCTTCCACGGCGTTTCCTTAAAAGCCGACTTGTTATCCTAGAGGGCTGGAGCGCAGAATCCTGCCTCTAGATGTGACCTACAAGCACGGACTCGTAGTTGTCCAGTTGATCATTTTAATAGTGTGCGTTTTAAAAGATCGTCTTTACGATAAAAATTTTTATCTCTTCTCTCCGTTTTATAAAAATGTGCAGAGACAAGGGTTTCTTATCGGCTCTCTACTCTCCTTTTTTCCTTCCCAAAGGATGGCGTTTAACAATGCCAAACGAAATATGTCCGGCAAGGACAAAGAGCTTTTAAAAACTTAATATTTCGGTGGACCTACCCATAATAATTCTATCTTCATAAAAATGTACCTTAGTCCCGAACTTAACGGCAAATAAATCCATTTAGGAACGCTGCTAATACCAGTTGGGGTGTAATTTCCCCATCCCCTTAAGTAAAATCGGTTTGTTTGAAATACTGTTCAGTTGCCCTTGAAGACAACATTGTCCAGAATCGTTTCCCCCAGAGTCGTCTGAATTTTTCATTTGTGCTAAGGTCGCTCTTTTTTGCGGAAGCTGATCTGGAGTCTCCATTTTGGTGAGCGGGCGGAAAAGGTTTCCTGGATCTACTTTCTCATCTGGACCTTTGGCTCTAGAAATGCGAGACGGACTTGCTGGAGGAACTGCAAGGTTACTGCGTCTGTTTTTGAGCTGTTCCTTGTAATAGGTTTGTAGGAATGTTGATGTAACACTTTTTAGGGGGCGGGGGATGTACATACTTAGAGAAAGTTCTCTTGGAAATGGAGGTAGAGCTATGAGGGGGCAAGAGGGTTCTGGAAAATCAGATTTTGAAGGAACACATAACATTTGATTTTCTATGCTTCCTCTACTTCTCTTTTCCTTCTTGAGAGAACATTTTTGTGTCTGTGTGCTCAAAACTGGCCTCTTAATGCCCTTTTGGGTAACTTTGTGCTGCCACCTTTAGGGGAATAAGGTTTTTTTTCTCTTCAAAGACGAGTCGTAGGCGTTTAAGGTGTCCTTTCTCTCCGTTTTTTAGGTATTTCCTTCTCTGTATCTTGTTTACTCTTAGAAATTATATCGGGTCATCTGTTTAAGCTTCACACACTCTTTCTCCATGGTTCAAGAGAATTCTAGTTTTAGGATATTCTCCTAGAATCGACCAGGTACCCCAAACTGGTCAATGTCCATCAGGCCTATTATTTCCTACTGAACCTAGTTTTCCTGTTCTAGGCTCAGAGTGTGTTAGTAGTTAGAGTTCCTTTTTTGGTTTTGGTTTTTTGGTTGGTTGGTTCTGGTTAATGCTTCTTCACCAGAGAAGCAAGATAATTCTGTCTGGTTGGGCGCTTTTAGGTAAGACCCAGCTCCCAGCCGGTTAACTGGAGAACAATGCTCTTAAGTGGCATTTCTGCTTTCTCATTTCTTAATCTAGCTTCTGGTTCTTTGTGTATAGACAGATGTTCCTGGCTGGATGCTTGTTGTCCCCTTTCAGCCTTTCTAGCTTTTTGTGCTTTTCATGTTAATGTGATTGTTACAAAATACTGCTTTACCTCAAACGTCTTTTTCTCTTCTAGAAGGAAGGTGCACAGTTCTCTTTAAGGACACAACAGAGCCATCCAGAATACCCCAGCTTCTAGGCTAGGGTCAACCTTTTCCTCTTTATTTGATGGGAGAGAAATCTTTCTAAAAAGTGTGATGCCCTTTAGGCCTCAGCATGGTGCAAGAGCACTACAGTGGCAAAATACTCTTTCATGTTCTTTGTCCCGGAAGGCCTAAAATACTCTGAAGCAGCATCTTACCAAGACTGACTTTTCCCTCACCTCTTTGATGGTTTGGGCTGTCTGGTAGGGTCAGTTCTTTTTCTCTTACTTGAAATCTTACTAAATCTACCATATTATCACATTCTTATTGTCACCTTTCTCGCTGATCATGTTTACTTGGAAGTAAGGAAGGTTGGAGATACACAGTATTTAGCCTGGCCAGGTTAGTTTTTTTGATGGTGTAGGGCCTGGATGACGTGCCACCCTGTGGAAAACCTACCCTAGCGGTTTCTGGTTCTTTGGAAAATCAGCTGAACAGGCCAATGATCATAGTACGCTACCACATCAAAAACGGTGATGACGATGATGTTGTTTTCTTTAGCGTTAGTAGTTGGTTGGAGGCAGGGCTGCTGAATGGGCCCGTGAAACGGACTGAAAGGGGCCAAGCCTGCCCCTTGAAATTCTTGATTTTGAACAAGGGGACCAGTACTTTCGTTTTGCTCTGGGTCCCACAGAGTATGCTGCTTGTCCTGCTTAGAGGCTGTCTCAATCGTTAATATTTAGCTGCTAGCTTTGCTGCTTTGTGTTATAGAAGTGTTGGAAATCCAAGGCTTTGTGCAGTGGTGATGCCACACCCAACTCTTGAATTAACTCTCTGGAGGACATTAGATGCATAGAATGTTTACCTGCTCTGGCCAGTTTCCTTTTACAGATGTGGAAGTCTTCACTGGTTCTCCTTACTTCCAGAACCCACATGTTGTGTACTCGGATGCCAAACCCATTGTTTTGTTACTAATTTGGAAAGAACATTTATCATCTGTTTATTTGATTCTAGATACTGGTTGGTTTGCAACGCTTGTTGATTTTTCTTTGATTTCAAGTGCTAAGTATCAACAGAAGGCACTTAAGCTTAAAGGCAGTAATTTGTTTTAAGGCTTTTTTGTATTAAAAGATATGCATTTTTTATGGTTTAAGTAGAACTGGTAACTTGAAGTCTGAACTAAAAATAGGAATTTGTGTAGAGTAAAATCTCACAGGGTTTTATGGTATATTTGAGAAAATTTTCACTAACAAGAAATGAACAGATTTGGCTTTTAGCATGCATCATGTGTATCATGACTTTAATTTTAGTAAGGTCACAGGAATTTTTTTTTTTCCCTAAAGAAAGATGACTTTCTATATCAGCAGCCTTGTTTGTAATCCACTGTATAAAACAAAACAGAAGGCGGCGACTCTGTAACACTGCACTAGGTGCATCTCATGTATACCGGCTAATACAAATGCTAAGTTTCCGGAGATTAGTCTACGTAAAAATACTTGTTTCTGGGTAAAGATATTATTTATTTTCTCAGCGCTTTGGGTTAGATTTTGAATACATCAATTTTATTAATATTCGTAGCTGTGTATTTCCCTTTACAGGGTTGCTCATTAGTTTTGTGTGATGACAGATAAGGGTTTTCCTTGTAAGCAGCCTTTATGCAGAAGAAGATAGGTGCTTTGGCAAGGAGTGGGATAAGTAAAATAACGGAGACGGTCATAGGAATAGGTGGTGTGGGGTTGAAATCGAACCAATTTGGAGGTTGCCTTATTAATTGCAAGTAATTGTGTTTTTTTTTTCTTTTTAATAAACTTGCACTTTCCTAGTATTTGTTTTTATTACTGATTTCATTATATCAGTTTCTGACTGAAAATGAGTAGCAAATAAGGTTTGGCAGTCAAGACCCTCTTTCCTGCTTTTAGAAATTATTTGAAAAAAACCGAATGCTTTTTCTCAATAGATTTATTTATCCTGAGACAGTTATAGTAAAATGTTAGATTTTTTTTTTTTTAAATCATGAAGGTTTTGTTTTAGCATCAGTTAAGTTTCAGACTATTAGGTTGAGGTATCTGTATGTTTTTTCTTTCTCTAATAGTGGTAATTTATACCAGCCTTTTTCCTTGAATTAAGGAATCTGTCTTATAAAAAGGAAATTTATATTTTACATGACTAGTGTTTCTTTTTCCCCAGAATTTTTGTTGTTGTGGGCTGTTGATTACTGGAGATTATTTCAGCAGCTTTAAAGACTGTTAATGGAATAGCACAAAAATCCTTATTTTCATATATATCAGACTGATTAACTGTTCTTTCAGGATGGATTTTCATTTTATTTTGTTTTGCTTTTAGTTGTCAGATTCACTACAATCCAAGCTCAGTACTCCGTTTGACTTATCTCTTTAGGAGAATATGGGCAATGGTTGCTTTAGAATTCTCAGCTTTCCTGTGTTTCCTTATTATGGAGTCACTGTAAAACTGAAACTTCTTGTCAAGATTGAGGAGTTTTGAAACTCTCTGAGAATCTGAAGAAAGCTGTGGGCCTTCTTTCACTGGAGAAATTCACATCTACAGAAATTTCCATACAGTTTTTTGCCATCTTGCCCTCTGGAATAAAGACTATTAAAGTTCTATTTGGGAAACGGGACTTTGAGACTTGGAGTTGTCTTGTGTTGGTGAGAGCAGGGAGAAGTCACTCAGCTCTGTTCTGTGTGCCGGCGTGTTAGCGGTGCGGGCCTTCAGCTTTCAACCAGGACAGACTCTAAGCTCCCTTGTCTCCTCACAGTTTGTTTTAAAATCCATTCTGATTTTGTAAACAAATATTATACTTGTAAGGTGGTCTTGTGAGCACGGTGCTGCCAGTTTAGCTACTAAGTTGTCTTGCTTGAGTAGGTTTTGTCACTTCAGTTGAAATTCTTCATTTAGCAGAGCCAGGAGGAAAATACTAGGCTGGAATTTTGAAGTTTCCATTGTCTGATTTTTGACTCAGTTACCTGTGTCCTTGGTTTCTTAACCTTTGAGTATAAAACCTCAACCCTCCACATCTCTGATGGTGTGAAGATCAGCATATTAAAGTATAAGATTTCCGGCAGTGGAATGACAATGTTTCCTGAATTGGAAAGGTGGTAATAGGTGGACCTTATAGATGACTTTTATATATTTGACTTTCAGTGTGTTTTTAGAACATACCATCCTTATAGCATACTGTCATATAATATATATTTCTGCCATGGAGAAAGAAAATTCCCAGACTGTAGGGAGGTTTTGGGAGAATTATGTCTTTGAACATTTCAATATGGAAATAGATATAAATATATCAGTGGAATTTGGAAGGGAAGTTTAAAATGTATTTTTTTCTTGAAAATATAAATAAAGTTAAGAGATTACATGTAAAATTATGAGAATTTAGCCAGCTGACATTCCAGGAATATAAATGTCTCAATTTAAATTTTCCATCTTTTTTTCAATGAGAAATCAAAGTCTAAAATTTAAGCATTTACATTAAAATAATCAGTCCATATTTTCTTGATTTGAATTTTAATCTCTTATCAAGGATCTATTCCTATACATCAAAAAAAAATGAAATTTACACAGAAGTAACATTTTTTTCCGTGTTTGTTTTAATACCCTCTCACACCCCAAGTGAAAAGTCATTGATGAATGCCCTGTCAAGTAAGTTATTGGAAATTGCTCACCTGTTCAGTTTTTAAAGGATGTTTAACACTTTTTTATCCTTTAGGCATCATTTGTGCATATCAGAAATAAAAGAAGTATGTCTCAAAGCAAATAAATCACAGCGTATTTGAAAATAGATTCACCAGATTAAGGTGGGGAAAATATTCCTGGAACTGATGGTACTTGGTCCTGAATTTCCTCTGAGCTGCTTTTCAGAAGTGAGCTTTTCTATTTCTCCGTTGCTGCTGCTCTGCTGGAGGTACCTCTGGTGACGTGAGGATCACCCACCTTTATTGCAGAGCTATCTAGAATGTTTTAAATATACAAAGCTTATTACAGAGTGAGCAAGTTTCTATAATCTCTTCCAAGGTAAGGCCTATTTCTGTATGAGTTTACTCAACACCACTTTGTCTCCCCTAGGTGCTACTTACTGGTGCCTGGCTTGTTTTGTTTAAACCGTTTGGGTCCTTTCTGGCCTGTGACTGTGAATGACTCATGGACTTTCCCCAAATACCAGAACACCAGTGCTTTAGGCCTTTATCCTTTCCTTGCCTTTGTTTCTGCAGAAACCACCCACAGCCTTCCTCTCCTCTGTGACCCCTCTGTGCTGGCCCTTAGTCACCTGTCTGTGCTGCTGAGCCCCGTGCCAGCTCTACTAGCCTGGCACTTCTGGGTCAGGTGTAACCTACTCACTTGCCCTTTTCTTATTTGGCTTGCACTTTTGCATTGGCCCTTAAACATTTTGTTGCATTTTACTCACTGAAGACTCCCTTCTGTGACCAAGACAATTGCTATTACAAAACAAAAAGGAGAAATAGGTATCAACAGACAAGTGAATTCAGCCCCTGATTCCAAATGGTGGCCCATGGGTTACATATTCTGAAGTTTTTATTTGGCCTAAATTATGTTATTAGAAAAGTAGTGAGTTGTTGGTTTAGGCTTTGGGAAATATCAAATAGAGATCTAGAGCCCTATTTGTGTTGTCTCGGAAATGTGTGAAGATGGAGCAACACTGAGCCCATATTCCTTAACTGCACCCTTTATGTGGAGCCTGGTTTATTTCACTTCAAAATAAATTGCTGTCTGGCCTTTATGGGTATTTGAGCCTGTGAGTTTAATGCTACAATTCCTAAAGTCATGGGAATTAAAAAGTTTATTCAAATATTTAGGCAAAGGCAATAGTTCTAAAGGCTTTAGTTCTTTTGATTTTCTTTGTGTTTACAAGTAATATTTGAATTACGTTAGGTTGTTCCTTACAAATACACATCTTGAAGTCTTTGTTTTAGATAGAGAAGTCTTGTCTTTGACCTCCTTTTCCTTAATGCCTCCTCCTTCCTTTATATGTGCCTGCATCAGTTTATCTTACCTTTTCTCCGCTCCCACTCTGGGATTGTAGACCTGCCCCTTTGGGAGCAAATATTTCTTTCTTCCTATTGCCTGCTTATATTTGTTCAGATGCTTCCAGGTCAGCAGAAGTTTCTTGGTGCTGTGAAAACTAATAGGATGTTCCAAACTGTTTAAAAGAGGCCCGTGGCCCACCTGCTAATCTCAGTGCTGATGGTGTCAGCTTAGAAAAGACATTGTCCCCTCAGAATCCTGTGAAGAAGAGCTGATACGAGAGGTTACCAGGTGTGAGGTTTATATGTGTTGTTTTTCTCTCCTGCTCCCCCCCCACCCACCCCCCCTTTTTTTCCCCCAGTCTTCAGCCTTTTCTCCTCTCTAGAAACAGCAGGGCAGCTCTGCAAAGCTTTCTCCCACGTGTGCAGTAGAGCAGGTTGATGCGCCAGCAGAAGTAGAGAGAGGCTCCACATGTCATGTTTGGACCAATGCTGTAATTTTATTTTACAATAAGGAAGGTGGATATTATTAATCTGCTCCAGAGCATAATAGCACAATTTAAATAGCAGAGAGCAACTTTGGTGTGTGTTAATGTCTAGTGAGATGAATACAGATGAATGCTAAGTAGGTAGAAAATGTCAGTGTAGAGCTTTCCTTTTGGTGACTTTAAGCACTTACATTTCTAGTTAACTTTTTGTTCAGCCCGGCACACAGATATGAAGATCTGTTTTATCAAGCTGGCATTAATGTGGCTTCTGAGGACAGAACAATGCTTATAAAGCCCTGCTCTCCTGGCAGCCTCTTGAGCTGGGCCAGTCATAACGAGGAATTCTGTATTGAACTTCACAAAACCCTTCAGAATAATAGGAGCTTAATGCTGGCAGTTTTAAAAATTGGTGCAGTCTTTAGCCCAGCCAGATTTTTTTTGTTTTTGATAACTTGGAGTGCGAATAAAAGTGTGTGCCTCATTTGAGAAAGCAACTACTTTTGAATTAACTCTGTGTATAGTTTAAAAAATACTGTAGGTCTATTCTGAACTTATTTTTCAGAGGCACGTAAAAATAACTCTTGATACTAAGAGTATCTTCTTGGTGTCATCTTCCATGATTATATTATTCTTTTAGATGGATATGTTGCTTATTTTGACATGCCCTGGAGTGTTTGGTGGAGGGGCTTCCAGGGTGTCTTTCTTGTTGGGGGAATTGAGAATTTTTTTCTTTTTTTAATTGTGTTTTACCTTCCTAAAGGTTGAGAATCATCGTCACGGAGCTTCTGCTGTGCTATCAGAAAAGCTTTGGTTTTGGTGGGCCGGTGGGCTAGTCTACCTTGGAGACAATACTTATTCCAATTCACCTGAAGTTTTTTCTTCCAGTTTTAGTAAAGGATCTTAAGAAACGTCTTCAAGTCTTTTCGTATTGGAACTATGTTCAGAAGCCACGAAGTTTGTGTAATACTTAATGTTTCATCACACATCAATCCTGAGTGCCTAGGTACTGAGAGAGCTTTAGAGGAATTTGTAAAATATCGCTGTTTTCATTCCTTGGTCTGCTTAAGGAGATGAGGCAGAAAAGAATAACTTGAAAGATGTCACAGGCCTCTCCCTCCAACTTTAATAGTCTTTTGAGGACTTGAGAAAAGGGACATAGCTCTGTAGTCTGGGTATTAAGGACATGGCCGGAATACTGCATATTGTTTTGGGGAGAGGGTGTGTGGTTTTCTTGCTCTCCGTGTATATTATATTTGCTTAGTTTTTGTCTTTCCTCCTCCTCAGTCTGTCCCTCCTCCCCTCCCATGTCATTGTTGTTTCTTTTGGGTATATCTTTTGTGGCATGAATAATTACTTCCTGGTTTGCCAGGAGTCCAGCCACAGGTAAAGAATATCTGTGCAGTGCAGAACCTGCCAAGTGTAAGTTGTGGCTGAAGAGAGACACCACTGCGGCTGTCTTAATTCTGCCATTGTCCAGCAAAGCTTGGAAACATACGTGTGTGTGGAAACACTTGACGTCCCCCTAGTTTTCCCCCCATACTTTTATTCTCTTGCTAACATGTTGTGTCAGGAGCTTCCTCCATGTATAACATTTACTTTTCAAAACACTTAGGAAAAAGTCGTGAGGATGATGTGGCTTCTTCGACTCCTTCCCTGCTAGTGTAGTTGCAGTAGCAGTGAGTGAGTGACAGGCCAGAACCCAGGATGCTTTTCCGAGCACTAATCTCTGCCTTCTCTTTGAGTCTTCCTCATGCTGGGATCACGTCTCCCAAGACCACGTGTCCTTAAGGCTGTTGAGTTAGCTTTCTGATGCCCGTTCTTGGTATTCTCAGCTCTGCCTGTTGGCCTTTCTCCATTAGTGGCATTTGCATTATTTTTCTTCTGAAAGGTGATTGGACAGCCTGTATGCTGCTTCATCTCCTTGTTTTGCTGGAGAGGTTCATTCCTTCAGGTGGAACTGGCTCTTCAGAAATATGTATTCTTGTTTCTTGGACTTTTTAAAAAAAATTTGGCTAAGCTACCTGTATTGTTTGTGGACAGTAGGGGGCAAAGTTTGATTTCATGGTGAGCAACATAGTTTGTCATCCAGAGAGGAAAAGTGAAGACGTTGGTACAACTTTCATACAACTTCTAATGGTAAGTTCAGAATTACTGCCTTGTAAGAGTGCAGTGAGAGTAAGAAATTTTGTAGTGGGCAGTCAAGCTGGCATTGTATTAGGTGGTGGGGCAGCAAGAAGCTGCCTGTTTTTAGTTGCTCTAAGTCCTGGTCATTAGGATAGAAAGACAGATGGAATCAGTACTGGAAGGTGGTGTACTGTGCACAGTGATGGAGCCGGGAGACAAGCATTTCCTCTAGGAACAGTGATGACAGCTAGAGTTTCTCTTCTTCGAGGACCTTAAGAGTTGCCTGGGACAGTGAGTTTATAGGTGAGGGAAATGAAGCTCAGAGCTCGGTGGTTTGTCAGATTCATCCTGCTGAGTGGGGATGAAAGTCTGTGACCCCTACCTAGTTCATGACCTATTACCCTGGACTCCAGAATGATGTTCTTTCTACCTCTGGTAGTTCTGTTGGTTATAGTCTAAGGTGGCTGAGGACAGAGACAGATCCAGGAGGCACCTCAACAACTGTATATCATCTCTAGGTCGTCTTATTTGGCTCCTCAGTGGTGGGGCTGTTTTAACAGGTTTTTGTTCAGAAAGCTTCACTCTGGTCTCTATAGCAGTCCCAGCGGAATACCCACACCTGTTTCCCCAGGGCCAGGATTCTGACCTTGCATTATTTTAGGTCTATGATCAGAGATCTTCCAGGAGAATTTCATCACAGGCTGGTGTCTTGATGCCAGCTTGCAGTCTTAACCTGCAGGAGTACTTTTTGGAACCATATGAAGTATGGATCTGTAAACAAGGAAATGAAGACACTGTCTTTTTCAGACTTTCAGGATTCTGTTGGGTTCAGGATGGGGAACGCGGGTATACCTGTGGCGGATTCATTTTGATATTTGGCAAAACTAATACAATATTGTAAAGTTTAAAAATAAAATTAAAAAAAAAATCAAGGGGAAAAAAAAAAAGTTGGTGATACTGTGTGCTGTATTCCTGGTACAGTTGTCATTCCCCATTACCCTAACTTGTTGAAGAGAATCTGTAAGGGATGTTCCTTAAAGTTGTTAGGTTTCTGAGACTAATATGTTCCAAATCTGGTGGGGTTTTAGAAATGGAGCTGTCTTTGTTCTTAGAGAAAGTTGCAGGTCACGTACACCATAGAATGTATGATGTATAAATCTGAATAAACAAAATAACTACCCAGTAAAGATTGTTACTGATTTATCTTGGTTCTCTAGATTAACTTAGAAAATCCAATTGGAGGGAGGGTGGATGGAGAAGAATACAGATTCAAGATAATCTTTTTGTTTTTCCCTTGAAAGGGGACATCTGTCTTGTTTATTATCTCTTGCACCTAGTGTGCTACTTGTAGTAGAAATTCAGAAAGTTTTTGTTTCAGTTCGGTTCAGTCGCTCAGTCGTGTCTGACTCTTCGCAACGCCATGAATCGCAGCACGCCAGGCAGTACCTAAAAAAAGCTATCAATTGAGAAAGTTTTATTTGCATCTGTAGGTAAACCATGAATTATTAAAATTTTAATCACATTGAGGAAATTTTAGCAAAAAATATTGTTTTAACTAATACCATGTTTCCTCAAATCCTTTATGTACAATTTTTACATGTTTTTGAATATCATAAATATGTCCACTTAATGTACTGATTTTTATTTCTCTTACAGCTGGGAAGCTTAGTGATGTATCTTTCGATCACAGTATTGGAGAATAGAAGAGCTTCTTGGTTTCTTATCCTTATGTATATTTTACTTTTTCAAACTTGTAAATATTATCCTTGTGCTCTGTGAAGCTGTTGGAAATCTGAAAAAAAAAATTAAAACTGTCTCTACATATTTCAAGCAAGTGTCTCTGGTGTAAAATTGGCCCAACGGGCTATGTACACAGCGAAAGTATAGCATAGCAGTCAGGTGGAATCCTGCCAAGGGTACTCCGTACTGTTTAGCCATATTTAGGACATCACAAGATGAAGTAGAAGTTAAGATAGGTATTGAGAATTCAAAGCTGAATAGCTTTTTGTAAAATCATTTAATTGTAGAGGACACCACAGTCCTCAACTTTGACTTGAATACTGCCTATTTAGATACCCCCTACTTCTTAATTTCTCTAGGTTTATTTTAAAGTTTGCCTTCACTACCAAAGACTTTGAGTGAAAGTGGTCTACAGTTGCCCAGTTCTCTGAGACACTAAAAAAACATAAAGAGGCCAGGGGACTTGTGATCAGGTCTTGGGCATTTTATATTGAATTTCCCTAAGAATCTTTATGGAACTCTATCTTATGGAATTTTTTTATTGTGACTGGCACTTCTTTCTCTTCCCCATTCCCTGTGATGATTTCCTGTTTCTTATTGTGTAAAGAAATGAAGCAAATTTGCTGACAGTTTATTAAATAGCTCATGGGTATTTGAAAAAGTCCACTATACTTTTTTGCTAAAAACTGGCTTCTTAAAACTTTAGAATTTTTTTTTTTTTTTGCTCTGGACCCGTAGCTTTATAGGATTTAAATTTTTATGGTTATGTTGTGCCTGTCCTCCTGACCTTAAGGATATTTTGCTGTCTTCTTGATTTCTTATTCATTCCCATTTTTCTTGGATTGTTGATCAACCTCTTTTGCTCTGCAGTAGTTTAAAAACAATTATTTTTCCAGCTTATATGTGAAAATATCTTAGTTTCCTCAGTTTCATTTACTTGATAAACATTTGATTCATACTGTATGCCACACACTACCTTAGATATTGAGACATAGTGGTGAATGTGATGTAGTCTTTGCTGACATGAAACTCAGAGTTTAGGAGGAGACATATAATAATAATTCTGGAAATTATTATTTAGAATTGTGACTTGTGCTATACAGGGAAAGAGTCTTTGGGGTGCCTAACTCTGTGGATGGTCAGGGAAGTTCATTTGCTAACCTTATCTTCCATCCCCCATCTTCCTGCCTTACTCCCACAAAAGCAGACTTTTTTTTTTTTAATTTCATAGGCATTAGAATATTAGAATAGAAAGGGGTCCTGAAGTTGAACTCTCTTCTCCCTGTTAAATTCATGGTGAACTTTGAATCCTGGATCTGATGTATTAATAGTTTATATCTCACCAAAAATCTGTTCTTAAGTATACAGTAATTGGACAGTTTTCGCACTATAACCTATACAACCACTGCCACGTCCGGCAGTGTTATCTGCATAGTCTGCATCCTTTATTCTCTTTACTCGTGGTTTTGAAAATATGCTGTCTTACCCAGTTTTGAAGTATAATTTATCAACATTATTTGATAATACTTTTCTGGTATAAAGATTGCATTTATAAAAACTGTAAAGAGGAATGTTTGTTAAGCTTTCTGCTTGGTCTAAAGGACTGGACCAACTTGCCCAAAACTATCATTTGTCATGGTTTGAATTATTTGGTTAATTTATAAATAAACTTTGTAGAATCTCTTTTATATAAATTCCTTTTATAGAATCTTTTATAGAATCCCTGTGCTAGATCAAGGGAACCCACCCTATTACTTCACAGTACTGTGTTCCTCCCAGTATGCATTTAAATTTGAGCTAAAATCAAGTACCATATTATTTTGAAATTGTCTTTGAAACATTTGTTGGGATGGAAGAACTTTGGCAGTTTTTTTGTAGAAACCTTGGAAGACATTTATTGGGAAACACTTTTTTTCTTAAAATGACCTGAATGTCTTTTGGCCAGTCCCTTAATCATAAAGGGCTGTGTATGTTTGTAAGATATTGATTGTAGAGTCTGGGAAATTGCTCTAGGTAATTAGAAAAAGAGAAGAAAAAGAGGTTAAAAGAAATGAGGAAGTGAATTCTCCATGTGGCTTATTTCCTCTCCCGCACACATCATCAGAACAGTACCATAAACTTATAGCATGGTATTTTAAAATAATGTCTTACCTACCTATTGGAGCATTGTATTTACTAGAGTATATTGTTTTTTTTAATTGGAGGGTAATTGCTTTACCATGTTGTATTGGTTTCTGCCGTACAAGAATGTGAATCAGACATATATATCTATCCCCTATATTATACATATGTATATGTATATATATCCCCCTCTTAAGCCTCCCTCCCCCCATCCCACCCCTCTAGGTCATCACAGAGCGCCAGCCTGGGCTCCCTGTGTTACATAACAGCTTCCCAGTAGCTGTCTATTTCACACGCAATACTGTACACATGTCAGTGCTGCTTTCTCGATTGCTCTTACTCTCTCCCCCCCCACTGCCTCCACAAGTCTGTTCTCTACATCTGCATCTCCATTCCTTCCCTGCAATAAGTTCATCAGTATTATTTTTCTAGATTCCATACATATGTGTTAATACACAGTATTTGTTTTTCTCTCTCTGACTTCACTCTGTATAACAAACTCTGGGTTCACTCACCTCACTAGAACTGACCTGTTTGTCCCTCTTTATGGCTGAATCATACTCCATTGTATGTATGAACCTCATCGTCTTTACCCATTCATCTGTCCATGGACATCTAGGTTTGTTCCACATAGAGTGTGTTCTCTACTCATTGGTTTCCTCAGAGACATGAACTCTGCTGGCTAAAACAGTTGTTTTTCTCTTGTTTTTAATACTGTGTGGTCTTTTGGAAGGTAATCAAAACGTTTATACCCCTGAAGTTTACATCATCTAGAATTGTTTTTTTCTAGTTGGATCTTATTTCATCAAAGCTTTCAGATCTTAGTCCTTTGTTTCTTTAGGTGGAGATTGATGTCAGTGAAATGACACATGAATAATCCCCACTGTTGATTGAGGGAACATAGAAGTAAAACAAGTTTTAGCTCAGAAGAGAATTCTTGTTTTTTTCCTCCACTTTTTTTTTTTTCAATTTTTTAATTGTGATAAGATCTACATAATGAAATTTGCTGTCTTAATCATTTTTAAGTGTAAAGTTGAATGGCATTAAATACACTCACATTTTTGGCCAACCAGCAGCACCATACACCTCTGGAACTCTCTTCATCTTGAAAAACAGAAACTCTGTACCCATTAAACATTAATTCTTCATTCCCCCCTCTCTCCAGGCCCTGGTAACCACCATTCTGTTTTCTGTCTCATAATTTTAATTACTCTTCAGTACTTCATGTAAGTAAAATCATTAAGTTTTTGTGCCTGTCTTGTTTTACTTGGCATAATGTTCTCAAGTTTCATCTGTGTTGTAGCATGTGTAAAAATTTCCATACTATTTAAAGCAGAAGAATACTCCATCGTCCATATATACAACATTTTGTTATCCACCTATGGGTGAAGACTTGTGTTGCTTCCACATTTTAGCTATTGTGAATAATATTACTACAAACATGAATGTATGAATGTCTCTGAGGCTTGAATTGTAATCCTTTTGAGTGTATACCAAACGTGGAATTGCTGGATCATATGGTAATTCTATTTTTAATTTTTTGAGAAACTACCATTCTGTTTTCCACAATAACTGTCCCATGTCATTCCCACCAACAGTGTACAAGGTTTGCAATTTCTCTGCATTCTCATCAACTATTATTTTTTTTTGTTTTGTTTCGTTTGATAGTGGGCATCCTAGCAGGTGTAAGTGAAATGTGAAAGTCGCTCAGTGATGTCAGACTCCTTGCGACCCTATGGACTGTAGAGTCCGTGGAATTCTCCAGGCCAGAATACTGGAGTGGGTAGCCTTTTCCTTCTCCAGGGAATCTTCCCAACCCAGGGATGCATTTCGCTAATGACCAGTGATGTGCACGCGTGCTCAGTTGCTTCAGTTGTGTCTGACTCTGCGACCCCGTGACTGTAGCCCCTCGGCTTCTCTGTTCATGGGATTCTCCAGGCAAGAATACTGGAGTGGGTTGCCATGCCCTCCTCCAGGGGATCTTCTTCACCTAAGGATCGAGCCCTCATTTCCTGCATTGTTGGTGGATTCTTTTCTGCTGAGCCACCAGGGAAGCCCAAGCGATGTTGAGTATCTCTTAATGTGCTTAACCAGTTGCAGATCTTCTTTGGAGAAATGTGTGTTCAAATCTCTTGCCCATTTTTGAATTTGATTCTTTGTTTTCTTGTTGAGTTTTAAGTGTGTCTATGTATTCTGGATATTAATTTTTTATAGATGATTTACAAATCTTGCATTCTGTAAGTTGCCTTTTTACTCTATTGATAATGTCTTGATTCACAATAGTTTTTAATTTTCATGAAGTTAAATTTGTCTGAATTCTAATGTTACTTCCTGCATTACATGAACAGCAAGCATGAGAGTTAAGGGGCTGGTGATGGAAGTGGATTTGGGGGTAACAGTTTCCCATTGCCTTGAGTATAGATTTGTTCTTAACGGCTCTTTGAGTGAGTTTGCATTTTTAGGACACTTACTTAATGTGTTCAGCTCCATTGGAAGCTCCCTGAGGTCAGTGGTTGTGTTTTACAGCTTTGTTCCTTGAACATAGTAGATCCTGTATTTTAAAAATAAAATTTAAAATTATACAGGCCAAAAGTACTGCGTGTAAGTTTAATTTTTTTAAAGGCATACTCAGCCTTGGTACTCAGACTACTGAGAAGTTGCTGTATATAACATACATATTTGACCAGTTGGGATTAATCAAAATTCTTAATGTTTGAACTGAGCATTTTGAGGTTTTTTATAGACATTAATCATTACTACACAAAAGTATTTTAAGTGCTGGATAGTACATAAGACTAAAAGTCATCTTAAAATATTAAAGTAACAGTGCCGTTTCTCTTCATCCTTTCCTGTGAATAATTACGACTTTCCCAGTTCTCTTTGCACTCTCCTGGCTGGGAAGTTTAACAGTTTACTTGGAGCACACAGGAAAAGACCTGGTGTGGTGCTTCTACAGCCACTTTGACATGACTGAGATTATGCCTTTTACATGTATTTATGACCTCTTTTATATAGCTTCAAAGCATGCTGTATTAAAAAAAGTATCACTGCTTCAGGACTGAACTGAGGTGGCTGTGTTTGCCAGAAGTAAGGAGGCAGGCTCCAGGGATGACTGCCAGGCTGGTCTTGCAGTTTGAAACCTCCTCTGGCTGTTGGGAAAATGACTGCTTTCTGCTCAGCACTGAGTCTTTGGAAGCAGAGATGCTGAGGTCCAAGGTGGAAGCTTTGATCAAGGAAGGCTCATCTTAAGAAAGGTTATTGGACTGGGTACTCCTGAGGTGCGCGCTTGGTGAGCAGACACACACACAGTCCCGGGTACAGCAGCAGCTCCATCTGGTATGTTGCAGGCCTGCCGTGACATAGGACTGTTTGTTCTAAAGCGACTCATTTGAAAACTGCAATATGTTAAATGGGCAGCCCTTCATTGGAGGCCCCTGGTATGCTGGCAGTTCATCAGCAGCAGGGTTGTGATCCTGTCACTTCTTGTTAATGAAGGCTTTTATTTAGCATAGCAAATCATATCTCCTGTTTACATCCACTCTTTCAAATGGTAAACTTGAAAGGGATGTGTGTGACTTTTTATTAATTAGTAGCCATCAGGGTGCTGTGGTTGTCCCTTGTGATCGCCATTTAGCTGCATTTCTTCTCCTGAGATGCTGCTTGTCTTGACTAGGAAAGCCTCCAGATGATTAAAATGATCCTTTTTTTGTTTGTTTGTTGTTTTTGAAGTGGTTTTTTGTCTTTCCTCTTAGGTGGCCATTTCCTCCAGTCTCAATTTCACTTCCATTCTAAAATTCCTAGCAGGGGTTTTATCAGAGCATTTACTCTCCCAGTGCAACAATTTGACTTTCCCAGCGCTTGTTTGCTTATTTCTGGGCAGCCCAGGAGAGTAAGTGTTTTGTCTTCAGATAGAATATGCATTTGTTATATACAGCAAATTCAAGAACATAGAGAAAATCAGAGCTGGAGGGGCTCTTATCCACAGTGTTGACCAGCACCTTCATTTTATACATGTGGGACTTACAGTAAAGATGCTGTCAGATGTCTTAGGAATAGTGTCAGCAGTTGGTAACTCTCCACCCACTGCTGGTTCCTGACATACTTTTCCTTCTCCCAGTTCCCTCTCCACATTGCTGCATTATTTCCACTTCATTTTTAAAAATGCAGGCAGTGTCTTGGTGGGATTGTAAATTGATAGAACTTTAGAGGGCTTTTTGGCAGCAACTAGCATAATTAAAGATATAAATTGACTATGAACCAACAATTTCTGTCTTTGTATTTTTGCTCTCTTGTGTAGGGTATTTATTGCAAGTGTTTGAAATAGGTAAAGCCTTGGGTATTTATCAGGGGATCCATTACATAAATTTGGGCCCATCTCCTATAGTCAGCCCCTTTGTGGATTCAATGAACTGTGGACTGTATAATGTGTTTACAATCTGTAGATATGGAACTGAGACTGTGGATACGAAGGGCTGACCTTGGGGCTTGGGAATCCTCAGGATTTTGGTATCTTTGGGGATCCTAGAACCATTACCTTGCAGCTACGAAGAGACCACTTTATAGCTGTCCTAAAGAAAGCATTCTCGTATGTCTGATACTTAGATCTAAAAATCAAGTTGCAAAGACAGTTACAGGATGATCTACCTCTGTGAATGTACAGAAGTATTTGCTTTCTTCACCTGTGCTTGTTTATGTTTATATTGGCTTTGAAAATGTTCAGATTTTTAATGAAACTGTTAACCTCTGGTGTGTGTGTGTTGGAAGGATTATATTTTTTTTTCATTTTACAGTGTACAACAGTTAACAGTCTTTGTGTCATATATATATCTACATTAATGTGTAGTTACTAATTACTGCAGAAAATAATCCCTCATGTATTTTTGAAAGCATTTTAGCAGACTTTCAGTATTCTCTGCATCTCAACTATTCATTAGTGGTTCGTGCCTCTGAGAGCCCGGCTTTGTGCCAGGTCTTTGGGAGTTCAGGAACAGTTGGATGTGGATACTCTCCTTAGGTTAAGTCTAGTGGACAGCCTATCATCAGGAAATGTGATGAGCTGATTGTGGGAGAGGCGATTTGGTGAGGGCTGCCACTTCGTTGGGAAAAGGTTTGTGAAACTACAGAGATGTGAGTAACACTTTGGGGAGGTTTTATATAGATAAGACTCTTTTCCTCAGACAAAAGGGGATTAAGCATAACATGCTCCCATATTGAGGAAACGGTTTTGACTATTAGAGGGTGGTTAAGTTTCCAGAGAGCCTTGAAACTCAGGAAGGAATGTTTTCCCCTCTCTATATGGTGTAGGGTGTTTAAGCTTAAGGCCTTTGGACTGTGGGCATAGTGGGATGAAAGCTAGAGAGAAACTAGATTGGGGACAGTTGCAGGATGGCCCAGGATGAGGAAAATGGAAGTAAAAGATGTCGGTTGCCACAGCAAAAGCAGCCTTAGAGAGGAAGGAGCAGGGCTTCTGGAGGAAAGTAGAATGTCATTTGGTGCCTGACTCTGGTTGAATTTAGCAAATGGAAAATGACCATCTGGTATATTGTATACACTTAGTATTGTCTAAGCCGAAGTAAGTATGCAACATGAAGTATACCTTATTATGATGCTTTATAAGTGTCTTCTCTGAGATTACATTCATGGTTCCTCTATCATGGTTTTGTAGCATTTCTGTCGGAGAAGGCAGTGGCACCCCACTCCAGTACTCCTGCCTGGAAAATCCCATGGACGGAGGAGCCTGGTAGGCTGCAGTCCATGGGGTCGCTAGGAGTCGGACACGACTGAGCGACTTCACTTTCACTTTTCACTTTCATGCATTGGGGAGGGAAATGGCAACCCACTCCAGTGTTCTTGCCTGGAGAATCCCAGGGACGGGGGAGCCTGGTGGGCTGCCGTCTATGGGGCCGCACAGAGTCGGACACGACTGACGCGACTTAGCCCCAGCAGCAGCAGCAATTCTGTATCAAAGAAAGTTGAACTGATTAAAGTAAGTACTGGGATAAGAAGTAGTTTACATAGTCCCAGGGCTAGAGAAACATCTCTTGGAAGATAAGGAGAGCTATAGGATATCATTCTAAGGTTTATCTGTATTTGCTATAAAAATTCACCATGGAAGAAAACTTACTTAGCATGGGATTCTCAAACTTACCAGAGATTCTCAAACTTTTTTTCTTTGGACCTCTTTTTACACTTAAAACTGCTGAGGACTGAAAAGACATTTTGTTCATGTAAGTTATGTTATATTAATATTTTTATTGTGTTAAAAATTAAGATGAGAAAGATAAACATAGATATTTAGCTTAAAAAATCCAGTAGTATTAACAAAAATAACATTTTTAAAATGACAGATATGTGTATTTTTCTAAAACAAAAATAGTAGTGGTAAGAATGGCATGCTTTTACTTTTTTTTATTTCTTTAATTAAGCTTAATAGAAGTCAGCTGTTTTCTTACATTGCACCGGCCTGAATGTAGAAGCAGCTATCACATATCATATAACTTTTAGAAAGCTCTGCTGTATGCTTATGAGAGGATGGGAGAAGAAAAGGTATTGTTTTGACCTCCTGAATCTATGAAAAGGTCCCTGAGACCTTCGGAGGTTCCCGGAGCACACTTTGAGAACTGCTGAGTTGGGCTAATGTCTTCCTGGGACAAATAGGGCAAGGCTTATTTGAGCCTTAAAGGAAAATTTAGAATCTGTATCATGGGTATTCATGGACAGTCATGTTTCCTGCGAAAGTGCAAATTTAAGAATAAAGGCATGATATTAGGATAATGGAAAGTTGAGATTGTGCTGGGAATCGAAGCCTTGAATGGTGTAACCAGGTCTGTCACTCGCAAGTTTTACCTTGGTCCAAAGACTGGTTCTTATTTTCCTTACCTAAAACTTGAAGCTGTGACTAGCTCTCAGAAGTCCCTTGTAGCACTAATGTTCCATGAGTTATTCATTTTTTTATAGTGCTCGCAACACTTCCTCTAAACACACACATGGCCACACATCTACGTGCACGTTTGGAGTGCCGTGGGAGGTCACGTGAGCTAAAATGCACGTTGGAGCACCTCACCTAAGCGTTTTCTTTTTCCTGCATTGGCTTCATTGTCCTAGTTTGTTTCTTAAATAGAAATTGACTAAATGGTACTGTGGGTGTATATAGAATCTTAACCTCTTTTGTCAGCTGTTGAACACACCTGCAGTTTTTTTAAACCTCCCACTGCATTTATTTACCCCCCAGTTTAGTCATAGGACTGGAGGAAGGTGAGATGTCCTCCAAACCACTGTGTCAGGCAGGGCTCTGCTTGCCCGTTCCAGGTTGCTGAGGTCCTCACGAGAAGAGAATGGCACCAGAGTCCCTTCCTTTGAAAAGCAAAATGGGGCTGGTGGTGGTGAAGTGGTGCCCATTTACTTTTTTGTAATACCACATTCATTTAATGTCCTTATAGAATTAATTTCTTTAAGTTTCAGATTTGTTCAGTTAGACATTTCCTGGATTTTAATTTGCATAACAAATTCCTGGATGTTACGTTGTCATTTATTGAGGCCATCATATACCCGGATGTGATCAGGAAATAGCCACTTAAATGTGGAATCTAAAAATTACAACAAACTAGTGACTATAAAAAAAAATAAAACAGACTCAAAGATAGAAAAGACTAATGGTTACCAGTGTGGGGAGAGGCGGCGGGAGGAGCAGTGTAGGGATAGTGGGTTAAAGAGGTACAAGCTGCTGTGTATAAAATAAACCACAAGGATATATTGTACAGCACGGGGATTATAGCTAATATTTTGTAATAACTATAAATAGAGCATAACTTAAATTTGTGGGTCACTGTGTTGAACACCTGTGACTTATATTGTGTATCAACTACATGTTAATTTTTTTAAAAAGCTTATTTTTAGCTAATAAGAAAAATCCATACCAGCATTGTCTAGCATTCTTAATGGTGTTGATTTCTGTTTAAAACCAGAGTCCCCTTGCTAGGATACCTCTGGTGGGTGGTGGTGAGGTTTATTGATATTTTGGAGTTTCAGGTTGCAAGAAACTTACTTCTCTGAAAACTCTGAAGTCCCTGAGGACAAAATGACACTTGTATATTCTGATGGTTCCGTGAACACAGAGCTTAGTTAGTATTTATTGAATGAATGACAGTGAAACTTTTATTTCCTTTCAAACACAAAATTCCAAACAAGAAGTGTTAGTTCCTTTTTTATTTTGGAAATCTCTGTAGCTATAAAAATGAAATCAGTCTGAGAAAATTTCTGCCTAGGTTAAAAAGAAATAAGGTTGCAGTTAATATTATTTTATATGCAGGCACACACATATATATTTAAATTTGGAACTTTCCAGTAGTGCTGCTTTTGTATGTCATTTGGGCTTTTATATTTCATCCTTCCTGGAGTCTCAGGGTAATGGTGTCTCTACAGGTAAATTTTTGAAAAAAAAAAAAAAAAAAAGTCTGGAGGACACCTGTATCTGTGTTACACAGCTCTGCTTAGTAAATGAGAATGAGATCCTTTGAAGAGATTTAAGAAACATACTCATTGCCCTTAAAGGCACCCACATCCAAAGAATACAGATCTAAGTTAGTACTGGAGTAAGAATTTCAAATGTGATATGTTTCTCCAAACTAAATTTAAAAATTAGTTTTAAGTTGTTACTGTAACTAAGTAAGTTGAGTTTTTTAAATTTTGTAGATGCATTTGCTGAAAAGGATTCTAGACTGATTCTACGCTCGCAGACAAGTCATCTGAAGTAGGTTTTCATTCTCACACCTTAGGTCACAAGAAGTTACCATTAGTCAGGATGGGGACCTAGGCCCTTTGAAAGGTGCTTTAAAATTTCATTCTTAGTTTTTTAAGAAACTGAATGGGGCTTCAGTCCATTTCAAGTTACCCTTGAATGAGAGAGGCTAGGGAGAAGCTGAATTGCAGGTTTCAGAGTCACTTGGTATTGAGGCCTGCTCATATATAAGGGCTTCCCTGGTGGCTCAGTGGTAAAGAAACACAGGAGACATGGGCTCGATCCCTGGGTCGTGAAGATCCCCTGAAGGAGAAAATGGCAGCCCACCTCAGTATTCTTGGCTGAGAAATCCCATGGACAGAGGAGCCTGGCGGGCTGGAGTCCACGGCTCACAGAGTTGGACATGACTTGAGAGACTGAGGCAGCACACATGCTCATACAACCTTGGCAGAGCTGCTCTTTGGCTGCACCTTCTGGGGTTGGAGGTGACCCGTGTAGGAACTGACAACCTGGTTATTTCTGCCAGTGTTAGAAAAGCCAAGAGTGAGAAGTATGAACTCTCCCATTTCAGAGCTTGATTGTTACACCTAAGGTTAGGAATTCAGGGTCCTTATTTAAGTAACCAACCTCTCTAAGCCTGTAAGTTTGACTTACAAAACGGAAATAGTGGTGCTACGTGTGGCAGAAGGTTAACTGGGATGCTATAGTGATGCTCCCCTCCCCCAAACAGTAGGTGTTTTCTTTTTTCGTTCCTGAATTGGAATTCTTTGGAAAACCAAAGATACTGAGATTGTTTTAGGAGAAATTTAAGGCTTCGAATCCTGCATAAAGATCACTTGTGTCCTCTGCACTAGAGTCCTTGGACAAGTAAGTTTAAAGGAACAGGCTTGGTATAGATCTGCTAGGAGACCTCTCGTAGCTTTTTGAGAAAGGAAAAAGAAAGGAAAACTGAAGAGATGAAATTTCTTTTTGGTGATAAATAGAGTCCTCTCAGGGTTTTCTAATTCTTTATGGATTTTTGGCCAACCTTGTGTCTCTTGCTGGGTGTTTTAGGGCTGTGAAGAAGCTTAGTCTAGCCAGAAGGGACTTGGGTGTGGTAAGGCAATTACAGGCTCTCAATAGATGATGCACTAATTAGTGATCTGCATCCCTTTCAAACTAGGATGTTGGCTGCTGGGAGTAGCAGGAGTTGCTATTAAGCATCAGTGACTAAGAATTAATCTTATTTAGCTGGAAATGGGGATGGATATTGTAATTAGATGTAAGAGACACAGCTATCGGGCTTGAAAATGTAGGGCCTCAGAATTTCAGCTATCCACACAGTGGGGTAGAATACAAAACGCGTTTTTTTTTTTTTTTTAAACTGGAAGAGACTTGGGTTCTAGCCTGAGTTTGATCCTGAATGTCATAGGAGGGTACCAGTTCTTAGCGTGTCTGTTTCTTATGTCTAAAATGTGGGGTGGGAAACAAGCATAGGGTTGTGCTCCTCCTTCGAGGGCCTGATTTGCTGATGTCAGAACCAGGGTAGGGTTGAATGCCGTTAGCAGTGACTTTGTTTTCTTGTTCGGAAAGCACTAGGTGAGAGTGAGATACTACCTTCTATTTTGGGCTTTTTGTGGGCTGTTGTTTAGAGATGGAGGTGAAAAATTTAAAAAGCTGTTATGAGATTGCATTGGGTTGTGTTATGCTCTCTATTCTCAGATTATGTCTGTCATAATTGGGTAATAATTAGCATTTTAGAAGGCCATTATGATAAGGGTTTTAATAGTTCTTCCGCCCTTCACTTTATGTGACCACCACCTGGGAGAATATTTTGTGCACCTATCAAGGAAGAAAATGATCAAGTTTTGGATTTAAGAACCCAATTGTTAAGTTTTGATTAAATGATGCCTATTAGGTTGTAATTATATCTACCCATAAAAAAAGATGATAGCAGATTTGATTGCTGGGTTTCCTAAAGCAGTCTTTTAAGATAATGAATTTTAATTACATATGTGTGCCTGGGAACCATTTTAAGCCATTGAGAGGGGAAAATGTGTGAGACATATTGAAAGAGGAAATGTTCACCTGGTTATATAGCCTTTGGCTTGTGGTTTTAGGGGAATAGGAACAGAGAAGTCTGTCTCCTCATGCTGTCCTCTGACATAAACTCCTCTACAAAGGCTCCTGGATCAACAGGCTTCCGTTTTATAGGAACTGTTTTTATAGGTAACTTTGGTCAGATGTGAGAAGGGTGTGGCACAGTAGAAGTGGTTGTCTCAACTTCACTAGGAGGCTTCTTCTCGATGCTCGGCATTATTGTAAGCAGTCCTCGTTCTTTCACTCCAGTGCTCAGCACTCTGAGGTGCACACACACAAGATTCACCAGTTTTGCAGATGACAAATGGCAGCCCAGAGAGGTTTGTAAGTTACTGACCCGGAGACACAGAGTGGGAGGGCTAGAATTGGAACCCGTGCAGACTGGCTTCCGAGTGCACGATTCTAACCATGCTAGAGTTCTCTGGGCCCAGGTTTTAGACCTAAATTGTGGATCAATTGGGAGTACTGTTCTACTTTTGTAACCTTTTCAGCATTGATTTTTATGAACCATCTCCTGGGATAAAAATAGCTCTGTAGGATTTAGGCACATTTGAGTTAGAACCTTGGCAAAAGACAGGTAAAGGGCAGCTCTGGCTGTCACGCCTGCTGGAAACCTTCCTTGGCTGTTGGTGGCTGTAAGAACAGATTTCAAGCACTTTCAGACATTTCAGGTTATCTATTCTTTTTCAGATATAGTATTCGCTTTGTGAACTAGCCAAATATTCTTTTATTCCTTTAACGTGATCAATGACTTCTTAGCCCATAGTTTTTATTCACTCACGTGTTTTTGGTAACCCTAAATCCTAGGCATGTTGCCTTTTTCATCTCCTCTCAGCCCATCTTTTATTAATTCTGTTGACATCTCCCCCGCTTCTCTGATCATCCCCCCGCCCCTGCCCCATAACACTGTCCTAAATCCTAGTGCTGGCATTCAGGTCTCCTTTATGTGTGATTTATATGATTTTTATGAAATTAAATGAATATATAAGTTTATATGAAATTTATGTTATTCATTTATATGAATAACATAAAGATGACTTACAAATTCTATTTACACTGCTCCTATCAGGGTCTTAAACTCAGGGTTCACACATATACTTTGGATTGCTTTGGGTTTTTCATATAAATTCATATTCATTTATATGAATAACATAAAGATGACTTACAAATTCTATTTACACTGCTCCTATCTATCAGGGTCTTAAACTCAGGGTTCACACGTATACTTTGGGTTGCTTATATTTTACAATTCAATTAATCATTTTCAGAAAATAATTCTCTTTGCAAAGCGCTTTTGTTGGTTTGTATTGTGGGAAAATGCTTTTTTTAAAAAAAAAGATGAAGGCTCATTTTTGGGTTTAAGCAGAAAGTAGGATTTAGTCTGGATTTTGGTTCATTTTTGTCTCAAATCTTAAGCCATTTAATCTTACTGTTAGCAGTTTAGGACTCAGCTGGGCAGTTAGTGTCCATTGTATAACAGTCAGAACATTGAAGCATAAAGGTCAGGTTAATTCAACCTGTGCCCACTTAGGCTAAATTGGCTACTATGTCATGCTTGTGGGTTGGTCTCTACATCAGCCAGCTTTACTTTCCATTATCGTATTCCTCGTCCTTTGTGGGTTGCTGTCAAATGCATCCTTACTTGATTCACTCAGCTAGGGGTTAAAGTGAGTGGATAAGCAAGCCTAAATTCAATCCCTCTATTGTATTCTATGATTATGAAATTGAATCAGTAGGGAAATCTATGCAAGTGTAGTTACTCACAGAATACCTTTTGCGTATTTGCGACAGTACTGTGTTTTGAAGAGACTTAATTATAGAATTGTGAGTAAATGCCTTTCTGTTCAGGGAGCCAAATATGTAAGTAGAATTGACTGTGGTAGTGTCAAGGCTCCCTGTAACATCTTTCTTACGGAAATCATTGGCCCAGTGAGGGAAATCAGAGGTCTTTGGACCATAATGACTATGTAGCAGAATTATAATCTGGCAACTTTGTAGATTTACTGTTAGAGTGTGAAGCTGTTTTTGCCATTTGGCAGTATTTTGCTTGTATCAAAATGATCTCAGCTTTCATTAAGTTTTCATCTAATTGAAAAGATTGATTTTTGAGTAGGTGAGAGTCCTTTTATGTAATGTCTCAGAGGACAGAGTATGGGTCAAATCACTCTTCGAATGGATGGTAATTGTGAATGAAGAGTCTTTTAAAATGGAGATAGCAAGTTATCCAGAGCTTATTGGAACTGAGAGCTTTTATATGTAATGAGCTTCCACATTTGTAACCTGAACCAAAATAACCCAGTGGAACCCCGAGACCAGGGCTTGAACCAGACTTCTGCTTTTCCGTTCCTCACCCTTAGAACACTCAGGCTTTGTATTAGGCACTCCTGTAGTACGACCTGAAACGCTTGACAGTCTTCCCTTGGATTGCTGAAGTATTTTACTCTTTGTAGTTTCGGTTCTTGTAAAATTAAGACTAAGTAGAAAAATCCAAGGACCAAAAAGAGTACACTTCCTTTGTATGATATTCCACAATGTGATGGGGAAAAATATTGAGATCAAGTAAGTCAGTTAAGCATCCATTTAAGCGTTTCCCCCAGTCTATAAGGAGGTGGTGGTGCCACAGCAGGTTGTGAAGAGGAGTCAGTGTTGAAAACTATTGCTTAAGTCTTGGAACTCCTTCCTTGGAGTAAATCAGCTTTCAGGAAGGAGACACGTTGGCATTAAATGTCTTATTTTTGTGTAAGCTTTGTAATGAACAAAGGGATGTTTTTTCTTAAATACATGGAATCTTGATATTTTAAATGTCTTCCTAATACTGGCAATTGGAAATTTCTGCTCTGTGTAAGATGTTCCTTATTTTATACGTGTCCCGTTCTCTTTGGGGTAATTTTATATGCTGTTAAAGATTATGAACTTTTTATTGTTCCATATTTAAAATTCTGTCTTCTCAGTGTTTTAAGTAGTCACTGGTAGGGTAGGATCTTGGACTCTTTGGGAATCTTTATATAAAATGTAAACAAATAAATTACACACTTAATCATGAGCCTATTACTCTTCTGGTATATGAAGGTAGGGGCTTAATTTGATTTTCAAGGTTGTTGGGTTTGAAAATACTGCTTAGAAATGTGTTTAATGTCTAAAGACTGATAATGTTACTTTATTCCTGCAGTTTATTTTGATAGCTGTTGATAGGTAAGGGGTGTGTGTGCGCGTGCATGCACATGCATGTGCTTTCTGTGTGTCTAAAAATAAGAGAAAATTTGATTCAAGAGAACTGTTGGTCATTTTAACTTTCGTTAAGTATTATTTTTCTAGGAGCTATGTGTACCTACCAGTACACTCCTGACTCTGCTTATCATTGTAACAGTAGAAGGTGGAGATATTAATACTTACTTTGTCATGTTTTGTCTGTATTTCATTGGTCAGGGATTGTCCCTGGATTTTAGAGAGCAGTGCCAAGTAGTTGATGTGCTGGCACTGAAAAGATTAGGTAGCTTTAACCACATGAATTTTGAAATGATTTCCTTAAACATTAGGGATTGATTGTACAAGCTTTGTGTAATTTTAATAGTTAGTCTGGTTTGACAAATGTATTTCTTTGATCTGAAGAGGATTGGTATTTTGGAAGTCTCAAATTATAGGAGTTTTTAAAACAGAAAGATATCTTATTAAGTCCTGAATTTGAGAAAGGGTGCTGTCAATCCAGTATGGGTTGATATATATCTTGTCACCTCTTTAAAAAAAAAAAAATTGTTGTCCTCAGGAGCTTTTAAGCTCCCTGGCAGGACAGCTTTCTTTTCTCCTTTGAGAGGCCTGCTGTACATGTGTTGAACAGTCAATCTGTCGTAGAAAGTGGGTGGTTCTTTCCCCCTTTCGATGGGAAGCTGATGGCCCAGCCCTCCTGGGCCCCTGGTGTTCCAGGAAAGGAGAAAACCTGAAACAGTCGCTGAAGTCTCTGAACGTTACACTCTCAGTTTGCTTCCGACTCTGGAGCCAGATTGTAGCTCTGCTTGGTGTCACCTCTCTGTCCTTTCACGCCACAGTTAACGTGGTGGGAAAGATAGGGTCCTCGGGCAGTCTGAGTGCTCCTGGCGTGCTAATGAGGGACCCTGGAGTATTTCTGGGTACTGCTGACTGCAGGGTACTTTGATTTGGGATGGAGCAATAGCGCTTAGTTTCTTCTGATTTAAGTTTCTTCTCTGGTTAGGTTTCTACATAAAAACTACCACTTACAAGTGGAGTTATTGGTGGGGTCTTAAAAGGGTCTGTATTGATAGTGCATGCTAAGTTAACAGGGTAATTTTTAAAGAGAAGGAGGGATTTGAAGGTGCATGAAGTTTTTATAGTGAGGAGCTTGCGTGTGTGAAAAAGTGGAGAAAATAACAGTTACGAGAGTATGGAAGAGAAGGTCCACTGAGTGGGACAGAGGCTATTTTGGTGCATATGAAATTACGAGCCAGGCATTCACTTTGTGTAAATCTTGGTATATTACTGTTTTTGTCACTCACATGATAAAAATCAATAAGATATAATAATGTAGGTTATGGAGCTCAGTTATGTCCTCAGGAAAAGAAGGTTGATGAGGCCTGGGAAGTTCTTTGAAGAGTCGATAGGGGAAGGGATCATTGAAAATCAGGAAGATCTGACAGAGACTATTGATTAGAAGTTTCGTTGCTGGCATATAGGTGGAAATGAAACTGGGAAATAAAACAGTGGGTTTGAGAGAGGAGCTAGTTCAACCTGGAGATCAAGTTTGTGGGTGCCTCATGGTCTCCACAGACCTTATGTGATGCTTACTGGGATGGTAAGATTTAGGGGGAGTCTTTGGAAACTTTCTGAATTTAATTATGTATGATCTCCCCCATTTCCTGTTTATACGGAGCTGAAATTTTTATGTGTTGTGAAAGTTAAGCATCATTGACTTTAAGTAGAGCATGTAGTCTATTTTCAAGGGCCAGTTAAAACCTCATTGGTTTTCTCCTCCCTACTCCCAAACCAGAAATACTTGGGATATATTATGAAATGCATGGACATGATGTGGAATTTATGATCACATTTGATTATTTCTCTTCTATTGGATGGTACTGTCTTTCAGGTCTTGTGAAAGACCTTGGCATGATGCCTTGCTGAGGCTAAAAGCCTATTTGAATAAAATAAACCGAGCAGCATTTTGGAGCAGAAAGTTTTACCATAGCCTCTTCTGTAATTTTCTTCGGTAACTTCTCTTCCAGCCACCATTAAGAAAGAGGAAGTAGAGCAGAGAGGACAGTGCAATTTGTAACAATAAAAAAAAAAAAAAAAGGAAAATTGAAGAGAGATTCACAGGATGGTGCTGGCTCATTTTGACCATGTGCAGGGTTTCTGCATGAGAAGTTGGAGGGAAACATTAGGGCAGGTAAGTTGTTCCAAAGTTGGAGAGGTCCTTGAATGCAGGTCTGTGTGTATGCAATTGATGGTATTTCAGCAGGTGATAGAGGGAGATGTTCGTGGGAAGTTGAGGTTAGCTGCGTTGGGATGAAATGTAGGTGATGAGGGGAGACAAAACAGTAAGCAGTGTATATGGTGATAAGACTCGCCCTTGCGTTTTGGGAATTGGAAGATGGAAGGGTGGATGTCGTAGTGAGGGGAAAATTAATGGTTGTAAATTCAAAAGTAAGGAGGTATTGTTTAGTGGAGACATATAGATGTACACACATATACACACCCACAGTTCAGATGCCAAGAGTCCATAAAGGTTGGGCAGCAGCATTAGGAATAAAAAGAGAATGGAGAGAATGAATTAGCCGAGGGGTTGCATCAGTCTACTTGGGCTGCCATAACAGAATAAATACCGCAAACGGGGTTGCTTAAACTAAAGAAATGTATTTTCTCATAGTTTGGGAGGCTAGAAATCCAGGATGAAGGTGATGGCAGGGCTGGTTTCTGGTAAGGCTTTGCTTCCTAGCTTGTAGAGGGCTGCCTTCTGACTGTCCCCTCACACGATGTTAACTAGTGTATGCTCCTGGTGAATCTTCCTCCTTTTCGAGGGGCCACGGTGCTGTTGGATTGCAACCCACCTTTATGACTGCATTAACCTTTATTACCTGCACAAGGGCTCTGTCTCTCCATATGCAGTCACACTGGGGGTTAGGACTTTGACTTATGAATTTTTAGGAGAGGGGGGTAAAGGTATTTAATTCCTCCGGGGATGAAGAGAAATTAGTCTCTTTTCCTTGCATTTCTGATCTATACTTTGCCTTTTTTTTCATTGCAGAAGAGAAATACTTTCTGATCTTCACAACTAGTCAAAGACTTTTTTTCTTGCTCCTACGCAAGGGATTGGGCATTTCCATTGTGAAGTTTCCCTCCCCTTGCACCCTCTACAGCAGTTTCTGACCAGCTTTACCCTTTAAATTTGGTTTTTGACAGTTGATATGCAATTGATTTCTTATCTCTTCAATTTTATAGTCTGACTTCTTACAAACTGTTTTTAAAGGCAGGGTGCTTATGCTTTAAAGCCGCTTAAATAGCACATGTATTTAAAAGAGACATGATGCTTTTGCCGCAGGTGTCAAGAGAGTCTTGGCAGTGTTTTTCCCGAACGTCTGCTGAAGTGTGGGTGCAGCTCCGAGACCCTCTGGGCCCCCCTTTACTTGTAAAACATCAAGAGGTCAAGTGTTTATTGTGGAATTTGTGATATTTTTGTTGGAAATGTTAAGAGATGTGAGGTTTGTGGTGCCTTCTCTTTCTTTTCTGTACTGAAACAGAGCACACATCTGCAAGTCACAACTTCTTAGTGAGACACTGGTTTTCAAACTTAGAGACAGAACGAACACTGGAATCCTGTTACAGGACAATAAAATCAAAGCTCTGGGATAAATGACTAGCACCTTTTTACATGGATAGCTAGCCAGTTGGTGGTTATTGGCTCCAACCTAACGTAACTATTGCTTTCCTGTCTCTTCAGGGTAATTAGGAGAGGGCCAAAGCTTTAACTTTCTTCTCTTGGGGGAACGCAACAAGATTTCTAGCTTTCTTTGGGCTGAGGTTTATAGGTGTTAGCGAGATTGAGTTGTGAGAACAAGATGGTGCCTTAGATGGCTATTACCCCATTTCCATCAGTCAAGTTTTTAGTGTGGCCTCATTTTATTTGAAAGTAAACTCTCAGGGCAGCTGATATGCCTGAAATTAATCCTAAGTAGAAAATGCATTCCAAAACCAAAACTATTTTTGGTTGTTTCATCCAGGCAGGCCTTTCAGTGTATGTGTGTGTTTTCCTCTACTCTTCTCACCATGAAATGTGAATTTCAGGGTTCCCTCTCTGATCTTTCCTGGTGTTCATTATAACTGTTATCTCTGTTTTGTGTCCAGCACAGAGCAGGAGAACAGCAGTAGGGCGCTTCGCCTCTCAGAGTGCTTCTCTAGCCAAAGCATGATTTAGGAGAAAATGTCTCATTTGCTGCAAGGCCATTTTTCCTTCTTCCAGAAACTACCATTTTATTTGTGTCTTAGAGTTACCCAAGGTGTTATAGTGTTTCTCTGTGAGAACTGGTTTCAGAAATGGAAAATTAATGTAGTAATTACTTCACTCTAGAGACCTGCATTCCTCTGAGTTGCCCTGTGTCTCTACACTCGAGAGGGTTAAAAGAACACTGCTCTTTAAAAACACCTTCAAATATCTTTTTAAAAATAATTTTTAAGCTATACTTAGTAGACTTGACCAGAGAAGGCAATGGCACCTCATTCCAGTACTCTTGCCTGGAAAATCCCATGGACGGAGGAGCCTGGTAGGCTGTAGTCCATGGGGTCACCAAGAGTCTGATACGACTGAGCGACTTCACTTTCACTTTTCACTTTCATGCATTGGAGAAGGAAATGGCAACCCACTTCAGTGTTCTTGCCTGGAGAATCCAGGGATGGGGGAGCCTTGGTGGGCTGCTGTCTATGGGGTCGCAGAGAGTTGGACACGACTGAAGTGACTTAGCAGCAACAGCAGTAGACTTGAACAGTAGAAGTTAGCCCTTTTTATATCTATACTCTGTTTTATTCCTCATGTTGGGTCCTCTCATTTTTAAAAAAAATTATTTTTATTTTTAATTGAAGGATAATTACAGTATTGTGTTGGTTTCTGCCATGCAACAGCATAAATCAGCCATAGGTATACAAATGTTCTCTCCCTCTTGAACCTTCCTCCTACCCTCCCTTCCCCTCTTATTAAGAGTATTTATTTTCTTGGAGAAGGAACCCAAGTTCCTTTCTAGTTACCAACTTAGGTTTCTATCATAATGACTGCGTATGATAGCTTTTATAATATAACATTATTAAGGAAGCAATTTCTTGCCATTCAGAGTGTGGGTTTAAAGGTCACTTAGGTAAAGGATTACCCACTAAGTGTGTAGAAAATCATCTTAAGACATAATAAGGTATATGAAAACAAAAGTTAAATGGGAAATCTTACAGACTCCCAAGCTTTATCTTGTGTGGCCTATTTTGACGAATAATTGAAAGTTTAACCAACTCTTATTACTGGATTTGTTTCCTGAATATTTGTCTCAAAGAATCCAGTTGAGGACATACAGAGTATATTTTAATACATAATTTATGCAAAGTTAGTACCATCACTTAATATGTAAATTCAGTAACCATCTGTAAAATGACAGTCATTTTGCAGGTGGTGGGGTACATTCCACCTTACAATTAAGGAAAAATTTCCATCTTTAAATGGCTGCATCTTAGCTTCCTGGGTACTTGCTTGGACTGATAAAGAGAGTAACTGAAAATAGAAACTAAGCAGGCAGGCCAAGCTTCTATTCTACATTTATAAGTCTTTAAAGTTATCAAGGCCATCTAAAGATGTACTGGTAAGAAGGAAAAAAATTGGGGTACTATTTTCTTATACTCCTGGAATATGGCTGCTCCAAGTCTGTTTTATTTGGATTATCTTCTCATTTATTCCTTCCAGTAAGTGGACAAGATGACATGATTATTTTCTCCATGTTCTAAATGAGGAAATCGAGGCTTAGAATGGTGAATGCTAGAAAGGATCACTGCAGAGTTTGTGGTTACAACCACCGTGCTTCGTCTGATTGCTCAGCAAGCCCTGCTCATTATCCGTGCCTTCCTGTACTTTGTATCTCTGCCCATTTACTTTAGATTAGTCAACTCTTATTTCTTATCTACCTAACATTCATAGCCCTTTTGTCACATTAGCTGTAAAAATTACGTTGTGCCCCTTTCTTATTGTAGTCTTGTGAGCACAGCCTTCCTGGCCTGTACCTTGCTTGTGCTGTCAGCAGACAGGTTCCAGTTGACTGTCCCTGGCCTTTTAGTCACTGCCCTGCTGAGACTCCCTGAATGACCTCTGGCTTGGCTCTGCCTCCACAGCTTCATTGATGCTCACAGTCCTGTGTTCCCCTAAAAGTTGGACGCCTTTCCCTTCTCTGCTTGTTTGACTCTTATCTGTTCTGCATGTCCCAGCTGCTATTCCACTTGTTTTTTGAAGGTCTTTGCAGTGGCTCTTAACTTTGGCTTCATGTTACAATCAAATGAGGTGCTTTAAAAAATCCCAGTGTCGTGGGTCCTTACGGGAGAGATTCTTATTTAATTGGTCTGGACTGAGGCCAGGCATTGGATGTTTTAACTGCTTTACTGAAGTGGTGCAAAGAGCATGTGCTTTACAGTCTGATAGACCTGGATTTGCAAGTTTTGTAGTTCAGGGCAAGTTAATCTTTTCTAAACCCATTTCCTCATCTGAAAAATAGGGATAAAATGACCTATTTCCTTAGGTTGTTAGGATTGCATGAGGATAGTGCCCCTGAAAAGGATTTTTAGTGCACTGCCTGATACATCCCAAGTTAAACGAATAATCGCTGGTGTCTTTCTAACCCCATCCAGCAATGTTGTCTTCCTTTTCTAAATGCCTGTACTCTTCGTCACATTTGCTGTTTATATATTTGCCTCTCCACCATGTTTATATTTTTTTACCCATTAAAATTTGTTTACAGGTCCAAGGTTGTCCTCAGTGATGTTTTGTTCCATTGTGTGCTTAAGTAAAAGCATACCTTTAAACTTTTAAAATATATTAGACATGAACATCTTCCAAAGAAAAATAGATACATAGCATCAAAATTCTTTGAATAGAAAAGTAAACTGGGACAGATTTGGGAGAATGGCAATGAAACATGTAAAATATCATGTAGGAAACGAGTTGCCAGTCCAGGTTCGATGCATGATGCTGGATGCTTGGGGCTGGTGCACTGGGACGGCCCAGAGGGATGGTATGGGGAGGGAGGAGGGAGGAGGGTTCGGGATGGGGAGCACATGTATACCTGTGGCGGATTCATTTTGATATTTGGCAAAACTAATACAATTATGTAAAGTTTAAAAATAAAATAAAATTAGAGAAAAAAAAAAAAAGTAAACTGGGTCATGTGGGTGTGTCATTTAAAATTTCACTGGCTTAGATTTTTAAAAGGCTTTCTTTTCCTTTTCTCTTGTCACTGAAGGCTGTTCCTGAATCCACTGCAAGTTTTTTGCTAATACACTTTTTGAACATTTACCTCTTACTTTTTTGTCTTAATAGGCTCCCAGTCCTATCCTCACCTGAAGTTTAAATTTTTTCCCCCCTAAGCTTCTTATAGCTTCAGGGTGACTTTCTGAGTGATATATTCTATCTCCAGTGATAAAGGGGAGATCAACACGAGTTGAAAAGGATAACTGTCTTTCTATTTTTAAAAGATGGGTTTTTATTGAACTGTACTTTTTTTTTTTTTTGAGAGTAAAAGACTTCTTCAAAACTCCCATTGTTATTTTTCTGATGTTAGTAGTTCGCCTTTGGGTTGTCACCATTTTAGTTGCTCAGAGTCCATGTATGTTCCTAAGTCATTCATGTTTTATAAATCTCAGTATGAAATAAGCATCTGAGTTCCTTGCCTAAAATAGCCTGAGCTATGTAATTATGTAGTATATAATAAATTATATCTTTATTGCTTGCATTATTTTTATAAAAGTAGGTATCAAGGTTTTATTTTTCATAAAGTTCACCTTGACTTTCCTTATATATAATGGAAGAGTGTTTTTAAACTACTGTTCTATGTTCCTTTTTTTTTTTAGTGCACATGATGTGGGCTTTCAAGGCAATTTTTTTGGAAGGTGACTTTTCTTCAGTAACAGAGATAAATGCTCTGTTACAGACAAAAATGTTTCTGATGTCCTTGAAAGGTTTAGAAATCTCTCAAGTTCAGCTAGCTGAGACAGTGTTCAAGCTAGAGCATAGCATCAGTGAAGACCAGCCAGGCTGTTCCTTACAGTAGACCAGTCCACATTCTCTTCAGGGTGACCTTAACTGGTGACCTTCAGGGCACCGAGGTCTAGAATTCTTTCTTAGGTCACTGCTTTTCCTTTGGGGCTGTGAATTAATGTGAAAAGGTTGAGAGAAACCTGCCTTAACAGGGACCCTGTATCTCGCCAGTGCAGAAAGCTGTAAACTGATTGCTTTTTTTCCCGTTACCTCTTCACTTTTAACCTCTTTCTTCTCAGGCTAAACCTGGTTGCACACTTTAGAAGTGTCTATTTGCAAGTTAACCTGGACCTTGAGCAGCAGCTAATAGGCAAAATAGGTACAAACTTCTGTTGTAGGTCTGGTTGTGCTTGTGGGAGTTTTTGGTTAACCAGGCATGAGACAGTGAGGGGTGAGTTGTCGCAGCTCCAATCCGAAGGGCATTTCTCCCCATGTTCTTTTTGTTCCTATGTGATCTTTAATGTAAGAATGGAAAAACAGGTGATTGAAATGTAATGTTTCCTTTTTGACTCTATGTGACTTCTAAGGACAGTTGTAATAACTTAAAAGGTTATAAATCCCTTTGTCAAACAGGACACAGAATTAAATTGATCAAAATTCTCAGTTTGTAATACACTTTCATCTGTGCGTGGGCCTTCTTATTTCACTGCTGAATAATAGTTGTGTGAATGTAAATGACCATTTATTTATCTTCATGTCTTCCTGTTTATTTCCTTGAAAAGTACTGGAATTACTTTCATTTTTTTGCTTTAATGAACTTTCCTCTTAGGGACTCCTCACATTTTCCCAATTCTCTGTAACAGTTGTTCCTCATAAAAAAGAAGTGTGTGGAGGGGAGGGGACTGATGGATTTGCCAACTCTTTTTGCCTGGAAGAGGCTTTGAAAAAAATCTGGCAGAATCACTATTATCATTTCCTGGATGCTTAGATACCCAAAAGTAGGATGCATATAACTTCAAAAGAGAAAATGAATACATTTCACTTTACAGAAAGCTGGCTACGTTTTTGATTTTGTTCTGATGAGGAAAGATGATTCCACAATGATCTGAGAAATGCGTGGCTTGGAGTCTCCTTGTTTTCCCTGCACACATTAAGCATTCCTTGTACAGTATCAATTCACTGAGTTCTGATCGTCCGTATGAGTTTTCTGATAAACAATCTAATGGGCAATTAAGAGATTAGTGTCCCCACCTCTGCCGCTGCCTAGTTCAGGGACAGTCCCTGAGCCAATCTCTGGGCTTCATTTCCTTCATTAAAAAGAAAAATGGTTACGCTGAGTGGGTTTCAGGATCTCCCGAGGTCCTTAAGCTTCCATCCTGGTAAAACTCAGTTTACTGGGCTTCTCCATCCAGCATGTGCATGCTTCCCTAGGAAGAGATTGCTCAGGGTGTAGGTTGTATCTTATTCAGCATTCCCTCCATGTCCCCAGCACCTAGCATGTGGCCTGGCTCCATCCCCTCCCTCCAAAGAGACAAGTATTAATACATCTAAACATGTCCCTTATCTTTCAGGTTTCAGTTTAAATGTCACTTCTCTAAGAGACATTTCCTGATCACCCTTCCTATTTTATTCACATGGATGCTTTTTTCCCCCCATGGCATAGGTTGCAGTTTTAAACAATAGTTTATCCCTTTTCTTGTTTGATCTCTTTCCCACCAAGTTCCCCAGGTGCCGGTTGTGTGGACTCTCATAGTAGGCATTTATTAAATGGCTAAATCCACGTGTGTCTCATCCCCTGTGTGAGCACATGGCAATGGATAGCTTAGTGCAAGTGTCCTTTTTGTTTTCTCAGCCTTTCTGATTTTTTTTCCTGTCATCAAGAAATAATCCCTGCTCCCCACACATGCCAGATTGTGTCCTCTGTTGTGGTTCTGCATGTGTTCCCTTCTTCGCTAGACAGAGTGGGAACTGATCTGAGTCATCTTGAGTATCCAGCACAGGACACTGCATGTTACAGGATTTGCATATTAGAATGAATGTGAATGTCTTTGTCCTTCACATATGTTTATTTGAGGCATATCTATTTTTTCTGTGTCCTTTTGGTTGTGACTCAAGCCTCATTCGAAAACTCCGTCTCAAAGGATCCCTGATGCTACTTCTTATGTAATAAAAGCTCCCGCTTTGCAGGCTGGTTGTAATGCATGGCCACTTTGTAGTCCGCATCGTGTGAGTTTGCCATGCTGTCGGTAGTGATGTGTGTTTCTTCAGTTTCACTTTGGTTTTGCTTGCCGTCATTCCATTTAAGGGCTCCTGGATCGTAAGCTGAGATCTTGCTGTTTTCCATCCTTGGCCCTTTAAGCATTTCCTTTAATGTTCACTTTAGCCATTTTCTTTTGAGCAGTAAAGGTTAACGGATGAGGTTAAGATAGTTCTGCCCAATAGGTCCTCTGGGAATGGGATGACGCCATTCTCCAGGGAGTTTGGCTGTCTTTTCACAAGTATTGGAATACATTTAGAGGTATTTCTTGCTTTTTGAGGTATGGGTTTGTTGGATGAGGAGAAAATGCATTTACTTCTCTCAAGGCAGATATTTACCAGTTAGTATCTTGTGGGTATTTGGGGACCCAGCTGAGCTCTAAAATGGGAAAAGGGATAAGGGCTCATTGAGCAGCAGAGATGAAAAGCTGGGAGGGAAGAGAAGAGGGTTGGTAAGGTAAGTGCAAGACTATCAGAGAGATTTGGCCCCCTTCCTGCTTTTCTTCCTATCCCACCCCTCCCCCGCTTCACCCCCTTTTTTCAGTGCTCTGGGGTTTCCATCTTCAGTTATGCTTATCCTTGTGCCTAAATCTGTTTGTTAGGCTTGTAAGTAGTTTCTTTATCAGTTATTCAGGTAGGATTGCCTCATCAGCAGATTGTACCAGAAAGTATTTGGCTGTGTAAAGTGGTTTTCTTAACGTGGTACATGCTAAGCATCTTTAGGCTTAATTTTAGTTCATAATTATAGCTCTCTTTAAATGGC
Organism: Bos javanicus; assembly: GCF_032452875.1. NCBI lineage: Eukaryota > Metazoa > Chordata > Mammalia > Artiodactyla > Bovidae > Bos > Bos javanicus. The sequence continues at coordinate 20,948,124 of NC_083875.1, forward strand.
CTAATCTTTTACATTTTAAAGAATAGTAAGCATTAAACAGTAACTGTCAATTTGTTAACCATGTTAAGACCCTGTGTCTCTGCTAGGCTCTGAGCAGATGCCTACCATGTACTTCAGTTATTAATTATCAAAGGATATCTGCAGTACATGGTCTCTAACTTGGCATCTGAACATCACCATCAGCTGTTTAGCAGGAAAGTGTTTTAACTCAGTGTGTTTAAACATTCTTATGTTAAACTTTATTCAGATAGTCTGTTCTGTCTTCTGTTGGTAGTTTAAATATTTGGTACTTGAAACTTAGTGTATGAGAGTTCTTGGTCTGCTTGCAGGTAAATTTAAGGTAGAAACTGGCCCCCCCCCCCCTTTTTTTTTTAAAGCAGACCCAGCCTGGTCCATATGCAGACCTTTGTTAATTTGAATTTCCCGAGTTACGGTGATTGTGACAACTTGACCTTAGCACAGATTAGAAGCAGCAGAAAATAGTTCTCTAGAAGGTTAGCGTCTAAAGAGCAATACTCTACATGGCATTTTACAATTTTTATAAGCTTTTCTTTTTAAAAATTTTTATCAAAGAATTTAAAGAACAGCCTGTATATAAGTATGTATTAAAAGTATGGTGAGAACAATAGAATCATACATGTTGTGTGCTAAGTCGCTTCAGTTGTGTTTCACTCTTTGTAGCCTGCCGGGCTCCTCTGACCATGGGCTTCTCCAGGCAAGAATACTGGAGTGGGTTGCCATTCCCTTCTCAAGCTGTTAACTCTGATTACATCAGGTGAGGTCCAAAGGGTGGTTTTAGAGGAAGACATGGGGGAGAGATTTAAATTTGAATGTATAAGCTATTCTTTTATCCATTAACTTATAAAAGCCCTGTTTGCTGGGCATAGTGGGAAAAACCTATACTTTAAAGATGAGGAAAGTTACTAAGGTTAAAAAATTTTTCAAAGATCACAAACTATGAAGAAATACAGTTAGGACTTGGCAGCAACCAGCTGCTTTACTTCACACGGGCTTTTACTTTTATTCTTCACTGTTTGCATATCCCAATTAGTTGTCTGTTAGACTTGGACCTAGAAATCAGATATATATATATGTGCCCCTAATCAATTCCTAGCCCTCACTTTGTTTGATGGCGAAAGCTTAAATTCCAGAGTTCTAATGCTACATAGAACTGAGACTTGTCTTTTCTTGACCTTACTGACTACCTCTTCTTCTGAAGAATTAAACTGAAACTTTTATTTTAATACAAATGAATGCAATTTTTTCTGATATTTTAGGTCTGGGAAATAGTAACTATACTTGGAGTCACCGTGTGTTATAATGATAATTTTATTTGAGTACAGACTGATCAATCACTGCACTCATTTCTGTAACGCTGGCCCTTAATGAAGACTATAGTAAGAATCATGGTGGGGGCCAGCATAGCTAAATGTGAGCTGAAGGAGTGTAACTCTTACCTGCAATTCACATATTCCAGAGTTTAGCTTTTATAAGGTTATATTAAATTGAACAAAAATATAGTGAGAAAGTGATTAGACAAAGACCCATAAGGAGTCAGTATTTAAAAAACTTTGTCAAATTGGAGGTTATTTAGTACATAGAAAATAATTTTCCCAATTTTCTTAGGCTGAAAGCATACTTTAAGAGTTAATGACAACCAGGTGTCAAGGGGAGAAGATAAATACTTGTTTAAATGTGAGGATTTCAGATTCTGTTCAGTAAGTTCTCTATTGTTTGACTGCTTTCTTGTTTCGAAATCTCATACTGGACTAGTAAACAAATAAATATTTAATGCCAAATGTTGATCTGTTCCCATTTTATGTTTTATAATACAGTCCTGGGAGAAGAGAGAGTCAACCTAAGTTACACATCTGAGGCTTTGGGGCTTCCCAGGTGGTAAAGAATCCATCTGCCAGTGCAGGAGATTCAAGAGACACGGGTTCAGTCCTTGGGTTGAGAAGATCCCCTGAAAAAGGAAATGTTAACCTGCTCCAGGATTCCTGCCTGGGAAATCTGTTCTGTTAGACAGAGGAGCCTGGCAGACTACAGCCCATGCGGTTGTAAAGAGTGGGCACACGACTGAGCGACTGAACACACACATACACATCTGAGGTTTTTCACAGTGGGCAGTGTACTTTGCACATTTAGGAATTCATGCCTCTGACCCTTACTATAAAGATTGGACTGGAAGTTAATGAGGTTGTTTTTTTTTTTTTTTTTAAGGAAAGTTACCATGGATTCTGGGGGGAAACAATAGCATTAAAGTAATACTCTGCAACCCTAAATATAAATATTGGCAGTAGATAAAGCATAATTTAATGTGTCCTATAAAACCCTCAGTTTTTTTTTCTTTTTTTTTTTTAGTTCCTTTGGCTTTTTTAACTGTGGCTTTTAGTTAAGGAGAAGAGGTGAAAACTAGTTTTCTCTTAATCTCCCTCTGAAATTACTGAAACTTTGCATCCTTAGTTCAGGAGATCCTAGAGGAGACCATTATTAGGCATTGGGTGGTGGTGTCTTTTGCTTTGTTCAGCCTTCTATTTCTAGAGTATTCTTTATTTCCGGAGAATTGGAAAGAATGGTGAGTCAATTACTTAGGATGTTACCGAAATTGTAATTGTTATGATATTGCCAAATGGGCCTAGGGACAGTTTTGCAGTTCTTTGAAAACTCACAGTGGAAACAAAATAGCAGTTCGGGCCCTAGAAGAATGCATGCAGCCTAGCCCCTGGCGGTTCATTCCTTCAGCCCCCGCCCAGGTTAGGCATTCACCCCCTGGGAAAGTGGCCAGTCCTAGGCAGGCTTTCTGTAGGCCCTGGATTGCTTTTGTCCCACTGCCTGCCCACTCTGCAGGGTTGAAACAGGTTTTCATGAGAATCTATTTGGGTAAACTGAAGGCAGCAGGGAAAGTGTGAAGTAAGACCTTTTTACACTTCTGTTCTGTCCCTCCTTACCCTCTATTCTGCTTCCAAAATATAAATTGTGGTATGTCATGAGACAGTGTTCAGAGAAGATGACCTTGAAATTTGCTTGTATTCTGTCAAGGGCTTCTGGTAAAATGCAAGGTAATTTTTATCTTTTTCTGGGTGGATCACCCCCCTGCCTGCTCCACATCCTGGGGATAAAGCACCTAATATGTCCCTTCCATTCTTTATGGTCTCAAAATATTTAATTAGATCTGACTTTTTCCTTAGTCTCTGGAAAGGACAGGATATACTTAGTTCTATATGGACAGGATGGTTTTCAGTTAGTCTTAATCGGGGAGTATAACATGCCAAAATAAATCTCCTTTTAAGAGTGTTCTGAATGTAAGTGGCGGTCTTAATTAGGATGTATTAATACACAGAATTGGAGCCTTTTCTTGGGCCATCGCAATGTAGAATCTTAGTTCCCCAACAGGGATCAAACACGTGCCCCATGCACTGGAATGCCAGTAAAGCTTCAGTCCTTTTTATGCTTAGTCCTTGGAATACTTCATAGATAAATAGGTCCAAGATGAAAAATGCTGAGTTTTGAGCAACATGATATATCAAAAGTAGTTAAGATGAATTCATTCCACTCTAGCCCATCCTTGGTGCATCTCTGTGCAGTACCTATGGTGACATTTTCGCATGTTTTATACTGGGGATATTCTTGTCATTTCTATTCTCCCACGCACTTGCCAATATTCTGGTCTTCTGAACCTCTCTGTCACCATAGTAGAAAAGCTGTGCACCCTTCAGTAAGTTTGACCTTTAGGCTGTGATGATCCAGCCCTTGCAGGTCTTGCAGGGACCAGGACATGCAGGCCAAAGAGAAAAGCTGGTGCTGGAGGGAACAGTGGAGAACATGATCCATTTGAAGGGCAACCTGCTGACTCAGAGCTCTGTGGGAATATGGCCTCTGTTGCCAATCTGTTTATTTTTTATTTTTTTAAAGAGAAGCCGGGAATCTATTAAATAAATGTGAAATTGCTAAAATGGTAAAGTTTTATACGTTGAACACTACTAATTAAAAAAAAAAGACATAAACCAAATAACATATATTTGCGGGTTAAGTCCACCCGCTGGTGTTCAGTTGTGACTCTGACCTCAAGGTCTTGAGCCTGACTGCTTGTTTCCGTCTACCTCTTGGCTTTCCTCCGAGAAGCATATGCATGGTTGTATGTGGTCATTATGAATATTTTTTTGGCTCCCTTTCCTTACAACGTTTAGATGTGATCCTATAACCTGTTAATAACTTTGTGTATGAATTAAACGAAGTCCACTGTTGTCTTATATTTTTCATTTTATTTAAGCATCTGACTCAGCCAGGTGAGAATTTGGGTAATACCTTAATTAGGAAAATTTCTGTCTACCTACCCCACATTTTCTTCCTGCTGGTCACAAGCACTGTTAGTTCCTGTTCGCCACGCCACTGGTGTATGATTAACTGCAGACCACAAAGAGCGTTAAAAGAGCCCTCCCCCGGCTGTTGTCATTTCTGTTAGCCCTATTGATTAGATCTTAGTTCATGTGTAGCCAGTTTGGACAGATAAACAAGAGGATTCATTTGTTTGCCTTTTGGTCAGTTCCTAATGCAGGAGACCAGTCATTTTTAGTCTCAGCAAGTCAAGATATGGGTTATTTTCAGTCCGAACAAAGAGTACTACTGGTGAAATTGTATTGGTGAAATACTGCTGTGTCTTGGCCAGTGATGCATAGTAATTGTTCTTTCTTGATCTGATGGCAGTGAAACTCACTCTAATGAGTGTTCCAGCTCAGAGAAAGTTTTGTCCAGTCTTAATTTACTACTGCTGCTTCTACTTCAATGATTCCCTTCCTCTGTCCTTGCTATTCTTGAAGTACGGAATGAAGAGTATCCTTTTTCCTCAACACACTTCTAAGGCCTGCCAGCCTTTGTCGTGAATCTTGGGCTTTAGCCTGAGACAAGATAGCTTTAAAAAGCATGCTTGAGTATAGAAAATCACATTTGAAGCCATTCTACTTCCCTTATATTGATGATTCTCAACCAGAGATTGACAATCAGAATCAAGTCAAGAAACTCTTTAAAATTTGTGTGAGAGTGTACTTGAGTAGATCTCCACTCTCTTTACAGAACAAGTGAAAATTTGGGTTTGGGGTTATAGTCTCAAGGATGGCTTGAGAATTTTGTTTGTTTGGCTTGAGGATTTTGTTGTTTGTTTTTAATCTATCTGTGAATAAAATAGTAGCTGATGGTAAAAATGTTTCCTTTTAGGCTGATCTGAAATAGATTGCAGTCATAATTGCTCTGGACTGGTATGTTACTTGTTACATAGTAGGTACTTTTCTGAAAGTCTTGTCTGAGGTAAAATACTGTGCTTTTGCTGCCAAGCAATTTAAGTGTTCAATCTGCTTTAGTGAGAAAATTCTTGTAAAGAAACTTGCTCTTTATATGGGATAAAAGTATGGCAGAAAGTGGGTACCAGGAAACTCTTAGTGGTCCTAAATCAGGAAAAATTTTCAGCTTGTGCTTCTTTGTAACTTCATATTTTCCTAATGAGGCAGAAATCCAGTTTAATGTTTAATTGGGAAAGCTGTATATAATCTCTTGTTATCCTTTAGCATTTTAAACACCGGGAAGCAAGATGCTTCATTTCTGCTCAAATATATGTCAGGCTCAGATGTTTAAGTTAGCAGTGGTAGTTTCCATGGCAGCAGTGACTCTGCCCTTTTATCTTTTTCTTAGCACAATATTTAGCATAGGTTGTCCAGAGAGATTATTATTCCTGGCTGTGGGTTCTTAAAGACTTCTGCTGAGCCTTTGACATCTCTGGGTGAAGCTGTGGTCCAGAGAAGCTCCCCGAGGGGTAGGACGTGAGTCTGTTTTGTGTATCCTTGCTTTCATAGCATCTTGCACAGGATACCTGTCACATCTGGTGAATAAGGGGCGTTGCTTTTCTGCCCTGGTGGTTTCTTCTGTACTCCCAGCTTCCTGAGACCTTGGCTGGGCTGGAAGAGAGAGATTAACTCTCGATGTGGTTTTGTTTTTTTACTTTCATGGTGAAGCCTCCTTTGTTTTTAACTGTGATGTGATGACAACGGACCACTCCTGTAGTCCCCTCTCTTCCTTCTGAGGCTTGTGGTGTTTTAACAAAGGCTTGTAGCTAGAAATTTTTTTTTTTTTAAAGCTGATTCAACTTGATGCTTGAGCTCATAATAGAAGAATTAGTAGGTGTATCTGGAAAGGGACATGTGTGTTTGTTAGGGGTGGGGGACTACCTAGAATATGTCTACCTTCCTTCCCCTTCATTGACAACCTGAGGTGACTCTTGCTACTCCAGATGTATAGAGTTGCAATAGAAGGTTTCCTGCTTGGCAGGGAAGGTAAAACCGCATGAAAAAAAATTCCATAAATAAGTGGGAATTTTTTTTTTTTTTTTTTTTACTCATTACCTTGAATTGCACTTCTCTGCACTGATGTGCTTTCTTTTATGGGTCCTGTGCACTTTGATCGCAGAAGAGACTGAAGGTGAGTGTGGGCTAATAGCTCAGAGGAGGAGTATCCGTCTTGGGTCTCAGCTTAGCTGCTCACAGAGGGCTTCCTTCCTGGAGGCGTTGTGCCTCCTTTCGTGTGCTGAGGATGTTTCCATTCCCAGGAGAAGAAAGGTAGTGAGACTCTTGAGGGTGGAGAGAGGAACGTGAGTATCAGTGGGAAGCAGCCTGGATGTGAGAGGAACCGCTGGGAGATTGTTAGAGCCTCGTGTGTGATGGGGCATGGTGGGTGGGCATTCCCCTGGAGAGGGAGGTGGGGACCAGCTCAAGTGCCGACGATGCCCCCTCTGCAGGCTGAGATGGTACTTTGTAGGCAATGTGGGGTCAGTGTGAAGGCCTGAGAAACAGAAATGGTCCTGGGATGCTGTTTTTAGGTAGATCATAGTAGCAGTGGAATGGAGGATGGATTGGAGAAGGGACAAGCCCGGAAGCAGAGATCAGGTAGGAGGCTTCAGACACAGTCTCAGCACTGGTTACAAATCCTAGTTCTTCTTCTATTTAATACCTGATTAGACTTTTGAAATTCTGAAATCCATTTGTAAATGGAAGCTAATGTATACAGCTCATAGTGCACGAGATGACTAAGTGGGATTTTTGTCTGTAAAATATGTAGCTTCAAGCCTTTCCTAGACTAAGGAATAAATGCTAATTTTCCTTCCTTGCTTTTCCTTATTTCAGTCATAGGATTCACTAAATTCTGCTTCAGGAGGTGGTCAGATCATCTTTCCTGTAGCAAAAGATCCCTAAATCCTTTGGAGGGTTTAAGAGGATGCCTTATTTATTTTTTATTTTAATTAAACATAAAGCCTAGTGTAGGCTCAGTTGTTCATTCATGTCCGATTCTTTGTGGCCCCATGGACTGTAGCTCACTAGGCTCCTCTGTCCCTGGGATTCTTCAGGCAAGTATACTGCTTTGCCATTTCCTTCTCCAGGGGAATCTTCCTGACCCAGGGATCAAACCCACGCCTTCTGTCTTCTTGTATTAGCTGGCTTAGGAAATGTTTAAATTCCGGTCATTTTGAAAATCATAAGAGGAGAAAGATGGTGGGAGGCCATGGAGTTGTGTGTGGAATTGTATGGAACACTGATCTGTGAATTGTGGAAACTGTGACAGCATGCAGCACATCTCAGTGTGCAGCTTGTCGAGCTAGATTCTAGAGTACCGCTGTGAATGAGACTCTGTTCCCTTTCTGCCCTGTATTGTAAATAACTCTGAGTATGAGGAGAAGATGCTTGTGTCATCCTTGGAATTCTTAGCTAGTGAGGTAGCAGTTTCTAATCTTAAATAGTAAAGTTCCAAGAGACTGAGCAGCTGATGAGAAGACTAAGTTCAGGAGAGTGGAACCTGTGTACTGCTTTGCGGGTGTGTATGGGCTGTACTCTTTAAGATAAAATAGACAAGGCTGTAATTCCGATGTGGAACGTTTAGGCTGTTGGCACTGTATGTACTAATTTGGAGGTCGGGGGTTGAAAATTGCAGCATTTTAAGTAAAAATTCTAATCCTCCTCAGTCACCATTTGTGACCACATGCTAAGTATAGTTTAAGGTAGCATGTGCATCGGGTCACAGGAGTTGACAGTCATGACCGGGCAGTCTTCACACTGAGCTTTCTGTCTACCCGTGTTCCCTTTTCATGTTGAGAAGCTCCCAGTGCAGCTCTGCACTCTGTTGCCCATTTAAACATGAAAACAAAACAACTGCGCCATAACCTAAAAGACAGGTAAGCAAGTCCTCTATGCCAGCACTTCAAGATGCATCTTCCTTTGCCCAGCAATCATGATAATAGCACTTGAAAATTTGTAAAGTGCATGCACATATTATCTGTCTAAATTATATGCATATAATTGAAGCTTTTATAGAAAACAAGCCTCTTTACTTCCTCTGCCTCTTACCAGAGTAGAAATAATTCAAAAGCTAGATTAAAACATTTTTTTTTCTTGTTAAAATATAGCATTTGATCGCACACGTGCCCCACCTTCCCCACTTCAAACCTATAGGAGATGCTTCTCTTCAACTTTGGAACTACGTATGTACATATGTAAACAGGTTCTGTACTTCATGCTCACACATTTGCTTCATTGTCCATTTGTACAGTAGGGGGACTTGGCCCAGTGCACTTTGAGATACATTCAAGCGTTTACTTCAGATGTGCTTTAGCTTAGGGATAAGGTAACTTGTGAAGTGGGAAGTCTGACAGCAGTTGAAGTGACAGTCATTGGCAGGGAACCCAAGCACCTTAACTCCTTTTCGTGCTGGAGAGAGCTTTGAGTCCTTTGTTTTCTGTGTCTGAAAGTGCACACTTTCCAACATCTTAAATGTTGAATCCATCTGCTGAGAATTTTTTTAAATTAAATTTTATTGGAATATAGCTGCTTTACAATGTTGTGTTAGTTTCTCATGTACAGCAGAGTAAATCAGTTATACGCATACGTATATTCCCTCTTTTAGATTTCCTTGCCGTTTAGGTCACCACGGATCACTGAGTAGAATTCCCTGTGCTATAGAGTAGGTTCCCATTAGTTACCTGTTTTGTACATAGTAGTGTTATATATAAACATGAACTCTTTTGTAGGCAGCATATTAACCAGAAATTTACTTGTGACCCTCTCCTTTAGGCCCCCTCCCCCAATTGGAATGTCTAGAAGTGAAAATAACACTTTATCTGAATGCAGATTCTTGCCCCTTCCCGAAATGCCGTAAATAACCAGAAGCTTTTGTACTTGTTTTTCCTAGCTGGGATGTAGCTTTTTAAGAACACCATCTTTTGAGGAGGAGGGGAAGAGAAGATGGACCAAAGGAAATAAAGTATCTTTCTTAGTGTGAATCATGTTTTTTAAGATGCTCCAACTTTCTGTGCTAAATAATTCATAGTGGTGTTGCTAAATCAAATGTAGCTATCTCTTGGGAGTCTCAGGACTTCAACATCAACTGAAAAGAAAAATACATTGCATAGGTGAATACCAGTGAAGTGTTCCACTTGCCAGGAGAGGAAAGAAGCTGGCCCTCTGTGCTGACCACGGTTTATGCTCCCACAAATCCTACTGTGGACGGGGGAGAGCCCCTTGGTCATGTCTAAAGGTAGTATCTAGTATTTTCAGTTTCTTTAAAGTTCAACAGAAGTATTTGTAGCCTCCCAGCATTATGAAGAAAACATTTCTTGTTCTGTTGACATTTTATTTTGTTCACTTTAGTTTGGTATAAGCTACTTGGGGTTAAACACTTAACTATAGTTTTTGGTTTTCTGTGTGTACATTCTGCCAGATGACACTTAAGAGTAAAATAACCTTAGTGGCCAGATGGAGTATTGTGGCCCTTTATAACACTTCTGAGTTAAAAAACAATATTTGTGACTGTAAACCTTCCTTGTCTTTTATATTCCCTTTAAGACTAGGCATACTTGCTCTTTTGGAGCTCAAATATGACAGTATTTTAGTGGCTGTATCCTACAGAGGAGCTATGTTTTTAACCTACCTAATGAAAACACTCAACTACTGGGATTAATTTGAGGATTTCCAATCAGCCTTTTACAATTTGTACAACCCTGAGGGGGTTCTCCTTAGCTATGACTTTTGCAGAAGAATGTGAAGTTAATCCAATTTCTATGTTGATTACTACGTTAACTGTCTTAATTTAGCAATTCAAATTTATCTGCCTTTTCCAAACAAGAACCCTGCTACAAAACTGTGGGAGTAGTTGATTTTCTTCTTACTATGTTCATGTCCTATTTTAGGTTCTACAGCCAAATAATGGCGTAGAAATTAATAATGCCCACTGAGGTTGGAATGATTCATCACTAGATGACAGTGTATTCTAGCCTGTAACCAAGATTAAACTAACCCCTGGCCTGACCTTGACTACTGTGGAGAGGGGTGGGTGGGTGGGGGTGTGTGGGTGGGTGTGTGTGTGTGTAACCCTGTTGAAGATTATAGATTTAAAGTTTAATTACATATCACAGAAATGTAAGTTATTCTCATTATTTTCATGCATCATCTACTTTGTTTTACCTTTTGGGGTGAACTTTTGAGGGTTTTCTTTTTGAACTCTGAGCCTTAGGGGCTGTCGTAGTTACAAATCAGTGGCTGACGTATTACTGAGAGTTGCGTCTTTTGAATTAGTCTGCTTTTTATAGATTTTGCATTTGCTATTAAATGTTTCACTTGCAGAATTCTTTTAAAGACCCCATAGATAAAGTGAATAACTCTTGATTTAATATTTTTAAACTCAGATTTTCAAATGTTGGATTTCTTTAAGGAGATCTACTCCCAAAGTAAGACGCTAACTTTCTATAAAAGCTAATCCTTTTCTTAATCATCATGAATTCTTAGTGGCCAGAAAGATGAATTGATTCGAATGTGAGTAGTTAGAATCTAAAGCAGTTTCTCGATAATGGATTTAAATAGTTGGTTGTTGTTGTTCAGTCGCCTAGTCGTGTCTGACTGTTCGTGGCTCCATGGACTGCAGCGTGCCAGGCTTCCCTGTCCCTCACCATCTCCTGGAGTTTGCTCAGAGTCCTGTCCATTGAATCGGTGATGCCATCCAGCCATCTCATCATCTTTTTACTGATGTAATTAAACTAACGCATTGATGACATGTTTCCTGCTGGGTTTGTCCACTTCTCCCCTGGTATCACCCTGATTGGAATCACTGTCATCCTGCATCTTGGTTACTGCAGTTGTTTCTTGGTTGGTCTTCTTGTTTCCAAAGTTGCTGAGCTCTCCCACACAAACATGCCCAGTTTATTTTCACAGTAGCCACCTTTTCTGCTCAAAACCTTTTCTATGGTTCACTTTCTTGTGGCGGCCTTTGATGAAGTTGAGGATAACTGCCCCAAAGTATGTTACTTTGGCATATTTAATATCTTAAGCTGAAGGAGTTTGAGAAAATAACAGAAGTAGAAAGGTCATTCTAACCTCCTCCCTCTCCTTTTTTCTCTGAAATAGGTAGTAAAATTCCCATGTTGAAGGAACCCTCCCTGTACTAAGAGGAAGGAAGGCATTCTTAACATCAGTACAGTGATTTGGGGCCTGGAAATCTTGAACAAGCATACTTTGTTAAACTAACCCTTATCTTCCTACTTTGGGCTTTCCTGGTAGCTTAGCTGATAAAGAATCTGCTGGCAATGTAGGAGACCCTAGTTCAATTACTGGGTCAGGAAGTCCCCTTGGAGAAGGGATAAGCTAACCACGCCAGTATTCTTGGTCTTCCCTGGTGGCTCAGCCAGTAAAGAATGTGCCTGTAGTATGGAGACCTGGGTTAATACCTGGATGGGGAAGATCCCCTGGAGGAGGGCATGGTAACCCACTCCAGTGTTCTTGCTTGGAGAATCTCCATGGACAGAGAGGAGCCTGGCGGGTCCCAGTCCATGGGGTCGCAAAGAGTCAGACGTGACTGAGCGACTAAGCACAGCACATCTTCTTAGTTCCATCCTTATCACTCACTACCCCCAACCCAAACCGCCGTCTAGTCAAGTCTTTACACATCTGTTGTTTCTTTATCTAAGAGAGGTATATAAACTTCTTGCTCAGATTACTTCTCTCTTGTGAAGGCTCCCGTGTACATGTATAAATAAATTAAATAAAATTTGTATGATCTTCTCCTATTAATTTGTCAGTCTAATTTGCAGACCCAGCCAGAACCCTAAGAGTGTTGAAGGAAACGTCTTCCTCCTCTACACCTCAAAGGTCCTGTATGTCTGGCTTTCCACCTCTTAGACTCATCTCTCTCTAGCCTCCTCCTAGCTTCACCCTGGCTGGTCTCTGCCTGGTTTGTCTTCGAGATATCCCCATGGGGATGTATTTATTTGCTTATAAATCTTTAACAAACTAACCATAAACTTGGTGCTTAAAACAACACGGATTTATTAGCTTGCAGTTCTGAAGGGCAGAATCCCGTGACATGGGTCTCTTGGGCTATCATCAGGGTATTGGCAGGGCTGCATTCCATCTGGAGATGCTGGGGGAATCTTTCCCCTTGCCTTTTTCAGCTTCTGGAGGCTGCCCACATTCCTTGGTTGATGGCTCCCTTCCATCTTCAAAGCCAGTGACTGTGGGTTGAGTCTTTTTCAGGTTGTATCACTCTGATACCAGCTCTCCAGCCTCCGTTTTCCATTCATGTGGAGTCTTCTGATTACCCTGGGCCCAACTGATAATCCAGGATAATCTTCCCATCTCAGGGCCATCTGATGAGCAACATTAATTCCATATGTATGTTAATTCCCTGTCATGTAACATAGTCACATATTTCAGAGTTGAGGGTGTGGGCATCTAAGGTGAGCTGATATTCTGCCCACCACAGGGGTGCTTCAGATCAGATCAGATCAGTTGCTCAGTCGTGTCCGACTCTTTGCGACCCCATGAATCCCAGCACGCCAGGCCTCCCTGTCCATCACCAACTCCCGGAGTTCACTCAGACTCACGTCCATTGAGTCAGTGATGCCATCCAGCCATCTCATCCTCTGTCATCCCCTTTACCTCTCTTTTAAATCTTGCCTGAAGGCTCATCTTCTCACTGAGACCTCCTGTTTAATACTGGAAACTGTCCATTCTTTATCTCCACATTTTCAGCCCTCTTACTTGGCTCTACATTTTCTTTTATTCCAAAGCACACTTATTTCCAGCTAATACACAGTTTTATATATGTGTACACCTCCTGTTGCAGGTGTACACTCCAGGATATTTCTTCACTGCTGCCTCTGAAGCATGTAGGACAGTCCTTAGTTTGTGGGCGTTGTGAACTAATGTTTGTTGAACGAATGGGTGAATGAACAGAGGGTGAACCTTAAGCAAATCTTTTTCACAGGATCTTTGCTTTCGTGTTGCCCGGCATGGAAGCCTGATATGGACCTAGAATGAAGGGGAGGACTTGGGACCGACCCCTAAACTCACACTTTACTCTCTCACCTCAAAGCTTTTAGTTCTGCCAGCTCTAGAACTACAAAACCTCAGAAATCAGAAAGACTGGCGTCAGAAGGACTCTGTAGGAGCCATAAAGGGCCAAGAGACAGAGAAATGTTCGCATTCGCTGCCAAAGAACATTCTCCCTGTGAGTCCTGCAGCTGTCTGGGGCAGTGTCTCTGGCAGCTCTTGGACCCTTGTTGGCCCCAAGGCGAAAAATCTGAGCTCGACAAGGCTGAAGAATCCATGGAGCTGGAGGCAGCTAAAATGGTATGGGAGTGGGGCGGGGAGTTGACAGGGATTCCAGGATTGAGGATATCCCATGAAGTGTAAAGCTGCAAACCTTTATTCCTTTAGGAACCACATAGCAAAGTGAAGGGGTTTAAAGAAAACAAAGAAATGGCTTATTCTTGTAGCCAACATGCCAGTGCCATGATTTGAGTGCTTGGTTGACCCTTCTGTTGTTTTAATTCAACAAAGCCGAAATGTATCCTGAAAATGCCATTTTAGTGATTTGAATGGGAAAGATAAAACATTCTGTAGGCATGGTGTTTGCTAGACAGATGACCCACCTTGCTGCTTACCCAGCTCTCATTTGTGAACTCTAATTATTCACTTCGCTGATTATTTCGAGAGCTTTAGCTCCTTGCCTTGAGTTCCTCAAAGGAACATGCCTTTTGGCCATAGCTGCTGCCTTTTTTTTGTAGTGGGTTCTGCTCTTAAACTAGAGATACTGTTTCCTTTCTCCTTGTAACTTGGCCTTTACAGAGGTTTGATGTCGTCTGAGGAAAAGCTTTGCACTATACTGATGCTGCCCTGGTTCTGTGTTAGTCGAGAACCCTCTTCCTGTAAATGAATATCCAAGGTCACTCCATCCAAGCCAGACCATTTGAGTATGAGATACTTATCCTTGCCTCTAGCTGTGATTCTTTTTAGAGATCTTACCTTTTATGTTTGCTTGTTATGTTTTCTAGTCTCTATCAGTTAAAAAACCCTTTGAGATCTGTAAGTTAATCCTGATGTATTTTTTAGGTACTTTTGAGTTAAAATTTAATTTTTCTTCACTTCTACCTGTACTTCTGCTGGTTTGTTTGAAGTTAGACCCAGGTTCCAGACACTAGAGCTCGATGACGCTGTTGGCCAGAGGCTTGGAACACATTTGTACCATGTTTTTGGATTTGTCTTGGTTTCTGGCTTTTTTGTAGTGGTCAGGTAGCCATAGCAGGCTCTTGAAATGACAGTATACGACTGATCACTCAAAAGATAGTTTCCTTTGTTGTGCCATTTAACAAGAATTTAGATTTTAATGGGTGAGGATGGCTAATGCAATACGCCAAAAAAATGAAAATATGGTTTCATAATTATCTGTGGTTCGAAATACCTGAAGTGAGATAGAAAAACAAGCTACCAAGTTTGCATATTATTTACAGAGGTGATTGCCCTTTCATGCTCGAGTTTTTGTTTTTGTTTCCTAAAGGAACTGCTCTTGACCTTAAGTATATTTTTGATTGCTTAGTATGTACAAATCCCGGAGCTGGATATGGAATAGGTGTGACTTGGGGGCCTTCCTGGCAGATAGAACTGTACAGGCAAAGCCAGAAGAAGGTATGGTCTTAAGTGTACTGTGACTGCATGGAGGACAAGGAGCAGTTCATATTTTTAGATGCTTGACTAAGTAGCCTGGTGAAAGCAATTGTCAAGGATCTCAGATGTCTGTAGACTCTTCATATGAGCTGTTTGCACTTTATTTGCTAGGCAGTGGAGAACTATTGAGAGTTTAGGAAAGTCTGTTGGAAATAGTGTAACATGTGAATGAGGATGATGAAGGAAGTTTTGGGAGGCTGTAATTTGGTGGTCCAGATAAGAGATGAGGGCTCAGATCAGGATGGTCTAGGTCTCAGTGGACTGGCTGGTGCAGATAGATAGTCCTCATGAGAATTGTGCAGTAGGCTTTTCTGTGACTTTAAACCACACAGATCTGATCCCTGAATCAAGTGGGTTCTAGGTCTTGGAAACTTTTTTCCCCCTAGCAGATGGTGTACTTAATGAGAATTCTCAGACTGTCTTGATTAGCTGTCTGTCTTGTTTGGTGGCTGTCTGAAGGAGGTTTGAAAATAGGAAAGAAGCTAATTAGTTTTCAGAATTTTTTTATTAGGAAGTTTGGAAAATAGGGACTTTGCTTTTTTTCTTCATATGACCAGGAAGCTGTTAGTCCTAGCTGTGAGCAAACAGTAGCATTGGTTTCCCCAAATCCATTATTGTAAGAAACTTAAGATATTAAAGTATACAGAGGGCCATTTAAGTAAAAACCAGGGTGGGGGGCAGGAATTCCATTTAAAAAGTCTTTTTGGAAATTTGAAAGTAAACTAGGAATGAAAACATAAAGGCCACTTCTTCCCCTGCCCTCCACCCCATCCTTTAAAATCCATGTTCCCACCAAGCTGACACCTCGAGGATCTTTATCTCTCAGAACCAGGGAAAGTTTAGAATAGTCTAGGTCGATCTATGCTCAAGTGTCTTTTCATAAATGATTTCATGAAGAATGACAGGAGAAAAAGTAGTCTTAGTTGGCACAATTGATGTCTAAATTAAGAGGGGAACATACATTGAAACACTTTCTTTAAGCTTTAAAATTAATGGTTCTATGTTGCTGGAATATGGCCTTTTATTTTGCTTCCAAAGAGTTTCAGAGCCAGTAGAATCTATAAATAGTGCACAGCCTGGTTGTCTGTGGTAGACTGAGTAGAGCAGAATTGCCTGTCCTTAAGTGAAGGGGAAGTAGCTTTACATTTTTAGTAACTGAATTGTTGGCCAGCATAAAGGTAAGGGCCATGTGAGCAACTTATTTATAACTTCCCATAAAGGTATGTGTCTGCCTCAAGCAGAGAAACTGTCTGGGGTGCTTGAAATGTAAAAGTGCAGTAGAATCATTTTCCATACACAGCCTTCCTAGCTAGTTGGTGCAATAAAGTGATTGTTCGCCTCCCTGGGGCTTTCAGAAAGAGGGGTGTCAATAGATTAGCTCATTAGCGTCCACTTCTGTGGAATGGAAGGGATGAGGCCATTAAATTTGAATCTGTGGTTTTCTGTAGTGATGAATGTTTAGATATTAACTCCTCAGGGTATGGAGGACATGCATTTAAGCTTGATTTAACCTGTCGGGCGTGGTCCTCCTAAATGGTCTACCTGTGTAGTCTAACTGCCATTAGATTCTTATCAAAACATCGATACTTCATGGCTATGAAAGCATCTTATTTTTTCACAGGTTCAGTTCAACTATAAGTAGTGCTTTTTCTTTTTGTAAAATAAAGAACATACAATCAGACCGAATTCCCTGGTAACAGTGGGAGAAGGGAAGAAGAGTAAAACATTTTTATGGCATCCCGTAAAGAGTATGGTAAACCCTTTAGGTAGATGCCAGAAAATGGAATCCATCGTCACATGTTATAAATTTCATCACATATGCATCAGGGGTAAATCATGTGCAGCCAGGTTTAACTCTAAGGATGAAATTTTTATAATCATAAATATGCAAGTAAAAGACCTTTTCAGCCCTCGTCTGTTGCTTATTTATTTTCATAGACCGAGTTTTTCTGAATATTATGTTGACCATTAAAGTAGCTGCATATATGGCTAAAATGTAAACTTTGGTTTCTTTGCCAATTTTGTGACTCTGTTTAGTATTGGAGCAAGTTGTATTAAGTGGTAAATGGCCCATTAACCATATTGGAGTCCTCATAGCAGCACTTATTTCAAATTGTGCTGGCTTTACAATTTACATATTAAAAAATGTTCACTTGATTTTGTTCAGGGACAAAGCTGACATCCTATATAAACATTACTCCAAACAGTCCTGTTTATTGGTCCAATTATTTCAATTGAAAGATGCTGGTTTACTGCATCTTAGTGTATGTGAAGGGAACTTCCCTGGTGGCTCAGATGGTAAAGCGTGAACTATTCTCAGCAAAACTGTTAGAGATCCTTTGACTGTAGTGGCAGAATAACCTCACAGGGTTTCAATTCACTTTTAATTTTAAGCTCCAGGATTAAGGATCATTTATAGTATAATGTAACAGTGTGGGCAAATATAGCTTTTCTTAATGCCCTTCTGATATTTGGGGGAAAGAATGTTTTTATGCAAGGCATTCACTAATGAATTACATGACTGCCTTTTCTCACTGTAAATATAATTTCATTCACATTTCCTCCCTTCTCCCACATCCTTAAGAGATAGGACAGCATGCAGTGTTTTGCTTCATTTTATTATGAAAAAAAATTTTTTTTAAGATGTGGTTTAAGGTAGTGCTTTAGGATAGATGCCAAGGTAACTAGTTAATACTGTTTTAAAATCAGGCTCTTAATTAAAAATGCTTAATTTGTGCAAGAAAACTACATGTTAAAATGAATTTGGAAAGATTAGATTGGAATTGCCTCAAATTCAATTAAGCCACACTGCATGGACGTGCTGGGAATATCAATACAATCACTGTAAATTTTGTACAAACTGATTTGTTGCATTATCTTGCTCATCTAACATACGGTACTTTTTGTGTCCATATTGCAGACGGCAACTCCAAACTAACATGGCAGTCAGACTGTGTGATGTGGCTTCTCTGCTTAGAAGTGGTTCGTGGGCAGCAGAGCCTTGGACCGGGGTCTGTGGGATTTTTCTTAAATTCTGTAGGCTACTTTTTTTTAGCATGTTGCAGGAGTGCTGAGGCCATACCAAACACTTGAACTTTTCATTTGGCATACGAATTATTCTTACATTTAACCTATTGCGGTATGGCCATCATTAGGATGTAAAGCACATTGCAATTTTAGTGGTATATGTAGTATCAGAACCTGCTTTTGTATGTAACTTTTATTATCTTAATTAGGATTTAGTGCAGCCTCAAAAGAGTGACAAGCTTTTTTAAAAACAAAAAACAAAAGTTTTGGTATGGTCTGAATACTAAGTTACCATAATTTTTTCATTCTGTTTACTATGTATTTTTTTGGTTACTAAATTTTGAAGTTATTTACAATTCCTGATGCTTAAAAAAATGTCAAAATTGTAAATCTGGCTGAAAATTATTTGCCCAGTAACTGTTGAAAGAGTTTGCATTCTGTGAACAGTTGTGTTGAGCCTATCAATGGAATATGCATTATTTGTAAAATATAGCACATTAGTATCATTTTATTCTGAGCAGATGGTCCTATAGCTGAGAGATGCTGTAATTTTCAGCGCACACAGCCTACTGCAGCTGTTCACTTGAATGTTGGCTTAGGAGCTCATTCTTGCCACCTGAGCATGGAAATAAATGTGCAATTAAGTGAGGAGTGTTTGTTGTCCCTGCTAAATCCTGCTAATTTCAGTCAATGAACATTTTATATTTCAAATGCCATCCCAGTGAGCTTTAGTCCGAATCTTGTATTTGGGTCTCATGTAGTCTCCACATATACCCTAAGTTTTTGATTAGTGATTTGTTTTAATTGGCCTTGGCCACTCTCATCTTGCAGATCATTGTTTTCCTGACTGCTGGACAAAGGTTAATCTCACATACATTTTCCTGTGGAAAGAGTGACCCTGGGCTAATATTCTATAAACTGGAACGGTTATGCTTTATTAGCAAATCTGAAACCTCCTTTCGCAGTTTCAGATAAATTGGTTAATTATAATAAAATGCATATCTTGAATTGCTTCCGGTTGTTTTTTTCCCCCCAATACAGATTTCCAAAGGTTTCTTTATTTCTCTTCACCTCCCTAAAGTATTCTCTGAAAATACATACTTGAGATAGGTAGTTTCTAGCTTGCAGAGTAAAGAACCCATTTCTTTTGAAAAGGAAATGAAGTTTTGGAAGGGGTTATAGTTGGTTTGACATTTCATAGATAGGCTGGATTTTTGTCTCCTGTTTTTTATCCTGACAGCACGGCTCTTGTCCAGTCTGACCAGTCTCAATCTGTTCAGTTGACCAGTCGCAATCTACCCTGTGCTGCCTTCTTTTATAAACATCTCTTGGCAGTAGAGTTCTTCCTGTTTGCTTATCCATGGTTATGCCCTTTTATTTTTCTTAGGCAATATGCTTTTTAAAAGATATTTTTCCCCCTCTTTTCTTGTAACAGCCTTTGCCTCTACTTTGCTTTTTAAAAAAATTTTTTAAATTTTACCTCAAATTCTTTGCCTTTTTATATGTTAAACCTTCCCTAAAACTAGCATCCTATCAATTCAGGATTGTCAGTTTTGTAGTTCTTTGTGGAACTGAAAGATGGATGGAATATGAAGGGTAATCCTTTCAGTGATGCTTGGATTTTTGGATTCCCCCACAATATTGGGTTCTAAAGTAGATTGTTTTTGGAAAATGGTTTTAGAGAATTTGGGGCTGTGGTTTGTAACTCTTGCTCAAAGAGCACAGAATTGCTTTTTAGGAAACTAGATCTAAATTTGCTTAGTAAGAGATTTTTAAAGTAGCCTGAACAATTTGAGGCCATTTTCCCCAACTGCTGTTTATTCTGTATTTGGAGTTTATAGAAGATACCTTATCACTTGTGTTTTCAACAGGCTTAGGTGCTCAAATGAAAATTCCTTGGGCTGGTCTGTTTGCAAAAGTTGACGCATTTGCATTGTTGTTTTGGTGAACTAGATAGGTTTTTTTGTTTTTGTTTTTCCTTTTAAAGTCCGAGTCAAGGCAAAATATCACTTGGCATTGTTTGGGGGATTTTATTTTGATGCTGTGGATCATCTGCCTTGTTGGTGATCTTTAGCTGCCAAGGTTGACAAGAATGGCCTGTTAGATTCACAGGGTACACTAAGTACTCAGCTTATTCCCCAGGTTATCCTGCAAACCCTAACATAAGACATTTGCTATTTTCTTATTTCTTACCAATGATAGAGGTATGAGATATTGTCAATTAAAAACATTTTCAATATGTAACCAAAACAGTACATGTTGACAAATTTATAATTTTTCAAAGTACTCTTGCTCCTTGATTTTAATTAATGGATGTCTGTCAGTTTCGGAATAAACTCCTAGGCTAACTAAATATCTCTGCAAAGTTAGGGTTCTTTTTTTTTTTTTTAACTTTGTTTCTGGTAGCATGTTAAACACTTTTATTTTCTGGTATTTTTAGTCAGGATTTAATTCTGTGCCCTTTGCTACTAAATTTCCTCAACTCTGTGGACACAGCAGGTGAGTAAGGATTGTGAATAGACCCAGAATGGGGTTCTAGAGAATGTTAAAGATGTAAATTGTGCTTTCGTGCATGTGTGGAATATGTATGTGAAAAATACAGCTGTGATCTTAAATAGCTTAATGTGAAGTAAAAGTTAGCATAGGTGTTGTACTTTTTGAAGCTTTGTTGTAATTTCAGCAGGACGACTTGTGTTTAGTGACAAGTGTTTAAATTTTTGGATGGAATCTCTAATAGTTTGTGAAATATGAATTCTGACATGTCTTGTTTTCTCTGTTTTTAGCAGGTAATTGCTGCCATGGAAACACAACTGTCTAATGGGCCAACTTGCAATAACACAGCCAACGGTCCAACCACCATAAATAACAACTGCTCGTCACCAGTTGACTCCGGGAACACAGAGGACAGCAAGACCAACTTAATAGTCAACTACCTTCCTCAGAACATGACACAGGAGGAACTAAAGAGTCTTTTTGGGAGCATCGGTGAGATAGAGTCCTGTAAGCTTGTAAGAGACAAAATAACAGGTATGCAGTTTTAGATAAGGTTCCTCACATGTAAATGATTATGTTTCACGGTGTGAGAAAATTAAGTTTACTGCTTGTAAATCATTCAGTGCTAGAATTGTACACATCTAGATTTTCTCTCTCTG
The DNA here is from genome assembly GCF_032452875.1 of Bos javanicus. NCBI lineage: Eukaryota > Metazoa > Chordata > Mammalia > Artiodactyla > Bovidae > Bos > Bos javanicus. Next base: position 20,969,332 of record NC_083875.1, read on the forward strand.
TTCTCTGGCTACATCAGCACTATGAAACTTTAAGTTTTAGATAGTTTTAAGTTTTTCTTTCAAAGCATAAAATATTTTTTATGAGCAGTATATATTTAACTAGACTTTTATATAATCTGAACTATACAATAACATTTTTGAAAATGTTTCAAAGTTGTACGTGTATCTGGAACAGCAAGCATCATGTTAACCTTTAGTTTTGAGCTTGCATGGTTTAACATTTCAACAATGAAATAAGGGGAGAATTGTGTTTAGCAGAGGAAAATGACCTTAAAATGTCCTTTTTCCTTAAGTCTCTGTAGTTCTGCTTATATATGACCAAGTAAATGGTAATACTGACATTGTCAGTGTATAAATACTTGTACAGATACAATTTGAGTATGGCAAGATCTTAGCTTCTGTCTGTTAACAAGGAAAGGAAAAAGTGGTATCTGAGTGCTCCTTTTAAAAGATAAGAATGAAAGGATGAGTAATTTGGGTTTTAATAGCACATTTTGAATATTAGGTAGTAGAAAGTCTCTTTAGTATTTTGGAGGATTTGACTAAACTTTTAGAATAAAGCAAAACCTAAGTAAGTGTTTTTGACCATAGATGGGTTGATAGAGGAATTGTTTGCAGACACTGAAAACGGATGAAATGTAGACAGACTGTAGCTTTTTCATGTTAAATATGAATGATGGTCATATCAGATGGTTTATCACCAGAATATTAAACTAAATATTTGAAATAAGCAGTTTGAGAAGCTGGACCAAGAATTTGAACTTTGACTGATCATGTGACCTTGGACATGTCAGCTGTTGGCTTCAGCTTCAGGTTTCCTTGGTAAAATGAGTTAGAAGGCAGAGGAAGGGGTCCCTAGCTAATTTCTGGAGTCAACTGTGACTTTTTATGGGATGGTACCTTTAGCTGTTCTTTTATCAAGAGAGAAGGGCTTATTGTCTCCAAAGTGACTTGGAGCTGTTAACCTGGGCTTGGCCTTGTGGTCATATTTACTTGAGATGCAGATTGAGGTTCACAAAAAGAATTTATTCATTAAAATCAAGTGAAAACCAAGTAAGACTTGTTTATCATCAATCCATAATTATATTTGAACTAATTATATTATTTAGATGTTCACCATGATAATCAGGAAGGTTTGTTTTTTGTTTTTGAATATTGATAATCAAATGGATAATATTTTTCCATTGCCCCCCAAATCAGTGTGAGCAGTATACATAAAATTTGTTTTTTAAAAAAAAAGTTATTGAAAAGTTGGGAAAAATAGAGAACAAAGACTTTTTATTAACATGTGTCTGTCCTGATACTGAATTTTATGTTTTTAGCAAAACAGCATCTTTTTATGTGTGCATTTTATAGCTGCTTTGACATAAATGTGATAAGTGGTGTTAAGGTTTTAATATAAATGATGAGATTTCTGGTTTGATTGCTTAGTTATCTTATTTAAAAAATGATGCTTGAATTGGTTGTAAAGGTCACGTTTTTTGTTACGATAGATGAAAGCAGTAAACAAATCATACATCCAGTCGTTCAGTCATGCATTGAATTAGGCATTTTCCCACAGGAAACACCTCACAGATTTTCATCTCTTACCTCTGGTCAGTCTTAAATTATCTTACTCTCTGTTAACCTTTTGCTAGAGCTGTTATGTGGCAAAGTTGGATAAATGTGATTTCTTTGTCTTCATGCCCTTAGCTTCTCTGGCTCTGTTTGGAGGGTGGTGATAATAGAACCACAGTGCTGAGTAATATGAAGTAGTGCATGGTTAGGTACTTAGGTGCTGCCAAAGCATGTTAATACTTGGTGTTCATTTCCTTCACTTCCGCACCCCTTGACCTTTTCGTGGAGAGCTGGATAATGAAGGTTTGCATCCTAGTAAAATTCTGTTTAAAATTTCTCACAAGCAAACCGAGTACCCAAGTAAAAGAATAGTAAGCACCAAAGATTAAAAGCTGTTTTTGCTAAGCTTAGTTCCATGAGATTTAGTCATAAGTACTCCTCAAAACAAGTGAACAAGTGTTCCACTAACAGACAAGTTTGAGAAAAACTGCACTCCATAGTTCACTGCTTAAGAACCATACTGCAGATAATTTATATTAAAAATTATGTTAAAATCCTGCAGTAAAGAAACCAGTTTGATCTACTGTTCCACCCATCTTATTTAATCATAGAACTCTGGGGAGGGGGTGCTATCTCCACGACCCTAGAATTCCATTGAACGTGTTACTTTGGAAGTCATTTGCTAACTAGTTATCAGACAGTCTGTAATTCTGCCGTAAAACCTGTTCACATCAATAAAATATGAACATGTTTCATGAAGTGAACATCCATGATAATGAAAGAGTTGAGTAGACCCATTAGAATACTGAGGACCTCTTCTGTTAACCCTGTTTTGACTTGGACCGCTAACATCTTATTCTTGGTATGGGTTAAATCAGCGTTCAGAAGGTTCTGACTCCTTTAGCTTCAAACATGGTTACTTTAGATTTTTTTGTAGTTGTGTTACTCTGAGTTTCTTAGTAAGTACTTATATTGAACAAAATGGTACATAGATTTCTGAAACTGGGTTTAGAATTGTTACACTTGGCAAAGTGGGCATATCTTCTGAAGAAACTACTGTTAACATATCTCTGAAAAGGTTTTGAAAAAATCTGTGGGGATTTGAACCCCACTCTGGTATTTAGCATTAGTCATCTTGAGCAGTTTTTCAGTATATGCTTTTACAGTCGGGGCAGAGTTTTTCAGTCACTCTAATTATCCAACTTATTCTATTTCCTGGGGTAGCTAGTGGGCCAGCTCCTGCTATCTAATTTTGTAGGAGCATTTAATTGATTGGGTTGTAAGAAAACTGGGATCACTCTGTGCGAAGAAAATTTAAATCCCCCTCCCCCCACTTTTCACTTGTGTTAAGTCTTTATTTAAATAATGCTAAAATTAGGAAACTCTTAACTACAAAATACCTAGTTAGGAAAGTGTGTGCCTCTTTCCTAAGTCCTAAAAGTATATAATTTTTAGGTTGTGTCAGTGTTAGCAGATTAATCCACTATTTTGAAAATATGAGGATTAGGGAACTACATTAAAAAACATCTTCGGTTTCAAATACAGTAATCTTCTCACTGGTCGAGATGCTGTTTATCACGTCGTTTGTCAGGCCCTTGCTTTGGGCTCATGCCAGCTCTGTGCTCTACCCTGTTTCCCATCTATAGGCATTAAATATGAGATGCTTCCGCTGTTTGTACAGCATGGCTGATGTCGCTTGGTCCCTCTGGGTTCTCAAATGCACTTCAGAGTCCTTGACACCTGCTGATGCTGCATTCTAGAGGAGTGAAATGGATTTTGTGATGCAAGGAATGAATAATAGAGCGTTGGAACTGGAAAAACCCTCGAGGTGACCTTAGCCAACTCCCTCACTGACCAGAGATGAGAGGCCTAGGTTTGCTGACATGTCGAGTTCAAGATTACATGTCCATTAAGTGGCAGAGCAGGGACCCTAATTCTGGTTTTCTCATTCTTTCTGAGCATGTCTCCTCCTTGCTTTGTTGTTGGAGGGCCAGAGCTCTTCAAAACCTAAGCATAGGGCCAGCAGTTGAATTTCTAGTGAAACACATAACTTTTCTAGGATCACACAGGGGCATCATCTGGTGAGTGGTGAGTCTTCCACAAAAGGAGAATGGAAGACTTTTGAGGGTCAAGGACTGAGGGATACCTAACAACACGATCATCCATGCTTCTCTAGAAACTTTATAATCCCAGATTGTCAGTTTAGGTAGTCTAGCCCAGTGACTGCACAACCCAAGTCTGGCTGCACATCTTTACCTGAGGGAATTTTTAAAAATAAAGACTTTGGAGGCCTTGAAAATCTGTTGTCAAGAAGGCTCTCTCAGTGATTTGATGGGGCAGTCAATTCAGTATTTAAAGTCTGGTCAGTAGAATACCTGCTTTGGAGTCACTTGGGATGACTGTCAGAAATGCAAGTTCCAGGGCCCTGCCCAGACCTACTTAGGGAATCGGTCTATTCAGGGAGGGCCTGAAATGTGGGAATTACCTGGGAGTTACGGGCTTCTTTTTCCTGAACATTTTGCAGGAGATGATAGAGCCAGGGATATCCAGGTTTATCTTATTTCTGGCTGGAAGTGGGTGGGACAGGTGGGTATGATTGCAATGCCCAACTGTATGGCAAACTTAAGTGTCAGATGCTGTTCCCTCTCCAACTTTTGATCTCTTGGGTTTCAGGACTAGAAACATTGAGTGTAGAAGTCACTGGGCTGTGTCTTTACTGAATACCCGACCTGTCCCTAGAAGAGTGTGTGTGTGTGTGTGTAGGTATGTATGTGTGCACGTGTGTGTCTGTAAGTGTGTAATCAGTTTTTAAAACTCTAGGGTAGTTTGTTCTGTGGCTGTTAACTTTGCCTTCCAAAAGAGGAGGTAAGAGAATTACAGTTGAAGACCTCAGGAAATGAGTGTTGCTGTTTCACATCTTAATGTGATAGCTTCATTCTTAACCTAGGAATTGTTGAGGTGGGTCCTGTGCTGACCCCATAAGCTGCCAATTAGAAGCTTTCAGACAAAAGGAAAAAACAAAAGGCAAAAACAGACATAAAGAAATACAAATTACAGGGGCCCAGAAGAGGGGCTTTGCAGATGTAGATTATCTCTGGACAGGCAGTGCCTTGGATAGGAACACAGACCTCTTTTTTTCCTCCCTTCCTGAGATCCCATGTGGTGAAGTCTCATACAAAACATGAGGGATCTTAGCTAGGTTTAACTTATGTCTTTGTTGCTTCCTGAAAACTTGAAAGTTAGTTTTTAATGCTGGTTTATTTTATGAGGATTATATGATTTTCAAACTTTATTTTGACAGCATGGTATTTTCCCCTCTTTTTAAAAGCAATCTTAGCTCCTCAGGATTGAAAGAGATAAGTGGTATTTTATTAGTCTAATGCATACCTTCAAATTTAATAGCTTTTTTTTTTTTTAACTGTGATGAAGTCAGTCACAGTGAGCCCAAGGCGGTGATGAACATTAATTTGAGAAATGTGGTTTTGTGCATCAGTTGTAGTCTTTAGGTCAGCTGATAGTTGTTAGGTATTCATAGTATCGAGAGGTTAAGAATCCTGATTCTTGCAGACAAGTGGTTGAAAAGAGCAGGATGGTTGAGTGAGTTGGTGGGTGATGGTAGTTTAATAAATACCTCATTTTTGCTGACTCTGGGTGTATTTAGTTAGAAATTTGGCACAAAGGCTGGGCTTATGCCCAGGTGTTCACAAAACAAGAAAGCTTGGCAGCACAGGGTAAATGCATTGCTGCCGAGTATATTAACTGTGGAATATAATATGTTTGAATATGTCCATCTTTAGGTTTTAGTGGCTAAATTTGTATAAAATGAAATTCATATAAAATAAGATGAAATTTATTTTTTCATGGTATTGAAGAAACTATCAATGTGCTATTGAAGAAACTATTTATTAGTATATCTTAAAATTACTTTTCTGTGTACCCTTGTTTCTTCCAAAAGTCATGACTAATCAGTCATTTCAAAAATCTGATGTTGCAGATTGAGCTTTTTATAAAGTTTCAGGGGAAAACTATAAAATTTATTCTTTTAGCTTTGTTTTTCCACTCAGACCTTTAACTTGGTGTTTTGTAGAATAATTTTCAAAGTGTCAGTATTGATTATAGGATTTAAGAAACTAAATATATTGATTTTTAAATTTTAATTTTTTATTCATTGTCAGGGAGAAAAAACTTTTTCTGTACCCTCTTAATTTGCAAGCCCCCAATTACTGAACCTAACAAAAGACAGGTTACACAGTGTTATATGTCCACTGTATCTCAATAAAATCAGGGAGAAAAGGGCTTACCAGAAGTGGCAATATGGTTTTTACTAATATTTCACATGCATTGGAAGTTCACAGAAAAGAACTGAAACAAAGAAGTGACTAGTCTCTGGGGCTTGTATGCCATTTTAATAAAACAGAGGGGATTTGGGTTCTGAGAGTGGATAAACTGCAGGTAATGACCAAGGAAATATATAGGGGGAAACTAATGGAAGATGAGAACGATTTTAGCAGGGTTATTTATGCAGCTTCATCTTGGTGCTGGTTCTCCATCTCCATTGGTAAGAGTGGCTCTCCTTGTCCTGGTAGAGGAGAGGGGAACACTTTCACAAGGGAAGTTTATAACCTGTTTTTAGGCAGAAAAAGCTAGGGGAGAGAAGAGTATCTGTTGATTCTTAATTGCCTTTAACTCAAAATAATCCTTGTGCCTATAAGTTTGGGGTGAAGGGACAGGGCATATTCTGACTCTCTCCACTATGAAATAAGTTTAATTCTCAGCAAACTGCGACAGCAGTTTCTTCTGATTGTTGCTGTTGTTCAGTCGCTATGTTGTGTTGACTCCTTGCAATCCTGTGGACTGCAGGGCGCCAGGCTTCCCTGGCCTGCACTGTCTCCTAGAGTTTGTTCAACTCATGTCCACTGAGTCGGTGACGCCGTCCAGCCATCTCATCCTCTGTCACGCCCTTCTCCTTCTGCCTTCAGTCTTTCCCAGCAGCAGGGTCTTTTCCAATTTTGGAATGTGGGGACAGGACATATTCTAACTCTCTTCATTATGAAATAAGACTAACTCTCAGCAAACTGAAATAGAAAAGTTTCTTCTTCTGATAGTTTGTGGTAATGAAACCTTTAAATGACTAGTTTCTGAAAGGAAAACATCTATTGTGAGGATATGGACAAGTTTGGAAGAGAACCATTCTCAATTAATTTGTAAATTATCTGTATTTTTGTTTCTTTCTTTTCTTGATGGTGATCTTTGTATTGCTTTGTTTTATTCCATGAGGAAAAAAAAAATGAAGTGTATTGTAACTCCCAAGAACAGGTTACCTAGTTTCTCGGCAGCTTTTGAGGAGCTTCCCTGGTGGCTCAGATGGTAAAGTCTGCCTGCAGGGTCAGAGACCTGGGTTTGATCTTTAGGTCAGGAGGATTATCTGGAGGAGGAAATGGCAACCCACTCCAGTATTCTTTCCTGGAGAAGCCCATGGACAGAGGAGCCTGGTGGGCTAACAGCCCATGGGGTCACATAGAGTCAGACACAATCGAGTGACGAACTCTTTCACTTTCTTTCACTTTACTGTGAACATGAGATGGAACCTGTTGGTTAAATAAAGTTGAGTTTTGACTTTATACTTTTTTAGTCCTTGTTGCCCCTGAGACTTGCCTGTTTTGCCAGTAGATTAGGAACATAGTGTTTTAGTGCCCTTGACTTTTTCCCTTAATTAGTTTGATACAAAACACAAACTTTGTTAATGTATTCAGATGTAAGTATACAGTTGAAATTCTTCTGTGAGCATTTCTTCTGTTAAATTACAGCAAGATGTGAACGCCCTTAGTGTTCTTCGGACTTTTCCATGATGTTTCTTCTAGTTTTTGTCTACTTGTACTTTGGAAAAAGTATACATACACACATCTGTACCTCAAGTGATGTAAAATAGAAACCAGTTTCAATTATTACTTAGTAGCTGTCATCATAATGATGGAAAACGTAGATGAGAAAAAAGATGGTGAATGAAATGGGAGAATATACAGAACAAATTCTGACCCAGGAATCCCTCCTCTGTTTTAATCTATAGAATGTTAAAATCCTGTTTTTCTGGAATGCAGTTGATTTATCCATCTGTTTTTCTTACGATGGTTTTTTTTGTTATACTACCTTATCTATTGCACCTGCCCTTGCTTTTTTAACTTTCTAAATTACGAGTACAGCAGAGTGTTTTTATTTTGCACCTGTTGAAGCATTTTAAGTATTTCTTGAACAGAATAGTTGATGACTGAAACTAAAGCTGTGCTTCAGCATACACCTCCTTCCTCTGTGCTTGTTTTAAGGTACTTGCTTTCGCTTGAGTCCACTGCTGCTACGGGATTTTGAGAGCTGAGGAAACCATGAGTGTCTTTTTACAACTAAAAGCGCTAACTTTAAAAAATACTTTCTGACATTTTACTTGTGAGTGTCTTTTGATCTGTCTGGCCTGTGCAGTGGCTCGGTTAGCATGTTTTACTTTAAAAAAAAAAAATAGTAATTTTTTGGCTGTGCTGCCTGGCTTGCAGGATCTTAGTTCCCTGACCAGGGGTTGAATCTGGGCTGTGGCAGTGAAAGCCTCCTAACCACTGGACTGCCAGGGAATTCCTTAGCGTGTTTTACTTATTAATGTATCTGGTTTTGCTTCTTAAAGTATCAGAATGTCAATATTTTGACATCATTGGATATCCCTTTATTGCTGATGGTATCTTCATACATTTTTTGAGGGACTTTAAGCTGCATTGGCAGCTCCTCCCAAGTATTATGAAGAGATGGAGTCTCATTTAAAACTACCTTTTTTTGTGTTTAACTACCCAGTAATCTCTTATATCACCTTAGGTAATTGAAGGGTCATAGCAGAGGCCACGGTCTAGGACCTGCTGTCCTCCCTGTTGGAGGACCTCTGCCCATCCCAGAGGGTCTTAGGCACAGCCTCCCTTGTCCAGTGCAGTCCTGTGACTCAGCCTGGACCAGCCCTGAGCCAGAGCACAGAGTAAGTCTGTTCAACCAGAAGAACCATTAGGGCTTCCCTATTTTTCAGATCAGCTGTGATCCACTCCTAGCATGCTCTGCCCATACTGACGAAGATCATTTGTTTGGAATCCAAACAGTTGAATATGGTGCCCTGAAGCCCAGAGCCCCTGGGGTAGGCTGAGTGTGAAGAGGGGACACAGCCATCTCAACCTCTTAGGGCTCAGGAGACTGCTTGGCCACTTCAAAAGAAGAGGGGAGAAGTTGGGGTTTAAACTGTGTTGTTAAGTGTTCCTTCCCATCTTTCCATGAAAGGGACTTTGAATGCAGTGGTAATAGGATTTACCAAACTCTTGTGTATACCAGGGTTGTTATTAGCTTAACTTGGGATCAGGTTGTTGGGATTAACAAAGAAATGAGACAAAATGCTTGCTATCTTCAACTCCCTTGCTAGGGAGATGGGCTAAGGAGCACAGATTTTCGATGTTTTAGCCTAGAAAGAACATGTTGCATTTACGTTCAAATAAAGTCCTAGCCATTTCTTTGTGTTGTAGTGTTGAATTATTTGACTCTGAACTTGTTTCTTCCAATAAAGTGCCTTTCTCTCTCTCCCCAGTCCCTTATTCATTCAGTTAGAAGACAATTGCAGATGTTTTTTTCCTCCAGGCAAACTGATTGAAAAAAAAAAAAAGCAAATCTTTGATTTTTCTCATGATGTGGAAAGTTTGCAAAACATTTTCTCTTCTTTGCTTTCTAGATGACTTGACCAACAGAATTGATTTTCTAGGGATGGGACAAAGTGGGACTAGGAAGTACAAGTCAGGACTTGGGAGCCCAGAAAGATGATTAATGACATTACACCAGCCTCTGTGAACTGGAGCACTGGAGTGTAGAGTTATTGCTCTGTGTGGTATTGTGTAACTGTTATTCAGAATGAATTAGCTTGACTTAAAATATGAAGGTACTCTCAGCCAAGCTTCCCCAGTGGACTGTTAACTGGCCTGGAAGGTCAGCAGGTTGTTAAATTGAGCCATGAGGTATCAGATGAAAACTAACTGAGGCTTGTTTTCACTGTTACTGATAGCTTCTTCCTTAAGATTAATACCCCTTTAATGTAAATCATAAATACCAGTACTATATATTCTGATTTCATCAAGTAAGATTTTGAAGAAGAGAAATGAAGGGATCTGTGTGTTTGGATGTTAAGAAGCCCAGTGTTCCTGTAGTGTTAGGAGATCAGAGGACTTAGGGAAAAAAAATTGCTGTCCCTTGATTTTCTTTTGTTGAAATAGTCATTGAAAATATTTAAAGCATTGCCTTATTCAGTCATCACAGACTTTACAGATTCCAGTTTGTGTAAATGGGGGGTGGCGATTTCCATGAGGGCATGGTTAACTTAGCAGATGCAATTTTACATCTTGTTTTCCTTTTTTTGTTAAATCCTTATGCATATTGTGAATTAGAGTTTATTTTTAGCTCTTAATGAGTTCTTTCCTCATCATTGTACTTTTTGTTGAAACTCTGTTTTCTACATAACGCTTTGATTTTGAAGGGGGAGTTTATATAGCTCACAAGTCCTGTATCTATCCCCAGTCTCCACTCCAGTTCAACTAGAATTTGTATTTTTTCATTTGCAGTAATAGATCTGGTTATCTGTTACTTTGTAGAGTAAGTGTGGTGATGCCATTGACTCTTCACCACCTGTTTGACCTTTGCAATTTATCCTGAGAAAGTTAGATTTAAAGGAGGCATAGCTGCTTGTAAACAGGTAAACCAGAATTATTTCATTGTATTCAAGGTCACTGGAGCCTGAAGGAGCAATTTTATTTCTTTATATTTTGATGCTTTACATTCAATCTTAAGGAGTCACTGAGTCATTAACACAGTAGCTTCCAAGATACTGTGTTCTGAATCCTTCTTCCTGACCCTGGTGCTTGTCTCTGAGAGCTTTTTTCATACCACTAAAATGAATTACACTTTGCTTTCAGTCCAATTGAATAAAATGTACCTAAATAGGCTGGTTATGGTGTGTCAAATCAGTTGACTTCTCTCCTCCTGTAAAATAAAGGTGCTTTCCTAAATGATCTGAAGTCTTACCTAGCCCTGGATTTCTGTGACCTTTCTCCTTTGTGAACAGAACTGCAAAGTTAACTCTTCAGCATAGTGTGGAGGGATTCTGACTTGTATGGTGCAGAATCATTCTGCCTCTTAGGCAGAATGATTTGGTATCTAACATTTAAGCTCAAGATATTTAACTAGGGTTTTTTTTTTTTTTTTTAACTCTTAGTATTCCTGGGCATTTCTTTCAGGGGTGAATTCCCTTCTTTCATGTTATAATCAGGTTAAAATACAGAATTGTCAATATTGATTTGTTACTGTGTTTTTTGTTAATGCATTTCTTTTTGTAAGTGCTGGAAATTGGAAGCCTTTGCAGAAAGGCATGATGGCGTATCATTGTTCAGTGCATTAATGTCCCCCAATTCCATATTTGGGGACATTAAAAACAGACCTAATGAGCTCTTAAAAATCGGAATGTGAGATCCTCTGAGGTCAGGTTCGCTGATCTTACTTGAGATTTTAGTTTCCTGAGTGTTTACTGAAAACAGCATATGTGGACATAGCCATCGGGGGAAGGAGGGCATCTAATATTCTTCCTGGTTGGTAGGGCTGGGCAGAGACTTTTAAGAGCCCCTCTCCCTTTGTGGTGGGGCAGTGGTGAGATACTGCCGATGGACTTAGTTTCGTGTATACAGTTCTTAGGTAGTTTTGGTTAGGTGAAAACGAACATCTGAGAGGGAAAGTGAAAGGAAAGTGAAGTCGCTCAGTCGTGTCCGACTCTTGGCGACCCCGTGGACTGTAGCCCACCACGCTCCTCTGTCCATGGGACTTTCCAGGCAAGAGTACTGGAGTGGGCTGCCATTTCCTTCTCCAGAGGATCTTCCTGGCCCAGGGACCGAACCCAGGTCTCCTGCATTGTAAGCAAGACGCTTTACCGTCTGAGCTGGCTTATCTGCTTCTTAAGACCAAATTCTGCCATAGGTTCAGGCATCAAGCTAGCTGGCTCTAATTGACTGATAAATTACTTTGCAAGCTTGATGGAAGTGCTAGTTCTCTGTTCTTTTTTGAGGTGCTTCCAACACACCTTTTATGAAGTGCTCACTTGTGGCTGACAGCATTCCAGGGGTGGGCATCTGTGCCCTCTGTTTGCATCATGCAAAAAGAAATCCTTCTGAACAAAGCTGAATCGAGGACTGTGTCATATTCAGCTTCTGTCCAGAAGCGCACGAGTGAAAGACCCCTTGGATTCTCGTGTCCTGTTGATACAAGACTGGATAGTGTCTCTAAACTAGTTGAACACATCTGGAATACCTTTGATTTGACTAATGAGACCGCCATTTCTAATGCTCAGTACACTAATTAACAAATAAGTAGCTTAAGGAACAAAGATGCTTTTTGACATTCATTATAGTAATTAGCAGAGAATTGGTTGTTGACTTAGATACAGATGGTAGATAGTCTTGTAACTAGGCACTTTTGGAGGTTTCTCCTTACTTGTGTTGGATGAACATAAATAACATCACATTGATTCATGACAAATTAAAGAAAAATTTAACTGCAGTGAAATCTACATACCATAAAGTTGACCATGTTGACCATTTTAAGTATATACCTCTGTGGCATTAAATACATTCACAGTGTTGTGCAGCCATCACCACTGTTTCTAGAACTGGTTAATCATTCTGACCTGAAACTCTGTGACCATTAAACATAACTCCTCACGCTATCTCCCTTAGCCCTTGGCAACCACTGTTGTACTTTTTATCTCTCTGAGTTTGTTCTGGGTAAAGCAGTGAAATTGTTTGGTATTTGTAATTCCAGGGCTTCCCAGGTGGCGAAGTGGTAAAGGATCTGTCTACCAGTGCAGGAGACATGAGAGAGATGGGTTCGATCTCTGGGTTGGGAAGATCCCCTGGAGTAGGAAATGGCAACCCACTCCAGTATTCTTCCTGGAGAGTCCCATGAACAGAGGAGCCTGGCGGGCTACAGTGCGTGTGGTCACAAAGAGTCAGACACAGCTGAGCACACGAGCAGAACATTATACCAAAGTGTTTTTTGGGGTTTTTTTTGGTCGTGTCATGCAGCATGTGGGATTTTACTTCCCTGACCAGGGATCAAACCCCTGCCCCTTGCATTGGAGGTGCAGCGTGTTAACCACTGAGCCTCCAAAAAAGTCCCTCAAAGTGTTTTAAAAGTAAATTATAGCAATTGTTTTAAGAGATACTAAATTTTTGTCTTGGGCCATGGGTTTTTTTTGCATATTTTATTTCCTTTTATTTCAGTGTGCCTTCAGGCACCAACCCCTCCTTTTGAAATATTTTTTTTGTTTTCAAACTTGGTTCTTGCCACTTTCCCCATAAAAGGGGTGTCCAGGAAGAAAAGAGTGAATTTGTACACTGTTTCGGCAGATGGCCTGCTCCTTGCAGGGACTTCATCTTGCCCCCTTGCAGTGGTCCAGCCTGGTTCGGGCTTGTTTTCTTCTTTGGACGTTGCCTCCAAGCTCCATGGCTTATCGGCAGGCCACCTGGAGGAAGGGGTGGTGGCACACACAGAAGATTCAGGAAAGAGAAGCAAAGCAGCTCTGTGCCCCAGCAGCCCTCTTTGCCTTCATACTCATCTACTTCCCCTTCTCCTGGAGGGGCATGCCCTCCAGGGACGATCGCCTGTGCGAGGTCCTGGGACGACACGGGGCAGTGGCCTCAGGCTTCTTTCTCTTGCTTCATCCCCTCTTCTGCTGAGAACCTGAAGGCAGTCTTGGCAGAAAGCTGTTGCTCAATAGAAGGAGCCAAAGAGGAAAAAGTGGACTTTCTCTTCTATAGTTGTAGCTTGACCTTCTGTTTTTCCTCCTTCTCTAGCACTCCTTTTGCCCATCCCATCCCACCTCCCCTAAAACAAACAAAAACACACACACACACACACCAAAAAAAAAAAAAAAATCCAGCGAGGGAGATCCCTTTTAGACCACTGGAACAGTTGCTGTAGTAAAGGAAGCCTTAAGCATCTTCCTGCTGCACCTTTGGGTGACAGATGCTGATGTAGGTTGAATGTAGAGGCAGGTGTTCTGTGGCCTATTTCCACCTTTACATTATTTCAGATTCTGTGTTACTGAGTAGAGCAGTCTTCCTTTAAAATTTTAGGTCCCATTTCTTGGCCTCTTGCCTTGTCTATTGGCATCTGCCAAATGCCTGCTTGGCTACAGGAACATCATTCCACACTTGGTGACTGTATTTATTTTCAAATGCTGGCTATTGACAACTCAAGAGCAATTCCACCAGTTGAAACTTAGCAGAAAGCTTCCCCTGTGGTGGAGATGTTAATAATGTTTTAAAGGTCGTCCTTCTTATGGTTTAGGGTCTGAACTGCAGCTTCATACAGGCTTCTCCATACTATGTCCTTTGTGGGGAGCTTCCGAAGGTCTCTTTTTGCCATAGGGAAGAGCGACTTCTGGAGCTGGAAGGTCTTGTCAGGTGTTGGTGGTGAAGGTGACTCACGTCAGCAGCTTTTGTTAACTGAGAACACTGGCGCACTGGAGAACACCAGCCAGAGTTGAGTACTTGATTTCAAGGCGGTGGCTGTGTCTCTTAAGAGATCCTGAGTCACAACATATTCTGCTAATCTAACTTCTTACTTTATTGGCACCTTGTTTTTTAGGTGAGTCAGAGTTGGAGGGAACTGGATATAGTTTGCAGAGGGGAATGAAGAATGCTCTGAACGGTGACTTGTTTTGGAGCTAGGATTTAGAAGCAGTACTTCCTGGGTACTCCACATCAGGAATGTGATTTGGAGAAGGTCTGGTTCACTAATGAGTTGTTGATTATTCCATTTGATGGTTGAATCTTTGAAGCAGTCTTTTATTTGAACAGAAATGAGAGACATTTCAGTTTGTATGGAGAAATCTATAAGACACTTCATGTATCCTAGAGCATTGTCTAACTTCATTATGACCATTCCATATTGAGATATTCTCTATCCTCCCTCTGTCCCTATCTTAAGTATAGGCAAGGGGCCAGTATGGGACCATAGCAAGATCAGTTAGGTGTTTTCTCCCAGAACCTCAAGGAGGTGATAGAAGGATGAGATGGTGATGGTGGCCCTTCTCATTAGACACCCTGTCTGTCTGACCTCTGAGATGATTGCTCTTTTCACTGCTTAGCCCACTGGAGCCTGGTTCCTAGCTCCTCTTGATTCTAAAAATTTCTGTGCCTCTTCCAATAAATTCCCTTTTGCTAGTTAGCTGAAGTCAGTTTATGTTACTTATAGAACTCTAGTGAAACAATTTTGCTTAATTCACATTCTGTCTCTGTGTGTCAAAATTGACTTTTCAATACACCCAAAAGTAAGCTTACCGATTTTTTGGAGGGGTGGAGCTGGTATCACTTAGACTTAGAAGAGTAACTTTTGTAATTGCTTAGAAGTCCTTGTTTTGAACTTGTTATCTTTCCACAGAGGGCTCTCAGAAAAGGTGCAGATTCTAGGCCTCACTTTCTAGGTAAAACCTCGTTTAGGCCAGAATGTTTTCCATTAAGAAGTTATTTGAATCAGAATGGGAGATTGAGCCCTTTTCTGGCTCAGGTCATAAGACATTTCCAGTTAGTTGGATTCCTTTCACACCTGTATCATTCTAACCTGAACTTTCAGTTCTTTAACATAGCATATGTGTTGAACTAGATTCTCTAAAACATTTGTGATGTGAAAGAAATTAAGCTGCTGTCTAGAGTCCTCAGACTGCTTCGTGGCGACAAAGGTGTTGTGATTTTTTATTTTGGTTTGTTTGGAACAGCTTTTACCTTTGAGTCTGAGGTTTGTTTAAGGACTGTTTTTCACTTCCAAAAAAACCACTTACCCCTTTTTGAATAGTACTCTGCATTGCCAGTAATCCTCTAGGCTTTGCATCCTGACCGTTTTGCAGGGTCACAGTTTTCCCTCCTTTGAACCCGTTAAATTTGTCATGTCTGTAATAGATGAACTGCCCAAGAGAACTGCTTACTCTCCCTGAGACTTAGCTTTGAGGAAAACAAAGGCTATTGGTAAAGATGTTTGTCGCTGTTTTGCGAGGTGTGTATGAATGTGTATTTTATAAAGTCATTTGTCCCTGTCTTTCAAATAGTTGACTCGTATTTGATCCACGTTGTCGTTGTTGGAGGGAAACCAAAGTTCAAGTATAATTATGCAAAAATCATAGGTGCAGTGAAGCTAATTAATAATATTCCCTCCTAAGTAATATCTTGTGACTTCTCTCCCATTTCATTATGTTTTATGGTCAGCCCTTTCCTCCTTGAGTGTAGTCAAGAACTACCTGAAGAATGGCTGAGATGACCAGTAGTAATGGCATTCTTAGTGATGACTCAGTTGATCTTTCTGGGTGTTTCTTCTCCAGCTTTTATAATCTTCAGAGGTCAGTGATGTTTGATGGCTGTTGTTGTTTATAGCAGCTGATGAGAGTCATAGACCTTATAGAAAAACAAGCTTACTTGTGAATGATCTCCATTTATTCCCTCTGCTTACTCAGTCATCATTTAATTAAAACCCATTGGTGTCTTGTGGGAATGCAGGTAGGCTTAGAGGTATTACATTTCTTTGTTCCGTGGTGTCAGTGATATACATCGTTAGTATCAATTTTTTTGAACAGCTTTCAGTTCTCTTTGAGAAGATCAAACCCTAATTTTTAATCTTTATTTTAGTATATTTATTTTTAACTAATCATTGATGCAGAATCATAACTCTTGTTTGAAATAATATCCAATCAATTTTATGTCCTTACCTTGCAGCCTCTTAGGATATTTATGTAAGCTTAAAGGATTAGAATGGGATATCTGTTCAAGTAGCTTTAAGTGAAAACACAGCATGAAGGTGAGAGGAAGGATGGTTTGGCCAGGATGTTACCAGGTTTTAGGAAATGATACAGAAAATCTTTGAATAACACCTTAATTAGGTGGTAGATTCTGCACTCTGAAAACAAAAATCCTGTGGGAATTGTTAAAGTTTAACTTAGGTCCTGGTCCCTTGATTCGAATTTTCTTAGAAATTTTGCTTCACTTTTATTTTTTTTTAATCCTAGATGAAAATGATAGAAAATTAAAATGAAAGAACACCTTAGCTTTGTAAAGAATGATGAAATCTAGGGCGGAGGCAGCAGTCAAGATTGGGGAGTTGACCAAGGACAATTTGATGAATTTGATAACTAATATAGTTATCATGAGGATTAACCTTTAGTTTTTTTATTTCTGAATATTTCTTAACCAGGAGTCTTGAATTGCTAGGGAAGAGAAGGAATTATGGGTTAATTTCCATGTGTTAACAGTGGAAGGGCTATAATTAAGATAGCCAAGTAGCATAGAATAGTTAATTGAATTTTTAAATTATATGTTTAATATAATCTTTCATATGCTGGAGGCTTATGAAAAATAATTTGCCTTGGTTTCTTGCTTCAAAAGAATGCTGTTTAGAACCAATCAATCTCTATCTGAATCTTAAGTAAATCTCAGAGGGATCTGAGGTTTTTACACATACGCAAGTCACAACTGTAAGATGATAAAGCTTTTTAAACCTTAAAACAAGTTCCACTTCCTTTAGTCTTGGATGTAGCATTTTAGGGAGGAGCAGAAGATCAAGACCCCAGATAAAGTATAGAAGGCTTTTGGGTTAAGGAGATGCATTGCAATTCAGAGTATATATGTGTGGTTTCTTGCTTGAAGATTGGTAATTTAGGTATATATGGACTACCTTAATAATGTTACTATTTATTAAGAGAACTAGAATGAGCATTATATTATTTTTGGAAATAGGGCTTAACTAGTAAGTGATCTAGCAGCGTACATAAAGTCTTCCAATTTTTCCCCCAAATAAAGGAGATTGATTTGCAATATGTAATTATTTAGTACCCTGCCTCCTTTATAAATAGCAAGTAAGAAATTATCAGCAACAAAACAGGAAAACACCTGGACACTGAGGGCTATTGAATACTGGAGTAAGGTAAGGACTAGTGTTTGGTGAAATGTTCATTTAAGTGTTATACTTGTCGAATACCTAGTGTTTTGTATAACATTCTCCAGCATAAGATGCTCCTTTAATGAAAGCGGCTTACTCTACTGCACAGGCCTGAAATTATTTGTGAAACTTAACTTGACAAGAGCAAGGTAGATGGTAGAGTCATAGGGGTGAGCATTAGGGTGCACTTTTAGTCTGGCTTTTGTCACTGATGAGGTATCTTTAATGAATCTAGGTCTTAGACATAGCAGGAGGACATAAACTCCTTGGCCCCTTTTTTTTTAGGGGACAGTTCAGTTCAGTCACTCAGTCGTTTCCGACTCTGTGACCCCGTGGACTGCAGCCTGCCAGGCCTCCCTGTCCATCACCAACTCCCAGAGTTCACTCAGACTCATGTCCATTGAGTCGGTGATGCCGTCCAACCATCTCATCCTCTGTCGCCCCCCTTCTCCTCCTGCCTTCAGTCTTCCAGCGTCAAGGTCTTTTCAGGTGGCCAAAGTATTGGAGTTTCAGCTTCAGCATCAGTCCTTCCAGTGAATATTCAGGACTCGTTTCCTTTAGGATGGACTGGTTGGATCTCCTTGCTGTCCAAGGGACTCTCAAGAGTCTTCTCCAACACCACAGTTCAAAAGCATCAGTTCTTCAGCACTCAGCTTTCTTTATAGTCCAACTCTCCCATACATACGTGACTACTGGAAAAACCATAGCTTTGACTAGACAGACCTTTGTTGGCAAAGTAATGTCTTTGCTTTTAATATGCTGTCCAGGTCGGTCATAACTTTTCTTCCAAGGAGCAAGCATCTTTTAATTTCATGGCTGCAGTCACCATCGGCAGTGATTTTGGAGCCCCAAAAAATAAAGTCTGTTACCGTTTCCATTGTTTCCCCATCTATTTGCCATGAAGTGATGGGACCAGATGCCATGATCTTAGTTTTCTGAATGTTGAGCTTTAAGCCAACTTTTTCACTCTCCTCTTTCACTTTCAAGAGGTTCTTTAGTTCTTGTTCACTTTCTGCCATAAGGATGGTGTCATCCATATAGCTGAGGTTATTGATATTTTTCCCAGCAATCTTGATTCCAGTTTGTGCTTCATCCAGCCCAGCGTTTCTCATGATGTACTCTGCAATACGTTAAATAAGCAGGGTGACAATATATAGCCTTGTTGTACTCCTTTTCCTATTTGGAACCAGTCTGTTGTTCCATGTCTGGTTCTAACTACTGCTTCTTGACTTGCATACAGATTTCTCAGGAGGCAGGTCAGGTGGTCTGGTATTCCCATTTCTTTAAGAATTTTCCTCAGTTTGTTGTGATCCACACAGTCAAAGGCTTTGGCTTAGTCAATAAAGACCTGCAAAGACTTTTAGGGGACACTTGGTGGCAAAAAGATGGATTCGTATGAATGAGAGCTCTTTTGTTAAGTGTCTTTGCCCAATTCTTGAAAATGTGTTTGTAGAGTAGCTGTGAATTTTGTAATATGGCCCCCAATAGCCGAGAAGCTCTGTTTATAGATGTTACTTCTGCATCAGATGGTCCTTTGTACTAATCTGTTGCCATGAAAATATAGCACCTTCCCCAGGAGTGAGCCTCATATATGTGAGAATAAGCAAGTAGTCAAGCTTCCATGTGATATGAAGGTGATGGCTGCAGGAGCTAACCCATTTTGTATCTCTCTTTAGAAACCATCTGTTAATTGGGAGAGGGATTGTGCTGGGGTCTCTGAGTGGTTTGCTGTAACGTACCTGTCCCTTAGCACAAAACACAGTGGATATTTATTTCTGTCAGGGTGCCTCTTTGACTTAATTATAGCCATGGCTCCCATCGGACCTGCAGCCTTTACCACTTTTACCATGTCCTGCTCAAGTTCCTCTATAGATTTTGTTCCATTGGGATTCTTTCCTCTTTATTGCTTCAGAGAGGGCCCTTTTAAAGTCCTTGAAGCTGTATCTGCAGTATTTAAATAGGTTTCCTTTACAGTCAGCATTTATACCCTAACCTGCCTAAACAATTGGTCTGTTTGGGGATTTCTCCCAAGTATAAAAATCAGTGCTTTCGTGTGACTATTTTAAATTGAGGGGGAGGAAAAAAAAACCACACTCCTCATAGTGTCTTGGAAATGTAACTGCCTTTCTTTATTAAATATAGACTAAACAAAATGTCCTGAACAAAAAGA
This sequence comes from Bos javanicus, assembly GCF_032452875.1. Classification (NCBI taxonomy): domain Eukaryota; kingdom Metazoa; phylum Chordata; class Mammalia; order Artiodactyla; family Bovidae; genus Bos; species Bos javanicus. The sequence continues at coordinate 20,989,088 of NC_083875.1, forward strand.
AGGAAAATCATATGTTATTTATACCTAAATCTTTGTGCAGATTGGGGACAATGGATGTCCTTTGGAATTTTACTTCCTTTGTTGTTGCTAAAAATATCACTGATTTCATTCTGGTCTGTCTTTTTAAAATAAAATGAACTAAACTGGAGAACTGTCCCCAGAAGGAAGCCTTGTTACTTGTATGAAAGTGAAAGTGTTAGTTGCTTGGTCGTGTCCAGCTCTCTACGACCCCATGGACTGTACCCCGCCAGACTCCTCTGTCTGTGAGATTGTCCAGAGAAGAATACTGGATTGGGTTGCCATTCCCTTCTTCAAGGGAGCTTCCTGACCCAAGGATCGAACTTTTTCAGGTCTCCCACATTGCAGACAGATTCTTTACCACCTGAGCCACCAGAGAGTCCTGGTGTTACTGTTACTCGTATAGAGGATGCTTGATCAGTGATGCAGATAAGAAGGTGAAATGTTACCTGCTTTTACTTCATTTGAAACTTTTTGTTGTTGTTTGTTGGCCATGCCATGTGGCACATGAAATCTTAGTTGTCTGACCGGGGGTTGAACCCATGCTCCCTGAATTGGGAACGCAGCATCTCAACCACTGTACCACCAGGAAAGTCCCGAGCCTTTTTTTACTTGATGATATGATGCTATGCAGTGTCTCCTCTAAATGACACGGCCTTCCTCCTCCCTCTCTTTCTTTTTTGACTTGTTATCACCATATTGTATGAAAAAAGACTTAGGTACATGTGTGAATTCAGAAGTCCATGTGTGAATTCAGAAGTCCTGTATCACTTTGTGATTGCTACACAGAGTGTTAGAATAAGGTTTGTTAACACTTTGTGCCCACTTAGGGTAGTTATTAACACTTTCACTCATAGTAATGGCTTAACTGGGTGTGGGAGAGGATTCAGATGTACATGTTTTTTATAGCTTTGTAAAAGAGATCTTGGAAAATCATAAGCCTTCCTTAGGGCAGTCATCTTGAGTTTTGCTCTTTTTTGACTGGGGTTATCCTGTTAGATACCTATGAGTGTGTGCTCATTCACTTCAGTTGTGTCTGACTCTTTGTGACCCCATGGACTATAGCCCGCCAGGCTCCTCTGTCCATGAGATTATCCTGGCAAGAATACTGGAGCGGGTTGCCGTTTCCTTCTCCAGGGGATCTTCCTGACCCAGGGGTCAAACCCACATCTCTTGCATTGGAAGGCAGATTCTTAACCACTGAGCCAGCTGGGATACATAGTGAATGGGTATTTGAGAAGTTATTGTATGGGTGTTCTGCATTAATGTCAGAGTATTAACCTAAGATTCTAAAGGTTCCTTGTGTCTTATTATTATGATGAAGGTGAGAAGTTATCACCAAGGGGCTTGAGGGGCTTGCCTTTTTTACCCGTCCTGGCCCTTGGTCTGAAAGGCCCTCTGGAGGGAAAACAGTACTTGTTCTGAAAGTTCAATTTTGGGTAAAAGGCTGCTTGGATTGAATTAATTGTGCTCCTTTTTCAGGTAAGAGTGTACTTGACAGAGGCTCAGTCAGTGGTAGCATAAGGAAAAGTTTTTGTGGAATAGACAAAATAGGAATAGAAGACTCGGGCTGGAATTTGTCCAGATGAAAAGTGAGCCATTTAGGATTGAGGCGATTTGTAGGGACTTGTGAAAGATATTTTGGATTTTTAGCCTCTCATTTTTGCCTCTTCAGAGATCTCTGGAACCTTTTTGAAAGGAATTTGGGGTCAGATCCCCATTCTGGGTTGTCGCAGCTTCTTGCCCAGTGTTCTCCTTGCTCTTAGGTCTGCGTTTCCTCTTGATTGTCACCAGGGGTGGCTCCCTTGGTCTGTCTCGTGAGTTTCGTGGTCACTCCTGCTGGGTGCGTCCTGCAGTGTGGCCTCTGCAGAGCTTCGTGCGGGGAAGCCCCTGCTCCAGTGCCTGCTTCTCAGCTCCATGGACCGCTTTGTGTTCAGTGTGTCTTTCGTCTAACCAGCTCCTCTGTGCTTCTCTACTAGTTAGCTCTTCTCCATATGCCTGTTTCCACAGTTGCTCTGTCAAGAAACTTCTAAATTTCATCTCTTCTATTTCAAATGACTAAATAAAGCCTTCTCTTCAGGTTCTTCCTGGTGAAGCATGAAATGCCAGTGATTAAATATAGGTGTTCCATGTTTATTAAGTGCCATCTCTCTTGCTTCTTTGCATCTCTCTTGTTTATCGTCTTGCTTTAAATTTTTGAGCTAAGATCTTAGAGGGCAGACCATGTGGTATTGATCCCACCTGCTTTTCTACAGCTAGAAAACCATGCTAGGCGTGTGAACGCATTTTAATGCAATCTGCTGACGAGGGAAGCGTCATGTGTGGGAGACGATTTTGGCAGTAGCAAACATGTTTGGCTTTAGCCATAAGAATTGCTTTCTGAGTTTCTGGAAAGGAGGTATGTAAATTAAGTCCTGTTTTAAATGAATATTTTTACAATGTGGAGATCTCTAATCTGTTTTGTAGTGATGGATTTGTTTTGAAGGTTGAAGTGGTTTGTGCACCTGTGGGGTGATGAACCTTTTCTTGTTTTTTGTTTTGTTTTTTTTTCTTGTATATCTAGTGTCTTGATGGATTGAGAAAGAATGGTAACATTCCAATGAGTCAAAACACGACAGAGAACAAGCAAAATAATGCAAGTTATTTGGAAACTATAAATATCCTGGTTGAAAAGTTGTGTACTTTGGATGCACAGGAGTCTGCCTCAAAATAATTCCTAAGCTTGGCCAAAGGCAGTGAAGTGTATGCTGAAAAGACTGGGTTTGGATAAGTCAATACTAGTTTCAAGAAGTATCTTCCATGTACCAGCTACCTCTGTGCCTTTGAGCAAGTTAGTTAATATACCAGGACCTCCATGTTTTTATCTGTAAAATGGGTACACATGTATCTATACAGAGCTTTGCTTTGAGAATTAAGTACGATGGCTCTATGTTAGTACAAGTCTCATAAGTTGCTTGTTCAGTTCAGTTCAGTCGCTCAGTTGTGTCCGACTCTTTGTGGCCCCATGAACCACAGCACGCCAGGCCTCCCTGTGTATCACCAACTCCTGGAGCTCACCCAAATTCATGTCCATTGAGTCGGTGATGCCATCCAGTCATCTCATCCTCTGTGGTCACTTTCTCCCGCCTTCAATCTCTCCCAACATCAAGCTCTTTTCCAGTGAGTCAGGTCTTCGCATGAGGTGGCTAAAATATTGGAGTCTCAGCTTCAACATCAGTCCTTCCAATGAACACCCAGGACTGATTTCCTTTAAGATGGACTGGTTGGATCTCCTTGCAAGGAGACTTTCAAGCGTCTTCTCCAACACCACAGTTCAAAAGCATCAGTTCTTCTGCGCTCAGCTTTCCTTATAGTCCAAGTCTCACATCCATACCTGACTACTGGAAAAACCATAGCCTTGGCTAGACAGACCTTTGTTGACAAAGTAATGTCTCTGCTTTTTAATATGCTGTCTAGCTTGGTCATAACTTTCCTTCCAAGGAGTAGCGTCTTTTAATTTCATGGCTGCAGTCACCATCTGCAGTGATTTTGGAGCCCAAAAAGTTTGCTTGATCGCAGTCAATAATTAGGTAGTGGTACTGTTTGCTTCCAGACACCTAGATAAAAGCACTTATGGGACAGTGAGAACAGACTTTGACCCCAGGCTTACCAGGCTTTCCCAATTGGAAGGTCTCGGCTGACGAACCTTGAACTTTTGGGTGAGTGAGAGAAAATCCTGTGGGCCTGGTAGGATTTGCATGTTTCCCATTCTTCTGGACAAAACCCCACAGAGCTCTCTATAGTGGTCTGCGAGACTCTCATATAGTCTCAGACAGGGTGCTGGGATAGTTATAGTGTTTAGGGCCTTAAGGTAGTTCTTTGTAATACCTGAATAAAACAAATGTCTCACAAAGAGAGAAGCACATTAAGAAACTACTGGTTTTCAGTGACCTCCATGTGTGTACATAGATGGGCACCAGCTGGTAGTGGAAGCAATAGCACACACCCTCTTCACTGCTGCAGTGTTAACTGGTTTCTCGTTTCCCTCTTTACTGCAATAGTATTTTGAGGAATATAATTCCCTGGCCCTCACCTCAAATCATATTTATTTGGAGAACTCCATTGCTTTTCAAGTAAGCACAAGATAAAGCAGATTACGCAGCCCCTTTGTGTGTGTGTGTGTGTGGCAGGGGAGAGTTGATTATAATTAACAAAGAAACGAGACTATTGCAGCAGACTCAGATCTTAACTTACGAGTTGATTTTGTCTTAGCTCAGGGTATGTTAATATCCTAACTTTTTTTGAACTGTAGGGTTTGACTTTCTGGCCAACTAACAGTTTTTTGGCTTTTGTTCTCACCATGGGGATAGCTCCAGCATTTAAAGGTAGGCTTGCTGATTTTTCTTTAGGAGCTACTATGTAAATAAATAAGTGAGTAATGAGACCTGGGTTGTTGTTTTTTTTTTTGATAATGGTCTTGAGATGCTGTAATAGCTTAACTTTTTCTCAAGCTGGAGAACCTGGTCCAAGTTAAAATATTCCCCTAAAATGCGTGGACTAGAGGAACTAGTTTATTTTCCCACTTTAAATAAAGATCATATTTCCTAATCTTCCTGGTCTTGGAAGCAAGACATCTTAGTATCCATGTGCACTACTTGAGAATTTAGAGGATTTAACATGCTCTACTCAGAAGCCTAAGACTGGATTATGTGGGAGTTCTTAATGTTGCCTAAAATGGTGATATATTAAGAAACCCACAGTTTTGCCGACTTAAGCAAGGTCACACTGCATTGCCAGCAGATTCATAATTATTGGGACTGGAACTATAGGAAAGTGGAGCTTTACCGGTTGTATAATCAGAGGACAGATATGGCCATTAAAATTAACTCAGTAGGAAAACACTACTGCCGAGGCCATTAACTGCTCCCTCTCGAATTAGGAGTAGTATTTACCAAATGATTACTATTTACAACTTTGATTTCAGCAGAAAAGGTATGATTTGAACTCTTCTGTATTATCTCAGTACATCTGTGAAGTCCTGAAAACCATTTTAAATTTGGGCACTTAAGTCTCAGGCCAGCTTTATTAGCATTTGAGTGGAAGATGAGTCTTCGAGTGAGCCATCTGTTTTCTGTATTATGTGAGTGTCTAGGTTGAATTCTCCATCCTGGTGATAATCCCTGTTAATGTCCTTTGGGAAACTGGTAAAAATGCTCCGAGCTTTCAAGGGAGTCTGGCTTGGTCTGTAGTAATAGGATCACAGCAGTTCTCTGCCTCATAGTTTGATCTTTCCTGTTAGAGGGTGGTGAGAAGGACCTGTTCAATTTGACCTGAGTTAGTTGAATGTTTAAATGGAAGGACTTCCTGCGTCTGGCATGCTGCATCTGAGGAGGCTTGGGCTAAGTCAGGAATTAAAATTTGGAGAGAAACGTGACTAGAGAAGATTGCATTCCTCTGTTCTCTAGGCTTCTCTCAAAGCTTTCCCCCAATGCGTGGTCCCCACGTGGCTTCGTTCACAGGAGATCTGAGCTATTAAGAAAGAGCCTTTGTAAAGTCTGGTGCACCTTGCTTTGGTGCCAGAGTTGCAGTGCACAGCCTGTCTGAACAGACAGACAAGGCCAGCGCCTGAGAACAGAAAGTCCATCTGAAGCAACACAACACATTTGCAACTTTATTGTTGGGGGGGTGGCAGGGAAGGATGATGTTATGCTGTTAGCATGAGGGAAAGGGGTTTGGTCTGTCTTTAAAAATGAAAATTGTCCCCCTTGAAGTGAAAACTTGTTTTCCTAAATATCATTTTTTGTTGTTGTTTGTTCGTTAAGGGATTAAAGGATGCTGCTTTATATAGGGACCATGTTTAGAGACAGTGAATCTTCTCAATCTGCCTTTTTTTTTTTTTTTTAAGTGTTACGTTATTAGACCTCAGCTTGCAAATAGTCTTGCTTGTCAGAGAGGACCATAGTGACCTGTTTCTGCTTCCTGGGGTATTTAGAAAAGAGTCATGCTGCTTTTGTCTTTTTTTATTTCATAAACTATTACTGCTGCTCTAAATAAAATAATAGATACACATCAATCAGCATAGTCACCTTTTATTGTTGATTCAACTACTAGGTTTTTGCAAAATTCACTCTGCATTTTATTTGACTTGTACTTGAATAGTCTCAGCAGACTTAATTATATTAGTGAAAAAGCACTTTCAACAAAATTATATGCTGACATCCCATAATTCATACTTACAGATTTGTGAAACAGATTTATGTAAATCTATCAAATTACTCTAGGTGACATTATTTTTTTTTAAGTTGAGATTTCATTTAAATAGTATTTGTAGAAAATTTTCATATGAAAAGTTTTATATGAACTGCTTGAAAAGGAATGTATCTCACATCACTCCCTTAGAAAGACAGAATTCTGTCACATTTGAGCATCTTGTCTCCTTTTGTTCTGTAACCATCTGGTGCGATGTAGGGACATGGATGGGGAGCATGTGTATAAGGGCATCTCTCTTCTCAACCATAAGTTCCTGGAAGGCAGACGGCTGTTTCTTCATTTGTTCATCCTCCTCCCTCCCCCCAATTAGCTTGTTCGTTCATTCATTGTTTCCGTGAGCATGTTAATAATCTCTGCTGCTGCTGCTGCTAAGTCGCTTCAGTCGTGTCTGACTCCGTGCGATCCCATAGACAGCAGCCCACCAGGCTCCGCCGTCCCTGGGATTCTCCAGGCAAGAAGACTGGAGTGGGTTGCCATTTCCTTCTCCAAATAATCTATGCTAGGGTCTTCTATATCAGGATCTATGCTCAACTTCCCCTTGCTCAACAGTCTGAGCAATGGGATGTCCAAATTGACTCAGTACCCATATGTAGTAAGATAAAGGTGGATAATACAAGGGCTGTGGAAGGACTAGGAAAGGGCACTGAACAGTGAGCACTGGGAGTGAAACAACTTACAACAGGAAAAGGTCTTAGACAAAGCCTTGGGGCAGCGCTCCCCAACCTTTTTGGCACCGGGGACCGGTTTTGTGGAAGACAGTTCTTCCATGGACCTGGGTGAGGGGCTAGTTTTGGGATAATTCAAGTACATTACATTTATTGTGCATTTTGGAGAGTTGGACCATAAAGAAAACTGGGGGCCGAAGAATTGATGCTTCTGAACTATGGTGTTGGGGAAGACTCTTAAGAGTCCCTTGGACTGCAAGGAGATCCATCCAGTCAATCCTAAAGGAGATCAGTCCTGAATATTCATTGGAAGGACTGCTGCTGAAGCTGAAGCTCCAATACTTTGGCCACCTGATGCGAAGAGCTGACTCATTAGAAAAGATCCTGATGCTGGGAAAGATTGAAGGCTGGAGGAGAGGGGACGACAGAGGATGAGATGGTTGGATGGCATTACTGACGCAATGGACATGAGTTTGAGCAAGCTCCAGGAGTTGGTGATGGACAGGGAAGCCTGGCATGCTGCAATCCGTGGGGTCGCAAAGAGTTTTAGACATGACTTAGAGACCAAACTGAACTTAATTTCTATTATCATTACATGAACTCTACCTCAGATCGTCAGGCATTAGATCCCAGAGATTGGGGACCCCTGTCCTAGAGGAGAAGATGTGTATTCCAGGCACAGGGAACTGAATATGAGTTTCAGCATATCCATAGTTGTAGGAGTCTTAGAAGTGAGCAAGAAACTGATGATAACCTTGGAAACCAGATTATGATTGGGATTTTCTTCTAGAAAGACTGGTTTTGGAGTTAACAGGAGTCTAGTGAAGGGATGATGGTTAGGGTACTGTAGCAGTAATCCATGTTAGAATAGTATGTGAGGACCTGTACTAATGCCTGGGGGTGGGGGGTTGGAGGGGTGGGGCAGATTTAGCTGGTAGAACAAGTAGGATGTGATACGCCAATGGTAGAATGTGCACTGGAATGAATCTGCTTACACAGCCTCCCTAATAAGACTATGAGCTACTTCCTTCAGGTCTTGGATCAAATGTTACATTCAGGCCAGGCCCACTCTCATCATTATATTTAGGTCAGAGGCCCTGACCCCGCACCCCCAGCTCTCTACTCTGCTTCTTTTTTCCTCTTTAGCCCTTATTTTCTTGTAGTATGTACTGTAGGGCTTGTTCTTTTGTTGTCTCCTAACTAGAATATAAATTGTATAAAGAGGAACTTTGTGTCTCTGCTGTATTCTCCAGGATTAGCAAAAAGTAGCTTTTCTAAAATCATTGAACAAATGAATGCTGAATGTTGGTGAAAAATATGTAAGATGACTTTTAAATACAGAACTTTATTTTTCACAATTCCATGTTGAGAAGGATCTCACTTAATATTGGTTGGATAAAATTAAATTAATGTACCAGGTTTGTAATCAAGAATTATGGTGATCTATTGCCTTTACCTTTAAACCTGAGGGGGTAATTTGATATTCGGAACATTGGTAGTAATTTGAAATAGAAAAGACTAAATAAAGTGACCTTTGAATTAAATGGGTTCAGAAGATTGTGTGTTTTTAATTAAAATATGCAATTAAATTTTTAATTAAAGTGTGCTATTAAAAGCAATGTAGGTGGCAAGGGAACGGCTGCTGCTTTGAGTTATGCACAGTTTGGGATAAATTGGAGTTTACTGTGTTTCCCACTAGCACTCTGTCACTAAAGAGATTCTCTTCCTGTTTTCCTCTTCCTGCTCTGACCCCCCTGCAGCTCAGTGCGCCTCAGCCCCATTCAGAGACCCTTGGAGTGTTTCAGCTCTGTGCTTTAGATCACTTGACCATGGTTCTAAGCAGCCTGTTTATAACTGTTCTCCTTTGCCCAGGAGCAGTTGATAAGGGATTTTTCTCTTTTGTGAAGAAGCCATCCTTCTCTGTGGCATGTATTTAGATTAAAAAGAAGGGTGCGAAACAAAAGCCATTCACATTCACACACTGTACAGAATGCCATGTGCTGAAGTGCAGTATTAACCTGGAGTTTAAGGACCTGCTTGAAGTCATAGGCCTATGACTGTTCAGAAAGCTTCTTCTGTAGTGACGTTCTAGAATCCCTGCCATGGCTGTTAGGACCAAGGCTAGGATGAATGGTTTCAAAATCTCTGAGGACCATGGGGCCACAGGTAGCTTGTGAGGACTAGTGAAGTTGACCTTATTTTTGATGTTCAGCTACCAGAGGAACTTCTTGACTTCTAAAGAGGATTTATTGGTCTTGAAGGCTTTTTTTTGGGGTGAGCCTTGGCTTTGTTATTTTGTTCAGAATTTCTTTTGATCATGGTGGTTTCCATAATTGTTACACTTGGAATTTAAATGTAGAGCTTTATAAGTTTTTTAAAGAAGTGATTTTTGGTTTTGAGATTGTCAATATGCACATTCTAAATTCAGAATGACTTGAAAAATAGATTTGGAGGATATGGATAAATGATGCTTGGTTTCTGAGCCTTCCTTGGTAGTTTATGACTGTTACTAGCTGATGCATACAAAAGTGGGAGAAAGTGGTTCCAGGCTAAATATTTTTTTCTTTATGTTTGACTTCCTTCTGCTTTTCTTTTTTAAAAACCTGCACTCATAATAAATAACCTGAAACAGGCACTATATAAATCAGGTGACTTTACACTGTCATAGGAATAACAGCGTAAAAACTCATATATACTGAAATTGATACTTGCACAAGAAGTACTGGAATTTAAGACAGTAGGCAGCTGTCTCAAAACAACTTTTTTTTGGTAGAGCTCTGTTAGAAAATGCGTGGTTACATTATATTTCAAGCATACTGAAGATGGTCCAGGTTCATATATAAACTAGTCGTGAATTGAGAGAAGAACATAGTGTTTGAGATTTTTGGATTCGAGTTCTGATGACTACTTTCTGCTTGTTTGTTTTTTTTTTTCCTCTTTGATTTGAGGATACTGATCGACCTTACCCAGCTTCAGATACCATTACTTCCTTACAGAAGAAGAATGAGTATCTCACAAGATCAATGTGAGGCTAAAATTAAACACTAAAACACCACACAGCTGAAAAATGAGAATGGGGAGAGGCTTGCCTATCTTTGTATCATTTGTGATACCTTTATATATTTTAAGCATTCAGTACATGTTTGCTGACTTGATTAGCTCACTTGAAAATGAAAATCTGTGAAGTTACTAACTCCCTTATAGTTGCAGTGCCAACATGTTGGTGCATCTACTGCGGTGGATTTAGGAAAGAAGCCGTTTAGCAGCAGTTATCTCCCTTCATATTATTTTGCTTAGGGTTGTGATAACATTTTGCTTACCTTAAATACTAATTGATGAGTGTTGCTCTTCCTAATACCAGCACTAAAAAAGTTAGAAACTTTGTGTCAGAGAGCTCATTTAGGGATAAATATTGTTTGAGTGTACTCAGTTTCCAATAGTTGAAATTTGGTTCAGTTCAGTTCAGTCACTCAGTCGTGTCCGACTCTTTGCAACCCCATGAATTGCAGCACGCCAAGCCTCCCTGTCCATCACCAACTCCCTGAGTTCACTCAAACCCACGTCCATCGAGTCAGTGATGCCATCCAGCCATCTCATCCTCTGTTGTCCCCTTTTCCTCCTGCCCCCAATCCCTCCCAGCATCAGAGTCTTTTCCAATGAGTCAACTCTTCGCATGAGGTGGCCAAAGTACTGGAGTTTCAGCTTTAGCATCATTCCTTCCAAAGAAATCCCAGGGCTGATCTCCTTCAGAACGGACTGGTTGGATCTCCTTGCAGTCCAAGGGACTCTCACGAGTCTTCTCCAACACCACAGTTCAAAAGCATCAATTCTTCAGTGCTCAGTGCTAGCCATGGCTGCTTGAGGGGGTCAGATCAAAGACTGACCTAGGTCATCTGATGGTGACATGGATGACATCAAAAAGTGTTAGTCACTCAGTGGTGCCCAACTCTTGGGATCCCATGGACTGTATGTAGCCTGCCAGGTTCCTCTGTCAATGGAATTTCCCTGGCAAGAATACTGGTGTTGGTTGCCATTTCCTTCTCCAAGGGATCTTCCCAACCCAGGGATCGAACCCTGGTCTCCTGCACTGCAGGCATATTCTTTACTGTCTGAGCCACCAGGGAAGCCCATTGATGACGTTGCCTTTGGTTAAATGAATAACAGCCACTGTGCTTCTTATTCGTGCATTTAGCAAACTTTTTGAGTGCCCCCAGCGTGCTAGGAGTAAGAGCTTAGAGGAAGGGCAAGAGATGGCTAAGCAGACAGGATTTTGACTTTACCCAGCAACACAACTCCAGCAGGCCCCTGCTGTTCCAGAGAGTGACTTCAGTAGGCAATGAACTGTTCCTCTGCAGTGATGGATAACTTGAAGTATTTAGAAGAAAGACATCTACTAATGTTTTACAAATGCATCTGTCAAAAGGCAGGCAGTCTTCATTGCAGAGTCACTTCGTACCCAGACCATCAGCACCTGGCCCTTCTTAGGGCTCCCAGAATCCTTATTTGCAGTCTCAGATTCTCTCTCACTATTAAAACTGTGATTTTCAGCCTTGATTACATGTGTTAGAGTCACTAGGATTTAAGAAACCTGGTTTGAAAATTGAAAAAATTTTTTCAATTGAAAAAAAAAAAAATTAGGGGAAAGGGACTGAGACAACCACTTTCTGTTTTTGTTTTTGAAGTGCTGTGGATGATTCCAGTGTACCAAGATTGAGAAAGGACTTTGATTAGAAACTGGTAAAATGTAAGTGAGGTGCCAGTAGATAGGAGAGATGGACTCAGTGCTTGATAATTTGGTTTATTTTGTTATAAAATAGCAATGTGGAAAACCACACAGTGTTCACTTTGCCTTTCCTTCCCCTGTTATTTTGGTAGCATCTTGTCTGGTTGAATTTTAAATGAATGTGTATAAACTCCTTAACATGTAGTAGATATGTTATTTTTCCTTTATTTTTTCACTGGAGTGGTCTATCTCCATCGATAGTGAAAAGTTCTCATCACTGACTCGGCAGTCTCATTGGGTAGGAATTATCCACGTTCTAGAAATAAGGAGGTTAATGACTCAGAGAGGTTAAGCTGTTTCTTCAAAGTCACACAGCTGGTAAACAGTGGAGCCAGGATTAGAACTTATGTGTGTTTATCTCCTAGCCCATATTCTTTCCATCATAAAGTGCATCCTTGAGCAGCCTTTTTAATGTTCAGCCAGTTTGAATCCTGGTCAGTGATAACAGGACTGCAACGCATTTCATGAGAGGCCACTGTGCATGCAGTAGGCACATGATAAATGTCAAATTAGAAAAAAGCTGAATGCTTAAAACTTTAGTGATTCACATGAAACTTTAAAAAATCAGATCTTTGAGTAAAACACAATTTCTGTGAGTAGTGTGAGGAAGAAAGTTAATGAACTTAGTTTTAGGTCTCCCCTCACCCCCTTTTATAAAAATAGGAAAACATGTTTGATTAAAGAGTATAAGTTAGCAGTGATTATCCCCTCAAAATGATAGTGGTCCTCAAAATATAATCACAAGTTTTCATGGTTATTAGGTATTATATTTACTCTTCTCTCTCCCTCTCTCTCTTTGTATATGTGTGAGGAACCAAGTTAGGAAAACCAGAGTGGCCTTTCTAAATACCTGTATTCATCAATACTTAGACTTAAGGGTGCCACTTAAAAAAAATATTCTCTCACTTTGCTATGAAATTGATCCAAAAACGGTAGATTATAGAAAGCATTTGGACCTTTACTGGTAATCTTCCAGGAAACCCTCAGTTGGTTTGGTTTGACTTTTAGTAGACTAAACCTTTTAATGTCTTTTTTTGTCACCACCTTTTTAGTATTTTTCGTCTTGTCAAACTGAGAAACTTTCCTTGAGTTGAAAAATGGAGACCTTTAGGGTTGACTTGACTTGTCTGTGCATTCCGTTGATTCCAGTCTCTTGTTATCTCCCGTTCCCTGAGAGTCGGGACACATCGGTGAGCCAAGGATGAGAGGTCTCAGATGATGGATACAAGCAACAACAGACTCATTAGAAGCAACTCTTATTCTGAAATTTTTCTGTTATTTTTATGTTTTTTCTTTGTTTTCCACATATTCTTACGGGCTTGTATGTCTTCAACCATAAATCTTTGTATTCATATTTCCCTTTATTCCTTAGCTAAGTTTTCAGACCCCTTTAGTAAATTGGATTTAGTTTATTTGAATAAGCTCTCCTCTAAAATTAATCTACTTATGCACACACACACATAGATTACACGTGTACACACACATACTCATGATTCTCCACTATTTTGGACTCTGAAATAATTGTACTTGGTAAAGGCTGTAAATTTATCAGGGTAATGTGTACAGAACAGTGACAGATTCTTGGTTGATGCTTTTCACTTTCCAGTTTTATGTGTAAGGAAACTGAAGCTGAGCAAGTCGTGCCCGTGAAGCCCACACAGCAGCTCCCTGGAGACTTGCACCCACAGTCGCCTTGCTGCTGGGCGCTGGGGCTTAGGCAGGGCATGTGCGATGGAACACTGGGGATGTGTGTTTTTTAAACAGCACAGCTTGCTGTGTGCTAACTGATGTTTAAACTTGAAGCTGTAATAGACAGGAGACAAAAAAGGCCACATGTGTATTTCTAGAATTAATGTAGACTTCTTTTTACTCCTGAGAACATATGCTGGCGTTAATGACAAGACTTTATGCCAGAACGAACGTGGATGTCTGTCATCAGCGGTGGAGAACTAATGTATGCCTTTCTCCCCTTCCCTTTCATTAGGGCAGAGCTTGGGATATGGCTTTGTGAACTACATTGACCCTAAGGATGCAGAGAAAGCTATCAACACCCTGAATGGATTGAGACTTCAAACCAAAACAATAAAAGTATGTTTACATTTTTTTTTTTATATCTACTCACAGAACAGAAGTTGAAAACAATTAAGGTCTCTTTGTAGTTCTTTTATTCATTTTGTGCCCATATAGACACTTCTCTGGGAGGCATAGCAGAATTTTTTGGTTTGTTGCCTGATGGGGGAAACTTTATTCATGAGGACTACATGTATGTGCCTGTGCTTAGTCCCTTAGTCGTGTCTGACTCTTTGTGACCCCATGAACCGTAGCCCACCAGACTCCTCTGTCCATGGGATTCTCCAGGCAGGAATACTGGAGTGGGTTGTCGTTTCCTTCTCCAACTACATGTATTGCATTGGGCAAAAAGTTCGTTCAAGTTTTTCCATTACAATTTACAGAAAACCCCCAATGAACTTTTTGGCCAACCCAGTAATTACTTGTGTATTAATTAACAAAGGGACAGAGCAGGAACTTTCTTAGATAAGTATCTTACTGAATTAAACTTCCATCCTTTATAGAGAATTACTTGCCTGCTGCTGCTGCTAAGTCGCTTCAGTCGTGTCCGACTCTGTGCAACCCCATAGACGGCAGCCTACCAGGCTCCCCGTCCCTGGGATTCTCCAGGCAGGAACACTGGAGTGGGTTGCCATTTCCTTCTCAAATGCATGAAAAACCGTATCTGTTTCTCCTAGCACAGGGATCGGAGAAGGCAATGGCACCCCACTCCAGTACTCTTGCCTGGAAAATCCCATGGACTGAGGAGCCTGGTAGGCTGCAGTCCACAGGGTCGCTAAGAGTTGGACACGACTGAGCGACTTCACTTTCACTTTTCACTTTCATGCATTGGAGAAGGAAATGGCAACCCACTCCAGTGTTCTTGCCTGGAGAATCCCAGGGACGGGAGAGCCTGGTGGGCTGCCGTATATGGGGTCGCACAGAGTCAGACACGACTGAAGCGACTTAGCAGCAGCAGCAGTAGCACAGGGATTGACGGTTTTGTTCTGTAAAGGGCCAGGCAATAAATATGTTAGCTTTGCAGGCCATTATCAAATGTAAAAATCATTTTTAGTTCTCAGGTCATAGAAAAGCAGGTCCTTGAGCTATTGTTGGACTCTAGTCTAGCAGATTCAGCTTACTTTGAGGAGACTGACTAGGAGAGTGTATATGCCACACGGGTTATTTTTTTTCTGTTATAGTTTTCTTTTCATGACAAATGGTAAATAACTTTATGGATGTTTTCCCTGCCTTTTTGAGTTTTTGAAATTCTGATGTAAATTCTCTCTGCATAAGAAGTTAATTCAGTTTGCTGTGTAGATTTCTTTCCCTTTAGAAGATAAAAGGGATGTTGCCTCTAGCAAACGCTTAGTACACGTGCCATCAATTTTCCCTCTTCTGCCCAGTGCAGCCATTCCTGATCAATCATGGCAGCCTTTCTCACTGAGTCTGGATGTGGCTTCCGAATATTTGTCAAAATAGTGTTCCAGACAACCTCTATCAATTGACTAAAGTTGGAACCTATTTTCCACCCTTGATTTAAGAAGTCAGCTCAGACCATAGCCTGGAGTGGTGAGGGGAAGTTAGTCAAGGCTGACTGCGGTATCCATCTTGCTTAGAGGATTGTCTAGGAGATTTCTGCTCATTTTTTCAGGTATCTGGAAATGCAGTGTCATCTTTGTGTTTAAAAGTTGCTTCTCTCAGAGTTGTCAGTGAAGGTAATTCATTAGCCTGGGGTAGTTTTGACATCTCATTCTTTATATTTGTTGGCTCGGAGGGAAGATGCCTCCCACCTCTGTCTCATCTAAAGGAAACTGTATGCAGTGACCCCCAAATATACATGATGTAAGATGTCTGAGATTCTACATGCTTCTTGGTCAAGAAAACGTCCTAAGTCCGAAATGTCTAATTACTAGATTTCTAGTATATTCTAAGATCACAAAGGACTTGTTTGTTTTGACCTTAGTTTTTCAATCTGGAGTTTCTTTTCTAATTGTCTATTCTTTGCCTACTCTCTGTGTTACAGAGTTGAACCTTTGAATAGTATTTCTAAGTGTAATGATCAACACCTTTAAAAAGAAGACATTCAGTGTCCAGTTACCTTTTCCTATTCTTTTGTGAACACTCTATCCTACTGCAGATTTTTGTGAGGCTCCCCCAGTGTCAGTTGACTTCAGGATTGCTGCTCATGAATCGTGGTTAAGAAAATGGAATATTGATGGTTGGATTGACACACCCTTTCTCCATTCCAGATATAAGCACCCTTGTTTCTAGTGGGTCGGTTCTTTTGCTCTACATCAGTTCTTTTTGCAGTAAGGTCCATACGAAGGTAGAAATGCAGGAGAAATGGGTCTCCATAGAAGAAATGTCCATGGCCTGTGGAGAGACCACTGGTGACAGCTGCTTCCTCTTTGTCTGTCACCGGGCCTTCTCTTCCGGGCCCAGCTGCTCAGGCAGAATACGTGCAAGAAAGGACAGTCATGCCTTGTGGCTTTTATACCGTGACATCTGCCCCTTCTGTTCAGATTTTCTGGGGTGGGGGTAGGCTTGGTAGGTAAGCAGCAGGCTACTTCTTTCCCACCCCTCTTGTGCGGTTCCGACAGAAATATCCAGTAACAGCTGGTAGCCTCAGTTTGGCCCCGATTTGTCTGAGGCAAAGCAGACCGTTTCCCAAAACTGTGTAGCACCATTTTTGTCTCTCTGTTCTTCCTGATTTTTTTCAATTAGATGTGTTGTGTGTTCTCATGCAACATCTGAGGCAGGTTTTTTCCTAGTGTTCACTGCTTTCGTAGTTTTTTGAAGCTGTATTTAAGCCTTTCTGTTTTCTATTCCGTGAATCAGTTTCTTTTCGCTTTCTGCGGTCCATCCTGGTGGAGGCTCTGAAGCTAATCTTACAAAAACACCACTTTCCTCAGAGTGCTTCTCACTCAAAATTCTCTTCTGTCCCCCTACTGTTTTACCATATCATTTGGCTTAACTTTGGAGTGACCCAGCATTATCACTGATGACTGTTCTCCACAGTAGTCAGACTGGCTCTTCCATGGCAAGCTCATCTTACTCACAGCCTCTGCATATATGCTTTTATGGCTCCCCTGGCGTATTCTTTCTCACTCAGTGTAATAGCAGCCATCCTGTCTTTTGGAGTCCATCTGAAGTTCTTCTTGCTGCTGCCTTTCTGGGTTTTTCTACCTCAGGTTGGGTCTCTCCCTTCTTTTGAAGTAGTGCATGAGGGATCACAGAAGTTTGGGGATTGAAGGGAACCTGTAATATAGTTCAGACTTAAGCATTAACCTTTACCCGCAGTAAAAAAGTTGAGACCTATGTGGTAGTCACAGAGTTTAGCTTAGACCAGGCAGTTGAAGTCAGAGCTGTGACTCAAATCTTTGTCTTTTGATATCTACACTGTTACCATGACACCATATTTTCCTTTAGAAAGATGCAACAGAGTAATTAATATATGTGTCATTTATAAGTGTACAAGTATTGGTGCACTCATTTATAAGTGTACAAGTATTGGTGCACTCATTTATAAGTGTACAAGTATTGGTGCACTCATTTATAAGTGTACAAGTATTGGTGCACTCATTTATAAGTGTACAAGTATTGGTGCACTCCTTGAGCCCAGGTTTCTCTCGTGTCTTCCGAGCCACCTATGCATTTGGTAGAATTCCTATTTATTGGAATATTGAAACAGTGAATCAAGTGCTGTGAAAGGTTTATTTAGTAGTTTTTCCTGGGGCTTCCTAATAGCATTAGCCCAGTGGGGTTTTGTGTAATAGATGGATGGCATGTTGACAAATAGTCACTATTTCTGCAATGAGTGAAGCAAGAGTCCCTCAGTCACTGAGAAATCTAAAGCAGTTGTTCCCAAACTTGGTTGCAAAATCACAAGGAGGATGAGTTAGAAATACAGATTCTGGGACCCACTTCAGATCTACTCAGTCAGTGTCCAGAGGTAAGATGCAGGAATCTGTTTTTTTGTTTTGCAGGTAATTTTTGACAGTGAGTCTAAGACCTAACACTTAGGAACCGCCAACATGTATATGGGTTCTCTAAATACTTGGTATTTTTGCATGCAGAGTTCCATTTGTTTTCATCTTTTACCTTGATAATCTTGTGGATAATGCTCTTAACTGGAATATAAATCATGATTTTACTTTAATGCCAATTCAGCATTTGGACTAAAAAGAAGTTCATACTGTCTTCACTTTTTAAAAGGTGTGGCTTAGAAATTAGAAAAACTTAATAAGTTCACCTTATGTTAGAGATTTGTTATGTACAGTGGCATTTATAGGTTAAACGTTCAAGATGGCGGTTCTTTTAAGGTTCAGGTTTTTTTCCTGGTTGAGTTAATGTCCCAGCAGCTTACATGGCTGGTGGTAAGAGGCAATCATGGTGAGTAAAGCCTGCCTGTGTTATCCCTAATAATGAGCTGGTAAGTAAAGTGTGGATATTACAAGATGTTTTTAGCTTTTGCTACTAGGGAGGGTAGTAAAAAGGGAGTAAATGCACAATTTTTTCCACTCCTAAGGGAAAATGAATTTTTTTGCCTAGGTTAATGATATCAGACCTAGATTCATGCTGAGTAAAACACTCATTTCTGAAAATACTTAGACTTCCCCCCCAACATCAAGTGCTGTGAATAAGAGAATATCACATATACAGTAAAATTTATATTTTGACTCGCAGCTTCCCCCATTTCTACAGTGGGCCTGGGAAGTTTTATTCCACAAAGTGGCTTTGCTTTATTTGAAAGTAGTAGTTGCTGTTGGGCTTCCCAGGTGACTCAGTGGTAAAGAATCTGCCTGCCAGTGCAGGAGTCACAGGTTCTGTCCTTGGGTTGGGGAGACCCTTGGAGGAGGACATGGCAGCCTACTCTAGTGTTCTTGCCTGGGAAGTCCCATAGACAGAGGAGCCTGGTCGGCTACAGTCCGTAGGGTCACAAAAGTGTCGGACACAACTTAGTGACTAAACAACAACGGAAGGAGCTGTTATCTCAAGGAATAGAGAACTTTTCATCTTTATTGATAGGTTCCCTTGTGACTCAGCTGTTAAAGAATCTGCCTGCAATGTGGGAGACCTGGGTTTGATCCCTGGGTTGGGAAGATCCCCTGGAGAAAGGGAATGGCTACCCACTCTGGTATTCTGGCCTGGAGAATTCCATGGACTCCATAATCCGTGGGGTTGCAAAGAGTTGGACATGACTGAATGCCTTTCACTCTCACCCCTAGGAATCCATGTCTCCTCTCTCAGAGCAGAAAAAACCTGTCTGGAAATGCTACTAGCATAGAAAAACTGCCTAAATTTGACTTTGATTGAATCGATTTTTCTTAATCATCAGACATAAGTCAGATTAAACCTTACCTTTGCTTAAAAATTATTAATTGACATACATTAATGTGTAATTTCTCATTAAAATAATTAAACTGCCATTTCTGTCTATATGAAAAAACTTAACAATAGGAATATTAATTGAAAATAGTAATGTCTATTCTGTGAAGTGTTCAGTTTAATAGAGAGCAATTAAGTAAAGCTTAATACACCTTTTTTTCTGAGCTACTGTATTGCTTTTAATTTTTGTTAAATTTATACCTTTTCTACCTGTAGCTTATCCTTTTCTCAATTAGTAAATGTCATTTTTGTCGACTGTTTTTCTGTTTTGTGTGAACTGTATCCTTAATATAGGAGGAATCTATACATTTCTAAAGTTTTACTCTCCCTGATACTGTTTAAGTGATTTAACTGGCTGTATAAGCTTGGATGCACTCGATTTTTTAACCATTTTAATTCTATTTATATCTGTAAAATCTTTAAAAATAATGAATCAACTTATCACTGAGTCTATTTATTACCTGAGTCTCTTAACTTTCCATAGTGTTCCAAATTCTTTTCTAAGAAAAGGCATAACTGTTTTTAGTGAACTCATGGCTATCACATAGGATGGTTTGGCTGAGAATGCATTTAGAGGGAAGTGCAGCACCCTCTCCTGAGGCGGTAACAGTTAACTCTTTACACTGTTGAACGTTTAGCAGCCACAGTAACATGTGTACTGGAAAACTTGTCCGTCTCAACCCTCGGTTCATGATTATCTGGGATGGGGGTTGGTTTTTGTCTGTCATTTTAAGTTGTCGTTTTATAAAACTTAATTCCGAACCTGAGGAAATACCTGGTGGCTGCTGCATAAATCGTCTCCCCACTCATTAGTGGAGGGGAGGGCATGGAGACAGGAGTGGGAGTGAAGTTGGACTCTAGGCTTGCCTCTTGTTGGCTGCTCTGTTTAAAGTTTCTGCAGCACTCACTATTCTAGGGTATGGCTTTTATAACAGCAGGAAAGCTGAGAGCTGATACTTCTGCTGGGAAGTTTGAAAGCGGGTGTTAGGGAAATCACATATAATTAGAGGAGAAAGCAGGGTGAGGAGTGGTGTGGAAATGAGCCTGAGAGCAGGCAGGGATCTGAAAAGGTGTGTGTGCCAGGCTGAGTGAGGAGCCTTGGTTTTATACTGTAGGTAAAGGAGAACCAGAGTTTTCAGCAGAACAGTGACAGGATTGGATTTGGGTGTTTCTTAGGAGGGGAAAATCTGCCTTGGATTTAAACTCTGCATCCCTCTGAGCATCTCAAGCCACCTCCAGCTCTTGTGGCTTATTTACATAGTTGATATTTCTCATGAAGGTACAACATGTAAATGCTTATGGAAGAAGTGTGGGCTTCACAAATTTATAAGGCCTCTTCTGTAAAGTACCCATCAGTTCAACAAGAGTATAGATCGTCATTGACTTTTTATCTTGACCAGACTGGGGAATTTTGAAAGTAATATTCTGAAGGACAGACCTCACAGTAACTGACAACTTTTGAGATGTTATCCTAAATTTATTATTTATCTGATCACATCTCTGTGGAGAGACAAATGGAAACTTTGAGTAAATGATTTCTATGCCTTTTTTAAGAAAATGAGATTGGGTGTATGTTTTTCTAATTTCATTTTTAACCCATGATCTGGAACTTTCTAGAGCCAAATTCTAAGTGTATTATTACTACATGTGATTATCAGAAACTCTTCAATGCATTTGAATAAACCTCACATCTATATTGAATCCAGTTTACATAGTCCTTATATGAGATGAGGAATAATAGATTTTTTTTTTGAGTAATATGGTTTTTGTGGAATGCTTTACTTTCAACTTTGATTTTTTTTTTTTTAAACATAAAAATCTCCAGAGGTTGTTATTATCTAGGGGGTCTGGCAGGGTCCAGAACCTGGTCCTGACCTCAGGCCTGTTGTGTTATTTCTGCTCCTTAGAAGCTTTGCCCATAGTGGGAATTGGACATTGGAAAGTTCCCAGGGGGCAATCCCTTGGCATTCTCTGAACAGCTTTTCTGTAGAAGGTACTTCTTCATGGTTGCTGGGGCAAAGGCTACGACTGGGCAGAGGGAAAGTTGAAGACGAATGTTCCTGGGGTCAGTGTCCTAGCCCACTTCCTGTCCATCCCTGCTTGTGAATCACGAAGGGTGGCAGTGGGAGTCTTAGCAGCTGACCTAACCCATCTTCCTTGGGAGGGATTTTGTAGATCATTGTATTACGCAAGCGTGGCCCTTCATTTCCTGCCTATTTCATACATGTACACCAGCAAAGGTATTTCTAATGCAAGGCACTGTTAGCACTTCTCTGCTTAACTTTTCTAGTGCTCTTTAAGGGTAGGGTAGGGCTTGTTATTGTTCATGTATAACCCAGGAGAAGTAGTATATGCTCAGTTTGGTGGCTTCAGCCTGTTGTTCCAGACTGACTAGAGAAGTTAAGTAGATGTGCTGCCTTCTAACAGAGCCTCAGTTCCTTGCTGTATCTGCTTTTGTGTAGTATTTTCATAGGATTTTTATTCTTCTGTTTGTCTGGATTCATGCCCAAACAGCAATAGTTTCTTGTAGCCCTTTGGCCAATGAAATGAAGTGCAGGTTAAGGGGCTTGTTCAGAAGTAATATCAGATCAGATCAGATCAGTCGCTCAGTCGTGTCCGACTCTTTGCGACCCCATGAATCGCAGCACGCCAGGCCTCCCTGTCCATCACCAACTCCCGGAGTTCACTGAGACTCACGTCCATCGAGTCAGTGATGCTAATAATAATACTGCTAGGACCAGGAATGGGCCATGGTGGCTGATGCTGGCGCCTTTTACGGTTTTCTTTCCATTTCACGTTACTGATGTTCAGATATCTATACCACTATAAACAAATCGAATAGTCTCTTGAAGACCTTGATTTGGGGCTCTTAGTATCCTGAGATTTTCTGAACCAGTTTTGTTAGGTGCAGGGGAGTGGAACAGTGCCTGGTGATGGAAGAACTCTGTTGTCTTTCAGGCTGAGCACTGGAGATAGCCAGACCTCCAGTTTGAGAAGAAAACTGCTCTCTGGAGATCCTGTTTAGCAGATAGGTGAATTAACATTTCAATGGTAATTGGACAGTAAAAAGAATTATTATAGTAACTTTCTCAACCTCTGTTTTGTAGGAGACCATTCATACTTCCAGAATGTTTTTCTGGCAGGATCCTTTGAGCCCTAGACGCTAGTTTAAAAATCACAGCAAAGCGCATTTCTCTGTCTGTAAATTTGTGTGGACTCTTTAGAAAAGCATGTGTGGTCCATTTTCTTCTACTCCCACCTCTGCCAGGTTTTCCTTTAGCATCAGTTCTCAGCCACAAGTACTGCGTCAGAATTCCTGGAGGAATTTTTGCTTCAGAAAGTTTCTTGGCATGCTATTTATGAACAAGCAAGAGAGGCGGCTGTGTTTTGAAAACAATACAGGAAATCTGTTCCTTACTGTGCCCCGCCCCCCTTCTTTGAGAAGAGCTCCTTTGAATGCTGCATTAGGACATAGGGCCCTGAGTCCCAGATTTGTGTTCTGCTCTTGTCTGTTGGTCTAGTTTCCTCAGCTATAAAATGGTAGAGATGGTACCAGGTTACTTAGCTCCTGTGAAACATTTGGCCTGAGATCTAGAGGTAGAAAATACTTGTGTTGGCCTGTTATTTTCAGAAACAGAAGATCAAGAATATTTCATTGTTTTTTAGTTTGCATTTTCTATATTAAAGTGATATTTTTAGAAGTCTAGTTGGGAGGAATTAAGCTAGTTTTATTCTGAAGAAAGTAGTCACAGTGTTTAATTCTTTAGTTTAATTTTGTTGGATATTTTAAAAATGGCTCTAGTTACTTGAGTTATAGAGAAGTGGATTGTGAACAAAAATAAATCATGCTAATAGGCTTTCTTTTGGGTCATTAGTACCAGGTTACCTCCTCCCAGGGGAGAGGGAACTTTAATCCTTCCTGCACAGGTTCTGGGCTTGCTAATGAGTCTTGAAATGACCCTCAGGTGAGCCGCAGGAAGGAAAAGCAGAGCATCTGCCTGGCCCTGGAAACTGATCATTCAGAAAATGCTTTAGTTTCCCCAGAAGAGTGATTCTTTAGAAGTCTGGCCATTTCTGCTTGCTTCCCCCAAACAACCCTGTTCACATTCCTAGAAAGATTCTGGAGTCATATGGAATCAAGCACGGCAGCCTTTTCCAGAGACTGGCCATCCTGGTGGGCTCCCCAATTCAACTGAGCCATATATAGTTGGTCTACTTCTTGGAAATAACCTTTGGGTGGGTTTTTTGGATTTTGTTTTACTTTTGCATTTTTGTATTTGTTGGTGATTTATAGTCACATGTGCTTTCAGGATACCTGGGAATTTGTCTTATTCAGAAATTAATGCTGGTAGATGGCAAAGAGGAGGGCTTGACATAATTTTTATGAGCTCCTCAGGAAATCCAAAAATACACACTAGACTTTGAGGATTACCTGTTTAAAATCCCTTGACATAAGGGAATGCTAAAACTTTTAATGTTCATCAGAATCACTGTGGTGTGGTGGTTAATAAAATGCAGATTTCTGGACCCTAGTCAGGACTTACTGAATATGATTATCTACAGAGTGAGGCCAGGAAAGTTGTAAACCGCCACCGCAGGTGATTCTTAACAGGTGGTGGTCTAACCTGAGGGCCATTGTTTAGTGGTTTACACTTGAACAGCTTTCTGCTGCTTGTTTTAAAACATGTAAGTAAGATTTTCATTTTGGGGTCTTGTGATTAACAGGTGTAATTTTAATGAATATAATGCCCTATCTACCCTCCCCCTTTCTCTCTCTCACACACATGTGCTCATGCACTCATTTTCAGAGCATTTGAATGTCATTAAATACTTGTAGCATTACAAGTACTTAAACATCATGTAGTACTTGATTCTGAGAGTAGGGAATTTGCAGCATGGCTCTTCTGGGGCCCGTTCGTTTAAAATGGCTATTTCATAGTGTAGAGATTGGGAGTTGAATTTTGTGATCCCAGATGGTTGTGAATCCTTAGATTAAGGAAGTTGCTTTTGTAGTACAATAAAAGTTGGTCTCGTTTTTATAAGTGCCTAGCCACACTCCTGACCCACCCTCCCTGATACCTGGATATTTGAACTTTCCAGGCAGGGTCCAAATAAATGGAAATTTGTGCTCTTATAAAGGACTCTTCCACATAGTGTGTTAAAAATATTTAAAGAAAAAAATTTACAGTATGCTGTTTTAATTTATAAACGTTTTGACCTATAAACTGTATTTTGTCTCAAAGCTGTGGGAAAGCAGTGTGTACATACTGGGGTTAGTATGTGTCTGTTCTGCTCAAATTTGCAAAAAGGGTTAATAAGTACTTGTCACAAACTTGCAGGATTTTCCTTCGTGTTCTTCTTCATTAACCAGTGTTCTTGGGGGAATTGTGAAATATGCATTGTCTGCAAACTACTCTGAAGCACAAAGTCAAATGAACTGTGAAGGTGAGGGCTAAAAACACCCCTCTCACCTTTGTACTTTGTTCTTTGAGTATTAAAGAACATTGATCTGCCAAGTGGCAAAGGGGATACTATTTGGCGGTTTAATTACAGCCAGTGAATGTTATTGATGCTATCAATCAGTGGGACCCAGGGAAAGGGCATGGTGCCAGACCATTCTGTGCTCCCAACAGTGTAATTAAATACCGAAGGACTAGATTCTCAAGGTAAAGGGAGGTGCTTCCGCACATCTGAAGGAGGAGTACACTTTGTCTTGCAACAGAGGTAAAGGTGGCTAGCCCCTCCTTACGGCCACCTTTACGTTTCTGGAGGAGTTCTGTGAACGGCAGTGGTATGGTCTCTTTGTGTACAGTTAAGGTTGTTGGTGTTTTCCTTAAAAATCCTCTCTCTTTTCAGATCTTCACGACTGTCATTTAAAAGGCTCTAGTAATACAATAATTACTTTCTGTTAAAAGCTGTTTTGGGGGAAATACATAGCCCAGGTGTCTAATAGATATTTGGCAAATGAGAGATGATCTTCGAATGAGACTATTAGTCCTGCAAATCAGTTCATTTAAAAAAAGCTTTCCCCATGGTTATTCTCTAATGTCTAATCATGTTGAGAGAAAAATATCTTGGTTGGTTTGAACTTATAAAGCATTCAGTAATATTTCAGGGTTTATTCCTTTTAAATCATCTATTGAGCACAGTTTTCATAGTTGTATAACTTAGGTTTACAACATCTATGTAGGTGAAACTTTATTTGGCTGCAGGGAAGGCTTATAATAACGTTTCTCTTATCCTTTTATCATATATTTCATACACACACACACACACATATACATATGTGTGTCTGACACACAAATCTCTGCTAGGCCTATTTGAGAGAGAAGAAATGCCATAGCTAATCCAAAATGTTTTCTGTTACTGCCTATTTTTTTTTTTTTTCCAACTGATGTATAGCTTGTAATGACGGAGGGTTACCAAAGACAATCTGCCCTTGAAAGAGATTGGATTTCTGATTTTTTTTCCAAAGGATATATGCATACATGTACACGCTAGATCCATGACAAATGAGTCAAATCAGGCCCCAGAACAACAAGTCTCAGCTATTGTAATGTACTTGTAATACAGGTTTGGGTTGTAGGTTGTTTATATTTCTCACAGGTGTTTGAAGGGGGATTGTTGAACTATCTTCTCCTTTGTTTAGAACAGGAAGATTGTTAGAATTTTTTTTTCATAAGGTTGAGGAATAATTTTTTTAATATACATTAAAGGTTTACTAAAACTGCCTCATTGCATTATATAGAGCCATAACAAGACCAGTGGTCAGCCTCCCAAGTTGGGAAGGTCATATGCTTTAAAAGTCTGTTTTCATCATACATGTGCTTTTTCCCGTCTTCTCCCTTGCCACCAAGGGCAAAGGTATTATCATAATGTTAAAATAATTGCAAATTATTTTAAGACCGTATAATCATGGTTTTACAGTCTTGGATAGGGGATATCTGTGAGTAATTAAATAATTCTGGGGGCATTTTGAGTGGCTAGTATGTCCAAGTCAGCTTTGCTAAATGTTGAAGCAGTGCTAAAATGTGCCACGATACAGTCTTGTCCTTGACATCCGTGTGTAGTAGGGCAGACAGCACTTACTTCATGTGACCATCGTGTGGATGTGCGGTAAGTGAATGCAGAATGCAGTGGCAAAGGATGTGTCACTGGGTGCTAAGAGGCCTCTGAAATGGTTTCAGAGGTGATAGGGTTTTACAAAATAGGATTATCAGGCAGAGAAAGAAGAATGGTATTACACATGAAGGGATGTCTGATCCAGAGACACAGAGGCCATTGTGTGACATGGACCTTTCTGGAGGAAACTACATGTGAGAATGATAAAGTGTGCTTATTCTATCAGAATGATTCTACAAAAATGATTGGTAAAAAAAATTTAATCCAACCTAGCCCTGTATTTTACATTTCTCCTTTTTTTTTTTTTAGTGAAGACTTAATTTATAAGAGGAACTATGGGAATGGACTTGGACAGATTAATTCATTCATTTGTAGACACGTTATCTTCCTTGTTTTGAAAAGATCCCCTGTGGCCTATGAGGCAAATGGTACTGAGAAGACATTTCTCTTTGGAGTATTTAGTATCCACACAGAGATAGGATCATTATATTTCCTTTACAGTATGTATACATAGGCCAAAGAAGACTTAGATATCTGAGCTATAATTGTAGTGAAGTAGTTTTTTCTTCTAGTTATAGAACAAAAGAAAACTTATTGTAGATGGTTTTCTTTTTTTTTTATTGCCACACTAATTTTTAACTGTTCTCTTCACCCAGCTTATTATCTCAATATTATATATGTGTGTGACATCATGTGTATTTCTGTAGCCCATTATTCCTTTTTATAAAAGCTTGACTGTGACATTTAAGGCTGTAGAATTACTGTTCCAGTGTTGTCATTGTCCTATAGAAATTTTTATCCTTTCACATCTGGCTTCTTCACGTCCTCCAGGATTCCAGTCTGATTCTTATTTCCTACCTTGGGGTCATCCCTGCTATACTACTATATACCATTGTCATTACTTCCTAAGTTTTATTTGGCTAATAAAGCATTTATTTTTCCTTGCATTTTATCTTTCTCTCCTATTTGGTGGTCTGCTTTCTGAGAGCAGGCAGTCTTTGTCTTCAGAGCACCTCATGGAATACTTATGCTTTCGTTTATAATTTCTGAATGAGGAAGTTGCTGTCCATTGACTCACAAGAAAGAGTGGAGACCTGCTCAGTATACTCAAAGATGGGAAAATTCATAATATAAATGAAATTAAAAGTGAACCTATCTCTTCCTGTTAGGTGTTCTGATTCAATGAGGATGTGGTAAAATGATTAAGGGACTTACCAACTCTTTTTCCTTTTCTACAATAAATGAAGATTTAACTGCTCTTTTTCATGTGAGATTTTCTACATAATGTCCATGACTCTGTGTCTTTGTCTATCATCTGTGTGTCTCTTGTAGATTCTGTTTTCCTCTCTCACATCTTAGATGGAGTATGTGAAAGCCCTAGAATATTTAACCTCCTGAAATTGACGTGCTGAGAACCTTTTTCTTTTCCCTCACTTTACCAACCAGTAAAAAAAACAGCTTAGTTTTTATTCTTAAACAGCTCCACTTATATCAGCTGTAGTGTGTAGTCCCTTCTTTAGGTTTAACTTTCTAACTTAGCTTTTTAATCCATCAACAATGCCTTAGACATACTAGATGCTCAGATACTACATAAATCATAGTTAAAGTTTGTTTTTGAAGGTATCCTGTTGTGACAGGTATCCTGATAGTATGGTTTTTGTTGGAGATTGCATCTAATCACGTATCAGAATCTTGAAAGAACCCTTTAAGAAGCTTTTACTGCAGAATAACTTTCTATGAATTGGAAGAATACAGCTATTTTTCTATAAGCCAGTTTAACGTTTCCACTGAAGTACAAAATGCCAGATAGTTTGGACAAGCATCGTACCTTCTGGTCATCTTGCCTGAGGGGTACTTCAGAAATAACCCCTGCAGGAGGCCGTGGAATGGATTCACTCAGCAGATGCTGGCATGCTTACTTGGTGCGTGGGGTATCCATATATACACACATACAGTCAGCCCTGGGGTTCACATCTGCAGATATGGAGGGCTGACTGTGTTTGTTGTACTAAACTGTTTTATATGAGAACCGTGCGCATCTGTGGATCTTGGTATCCATAGAGGCTCCATGGATATTGAGATGACAGTAAATATAAGTTTCAACCCTCTAGGAGCTTAACGCCTAATACTAGAGAAGTTTTGTAAGTGCATTACAGTACTCCCAGTCACTTGGGGGCAGCAAGTGGGGAGGCTATGAGACAGTCTTCTGCTCTGGCCCTGATGAAGAAGCCCATGCACTTCTGAGTATTGAGTCTTAAGTAGTGAGATTTCCCGTCTCTAAATCTCCCCAGTGTCCTTGTAGTATAGTTAGTGAAAGTGTCTGAAGTGAAAACTTGACATTATCACCTGCTAGTGTAGCGTTCTTAGTGTTTTTTCATGCTGTGGGTTCACATGGTGTCATTGGGCACTGGCTGCGTGGTGATTTGTAACCATCTCATATTCAGGAATAAACGTGGAACCTATTCTAACCTGATGTTCGGCTGATTGCATGAAGTTCATTTATTGTGTCTGCTGTTGACTCCCCCAGAAGAACCCCTTTTCTCATCTGGCATTTCACATTAAGCTCTCAGAGACCTCTGAGAAGGGAGTGACAAAGTGGGAGGATTTGATATGTGGCACTTTATTTGGAGAAATTAAATTGGCCTTTCTTATCAGCCCATTTAAAGGTGCTGGATGGGAATTCCCTGGTGGTGCAGAAGTTAAGACTCACTCTTTCACTGCCGAGACCCCAGGTTTTATCTCCTCCCCATTGGTCTGGGAACTAAGATCCCACAAGCTTAGAGGTGTGTTCAAGGAAAAAAAAAGGATGCTCTATGTTGAGCCTCGAGGTACAACAGTCGGATGGCCTTTCCATCAGGGTTGGTTTTAGCCAGGCTTCAGGCTTTCCAAACCTACTCATCTGTTGCTCTCTTGTAAAATACTTGTATCGTTTTGTGATGCTGTAACTACAGATTTTATTGTAATGATATGAATTTTGATAATAACTGCAATACATTTGGAATAAGGCTTACTTGATCATTGAACAGTTTTTCTGTTAACTTAATCTTTGAACTGTTCTTCTGTTAAAGTACTTCTGCTCTGTGCCAAAACTCTCTGTCATCTTCTCTGATCTCAGAGATAATGGTATTATTTGAGTCTTTTTCTTCAATAAATTGGGGCCTCTGATAATAATAGCCAATTAATACTCTTGTTATGAGAATCAACCAAATTACTAAGTGTAACATAACCCAGAACAATGCTTGGCACATGGTAAGCACTTAATAAACACTAAGAACTATCATCATCTATATTGTTACATGATTCTACACATATGAAATCATTATATGATAAAGCATTATTATTGTTCTCTAGCTCTGTACTCTTAGTTTTATTACTTCATGTAATCCATGTAAGGTCACTGTGAGGTAAGAACTCTCATTAACCTCAAATTACAAATAAAGACATAGAGGCTGCAAAGAACCTAAGGAAATATTCCCAAGTTACATAAATGGTGAGTGACAGAGCCAGGACCTGAGCTTAGCTTGTGAGACCCCCTTGCCCCATGTTTTCACTCCTTCATGGGTCTGGACAGTTAGTTCTAGCACAAGCACCAGTTTCAGGGCACTGGTGGTTCAAAATATGCTCTCTTGTGGCCTGAATTTCACCAGTAATAGTATATTCTCTTTTGCTTTTGTAAGTTTTTTGACCAGGTACTAAATTAACTCATGTTTGTTTCAGTTACACCTTGTTCGTGTTACGTGACATTTCTAAAGATTTCGTGGCCAAATGAACACAGGCTCATTTTTCATTTTTAATACTAAAAGGAATCTGCTTTCGTAACCACTGTTGAAGGTAGGAGTGGATTCTTTGGTGGTTACAGCTGAAACTCTCATCTGTTTTTTTTCCTGGTGGGCTTCCTGGTGGCTCAGAGGTTAAAGCGTCTGCCTGCGTCTGCCTGCAATGCGGGAGACCTGAGTTTGATTCCTGGGTCGAGAAGATCCCCTGGAGAAGGAAATGGCAACCCACTCCAGTATTCTTGGCTGGAGAATCCTATGGATAGAGGAGCCTGGTGGGCTGCAGTCCACGGGGTCGCAAAGAGTTGGACATGACTGAGCGAATTCACTTCACTTCACTTAGTATAATCACTTTCAAAAATGTTAATGGGCTCAGTGAAGGTATAGGGTTAGAAATGGAATACGGAACATTTTGATTGACAGATTCCTGCTTAGACCTTGAGATGACTAAGTCACTGCCACTGCAGTGGTGGATATGATTTAACCACACACTCCCATTCACATGCCATATCTACTACTGTTGCTCTGCTTGTGCTTTGTTTTTTGTTAAATTCTTTGCATGCAAAGATCTTGAGGAATTTGAAAGGCATTTGTGGCCTCTCCAAGTTGCATTTCAAGAACATCTTTACCACAGACTTCCTGTTGGTCTTGACCAGGCTGAGAGTCCTTGCTGAACCGACTGTGTACTACAGCCCAAACAGAAGAAATAAAAGAACAGATACCTGCCAACTATGATAGTTTAATTAAAAAACATAAAGGTGTCTATGATGACCTCATTATGAACCTTCATTTAATCAGTACACATGGATGAAACTGTTTTGGGTAACATTTAATAAACTCTGCTCAAAGTAATTTTTCAGAAGGTGTTTTAAGATGTGTGAAAGGGGAACTCTAATCTGTCAAGTCCTCTCTTTTTGATTAGTTACTTAATAACAAATTGTGCAACTAGTATACTTTAGTTTTTCTGAGGCTCTTTAGTAGTTTTAGTGTTGTTTTTTAATAGTACCATACATCATCACTTATTCTTACGGCATTACTGATTCTTTGTTGTTCAGTTGTGTCTGGCTCTTTATGACCCTGTAGACTGGAGCACACCAGGCTTCCCTGTCCTTCACCATCTCCCAGAGTTTGCTCAAACTCCTGTTCATTGAGTCAAATTTACCATCCAACCATCTCATCCACTGTTGTCCCATTCTCCTGCCCTCAATGATTCTTAGCTGGTTCTTAAGTGATTCTTAGCTACATCTTTAAGTTAGATACAGGAATTAGCTGGCTTGAATTTTATTTAGTGATGCTGCACTAAAACTTGGAAATAATGTGAAGCCAAGACAGTCTCTCTAGTATAAAATAGCCAGTTGCTATGTTTATGTTAAATGGTGTGTGTGTGTGTGTGTGTGTGTGTGTATATATATATATATATTTTTTAAAGGAGACAAAGCATTAGTCTCACGTATTGTAATTTAATTTTTTTCTCTCCTCAACTCCCCTCACCCATGTTAGATTTTTCTCAAATATCTCCTAAATAGTTTTCAGGCACTGCTAATAAAAGAAATATAGTAACTGTCCTAAGAGAAAGACTCATTTGATATGTTTCAGGTTTTCCTTATACATGTATAAGGAAAAATTTAGCAAAGTTAAGGTTCTTCTTGCATGTTTTGTCTAGTATCTCCATATTAAATGTCTGATCATTTCTATAGAAATTTGCATGTTACAGCCAGTGGCTTAATAGAAAACCCCTAGAAGAAGAGTCAAAACTCCAGAATTCTACATTCAACTCTTTTGATCTGTCTTTGGACATGTCATTTCACTTTTATGAAATCTTTTTTTTTGCTAAATACAAAGATATTGGACCAAATAATGTCTATATTTTTGCTCTAAAGTTAAGATATCCTCATCTGTGCTACACAGTACTGTGTTTAAGAATTTAATGTTTCTAGAGATTTGAATCCTCAATATAAAAAATGAAACTTCATCTTTTTTTTAATGTTTAATGGAGTCTGTAGTCTAGTATGATGCTGTAAAAGTGCTGCACTCAATATGCCAGCAAATTTGGAAAACTCAGCAGTGGCCACAGGACTGGAAAAGGTCAGCTTTCATTCCAGTCCCAAAGAAAAGCAATGCCAAAGAATGCTCAAACTACCACACAATTGTACTCATCTCACACTCTAGTAAAGTAATGCTCAAAATTCTCCAAACCAGGATGCAACAGTATGTGAACCATGAACTTCCAGATGTTCAAGCTGGATTTAGAAAAGGCAGAGGAACCAGAGATCAATTTGCCAACATCTGTTGGCTAATCGAAAAAGCAAGAGAGTTCCAAAAAGTACCTACTTTTTCTTTATTGACTATGCCAAAGCCTTTGACTGTGTGGGCCAGAACAAACTGGAAAATTCTGAAAGAGATGGGCATACCAGACCACCTTACCTGCCTCCTGAGAAATCTGTTTACAGGTCAGGAAGCAACAGTTAGAACTGGACATGAAACAACAGACTGGTTCCAAACAGGAAAAGGAGTACCTCACGGCTGTATATTGTCACCCTGCTTATTTAACTTATATGCAGAGTACATCATGAGAAATGCTGGATTGGATGAAACACAAGCTGGAATCAAGATTGCTGGGAGAAATATCAGTAACCTCAGATATGCAGATGACACCACCCTTATGGCAGAAAGTGAAGAACTAAAGAGCCTCTTGATGAAAGTGAAAGAGGAGAGTGAAAAAGTTGGCTTAAAGCTCAACATTCAGAAAATGAAGATCATGGCATCTGGTCCTATCGCTTCATGGCAAATAGATGGGGAAACAGTGAGAGACTTTATTTTTTGGGGCTCTAAAACGACTGCAGATGGTGACTGCAGCCATGAAATTAAAAGATGCTTGCTCCTTGGACGAAAAGTTACGATCAACCTAGACAGCATATTAAAAAACAGAGACATTACTTTGCTGACAAGGGTCCATCTAGTCAAAGCTATGGTTTTTCCAGTAGTCATGTATGAATGTGAGAGGTGGACTATAAAGAAAGCTGAG
The DNA here is from genome assembly GCF_032452875.1 of Bos javanicus. NCBI lineage: Eukaryota > Metazoa > Chordata > Mammalia > Artiodactyla > Bovidae > Bos > Bos javanicus. The sequence goes on from NC_083875.1 coordinate 21,022,163, forward strand.
CGCTGAAGAATTGATGCTTTTGAACTGTGGTGTTGGAGAAGACTCTTGAGAGTCCCTTGCACTGCAGTGAGATTGAGCCAGAGCATCATAAAGGAAATTGGTTCTGAATATTCACTGGAAGTGTTAGGTAGTTAGAATAGGAAACAGGAGTCCAGAATGGCTGTGGCTAAAAGACAAGGAAGGGAAAAGCCCACAAAAATAAAACAAAGGAAAGTGTGAGGACTGGAGTGTGGACCTCAGGTAGAACATACAGACAGCACTCCTGGCTAGTGTAATTTACATAGGGCAGGCCCAGGGGGAGGAAAAAACATATAAAAAGAGGAGCCAAGGAGGCTGGGGGTCTCTCTCTCGCAGGCTCTGTGACTTTCTTTCTCTCTCTCTCTCTCTCTCTCTCTCTCTCTCTCTCCTCTTCACGCCTTGCGGGTCGGCATGCCCTCACACCTTGAGGATGTATTTTCCTTTATTTTCTAAATAAAACTGATCTGTCCGAGAACTATCACGTGGCCTGTCCGAGAGCTGTGACACGCTGAGGGCTTTAATGTCTGTTGCTTCAAATCTTTGTTGTGACGAGACAGAACCGAGGAGACTACACTCCCCTTACAGAGGGACTGATGATGAAGCTGAAACTCCAATATTTTGGCCACCTCCTGCAAAGAACTGACTTATTGGAAAAGACCCTGATGCTGGGAAAGATTGAAGGCAGGAGGAGAAGGGGATGACAGAGGATGAGATGGTTGGATGGTATCACCGACTCAATGGACATGAGTTTGAGTAAACTCTGGGAGTTGGCGATGGACAGGGAGGCCTGGTGTGCTGCAGTCCATGGGGTCACAAAGAGTCAGACACGACTAAGCAACTGAACTAGAATAGTATATGCACAAAGTACCATAACATAGAATTTTTGTTATATTAGCAGATTATAGCCTTTTCTAACTTTCTAGACAAGATTTCAGAAATTAAGCATCCGCAGTAAGTTTGTGAAGATCATTTGTCATCATTACAATGAATATGTGGTAAGTACTGGAGTGTACAGTGAAGCTAAAGACAAGGTGTCATATTTCAAGGAATTAAGCCAGTCACAAGACATGGTAACAGATGAGTATGTCTTGGTTTCCTCAGTATTTAGGAGAACGAGGCATATAATACAGTGTGGGCACAGGTGAGAGGTAACCAGCTCATACTAGAGTGAAGGGGATGGCTGGAGGTGATTTTCAGGCCTAGGTGATGCCCACGCAGTGTCTGAAGTGATGAAAAGTTAGATGAGTGGGAAGAGCGGTTTACCTTAACACAGGGACAGGAGAGCAGGACACTTTGGGAAACTGTTGGAGGTTGTGGTGTTCATATAGAATAAGTGGTCAGTACCCTGAGCAGGAAAGGTGGTTACTGAGCCACAAAAGGCACCAGGATTCTTGTCCTCAGGAGAAGTATTCAATCCAGGGCCAGTGATCAGAGCTTTTGTGTAATAAAGAAAGTGAAAGTGAAGTCGCTCAGTTGTGTCCGACTCTTTGCAACCCCATGGACTGTAGTCTACCAGGCTCCTCCGTCCATGGGATTTTCAGGCAAGAATACTGGAGTGGGGTGCCATTGCCTTCTCCGATATAGCTACTAGCAGTCTGCTAATTAGAGAAAGGAAATGTCTCAAAACTCAGACTAGCACCAGGCCCCTCACCCACAACATGCGTTTTGAGATAACATTGGCACAAGGTGAGTTGTCCTGGGCCATAAAATTATTGACATGAATCTTGAAGAAAGGCAGGTTTCCAAGTAAATACAGAATTTCATTAACATAGGAGACCAATGTTACCAGTAAAACATACTGGTTTGTCAAGTGGGTTCTGAGTCTTAGGTGGAACAGACTTGAAGACAGAGTCTAGGGTAAATACATAGTTCATTAACATAGCTTAAGACAAAGATTTCCATAAGAAAAACACATTGGTTAGCTCAAGGTTTGAGAAAAGTTAAGTTCAGGTAGAACCAGGTGTAGTCATGGCAACACAGAATTTTAAAAGAAACCCCCTTTTAAATTTGTATAGAGAAGGGGGAAAAATAATAACACTGGTAGTTTGTTTCTTCCTGCCACTTAAGAGAGATTAAAAATGTCTGACACTTGCAGCCTATTTCCTCCATTTGGAGACCCCTGGCCTTCCTGCCTGTTAGCCTCTCAAGCATAAACAACCAAGAAACTTGAAATTAGTCTTAAAGCATTAGGGAATCCGTGAGAGAAATAACCTGATCAGATGTATTTTGCAGTATTTCTGAATGTCTCTTTTGGATCACAACAATCTTATATAGACTAAAGCATTCAACCAGCCCAGTGTTCAATAAAATCTGAGGTTCTGTGTGTTGTCCACTGTTGCAATATTCTACATTTTGTGTCTTGGTAGCTCAGATGGTAAAGCGTCTGCCTACAATTGGGAGACCCAGGTTTGATCCCTCGGTCGGAAGATCCCCTGGAGAAGGAAATGGCAACCCACTCCAGTATTCTTGCCTGGAAAATCCCGTGGACTGAGGATCCTGGTAGGCTACAGTCCATTGGGTGGCAAAGAGCTGGACACGACTGTGCGACTTCACTTTCACTTTTCTCTAATCCATAATACCTTTGCTAAGCCTTCCTGTTAGGTGTGATTATTCCTATTAGCTCCAACTCCTTCACTAGAGCTAATCTTTAATTTCTTATGAACTTATTTCTGTATGCTTTGTTCTCTCTCAAGTTTACTCATTTGCAACCCTCTGTGAAACATGCTTGCTCTTATGCCAAACCTAATCTTGGACTGATATGTGTATATCCTGGTGTGTGTTTGAGACCTGTTCCTGATAGGGTTTTGCATTTAGAAGTAGATCAAAGGACACTGCTTCCTTTTTGGTGGATTTTGAGGTCTATGGCCTGAATTGTGGTTAGAAGTTAATGCCTTTCTGTGTGCTTCTGAGTTCTCTTGATGGGTCCAATGTAGCCCCCTGCCTATAAAGCCTTGGTGCTTTCACAAGAACTTTGCTACTGTCTGCCAGAGCTGGAGCTAATTTTTATTTAGCGATAGTGTCATTTTTCTTAGTCCCATCAAGGCTGCATTTTTTGATATGAACAGCAATTAACTCTCAATTTAAATAGGAGTAAATGTGACCTTGTCCACTCCTTTCAGCTGCAGAATAGAGCTTTCCAAAAAAAAAAGTCTGAAGTGGCACGTATCTCATTTTTTCAGGTTTAGTTTTTGTAGTCCTGGGTCAGTAATTGACAAGTGATAGAAGTTGTTTACTGGTGATCTTGCCAGTGGGAGATTTTTCAGATGTCCTGAGTTTAATAAAGAAGAGATTGCTTTGTTCATTTATAGTCCTTATCACTTTAATCTCTTGGTATTAATGTCCACTGTCACTGATCTTTCTGTTGGTGAAGTGGAGAGAATTGAGAGCAGTTGTACTTTTGGACAGAAGCATTTAAACATACTTCTGTTAAAGTGATGTACAGGGATTTTAAACTTTATTATGTACCTGTAATAAAGTACCAGTTCTTGTCCATATTTTCATTCCTTTTAGTTCTGTGTATTTTTATTAACTTGTATTTTTGACAGCCCGTTCATAGTGTATGTGTTACTTTTCCTTGAATGTTTAATGTATAATTAGTTTTATTTGCTGATGAAGATGGCTCAGATGATAAACAATCTGCTTTCAATGTAGGAGACCTGGGTTCAATCCCTGGGTTGGCAAGATCCCCTGGAGAAGGGAATGGCTACTCACTCCGCTATTCTGGCCTGGAAAATCCCATTGACAGAGGAGCCTGGCAGGCTGCAGTCCATGGGGTTACAAAGAGTCTCACATGATTGAGTGACTGTGCATGCTGATGAAGAAGTGAGTTTTTAATTACAAGGAATATGCTGTGTCTCAAACTATTCCATTTTCAGGACCTGATTACTTTGATAAATCTATTTTTACCTCTATTTTGTCCAGTCAGGTCTCTTTTGTGAAGAACAGCTTGAGAAGCCATTGACTAGAGCATTTATTGCCTGGTACTTCTATCTCCCTTCCTTTCCCTTCAAGTAATTTCAGCATTGCTTGTCTTTGTTTATAATATCACTTGTACACTTGTGAGGAATTCCAGAATAAACCTGAGATATAAAATGCTATCTTTGGAGTAGATTGGTGTTCAGTGTTGTACTTTCTGTATCATCTTTAAATATTTAAATTGCAGACTCTCTGGCTGCCTCTTAAATTAGATCCTTCACTTAGTAGTTTTGACATTTCATAACCTTGCTCCTCAGGCATTAAATATTCACCTGTTTAAATGGCAGTGAAATGTAAAACCCCAAACCTATCTCTTAATCCAGTGATTGCAGATTGAAGAACACCTTGCATTTGGTGAAGGAAGAAGCTGTTTTGACCCTCCTGGAACATATGCTGGAGGTTCAATCCTATTGAAGTATTTCTAATACAGAAATAGCCATAAAACAAAACCATCTCATGGCTCTTCTCCATGGAGTGTTATTTTGGTCTTTGAAGAACCACAAAGACAGACTTAACAATTTGAAGTTTCGGATAGCCCTAGAGTCGTTCTCTAGGTAAAAATTAAAGCAGGGCACCAGTTTGAGCTCTAAATCTATAGAAAAATCAGAATCAAGAATTGCTGATTAAAAAAGAATTGCTGATAATTGTTGGATAGAAATTTGGTCTAGAAACTGATTTGAATCTGCAAAGTACAAGTCCTTATCTCATTCATTGCAGGTCTTCCTCAGTTCAGTCGCTCAGTCATACCTAACTCTTTGCTACCCCCTGGACTGCAGCATGCCGGGCCTCCCTGTCCGTCACCAACTCCCAGAGTTTACTCAGACTCATGTCCATTGAGTTGGTGATGCCATCCAACCATCTCATCCTGTGTTGTCCCCTTCTCCTCCCACCTTCAGTCTTGCCCAGAATTGGCGTCTTTTCATATGAGTCTGTTCTTAGCATGAGGTGGCCAAAATATTGGAGTTTCAGCTTCATCATCAGTCTTCCAATGAATGTTCAGAACCAGTATCCTTTAGGATGGACTGGTTGGATCTCCTTGCTGTCCAAGGAACTCTCAAGAGTCTCCTCCAACACCACAGTTCAGAAGCATCAATTCTTCGGTGCTCAGCTTTCTTTATAGTCCAACTCTTACATCCATACGTGACTACTGGAAAAACCATAGCTATGACTAGACAGACCTTTGTCGGCAAAGTAATGTCTCTGTATTTTAATATGCTGTCTAGGTTGGTCATAACTTTTCTTCCGAGGAGCAAGCATCTTTTAATTTCATGGCTGCAGTTCTCATCTGCAGTCATTTTGGAGCCCCCAAAATAAAGTCTGCCACTGTTTTCCCATCTATTTGACATGAAGTGATGGGACCAGATACCATGATCTTAGTTTTCTGAATGTTGAGTTTTAAGCCAACTTTTTCACTCTTCCTCTTTGACTGTCATGAAGAGGCTCTTTAGTCTTTCTTCGCTTTCTGCCATAAGGGTGGTGTCATGTGCATATCTGAGGTTATTGATATTTCTCCTGGCAATCTTGATTCCAGCTTGTGCTTCATCCAGTTGGGCATTTCTCATGATGTACTCTGCGTATAAGTTAAATAAGCAGAGTGACAATATACAGCCTTGACGTACTCCTTTCCCGATTTAGAACCAGTCTGTTTTTCCATATCCAGTTCTAACCGTTGCTTCCTGACCTGCATACAGATTTCTCAGGAGGCAAGTCAGGTGGTTTGGTGTTCCCATCTCTTTAAGTATTTTCCATAGTTTGTTGTGATCTACACAGTCAAAGGCTTTGGCACTGTCAATGAAGCTGAAATAGATGCTTTTCTGGAACTCTCTTGTTTTTTCAATGATCCATCAGATGTTGGCCATTTGATCTCTGGTTCCTGTGCCTTTTCTAAATCCAGCTTGAACACCTGGAAGTTCATGGTTCACGTACTATTGAAACCTGGCTTGGAGAATTTTGAGAATTACTTTACTAGCGTGTGAGATGAGTGCAATTGTTTGGTAGTTTGAGCATTCTTTGGCATTGCCTGTCTTTGGGACTGGAATGAAAACTGAACTTTTCTAGTCCTGTGGCCACTGCTGAATTTTCCAAATTTGCTGGCATATTGAGTGGAGCACTTTTCATAGCATCATACCTTGGTGTAAATACATTTTCTGTTTCTAATCCTTTGAGGTGGAAGAAGAGGAAGAAATATTTTCCCTTTCCTGGAATGGAGGATGTTGCTGATAGTAGAATCCTCAAGAGAGCAGGGGAAGGGGTTTATTTTAAATCAAAGAAAATAGTAAACATGTTTGTTTATCAAATAAAGGGGGAGAGATGGCGCATTGGTTTGGAAAGAGACCCGTTTCCTTTTCTTCATCTCTTGGATCTTCATCTCTTCATGTGTTTCCTTTATCTCTTGGAAGTGGGTGAGGGTGGGGTGGTGGTACATGGCTCATTTGATGGTATTCAAAAAATTAGAAAGTAATAAAACCAATTTCAGAATCCTAATTATGTATGCATAGTTCTCCAGTTAATTGTAATTACTGGCCACTCATCCTTTCTTGGGAAAAATTGCTTTAGAAAAATATTAATGAAAAAATGAAATAAAATAACTTTTGACATAACTGTAATTTCTGTGCCATCCTGTTCTGCTGTCTGTCCTCATTTTCACTGTGTGTATATTTAAGAAACAATTAAGATCCATTTAATTTTTCTAATTCTCAGGACAAGTGCACTGATAAACTGGTTACTATTATGTGGTATTACGGCAAGAAAACTGGACAAGGAGACAAGGACAAGGGTTTCAGTTCAGTCCAGTCGCTCAGTCGTGTCCGACTCTGCAGCCCCATGGACTGCAGCACACCAGGCCTCCCTGTCCATCACCAGCTTCCGGAGTTCACTCAAACTCAAGTCCATCGAGTTGGTGATGCCATCCAGCCATCTCATCCTCTGTCATCCCCTTCTCCTCCTGCCCTCAATCTTTCCCAGCTTCAGGGTCTTTTCCAATGAGTCAGTTCTTTACATGAGGTGGCCAAAGTATTGAAGTTTCAGCTTCAGTGTCAGTCCTTCCAGTGAATATTCAGGACTCGTTTCCTTTAGGATTGACTCCTTGCAGTCCAGGGGACTCTCAAGTCTTCTCCAACACCACAGTTCAAAAGCATCAATTCTTCGGCGCTCAGCTTTCTTTATAGTCCAACTCTCACATCCATACATGACTACTGGAAAAACCATAGCTTTCACTAGACATACCTTTGTTGACAAAGTAACGTCTCTGCTTTTTAATATGCTGTCTAGGTTGGTCATAACTTTTCTTCCAAGGAGCAAGCGTCTTTTAATTTCATGGCTGCAGTCATTATGCAGTATGAAAAGGTAAAAAGATAAGACAGTGAAAGATGGACTCCCAAGACAAGGATTTAGAAGATCAGAATTTTAATCCAGAGTTCAACACATGTGTATAGCATTAGCAGTGTTTACCTACCTTTTCTGTATCCCTTTCCCCAGCTATAAGATACTGATATGTGCCCTCCCTACCTCACAGGGTTGTTGTGAGGCACAAAATACTGTATCTGAAAATGCTTTCCAAATGGTGAAGTCCCATAAGCCCTGAAGTGTAAGTTAAATGGAAATACTGTTGCCAACATCAGTGTCTGTACGATTGAGTCACCCGTGTCCTGCCTGTGGTGATAGGAACCAATTCTTTGGCAAAGTCAGTGCAAAACAGGGTTGAGATGGTTTTTTATTGAGAGTTGGAGCCTTATTAGTGTAGCTGTGTTCTGAAAATGCACCTGGGTAATCAGATAAGACATACATAAATGATTGTTACGAAGGAGGAAACTTATACTTTAAGAATTTCAGAAAGAGGAGGTACAGCATGCCATGCAGGGTCACATGGGCAGGCACCAGAGATGGCCAGGAGGCAGAGGGGAGAGTGCAGAGTGTGGCCTGGGGCCTTTTTTGGGGTCCTGGTGGAAAGCTAAGGACAAGGCAGGACAGGTAGACTGGGTGAGTTTAGCATTGGAGAATTTGAATAGTTCTTGACAGCTCTGGGCTCTAGGGGTGGTAGGGCTTCCCTAGTGGCTCAAACAGTAAAGAATCCGGCTGCAGTGCAGGAAACCAGGGTTCAATCCCTGCGTCGGGAAGATCCCTGGAGAAGGGTTTGGCCACCCACTCCAGTATTCTGGGAAATCCCATGGACAGGGTGGCCTGGCAGACTGCTGTCCACAGGGTTGCAAAGAGTGGGACAGGATGGAGTGACTAACACTTTCACTTTCTACTTGATTGTCTGGTACCTGGCCCTAGGCTGATTCAGAGTGGGAAGAATATTGGCTTGGTCTGAGGATTTGATAAAGGAGATGAGGTGTGGCCTCTGGTTTGTATATCAAAGGTACCTCCCAAGGGAGTTGTTTGCTCTCTAGAATTAACTGTTCCTGGGAAGGGAGGTCTCCTGGATCTAGGCCATAAATGCTAGAGCATTGAGAATTCAGAGGATAAGAAGATACAGTCAGTACAGGTTGGAATTAAAGAAGCAGTGTGAACTGAAAACCAGACACTGAAAGAAAAAAAAAAGTGGATAACATGACTGACCCAAGTATGTTTTCAAAGCTTTTACATAAGCACTAAATATAAACCCGTTTTCCTAAATATATTTTAGGATAACTTTTAAAACACTCCACCCACACTCCTCTGAAATGTTCAAAGCAGTGAATGTCACTGCATGAGTAAATTATTATGGAGCACAGTAAGGGACTCAGGTTACCCTCAACTTTAATGGCCTAGGTCTTTACCTGCATTCTTAGATGTATTTAGAGGTGAATATTTATAGTATAGTCACCTGGGTTTTTAGGCTCTGTGCTAACAGAATTTTATGTGGATTAGAGATTATTTCATTATTCACAGGATACCCCATTTGCCAGACCATTGACAGAAATGGTTGAATCCTAGAGTGACTAACGCTGATTCTCCCAAAGAATAATATAGATTACCTGTGGTGATCGTTTATATATTGGGGCTTCCCTGGTGGCCAAGATGGTAAAGAAGTGTAATATATGTGCTCAGTAATGTCTGACTCCATGCGACCCCATGGACTATAGCCTTCCAGACTCTTCTGTCCATGGAATTCTCCAGGCAAGAATACTGAAGTAGGTAGCCATTCCCTCCTTCCCTTCTCCAGGGAATCTTCCCGACCCAGGGATTGAACCCAAGTTGCCTGCGTTGCAGGCAACTTTTTTTTTACCATCCAAGTCACCATGAAAGCCTAAAGATTGATACTAATGGTTATAATCAATAGGCAGAAGTTGACCTGTCATGGTACTCCACCAAATAAAACCCAGAGCTAGACTCATTTGGCCATTTTTGTCAGTGGTCTGGCAAACGGGCTATGCTGTGAAGTTTCTGTCCTTGTAGTCAGTCTAGAAGAGCTTACTATTAAACTAAAGGAAATGGGGTCAAAATAGCACATGAGACTCAGAGCTGACTTAAAAATTGGCAAAGAGATGTTATAGGCAAAGAGGTATTGATCACAATTTGGGCAAGATCTCAGTGACTTGATGAACTCTCCCTTGACTGCTGTGTGCTTTGTGAACTGTTGTGGATCCACAACAGATTGTGGGACCACTGGGGTACAAGATTGGCTTTACTCAGCAGTTATTCCAGCACATGCGATGTGCCAAGATGATGAGGATGCAGTGATGAGAGGGGCAGCTCTAACTCCTTCCCTCCTGGAGTGTATGTAAGGTGTGCTGATGATAAATACACAAGGGCTTATTCTGTCTTGGTAGAAGTTTAGACACTCTATCTCAAAGGTGGGAAGCCAAATTTTGAAAGGGCATGTAAAGTCAATAAATCAATAGATGGGCTTAAGGCCTTTTTAATCAAGATTGAAGAGATTTGTGGATAAGACAACAGACAAAGGATGCAGGAGATACAGTCCATTCATACATCTCAGAATTTAAGGATGATAGCTATTTTTTTTATCATGATAATCTGCTTCAAGATGTTTATTTGTGTTTATTAAATAATACAGGGTTTAACTGAAATTGCTAAATAATTTCAGAAAAGGGCATATTTAAGTTCTTTAGAAAGTTTGTACGGTCCCCCACCCCCGGTGAAATGGGAGGCCCAAAAACAGGTCACACAAATGTGTCAGATGAATTTAGAATCCTTAAGCCTGAGCATTCAATTGAGCCCAAGTCGCTAGTTTAGGAGGTTGGCCCCCTGGAGGACAGATTATTACAAGGAGTCCTCTCTGCTGTGTGCACCACTGGTCAGTTTTGAACACTTACACACCTGGGGTAGATGTGCCCTTCTCTTCACCCAGGGGAATGGTGTTTCTCTTGTCAAGAGTTTCTCCAGAAAGGAGTGAAACAGTTCATACTAGACACGCTTGAATGTCTTGTATGCTCCTTATGGAAAAGCTAACTTGAGGCAGTTTTCGAATTTTGGAAGGAAAGTCACTGAGTGTGCATGTACATTTCACTACTCTTTTCCAGGTTTCCTATGCTCGCCCAAGTTCAGCTTCCATCAGAGATGCTAATTTATACGTCAGTGGACTTCCAAAAACAATGACCCAGAAGGAGTTGGAGCAACTTTTTTCACAATATGGACGCATTATTACTTCTCGTATTCTTGTTGACCAGGTCACTGGTAAGTAGGCAGCCTCTGCTCTGACTGGCAGATGGTGAAATAGTCTGCCTTCTCATACAGAAGTCTTGCCTCTAGAATACATCAAAGGTATATCTATGGGCCAGAAAATGCAATTTTCTGATAGGATTGTTCATAGATATGCATGGATAAGCATAGATACTGTAGTGAGCAAGCTTGAGTCATTTCCTCCCCAAAGGTCAGGTTTGGAGCCTGTTTTGTGGCTTATAATAAATTTATAATTATTGCATATAAGTTATTCAAAATAATTATTACAAATTAATAACCTTCATTTCTAAGCTGCTGCATGAAAAAAGCTCCCAACCTCCTTATGAAGCATTAAGTAACAGTCTTACTCTTTGTGAAAAACATAGTTTAATGCTGCTAATTCCACTACATCTACACTAGTGATTGCTGTTCAGACTTTTTCAGGTCCATGCTGTGTTGTATAGGCATGCATAAGAGTTTGAAATTTTAAGTGTTAAAAGTTAATTTTAATCTCATGTTACTTTTAACCAAACCAAAATAAGAAGACCAATATGTTTATTAAAAACTTTGTGTGGAAGGGACCTCTTTCTGCTAAAGCTTTCAGTTAAAGAAAAACTAGCAATACAGATTTGATTATGGATCTTAAAAATAAAGTAAAGGTATATTTTTCTATTATAAAAGCAATATTCTTTTTAAAACATATTAAAATTAAAGAAGCATGCTAAGCAGGGGGAAAAAATCACCTGTAGTGCCATATACTAAAGCAGTCACTTTACGATTCTGTGAGTAGTCTTTTTTTTTTTTTTTTTAAAGAAAATAGATTTTTCTCTTTTCTGTGTGATTCTTCTTTCTGTCTTCCCTCCTTCACTATCCCTGTTGTCTTTCTCTCTCCTTTTCTGTCTCTCATAATTACAGTCCCAGTGGAAATAGTTGTGCATTATAATTTGTGATTATATTTTTAAAGAAACGATGGACCACAGAATACAATTAGGCCAGTTTTTTTAATTCTTCAACTAATGATCAATTTAGTTGATCTGAACTTAATCAGAAGCATCCTTTGTTATGTTCCTCTGTGCTGGTCATGAGCTTCTTACAGAGTCCGAACACCATACTTCTGAGCTCTGAGTATAGTGGTATCTACCATCATCCATATGCTTGGGAGAGGGGCCTGTAGATTTTACTGTATGGAGAGAATTAGTGCAGTGAGGGTATATAAAAATGTGGTCTTCTTAGCTACGTTTCATGGTTTTCATACATTCTATCACAGTGTATTGTACACACAGATGGCAAATGAGGTTGAATAGAAGTCCAGGCCTAACAGTCCAAATATATTTGTTTAGAGCAAAATAAAAAGGCCTTTAGTTTTGTTTGTATTCATGCTTTTTAATTCATCCGTTCTCAGTGAGGACCTGAATCAAAAGTCAGTTTCACCTGTGATGCAGAAAGCCATTTCTCAGCTGCAAGTCCATCCTGAGGGTGTAGGCTCACAGGTAGACTACCTGGTCACCTCCTGATTGAGTCAGTGTTTCTTAAGTGTGGTTCTGCACCTGCAGCAAAGGCACCCTCCTGGAACTTTGTTAGAAATGCAGACTTGGGCCCCTAAACCTAGTGAATAAAACTCTTAGAGTGGCCATTTTACCAAGCCCTTTAGGCTGTTCTGATGCGTGCTCAGGTTTGAGGACCATAGGTTTAGGTGACTCATCCTAAACTGAGGCTGTTTCACTGCCCATCTAAGGCTTTCCTTATGGAATAATAGTTTTAGGGGTTATTCATGCTCAATAGATAATGGAAAGGATAGATTTGGTGTCATTTCACCATTTCATCTTTACACTTAAGACTTCAGTATGAATTGTCCACTTTACCTAAAATGAAAAAATCCTGCAATTTTGTTATTCAGCCAGCAGGAGCATGCAGCATGTGTGTGCACGTGCAGTAATGTGCACACAGCAGGTACAGCGTAAAAATAGGGAAGGTGAAGTGATAGGGGCTGAGATAGTGCATATGGGGAAAAAAATGCCTTACCTACCTTAGAATAAAATTCTGAGCCATTCACTTACACAGTATTGATTATAAAGTTCCTATAAATCATAATGGTCTAATGCTTTTTCTTAGCTTACCTTTCTTAATTGCTTCTCACTCTTCCTCAGTGACATACTCTGAATCATCTAGGCTTTTCCTGCTGCTAGTCCCAAGTTAGTACTGCTACTACTGATTTGTTTTGCCAAGAAAGTCTTTCTGTACAGCTGCTGATCCCATGATGGCCAGCTCTGGCCACCCCAAAAAGTCTGTTAAGCTAATTAAATGGAATGGGTTTCTCGTTGCCATTTCTCAAAAGCTGGGCAGGTACTTGGCCATCCTTCTGCTTCCCCCCTTCTGGTCTCTCAAGGTGGGGCGAGCGTGAGCTGGGGAATAGCATTCTGTAGCCAGAAGTAATGCTGCCAAAGAAAGTAAGCTTTGAGGCTTACTTCTGTCTTGTTTAATTTTACTCTTACCTCCTCTTTTCCCTCTTTTTCTCCATATAATATTATTTCTCTAATAAAGAAGAGTCAGTTAAAAGCAGTGGGGGAGCTTCAGGGAACCAGAAAAACCTCTTGAGGCATTTCTCTCAAAGGGTCGGTAGCCTGTATAATTAAGTAGAATTTTACTATTTAAAAGTGTAGCTGAAATACGTTTTTCTACCCCTGTGCATATATTTTTAGCATAGCTTTTTAGCATTTTTAGCAAATGCTTGGTTCTCTTCTCCTCGTTCCAAGAGAAAGAGCTCCTGTGCCCTTTTTTCTGAACTGTTTGTCCAGTAGCATAATTTGAAAAGTACAAGTCAGTCATACAGTTGACATCATTAAATAATGCATGAGAGGGAGAGAAGAAGGTGGGGAAAAGAAACATGGACATACTTGTGTGCTTTCTTCTTCCTGGCTTATTGGTAGCATGTGGTAATGGACTTTAAAGTGCATTAATTTAATTAATGCATTTCATATATTTAAAAAATACAAAATTGTAATGCTAGACTGAATTGCTACTAAGCAAAGGCGAAGCTTTTCTCCTGGTGTGATTTTTGTGGCAGATGTTACATGTGGGTGAAAACATGTTCTTGAGAAGGGAAAATTAATGTATCCTTTCTTCTCTCCCTCCTGTCTCCTTCCACTCCCTCTTTCCCAAATCCTTACCCACATCTACCTTAGGCATATCAAGGGGTGTAGGGTTTATTCGATTTGACAAGCGGATTGAGGCAGAAGAAGCTATCAAAGGCCTAAATGGCCAGAAACCTCCCGGTGCCACAGAGCCAATCACTGTAAAGTTTGCTAATAACCCAAGCCAAAAGACCAATCAGGCCATCCTTTCCCAGCTGTACCAGTCTCCAAACAGAAGGTATCCAGGACCACTAGCTCAGCAGGCACAGCGCTTTAGGTAAGTCCAGTCTACTTCTTACGCCCAGCTGCTCAAACCAGAACTCTCAGGTTCGCTGTCCAGCACTTTTATTATAAGACAGGATCTCTGGTTTGCTATTATTGTTGTTTTCTTTCTTTTTCTTATGGGCACAGGGAAAACCTACTTGGGGTATAGCGTCTTTTGCGGAGTATCCAAGGTGGGGGCGAAAGTTCAGTAACCTGCGGCAGGCAGTGGTTCTCAATCGGGAATAGTTTTGCTCCTCTGGGAGCGTTGGCAGTGTTTGGAGACATTGATGTCGGCATCAGCTGGGTGGGGATGACTGGCATCTCAGGGGTAGAGGCCACGGGTGCTGCCCATCATCCTGCAGTGTACAGTAGTAAAGCCCCCCAACACCAGGGGACTATCTGGTCCCAAACGTCAGTGGTGCTGAGGCTGAGAAACACTGACCTGCAGAATACTGGGGGTCTTCCTGATTGTTTCCATTGCTTCTGATTTCCCTCTTTTCGTTTTTTACTTGAGAAGGTCTTTTCCTCGTATTTTAATTTTTAGGTCAAGCTCTTTCAGTTACTTGGTTTTATAATATGTGCACAACTAAGGATATATAACTTATATGGTTACATTATGTTTTTATAAATGGATTCATCTTCCCATTTTAAGTTTTTAATCTTTGCAGTTTAGAGGTTGGCAAACCCCTGTAAAGGCCCAGATAGTAAATATTTTAGGCTTTGTGGTCACAGTATCTGATGCATGTCTTTAAAAAAAAAAAAAAACAACTCTTTAAAAATGTAAAAACCATTCTTAGCTCTTGGGCTATAGAGAAACAGATGGCAGTCTGGATTTGGCCTGTGGGTGGTAGTTTTCTAACCTCTATAGTCCATGGAATGACCATGCATTTTTAGTCCAAAGAAGACATTCTATCTCATAGACAGGTTAAATATTCTAATTTTTCAAATTTTATTCTAATACTGGGGCACCAACCAAATCTAGTCATTTTTTAAAAAAATTCCTTAATCTGCATGTGAAGAGAATGGTGACTTTTAGATGTTAAACAGAGCACAGATACATAAGTAGTTTTTATTTTCTCGAACATTTTTAAGATCCTTTTTGGCCATATGGTATACTGCAGCCATAATGCCATCTAACATCCATGCTAGTATTTTTTGTTCTGTTCTTTATCACAAGTGCATTATTTGCTTGCTGGGGCATAATAGTTAATTATCAAAAATATTATCACAAATTTAACTTAATAAAGATTTATATGTTTTCTAGCTTATATCACATGCATTTTTTTTTTCATTCGGGTATTTAGAATGCTGAAGAGAGTAAAGATAAAAATCACTCAAATGTCTTCTTTAAACTTCAGTTACCTCACCTGAGGTGTGAAAGAGAAGTTTTCTGTAAACATCATGTTCAGTTCCTACTTGAGGTGGCTTTTGCCTTGGGAGAAAAAGTTGTACTGTCAGGAGGCTTCATCTGGAACTGGATGACTTGGTACCCAGTTGACTGAGCCTGGCGATCACTTCGCTCTGCTTCAGCTTTGCACGGTTAAAAGGTGTTGGCAGAAAGGAAACACTGCCACTTTTGTCTGTGGTGGTTGGTGGTAGTGATTGGGCTGGAGGAAGAGATGGATGGAGCTGCCTTTGTGGAAACAGAAATTTCACAAAGTCGTTTCTTAGCTCTGCTTGTAGGTTTCTTCTGTGGCATCTTAAGTGGGTAAACTTTTTTTTTTTTTAATTTAGCACAGACATGAATGAAGGAATTTTAGAGATTTTTCTTGGGCAGCCTATCCAGTTAACCCCAGAGCTCTTTGAGGCCCAGTAAAGAATTCTGATCTTAGGTACAGGAGAGTTCTTTCTTACTGGTTGATTTTAACACTGAAAATACCACGTTAGATGTTAGAAGAAAGCTCTGTGAGTTTAAATCGTTATTTTTGATGTTTCCTAATTTAAGCTCTGGTTTTTGTCTTATGGTAGTTATTGAGTAAAACTGTGCTCTTAAAATCAAGATTGAATTCTGAGAAAGGCTGGGCAAGAGGACTGAAATGATAGTATCTTCAGGAGAATGCCTGATTACTGAAACGGCAAGACTTGTAGGGGACTCAGATATTAGGTTGTCTAACTATTTTATTGTTCTCAATTTGATATACCCCCCTCCATACATGGTATGTGTTTGTTTTTTTGTTTAATTAAAAAATGTTTTTTATTGGGTAAAACTTTACAGGTTGTTCTGGTAGTCAGACTTAATATTTTTTTTTAAATATTGCCCATTCTGTGTTTTATCATTTAGTTCCATCTGTAATTAATTTTAGAGATTCTTCCTTCCCTTCGCTCCTATTAAAAATTAATTTTGGGAAAAGGGAATAAGAGTTGTCTGTAAATTTTAAGGGAAACTTGGTTTCAGAAAATGAGAAAGATGTTTATTGTCCTTTCAGATTCTTAACTCTTGTGTCTGTCACCTCACTTCCCATTCTTCTCATAATCCATCTTCAGATAATAAATTATGAACTAGTCTTTGAGCTCAGTGAAGGCGTTTGGTCTAGATTCAGTGTTACAGGAAATTGAGAGCTTCTATTCCTAGGGTTCAAGTTTAGCCTGATGTGTGTTTGGCTGTTTTTCTTTAATATCTCTGAACCTGGTCTGTTATTACCTTGATTTTTTTTTTCCCCTTCCTCTATTGAATTAAGGTTGAATCTTCTTCTTTCATCTCATGAAGGAAGGACTGGCTTGCTTTGTTGGTATTTTGCTCTTCTGTAGTTCAGGCCTGGTTCATTACTTAGAGCTTTTGTTCCTCATATCTGTGTTCTAATGCTCTTAGCCTTGAGTTTGTCAGCTTCTTGCCGACATTTAGAAAATTTGCACTATGTTTTTATATTATTATAGTATTTCGGTAGTTGAGAGAGATTGGAGAATACAAGTTATAAATATTAATAGTCAGGGATATTTTTTAATATTTATGAAATGTACTGTATCTTTTAAGGTTAAAAAATTAAAATCTATGTAGTAAGAGTTAAGTTTAAAAGTGGACTTATGGTGTTTATGGCTCAGTCAACCTGTATGAATAATTAGAAAATTATTTTAACATGAGCACTGCTGATCTAATATGCTTACCTAATTGACTGCAGTTTTCAGAATAAGACCAGCCTTATTTATTTGGATGGCTACTGTGAGTCCCTTAAGTATATTCCTGGGATATGGTATCTGAATTAAACTTCCAGCCAAAGTTTTTTTCATCTCTCTTCTTGTGGAGCAGCCTTAGTTTTAGTAAATGTGATCTAGTCTAACGGCCTGTGTGCCTGCTTCCAGAAGCCTTTATGCATTTTTAAAGGAGCGTCTAAGTCAGCCCTTGAGGTTCATTTAAGGCATGTGCCGCCTGCACTGTCACAGCTCCTTTGGGAAAACACTGGTATCAGTCCTCCTGAATAATTGTTTTCTCTTTTGTAGGAATTAGATAAGGACATGGATTGATGATCTTGTTGTGGGTTAACTTCAAAGCAGTCTTGGTTGGTGATCTTTAGAGAGGTTTTGAGAACCACTATTTGTAGAGTTCAGAGTTTTATTTTCTTAACCCATTAACAATCTGTTTATATTTTTTTGTTTCTGACTTGGACCGACATTTCCCTTTACCTGCATGTAGACCCTAGCATAGTCTGTCAGCCGAATTTCTTGGAAACTAGGCACATATCTTCTTTTTATTCTCTACTTATCTAGCTTCGAAATGGGAATATGTTTCTATTCAAAGTATTGCCCACATATAGTCTGAAACGAGGCGTATAGTCATGAACTATATGCACATGGGGGCTTGTGCTGGTACATTCATTAATTCATAAACCTGAATCAAACATAGACAGTAAAGATAACAATGAAATAAACAGTATATCAGTGTTTTGCTAATTATCATGCTGACTCATTTTTCACATATGTAATTAGTAAATATTGAGTAATACACCTTTGAAGCAAGAGTCATAGAATTACGATCTTGATCATTTGACATTTCTTGACTGACTTCATGTGAGACAGGTTAGATTATTTTGTCTCATCTCAGTGTAGCTTATCCTAGGAGCAGCAGGAATAACCAGCCCTCCTTTTTCTTATTTACTCCAGCTTTCCTTACAGGTGTCACCCTCGCTCAGATTATGACGGTGATGATGATATTGATGTTTATTTGCAGGAATCTCTTTTAATCTACCTCTCCTTTGAGAGTTGTTGTAGTTACAGCAAGGTTTCCCAGTCTCATCCTTCACATCCACTTAGCCTGTTATTTGTGAGTGGATTGTGTCCACGCTGAAGGACGGTGGCTGTGTCCCTGTCCCTTTGAGGACCGCCAAGTTGTCCCTCAGGAAAGTATGTGATGCCTGGGACTGATGAGGCTATTGGGTGCAGTGTGTTGATTCGGTAGGAATAAAGATTATTTTAAGATGAAGAATGTATTTTTAACAGACTCTTTAATGTATATTGGCCACACTGCTGTACATCATCAGGCACGTCCCCCTGGGTCATTCTGGAGGCCACTAACTTAGTCTCCCTTAAAAATTTGTTTCTGTCATTAAAAGAGCATATATACAAAAGGCGGCTGTCTCTGAACCCTGGACAAACCGAGGAGAAATATATGATTCTGGAGAGTGAGAGTGGTCCTTGTGTCTCAGGTAACCACCTGGTTGACAGTTTTCCAGCTGCTGCAGGACTGGGGTACATGCAGGCCCGTTGGAGCTCACACGGCCTTCTCCCAGCCCCCGTTGGGGTGCTGAGAGCAGGGAAAGCCACTGGTTTCAGCTGCGTGCAGGAAGGGCTTTTCAGCATTGCTGGGGTTCTGATTCTTAGGTGTTGTATTCCTCCCAGCTCTCCTTGTTGATGGGAGAGGAGGGAGGGTCAAGAAGAGCAAGGAGGGGAGAGAGAGAGTTAAGTAACTTTGCTTGAACTCCATAGGACTGATTTTTTCCTAAAATGGATATTGAACAAAGATATGGGTGGTCAGGATCATGGTGTCATACAGGGTTTCACAGGTAGGGTAAATATGAGGCCCATTGAGAGAGTCCTCAGAGATCCTAGTATAGAAGTCTCCTGCCTGGAGAATCCTGGGGTGGGGAGTGACAAATGAGATCTCTTCCTTTAACACATGTAATTCACTTCTAGGGCAGTTCTGGTTTCTGCCCTGTCTTGAAAGTACTGGAAACTCACTCGGGAGTTTCCTGTCTCTGGACTTTGGGCTGGCATCCTAGCTGATGGTGGCAGAGCGTGCATGTTAATGTGCAGAGATGACGTGACTCTGCTTTGGTGCCTCTGCTTCGGGATCATCGAGTGCTTTGGAAGGAGACTGCAGTAAGCTGCTCCATTCCACATTCACATGCCAAATGCACACTGTATTGGTCATTCCAGCATTTTTATTAAATTATCTGTATCATTACTTTATGGTTGGTGGTTTTGTTTGCATCCCTATTTCTGGTATTTGTGGCCTTTATGTTGGAGTGCAAAGGTGTGGCATCTTTGACCAAACAAAACCCTTCCACCCACCCTCCAACCTCTTTTCCCACACAAGTGCCCGCTCCCTTGCATGTGCAGACAGGCCCCCCAGCCTGCCTTCCTAATAGTTCTTACTCTGGATTAAATAATTAAGGATGCTGTTAGCAGCCTCATTGCTTTTATTCAGTCAACAGATACTGATGGTAAACCTGCTGTGACCCAGGCTATGGTCCATGCTTAGTAATGTCCCTGCTCCTGAGAGGGTAGGAGGGACAAGGTACACACACCACAAGGTACTCCTCTGTCATTGGGGTTTGTTCCTCTCTTTTATTAAAAAGATGGTTTGCATTACATCAGCTTGATTCTTTTCAGTTTTATAAAACACTCAAATGTGCAGAAATAATTGGGAATAGGAACATGTATCTACCTGATCTCTTAGACCTTGAGTAGTAGCACTGTAGTTCTTGTAGAACAATCAAAATAAACATCAGACTGGGATCTGAGTCTTGCCTTATTGCTCAGTGAGTCTGTAGTCTTACGTTCAGTGGACTTAGTTGAGCATATTGAGAAATGGGAGGTTTGGCTGAGGTTGTGTATAAGGTTCTTTTTATCTGTACTAGTTACACTTTGATTTTTAGAAATGAAAGTCCTTTGTATATGGGAGGTTTAAGGGAAATTGTGAAATTCTGTGTAAACTGCAGAATTTGAGTGTCAGTGCCACTGCTTTCTAAACCCTTTGGCCTTGGGCGAGTACTCGGGAGCCAACAGCTGTGAAAGCTAAGAGTAACAAAGACTATGTAGATGTATGTGGCGTGCCTAGACCTTGCCTGCAAAGGTGAGAACCCAAATGCTAACTATTTCACAGCCCCCGCATTTCCTCTCAAAAGGGTTTTCTGAGGTGACCAGCAATGATTTCCCTGCATTGCACTGACTTAGAGATTGGAAGAGCTACTGTCATATGGCAGTGGTTCCCATTTGCTCAGAAATGTAAGAAGACCCATTAGTTTGAGACTTCACATACAGTTAACATACAAACAGCCCCCTTGGAAGATGGCAGTAACGAGCCCAGCTTTCTTGGACCTCAAGGGGAAAAGTTAAAAACTGAAGTTTGCTGAATGTATGTTTTGCAGGTTGGACAATCTGCTCAATATGGCTTATGGAGTAAAGAGGTAATGATAGAGGTTCATGACACTCATAATCCCTTCCCATAATTGACTAGTTTCTTTGATTTGGGGAGTGACAGCCATCATAAGTTTGTGTTGGGTTTTCTTTTGCATGTACAACCTAATGAAAAGCTGTTTCTTGAAGCATGGTTGACTCAAAGAGTATTTTTATACCACTTGATGCCACCTGGTGTTTAAAAACCTCATTATTTATTTTCTGTTGTGTTGCAGCGTTTAAGCATGTTTATGTCTGTGTTGGTCCTTCCTGCTCCCAATCCGCTTAAGTTGGTGAAACCAGTTCCAAATATATTTCATTTTCTCTAGTGGACAGTATTACTCAATACAGCATATAATGGCCATTTCATGACTTGTGAATATCATGATAGTATAGCATGCTGCTGCAAGCCACATATGGACTTTGGTTGAAACATCAAATAGTTGTGTGTATCTGTTGAGGGGAGGGGAGTTAGGGAAAGAAAGAAATCCATCGCTGTAACCAACCTCTGTTTCTGTTTTGTGTGTGTATGTGTGTGTTTCCTCTTTTGTTCAGTAGGTTTTCTCCAATGACCATTGATGGAATGACCAGTTTGGCTGGAATTAATATCCCTGGGCACCCAGGAACAGGGTGGTGTATTTTTGTGTACAACCTGGCTCCTGATGCAGATGAGAGTATCCTGTGGCAAATGTTTGGGCCTTTTGGAGCTGTCACCAACGTGAAGGTCATCCGTGACTTTAACACCAATAAATGCAAAGGTTTTGGATTTGTGACTATGACAAACTATGATGAGGCTGCCATGGCGATAGCTAGCCTCAATGGATACCGTCTGGGAGACAGAGTACTGCAGGTCTCCTTTAAGACAAACAAAACGCACAAAGCCTAATGAGCTCTTGTCCTCAGTCCATTTATATATGAAAACTATACAACAAAGGCAAGTTAAGAGAAACTTTATACATTAGTAAATGTCTTTGTAAGTCAGTGTTGAGATGGGGATAAAACGACTACTTAGCATCCTAAGAAATATGTGAGATTTTTTATTGCTAGTATTTGAATTAAAACTTCTTAAAATATCTTTTATGTTTGAATATGGACAAGAGGTACAGGGTTTTTACCTGTCACATTGCATTTTATTGCCTTCTTTGAAGAAGGTGGACCTTTTAAAGTGTTTCAGCTAAGGGAAGACATTTCTTTTCTTTTTACATAACTGCCTTGAACCTGTGAGTAAATATTGAGGCTTTGTGTTGTAATTCTTCAGTTGGTTGTGTCCTTCCCCCCCTCCTTTTTTTCTTTTTCTGATTAGCTTTGTGTTTGGTTTACATTTAAAGCATTGCTGTTATGTCTAAGAAAAGTATTTTGAAGTTTACATTTTTATTTATGAAGTTAAAAACAGTATTTATTTTGTAATTATGATTTGGGTTGGGGAAGGGGGGGCTACATTATAAACGCTTATTGTAAGAATACTGGAGAACTTTTCGTAAAGCAGTACCTTGCCAAAGAGATAAGAGCCTCTTTGATGTGGGTTTAAAAAAAGCATCTATTTTTATAAAAAAGAAAATTTGGAGAAACTTTTTACTGGTCCTGGAACAAATATTTTGACTTGAATACTTTGAGAAATCTCTTCATATGACACCTAGTGAGCTTTTAAAATTTACCAGGAAATTTGCAGTGGTTGGAAAATTTAGAAAGATTTATGATGTAGAAAATACTTTTGAGATCTTTGTATGAAAGGAGTAGAATCAATGGGGGAAACACTGCTGGTTTCGTTTTTGTAATCACCAGTGTAGCGTCTGATCATCCTGGTTATTACCTGATAGGTGGCTCACATTGATTTGTGATTTTGAAACAAATAAAAAAAATTTACAAAAGAATATATAAGAGCAGGCAAGAAATTTAAATTACCAAGAGATGGGGGAAAAAAATCTGTTCTTCCTAAAGAAATCCCTTCAGATAGAGCTCATGGTGTTTAGTGATGTACTTGCAGTATTGTTTGAAGAATTGTTTTGTCTTAAGGAAAAAAAGATGTTGCACATGATTTGTACTGCAGCAAATCGGCAAAAGTGATCTGAGTTGGATATATTTGAAGGTATTTTGAAAGTTACGTTCAAGGCTAACACCTGAGCTTTGTGTAATGTAAATAAGACCTTGTGTTTATGAACCTTTCAGCTAATTTGATTTTTTTTTTCCCTTACATGCCAAGTGATGTTCAGGTTTTAAATGTTTTTGTATCAGTTTTTTCCTTTGTAAATGGCATTAACATTGTTACTTGAGGTCTTGCTTAATCACTTTTGTTGTCCTGAGGACTTGGATTTACAGTGCATCAGATTTGTTGCTAATTTTGTCTGTAGATAGTCTAGCTTCTGCTGTTTATGGTGATGCTACATTTTCGTTTATAAATATGTTTGTGGTAAAAAAAAAATGAGTATAACCATAGGTTTTGAACAAATTTCCTTACATTTTTCATACAAAAATCATAAATATCTGTATGCTATTGAAATTTAACTTTGTATGATGCTTAAACCACTATTTGGGGAAATAATAAAATAAGTCTTTACCATGTATGAAAGAAATTTTAAAAAATACAAAATATTTTCTGATTAGCATCTAGCTTATAATAAATTTTCAAAAAAGCTGAAGGTAAAAATGCCTTCATCAGGATGCACTGAGAACTATATAGTTACGTCCTGCTTTTTGTATAAACTGAGATGCTCACATGCTTCCCCTTAGAACAGGCAATGTGCTATGCATAACATAGTTGTACATTATCTTTGCGGTTGCGTTGTTTTATTTTTTATTATTTAAAATTGTAGTTATAAAATTTTTCAGTATAGTACAGTACATATACTGTGAGGCGCGTGCTAAAGTGAATAAGCGAGTTTTCATGCTGACCCACTCAATGCTATTCAGAAATCAATTGGCTTAGCACTTTCTCATATCCTTAGGTGCATTTAGATTGTCAGAGTTAACCTGCGTTTAAAAAAAAAAAAAAACTAAAAAACAAAATACATGTATATACTTAAAAAAAAATAAGGTTTCCCCTCACGGGAAAACAGCAGCTACATGCTTCTTTCCTATACTACTGTAGCAAACCAAGGCATTGATGAGAGGGCATGCAAATTGTGCTTCACTTCACTGTGTTTATCAGAGCACTTAATAAAATGTAAGGCTGGTATTTATTTGAAGTTGTACAGTATGACTTAATTCACATCTGTTGGAATAGAAAATATATTCTGTTGAGTATTTAAGAGGCTGTACATGTTTTCTTTTGTGTTTGGATTCTTTGTACTTTTTCATGTTCAGTACATCAATAAACAAAGTTGAAGGGAAAGAACAGTGTGGTGAGTAGGTCTTTATACATTTTTGGGGGCTCCTGTGCTCAGTCTAATAAACTTGCTCTCTTGAGCTAAAAGAGGTTACCTCAGAGCTCTCATTGAAAGCAGTGTTATTGAACAGATTCCAAAAAGCATGTTATTTGAAGTAGAACATGCAAAAATTCTTCTTTCAATGACAGCTTCTTCTTATTTTTCAAATATTACTTCATGAGTAATTCGTATAAGGATGTGTGCTTTCATTGGCTAATTGTAAAGTAATTGGATGCTGACATCGTTCTATACCTCCAACTTAATAACCATCAACTTTTTTTTTTATAAAAACAAATGGAAATTGTCCTCACACATTTACTTGAGCTAAAGAAAACCAAATAGAAGGAAGATAACTTACTCTGCTGCCACTAACAAGATTTAATTCACCCATAGCATCAACTGTTGTTGAATGAAACTTACTTTTGTTGCTAGTGCCAGATTGTCAGACTCATCTGTAAAATCAGAGAAACTCCATTTTCGTTAGGTTAGGTTGCTGTATATAGTACATGTGTCCATATCATGAACTCTGCTGGTGGTTTCACGTATATATTCAACAGTGGTAACACATCCTTAAGAGATCTCTGGGGGAAGAAAAAAGGTGTCTTGCTCATCTTTTATATAAAGATTCTACTTCTGTAGAACTTAAGAAATACGATAATGAAGTACTTTCTTTTTCTTTTTTTTTTAACCGAAGTGTACTAAATGGCTTCTTCTAATTTGATTGTATCTGTCAGCTTTTTTGGTAAAAAGCCAGTCTAAAAGTAATTGTCCTGAATTCACAACTTGGTAGTCAAGAGCTTAGCTGAGTGACAAGACAATTCCTTTTCTTCCAACATGCAATTAATCTCAAATCTCCATACTCCCTTTTTTATTATATGAATTTAATACTCTAATTTTGTGATGTTGGAACAGCCTCCCCTCACCTCTCTCCTCTTGCATGGTTATCAGTATTTTGACTGGTTTGCATGTCAGCAGTTCTTTTGTATTTGAACAGATAGGGGGAAAATTCTCAGTATAAGTTTTGTGACTCTACTTGGTGTGCTTGAGGAAACATATTTTTTTCTTAGAATCCCCTCTCACCTTCTGCTTTCAAATCATCCAGGGTGTCATAATGCAGTGTTAGAGCAGCTGATATAAATTTTTAATCTTAACATCATTTTACATTATTATATTCTGATTTGAGGAAATGTATTAGCAGTTTAACCTGTTTTAAAAAAATAGATTGCAAGTGTCCTAGCCTTACTTTTTAAGCTGTTCAAAATGTAGTACACACTTGTAACTTCTATTGAAGGGATTACCTAGAAATAAAATGCATCCACATTAATAATATGTTGAAATTTTAATATAGTTCCAGAACAATATGTGTTTGCCTTGTAGGTTGAAGATACAAAAAAAGAGAGAAACAGTGATTTTGATCCTATTTGCCTCTGTTACCATAGAGGATCCTCAAACGGTAGAAGAGAAAAATATTGCTAAAATCATAACAATTGTTGTGAAGAGCACTTTTAGCCTCAGTTATTTCAGAAAGTGGTTCATTTTTTTTTTCTTTACTGTTTTTTATATTCTTTCTCTGAAGACTTCCAAAACTGGTCTCCACTCCTTTCAAGTTGAAAGGATTAAAACATCTACACTGTTAATATAGACAGACTGTTGATGTGGGGTTGCTGAAATGAACCCTCCCAGTGTTCTGGTTCATAGCAGTAAACAGAAGTTTTTTTTGGTTGCTCAGCACAGGTTTATTGATTATGTGCATACTTATGCTGTTTCCTGGGTCTGTAAAAAGGAGCAGTACATGGCTGTTGACCTTCTTGGAAACTGTCACTTAGAAATGAGAACAGGCAAGCCACCCCACAAGGCTGCAGTGTCGTAAGAGCCATGGCAGCCAAGAGGCAGGCATCCAGCTAACTTGCTGGAGTTTTTGCAAACCCCTTTACAATTCAGAAGAGTGGATCTGCTGTGTCCTTCTCAGAGGTCCTGCTTTTCCTTCTTTGGATTGATTAACTCACTTGTGTAATTTTCAGCCCAACATCAGTATCATTTAGGTTAATAAATGATGTTCTCCTATCCATGAAATTGTCCATTTCCTTTCTGAAGCAACATGAAAGTTATAATATACAATAAAGACACTGCCTATATGAATAGTTGGGTTGATAGAGGAATTGACTGGACCATCTTATTCTCTCTAAACATATATATGGAGTGACAATTTGCACAGGATTCATATAGTAAAATACCTTGAATATTAAAAGTGTGCTGACTAGCATTATTCTGCTTTGAATGAAGACAGGTCACAATCTTAGGGTCTCAAGCTCATTATTATTACTACTACTTTTAGTTTAAAAAACTAAAGGTTTAGATTAAGATGAAGTAGTTGATACTAACCCCCAGAAATACTCATGAATATTTTCAAATACCATGTAGGCACCAAGCGTGAACCCATTTGGAAGACTGGCCTCTCCTTACACAGCCTGTCTTGTTCACCTGAAGATTTGTCCACATCCACAAGTAACTACACAGTACAAAGAAAGTCAAGAATGCTGTGCACAGAATACATTAAAAAGAAAAGGAGGACGGGTGTGACGTGTGTGTGTGTGTGTGTGTGTGTGTGTGTGTTGGGGGAGGATAGTTAAAAGGGTGGGAGTGGGCTGCCACACAGAAATGTGCTGCATCATTAAGTGGGATTTGGAAGAGAATGGAGAAGGGAATTCACCAAGAGAACACTGACCAAAGGCTTGTAGGTGAGCTTCTGTCTATGTGTGACATTTTCTCAGCTTCCCTGATAGCTCAGTTGGTAAAGAATCTGCCTGCAATGCAGGAGACCCTGGTTCAACTCCTGGTTGGGGAGATCCACTGGAGAAGGGATAGGCTACCCACTCCAGTATTCTTGGGCTTCCCTTGTGGCTCAGCTGGTAAAGAATCTGCCTGCAATGCAGGAGACCTGGGTTTGATCCCTGGGTTGGGAAGATCTGCTGGAGAGGAGAACGGCTACCCACTCCAGTATTCTGGCCTAGAGAATTCCATGGACTGTATAGTCCATGGGGTCCCAAAGAAAGGACACTACTGAGTGACTTTCACTTCACAAGTTATATTTAATACAGACCTATGAGCTTATTAAACATTTTTGTGTCCACAACTAGTTAAATCTCAGATTAATCAGAAATTAGAGTTCATAGATGAAATACAAACCATGTAAACATCGAAATTTTGTTCTCATTACTTTGCCCATTTCTAATGTAACATTGAAAGTATTTTCTGTGATTATATATGATTTTTGGAGTTGCGTAGACCTACCTAGTAAGGATACTGACTTTGTTTAAAAGAAGGCATTTATATTTGGAGCATGTTGTTCAGTGTATGCAAAAAAGACCAGAAGAAGCTAAACATCCCCAGTATTAGAACTGGACCAATCTCTTTCTCTTAGTGTATCCTTTTCAAACTCACTAATTTAAGATGATAAAGTGATCTTTCTTTAGTATTCACACTGTTTCTAATGCCATAGTACCTGGTTCACTCGAAAACTTTGGATTTGTAGTTATTACTTTCTTATCTATCGTATCACCTTTGTGGAAGGTGCTGCTGCTGCTAAGTCGCTTCAGTCGTGAGGGGAAAATTATAAAATCCAAATGTTTCTCAGATGTTTCCAAGATGAGGTTTTAGTTTGACAACCTTTTACCTCTTTGTTGTTTTGATAGCTCAGTTAATACTCACACCGTGCATTTCAATGAAGAACTGAAGGAAAGGAAGGCAGCCCATTTAAATAGCCCTTCCGGAGAAGGGCTTTGTTTGTCTGTTTGTCCTGAAGGGCCCTTGGATCCACCGATCGTCTATAGCTCGGTGCTGTCTCTAACTCTGATTTTTATTGTGCACCCCTTCTGAGAATCCTTCTTGTCCAGATTTGAAAGCAACCAGCTCTACTGTGGACCTTCTTGAAGAAGTGAAGAAACTGGCCGCGGTCTTCAGGGTGACCCACCTGTGGAATGAAGCACAGCAGGTGAGGTAGCTCGGTTCTCTGGATTGGGCTGGATTGTGACGAAGGTGCAGCAGCTGTGCTGAGAATGGAGGAGGGCGGCTTCCACCCATGAACGCAAGCGGTCAGACATTCAGGAGGTGCACAGCTTTCATTTCAGACCCAGAGGTAGCATGTTGAGCACCATGTTGAAAGTGCCTGAGCGCCTTACGTTTACAGGCATGTACTAAGTCTTTTCCTTTCTCAGAATGTAACTTTTGTTGAGTTGCAAGGAGTAGTAATTATAAGAAATAATGCAGATTTCCACACCAAAAAAAAAACCCAAAACCTACTTATCAAAAAGGATAAGTAGCTATTGCTATAAATGTTGAAGCAGCAGTTGCAGTTGTTATTGTATTACTTAAATATCTTCAGCAGAATTTCATCTCTTGAGAATGGCTGCTGCTGTATTCTGCATATGAACCCAAGTATATGGTGAGAGAACCTCCTGCTTTCCAGGAGTTACTCTTTGAGAAGTACCTGTTTTACACCCATACATCACGTAAGGAGAGCCTCTTTGCTTCTTCAAGTCCATTGCTCCTTATGTTCTCTGTCCAACGAGTAAATGGCCTGAGTACCAGATGAATAGGCAGACTTTCTGGTTTTGCTAAATGCAGGGTGGTGAGAACGTCTTAGAAGTTTATCTGAAGCTTACCCTAATACCGGTGAGTTGGTTTTTTATGTGATGGTGGTGTTGTGTGTCTCGAACTTTTTTCCATGTTCATGTCCTGAGAAGATCAATCTCTCTACATGCCTTGATCCTTCTATGTTGCACACCGTGGCACACAGGTTGGGGAATTGTCTTTTAAATACACTGTTTTGTTTTTTTTTTTAACTTCCTTTCTTTCATTAAATGTACATTGAGCTTGTGCTCTATACCAGTTGCCTTGCTGTTTCAGGACTGAAGATTTAATTTATGTCTAGCTTCAGTCTGGTTTTGAGCTGGAGGACACCTCAGGCATCCTTAATTCTCACCTCACCTTAATTCTTCAGATGTCAGTCAGACCCAGAGAAGGTAAGGTTCTCTAAAGTTCTTCTGCTGCCATGAGATGTGGCACTTGAACTCAGTCCTCCTCACTCTTGAAATCTGCCCTTTGCTCTCATTCAGGTACTAAAGCTCACACTGCATTAACTTTCGTAACCTGTGTCCTTTTGAGTGATCAGATTTTATGATTCTTGCAGGATTTGGGTATTTAGAAGTCGAATACGGGTAAGAGCATTTTTTATTTTATTGTGCACTCATTAATTTACATTCTTGTGGATAATTTTAACCACTAAAATATGGTCACAATAGAAAATTTGTAAAGTACAAAAAGTAACAAGTTAAAAATTACTCAGCTCTTTCCTGAAGAAGATCACCTTTTTTCCCCTCTGATACTTTTCTTCTTGAAGTTATGATTATATATCTCATCTTCATAAAGATTTTAAAAGTTTGGTTTTTTTCTTGATAAAGCTGTTTTACTTTCTGGTTTTGTTCATGAGCATTGGAAAACATTTTTCAACAGGCGTAAAATAATCCATTTTGATTTTAGTTTAAGGCACGTGAAAGCTGTTATTTGGTTTTGATTGTATTGATTGTTACTGACATGTCAGGGAGGTTTATAAAAATCAGGGATTCTGTATGGTTTCCCATTACAACCTCATTCTTCCAGGTTTTCATAGAGACTGAAGACCAACTGAAGGATAGAAACTGGGGCAATATCTCAAAGTCTCAGTGTGGGGAGGTGCTAAATGCCTGCTTGCCACTATTTAAGGTGCGCAATTTGGTTGCACACTTCAGCTAAGCAACAGGAGCCTGGATGGGAAGTAGGGAGATGTGTGAAGCTACTTTTTCTCCCTCTATACAGGGACACACAGATTCCCTAGCATACTGATAAGTCAGCTGCTTCTGTCCTTTCTTTCTTTAGAAGAAGGCAGTGCTCCCTTTGTGAATAGGGGCTCGGAAGAGAGGAGGATGATGAACTCGGTTGTGGGTGAGTAATTTTTCCTTCTTCCATGGGTCTCTGATTGCAGGGATCTTCTTTTCTGCAAGGGTCTGGGTATATACCGACTCCCTATTGCATGTGCTGGGAGAAATAGCTGATAGAAGAAGAGCACTCGTCGAAGGATGGAGGAGGCTGAAAAATGCTTGTTAGAGTGCACCTGGATGCTGCCGTGACGTCAGAGGCGGACCCTAAATGGCTCTCCAGCAAGTACGACAGCCTTTTTTCACCCCTTTCTTAACAATGAGATGTAGATTGGGCTTGTTCTCTATTCAAGTATCCTTATGAGTAAATGTCTATTTTTATGGTAGAGCTGCACTTTAAAAATAGCTCCAATCAGTGCGACTCTTTTCCCCCATATGTTAAAAAGTTATATATGAGTTAAAATATCTCAGATTGCTTAAATTCTTCCAGACACAAGGCACTTTTCCTTTTTTCTTTTCTTGTGGGGAGAAGTGGAGGGTGACAGGGGAGGATGAAATACAAAGTAAGGACTTTCTTTCTGGGCCTCCTCAACCCTGTGTTTGTTCTTTGAGACTTTTTCAACCAGTCACGAGGCTTTTAAACCAAGATTTGGGATTTCTGACTGTTAAAAAATTCATTAATATTTGGCGGGTTACAGTCTTCTTCCTGGAGCGATTGTTTATTTTTGTTGCTGAGAGCAATTAGCTAGAACAGTCACAGTTGCAGCTGTTAGATACTCCAGGCTCCAGCAGAGATCACAAAAAGCTCTCTGCACATTTAGAGTCTGCATTTGAATTGTTTTTAATGGATGATTCTTCTGGAGTATACTCTGCTAGCAAATTCGATTGGGTGATCCTAAGCCAAGTCAAATTACAATGGGATCCTGAACCTGCTGTGTTGATTAGAGTCACCTAGGCCCCTTGCTTTGTAGAAGCCTGAGTAACTGTGGCTGCTGCGTGTGGCAGGAACCTGTCCCATTCCTGTCTCTCTGTATCTTTATCGTGTAAACCTTGGTATGGCTTGTCCCCAAATGCTGTGCCCAAAACACAGTGTTTTCTCAGGAATTTGTCCTGGGGTGTTTATTCCTTGTTTGTTGCTCTTAACTTGTTGAGGCTTTTGTGAGATAATCTGCCTGTGCGAATGTGAGCAGAAGAGTCATGAGTATAATCTGGTGCCCATTGACATAACATCTTTAGGAAAGACTAGCTTCTTAGAAAATCTTGGCTCCAGTTAAATGCCTTACACTTCAGAAACAGCAACCCAAATGAAGGGATTGTTTCTCTATTTTTATGTCTGTACTTTTGCCTTTGCATATGCTTTTGATGGAAAAGTCTTTATGTGTGTCCATATTTAATAGCCATACAGCTTTAAGGTTCACACTATGTTGTTTTAATATGCATATCAGTCATGTGTGAGGCAGGGAATGCTGTGTTTCGTCAGTTTATGGAAGAATAGATAGTCTCACAGGTGGGTGGGTAGCCAGCAACCTGCTTGGTTTTCTGTACCCTGGCCATTTACTTTGCGTAAATAAAAAATATGTGTTTTGCATATTTCACTGCTCATGTACTGAGCTAAAGCAGATTGATGCACTTAGCTTTATCTGAAAGGCTGCTGGAGAATTGCTCTAATAAGTTCAGGGCTGGAGTGAGAACTCAGTAAAGCAGGGTAGAATCAGGATGATGTTATTTCATCTTTATTTCGGGGAAATTATTTGGGAATCTTGGAGAGGCTTGATAATCGCATTACAAGTAGGGATCCAAAATGTACAGTGAAAGTTTGTTTCCTGCTAGCTAGCATAAATTAAATTAGCAGTCATTACATTTTGATGAGATTTAGTTACTTATACGAAGATATTTTTAAAATAGCCTTTCAAATGGCAGTTGATTGACCAGATGGCAGTTTGCTTGATTAGCCAGCTTGGATCTATTACTAAGTCAGGTAGGTTGTTTTTCTTTAATCATGCCCCCTTCCAATAAAAATTTTTATATACTTAGATATGAACACTCCTGAGATCTCTGTATGCAGGTCAAGAAGCAACAGTTAGAACTGGACATGGAACAACAGACTGGTTCCAAATCGGGAAAGAAGTACATCAAGGCTGTATATTGTCACCCTGCTTATTTAACTTATATGCAGAGTACATCATGAGAAGTGCTGGGCTGGATGAAGCACAGGCTGGAATCAACATTGCTGGGAAAAATCCCAATAACCTCAGATATGCAGATGACACCACTGTTATGGCAGAAAGTGAAGAAGAACTAAGAACCTCTTGATGAAAGTGAAAGAGGAGAGTGGAAACGTTGGCTTAAAACTCATCATTCAGAAAATTAAGATCTTGACATCTGGTCCCATCACTTCATGGCAAATAGATGGGGAAACAATGGAAACAGTGACAGACTTTATTTTGGGGGGCTCCAAAATCACTGCAGATGGTGACTGCAGCCATGAAATTAAAAGACGCTTGATCTTTGGAATAAAAGTTATGACCAACCTACACGGCATATTAAAAAGCAGAGACATTACTTTGCTAACAAAGGTCTGTCTAGTCATAGTGATGGTTTTTCCAGTAGTCATGTACGGATGTAAGAGTTGGACTGTAAAGAAAGCTGAGCACCGAAGAATTGATGCTTTTGAACTGTGGTGTTGGAGAAGACTCCTGAAAGTCCCTTGGACAGCAAGGAGATCCAACCAATCCGTCCTAAAGGAAATCAGTCCTGAATATTCATTGAAAGGACTGATGCCTAAGCTGAAACTCCAATACTTTGGACACCTGATACGAAGAACTGACTCATTGGAAAAGACCCTGATGCTGGGAAAGATTGAAGGCGGGAGGAGAAGGATATGACAGAGGATGAGATGGTTGGATGGCATCACTGACTTGGACATGAGTTTGAATAAGCTTCAGGAGTTGGTAATTGAAAGAGAAGCCTGGTGTGCTACAGTCCATGGGGTCGCAGAGTCGGCCACGACTGAGCGACTGAACTGAACACTGGTGAATAAAAGTTCAGTAATTTTAATGAAATTTTAATGTAAATATTTTATCTCTCTCACAGCTTAAATGATACTATGGTCTCCTGAAATACCATGATTTGAATTGAACACAAAAAAAATTGCAAGCAGAATGCAAGACTCTCTTCTCTCTTCCCTTCCGAAGATTACATAATTACATTGATATGAATTACTGATGGTTTTCTTGTTTCTTCAAACTTTTAAGAATAACTCATGTTTTTAATGGGCTTTCCAGGTGACTGAGTGGTTAAGAATCTTACCTGCCAGTGCAGGAGATGCAGGTTCAATGAGGAAATGGCAGCCCACTCCAGTATTCTTGCCTAGGAAATCCTACAGACAAGGGAACCTGGAGGGCTACAGTCCCTGTGGTCGCAGAATCAGACAAGACTTGCATGCACGCGCACAATGTTTTTAAATGTTGGAAACCTTGGTAGTATCTACTAGGACACCACAAACATTAGCATTAACTCTTAAGTATGTTTGAAAGCAGTGTGGCAACATCATCTTGGATAAATTAATTAAGGACTCAAGAGTGATGCAGATCAATGAGAAGGATGTGAAAACGCAAGGATAAATGATTTGGCCAGAACATGTGAGTGGAGCAGTAAGGGCATCTCTGTGATGCTTTCGTTTCCATCACAGTAAATGGAAGCCTGGGGTGAGGTCGCTGATAAATCATTGAGAACCCCATTAGGAAGATATATGCACAGAACTTTGGATAGTGATCCTGAGATTTTGAAGCCTGGCGGCTCTATTAGCCTCAAAGTATAAACCATCAGAAACACAAAAATAGTTTGTGTTTCACAGTTCTTCTCAAACTTAGGTATGCATGATACTCCCCTTTGAAGCTTATTAATACAGATGCTTGAGGCTCACCTCAGATGCTGATTCAGGGGGTCTAGAGCAAGTCCCAGATAAGCTTCAAAATAGAGGAGGGTCTTCAGCCAAGGTAAAGACGTTCTGGCCTGGTGTGTACCGGAATGAGCTGTCGAGAGTATAGGAATTCCAAGTGTTCTTACTCTGCCTATTCTTCCTTCTGTGATGCATTCTCTTTGCTTTTCAGGAAGCCCTTGGTTGGCTATTCCTAGCCCAATTTTCACCTAGAAAACTGAATGAGATTTTGGGTCAAGCAATATGCTATGTGTAGTATATCAGTAACATCAGAGGAGAGGTGCGCTAAGGATCCCTGCTTTACAGAAGCATAAAGTGGAACTTAAAGAGGTTGAGCACCTTGTCTGAGAACCTCAGCTGGACAGTTGTTGAGCTGGAGCTGCAGCTCCCTGTCTGCCTTCAGAGCTGTGGTCTGAACGACACAGTGTCCCGCAGTGGTTATCAGTGGGCAGCCATGGTGGAAATACTTGATTTTACTCTAATATGAGCTAGTTTAGTTTAACTGCTACAAGTACATCCCCTCGTGGAAAAGAGTCTAGCTTTTTGTTGTTGTTGTATGTGGAGTTTATAATGTAAAGATATGTTTGCTTTGTGTTTTAGCTCACTTTTTAGACTGGGAAATTCCTTAGGGTAGGATCTTTCTGTGATTCAGCTTGGTGTTTCATTTCCCATATGTCCACCATGGTGCCTTGTACTTGCATCGTGAGTGCTCAAAGGGTTGTGGAATACATAAAATGGAAAAATGAAGTTTGAGGAGCTGTTACCTACTCAGAATTCAGGCTGGTGTGAGACCTGGTGTATTCTTACATTTATTTTCTCCTTTGGAAAATTAGTACTGATACTATTCCATGTTTCTTGAACATTTCAGGTGTGTTTTCTTGTTTTGCCGATGAGTCAAGGTTGAAAATACAACAAATTGTAAAATGATGATCCCAGGAAAAGTATGGAAAAGGAATTACTGTGCTCTGGGAGAAAGTGAAAGTCTGTACACCAGGGATTTTTGCTATACATTCTGGTTTCTCTTCTCCTTGGTTAAAAATGTCTTCTAGGTGAATGTGAAGAATATGATCAATTAATTTCTTTTGTCGTGGACAGTGCTTAATCTGGTCCCATGTCTGAATAGTGTAGAAGACAGAAATATAAAGGAAAGTTGAAATGTCTTTGGTTCTGTTGCTCAGGAGTCCAAGGTGACCCAGTATTTTGTGTACATTTTAAAATAAAAGATATCACAGCTCTTCATTTATTTATATATTTATTTTTGGCCATACCGCATGGCATATAGGATCTTACTTCCCTCACCAGGAATCAAATCTGTACCCCCTGCATTGGAAGCTTGGAGTCTTAACCACTGGACAGCCAGGAAAGCTCCTCTTTCATTTTTTTAAGAGAGATATTACGGTGTTAATAGGAAGAAAGTAGCTATACCTTTTGGATTTACTCTGATAGGTACAGTGTCCTCTGCTTAAAGTTTATTGCTTGACTAATGCCATCTCTTGAGCAAATCCAAAACTTTCTTAGTGAAAGTCATATAAGAGTATCAGAATGTTAAGTATAGTGTATTAGTTCAGGCTTCTGTATCTGAATGCCATAGGCTGGAGGCTTATAAACAACAGAAATTTCGCATCGTTGTAGAGGCTGGATGTGTGAGATCAGGGGAGTCGTATGGCAAGGCTCTGGTGAAGGTCCTCCTCCAGGTTACAGACTGCCAGCTTGTCACTCTGACCTCACAGGGTGGAACTAGCACGTCAGCTGTCTGGCCACTCCAGTATTCTTGGCTGGAGAATCCCATGGGCAGAGGAGCCTGGTAAGCTACAGTCCATAGGTTCACACAAAGTCAGACACGACTGAAGTGACTTAGCGCGCATAAAGTGATTTGCTTCTACTAATCTCAAGCGATTAGATTTTAATATATGAATTTTTGTGGGGAGACATTCAGTACACAACATTTAGTGTGGAGTTCTAAGGTATATTTGGGTAGACATCTCTCTAATTCACCCTGTGACTCTCATCATATAAAACTCTTCTTGTTGTGATGATTGTCTTCTATTGACCCAGTCATAAGGCTGGGCATGTCACATGAGTTAATTGTTAATTTTCACAATGCTGCTGAAAAGATACATATTATTCCCATTTTACAGAGAGGAAAATCTGAGACTTGGAGAGACCTCTGATGGAATAAAAATGTTTCAACTTCTTTCATCATCGCTAAGTAAAATGGAAAAGAGAGTTCTCCATTTCCAGGTAGGTTGATGATAAATGATATATTTGGTAACTAAAGCATGGTCAGGGGAAACATTTGGGGACTGGAACTCAGGTTACTCTCTCTGTGTCTTGTACATGCACCTCTGAGAGAGCAGTTTTGCAGGCTTTAGTGGAACCTAGTTCACATTAAATCTTTATTTTTCTGATTTAAGAGACAAGAGAGCATTTGTTCTTTTGGAAGTAAGATACTCATTTATCTTATTGCTTTCTTATCTCAGTGACAGTTGCGACCATTTCTGTTTTTACTGTTTCCTATTGGTCATGCATGTTACTGTCCCTGTAAGAAATATGTAAGTCTGTGGATTAGTTGTTATAAGTGCCTTCATTTGGCAGGTGAGAAAGTCGGGTAAAGGAGAAGCAATTGACTTGATTAATGTACATTCTCTGTGTAATTAGAACTGCAAACCGTCAGGTACCAGGCTGTGGTTTAGAAACGGAGCAGTGTCATGTGAAGTGGTACCTGGAAACACATTTGGCAGTAGCACTCACTGTCTGGACTGACGTGCATACAAATGGAAGGTTTGGGCTGTGCTAAAATACAATGCACAATATTTCAGGGAGTGGTCCTCTTACCTCCCATTATTACCTCTTCTTGTTCAGCATCATGCCGTCCTGGTTCCCTGAATAGGTGGCCAATATTATTATCGCAATACACAGAATAAGAATACTGGACTCTGTTCTCTAAGATCTTGCTCTTCCAGTGTTAATATATATGGTCATTGACAGCTCCTGGGAATGGTTAGAATGCAGACTTGGTGTATTTTCAACCCCCAACCTGCTCAACTGTCATCTGTATTTTAGCAGAATTCATGGGTTGATCCAAGTGCATTTTAAAGGTTAAGATGCAGTGCTCTAAGTCAGTTTCTCAAACCTGAACATGCTGAAGATTGACCTGAGAGCTTACTAAAACACAGATTCTTGAGCCCACAGATTAACTTGGTAGGTTTGGGGTGCACACACTGAAAATCGTTCTGTCCTTGGACACTTGCAGCATTGCTTGGATGATTCCTGGTGCTAGCACATTCCAGGTATTATTATCATTTGGGTGGTTGAACTCAGTGACCGTAAGATACTGCACAACCAATTGTAGGAACTTTTACCAAGGGCGGAAGATAGATTCACACCAGTGCCACGTTTATTTATTGAAAAGTTACCCTGCAGAGGACTAAGGTTGATGGAAAACTGTTCTGTGGCCACTAGGAGAAGGGAAAATCTATTTCTCTATATAAAGATAAATAGAACAAAAGAATAATGTCCAAATAGTTTCCAGTAAACCATTTATTGGGTTGACCAGAAGCACTGCCCTCTTTGTCCATCAAAGAGGAAATCTTGCATTCCTCAGCTTTTCTAAGAGTCCACTTCCTTCTAAAAATTCTGATTGATTCCCTTGCCAAGTATAGCAAACACAGATCAGATGGGAGTAGCTGACATGGCCATCCTGCCTCCCCTTTTATATTGATCTAGGGAAGTTCTTGTGAAGCTAAGGGCTGGCCTCCTACTACTTTGCTTTAAGGCATTTTTTATGTTTTTCCCTTGAGAGAAAGGTACCTTTGAGGACTAAACAATTCTTGATCCAAGGAGTCAGAAAATTCTGAACCTTACCCACCCTTGTACGTCACCTAATCTTCAGGGAAGCAGATACTGGATCCATTTTTCTCTTTTTTACTGAAGTATGATTGATTTACAATGTTGTGTTTCTGGTGTTCAGCAAGATGATTCAGTTAT
Source organism: Bos javanicus (assembly GCF_032452875.1). NCBI lineage: Eukaryota > Metazoa > Chordata > Mammalia > Artiodactyla > Bovidae > Bos > Bos javanicus. Next base: position 21,059,964 of record NC_083875.1, read on the forward strand.
ACACATGTATTTAGATATTTTTTCAGATTCTTTTCCATTTTTTTATTGCAAGATAATGAAGTATTCTTAGAGCTTTAGTATACTCTTGTGTCATGAAATTTTAAAACAGCAGATGCACTGGAAAATTCACACACATACCGAAAGTATATTTTTCTTAAGAACTTTTTACTCTGTAGCATTTAAACAATTTTTGTCTTCTGTAGTTGACATTAAGTATTTGATGTGTCTTCAGGAAAAAAAAGTTGCTTCACTGTCTGTGGCAGGTGTGATATTCAGCAAAGTGCATATGTTTGAAAGTAAAGCTTTGGGTATGTGAGGTTTTATCCATTTGCCCTTAGTTTTTAACTGATTCCTTTAATTATACTAAGTTACTTATTCATAGATACATAAAGAAACTATTAAAGGGGGAAATTCCTATATGACAGATGTCAGGATTTTAAAACCCTGTAAGTTTCTTTTGGTTCAACTTTCTTTGCTTTTGAAACAGTAAGAGTTGAAAACATTGGATGGATATTTTCTAGGAAATGCATACTAGGAATAAATGAATTTAGCATTCATTTTGGACATGGCATGTATATTTACTTACTATATTACATCAAAAATATCATGTATATGAAGATATGTTTCTCATATACATTATATATATATATATATATATATATATATGAAGTCTACTAAGTCACTTCAGTCATGTCCGACTCTGCGACCCTATGGACTGTAGCCCACCAGGCTCCTCTGTCCATGGGATTCTCCAAGCAACAGAACTGAAGTGGGTTGCCATTTCCTTCTCCAGGGGATATATATAATATATATACTATATATATGAGATACATCTCATATCAAAGCTGATAAATAAGCATAGACGTTTTATTTGCGACCTCAGGATTAGAAGGAGAAACCAGTGTTTAATGGAGTAGCCACTGTCAGCCTAGCACTGTGTAATGCACCTCACAGTTTTGCCGAGTTGTGTGTTCTTACAGCTGAGGAACCAGAGGCTTAAATCAGTTACCAGATTTATTTGCAGAGCTGAGATTTACATTTGATTTTGAATGTGAACTCTGGAGCCCATTCTCAACATGTGCCTTACTTTATTGAAAGCTGGGTAAAAGAGATTTGATTCCATGCAGGCATTATAAACAAATCTAATGTCTAAACCTAAGGATTTCAAAGTTTTAAGTATGTGTTTTAATTTGATTCTCAGCGTGTTGTGATGTAGATGGGGCAGGTGCTAATTGTTCATTTACAGGTAGTGGGGGCGAGGGTGGATGGATAAGGATTTGAAACTCAGAGGTTGAAGGATTTGCTGAATAGAGCAAGGCTAGTGAATGGCAGAGCCTTTAATCAGACCCTCCTGTTGACTCAAGACCTTTCTTGAGTCACCTCATGTGCTTTCTCACTCCTGTCCTCCCTGTTTGCTAAAAGTGTATTTCAAAGAGGCTGGAGGAGTTGTTAAAGCAGAGTGTCTCAGGATTATAACATCTCATGAAAAGGCTTGTGAAACACTGCTTTCCTTCCATGCCCTCCCCATCCCAGCATCCTTTGTAAATGGATTCTAGCAGGAAGCTGTGTGCTGCCCAGAATCAGCTGAATGAAATGCATTAGTAGTTGGGATCTGTTCTAATTGTATTTAATACTCATGTCGTAAGAGCCTAATTTTCTTAGGAGAAAGTTTTTCAATGTCCTAAACAATCCAGTGATTGATGACACATACCATAAAAGTTTGTGATCTTTTGGCTTCTGTTCATATCACTAGTTTTTATTTGTAAGACAAGGAGGTTTTACTCACTGTAGGAACATTTTTAGCCTCTTTGCTTCTTGGGAGACATTTGGGGTTTGAAGGTAGTGCCCAATGTGAACATTTGGGACTCTGGTTGGGAACGTGGCAGGGGTGGGTTTTAATTCCTGTGGGGTGACTTCCCTTTCCCTCTGACCTGTCAGGTCCGTGTTCTGGCTCTAACTAGTCACGTTTGGGGGTCTGGTCTTTCTCTCTGGTGAACCCCAGCTTAGGAAGTGACTTGTCGACCCTGCCCCAGGAGCCTGCCTGAGAGGTTTGGCAGACCCTCCTGTTCTACGGTGAATCCCTCAGGCTTGTGCGGGATGACAGATGGTCGAAGGAAACTCAGGGCCACCCCTCTACGTAATGATGAGAAGGGACCAGCCTCCTGATAAGTGGAAATCAGAACCCACGCACCTTTTAATTCTGGTAAATGGGACATTGAAACAGACACAAAGGGAAGAGGGGAGGAAGACCTTTCATAAGTTACCAGTTTGTCTTTGTCTGTACTTCTTGCACTTACTGGTCGAAAATTCTTCATCTGTATCTTGTTTTATGTGTATAATGAGTACACTGTACTGACCGTATAATGTACACTGTATAGCACATACATAGCACACTCTATATAGTAGTGCACTATAGACTACTGAGACTGAGGAATTGTCTTTTTGTTCCCTTTTTGGATATAGATAATCACTGGAAATGCCAAAAATACGAGGCAGGATCCAAATGAGGGTCCTGTCGGAGCAGCCACGGGGCTCCCTGTGCTCTTAGCCCCTCTCCTGAAACTCGTGCTGAGGCCTCCGTAGCCCTCCATAGCCGCTTCTGTACCTGGCCTCCCTAATCAGACCTCTGGCATGTGACTAAAGGACGTGGGCTGTAGGCTAGCCAGGGAGTGACTTGGGTCTCCTTACAGAGTGGACACGCATTAGTTGAAGGCAGAGAAGCAGCTGGTAGGGTGGCTGAGTCCCCAGGCATCGTGGACTCAAGAGGGAAGACTCCTGAGCTTTTGCTGCCTAGTTGCTTTGGCTACAAAGCACGTCGTTGGACTCTTGTAGCATTTCTGTCTTCCTCATTACCATCATATCCTTATGATGAGACTTCTTGGTTTAAGCCAGCCTCTACAGGAGGCCTGTCCACAGCTTGGCTTCAGTGCCATCTCTGCCCATTGCTAGCTGATGACTTCTTGGCTGCCTACCCTCTGTAAGCATTGGTTTTCTTCCCTGTACAGTGAGATAATAATACCTGCCTCAGAATATTGGAAGGATGAATATGTAACAGATGTGCCCCATAAGCTTCTGCCATCACGGTGATTGCTGTTTGTTGTCATAGTTATTGCTCAGAGGAGACCATATGCACATACTTCCGTTTCCTAAGAGGATACAAAATCCCAAGGTTATCATTGTCCAGTTCTGACCACTGGCGTGATTGATTGTGTTGGGGTCTCTTGCAACAGTAAAGGTACATTTTACAAGGCTTTCCTTTCCTTTCCCTAAGCCCCTTAGAATTCTGTTGGCCTGATCTTTGCCCACAAACCTGAGGCTTTTTTTCTATTGTTCCTATTTGAGAGAGAAATATCTAGCATACAAAAGGGGCCCCAAATGCCATGAGTCTCAGGCTACTGACAGGTTATCATGCCGGGATAAAATCATATGGTGTCTGTCTAAAGTATACATGCACTTTAAATGTGTCTTTCCTGACCAGTTATAAAAAAAGGAATTATAATAACATCCCTATATATGTCCCCAGACAACTGTTGTTCAGTGAAATACACAAACATACCACAATCTTTTGACTAGGTCTCTTCTCCTTCGATGACCAAGGCTCTCTAGGTTCTGATATGCTGGTGGCTGGAACAGGAGAAGAAGGTAAGTAGAGATAGTCTTTTATCTTTGAAATGTTCACCTCTGGCTCAGTACCCTACTGTTTGTGTATAGGAAAGAGAAATAAAAAGTAATTATTAAAGAGAACTCCCCCACTGTCAGTGCTGTGACCTCCTTCTCTGGCAGTCAGCTTTTAAAACAAGCATCTTAATATTTCAGCAGATGGTGCTAAGGTTTGTTAAAGCAGCCTACAGTATTCCGAGTTCATTGCCACATTTCTGGATTCTTTGTAATTAGCTCACGACATGGGTGAAAGTGAGCTCAGATGTAACCCAAATCCGTGGAGCTTAGAGAAAGAGAAGCATTTGGTGAGAGGAGCTGGATTCTTCCTTTGCTTTCAGGGAGTTGCCCAGAGGTGAGCTCTGTGAGATTAACGGCAGCTGGAAGTCATTGCAGCTGCTGAGTCTGTCCTGGCTACTTCTTCCTTCCAGGTACGATTCAGGTATTGATTTTCATGTATAGGAGCCCTTTGTCATTTTCATCCCCAGCCTGGTTTCTTGAAATGGACCCTTGTTCCTCTGTTTATTATTTATTCCTTGTCTCTGTTCCTGCGTTTTGTCCATGTGTCTAGAGATCTCATGTAGAAGGTGTTAACAGTTTTAGAAAAACACTGAGTTAGATTTCGTAAACAAAGAGTGTGTTGTTAAGAAAATCTTGTTAGACTGAATTTAAGCACTTTACTGCATGAGGATGGGTGATCGTATTTCACTAATGTTATAGCAGTCCTGAATATTCATTGGAAGGACTGATGCTGAAGCTGAAATTCCAGTACTTTGGCCACCTGATGTGAAGAGCTGACTCATTTGAAAAGACCCTGATCCTGGGAAAGATTGAGGGCAGGAGGAGAAGGGGATGACAGAGGATGAGATGGTTGGATGGTGTCACCGACTCAATGGACATGGGTTTGGGTGGACTCTGGGAGTTGGTGATGGACAGGGAGGCCTGGCATGCTGCGGTTCATGGGGTCGCAAAGAGTCGAAAACAACTTAGCGACTGAACTGAAACTGAACAGCTATTTACACTCTCTTTGTCAAAGGAGCTCTTTATTTCACAACCCACTCTGCCTAGATAATGCTGGGCAGGTAACTATTTCTTGATGAGTGTATGTGACATAGCATCATCTGCAGGAGCCGACAGTTACTGGAGGCGGCATCTTTTTTCCCCCTTGATGTCACACCCTCGTGAGATAATGTTGGAGCGCTGTGTCATACTCACAAGTAGCCTCACAGAGGGTTTTTGAACCAAAGCACATGAAAGGTGGGAGTGCTTCAGTATTGCTCATGATAAGAATAGCAAAAGTAGAATACCATCTTTTCTACTGAGAATTTGCCTTTGTCTCCCAAGTGTTTGGCTTAGAAGAAAGTCGAGAAAGAAATCTTCCCCTTGTGACTTCTTCCCTAGCCCACTTGTGTTTCTGTTTGTAACAATCACTGCGCTCCTAACAGGAACTTTGCCCAGTAATGATTCTTAATTAGATATTAAGGACTTAAGTACATATGCAGAACTTACTATGAAGCAGACACTGCTAACTATTTATATGCATTTTAATTCAGTTCTTCTAGAGATAACTCCACAGGTAAATTGGTTACTATTTTGTTTCATAGATGAGGACCCTAAGATTATTCAAATAGTAAATGGTAGAGTTGGGACTTGAACTTCAGTCCATCAGACTTCAAAAGCCTGTCAACTGAGACTGGCTGGAAAGAATTCATTTGGACTTGCTGTCCTTAATGGTCTTGTTTCTTCTTTGTCAGCTCTTAATTTTATCTGTTCCTCACTTGGAGACAAGACAGACACAACGTATACACTACACTATGGAGTAGAATTAGGAACAGAATGGGGGAAAACTTCAGTTTTCCTGGGATAATTAACTGTAGCAAATGTATGGTTTGTTACTCTTTAGAACAACAGGGTCAGTAGCAAAAGTGAGCTAGAGCACTGAATGAAAGGAACGGCATTGCTGTGTCCAGGGGAGAGCAGCTCAGAGCAGATCTGACAGTAAATGCTGCTGCTTCTGCTTTCTGCACGTGGTGCAAATATCTGGGTGTTATTTTCTTCCCCGGGGGATTATTTGTTGTAAGAGGAGTGAACAAATTCTTTGAAATGGGACCTCTAGATGACTATTAGCTGTTCTTGTTGTCTTCATCCTTATCATCATCTTCTACCCTTAAAATTTTTTGAGATATCTTATCTCAAGGGCAGAGTTGGAATGCGTTACTGACATTTTGACAGAGAGCAAATAACCTGAGATTCTAGCCTTGGTACCTAGGGTTTCCCTCCTGAATGCTAAACTGATTCAAATAGCAAAGGTACTCCTGAGGAATCCTCTTTGGCCAGATGGATCAAGGATATATTTCCAAAATTAGTGCTGCATGGAGAATTCTCTCTCATGGACTAATTCTTCTCCCCTCTCTAAGGACCATCTGTCTCATGGGCAGAAGAAAAACAGGCATGTGTTCAGCTCTGCAGGGTTGCCACCTGGACCTGTTCCTATAGTGCTTCCAAGTGGAGGGTTGGGCTGTCTTTGGGCCAACCCAAAGCCTCAAGTTCTGGTTCTTCAGTGAGGAATTATAGAATGAGGACAAAATAATTTTGATCCAGAACCTATTTTTGTAGAGCAAGGATTGGTGGGTGACCCATCACTCTACACCACGGGTGAGCAGATTTTTTCCATAAAAAGCCAGGTAAATGTGGCTTTGCAGACCAACTCAATGGATATGAGTTTGAACAAACTCTGGGAGACAACAGAAGGACAGGGCAGCCTGGCATGCTGCAGTTCATGGGGTTGCAAAGAGTCAGACATGACTTAGCACCTAAACAACAACAATCTCTTGTCACGGCTATTTAACTTTTCCTTTGTAGTGCAAAAGCAGCCACGGATAATTCATGAGAGAGTAACCCTGGCTGCGTCCCAGTAAAACTTTATTTACGGCCAGCCACATTCGGCATGCAGGCTGTAGTGTGTTGACCCTGTTCTAGACTACAAGCATTCAGTATAAGGGGAAATTTTCCCGTTAAAGGATTGGGATTCATGCAGTGTAGTTGTGAAGGCTGGTGTTGAGAAATGTAGACTTCTGGATTTGTAGTTTTTTTTAAAGGCAGCTTTGCCTTCCACTTCCACAGTGTTCAGTGTTTAGTCACAGTTCTGATTATTTGAAAGTAATTTCATCAGCAGCACAAGATGACACCGGGAGGATTCAGTGCTGATATTGGACTCCCAGAAGAACACCAGATGCATTGGAATGTCAGTCTGAACACATCAACTTAGACATGCTGCTTTTAAACTGAGTGTGACCAGCTTGGTCCTGGATGTCATGAGCTATACTGAATAAAGCCAATCATGTTGAATAGACTGTTCCTTTCCTTCTAGATTTGGCTTCCATATGGGTTGGAGTTCTTTATCACGAAGCTGTAACTTCCTTCTAAAGATGCTGTGGGTGTGCAGCTCATCACAATTACGGTGATGGATTTGGGCCCAGTAACTATGTTCCCTTCCTCATTTTGGCTCTGAAAGGATACATTGAAGACAGAAAGCTGCAGATGTGAGCCACCAAAATAAATGCGCCTGTGACAAAGCCGATGCTTCCTGTTTCTTGGTCGGGCTTAAATTCTTTACATCCAGACTGATGGTTAACTATCTAGGCAAGTGAATTGGAAATTGTTTACAAGCTAGAATGTGAATACCAGTCAAATATTCCCACGTTATTTTGTATCATTTCCTTTCTCTTCATTCTCCAAGGGGAGGGATGGTAATTGTGCCCATCTGAACGTTCTACTTTTACTGCCCAGTTTAAAGAGATAAAGCCTTGTTTGACATGTACAATGTTTGCTTTTTTTTAATTTGTGATCAGGATTATGTAGTAGGGAGAGATACTAACCTCTTTACTAGGTGATTGAAAGGCAGTATTTAAGCATTTGTATTAAGACTTAATTTTCTTTGATTGGGTGAGTCAAACAACGGGGTAATGACATATCACATAAATTAAATATCTCGCTCTTGGAAACACATGGAAACCTCAAGTGCACATAGTAGGCCTTATGTACCTGAGCTTGTTTTTACAAGGAAAATTCACTGTCAAAACAACAGAGAAGAATGAATGAGAAATGAAGAAAATAAGGAATTGTAGTGAGACAGAGGATGAAGACTGGTGTATATGTTCTCCCATCTGAGTCCAGTGGACTATAAGCTTCTAGGCACCATTAACTCATGTTAATGGAGCATATATAGTAGGGTCATGTGAATATATAGTTGTGTTTTTTTTTCCCTTTAGTATTTTCCTCAGACTTGGAGGAAGAGTTGTGAAAAATGAGTGAAGTAAATAATACACACATATCAGCAAATACAGTAGTATTAGCTTTACGTAGAAAATGGTTCACTTTTTCATGCGTGAGATTGCAGGGATTTAATGAAATCTCCCACAGCTTCTTAAGATAATGAGTGAGAAAGACCGAAGGAAACATGCAGGGCAGAATGTGAGGGTGCTGGAGAGGAGAGGAGAAGCTCCTCGCTGAGGCTTGCAGAGATAGATTGGTCTTCCTGGTAGAACTGCTGTACAAGCTGAGCACTGAAAGGTGAGGGGAGGTAGCGGGGTGCCAGGAGAAAGCAGGGAGATGCCTGCCCTGTGCAGAGCCTGGCCTGTTCAAAGGTAAGAAAGTATATATGTGAGTTTAGGGACTTCCCAGTAGTTCATTTTAACTAGAGTATAGGGACAGGGAGAGGAGAGTAGGTGAGAGGCAAGCCTTACAGGCAAAAACAGGGGCCTGCTCTTTTTTAGAGGGCTGTTTATTTATTTTGGCCCGCACAGGTCTTAGTTGTGGTCCGTGGGTTCTTCGCTGTTTCACTCCGGCTTCTCTCTCATGGACAGGATCAGTAGTTGCAGAAGGCCACATGTGGACTCTTCGTTCCCTGACCAGATATTGAACCCACCCTCTGTGTTGGAAGGCAGATTCTTAATCACTGGGCCATCAAGGCAGTTCCAGGGCCCAGATCTTTTTTATTTTTTATTTTTTTGATATTTATTTACTTTGGCCTGCATCAGGTCTTAGTTGTGGTCTGTGGGCTCTTCATTCTTTCACTCCGGCTTCTGTAATTGGACAGGCTCAGTAGTTGCAGTAATCTCACATATGCAGATGGCACCACCCTTATGGCAGAAAGTGAAGAGGAACTAAAAAGCCTCTTGATGAACATGAAAGAGGAGAGTGAAAAAGTTGGCTTAAAGCTCAACATGCAGAAAATGAAGATCATGTCATCTGGTCCCATCACTTCATGGGAAATAGATGGGGAAGCAGTGTCAGACTTTATTTTTTTGGGCTCCAAAATCACTGCCAATGGTGATTGCAGCTATGAAATTAAAAGACGCTTACTCCTTGGAAGGAAAGTTATGACCAACCTACATAGCATATTCAAAAGCGGAGACATTACTTTGCCAACAAAGGTCCGTTTAGTCAAGGCTATGGTTTTTCCACTGGTCATGTATGGATGTGAGAGTTGGACTGTAAAGAAAGCTGAGAGCTGAAGAATTGATGCTTTTGAGCTGTGGTGTTGGAGAAGACTCTTGAGAGTCCCTTGGACTGCAAGGAGATCCAACCAGTCCATTCTAAAGGAGATCACCGACTCCTGGCATCACCGACTCGATGGACATGAATTTGAGTGAACTCCGGGAGTTGGTGATGGACAGGGAGGCCTAGTGTGCTGCAATTCATGGGGTCGCAAAGAGTTGGACACGACTGAGCGACTGAACTGAACAGTAGCTGCAGAATGCCACATGTGGTATCTTCGTTCCCTGACCAGAGGTTGAACCCACATTCTCTATGTTGGAAGGCAGATTCTAAATCACTGGGCCATCAATGAAGTTCCAGGGGCCAGATCTTGATAAATTTTATAAGCCATGTTAAAAAGATGAGGGTTTTTTGTTTGTTTTTAACCCCTGTCTGGCAAGTGGGATACCTTGAAGAGTTTTAAGCAGGGAAGTGATTCAGTTATATTTGATCACTATGGAATATATGGATGAAACATTGGGAGGAAGATAAGATTGGAAACAAGGTGATTGATTAAACCATTGGTATAAGCAAATGAGAAATGGTGGTATACATTTCTGAAATCTCCAGGAATTAGTGATTGTAGAATCCTTTAAAAAATAATATTCAAAATCAGAGTAAGGGAAAGGTAAGAGTTGTGACTGATGGTAAGATAGCTAATAATTTGCTATATATTCAGTTGCTCATTTATTGAGATAGAAAGCAGGGGGATTCAAACAGGTTTGGAAAGGGAGCAGATGAGTTAATGATGTCTTATTGAAGCCATTAACAGGTGCATGGGAAGAGCCCTAAACTGAACATCAAGAAATGGAGCAAGAAATGAGGCTTGGGACTAGGTTGGGGGCTGCAGTGGTCTGTGAATCCTCTGTGTGAAACCAGATTTCCAGGTAAGGAATTTGTTGTTGTTTAATAACTAAGTTGTGTCCAACCCTTTGCAGCCCCATGTACTGCAGCACACCAGGCTTCCCTGTCCAGCCCTCACTGTCTCCTGGAGTTTGCTCAAACTCATGTCCATGGAGTCAGTGATGACATCCAACCATCTCATCCTCTGTCATCCCCTTCTCATCCTGCCTTCAGTCTTTCCCAGCATCAGTCTTTTCCAGTGAGTCGGCTCTTCACATCAGGTGACCAAAGTATTGTAGCTTCAGCTTCAATAGCAGTCCATCCAATGAATATTCAGGGTTGATTTCCTTTAGGATTAACTGGTTTGATCTTGCTGTCCAGGGGACCCTCAAGAGTCTTCTCCAGCACCACAGTTCAAAAGTATCAGTTCTTCAGCACTCAACCAACTCTCACATCCATACGTGAATACTGGAAAAATTATAGCTTTGACTAGACAGACCTTTGTCTGCAAAGTAATGTCTCTGCTTTTTAATATGCTGTTTAGGTTTGTCATAGCTTTTCTTCCAAAGAGCAAACATATTTTAATTTCATGGCTGCAGATAAGGAATTGTGACAGAATTTGAGCTGTAATTGAACGAAAACTCGAGGGAGGTGGAAAAGAACTATGAAACTAAATGGCCTTTGCTTTAGGCTGGGTAAGAGGAAGAGACAGTGTCTGTGGAAATGGAGGAAGAGGCTTGCAATAAAGCACCAGGGTGGATGATGGAACATGGCCACGATACGGGGGATTTCAACACAACTCTGAAGCAGATCTCCTTTGCTCAATGGCCCAGTACTTTCCCAGTCTCACCTTATACCTCCTTTCTTATGCTTATGTTCTTTTGCCAACCTGGATAGTTTGCAATTTCATGAATATATGAGCTTCATTTTTTTGTATTTTCTCCCTATATTTTTCCTTTGCCTTTACCTTAAATGCCCTTGTCCCAGTTAATCAAATACCAGTGAGCCTGGAAGAAAGTAAGAAAAGAGAAATTTTTCCTCTTGGTAAGCTTCACTTCAAAAGCCACCTTCCTACATCTTCTGCCCTTAGCCTGAAATCTGTTGTAGGGTATCTTCGTAGCTGGTTCTCACTTCTGGCTCCACTAAGCTTTAACCTCACTGACAGCATATGTCTCGATTTTCTCAGGTCTGTTTTCCTTCTTCTGTACCTGGTACTTTCTCAGTTAAAGATTTACTCATGCTTACTAGAGTCCAACAGACTGGAATCAGATCTATACTGTAGCACTTACTGGTTCTGTTACCTGGAGTAATTTATTTCATCCTTTGAGGCTCAGTGACTTTCTGTGTAAAACATGTGATATGAAGGGTAAGTTAGGTCACACGTATCCTGTACTTACTGAGACGTTTGGTACACGACAGCTGCCATTACTGAGTGCTACTGCTAATGGCCGTGTGGATATTGGATTATAGGGGGCACGTCACGTAATGCTTTCTTGTAACTAAAAGAGGACACCTGTACTAATGGATGTCCCAAGGTGTACGAATGAGGATATGTGTGTACAAATGAGGATATGTAGGTCCAAATGATGGATTCTGATCATTTTCCTGTATTTTTAGAAGAACTAGCAGATACCTGACATGTAACCAATGGAAGTCTGGTGGAAAATAAATCTGCAACATAAATAAATCTGCATAAACCCATTCTGTTTTATTTTGGATTAAAGCATATCCAAAATAGACCCCCCAGACCCCCCCCCCTGCCTTTTAATCTACTAAATTGTATCAATTTGGTTCCCTATGACAAAGGGCCTGATGCCTCCCTCCCAATTTGGAATGTCAGGAATACTCAGGGAACTTTATGGCAGTGCTCTAGATAAGTAATATGCCTAAAAATTTTGTCAGTCTGATAATGAAAAGGCTCATCTGAATTTAAGTAGCGTTTACCAGCTTTTTTTCACATTTATATGCGGCAATGCCAATTCTTAAAGGGTTTTTTTTTTGAGATTTTATTTTACTTTATTTTTTCTTCATTGCATGAATTCTCTTTTGCTGTACTTGAGTAACTAATAAATTGGCTGTTTTCGGCTCTGAGTTACAAAATCCTGTTTTCCTCAGTTCAGGCAATAGACAGCACAGACTCCTATGGGCTGTCTCTTGCCCATCCTCCCCGTGGACTTTTCTGTTTGGCTCAGTGTCTGTAGATACTCTCCATATCCTGAAAGTTTGGTTTCCAACATAATTATCTTGAAGTGAAAGCTGTTTGTGTTTTCCATCCATCCAGGCAGTTTCCCATTATAATACAGCTTCCACACTCGAGTACTACTGATCTCTTGTGGTTGGTGATTAAAATCACCCTTTTTGCAAGCAGCTACCCACGGCTGCTCTCCACAGAGAATAATAAACTACTACAAAGAAATATTAAGATACCACTTAAGAGTACTAGAATTTTAACCACTTCATGTGTCTAAGGCACCAGAGCCTTTTCAGCCTCAAAATTGGTAACGGGCCTAGCTTAACTAGGTGCTCCCCTGGGGCCCAGGCCACCTCCTGCAGTGCAGCGTGAAACTTAACTGTAATTTGTTGTGACTGATCCCTAATGCAAGTGTTAACAGTGGCTACTTGCCATGAGTAGGGAAGTGAGAGTACGTGTTGTTTATCCCGACAAGAAGTGATACCAAAATGAGACTGGAGGTGTGATTCTAATTTGCACCTCCATTTCGTTTGCCTGGAGAAACTACATTTCTATGTCATTATTTCTGAATATATATAGTGACAGGAGAAGGCTTCCCAAATGCGCTGCTGACAGATGTGGCAGTCACACCATGCAGCCCCTCGTTTTGTTCATTCATACTTTCTTCAAACCATCGTGTGTTTTGGAGAAGGGGTCTGTACCAGCATTGCCCCAAATCTCATCCAAGTGGGAAATACGAGTAATAATGCCAGGGAGCATTTTGCAGCACTTTCATCATCCTGTACTTTTCTGTAATGTGACACTATGTTTTAGATTGTTTGTGCAAAATATCCTCCTGCTGCTGCTGCTAAGTCGCTTCAGTCGTGTCCGACTCTGTGTGACTCCATAGACAGCAGCCCACCAGGCTCCCCCGTCCCTGGGATTCTCCAGGCAAGAACACTGGAGCGGGTTGTCATTTCCTTGTCCATGAAAGTGAAAAGTGAAAGTGGAGTCGCTCAGTCGTGTCCGACTCTTCGCAACCCCACGGACTGCAGCCTACCAGGCTCCTCCGTCCATGGGATTTTCCAGGCAAGAGTACTGGAGTGGGGTGCCATTGCCTTCTCTGAATATCGTCCTAGAAAATGGGAAATAGTGAAGAGTATATACGTGTGATAGAAAAGATAGTAGAAAATTTCTGACACTTTTAAGTGACCAGTTTTAGAGATTGCAAAAGTTTGTGCCATGGAATGCTAGCCCTGTGGAACATGACACTGTATGAAGAAGGTTCAGTGGTAAAACATTAAAGATGTAGAACACCGTCTAAATATTAAAGACTCTGGGAAATTCAGCAGAGGAGCATCCCAGTTAACTTCTGTTTCACTCTGAACGTCTTGTATTTATTCTTGTACTTATTTGCTCAGAGAAAACTTGTTATGCCCCACTTAATAAATTATACTTTTGAAAACACCAGCCTGTTCTGATTGTCAGGATAGATAGACATTTTTGTCACATGAACCAGCTTTTGTGACCCTGCGTTCTTTGACAGACTAGTAGTGAGTTCAGGAGTTGATGCAAAGTACAGCAATTTTTCAGTAAGAATATTCATGACAAAAAAAGAATATTCATAACATTGCCATTATTATTATTTTTACTGCTGCAGTTGACTTTAAATAGCTCTGTCCTAAAGAAAACCAAAGTGTAAGTTCAGGGAATAAAGTATAGTTGGCGTCACGGTGTGAGACCGTTGTATTTCTCCCTCATGCAATTGAGGAGAGAGGGACAAGTCCTTCGAGAAAGCTAATCTTAGCAGCTGTGGGAGGCTTCCTGAGTCGAATGCCGAGGAATGCTTTTACCCTGTAGCCGTACTTATTAGAAAGCCATGTTGGAGGTTTTCAGGCAAATGGAGACATTCCTTCATTTCTAGCTCTTACCCGTGTTCTGTGGAAATAAAGCTTTAGGAGATGTAAGATCGATTAATGCCCTCCTTCCCTTTGTGACTTTCAGCAATAGCTCACAAATATGTACTTTGAGTCAAATAAAGAAGTATTGTATAAAAATAACTTCAATACAAACTGAACCATATTGCCTTGTAAAAATGCAGGGCTGGAAAATATCATTCTGTTGAATCAAAAGCAGCTCCAGCGTCACTGGCCAGCCCTGAATCATGTTAGAGTGTGACCCACATAATTGGTTTCCTGTTGTCATACGACAGACATAGCACCCCAACATTCTATCAGAGAGCTGAAAAGTAAACAGCCTGCATGACAGTGTCTGGAGCTAGGGAAATAATGCTTGCAATTTTGCCGTCGTTGCTGTTTCGAAGTTTGCACCTCAAGGTGCTGCTTTGGGAAGAAAACTAAAGTCAAAGGGAAAGTGCCCAGGTCTAAGTTAGCCATTAGATCCAGGATCTTTTTCAAGAGATCTCGGGGAAGCATTGCCAATGATACTCCCGTTTGCCTATGTGAGTAGAAAGTTGGGCAAGTCTAAAAATAAATGCCTGGTTTTTCCCAAACTTAGACTCTTTGCAGCATGAAATTCACACTGGAAAAGTGAAAGGATTAAGCCTCTTTCAGTAGAGCAGATAGAGGGATCTTCCTACATAGAAGGAAAATTCTTGTACAGGAAATGGACACATTTCACAGTCAAATCCCATCCATGTTCTCCATTAAAGAACGAGGTGAGCAGGATTCTATCCCAGGCACACACAGGCCTGAAGATCTTTTGATAGAAGATAGTTCTAGCAAAGGAAGATTTCCCAGGACCCAGATCCCAGAGTTACTGGCAGGTTTCAGAGAACTGTGTCTGGCCTTATTGGGGAACTCTCGGGTGGAGGGAGACAAACTCACATAACTAGGGCCGACAGGTTATTTTATCTTCAATTAAGTTGTAACATGCCCTGAGATCAGATTGTTCTACTTAAATTAAAGATGTTCTTTCTCTTGCAGTTTGTGAAGCAGGAGAGAGGCTCAGGGGATGGGTGGGACCACAGCAGTTAGAAGCTTGTCAGCTTCATCACTAACCAACCACAAACAAATCAGAACGTACACAACCTGCTTTCACTCTGCTCACTGTTTCAGCTTGAGCTTTCCTCACAGGCCGAGGTGAGGACTAGGAAGCAAGCGCTGACTGGGTGGAACCTGCCAAAAGTAGCTGTAAGTCATTGGGTGAAATGATTTTTGCTAGTAGAATATGATGTAAAGCCAGTGGGTGCTCAAATTCTCCTTTTCGAGGTGGAGACTGTCTCCTCCTGGGCTGTGTGCACTGCTGAAGGTCTGGGTAGCTTGTTTCTTGTTCCCAGCTCCTGGCAGTGTACGTAAGAGATCTGCTGAATGAATCAACTCTCATGCTTGATTTCCTCATTGTCTTGGTGGCTTCTCCTGATCAGATTGGCAGGGGAGAAAATGAAAGCATATGAGTCTGGGACATGATTCTTGTCCTGCCCTTGGACTGGACTTTACATCTTCAAATTCCCCAACCTTCATAATCCTGCCAGCCAATGTAGATTCTGTTTCTCTGGAGACCCCTGCCTAACACAGAGGGCACTCTGCTGTCCTCAGTCTGGTGATTTGAATGTTCATCTCATTCCCAAAACACCCTCACTGACATACCCAGGATGTTACTTGACCAGTTGTCTGGGTAGGGTACCCTGTGGCCCAGTTAGTTGACACATAAAACTTGAACATCACACTGGGTCATAGACTAGGAGAGGAGTACACATAAGTTTGGAGAGAAAGAAAGGCATGGGCTCATGCAGGGTTTATTCTGAAAGTACTGGGAGCGGGGTTGTTGAAGTCCTCTATTACACAGGGAGTATATATAATACATGTATCTCCTTTCCAAGCCCCTCACTCACATTTCAAGTTTGGGTGGAGGTCGCTTTGAAGGTATGAGGCAGGATGATGGGAGGTGGAGACACGTGGACTCAGTGGAGGAAGATAAGGAAGGTTTGAGTTTGGGGAAGGTGTGACCAAGTCTCTAGAGCAAGGCTCTGCTTTGCATTCTCCAAGGTACGATGCTGAACGTGATAGTTGTCTCATTCCCAGACAGGTTTCAGCAAACTACAGCCCATACCTTTTTGATGGCCTGCAAGTAAACAATGTCCTTTACATTTTTATATGGTTGAAAAAAAGACCAAAGAATACAGTTGACCCTTGAACAAAGCAGAGGTGAGGAGTGCTGACCCTCTATGTCATCCGAAATCCCCATATAGGCATGTATTTTGTGACCTGTTACAAATTATGTGAAATTCAAATTTCAGTGCCCACAGAGAGTCTTATGGGAACATTTGCATAGTGTCTGTAGATGCCTTTGCCCTAGAATGGCAGAGTTGAGTAGCTCCAGCCGAGGCCGTGGCCTGCAAAACCTGAATTATATATGGTCGGGCCTCTTACAGAGTTTGATGATCCCATGCTAGCGGTCTCTGGAAAAACATGTTAGCATTCATCCGTCCATCTTACCTAACCCTGAGACACCTCTTGGCAGGAGCATTGTCAGAGGTGTGAATTTTTCTGTCTTCGCTGTCTGTGGACTGAAGAAAGCCAGCCTTAAAGGGAAGGGGCACTTTGTTCGCCAGCATTAGTGCCTTGACCCACTCTAGCAGCCAATTAAGGCAGCTTCAGAAATTGAACAGATTATAGAGGTGGTGACCAAGGATCATAATAAGCACAGCTGCCTCTGTCCTGGAAGAGATTGGCTGGCCAGGGCTCCAGGAAAAACAAACCAGAGGGCGCTGGCTGCCCTGATGGTGGAGGGACTAGGTGTCAGATGTGAGGCAGAAAAGGTGCCTGATGGTAGCTCAAACCTAACCCTTTTCATTTTTAAATTCTGCAGAGATTATCTTCCAGTTCATTCAGCTGTTGGCCGCCTGCGAGATGAAGTTGTGTGTTAGGCGTCCAGCTTTTGCCTCCATACAGGACTGGTCCTCAGCAGGGATCTTGCAGAGCCCCTAGAGCAGAACCCACCTCACCTGCTTTTCAGATACAAAGGGCACTATTCCTGAGTCCCTTGGGGGTAGGCACTGCACCCGTGTGGTGCATATGCTTTCACAGGAATGAGTTTGACACGAAGTTTTCTTCATTTGGGGGGAGATAACTGTACCTTTATGGTTGGGACACAGTTTCCTAAAACTAGCATGGCTCAAAATTGACCTTATCAGAATATGTTTCTATAAATCTGAGCGTGACTTCATGAATTGCCACCTCAGAAGCACAGAATGGCACTTTGGTTTGCAGGGGAGGGGTCCTTGCCCTAATTTTTTCTAAGGCTCCAGGGGTTTGAGGGGATTTTGCAAGGCTGTTTCCTTGTCTATGAAGAGGCCCAGCTCAGGGCCACAAGCCACTTCTTGAGGCCAGTGGCGGACCATTCACACTGCCTTTGTGCTCTCTGCAAAGTCATCTGAGAAGCACTTTTCTGGGCTCCACGTGTGCAAGCTCTGCTGGTGAACTTTTAGTGATACAAGAGGGAGAGCCCTGCCCTCAGAGAAATGGCATTAGAGCTTTAAAAGGCTGAGACTGTCTAAATAGGACCCAGGCTTAACCCTGAAGCCAGAGAAGGGAGGCTTCCCTATACAGGTCTTGAGGCTGGTCGGGGCAGCTGAAAATTCTCAGACTTGGTGAAATTGACAACACAGTGCCACGTAAATGCTCCTCAGTAAAAAGTATTTAGTCTTCCTTTTTCGTTTAACTTCCTGTTTTCTATCTTCTTGACCTCATGTTCCATCTTGCCTTTGCTTATACTTCCTGGAGAAATCTGAAAAGAATACTGAATAGGAAGCATTCTTTAAAAAAAAAAAAATTATTCTGCTGTTCCAGCATTATTTTTTCATACTATGCTAATCGTTTCTGAATACGTTGTACAGATGGTAGGTTGTATTTTTGTGGAGGGTTTTTTTTTTTTTTTCAAGCCAAGTTCATAGACATGATCTTGAATTTGTAATGCTGTATTCCTAAGTGTCTTTTTTGGCTGTCAAAATAGTGCTGTCTTTAAAAAGTACAATGTAGATACTCTGGGTAGCACTGATTATATCTGCTTTCTTTATTAAAAAAAAAAAATCTTTTCCCCTTATTATAAAAGAAACATTTATTATAGAAAATTGGGAAAAGGGGAGAAGTAAACAGAGGGATAATAAATTGGTTTAAGTATCACCCACCAGAAGAACCACCTCCTTTTTCTTATCCTCCCACCCCCTTTTCTTTTTTTTTTGGTCATACGATGAGCAACATAATACACATTCATTCAGTTCCATCTTAACTGTATGTGTCAGATATGCCTGGAACAAAATACCTGGCTTGGAGAACGGATTAATTGAACAAAACAGCTGGTTTGGAGAACAGATTAATTGTATGCAGTTTGGATGATAGAAATAATATGGGTTTTAGGGACATAGAGATCTGGATTTGAATTCAAGAATTGGAGTTAATGTGTTCTTGGGAAATCACTTGCCTGCATTTTAACTGTAAACTAAGCAAATGGTATTTTGGAGAGGTACTGCATGAAGAGCCTCAGCTATTGCCAGCCTCAGAACTAGGGGGTCCACTTACTCTGTGTGATGGCCCTCACCTCCTGACTGCCTACTGCGTGCAGACCCGGCTCAGGGGCGAATTTGCATTCTAAAGGGTGACATGAAAAATATTTTAGGCTTTGAGGACTAAGGGCAAAATCAAGGATATAATGCAGATGCTTATGTAATCATTTAAAATATAGCCGTTAAAGAATATAAAAAGACAGCATTCCTAGGTCACAGCCCCATCCAGACAGGCAGTGGCCTGTAAAGCCATGTTCACATATTGTGAAGTAGTCACACTTCTGATAAATCCAGAGCCGGGGGTGGGGGTGGGGGGTGGGTGCCAGTCTGCACGCCTCTCGTGCCTGCAGGTCGGTCACTGTAATCCGAGTAACCACCAGGACCACCTTTCCGTTGATCTGTCGGCTCTGCTCTGTGTCTGTCTTGGTTGCACACGCCCGCTTGCTCTTCCTCTACCCTGCCCTCATTCTTGAACCCACCAAGCGCTTGTTGTCCTCTGGACCTTTTCATTGGAGGTCTCTCGTTATGGAGTGCCCTGCCCCCGAGTGCCTGGCAGACTCCTAATCCCTCAGGTTTCAGTTCAGACGTTAACCTTATCTGGAGAATGCTGCTTAAAATACTTACCCTGCTGCCCCAGACATTCTGTCACACCATTCTTTACCTTCACACTCTTTCCTTCCTCTTCACTTCTTAGCGTTCATCACATTCTATAATTGTGTTGTCTCTGCTTCCTGGATTGTCTGCTTCTGCCCAGTAGGACACAATCCCTTCCTCAAGGGTAAAATCAGGACCAGTTTCTTTTCGTTGATAAACTCTCAGGGTCAGAAGAGTGTTGAACAGAATAGGTGCTTAGTAAGTATTTGACAGATGCCTTTACTTGTCTCGATGTCTGTCCTTATTTTTAGAAATCAGCTTACATTTTCAGTGTGGGCTTGCCTGATTATAAGTGCAGGTAGTGGGTCTCTTACGGTACCCAGTTCTTTCCCTTTGTGGCTACAAAAATCACCTATCATTTGATAAGCCCAGCATCAGAAAAGGATCCGTTTCCTCTCCTGTGGAAGGAGGTATGAGGTGTGAGTTTCATGAATCCAGAACGGCCAGGATTCCTGCATGAGATAGAACCTCAGCCTCAGCAAGAAAAGGGAAATTGCGTAGGAAGAAACTTCATTTTGCTGTCTTTTTAAAAAAAAATAATTTTATTGACTTCTTTTGGCTGTGCTGGGTCTTTATTGTGTAGTGCAGGCTTAGCTGTGGTTGTGGTGAGCAGAGGCTACTCTAGTTGCGGTTCATGGCTTCTTACTGCAGTGGCCTCTCTTCTTGTGGAGCATGGCCTCTAGGGCTTACCGGCTTCAGTAGTTGCAATTCCAGGACTCAGTAGTTGTGGTACGCGGGCCTAGTTGTTCCGCAGCATGTGGAATCCTCCCAGACCAGGATCAAGCCCATGACTCCTGCGTTGGCAGGTGGATCCTTTACCACTGAGCCACCAGGGAAGCCCCAGGAGAGACTTGTTTGACAGAGGCATCACTGGATTGCAGTTGTAACTGGAGCAGTAGATGGTGCTTCTCAAACTTCAGTGTGCTTAAGATACTCCGGATCTTATGCAGGTTCTGATTTAGGTCGTTTGAGATAGGACCATAGTTCTGAATTTTGACTTGCTATTAGCTGCTGCTCAGAGCTGCTGGTCAACTGACCACTTATAGTAATATATAGTAATAAATACTTAGGTCAGTAGAAGAACAAGGAGAAATAAGAAACCCTTCCTCAGTGATCAGTGCAAAGAAATAGAGGAAGACAATAGAATGGGAAAGACTAGAGATCTCTTCAAGAAAATTAGAGATACCAAGGGAGCATTTCATGCAGAGATGGGTTCAATAAAGGACAGAAATGGTATGGACCTAACAGAAGCAGAAGATATTAAGAAGAGATGGCAAAAACACAGAACTGTACATAAAAGATCTTCACGACCCGCATAATCACGATGGTGTGATCACTCACCTAGAGCCAGACATCCTGGAATGTGAAGTCAAGTGGGCCATTGGAAGCATCACTATGAACAAAGCTAGTAGAGGTGATAGAATTCCAGTTGAGCTATTTCAAATCCTGAAAGATGATGCTGTTAAAGTGCTGCATTCAATATGCCAGCAAATTTGGAAAACTCAGCAGTGGCCGCAGGACTGGAAAAGGTCAGTTTTCATTCCAATCCCAAAGGCAATGCCAAAGAATGCTCAAACTACTGCACAATTGCACTCATCTCACATAGTAGCAAAGTAATGCTTACAATTCTCCAAGCCAGGCTTCAGTAATACGTGAACCGTGAACTTCCAGATGTTCAAGCTGGTTTTTGAAAAGGCAGAGGAACCAGAGGTCAAATTGCCAACATCTGCTGGATCATGGAAAAAGCAAGAGAGTTCCAGAAAAACATCTATTTTTGCTTTATTGACTATGCCAAAGTCTTTGACTGTGTGGATCACAATAAACTGGAAAATTCTGAAAGAGATGGGAATACCAGACCACCTGATCTGCCTCATGAGAAACCTGTATGCAGGTCAGGAAGCAACAGTGAGAACTGGACATGGAACAACAGACTGGTTCCAGATAGGAAAAGGAGTACGTCAAGGCTGTATATTGTCACCCTGCTTACATGCAGAGTACATCATGAGAAGCACTGGGCTGGAAGAAGCACAAGCTGGAATCAAGATTGCCAGGAGAAATATCAATAACCTCAGATATGCAGATGACACCACCCTTATGGCAGAAAGTGAAGAAGAACTAAAGAGCCTCTTGATGAAAGTGAAAGAGAGTGAAAAAGTTGGCTTCAAACCCTCAACATTCAGAAAACTTAAGATCATGGCATCTGGTCCCATCACTTCATGGCAAATAGATGGAGAAACAGTGGAAACAGTGGCAGAGTTTATTTTGGGGGGTCCAAAATCACTGCAGATGGTGACTGCAGCCATGAAATTAAAAGATGCTTACTCCTTGGAAGGAAAGTTATGACCAACCTAAACAGCATATTCAAAAGCAGAGACATTACTTTGTCAACAAGTCTGTCTAGTCAAGGCCATGGTTTTTCCAGTAGTCATGTATGGATGTGAGAGTTGGACTATAAAGAAAGCTGAGCACCAAAGAATTGATGCTTTGGAACTGTGGTGTTGGAGAAGACTCTTGAGAATCCCTTGGACTGCAAGGAAATCCAACCAGTCCATCCTAAAGGAGATCAGTCCTAGGTGTTCATTGGAAGGACTGATGCTGAAGCTGAAACTCCAATACTTTGGCCACCTGATGCAAAGAACTGACTCATTTGAAAAGACCCTGATGCTGAGAAAGATTGAGGGCAGGAGGAGAAGGGGACAACAGAAGATGAGATGGCTGGATGCCATCACCGACTCAATGGACATGGGTTTGGGTGGACTCCAGGAGTTAGTGATGGACTGAGAGGCCTGGCGTGCTGTAGTTCATGGTGTCGCAAAGAGTCAGACACGACTGAGTGAGTGAACTGAGCTGAATTAGGTCAGGGTTTCTCATCCTTAGTGGTATCGATGTTTTGGACCACATTTGTTGTAGGAGGCTTTCATGTGCATCATAGAATGTCCAGCACCTTCCCTGGCCTCTCCTGACTAGATGCTGTAGAAGTTCTCCTGGAAATGTCTTCAGACATTGGTAAATGCCTCAGGGCTAAGGGGTGGTGCAAAGTCCTTTCTTGGAGAACCGCTGGCCTAGATGGTTCTCTACTCTTAGTTTGCTTTTCAGTGCTGCTTTAGATTCTCTGAGACAGTGAAGTTCCCTTTTGCTTAAGCTAGTTTAGTTATTTTTGAACCTGTAATTGAATCTTGCTACTTAGCTACGCATACGTATGTAGTTCTCTGCATGGTTTTATATATAGTGCCTGTGTATTCCACCAGGCTCTGTAAATATACATTTGGTGTCACTTTTAATACCCAGTGTGGAGTCCATCTTTGAGAGGTAAGTTGATAAATGCCAACTGAACAAATTAAGTTCTATAAGGGATGATGTATTTGTACTCTTTTTTCCCCTTTCAAGTGCAATAATAATTTTTAAAAAGTTTATTGAAATATTTTACATATATATACACACACACACACACACACACACACCTAAAAGTATACATAAATGTGTGGTTTTTTAGTTGCCAAATTGTGTGTGACTCCATGGACTGTAGCCCACCAGTCTCCTCTGTGCATGGGATTTCCCAGGCAGGAATACTGGAGTATTCCAGTATTCCCTTCTCATGGGAATCTTCCCGACCCAGGGATCGAACACCAGTCTTCTGCATTGCAGGCCCTGATTCTTTACTGCTGAGCCATCAGGGAATCCCACATGTAAGTATACATAGCTTGATAAGTTTTCACATATTTCATTTGTGTGTTAACAGCCTCCCGGGTCCGGAGCAGAGCATGCCCAGTGTCTCAGAAGCTTCACCTGCTACTTCCTTCTACTCGCTCTAGCATCTTTAAAATATTTCTTACTTTTCAATAATGAAAGGGAATCCATGTTCACTGCTCAAAATTTAAAAAGTGCAGATAATTAAAAGGAGAGAAACATGATACTATTTTAATACATAAATTTTAACTCTTTGATGTATATCCTTCCAATTTTATGAATGCCATGAATGCAAGTAGATGTGTTTTTTAAACCAAAATGGATTCACTATATTTATCTTGTCCTCTGACTAGTTTTTCTCACTTAATACCACATTGTGTCCATATGAGGAAATGCACATCTAATCACTGTCATAATGACAGTGTGGAATTCCACTATATTGATAGACCACAATTTATATAACTCATCTCTTCCTTTCTTGGAAAATCGGGTATTTAAGTGACTTCCACCTTTCACTCTTATAAACATTGTTTCAACACTCTGTGATTTTCTTTACTTCTTTGCCATTACAGTTGCAGCATTAAATAAAATGGACTCCCCTCATAAAACCTCTAACCATATATGTTTGGTTGCTAGAGCTATTTTTTAATGAACTAATTAGAAAGTGTTTGTGCAGTGGAACTTTGTTCAGTATTGTGTGGCAGCTTGGATGGGAGAGGAGTTTGGGGGAGAAAGGATACATGTATATCTGCAGCTGAGTCCCTTTGCTCTTCACCCGAAACTATCACCACATCGTTAATTGGCTATACCCCAATACAAAGTAAGTTTTTTTAAAAAAATATGTGTGCATGCATACAAGTATACATAGAAATTGAGTTTAGCACATGCTTTTGCTAAAATAGTCAAAATGAACAGGAAGAAAGCAGAAGAGAGTAGCTGTTCCTTCCCAACCCTCCAGCCTTTCTCCGAGCATGTGCTGTTACTGGTTTCTTCAAGGTACAGGAATGCTGACGTGAGTGGTCAGGTAAGGCCTTTGATGTTGGAACTTTGGAACTGTGGTGCTGGAGACTACTCTTGAGAGGCCCTTGGACTGCAAGAAAGTGAAACTAGTCAGCCGTAAAGGAAGTCAGCCCTGAATATTCACTGGAAGGACTGAGGCTGAAGCGCCAATAGTTTGGCCATCTGATGCAAAGAACGGACTCATTGGAAAAGACCCTGATGCTGGGAAAGATTGAAGGCAGGAGGAGCAGGAGACGACAGAGGATGAGATGGTTGGATAGCATCACCAACTCGATGGACATGGGCTTGGGTGGACTCCGGGAGTTGGTGATGGACAGGGAGGCCTAGCGTGCTGCAGTCCATGGGGTCACAAAGAGTTGGATACAACTGAGCAACTATACTGAACTGAGAGCCTTTTAAAATAAAGTCAGTGGAACTGTTCTCTCAAGCTTGAAATTTCCCAAAGACATCAAAAGGACTTACTGGATGACTAAGTCTATACTCTTCATCAGAGGTCGGCAGACTTTTTCTTTGTAAAGGGCAGGATGGAGAGTCAATACTTTGTAGACTTTACAAGCCATATGATCTCTCTCATGGCTACTGCCCAGGCTTTCAGCCTCCTTGCAGTGTGGGAGGAGTCACATGCTGCTCTGTTGGGTGGTAAGGTTTCTGCCTAAATGAGATTGAACTAAAAACTATTTCTCACAGGGTTCAGATTCCCTGAAATCTCTGAATTGTTACTGTTAAGTTAGGTGCATGCTCAGTCAGGTCTGACTGAAGCCTGCCAGGCTCCTCTGTCCATGGGATTTCCCAGGCAGGGATACTGGAGTGGGTTGCCATTTCCTACTCCAGGGGGTCGTTCTGACTCAGGGATGGAACGTGTGTCTTCTGCCACTTGAGCCACCTGGGAAGCCCCCTCTCTTTATCTGCCAAAACCAAGGGGTTCCCTTCTTCTTGAAAGGTCCAGGTTTAATGTGTGACTATACCTATAGGAGCATTTTTGGTGCTCATTTGATGAAGGATTCCGAGATCAAAGGTGCTTTCCTTCTCTCTGTCTCTTTTTTTAGCTGTACTGTGTGGCATGAGGCATCTTAATTCCTCATCCAGGGATCAAGTCTGTGCCCTCTATGGTAGAAGCTTGGAGTCTTAACCCCTGGACCACCAGAGAATTCCCCAAGGGTGATTTCCTTCATTAAAGTTGTGCAGAATTCTCCCAGTTAGGGGTTCTGTGCCTCAGCTGAAAGCTGTGCCCAATAGTCCTCACTCTGGGGTCTCAGTGAACTTCTGGGCTTCTTCTCTGTCTTCTGTTCTCTCCAGGTTGTAAGTGTGTAATGAGCTGCCCGTGCACCTTTGGATGAGTGTTGTTTCTCCTTTTTTTCCCTGAACAGTTGAAAAATCACTACCTGACTTTAAGACATACTGTAAAGCTACAGTAATTAAGGCCATGCGGTAGTGGTGAAAGTACAGACAAATAGATCACCGGCTGAGAAGAGAGAGCTTGGAAATAGATCCAGGAGATTCTAATCAACTGATCTTTGACTGTCGGAACGAAGGCCACCCAATGGAGAAAGGAGGTCTTGTCCACAAATGGAAACAGCTGGACATCCACATGTTAAAAAAAATGAACCTAGACACAGACCTTGCAGTTTTCACAAAAATTCACTCAAAATGGATCACAGACCAAGGTGTAAACTGTAAAAATCCTAGAAGATAATCTAGTAGAAAATCTAGGTGATCTGGGACTTGGTGTTGAGTTTTTAGAAACAACCCCAAAAGCATAAGCCATGAAAGAAAATAATTGACAGGTTGGATTCCATTAAAATGTAAAACTTTTGCTGTATAAAAGACTGTTAGAGAATGAAAACAGAAGCCCCAGACTGGCAGAAAATCTTTGCAAAACCATGTATATTATAATGGTGGTATGTCTAAAATATACCAAAAAAGCTCTCAAAATTCAATAAGAGAAAACCCAATTTAAAAAATAGGTAAAATACCTGAAGAGACACTTCAGCAGAGAAGATACACAGAAGGAAAATAAGCTCGGAAAAGATGTTCCAGGTCATATGTCATTGCAAGCATGCGTGCTCAGTCGCTCAGTTGTGTCCGACTCCGTGTGGTCCCATGGAGTGTAATTTGACAGGCTCCTCTGTCCATGGGACTGTCCAGGCAAGAATACTGCAGTGGGTTGCCATTTCCCCCTCCAGGGGATCTTCCCAAACCTGTGGCTCCTGCATTGGCAGGAGAATTCTTTACCACTGAGCCACCTGGGAAGCCCCCTTTGTCAGTAAGGATTGCAAAGTAAAACAAGGTATCCTACTACACGTCAGTCAGAATGGCTAAAATCCTAAAACCAGCACCAGGTACAGAAGAGAATATGGAGCCACAGAAACTGTCATTAACTGCCATTAGGAATGCAAAAGTGTACAGCCACTTGGAAGACACTATGGCAGTTTGTTATAAAGCTCAACACGGGCATACTGTATAGTCCAGCAATCATGCCCCTAGTTATTTAACCAAGTGAGATGAAAATTTATATCCACAGAAAAACGTGAATGTTTATAGCAGCTTTATTCATAATTGCCCAAATTTGGAAGCAACTAACATGTCCTTTAGCAGGTGAGAGGATAAGCAAACTCTGGTACATCTGTACAGTGGAAATCTGTACAGTGACCAGAAGAGAAAGCGTTAACAAGCCACAAAAAGACATGGGAGAACCTTCAATGCATATTAGTAAGTGAAAGAAACCAATCTGAGAAGACTACAGTGATTTCAACTATATGACATTCTGGGAACGGCAAAACTATGGAGACAGTGAAAAGATCAGTGGTTGCCAGGGTTTCAGGAAGAGAGAGGAAAGGAGGGAAGAGCTGGCAGAGCCTGGGGGATTTTTAGGGCAGTGAAACTGTTCTATTTGATACTCTGCTGGTGGATCCATGATACTGTGCGTTTGTCAAAAACCACAGAACAGTACAACACAAAGGGGGAACCCTGATCTAAGCGATGGACCTTAGTTAACGATGATGCATCTATAATGGTTCATTAGTTTTAGTAAATGTATCACATTAATGCAGGGTGTTAATAGTGGGGGAGCTGATATGCATGAGTATGATACAGTGGGAGAAAAGGCATATGGAACTCTCTTCACTTTCTGTACAATTTTTTTATAAACTTTAAAGTGCTTTTTAAAAAGCCTGTTAATTAAAAAAAATCAGATGCTTGCCTTTTCCACACAATTATTTCCATGTGTGTGTGTGTGAAAGTCGCTTAGTCGTGTCCAACTCTTTGCGACCCCATGACCTATACAGTCCATGGAATTCTCCAGGCCAGTAATACTGGAGTGGGTAACCTTTTATTTCCATAGTTGTAACAAAATAAGACTCTAGAAGACATTCATAAGCAACTGAGCAACTAATACTAGTGTTTGACGGTATTGAAAAGAACACCAAACCTGTGGTTATCACTCCCCTGCCTGTATGTGAAACCTCATCTTTCACTACTTTCTTCTTTTCCATTCTCCACAGGACCCACAATCTAACCCCTTACCGCTTCTTCACATGGGTTTTCCTGTGATTGGAAAAGCTCCTGCCAGATTTGTGCTTCAGGAATCGGGTTAGGCGGGTGGGATACTTCCCTGGTGGTCCAGTGATTAAAACCTTGCCTTCCAATGCCGCAGGTGCCAGTTTGACCTGGTCGAGGAGCTGAGATCTCACATGGCTTGTGACCAAAAACCAAAACATAAAACAGAAGCAATATTATAATAAGTTCAATAAAGACTTAAAAATGGTTCACATTAGAAAAAAAAAAAAAGAATTCTTTGAAAAGAAAGAAGTCAACTTGAGAATCATGGCCCATGTTTCCCTAGCACCACTCTCCAGTTGCCACGAAAACTTTTAATTAAGAGCTCTGCACGTGTTCTATTCATCAAATTTAGGACCATGCATCCTTGGATCTTTGTCTTCTTGAACTGTTTTCCCATGATTAGTGAGTTTTCTGGGTTGAGTGATTTGTTTCCTGATTTTATGGCATGTGTGGAATAGCCAGTATATTATTGTTTTAACTGAATCAACATAGACGTTAACACATGGAGCAAAACAATTGTATTAAGCTAATGTCAGCCACTTCAGGAGATAACAGCAGTAGTTTACTGCTCCAGGCTCCTTTCGTTTTGTGGCTCTGCCAGACTTCTTTCACAGATGTCCCCGAAGGCTGGTGCAGAAAGATAAGGAATGTGGACAGTTGTCTCTTTGGGGGTTTATGGGCCAGGCCTGGAAGCCATGCATATCACTGAACCTGAACTCAGCCCTATATTCAACCCTGTCTGCCACAGAGGCTCAGAAGCCTGTGTAGCTAGACGTCCATGAGAAGGATGGATATGGTTTGTGAATAGCTAGCAAGCTTTCTGCCATGTTTATTTAGAATTAATCTGTGTTGAGATCTGAAGTCCCATTACTTTCCATTTAAGATAGCCACTTTTTTAAGGTTTTTATTTCATAGTGGAGTATAACTGATTAACAATGTGGTGATAGTTTCAGATGGCCAGCAAAGGGACTCAGGTGTCCATGTGCCTGTATCCATTCTCCCCCAAACTCCTCTCCCATCTAGGCTGTCACATAACATTCAGCAGAGTTCCATGTAGTATACAGTAGGTCCTTGTTGATTATCCATTTTAAATGTAGCAATGTGTACATGTCCATTTCAGTGGAATATGGAGTGAATAGCAGGAAGGGGAGTTAAGTCCCTCTTAAAAGTAAGTAGATAGTTCTCTCTGCGTTCTAGTGGTTTTATATATATATATGTATATATTTCTACCTTATTTAGGATACATTAAGATATCAATCTTACCATTTTGCAAAGCCAGATTTACTAGAACACGACACCATGCCTAATCACACTCCTTGTGCATAGCACCACTACTTTCATCAGTATGTGGCAGTGATTCTGTCTCTTTCAATTAAATGTCATATAAATTACGTTATTTTTTGGAGGATCAAGGAGTTCCTGTAAGTGTGGTATGTGTTTGAAGGAAATGGCTTCCCGGAATTCAACCTAGTAAGTGAATTAGAATTCAATCAGTGTGATAAATCATTGAACTTGCTGTTGAAGGGCCTAAATTTAAATTAAACCTTTAAAAGCAATAACCTCTTTTCAATTTTGGTACTACTAGGAGATAATGGAGCTCTTAAGTGGAATGAATTTAATTTACAAGAACAGCAATTTTGTCTTCAATTGCTGATGTTTTCCACAGTATATGTTTTATTCTTTCAAAGTTTAATCAATAACTAAAGGTAAGTGAAATGTCTCTTTCTTATCTGTTTCCTATTTAAAACATTGTCTGGTTTCTAGATGTGTGAAGCTTTTGTTTGACATCAGGATTATAGGTATAAATATCCTGGCCAGAGAGATGATTTTAAACAGATACTACAAATGTCAGGGAAAGATGTATTTAATGATAAGTACACATTACCCCAGGTAGTGCTGGCGTGGCTGGCGTCCTGGATTTAACTCACTTTTAACAATGTACCACTCAAAGGTGCTGTTGTCATTCTTGAACCAAAACCAAGATGGGGATTGCCTTCAGGCACTGCTCAGCCAGAGTGAACCTTCTGTAGCCTGATGTAAATCGAGACCACTTTCCTATTTGACTTATGTATGTATATATTTGTTTTGTTTATTTTGGCTACACTGCGTCTTGTCGCAGGCTTTCTCTAGTTGCAGTGAGCACGTCTGCTCTCTAGTTGCCATGTGTGGGCTTCTCACTGTGGTGGTTTCTCTTGTTGCCAAACGTGGACTCTAGAGCATGTGGGCTTCAGCGCTTCCTGCAGGCAGGCTCAGTAGTTGTGGTGTGCAGGCTTGAGACATGTGGAATCGTCCCAGATCAGGGATCGAACCCGTGTCCCCTGCGTTGGCAGGTGAATTCTTAACTACCGGGCCACCAGGGAAGTCCCATTTGCCTTCTTTGGACTGCGGCATTGCAAAAATTTGATTCCTAGGGCTGCTGTAATGAATCACCACAAAGTTGGTGTCTTAAAAGAAACTGAAATTTATTCTCGTGATGCTGGAGGCCAGAAGTCTTAAACCAGTTCCTTTGGGCTGAAATCGAGGCATTGGCAGACCTGTGCTCCTCCATGGAAGCTCTGAGGCATTCCGTTTACCTCTTTCAGCTGCTGGTGGCTCCTGGCATTCCTTGGCTTGTGGCCACATCACTCTCATGTCTGTCTCTGTGGCCACAGACCTTCTTCTCACCTGCTTTGCCATATCTGTCTCCCTCTCGTGACAACACATGAGATTGCGTGTTTGTCATGAGAGGGCCCACGCAGGTAATCCAGGATAATCTTCCATCTCAAGATCCTTAAATTGGTGACATTTGAAAAATTCTTTTTTGCCATCTAAGGAAAATTCACAGACTATAGAGATGAGGATGCAGATATCTTCTGGGGGAAAAAGTGCATTATTTAGCCTACTGTAGGCCTGTAAGCTGTTCTGGAAGTGATGTTTTGGAAGTGACTTCCCAACTATAATGCTGAACTTAAAAAACATCTGTATTCTTAGTAGGCAAGAATGTCTCATCACAGTGTTACACTGTGTCTTTTGCAAAAGCTAACGCTTTCCTTTCTAATGAAAGGCGGCCCCTCTACCTTGACAGAAAAAAAACAAAGGCAGTTTTAGCACTTTGGGCTCATTTTTCATGTTTTCGTTTTAATTTCTGAGCTAGGTTTTTTATATTCTACTGAGTATGAAGATGAAAATGATGACATTGTAAATAGTTCTGTTGTAAAAGCTCCCCTGGGAAGCAAATACATTAGACTACCTTTTAAAATGGTATGTAACATTTATTTTCTGATTAGAAAAGGATAGCTCATTTTTGGAAATTTATAAAACCCAGGGCAGCATGAAGAAGAGAAAAACCTGTGTAATTTAACAACTTAGAAATGATGACTGTTGATATTCTGGCCTCTTTTATCGTCTTACATTAGTTCTCGCCCTAGACTGTTCGGCAGTTGTTATGCCATTTGTCCACACTGGGTTGAAACATCATCATTATTATTGTCAGGAAGTGGGATTTTCTGAAATGCTGGAAAACTGAAAAAGCAGTGCCATTAAGGTAGACTCTGCTTTCTTTCTACAGTTGAAGAGTTGGCATTACTGACACTGAGTTTGAGTCAGGTTCAGAGAGGTCTGGATATTTGCAAGCTTATCCTTAAATGGAAGGCCGTCAATTATTAGGGTAAGTTCTTCCTGAATGCCTCTTTAAACTATTCATTCTAGCATGTTTTAGTAGAACCCCAATCCTGAGAGATGCTCTGAGGGAGAAACAAAAGGAACAAGTGAGTTTGGGAAACCATGCACGCACATGCATGTTTTATTAGTCACAGTGGGAGAATCCCAGGGACAGGAGCCTGGTGGGCTTCCGTCTATGGGGTTGCACAGAGTCAGACACGACTGAAGCGACTTAGCAGCAGAAGGCAATGGCACCCCACTCCAGTGTTCTTGCCTGGAGAATCCCAGGGACGGGGGAGCCCGGTGGGCTTCCATCTATGGGGTCGCACAGAGTCGGAACTACTGAACAGCAGCAGCAGCTAGCAGTAGCAGTGCATATTAACATTTTAAAAATCCAGAGACCTTGTAGAATAAAGAAAACTGTTTAACCTAGAGATTCCCTCCAGCTGATTGATAGGTTTTTTTCTAATGCCTGTTATAAGAACTATGTGGAGCATACTTTGGGAAGCACAGTATTAATGAATTTAGATAAGGGATATCTAAATGTTTTTGGTATGACACAATTTTGGTTGGTCAAAAAATATGTGTATGTGTGTGTGTATAGCTCTATACAAATAGTATTGTTGTCATCCTTGCCAAAATCAAAGTTTTTAACAAGTGCCTTATTTGATTCTAGTATTAAAATCCTTTTTTAAAAAGAAAAAAACTAAAGATATCTTAAATTGTATTAGATGGCTTTTCTCTACCCTTTGGGGAATTAGGAATTAAAATCTAGGAATAGTATCAAGCAGAGTGAAAGTTCAAGGGAAGAGTGAAAGAAATGTGTATGTTTAAAAAAAATGTAGTGTGAAAGCTTCCCAACCTCTCCCACCAAGTGTCATTTTGGCCTGAAGCTGAATTAGTTCTCATCTGATTAAATCAGAACCAAATTCTGCTACTTCCTAACTGCTGTGAAGTGCAGATTTTTAAAATGTGTCAAAAAAGCAAGAATTTAATCCTGGTAGGAAACAACTCTCTTAAAAGAGAATAATTAGCATTTCATTTATATCATCATTTTACAACTTTTCAACGTACAAAATTATTCATCGTATTTGTGTAACATGTAATTATTAAGTGCCTGGTCAGAACACCAGCATTAATTTTGATATTCAGCTTTCTAAATTTAGATCTCTGAAGGCTTGAGAAATCTTAGGAGGGGGAATGCAAAGCTAAACCAACTTTGTTTTAGTTTCCATGTCTGTCAGATGAAAATGGTGATCTCAGAACCATAATTAAACTTTTGAGTTTTATACTTACGGAATCAAGAAGGAAGTCAGGTAATGTAAACAAGTGGCTAATCTGAAAATTGCTTATTTGAAATTAGGAAGCAACTACAGATGCATACTTTTACACATATCCTTTCTACACAAACACATATCTAGACTGGTGTTTGGCCAAACAACTGGCATTGCAGTCTAGCCAGTCTAGATGTTGCTGTGAAGGTATTTAAATCAGTAGGTTTTGAATAAAGTGGATTACCCACCATAACCTGGGCGGGTCTCATCCAATCAATTGAAGACTTAAAGAGAAGATTGAGATCCCTAGAAGAGGGAGGGGTTCTGTTTCAGACTGCCTTGGTACTCAAGACTACAATATGGACTCCCATTGGAATTTCTAGCTTGCTGACCTGCTCTGCAGACTTTATGTTTGCTGGGCCCACAATCATGTGATCCAATTCCTTAAAATAAATCTGTATCTGGTATGAGTGTGTATGTTTTTATATATGTGTATGTGCACACACTCAGTCTGGAGTAGGTTGCCATTTCTTCCTTCAGGGGATCTTCCCAACCCCAGGACTGAACTGCATCTCTCATGTCTCCTGACTAGCAGGTGGATTCTTCACCAATTGCACCGCCTGGGAAGCCTGTGTGTTTTTACATATATACACAGATCCAGCACACACCATATGGTTCTCTGTCTCTGGAGCACCCTAATATACTTGAGTGTTGGTTAGAAATGCAAATTCTCAGGTCCCACCCCAGACCTGCTGAATCAGAAATAGCAGGGTTAGGACTCAGCAGTCTTCGTCTGCAAACCATCCGTCTGATGCTGATGACACCCAGCCCCCAAAACGTGAGCGCCACTATAGAAAAATGAAAGCAGCCTCCTTTAGCAGTTGAGAAAATTGAGATTCAGAAAGGTTAAGTAATGTACCCAAAGCTATCCAGTCCTGGGGGAGCCAAGATTTATTCTTGATCTTTTGAAAGTGTAAAATAATATTCATGGATAGCTTAGCAGTCTCTGAATCTGCTTTTAAAGTGCCTTTTGGGGATGTTTATTT
Organism: Bos javanicus; assembly: GCF_032452875.1. NCBI lineage: Eukaryota > Metazoa > Chordata > Mammalia > Artiodactyla > Bovidae > Bos > Bos javanicus. The sequence goes on from NC_083875.1 coordinate 21,093,573, forward strand.
TCTTAAAAAGCATGCAGGGAACCAAGTGTGTGTATATAGTATGCGCCAGCAGTGGTTCCAAGTCTTTGTACCCTCACATATCACTTTTATTACTTCATGTGATGAAAGATTTTGTTGATTAAAGAAACTGTATCTTAAAGTAATAGTTATTTTGCCATAACGGCTGTGCAGAGCCCCTGATTTGGCATGAGATCACCAGTACTGCTGCCCAGAGGTGATGTATCCCAGGCAAAAGCAGGGATGTTTCACGTTTTAATCAGCTTGTAAACCCAAATGTAGATTTTTCCATTTCCGTTAAGCATTTTCATATTGGAAGCAGCCAAGGGCTCTCATTACAATATTACAGTTTTCCAAAGCATCTGGAGAATCCTAGTTGGATGTATTTGCAGTGAAGGACACTTTTAGATACAGTTCCTGAGTGTTGGCTTGCAGCAACGAGGATGTATTAGCAGGGTATAAAAGATAAACACCCAAGTCTTAGAGTACATCACTTTTGCTTTCACCAAAATCGATGTACTTGTCTGGGTATAGCTTTCCTCTAATCAACAGTTCAGAGACCCAGAGTCTTTTTTTTTTTTTTTTGAGGCTTAACCTGAAAGTGATTTCCAAGGTTGCCATGTAAAGGAGAGAGCATGGAGGTTTCCAGTGCACAGGGTGGGAAATGAGGTCATTTCCAGCCCCTTTCTGTTGTCTGGAACTCAGTCACATGACTGCACCTTAACTGCAAGGGAAGCTAAGGAATAGGGTCTGACTGTGTGCCCAGAGACAAGCAGAAATGAGTTTGATGATCTGCCATCAGTCTGCCATCAGGGCTCTGGTTGCTCTGATTATTTGTAGGTTTGTGTTTCTGCTCATGTTGAACTTACATTCTTTCCTAATAACCAGAGCAAAGTGGGTGTGAGCAGTAGGAATAGACATAGTCATTACTGATACGTCTTGACTCTTCCCAGGTCCCTTACTGGCCTGTGGGAACAGAGTGTACCAAGAAAATGTCACTCAGCTTGCACTGGCTCTTGCCCTTAGCTTCGGCAGGCATCTTCCACCACCTCTAGGTTTTCATCTAGTTGTATCTTATGGATCAGTCTACTAGCAATGCATGTAATATGCTGTCTTCCATCTTTTTTGTCTTCTATTTCGTGTGTACCCCTTACCCATGGTGTAAACTCACTGCCTTAGTCAACTGAGGGAACCCTCAGGCTGCCACTGTGCCAAGAACACTGACTTGGCCTCCATAAACCATTGTCCCCCAAGAGGCTGGAATGGTATTGTGTTCAGGGCAGAAATAAGGAGAATTCCTGTTGCCTTGGTTATCTACTGCTGTGAAGCAAACAACTCCAGTTTATCTTTTTTCAGAAATCTTTGGGTTGATTGGGCTCAACTGGACACTTACTCTGCTCCATGTCTATTGGCTGGGGCTGCTCAGGTGATTGCTTTCATCTGGGAACTCGGCTAGAGCTGGTGAATCTGAGATGGGCACCCACTCTCCAGGACCTAATCCACGTGGCTCTCATCCTTCAGCAGTTTCTCCTAGACTTCCTTACAGCTTAGCAGCAAGGCCTGGAGAAGGGGGAAACTGCCAGGCCTCTCATGGTCCTGGAAATCAAAGAACTTTACTTTTGCTACATTTTATTGGTGAAAGCAAGTCACAAAACCAGCCCAGATTCTAAGAGAGAGGAAATAGGTCTTATGTGTCCAGGGACGGGAGAAATTGGCCATGATCATATTTGGAGATTATCACCATGTTGTATCACACTGTCCATATCTGTTTTCTCAAGGTTGTGCTACTTGTATTTTGGTATATCAAAATCACCCATGAAAATTATTCCTTCATCCCACCACCAGGATAACCTTTCTCCTGAGAATTCAGGCTACTGACATCATTGCTATAACCTTGGTCAGGGAGTCCCTGATTCTGGGAATATGTGAAGTGTGCACAGGGAATAATGAATGAGCTACTTTGGTTGGTGATGAAGGTTTGTGTTAGGAGGGTAGCGAGCTTGAAGAATTAAACAGTGGCCTGAATTCGAGACTAAAGGCTCAGGAAGCCTTGAACTAGTGATGGTAGGTCACAAGACAGTATTTAAGGAAGACATCTCACAACAGTGTATGAAGAGGATTGATGCACTGTGGCATTGACCATGGGGCTTCCTAGGTATTTCAGTGGTAAAGAATCTGCCTGCCAATGCAGGAGACATGGCTTTGATCCCTGGGTTGGGAAGATCCCCTAGAGGGGCAGCCCACTCCAGTATTCTTGCAAAGAGTCGGACATGACTTAGCGACTGAACTCACAGAGCACGGTATTGACCATGACCTCCGCGTGTAGGTGTGACATGAGCAAGACTTAGACCAGAGGCAGAATAGTGGGACCTGAAAGAAACAGTCATGAAAGATAGAAATAATCAACTTGACTCAAGAGACTGAGGAGGCAGAAAGGAAAAATGGAAGTCTGGATGCAGTCAACTCTGCCACAGATAACAGTTTTAAAATGCTGTTAATTGGAAGGTTTGTACTGAACATAATATTTTAGAGCTAATCAGAGATAGGTAGCTAAGGGGCTCTTTTATTTAAATCTTAGTTTGGCCTTGTTTGGAAGTGATAGTAAAAATCCATGCATCAGTCTGCTTAGAATTTATTATGCTATTGAAGCAAACAGCTCCAAAATCTCAGTGGCTTATGATAACCCAAGACTTATTCTCTCTCATATTATGACTGTTAACAAGTCAGCTCAGATCTGCTTCATAGCTTCTGTATTTCGTGGTCAGGCAGAAGGAGCAGCTCTGTCTAGAACAGGCTTGTCTCAGGGTGGAGGAAAGATAAGGCACATGCTAGCTCTTCTGCTTGGAGTTGCACATGTCCTTTGGCTGTTTTATTTTATCTTTATTGTGTTAGTCAAGCAGATCACATAGTTAAGCCTTGTGTCTGTGGGGATGAGAATTATATTCCTCTCACAAGAAGAGGCACCAGCAAAGAGCTCCTTTGGGGCAGCACATATTTTTTAATCAATAATACAGTCAGCTGTGGTCACATTTTCCCCTATTTTTAATTACACAAATGATGAAAATCATCATAGATAATACAGAAGGGCACATGGCAAACATCTCCAGTCACCCCGAGTTTCTCTCACTAGAAATAGCTGCTGCTGTTAGAATTTTGATGTAAATATCTTCAGAAATTTTTCCCTGGGAAGTTTATATAACATAGTCAAATGCTAGATAGTATCCTGTCACTTAGGTACTGACTTCCAGGTACACAATGTAAGTAAATACATGTCTGGATCCCACACACCCATGTAAGTCAATATGCATCTACATACTAACTCAAAATTACTCTTTAATATTCCTCTGTACCAGTGTACCATAGTTTACTTAATTGCTGGACACTTAAATATTTTTTCCAATTTTACTGTTTAATAAGGTGCTATCATAAGTCTCTTATATGTACATATTTGCACATATATCAGACTGTTTCTCTTGGAAAATTTCCTAGCAGTCATATGATAAAACACACTGAAGTCTTTTTTGATACATCATTGACAAGTTTTAAGCTCAGATTTTATGGTCCACTCTTTTCCCTCTCCTAAAATGGAGAATTGTTACCATAGCAATAGAAAAAAAAAAAAAATCAGTACTTGTGGAAGGGGCTAATTTATCTTTGTCTTCATTTTAGCTCAGAAAGTTAGGTTTTGTGCCAAAGTTGGCACATAAAGTACCTGCTCAGAATCCCTCCTGGATTAGGAGGTCAGTTGCCCCTGGAGATGACCTCCGCACCCCTGGCTATCCTGTCTCACAAATTGGCTCCCCCGTCGTCTGCTGCAAAGGTCTTGTCCATCACTGCTGGTCATGTAAGTTATCCTGTCTAGGGAGACAGTGACTGCTGAGTGTCCCGTTAGCCTGTAATTTAGAAGCAGTCAGTCATAAACAGGGTGGTTTATGTAAAGATCATTAATCTAAAAAAGCCCGATTCATTATGGTAGATTTATTTGGGGATCTGATTCATTTCTCAAGACCAGTTGGAGAAACTACCTGTTGTCCAGGTAGTTTGTGCAAACTACCTGTCATCTGATTTTCTTGAAGACAAGAAGAAAATGAGTGCATGATGAGATGATTAATTTATCGCCTCCCACTCTTAATTTACCCCACCTTGTAGGGAGGGGGTGCTGCTTTGGAAACAAAGCTTGAAATTGGATTCTCAAACTGATAGTTGAATTAAAAGATGACCAAAGATGGTCCCCGTGTAACTTCAGAGATGTCCGTGTGAGGCAAGTGAAGTGCTCTTGGGGTGAAGGGCGGAACACAGTTCTTGGGGCATGGGGAGAGCAGAGAGAAGCAGCAGGAAAATGTCCGGTCATTACACAGCTGCTGAGATTGGGCTGGGGAACCCTGAAGCTAGACTTAAACAACTCTTCAGTGGTGCCAACTGCAATACCAGGTTGCTTATTCTGTTGTAGCAGAAAATAAATTTACATTTATGTTGTAAAAGGCAGAGTCCCAGGTAGTAACTGAGGCAAGGGCCATGATACTGCATTCTTCTCATTTGTTTCTTCTGTAAAGAAGGCAGGTAGCAGATAAAACATGAGCTTTGGAGAGAGACAGCGTAGGACTTGAGTTTCGGCTGTGTCGCTTTCTAGCTGTGTGACCTGGGCTTGTACCTGTTACCTTCCCTGGGCCTAAGCTTTGTAATTTATGAAATGAGCCAGGGTAGCATTGAAACTGAAAGTGAAAGTCGCTCAGTCATGTCTGACTCTTTGTGACCCCATGGACTATTCAGCCCATGGAATTCTCCAGGTCAGAATACTGGCGTGGGTAGTTGTTCCCTTTTCCAGGGGCTCTTCCCAACCCAGGGATCAAACCCAGGTCTCCTGCATTGCAGGCGGATTCTTTACCAGCTGAGCCACCTGTACCTGTTACCTTCCCTGGGCCCAAGCTTTCCAATTTGTGAGATGAGCCAGGGTGGCATTATCTACCTTATAGGGTATTTGTAAAATACATAAAACATATGGTAGGATCTCTGCCTAGCACACAGACTGAGGTCAGTAAAAGGTGGCTGTTTTTCAGTATGATATATATGATAATTACCATTATTTTCTTAAAGCAGTGGTATAGTTGATGGGTTTCAGTCACATAATCAAAGGCAGTACCACAGCCCTCCTAATCATGCATATGAAGATGATTTGAACTTTAAATGGTTCTAGTCTTCTTGGTATTTTTGCTTTAATAAAGTCAACTGCAGTATTTCAGTGACTGGGTACAGTAAAGTGAATTTCTTAATGTGTCTGTTAAATGGGACGTTATTGGGTAGAGGATCACTTTCACGTAGTGATTGAGATTCCAAGTTTTTTGCATTCTGTAGCTCCACCACTGCTTAAGACCTCAAACTGGATTGGTGCCAGCAGAGAAGGGAGACGCCTAAAGGGACATCAAGAGGTTTTCTGTGGTTCTGGCCTGGGAGTGGTACACATCACTTTTGCTCATGTTCCATGGTCTAGAACTAATTCATAGTTTCACAGCTTACTGCACATAGTGGGACTGAGAAGTAGAACCTCTGAGTGGGTAGCACTTCTTAGCAACACTCTATCCCACAGAGAGGGGACAGGGATTTTAAAGACCAGCTAGCCAGCTCTGTGATGAATGCTCTGGTTCCAAAGCATGGTCAACTGATGTTTTGTACGGTTTACCTTCCCCTGATACTTTAATGATGCTGGGAAAGATTGAAGACAGAAGGAGAAGGGAGCAGCAGAGTATGAGATGGTTAGATAGCATCACCAACACAATGGACATGAATATGAGCAAACTCCAGAAGATAGTGAAGGACAGGGGAGCCTGGTGGGTTGCAATCCACAGAGTTGGCAAGGAGTCAGACACGACATAGTGACTGAACAGTATTTTAAAGGAAAAAGTGATGAGATTTTTGTGGCAGGGGAGATAAAAGGAGACAGGAAAAAGGATTTGAGAGTTTGAGGTATTGACTCTAGGCTGGTGATCGTTACATTACAGGAAGTAGGGATTGGGAGCAAATCAACATCTTTGTGGGAAAAAGATCAGTGATGGATGTTTGAGCCAACTGTGAAGTATGCCATGGAAATCTTCCTTAGGCACTTGGAAACAGGCCTAGAGCATCAGTGTGGCCATCTTTCACAAATGAGGATACATTTGCCTATATCCATCTTAGATATTGAGCTGTCAGATGATGCTCAGGATTTAACCTTTTCTTTGTGCACAACCCAAATGGAGGGAAAAAAACTAGACTTTTGGGGGGATATTTTTTTAAGATTATGCATTCTCCAGAAGACCATGTGTAATGTACCTTGTTGTACATTTCTTTCTGTCGTCCCCTTCTCCTCCTGCCTTTAATCTTTCCCAGTGTCAGGGTCTTTTCCAATGAGTCGGTTTTTCGCATCAGATGGCCAAGGTATTGGAGCTTCAACTTCAGCATCAGTCCTTCCAATGAATATTCAGGACTGATTTCCTTTAGGATGGACTGGTTTGATCTCCTTGCTATCCAGGGGACTCTCAAGAGTCTTCTCCAACACCACAATTGGAGAGCATCAATTCTTCGGCACTCAGCCTTCTTTATGGTGCAACTCTCAAACTTCCATACATGACTACTGGAAAAATCATTGCTTTGACTATATGGACCTTTGTTGGCAAAGTGATGTCTCTTGCTTTTTAATATGCTCTCTAGGGGATTGGTAATTCTATCACATGGTTTATGATTTGTTCCTCTGCTGCCCAGGGAGAGTGAGCCACCCTTGAGTGCAAAAGATCCCTTGAGGAATGTGGATCCAGCAGAACTTCCAGCAAGCTATCGAGTGAGCCATGTGCATTATAAAATCATAGATCTGGTGTCAGCAAACCTTTGATGGTATTTTGATTTAAGTTGGCCTCAGTGTAGGACTGGGTCACTGGCTGCATGCACGCTCAGTCGTGTCCTACTCTTTGCCACCCCATGGGCTATAGCCCACCAGCCTCCTCTGTCCATGGGATTTTCCAGGTAAGAATACTGAAGTGGGTTGCCATTCCCTCCTCCAGGGGATTACTGGCTGCTGTACTTAAAGAGTTTGTTAACCTCACACCAGAGGGGAAGAGTTTTCTGACATTCCTCAGATTCTGTAAAGAAGTATTTGTTGTCTGCAGAGTTTTTTATGCAAATAATTCATTTAATAATTCAACCTGGGTGAGCATTTCCTTTAGTTTAATTTTCACTTCATCAGTACTATCTGTATTTAATTGACTATGACTTTCAAGCTAAGCATCTGAGTTTCCTGTCCTCAAAAGTCTTACACCTTGATACAAGATGGTATACCCAGGCTACCTTCATCTTGGCAAAGTCCTGTGACACAACTGGTAGTCACTCTGTTAGCCTGCTTGGACTGCTGTAACAAACTATCAGACTGAGGACATTTGTTTCCCTCAGCTCTGGATATGAGATGTCCAAGATGGAGGTGCTGACTGATTCGGTTCCTAGTAAGGACCCAATCCCTGGTTTGTAGATGGCCACCTCAGTGCGAGCTCACACGGCCTTTCCTTGGTACATGTGCATGAACAAAGAGAGTTTTCTGTCTTCCTTTTACAAGAGCACTCGCCCCATCATGAGGCCCCACCCTCATGACCTCATCTTAATTATGTCACCTCCCAGCAGTCTTACCTCTAGGTATCATCGCATTGGGGGTCAGGAGACATACAGATATTCGACCTATAACACCTACCTTTATCAATTCAGTAGGTTTTACACAGAAACTTATTTAGAGGAGCTGAGAGTCTTTTCCAGATTTCAGATGGAAGAAAGAAAAGGGTGCAGATGAGTCACCCTGATGTCACTCTTGTGATAGCCTTTGATTTATTCATTTAGTTCTTAAACATCAGTGACACATTTAGATACCAGGTGGTGAGCTAGGTGTTCAGGATGCAGAGATTTTTCAGATATGGTCAGTACCTGCAGATAAAATAAAGTCAGTTAAAATAAGTCAACTTTTACACAAATATCCCTGACAGAGTGCTGTGATAGGAGCTAGTGTAGGGCATGGTGGGGAAGCAACAAAAGGAGTGGGTCCTTTTGCCTGAAGATGTCGGGGAACGGATCCTATCAGAGGAGCATGTGAGCAGTGGTGGATTGGTGTTCAGAAGTCAGGTGCAGAGGACTCAGGTACTGAACTGAGGAATCAGTGTGGCCAACGTATGTAGCTCTGAAATGACCTGGTGTGTGTGGAAAAGCAAATAGGTCAGCGTGGGTTTCAGGTGAGGACTTATCTGATATGGAAGCAGGTACCCTATGCACGAGGACCCCGCCCCACATAAGGATTTTGGACCTTATCTTTTGGGTGTTGGAGAACCACTGAGGAGCATTAAGCTTGGAAATGACATTGACCTGCAGTTTTGGAAAGATCACTGCAGCAGAGTATGCGTGCCTACTCAGTTGCTTCAGTCTTGTCCAACTCTTTGCAACCCAGTGGACTGTCACCACCAAGCTCCTCTCTCTATCCATGGATTCTCTAGGCAAGAATACTCGAGTGGGTTGCCATGCCCTCCTCCAGGGGATCTCCCTGAGCCAGGCATCGAACCCACATCTCTTCTGTCTCCTGCACTGGCAGGCGGGTTCTTCACCAGCAGCACCACCTGGGAAGCCTGTGTGTGTGTGTTGCTCAGTTCTCCAGGCAAGAAGACTGGAGTGGGTTGCGATTTCCTTCTCCAGGGGATCTTCCCCACCCAGGGCGTTATTGCAGGCAGATTCGTTACCGTCTGAGCCACGAGGGAAGCCAGCAGCAGAGTATAAATCATGTTAAAATCATTATAAGTCATTAGAAAATCATGTTGCATTTTATTTTGTCAATAAATTGGACCTTGAAAGTTTCTTCCATGGGTGTCAACTGTTACCATCTTTTGTGGATCACTGTGACTCAGGTCTAAAAGTGCATTTATGAGAAAGTGTGCAAGAGACATGAATTCCTTTGCTCACAGCTCTCCCTTGAACTTAGACCTAAAGAAGACGGAGGTCTTTCCATCCTGAGGTCACTGCCCTCAGGTTCTGCCGCTTCCACCTACTGTCAAGCAGCGTACCTGAGATGAGAAAATACAGTTATGGTTGTGGCTTGTTTTTTTTCTTGAAGAGAAATTTTGGCAAAATGTTTAATCTTTTCTGAGTCAGTTTCCTCATCCATAAAATTGGAGTTCATACTACCTGGCCTGCAGAATATAATCAGTTCTGCTGTAATTATGTTGAAACCATTTATTTATTTTGAACCCATTAATTTGTTCTAGTATACTCAGTCAGGGAGAAATTTGATCATAACATAGATTTTGTATTCGCTTATGCAAGGTTTTGTCTGCAAGGGGCATTTGGCAAACACGGAAGACTATAGCCAGCTGACCAGGCCTCACAGGAATACACAGATCACAAAACCATGCTTCGGAAATCTGCCGGCTGCCTCAGTGCTGTGCTAGGGTTGTAAGCCCCAGCCACCCAGGTCTGCTCTCACAACTGTCTCTCTGGTTTCAGATAGCCCTCCCTGCATCAGTTCAGTCGCTCAGTCATGTCCGACTCTGCGACCTCATGGACTGCAGCACACCAGGCTTCCCTGTCCATCACCAGCTCCTGGAGCTTGCTCAGACTCGTGTCCATTGAGTCAATGATGCCATCCAACCATCTCTCCCTTCATCACCTCATGGTAAAACCTGAGCTGTGCCCATCTGATACCCACCCATTTCCACAAGGAAACTTTGGGCCTTTTTCCAGGTAAAGTTGCATGAAGTTTGATACATATTTATTATAGTATATCTTGATCATTTGGCATGTATAAAATGGTGCTGCTCTTCTTATTAGATTTCTCTGTGTCATTGACAAAATTTTGTGAGAGTTAGATCCTCACAATTTTCCCATGAGCCCTGTGCTTTTTGTCATGGGATTTTTGCATTGCACAGTGATTTTTCTTTTCTTTTTGTTCTTTTTGTTCTTAGGTCACAACATGCAGAGTCTTAGTTCCCTGACCAGGGATTGAACCCGTGTACTTTGGGAGCATGGAGGCTTAACCACTGGATTGCCAGGGGTATCCCATGACACAGTGATTTTTAAGAATGCCCGTGTTGAGTTATAGCAGAACTGACTGTCCCGTGAAGATTAAATGTTAGGATGCATGTGATACAGTTCTTAGCACAATATTTACATGTTGTGGGCATCCACACAGGCTGATGTTCTTCCATTCGTGAAGCTGTTCAGGTGGGAGCCAGATGAAACGGGAGCTGTCTTTTCAGTTGGCATTAGTGTGGGTCACACTTCATCATCAAGTGAGGGGACGGGGTCATTGGTGGTGGGTACCTGGGGGTTGCTCTGTTACTCCATTTACCTGTGCCCCCCTCCCCCCGAGGGGATGTGTGCTGCTTCTCACTACGCTTTGTCTCCAACTCCAGACTCACCTGTGTACTCCACCTGGTGTTTGGACTTGGACTCAGTCCTTGAAGGTGGCTCCCGTAGCACCGCAGGGAGACGGGTTGCTGGAAGTGGGAAGGAGGGGTTGCTCCTTCCTCTGTGCTTGCTGTGGTCCTGGCAGTGGCCCTCCAGTTGGTTTGTTGTTTTGACATGCCCAGCACCAGCTGGCCAACACCCACTCCTCAGATGTGTGCACCCAGCTCACAAAGCCCCTTCTCCAAGCTTCTAGAGTGCTTCCATGTCTTTCCTAAAGGTGGTGGTTCCTTCCTCGGGTTTTCACTTCTGCATTAACTCACTGATCCCTGTTTACTTTTTTGATTCCACAACACCCATTTAACTAGTTCCTTATATCCAGGTCTCTGGTAAGATGCTTGGTATGGTTTCTGTTTTCCTCCCAGGATCCAGGATGAAAGATATGGTAATTACAGTCAGTAGAGGTCGTGCAAGAGCAGAAGGTAGGGTGGCTGGTTGATGACCAGAACTTAAGAGGCTTAAGTGAGAAGCAGTAGCCCAGACAGCCTCTGGCTAGGATGCCAGGCTAGTGCCACTGGAGTGAAGAACTTGGGCCTTGGTGCCTCAGCTCTGTCATTTAACTTGTTTCCTCAACAATTTATTAATCCCTTTAACTATACCTACCTGTATCTTAAAAAAGAAGGATAATCATATCAGTGTGTTGTGGTCAGGACTAAATGAGATGACACTTAATGATGTGTTTAGGACAATGGCTGACACATAAATAAGCTCTGAATTAAGGAGATTTTCCATTTCCATCCTGCTGCTGCTTGGGCAGTCAGCCTGAGGAGGGCCTTTTGATGTCTGTGGCTATAGGTACTCATGTCCTTTTGTTTTTGAGTGGCATCAGAGGAGGCATTTCATAGCCCAGATTTTCAGTATTAAAGTTATCTTTCTGATGGTGATAAAGAGTGACTCACCTTTTTTGAAGCTCATTTTAAGCAGAAACTTCCTTGATGAGTTGAATTTAGAATGGTTGAGTGACTTTGCAGGGGAGTGAATTGGGGAAGCTGGTGACCCTGTCCCAGCGCCACACAAGCTGGATGTTGGAATGTGCTGTGGGCTTGAAGGTGTGATGCAAGAAGATGCCGTGACGTCACTGTAATGAAACAGGGCCTCCACTGCCTTACACTCAAAATCTCCACACAGAGTCCATGTGGGTCCCGCATTTAAGTGCTAGCTATGAATTTGTTCTATTATAATTGGATGCATGAATCTTACAGTTCCTCTTTGTTCAAAATTCAGATTAAATCTGAGACTAGGCCCTTTGTGCCAAAGTGGAGAGATACCCAACCCAAGTTATTGGGATGGAGATGATATCTTCCTAAGGTTTCCCATGAATTCCTGAGACCTTACACAGTTCTTTCATTTATTTGGCTGTGCTGGGTCTTAATCGCTCTTCATTGTGGCAAGCGGCGGCCACTCTCTAGGTCCGGTGTGTGGGCTTCTCGTTGCACTGGCTTCTCTTGTGGAGCGTGGGTTCTGGGGTGTGAGGGTGTCGGTGGTAGTTTGCAGCTCCCAGGCTCTAGAGCCCAGGCTCAGTAGTTGTGGCACACAGGCTTAGTTGCTCTGCAGCGTGTGGGGTCCTCCTTGATCAGGGATTGAACCTGTATCTCCTGCATTGGCAGGCAGATTCTTTACCACTGAGCCACCAGGGAAGCCCCACTTAAACAGTTTTGACATTCTCTGTCAGTGTCCTGGTATTACCGGTATTGGTTGCCACCGACTCATTATTTAAGTCAGTGTGATCCATTTTAAAGGCAAGCTGGACGCAGCAGACATTCATCCAGGTTCTGAGCTGAGGATTTGGTTTGCCCTTTCAGGTACCAAGTAGAAAGCTCTTGGGCACCCTGTTTACCTTCTCATTTGAAGGGAGCTTAACCCCCTTTCCTCCCCTTGCCACCTCTTGTCCCTTTTAGCCTCCAGGTAAAGCCCCAGAACTCTGATCACAAGGATGTAGCTGTGTTCTTACAACTGGGAAAGTACTGCTAGGATTTTGCTTGTTAGAGGTGTGAGTCAAAAATCAGATGGTCATCTCAACAGATACCGTGTCACATTCCTACTTGTCAGAAATCATGCTTTGCTTTCACTACCCCTAAACCTTGTTAATTCTGCATGGTATTGACCCTGTTTAACAAATAAGGAAACTGAGGCTCCAAGAATGTAGATGACATGCCCGAGGACTTAAGCTGTTAAACGATAGAGCTCAGGTTAGAGTTGAATTTTTAATATTTGAGACTTGTGTGCATATTTCTTTCTAGATGATTTGATGATTGGCTCAGAATGAGAGAGGAGCGGCACTTGGCTAGCCACTTGAAAGAGAATGTCATACCTTAGAATTATATTTGTACCGTATTCACCTTAAGTGTTTTGCATTTTGCCTTTAAAAAGAAAAGTGAACATAATATTGATGAACTTGTGACTGTGACTGAGTGTGTGCTCTGGCACCTCTCCTGTGGGAAGCCTGCTTGTTACATGAGTGTCTCAAGGCACATGCTTTAGATTTCTGAGCCCCAGGCCATGTTTGCTTGGTGACAAGTATTTTGGTACGTTGGTATTTTACCTTGTTGGCCTAGAGCTGTTAAATATGAGCGTCACTGGTTATGAGCTTCCCTTGGGACTCGGCTGGTAAAGAGTCTGCCTGCAATGTGGGAGACCTGGGTTCGATCCCTGGGTTGGAAAGATCCCCTGGAGAAAGAAAAGGCTACCCACTCCAGTATTCTGGCCTGGAGAATTCCAGGGACTGTATAGTCCACGGGGTTGCAAAGAGTCGGACACAACTGAGCAACTTTCACTTTCACTGGTTATAAGGATGTGAGCGTCATTACCGTGGCCCCTTTTCTCTTGTTGCCACATGCTGGTTTTGTGACCTCTTCTTTTTTTTCCTCTTGATACATAAACTGCAGTTAATCCTTGTTTTAAGAGCTGCTGCTGCTAAGTCGCTTCAGTCGTGTCCGACTCTGTGCGACCCCAGAGACGGCAGCCCACCAGGCTCCCCGTCCCTGGGATTCTCCAGGCAAGAACACTGGAGTGGGTTGCCATTTCCTTCTCCAATGCAGGAAAGTGAAAAGTGAAAGTGAAGTCACTCAGTCATGTCCCACTCTTCACGACCCCATGGACTGCAGCCTACCAGGCTCCTCCGTCCATGGGATTTTCCAAGCAAGAGTACTGGAGTGGGGTGCCATTGCCTTCTCCATGTTTTAAGAGCACCTGAGCACAAATGTGGGCTCATGGCTAAGAAATGAATATACATTTTTTAAATGGAAAAATTCATTTTATCAAAAAATTTTCCAATATTGTATGGTTTAAGTTCTTAGGTCTTTCAACAAAGAGGATAATACAGTCTTTTGAGGGGAAGTAGGGCATTAATACTATGCATAATATGTACATATATACACAGGGACATAAGAAAAATAAGACAAGTGTTGTAGATTAAAAAAGAAAGTAAGGGATATCAGGAGACAGGCTGAGGAGTGTTGAGTCATTAAATACAGCATCCAAAGGATTAGATATACATGAACATATAGTGGCTGTTGCTCTAAGTTTGAATACAACTCAGCAAGGGTTTGCAAAATGTATTTAGTGCTAGACCTAGTTATTTGACATGTCATTTCTGTGTGGGATAGTGCAAGCTATTATAAAAATCTGGCAGTCACTATTCAACTAGTGTTAGACTTTATTCATCAAATATATATTGGGAACATTATATCCATTTCACAGAAGTTACGATATTTGTATTGGTAAATTTTACCATTCAACATTTTGGCAATAAACCCATATAACCCAAAGTCAAGTCTCATTATAGCAATACCATTTCAAAAGATTCTATTTAACACAACTGTTACTTTTTTCTTAGTTTTTTTTCTGTAACAGAAACACAGAGTTTTTTGTTTTGACCTCAAAGAAATCCTGTTTAGGAAGTAGTGCAGTCGAACAAAGTCCTTTGAAAGGTCCTTTCTAATTCTTTGTTAGTGTATAAATTTTAATTATATATGTAGAAAGGAAGAAAGAAGCTAAACTGGAATTCTGCTCCTTACTTTGGTTCAAAAAAGAACTCTTTACACCAAAGAGGGAAAGGGGCTGCGATGAATTGGGAGATTGGGATTGACATATATACACGATTGATACTATGTCTCTGTCTGTTAAGTCACTTCAGTCGTGTCTGACTCTTTGTGACGCTATGGACTGTAGCCCGCCAGGCTCCTCTGTCCGTGGGGAATTCTCCAGGCAAGAATATTGGAGTGGGTTGCTATGCCTTTCTTCAGAGGATCTTCCCAACCCAGGGATCGAACCCATGTCTACAGTAGCTCATGCACTGCAAGCGGATTCTTTACTGCTGAGCCACCAGGGAAATACTATGTGTAACATAGGTATCTCATGAGACCCTACTGTACAGCCCAGAGAACTCTCCTCAGTGCTCTGTGGTGACCTAAATGGGAAGGAAATCCAGAAAAGAGCAGATATATGTACACGTATAGCTGATTCACTTTGCTGTACAGTAGAAACTAATACAACATTGTAAAGCAACTGTACTCTAATAAAAATTAATTAAAAAATAAAGAACTCTTTAGCTTCCTCAACCCCAGCATGTCTCCAGTATAACACCCTCCTGCAAAAGAACTGGCTACAGACATGCGTGTTCCCAGCGCCTGCTCTGTGCCACCAGTCTAAGGGAGAGGAAAGGGGAAAGGAGCTGACTTCAACCAAGTGATTACTTGGAGGTGGTGACGCTGTGCTGGGGACAGTGATGGCAGTGACTTTGGCTGATGTGGTAACTCTGTCCCAAGCTCGCTCTACACAGCACAGGGCATCATTGTCACGTCCGTGATTTAACTTGGTGGTGGGTGGCTGATATTATCCCCGATGTACAGGTGAGGAAACTGAACCCTAAGTCTGCCTACATGAGTTTTAGCTAGTTTGGCTGGGTTTCCCTCCAGGGTGAAGGGAGATGAGAAGGCAGGGTTGTGACAGTGCTTCTTGCTCCTTCCTTGTCCAGGAAATGCTCTCTGTGACCTTAGAGAACACTTCCTGAAGCAGCCTTATTATCCTATCATGACTCATGTATTCTTCTATCCTTTCTCTCATGTGGCGCTTGGCATGGTCTGATGTTATAATACACATTTATTTGTTGAGAACCGTCTTTTTCAGTGGCGGCAGAAACTGTGTGTAACTTGCTACTGTTCCCTAGCACCTAGACCAATACCTGACTTTGAAGTAGGCATTAAGGACATTTTTACTGGACAAAGTGTGACTCCACTGGACTCCAGGACTTCAGTGTGCTCAAGCCTGTGCCCTGCGTTCCCGATGATTCTCAGAATGAAGGGCGCAACCCCTGCCTGTCCAGAGTAAAGCATTTTCCCTCCTTCATCCACTGGACCGCCCACTTCGCAGAACCAGACCTAGGGGCTGTGAAACCCTCCCTTATCACCCTTAACTTTGATTTCTCAATTCAGTCACTCAGTTGTGTCTGACTGTTTGCGACCCCATGGACTGCAGCATGCCAGGCCTCCCTGTCCATCACCAACTCCTGGTATGTACTCAAACCTATGTCCATTGAGTCGGTGATGCCATCCAACCATCTCATCCCTTCTTCTCCTGCCTTCAATCTTTCCTAGCCTCAGGATCTTTTCAAATGAGTCAGTTCTTCACATTAGGTGGCCAAAGTATTGGAGTTTCAGCTTCAACATCAGTCCTTCCAATGAACATTCAGGACTGATTTCCTTTAGGATGAACTGGTTGGATCTCCTTGCCATCCAAGGGACTTTCAAGAGTCTTCTCCAACACCACAGTTCAAAAGCATCAATTCTTCACCACTCAGCTTTCTTTATAGTCCAACTCTCACATCCATAAATGCCTACTGGAAAAGCCATAGCCTTGACTAGATGGACCTTTCTTGGCAAAGTAATGTCTCTGCTTTTTAACATGCTTTCTAGGTTGGTCATAACTTTCCTTGCAAGGAGTAAGTGGCTTAAAATTTCATGGCTGCAGTCACCATCGGCAGTGATTTTGGAGCCCAAGAAAATAACTGCCACCATTTCCACTGTTTCTCACTCTATTTCCCATGAGTGATGGGACCAGATGCCATGATCTTAGTTTTCTGAATGTTGAGCTTTAAGCCAACTTTTTCCCTCTCCTCTTTCACTTTCATCAAGAGGCTCTTTAGTTCGTCTTCACTTTCTGCCATAAGGGTGGTGTCATCTGCATATCTGAGGTTATTGATATTTCTCCTGGCAATCTACATTCCAGCTTGTGCTTCATCCAGCCTAGCATTTCTCATGATGTACTCTGCATGTAAGTTAAATAAGCAGGGTGACAATATACAGCCTTGACATACTCCTTTTCCTATTTGGAACCAGTCTGTTGTTCCATGTCCAGTTCTAACTGTTGCTTGCTGACCTGCATAGAGATTTTTGATTTCTAGCCCCAAACAAGCTTTTTTTAAAAAAAATTATTTACTTATTTTTTTGCTGTGGTGGGTCTTCATTGCTGCACAGGGGCTCCTCTGGTTGCGGCGAGCGGAGGCCGCCCTTTGCTGCGATGGGCGGGCGGCCATCTCGTTGCAGTGGTCTCTCCTGTTGTGCACAGACTCTGGGCACACAGACATCAGTAGTTGTGGCTCGTCGTCTCCAGAGTGCTGGGTCCATAGTTCTGGCACACGGGTTTAGTTCCTCTGCAGCATGTGGGATCTTCCCAGACTAGGCGTCAAACCAGTGTCTCTTGCATTGCAAGGTGGATTCTTAACCACTCAACCACCAGGGAAGCCCACCTTCAAGAAACGTTTGACCATCATTATATTCAGCTGGCATGTCCTTGTGTGTGGAAATCATTCTTTTAGTCCCTGAAATGCTAAAGTTTTAAAACCCCTCATTTTGTCAATAAAGCTAATCAGGAGACTCAGATCATTCGGCCCTAATATCTCTGAGAGCAACTCATCTTGAGAAGCAGAGAGAACCAGAAAACTTATTTCAATAAATAAGACTGAGTGTAGATATTCAATGCAGACTATTTGATAGTGCCACATGCCCCTGGAATCCTTGCAAAACATCCAGACTAGTTCCCTTTTTATTTCTCTTCCTTGGGAATATTGAACCTAATATTAAGTTTGCTTTGAGAAAAGAAGGGAAAACATAAAAGGTATTTATATCCGAGGCTAGCTGGAAAGCTTCTGCAGGTCCTTCTTGGTTATAGTTTCAGTTCAGGTACCTAAGTTTTAGCTGGGCCTCTACTTTGTCATATTTTCTGCTTTTCAGATGATCTGCAAACACTTGCCTTAAAACTTTGGTCAGGGGACTTCCCTGGAAACCCAGTGGTTAAGACTTTGCTTTTCAATGCAGAGGGTATGGACAGGTTCAATCCCTGGTTTGGGGGAGCTAAGATCCCATATTCCTCACAGCCAAAAAACGAAAACATGAAGTAGAAGCACTATTGTAACAAATTCAGTAAAAACTTGGAAAATGGTGCACATCAAAAAAATGGATTGATCAGGTGATGCAAACCGTTGATCTCTCAGCTGCACAGGACACCAGGTCTATTTTTGTTTGGCCCAGATGTGTTTTAGATCGTTGCCAACATTATAAAAGTTGGAGAAGTTCATGTTAAAATTTATAGTTCCACTTCTCTTGAAAATCAGAAGATGTGTCCATACTGGACCTCCGTGCTGTGGTGACCAAACACTGGGCTGGTGTTGAAAGGTGACTGGCATTTCTGTAGAGCTGGAGTGCCTCAGCTTGCCACCGTTCTCTCCACTCTCGAGTAGTGTCCGTACTTGCTTCCCTGAATTACTTGTCTGATTCCTGCAGAATTCAGGCAGTAGCTGACTCAACATGGGCTTGGAAAAACTAAACTCTCGGTCATCACTTCGTGCCTTTGTGTTCTCCTTCTGAAAGTCTGGGAGTCTGTCCTTCCTGTGTGTGTGTTGGTCACTCAGTCGTGTCCGGCTCTTGGTGAGCCCATGGACTGTAGCCTGCAAGGATCCTCTGTTCATGGAGTTCTCCAGGCCAGAATACTGGAGTAGGTAGCCATTCCCTTCTCCAGCGGTTTTCCCAACTCAGGGATGGAACACTGCAGGCAGACTCTTTACCATCTGAGCCACAGGGAAAGCCCTGTAGAAATGCTTCCTGTCTCAGTGTCACTGGTGTAGCCAAACCGCCTTTGAGAAAGACTCCTGAATTGATTTGGAGACTAGCTTGTTTCTCTCTATCCACTGAGATGGGACTGTTCGATTCAGTGCCTGGGAGATTCGAGAAGCTAGATAGACTGTAGCCTTCTTCTCCTCCTTGAGCTTTTTTCATCAATCAGGAGGAGACTCAGTGGAAACTCTCAGGAGACCTTGAACACGCTGTGCTGATAACTGGAGCCAAGTGCATTGACAGTGCTGTTTCTGCCTTCCCATTCTTTTTGATTTTCCACACTCTTCTCATTTTGCAGCCCATTTTAGTTGACTTTTATGTGACCCAGTAGATAGAAACTTTAATGTCAAGGCCATTATTAAATCGGTACCTACAGAAATAATCTGGTAATGCTAAACCCTGGCAGGAAGGATGTTCCAATTAGTACGGATAAAGGTCCAGTGAGCTGAAAACAAAAGTGAATTTAGCCAGTAGGAAAGACAAAGTACAGCTCCTCTGGCTCAGTTGCAACATGCAGAGAGTCTCAAGAATTATCTTCCTTGTTAAGTATTTCATTTATTTCCAAAAGATAGTTTCCCTTGCTCTTTAATTTACTTCACTGGTTGGTGGGGACATGAATCTTTTGCAAGGATAGGGTTTTAGGATTGTTCAGTTCAGTCACTCAGTCGTGTCTGACTCTTAATGACCCCATGGACTGCAGCACACCAGCCCTCCCTGTCCATCACTAGCTCTCAGAGTTTATGCAAACTCATGTCCAAGAGTCAGTGATGCCATCCAGCCATCTCATCCTCTGTTGTCCCCTTTTCCCACATTCAATGTTTCCCAGCATCAGGGTCTTTTCAAATGAGTCAGTTCTTCGCATCAGGTGGCCAAAGTATTAGAGTTTCAGCTTCAGCATCAGTCCTTCCAATAGATATACAGGACTGACTTCCTTTAGGGTGGACTGGTTGGATCTCCTTGCAGTCCAAGGGACTCTGAAGAGTCTTCTCCAACACCACAGTTCAAAGCATCAATTTTTCGTTGCTCAGCTTTCTTCTTAGTCCAGCTGTCACATCCATACATGACTACTGGAAAAACCATAGCTTTAACTATATGGACCTTTGTGGGCAAAGTAATGTCTGTGCTTTTTAATATGCTGTCTAGGTTGGTCATAACTTTTCTTCCAAGGAGCAAGCGTCTTTTAATTTCACGGCTGCACTCACCATCGGCAGTGATTTTGCAGCCTCCCAAATAAAATCTGTCACTGTTTCCATTGTTTCCCCATCTATTTGCCATGGACTGATGGGACCAGGTGCCATGATCTTAATTTTCTAAATTGAATTTTAAACAAACTTTATCACTCTCCTCTTTTACTTTCATCAAGAGGCTCTTTAGTTTTTCTTCACTTTTTGCCATAAGGGTGGTGTCATCTGCATCTCTGAGGTTATTGATATTTCTCCTGTCAATCTTGATTCCAGCTTGTGCTTCATCCAGTCCAGCATTTAATAGACGTCCTCTGCATATAAGTTAAATAATCAGGGTGACAATATTCAGCCTTGATGTACTTCTTTACCAATTTGCAATCAGTCTGTATTTCCATGTCCAATTCTAACTGTTGCTTCCTGACCTGCATACAGATTTCTCAGGAAGCAGGTCAGGTGGTCTGGTATTCCCATCTCTTGAAGAATGTTGTACAGTTTGTTGTGATCCACACAGTCAAAGGCTTTGGCATAGTCAATAAAGCAGAAGTAGATGTTTTTCTGGAACTCTCTTGCTTTTTCAATGATCCAGCGGATGTTGGCAATTTGATCTCTGGCTCCTCTGCCTTTTCTAAATCCAGCTTAACCATCTGGAATTTCACAGTTCACATACTACTGAAACCTGGCTTGGAGAATTTTGAGCATTACTTTGCTAGTGTGAGATGAGTGCAGTTGTGCGGTAGTTTGAGCATTCTTTGGCATTGCCTTTCTTTGGGATTGGAATGAAAACTGACCTTTTCCAATCCTGTGGCCACTGTTGAGTTTTCCCAATTTGCTGACATTGAGTGCAGCACTTTCACAGCATCATCTTTTAGGATTTGAAATAGCTCAATTGGAATTCCATCACCTCCACTAACTTTGTTCATAGTGATGCTTCCTAAGGCCCTCTTGACCGCACACCAGGATGTCTGGCTCTAAGTGAATGATCACACCATCATGATTATCTGGATCGTGAAGATCTTGTTTGTATAGTTCTTCTATGTATTCTTGCCACCTCTTCTTAATATCTTCTGCTTCTGTTAGGTCCATACCATTTCTGTCCTTTATTGTGCCCATCTTTGCATGTAAGACAAGGCTGTGGTCCTAGTGTGATTAGATTGACTAGTTTTCTGTGAGTATGGTTTCAGTGTGTCTGCTCTCTGATGCCCTCTCACAACACCTACCATCTTACTGGGTTTCTCTTACCTTGGACATGGGGTATCTCTTCTCGGCTGCTCCAGCAAAGTGCAGCCGCTGCTCCTTACCTTGGATGAGGAGTATCTCCTCACTGCCGCCCCTCCTGACCTTGAATGTGGAATAGCTCCTCTAGGCCCTCCTGCGCCTGCACAGCCACTGCGGGGTTGCTCCTCCCGGCCACCGCCTTTGGCCTTGGGCATGGGGTTGCTCCTCCTGGCCTCCACCCCTGGCCTCTGGCATGGGCTAGCTCCTCTCAGCTGACACCCTTGGCCTTGGGTGTGGGGTAGCTCCTCCCGGCCGCCACCCCTGACTCGGACTGGGGTAGCTCCTCTCTGCCGTTCCTGCGCCGTCGCAGCCTGGTGCTCTCGGCCGCTGCCCTTGACCTTGGACGTGTGGTAACTCCTCTTGGCCACCACCTCTCTGGCATGGGGTCGTCCCGGCTTCTGCCCCTGACCTCGGACTTGGGGTAGCTCCTCTCGGCTGCACTAAGTGAACTTCCAGATGTTCAATTCAAGCTGGTTTTAGAAAAGGCAGAGGAACCAGAGATCAAATTGCCAACATCCGCTGGATCGTCAAGAAACATCTATTTCTGTTTTATTGACTATGCCAAAGCCTTTGACTGTGTGGATCACAATAAACTGTGGAAAATTCTGAAAGAGATGGGAATACCAGACCACCTGACCTGCCTCTTGAGAAATTTGTCTGCAGGTCAGGAAGCAACAGTTAGAACTGGACATGAAACAACAGACTGGTTCCAAATAGGCAAAGGAGTACGTCAAGGCTGTATATTGTCACCCTGCTTATTTAATTTATATGCAGATTACATCATGAGAAACACTGGGCTGGAAGAAGCACAAGCTGGAATCAATCTTGATTTCTTGAATATTTCTGCAAGGGAGAAATATCAATAACCTCAGACATGCAGATGACACCACGCTTATGGCAGAAAGTGAAGAGGAACAAAAAAGCCTCTTGATGAAAGTGAAAGAGGAGAGTGAAAAAGTTGGCTTAAAGCTCAACATTCAGAAAATGAAGATCATGGCATCTGGTCCCATCACTTCATGGGAAATAGATGGGGAAACAGTGGAAACAGTGTCAGACTTTATTTTTTGGGCTCCAAAATCACTGCAGATGATGAGTGCAGCCATGAAATTAAAAGACACTTACTCCTTGGAAGGAAAGTTATGACCAACCTAGATAGCATATTGAAAAGCAGAGACATTACTTTGCCAACAAAGATCCGTCTAATCAAGGCTATGGTTTTTCCTGTGGTCATGTATGGATGTGAGAGTTGGACTGTGAAGAAAGCTGAGCACCAAAGAATTGATACTTTTGAGCTGTGGTGTTGGAGAAGACTCTTGAGAGTCCCTTGGACTGCAAGGAGATCCAACCAGTCCATTCTGAAGGAGATCAGCCCTGGGATTTCTTTGGAAGGAATGATGCTAAAGCTGAAACTGCAGTACTTTGGCCACCTCATGCGAAGAGTTGACTCATTGGAAAAGACTCTGATGCTGGGAGGGATTGGGGGCAGGAGTAAAATGGGACGACAGAGGATGAGATGGCTGGATGGCATCACTGACTCGATGGGCATGAGTCTGAGTGAACTCTGGGAGTTGGTGATGGACAGGGAGGCCAGGCGTGCTGCGATTCATGGGGTCGCAAAGAGTTGAACACGACTGAGCGACTGAACTGAACTGAACTTACATGCAAAGTTCACTTGGTATCTCTAACTTTCTTGAAGAGATTTCTAGTCTTTCCCATTCTGTTGTTTTCCTCTATTTCTTTGCATTGATCACTGAGGAAGGCTTTCTTATCTCTCCTTACTATTCTTTGGAACTCTGCATTCAAATGGGTATGTCTTTCCTTTACTCCTTTGCCTTTCACTTCTCTTCTTTTCTCAACTATTTGTAATGCCTCCTCAGACAACCATTTTGCCTTTTTACATTTCTTTTTCTTTGGGATGGTCTTGATCTCTTCCTCCTGTACAGTGTCATGAACCTCTGTCCATAGTTCTTTGAGCACTCTGTCTATTAGATCTAGTCCCTTAAATCTATTGCCCACTTCTACTGTATAATATAAGGGATTTTATTTGGGTCATACCTGAATGGTCTAGTGGTTTCCCCTACTTTCTTCAATTTCAGCCTGAATTTGGCACTAAGGAGTTCATGCTCTGGGCCAGAGTCAGCTTCTGGTCTTGTTTTTGCTGACTGTATAGAGCTTCTCCATCTTTGGCTGCAAAGAAAATAATCAGTCTGATTTCAGTGTTGACCATCTGGTGATGTCCATGTGTGGAGTCTTCTCTTGTGTTGTTGAAAGAGGATGTTTGCTATGAGCAGTGAGTTTTCTTGGCCAAACTCTATTAGCCTTTGCCCTGCTTCATTCTGCACTCCAAGGCCAAATTTGCCTGTTACTCCAGGTATTTCTTGACTTCCTACTTTTGCATTCCAGTCACCTATAATGAAAAGGACTTTTTTTGGGGTTGTTTGTTCTAAAAGGTCTTGTAAGTCTTCTCAGAACCGTTGACTTCAACTTCTTCAGCATTACTGGTCAGGGCATAGACTTGGATTACTGTAATATTGAATGTTTTGCCTCAGAGATGAACAGAGATCATTCTGTCGTTTTTGAGATTGCATCCAAGTACTACATTTCAGACTGTTTTGTTGACTATGATGGCTACTCCATTTCTTCTAAGGGATTCTTGCCCCAGTAGTAGATGTAAGGGTCCTCTGAGTTAAATTCACCCATTCCAGTCCATTTTAGTTCCTGATTCCTAAAATGTCAATGGTCACTCTTGTCATCTCCTTTTTGACCACTTTCAGTTTGCCTTGATTCATGGGCCTAACATTCCAAGTTCCTATGCAGTATTGCTCTTTATAGCATCTGACTTTACTTCCGGTGTTTAGGATTGTTGGGCTCAGTATTTGTGTGGTTGTGTGCATGCATGCTTTCTCCTACACAGGAGAGATGGGATTTTAATTGTTGTCTTTTCCCAACTGAATTTTTTTTGAATTGTAGAGTTTGCCCCATATGTCCACTGGGCCATCAGAGGAACTACTGCGGCCTGTGTTAGGAAAAATGAAGCCAACTTCCCATGATCTTCAGAGAGATAATTTGATTGGCTATGCTCAGATAAAATCTGAGTTTCACATGGTTATATGAGACTTTGAAAACTTTTACATACTTGAAATGTGTTTTGTTGTTATCTGTGAGAAAACTGTTAACTACTTTAAAATGGTATTCTTCTTTTTACGCAAGTAATTCCTGCTTATCCTTTAAATCCCTTTATTCAGGCAGTCTTTAGTACTCCCACCCCATCTCTGTCTAAGCTAGATGTGCCTTCTCTTTGCTCATAGAACATCATCTGTAATCTCTAGTATACTATCTTATGATCAGTGATTTGTCTCTGCCAGATTCCAAGCAATGTCTTCTTAAAAGAGTGTCTGTTACTTTCATCTTTTTACCCTCATTCCCTGTCACATAACAGGAGCTTAGTATATGATGAGTGAATAAATGAAATGAGTGAATAATTGGATGAGTAGATAGATATGTAAAAGCATTTTTTTAATGATTGTTGAGTTAGCATCATTTCTGAATTTTATATATGATTGGACTAAAATACATCTTCCAGTGTATCTTCACTTGTCATTTTGCTTGCATTTTATGGGTTTGCAGATTCTGATTTTAGGTCCTACTATATGATATGTTTTTAACATAAACAGGAAGCATTTCTTTTTTCAAATTGTTAATCGGAGTTCTATGAAAAATATGCAGTGTTGAAAGAAGGACTTGACCCTAACGGAAGTAAGGGTAAAAAGCAGATGTTTAGTGAAATATTGGCAAGTTTGGCTTCAACGGTGCAGAGGAACCTAACAGAAGTTGTTTTTACCTCTTGGCCACTTTTCCTGCAGGGAGAGGATGCAAGGAGATTTGCCAGCTTCTTTCCTTATCAGTAATGTCCCTGTAGGAGGGGACAAAAGGCGCTTCAGACTCTGAATCCTTGGGTTTAACCCACCTTATGGACATCTCTTCTGCTACATTAGAAAAAAAGAAAAAGTTAAACTCTAAGTGCTTTTGGAGTAGATATGAACCCTCCCTCCAGAGCGTGTCTTAAGGTAGCTGTCCAAATGCTGAATACATTTACTCCATCCACTCTGGTTCTCTTTCTGTCTTAAGCTTTGCTCTTTCTGTTTCTGCCACAGAGGTTTAAGGACTTGTCCAAGGCTTCAGGGTTCAAGTCTCCTACCTTTCAAGTTCACTGCAGCCCCACCATTTTGTAGGCACCTTGGTGATTCCCATCTCTACCAACAACAATAAAGATATTCTTTTAAAAAAACGTGATTTAAAATGAGAGCTTTTGAGTGAAAAAAGTCTCAGAAAGCAAAGATTTTCTGTAAAGCAAACATTTATTGAACTGAAACTTTAAAGAAAGCATGTTGCTTTTGTTGATGGCCTCATGCATCAGAGCTTTGTGTTCTGTGCTACTCTAAAAGCCAGCTTAAACCTAAGCCTTAAATGTGTTCAATGCAGGAGTCCTAGCTCTGGGGGCTCTACAGATAAAATAGTTTCAAAAACACACCATACCTCTAAAAATACTCCAGAAGGTAAAACCAGGTTAGGAGTTTGCCTTGAGCTTTTAGCACAGAGGAGACACAAAATCTAAGATAGGTGCAACTTGCACTATCAATGTGGAATTTTAACTCAACAAAATTGACATTACTAGACAAAATGTACTTGCTAAAAATATAATATGAAGTAGAATTATTTAGTAGATACTATGGTATAGTGTGTATAGATGAAACAATTGCTGAAGCTTATGGAAAGCTACAAGGTATATTTCAAATTATGGGTTTGAGGAAATATTAAGATGTCATTCATTCATTCATTCACAAAACATATATTTCTTCCTTATGGTATCCAATGATCCTTCATTATCCCAGACAGATGAGGAATACTGGAGGTTATGACTTCCAGAGAAGTTGTTTCTATTTTTTCTTCAGTATCTCACTCCAAGAAACCAACCAAAAAATTCCTATATCTTAAAATTATATGGAAGATGGAGAATAAACTTCCTACTTTCCATTGTATAAAAGCTGTGCTCCTACTTGAAAGACCCATCATAAAAAGTTTCCTCATGGTTGCATCTGAGCACTGAATAAAATAATTTTTTAACTTTGTAGATTAGTGTTTCCACCACATCCTATCTCTGACATGCATGTTTAATGAAAATTAGAACAGACTGTAAACTTTTATAAGAAAATTACTCTATCCAGTCTCCATTGAACTTTATGCTGTTGTGACTTGGTAAGCTCTCTAAATTAATCATTTTGAAAACCAATCCTCTGAATCAAATTTCTGACATCTCCTCTGTACTATGTCACTTTTCGTGACCATATTGGGAGTACTTCCACTTTAAAGAGCCATCCAAGGATTTTTGTTTGTTTTTCACTTAGTATCCACTTATGAATACCAGGGGAAATGTGAAAACTTGGACATTATTAACTGAAGGGCTTGTGTCTTTGTCTGTCTATGCAGAGAGTTTGAAACTTTTATCAGATACTCTAAAGGGTGGTAGTTGTTGTTTAGTCACTAAGCTGTGTCTCTTTTGTGAGCCAGTAGGCTATAGCCTGCCAGTCTCCTCTGTCCATGGGATTTCCAAGGCAAGAATACTGGACTGGGTTACCATTTCCTCTTCCAGGGGATCTGCCTGACCCAGGGATCGAGCCCATGTAGGCCCTGCATTGCAGGCAGATTCTTTACTGCTGAGCCACATGGGAAGCTCGCTCTAAAGGGTTGGTGATCCCTTACAAATAAAGAATAATTAAACTAGACATCCCTCTTTTCCCCACCATTTTAACTTGAGCACTTTTGCAGCTTGCCTGAGATCCATTGTTAACAGTCTTTAGATTTGTATTCTGGTAGGTGTAACTCATAGTTGGCCAAAGTGAGTCCCTACCAGTAATAGATGAATAGGGGCCCTGGTGTAATCTGCCCACAGAGCACACTGTCAGTACAGCCGTCTCAGACATTGCCTTACACCTGGAATTTCCGGAATCCATTTGGATATCATTTTAATGTTCATAAGATGTTGGGGCAGAGGTAGGAAATATAGGAAAAGAATGTGTATTCTGCTATTAGGACATAGGTCTTTAGACTCAAAAGAGCAGATATCAAGATCTGAAGAAATATGTAGTTCAGTCAAAATGATGGAACCATCAGAGTGGCGGTTATAGGCTCTATACTGAATTAAAATTTAGAAATACTGTGACTAAAGTCTTAGGAACCTGGTTATGTGAGTACCAGCTTCAATTTGAAGTCCCTTATGTAGAGTTTAATAGGAGGTTTCAGGATGTCCCTTAAGTTTTGCCAAGAATCCAGTGAGTGTCCTGTTAAGATCAATAGTGGTGTTTGTTAGCTTTTTTATAATCTTTTTAACCGGACAAGGTTTTAAATTAAATATAGAAAATATTTAAGAGAATCAAAACTAACACAAAATGCTTTTGTGTGTGTTTGGTATTTAAAGTTTTATAACGCTTAGAATTTGGTACACTCACAGATCAGTTTCATAATTCCAATTTAAAATGTGTAATTGAGTAATTGATCTAGATATGTGATTTTAGGTTGAAATATTACTAAATTAATCTACAGTGTTGGACTATTTAAAAGAATTTGGTTCACTGTATTTATAAATTTAATTTGTTTGTAAAAGATTTGTTTAATTACTCTGGAAAGTTTTAAGTCAGACAATTGAAGTACTTAAAGGAAATCAAATACATTAAATTTATAAATGAATTTTAAAATGCTTGAAGAGCATTAATTGTTTATAAATGGAGCTAAATGTTCCTGTAAGTCCTCTTAAAAGTGGTTGCTAAATTTTAGATTATAAATAGAATTAAATTTGTAAGTTGAACTAAGACGCTTAAAGAAAAACTAGGCTTCTCAATTTGTAACATGAATAAGTCAAACATTAATATTTAAAACCAAAGCACCATCAGATTAATCTTTTCAAACACAAAGGTCATCCTCAAGGACTCTAGAAACCGCTAGGATTTTTCTTCACATCTCCATGCAGGAGTATACATTCCTTTTTTCCCTGGAATCATGCAGTACTTTAGGTATTTTCCTTTTTTGATAGACACATTTTTACTGAGAAAGGAAAAATCAGTGCACATGTGATCTTTGGGGAACAATTAAGAATGGTAGGGACCATGACAATTTAAATAATGCCTACTTGTTGGCTAATTATTTTTTGGTGATTATCCTGTGTATGCTAACATCTTTTGTTTTGTTTTATATTCCAGAAGAAGTTGGAAATCTTGAAATCTCTCATATGAAAAACTTTGGTATCAGTTTTTAAAAATAGCTGGATGTTGGGAATATGGGAAGCAAAAATCTACATCTGAGAGTAAATTAGCCTGCAGATCACTGGTTTCAGGACTTTGTTATAAAAGTTCTCTGAACAGTCAGCTTCCCCTTGTCATTCCATGCCCCAGAGAAATTAGAACTCCATGACTTTCTGAGTGTCCCTAGAATCAACTTAGACCAAAGCATTGGTAAACAATGTAGTTTCTACTGAAGATTTTGAAGAATAGAAGGAGAGGGAGTTTAATGTATGTTCATACACTCATGCCATATTAAAACACAAGAAAAACTATAGATTACAGATCCCCCATTATACACATTCCTCCAGGCTTTTATACTGCTGCCCTGCTTGGGGTGGGAAGCAGAGTGGTTTTCCCTCTTCCTCTCTTCACACAGTGCTCAATAACACAGGCTTCTTCCTGTTCCCTTCCCTGATTGTCTTTGTTGTTGTTGTTCAGTCATTAAGTTGTGTCTGACTCTTTGCGACCCCATGGATTGTAGGCAACCAGGCTCCTCTCTCCATGGGATTTCCCAGGCAAGAATACTGGAGTGGGTTGCCATTTCCTTCTCCAGGGGATCTTCGTGACCCAGGGATTGAACCTGAGGCTCCTGTATTGGCATATGGATTCTTCACTGCTGAGCCACCAGGAAAGCCCCTGATTCTCTTAGAGTTCTTCAAATTCCACTCCCCTTTATTAAGCAGAGCAGTCCAGTTTCATCCCATACATAGGCGTCTGGGGCACTCAGCAGTGGTAGTGGTGGTGCTGCTGAGACGGATGGAAGTCCAACGAATACCATTATCTGGATATTGAGCACTCACAGCCCGTGCTTTCTGGTTTCTTGTAGTCCACCTCGCCTCCTTCCTGGCTTTTGTTCTTGTAGCCGCAGCTATAATTGCTGCTCTTCCTACATCCCCTGGCCTGTGCCATGTCGGTGCACACTGAGCTTGACTTCCCATGGCAGCACCAGCTTCTCTTCTCACCGCTGTTTCCCCCTGCTGCAGATGGGCAGGCTGGGGGTGCCTGGCGAGTAAGACCCCTCCCTCCACCCCAGGCAGGTCACGTGATGAGAGTTCGTATTTGGAAACACCAGTCCCTCCTTACGCAGGTGGAAGGAGTATGAGGCTGTTCTCAAAATTCCTCAGTGGGCTTGAATTCCAGTTGCCTATCCTAGTAACCAGTTAATGATGACACCTTGAATATCTCTCTTCCTTTTCCTTGTCTCATGTTTTTATTGATGTTTCCCTGAATCACTTCTTGTTATGTTCTGATACCCACCTCTAGAGAGGTTCCCAGGTGGTTCAAGTGGTAAAGAATCCACCTGCCAAAACAGGAGCCTCAGGAGATGCAGGTTCAATTCCTGGGTCAGGATGATCCCCTGGAAGAGGGTTTGACAGCCCACTCCAGTATTCTTGCCGGGAGAATTCCATGGACAGAAGAGCCTGGTGAGCTACAGTCCATGGTCGGACATGACTGAGCATACACTCATGATCCACCTCTAGACCTACTTCCAGTGGAACCTAAACTGCAATGCAGGAGACCGTGGTTCAGTTCCTGGGTTGGAAAGATCTGCTAGAGAAGGGATAGGCTACCCACTCCAGTATTCTTGGGCTTCCCTGGTGGCTCAGCTGGTAAAGAATCCGCGTGCAATGTGGGAGGCATCGGTTTGACCCTGGGTTGGAAAGATCCCTTGGAGAAGGGAACGGCTACCCACTCCAGTATTCTAGCCTGGAAAATTCCATGGACTGTATATCCATGGGTCGTAAAGAGTTGGACATTATTGAATTACTTTCACTTTCACACTGTAAAATAACCTCAAACCAAATGCCACTTTAATGAGATAAATTAGGCTTGGAATTTAGTCCTTAGCAGTCTCCAGAGAAGACATATGCATTGCCAGCAGGATGCTACTGTGTTTGGTACTAAGACCCAGCTCTGCTCTGACTCACTGGAAAGAAAAACGTACTCTGATAATAGCCTGCCCTTGATCATGGGCCTGGATGTTAGAAAAGGATGTTTTTCTCTCTGGAAGTTTTGGTTCAGCAATTCGAATTTTAATAAATGGTGCCAACCCCTGTTTTTCTGACAAAATCAATTCCCAGGAATCCCACCCCAACTTAAGGTAGAAGATAATGATGTTCTGGGCAAGGGGAGGGTTTCCTCTTTAAACTCTTTCACGGCCGTCTTCTCACAGCTTCGGGATGGGCTGCACTAATGGTTTTCTGCTCAGCTCTATTCAGAGGCCAAGTATACTCCTGAGCCTAGTGGATGCTTATGAAGTAGTTCATTATTCCTTGCTTAAGGTTTTCTGTCTGCCTCTAAATCACCTTATTGGTGATTCAACCACCCCCAGGAAATTTGCTTCGGGGAAGACATTTAAAATTTTCTAACCACTGACCAGGGAGTGGCTTACTCACGCAAAGGATACAATCTATTCATGCTGACTAGGCTCTAATGCAAACATTATAAAGTATTCATAAGCTTCCCCTTTGCCTCAAAATAGAACCCATTTCTCCATTTGGATAAGGTATGAGAGCTTTAAATGCCTCTACCGTGAATCTGCTCGTTTCTGGGTTCTAATTTTTTCTCTCTCCTCCTTGGAGGGTGACTCTGGTGCGCTCTGCTTTTCTTGGCCATCTGTCCGTTTGCATTTACTCTTGCCTCGTCTCCCTGTCTCACTTTTCCCTTCAGCCTTGTTTACATTGCTTTTTCTGGAGCGGTACTTGCGGAGTTAACTTCCCAGGGGAAAAAAAAAAATTAAATATTCATGAGAAAGATAGTGCAGGCTTATGGGATCTGAAAGAAGGCAAACCGAATATATAGTAAATGAAAAAATTTAAACATGTTCATTTTAATAGTTGAACAAGCACTGGCATGTCTGTAGCCCCTCACAAGATGTAGTCTTCTAGATAGCCTGTGCTATACTTATTTTAGTCATGCATGATTTTTCAACCCCCTCTGTCATTAAATTAGAATATGATTACCTCCCACAGCCAAAATAGCTCCCTTTGGTACTAAGTAATATAATTTATTTCATAAATAGGATCAAAACACCTTTATTAGATGGTGGTGACTGGGGAAAAACAGCATTTTATTAACATTTTAGTATTGACTCTATTTTATTATGTTTAATCAGAGTGGGATTTTGACAGCTACTGGGAGATGTATTCTAAACTTTCATCTGTGCTTCAGCTACCTTACTTGAAAGATGCTTGTTTTCTCTTTTAACACAGAAACCAGACTGTTGGTGACAGATTCTTTTCAAAACCACAAGGGCTGCATGTTGAGTTTGTCTGAGATCTGGGTCCCTATGGCTTTCTTTCTCTTGGTAGGTTCACGTGAACAGGGTCACAGAGAGCATGATGTGCAGAGCTCTGGGGAGAGGACCCCTGAAGATACTTCTCCCCACTTCCCTTCTTCCCGTTCTTTTCTGTTTTCCACAAATATTATTTAACACCTGAGTATCCAGCAGTCAACAAAACAGACATCTTCCCTTGTGGGTCTGGAATATAGGAGATAGACAATAAAAATAAAGACATGGGGGCTGTGCCGTGGGGTGCGTCCCTCATTCAGCCCAGGTGTTCTGGATCCGGTTTCTGGGTGAGTGCTGCGTGAGGCGCCACCTACAGCTTTCCCCGCGTGGTGGCCGGCAGCCATGTTTAGTTGTTCTGTCACGGTTTTCCCTGGGGATGACAAAAATAGAATATCACCTCATTTCTAGTTGACGGCATACTGTGAAACCTAGAGGAGACATTAAAGGTCATTAAAAAAAACCCGAAAAGAACCACTGCCACTTACCAGAAAGATGATCTTGGCCATGTTATTGGGCTTCTGCATCTCAGTTTTTTCTACTATAAAATGATGACAGTACCTGCCTCCACGGGTTGTCATGAGGGTTAAATAAGTAGTTATTTTTGATAGACCTCCAGTAATGCTGCTAGCATGCAGTAGGTAACATCCACACGGTAGTGTTTTGGTCTCATCTCCAGTACGAAGCTTGAGCTTTTTGTCTCTGTTGGGTTGGTTGGCCGGTTTCTGCTAAACAGCTCTGCTGATGAAAGTCAGGGCCTTCTGAAGGGCCTTGTGAACCCTACCTGTTTGTGCCCTTTCTCGTGTAGAGCTGACATCTCTCTTTCACTCACGTGGCTTCTACCCCATGGCCTTTCCCTTGGGGATCAGTTCAGAGGAATTTCCATTCTTCTTCCACATGATGCCTTCCTGATATTTGGAAAATGTACACCATTGGAGAGTATTTTTCACTAGGCTGAATATCCCAGGTCCTACACTTTTCTCTCAAAAGACCTAGTTTGTGAGTTAGTTCTAGTGTCCTCCCAGGCTACTGGAAGGACACGCACCAGATTCTCCTTCATATTCTCCGTCACACATCCAGTGTGGCTCGGGGTGTCCTAGTTATTCCAGGTGCTCGCCTTGGATCTATTTTCTCCATGTCTGTTACCTGGCATGGGATGGGATGTCTAGATGTGAATGAATAGCTCGTGGAGTACTGCCTACAGTACGCAGGTAACAAGATGCAAGAGCCCCTGCACTCATAGAGCTGCATTCTCGTGGTGAAGACAGATAATTCTGTTGCATGTTTGATGGACAGGGAGGGCCTCTTTGAGGAGGAGATCACAAGTGGAGAAGGAACCAAACGTGATTATCTAGGAAGGAGTGTTTCAGGCAAAGGGAAGAACATGTGGTTCCCTGTGGTGGGAACCAGCTTAGCCATCAGATCAAGCAGCAGAAAGGAGGTGCCTATTGCTGGAGTGGATGCGAAGGAGGAGGAGAGTCCAGTAGACAGCCATCTAGATCTCTGCTCATCACATGGGATCCCAGTAACAACTCTTCTCTTGCATCCAGAAAGTTTAAAGATTCTCAGGGTCGGAAGGGACATTTCCCAAATGCTCCCAGTCTCTCTTCTCCATATACTCATATTCAGCCTTCACTCAAGCTGTACTTAGGTTCTTCAAGATGCCCTCTTTTAGCAGTGTTATAAACACTAAAATTGTTTTAAAAACATGCAGATACCCATATGTAACTATTGCAAAAATTTTTTTTCCTGAATTGCTCTCCTGGAATTCTAGCACCATGTTCCCTCACACTTCTGTCCCTTTACTCAGTGTTTTCACTACTTGAAACTCCTTCTTCCAACTTATTCTTTGTGTTTTTTTATACTCTTCATGGGGTTCTTGTGGCAAGAATACTGGAGTGGTTTGCCATTTCCTTCTCATTGAAAAAGACCTTGATGCTGGGAAAGATGGAAGGCAAAAGGAGAAGCAGCAGAGGATGAGATGATTGGACAGCATCACCAACTCAATGGACATGAACTTGGGCAAATTCCAAGAGATGGTGAAGGACAAGGAATCCCGGTGTGCTGCAGTCCGTGGGGTCACAAAGAGCCAGATGTGACTTAAAGACTGAACAGCAACAACAAGTGCATATTCTGTAAAACTGAAGGGGAGGCCACCACACCTCTGAGAGGGCTTTCCCACTCTTTGTATAACCGCACTGACACTTGGATAGTTAGAGGAGTCTGCTATTCTTTCAGTACCTGTTCATATTTCTGGATTAGCCATGTATAACTCTCTTGAAATTGCTTACTTATTTCCTTATCTCCCTCCACTAGTCTTAAGCCTCTTGCCAGAAAAAGGTTCATCTTGCGCTGATAACTGTAGCATTTAGCAAGGTGCTTGAAACTTAGTTCCTCAACCACATCCTTGCTGCATGATGGCTTATTGAGCATGAACTAAAACATGCCCTCCAGGATTTGTCTAGCCCACTATTTCTCAGTGGGAGAACGATTTGCATGTTGGGTAGTAGAGTTATTTGTTGGGTGGGGTCATCCCTTGCCTTGCATCCCATCCTCTTCACTGAGTGCCTCCATGAATTTCCCAGCACTTCCTAGGGGGCAGTGGTGGCTTCAGTTGAGAACCTTTGCTTACCCCTTAACTTATTTATTCATCCAAGCCCTGTGACCAGTCTCCATGTTTGAGTCACACTAAGGCAGGAATTCACTGCTGCTTGTTCAGCCCATCCTCAGTCATCTCTGTAGGACACTTCTTCCTGTTTATATCAGAATGTGCCTCTCCTTGTTACAGAACCAGACTTGGGTCTGCTCTCCCAATCTACTGACACTGGATTGTGGTGGAAGAAAGTGCAGCGTTTATGGTAAGGTGCTGTACAAGGAGTCGGGGGCAGGTAGTACTCAAAACACCCAAACTCCTCAATAGGTTTTAGCAAAGTTTTTCAAGGCAAGGTGAGGGAGGGATGGCCCAGGGTGTGTGATCTGTTAGCACTCAGTTCTCTGATTGGTTCATGGTGAGGCAACAGGGTGGTATCACAGGGGTGAACATTATCAATCTCTACATACCAGTAGAGGGGGGAGGTTCATGGCCATCAAGTAGTTAATTCCATTTGGTTGCTGGTTTTCTCATCTGTGAAACAACAGTAAATGTGCATCAGCTGCTGTTAGTGAGCTAGAGCAGAGGATATGGGCTCTGTCTGGGGAAGGCCCCATAGGGTCCGACTCAGTTACATCCTAACTTCTAAACATTGATTCTTGTATTATCGTCTAGTGTACTACAGATCATACCCAGTGTTTTTCTTTTGTGATAGCCTTTCAACCATTTGGAGACATTTTTACTGCCCTCCATGCATTTACAATTTTTCCTTTCTCTGAGTGAAACAGTACAGATTTTTTTGGACTGTTCCCTCTGACGGGCATTTGAGTGATCTCAGCTCTTTGTGTCAGTATGCATTCACTTTGACTGTCAGGCTATAATATTTTTACTCTGCTTTCATGTTTAGTGTTTTCTCCATTGTTTACAACTCAAGCAGTGATAGACCTGCAGGGTTTTGTGTGGGTAATATTTTTAAATGCAGCAGGTCACATGGATGTAGCTGTAGCAAACGCTTCTTTGTAAAATGATTGTCTCTTTCTAGGCTTCTGGCAGGTGGCAAAATATTAGCACCTACTGTGGATGCAGTGCTGTGTTGAACAACACAGAGGACAAAGAGAAATGTAAAACACCACTGTTGTCAAGAAGATAATGAACTCGTTAGAGCAGTTTACAAACATGAAAAAGTTAAAACCAGTGGTATATCAGTAAATGGTTAGCAACTGACTGTGCGTGTTGGGAGTGGAGGGAAAGCCCTGATCTGCGTTTGCTGATTTCCGTGATGAAAACTCTACTGTCATGATTGATTGCAAGCTGCCAGTATGATGTCATAGTATGTGGAGTTGGAAAGAGAGGCAAGTAACCCTCATTTTATACTATTTCTTCATATGCATATAACAGACATACATAATGTGGAGGGCATTGGTCATAGTAAAATACAATGCAAATAGCTAAACTCACTGCAGATGGTGACCGCAGTCATGAAATTAAAAGATACTCCTCCTTAGAAGAAAAGCTATTACAAACCTAGGCAGCATATTAAAAAGCAGAGATATCACTTTGGCGGCACAGGTCCGTATAGTCAAAGCTATGGTTTTACCAGTAATCAGGTACGGTTGTGAGAGTCGAACCATAAAGAAGGCTTAGCGATAAAGAATTGATGCTTTTAAACTGTGGTGCTTGAGAAGATTCTTGAGAATCCCTTAGACAGCAAGGAGATCAAACCAGTCAATCCTAAAGGAAGTCAACCCTGATTATTCATTGGAAGAACTGATGCTGAACCTGAAGCTCCAATACTTTGGCCACCTGATAGGAAGATCCAACTTGTTGGGAAAAAACCCTGATACAGGAAAAGATTGAAGGCAAACAGAGAAGGGACCGCAGAAGATGAGATGGTTAGATAGCAACACCTACTCAGTGGGCATGAGTTTGAGCAAAGTCTGGGAGATAGTGGAGGACAGGGGAGCCTGGTGGGCTACAGTCCATATGGTCACAAGAGTCAGATACCAGTTAGTGACTGAACAACAAGTAGAGGGAACCATACCTGTGAGCATCCTCTGGCTTGTCAAATCATCTGTTACACCTATGTTACACACCAGTGTTCATAATTATAGTCATCAACTAGTTGTTTCAAATACTCCTGGCACTTAAACATTGCCATCCACTTTTCAGTGATGGACCAAGCACCAGAGTATGCTTTCCCGTGGCTGTCACTGGGTCTTTTGGAAGATGCATGCTCGTCGCTTCAGTCATGTCCGATTCTTTGTGACTCTATGGACTGTAGCCTGCAAGGCTCCTCTGTCCATGGGATTCTTCAGGCAAGAATACTGGAGTGTGTTGCCATTTCCTTCACCAGGGTGTCTTCCCGACCCAGGGATCAAACCTGCATCTCCTACATGTCCTGCATTACAGGTAGATTCATTACCGCCGAGCCACCTGGAGAGCCCCTTTGGGGAGATGGCAAGTGACAAAAAACCAAGATGAAATTAAGTTAATGAAAAGTGACATTTATTGGCCACAAAACTGGAAGTACTGAGATAGGTTGAAGGTCAGGCACGTCTGGACTCAGGAATTCCCACTCTATTCTTCCATCTCCCCTACAGGTTGGTACTGTTATAGGCAGGCTTTCCCTTGGTGGGGCAAATGCATGGACTCAGTTCATGCCTATGTTCTCACCATGCTAAGCCAGGCAGAAAAGAAAAAGCAGCTCTTTCTCCACAGTCTAAGAAACTGGGATCCTCAGGCCATATTCTTGTTGAATCTGGGGCTACCCATTCTGGCCCAGAAGATGTTCTCTTCCAGCCAAGAGTGAGTCATGTGTCCCCTCTGCCTGCAAGATACATGGTGAGAGTCAGGAAAAGATATTCCTAAGAGGGGTACAAAGGATACTGTTAGCTGAAGCCCGTCATACAAATGTAAGGAAGAGAACTGGGGGACAGAGGAAGTCAGAGGAGATGATGACACAGTGAACACAGAAATCAGAAAGAAATTGTACCGTGAAGAGGGTAGAGCACGTATCCTCTGAACCCTTCTGGCTTAGAACACACAGACAACGCAACTATGTAAACGTGTAGAAGGCGTTTAACACTTACAGAACAGCAGCTCCAGTATGGGGAGGGAGCTTGTGCTCGTAAGAGGTCATTTCCTCAACATTTTTGGAGCACCTACTATCTGCTAGACACTGTGACAGTTCACATTCATAATCTCACTTTTTTGTCTTTATACTTGGGAGAATTACATAGC
Source organism: Bos javanicus (assembly GCF_032452875.1). Taxonomy (NCBI): domain Eukaryota; kingdom Metazoa; phylum Chordata; class Mammalia; order Artiodactyla; family Bovidae; genus Bos; species Bos javanicus. The sequence continues at coordinate 21,131,045 of NC_083875.1, forward strand.
TGTACATATTGGTACTTAAAATGCACACTTATATCCAACATACACATACACCCATGAAACCATCACCACATTTAGAAAACAAGCATTTCCATCTCCCCCGAAAGGTTCCCTAGTGCTCGTTTGTCATGGTGCCCAGTGCCCTTCATTCCTTCTGCAGGCAACTTCTTGAATGTGCTTTCTACCACTACAGATCAGTGACTTGTATTTTCTAGAATCTTATGTAAAAAGGAGAATATAGTATATATTCTTTTTATATAAGTTTTTCTACATGGTGTAATGGTTTTGAGATTTCATCTATGTTGGATAGATCAATACTGTGTTCTTTTTTGTGGCTGAGTAGCATTCCAGTTGCATGGATATACTCTGGTTTGTTTTTCTGTTCACTTCCTAATAGCTGTGTGGGTTGTTTCTAGTTTTTATGCTGTTAACAGATAAAGCTGCAGTGAACATTCATGCACATCTCTGTGTGTAAACATATATTCTGACTTATCTTTGTAAATATCTAGGAGCAGAATACCTCAGTCATGTGGCAGGTGTTGTTTAACTTTATAAGATGTGGATAGATGGTTTTCCTAAGTGGTTGTACCATTTTACATTCCTGCTATCAGTGCACGAGAGTTCCAGTTCCTCCAGTTCTTGGTCCATTGTATGAAAATGTATGTATAGTCATTTTTTTAAACTTTATTTATTCTAATGTGTGCGTGTGCTTTTTAAATCTACATTTTCCTGATAACGAGTGACACAGTCTCATTTTGACATCATGTCTTACCTAGAGATGATGGAGACGCAAGAGACTCAGTTTTGATCCCTGGAAGGAGAAGGTCCCCTGGAGTAGGAAATGGCAACGTGCTCTGACATTCTTGCTTGGAAAATTCCATTGACAGGGGAGCCTAGCGGGTTACAGGCTGTGGGGTTGCAAAGAGTCAGACACAACTGACCGAACACACACAGATGCTGAGGCTTTCCTGTTGGGTAAAATTTCCCTGTATATAGACTAAACTCCCTTGAACTCCCTGGGCACAAAAGATGTTATTTCTATGTAGAATAATGACAGTCCAGTCATACAGCATGTCTCTTAACTTATATTTGTGAAACTTTTATAAAGAAACTAGTTAGAATCTCTCTCAACATTTTTTGACTCTTAAAACTGTTGCTTGAAATCCGAGTAGTTTAAAATAATGTAATTTTAGCAGACTAGAGCTGACCTTCCTTTCTTTATGTGATTCCAATTTTACAAACTAGAAATTTATTAGGAAGTCTGTCTTTAGAAATAGTCAAGGCAAAATCTCAAGTATCTTCTCTCTGGAAAATTCTAGACTCGCAGCTGGAGATAAAATGACATAGTGAGGGAGAGGAAATTTGCATTACTGTCAAATGGTGCAGTTATATTTCTGGATCTGCTCATATTCACACATGTGCAATATCAAGACTTTTTAGAAATAACCACTTGATTACTGTGCTTTCCTCAGTTCTGATGCTGTATCTCCCTTTTTCTAATCTTAATTGAATGCTTATAATTAAGTCAGTATTTTCTGGTGCACATACATGCACACAAAGCTCTAATTTGAAGGAGAAAATCCGATTATTTGTCTTTGTTTTCCGGTTTCCAACTTCCTGGCATTCACGTCAGAGGCCTGCCTTTGAATGGTGTTTCTGAGGCAGTCATCAATCATTATTTTCTGTCCAGCAGTCTCTCTACTCACCTCCAGAATCAGTGGTGTTTCTCTGGTGGCTGCTCTGATGGCAGAAGGAAGGAGGAAGAGAAAGGATGAGTGGAGTCAGGAGTGTTTTTTAAAGACAGACTTCAGGGCTATGCTGGCAGTGCGTTTTAAAGATTCCACCTAAGTTTTAGTAAACTTATGGTGATCACCTCTAACATGAAGTGTTTGGTATGTGGCAGCTGTAGGGCTGGGTTATTTACTGGCATCCTCTGCTTTAGTGAGGGTGAATGGTGGTTCTAGCCCCTTGTTTGTGGATGTGGAAGTTGAGGTTCAAAGACTTTTATTTGTCAAAAGTCATTATGTATGTCTTGGTGGAGCCTGGGTTTGAATCTGGGCCTGTGTGTTCTATAATACATTTTAATCCCTACATTGTACTGACTTGACTGGGCTCAACACTTACTGCTTTATCAGAAAATATGGAAGAAGACCCATTTTTATAGTCTTGGAAATGTTTGCCATTCATGTCTCTAAAAAGCTTGTTTTATGCTGGATGAGTGAGGAGAATTTACGAAAAATGTGCTAAGCACTTGCTGCATCCGTACATGTTCCACTGAGGGTCAACATAGGCTGGCTTCCACTGAAATAGTCCTAGAAAGAAACATCAACTAATACTAAGATGAGGCGGATGTGAGCCTTAACAAATTCCCCCACTTCCTTTTCCTCTTTTTCTAGTTCTGGTTGCCTTTACGCCCTCCTGATGAAACTAGAATCCTAGTTTTGGAATTGCCCTTTTATTGAGACCTTTGTGTTCATTTTAGATGTCATCTTGACTTGGTGACAGGGAGTAGCGCCCAGATGGTTGTCAAACATTATTCCAGGTGTGTCTGTGAGGATGCTTCTCGGTGACATTAACATTTGTTAATAGATGGAGTGCTGGCCTTTGCAAAACTGTGCTGACCCTGCAAATACTAGGATTTGTCAGCCTCTATTAGTGAGCCAGTTCCTGATAACAAGTCTCTACATTATATGCACATACACTGTGTTGATTCTGTTTCTCTGTAGAACCCTGGCTCATACAGACCGTTAATGTGTTCCTGTACATCAGCAGTCCCCTACTTTTGTGGCTCCAGGGACCGGTTTCATGGAAGACAGTTTTTATGCCAGGCGAGGAGTGTGGGGTTGGTGGACAACACATGAAGGTTCCTGGTTGGCCCACAGTTCGCCTCCTGATATGCAGCCCTGTTCCTGACTGGCCGTGGACTGGTACCAGTCGATGGCCTGTGGGTCAGAGTGCCCTGCTCTGCATAACTCCATGCTAAGTGATCATTCCATCTACAGGTCACCAGAAAGCATTTCCCACTCTCCCGACTCAGGGAGAAGTGGGGTTGGTCCATTCAGCTCTGTCAAAATCTGATAGTTATGTTGCAGAAGGAAGGACCGCCTTCCAGAGGCCGAGGCGGGGTGGGGGGCTCTTGTCTTAACACTGGGCAATGAACCGTGCGAAAAGACACACCTGCTGACAAGAGACTTTATTGGGAAAGGCGCCCAGGTGGAAATCAGGAGGCTTGCTCTATCACCTGGCACGAAGTCCCATGTTTTAAGGTGATGGAGTGAGTTTCTCGTTGTCTCTGCCCAAGTATTCTGACTCAGATCCTGGGGCGCACACATAACTCAGCCAAGATGGAGTCCAGCGAGGAGGATTCTCCTAGCCTGGTAGGACATGTGAACTGGTGTCTCCTTTTGATCTTTCCAAATTCTTCTGGTTGGTGATGGCTTGTTAGTTCTGCATTCCTTACGGGCCTCCGGTTGTAAAATAACTCATGCAGATGGTTACTGCGGCACCTGGCCAGGGTGGGCGGTTTCAGTCAGCGTGCCTCCAACAGACCTTCCCTTTCCAGCTTCTGCCCTTTCGTCTCTGGAGCTGAGAGTATCTAGGACATTTTAAGGCTGTCACGGGAGTGAGTTTTCTCAGGGACTGCATCCGGGGGGCTGAGCAGAGACTCTGGGTCTGAGTGGGTCTCTGCGTGCAGTGCTGGTGGGGTCCTGAAATGGGCAGCAGGCAGCACCCTGAGGCCCAGGCAGTGTCCGCAGCTTGTTCCGGGGAGCTCATGCCGTCTGTAAAGGTGGCCGTGGTTCTCACCTGCAGGGTCTCTCCAGGTGCACATTGCTTTCCCGAATGCTGGTCTCCAGCTTCTGCCCAGAACGTGGTTTTGTTTTCTAATCCTAGGTTTGTTTGTTTGACGCCCCCTCCTCAGTCCCTGAAGAGTTTTGTTGTTCAGTCACTCAGTTGTGTCGGACTCTTCGTGACCTCATGGACTGCAGTGTGCTAGGCTTCCCTGTCTTCTCCCAGAGCTTGTTCAAACTTCTGGTTATTGAGTTTAGGCTTTTGGAATGCAAATGCAGGAAATGGCTCCATTTTTCTCTGCTCTCTCTGTCCCCTGAGGCAATGAGCGCAGGCCCCCGGGCTCAGAAGGAAACCCCGAAGGAAGGGTTAGAAGGAAAGCTTTCGAGGTGGGCGGAGTCAATTAACATCTCAGAACTACCATCTCCACATCTGATTTAGGCCAAAAAAGTGACCAGCTCCTTTTCCTCCCTCCCGCCCAGGGAAGATCCTTTACGTTTTTTGGAATGTGGTGTTAACATAAACTTGGTTTCCTCCAGGTCTAACATCTCCAGTTCCTTTCTTCATTCTTTATTCAGCTATTCATTCTCATGTGACATCCGTTTAAGTCTCTTTCTTGTCCTGCCTGATCACTTTCTTTGAATGAGCTTCATGTTGCTGTTTTAAGAGTTTTGACTTGGCCTGGGCACCACCTGTGGCTTGAGCAGGCCGCGTGCATAATTTCAGGTGATTTCTGTTTTAGTGATAAAACCACACTCCTACCCCCAGTACCAGCGTCCTTACATGTGTGTATTTACACACACACACAAACCACCCAACCCCCCCACCAATGTCCTTGCATGTACACACACACACCACCAACCACCCCCCCCAGTACCAGTTTCCTTGCGTGTGTACACAAACATACAGGCACACACATACCCTCACACCCTCCTGCTGTAAGAGCAAAAGCAGGTACTGTGTATTTTCCTGCAGCTTCACTTGGTCCTCAGAGTCTCTAATGGGTGGGGAGGCAGCTTGCAGCCCTCCCCCCCCGCCCCGGGAATACTGTCCACATAAAATCAGGTCCTGCAGAATCTAAGAATCTAATTTTACCCTGGGCCCGAGTCACTTTATATTGTGTCTTTCATCACCGTTTAAAAAGAATTTACATACTCACTAAAGATCTCTGTGTATAATTCTTCCACTTGAGAGGATATTTGCAAACTTTAAGCTCTGCCGGTTGCCGAACCAAACTTCTTTCGGAGGGTTCCATCTTCAGCGGGGGGGGGAAAAGCAGTCAGGGAGCAGGCTTTCTGAGCTGTGTGTCTTCCTCTGCTCTCGCCCATCCCGGAAAGCGCATTTGTTCGCAGTGCAGTGGAGCAGTGTTACAGGGATAGTGGCGAGGTTGGAGTCATGCATTATGGAGCACTGGTAGACCTGGCTTTGCCAAACAGCCCAGAATTTAAAGCTTTTTTCCCCTCATATTTTCCCCACCCTGAATCCCTTCATAGCCAGGGTTTAAGAACGTTAAAATTCTGATGAGAGTTTTTCCAGAGGAAGGTACACAGGGCATCTCTGTCAGTGTGAGAGTAGACCCACCACCCACTTTGGAACATGCAAGATGGAACGCTCAGAGGGCCGATGGCCAAGTGATGTATGAGAACCCTGATCCACATCCTCCACAGCAGTTAGCCCATTAAGGTCAGGACTTGGTCAGTGACTACCAGCTCCTCTCTTTTTGCCCATTTCCAATTCAGGATCAATCAGAGAAGGTCAAATATGCTTTTCGAACCAATCAGTTAAGAGGCTCTGATTCTACTTAGCCTACCATCAGATTTCCCATGCCAACAGCCTCCTATCAAAGCATTTCTGAAGCCTTCCCTTTTTTATTACAAGGCTGTCCATGGCCTGCCTGCCTGAGTCTCTGCTTGTATACTGGTATGGTGTGTGACTCCTTGCTATACCCAGCCTGTGTTGGTTCTCACTGGGCTTTTCTTTTTTGTACACATTTTATCATTTAATCCTTTGTCACCATTGTTCTGATGATGCATAAAAGGGATAAGTAATCTGCACAAGATCCAATCACTGCTAAATGATGGGTCAAGATTTGAATCTAAGCACCCTTGTGGCTCAGCTTGTAAAGAATCCGCCTGAACTGAGGGAGACCTGGGATCAATCCCTGGGTCAGGAAGATCTTCTGAAGAAGGGAAAGGCTACCCACTCCAGTATTCTGGCCTGGAGAATTCCATGGAGTGTATAGTTCATGGGGTTGCAAAGAGTTGGACACTACGGTGACTTTCACTTCACTTCAAGCTCTTATTTTGTGTTTAAACAGGTACCTCTTGCTGGCTGTCTGAGCACTTAGAAGCCGAGTGTTGGTATCTGCTGTCAGATGGATAAATATATGTCTCTTTTAGGTCTTCAGGCCGCAGATGGGTAGCTGATCACCAGCCTGGTGCTCACCTATGATGTAGACTTGTGAGGTGCTGTTCAGCTGGGAGTGCGTTTTCCAAGGCTCTCGTGTCTAGCTGAGGTTACGTGGCAACTTCTGGCTAATGAAACGTCAGCCTAAGTGACGTGTGTTCGTTTGGAAGAGGAGGTTAAGTTGGTAATATGCTGTGTCCACACTCTCTTCCACATCCTCCCATGTAAGTCGTGTGCGGGTCATGTCACAGATGGTAGCAACAAAATTTGTACTTAAAGCAGATCCACCCAGGAGGGCATCCAGACCAGGGATATTCCCACTGGACTTGGCATAAATGTGAAATAAATGTTTTTTCTCTGAAGTCATTGTGAAGTTTGGGGGTTCTTTTAGCAGTCAGCCTATCGTGACTAATACATTTCTCTTAAAAAATACTTTTAGGGGGAGAGTTAAGCACTCAGATCACTTTCGAGAAGCAATTAGATTCCATCTGGATCAGTAAAATGTCCACGCTGATGTTTTTTGTAAAAGCATGTGTAGACTTTTTAGCTCGTAGAGCTTGAAGTGCACAGTAGACTGTTGTATGAGGAGCTGACATTGAATACAATTGATTGCAGCCACACCGGGAGCAAGACAGATGAGGTAAATAAATTATGAATTCCGGGGGAAAGGAGCTCGCCGTGGCTGCTGTTTCATTTCCCTCCTAACCCCCTGTGAGTATAAACACGCTTATAGATATATTTTATTAATCATTGTTTTGATGTGTTTGGATTCTGCAAGTGGCTATTGTAGCTAAGGGATTTCTGGACACCCCTCTAGCTAATCAGATTAAGAACATGAATGCTGTGGTGACAAACCAGTGGATGTGTGAGAAGACAAATGGAGACACCCTCCCATACCGGCACTTGTAATCAGCTGTTTGTTTAAAATAACAGCTTTAGACCTCTTTCCAACTGTGATTTCCTCACTTGTGGCTACAAATGATGGACTTTAGACTGAAAATTGCATGAGAAATATTTAACAAATAGATATCTTTCAAAGAACATCAGAATAAAACACTTCAAAATTCACTTTATGCTGCTTGGAAGAAAGATAGCACTGATAGGATATATTGAAAGAGCCATCACTGCCAGAACCTTAAAAGACTTGTTCATTTTATAAAGATGGGGAAGCAAAGCATCTATATCATTAATAGCAGCATAGGCTCTGCATGTACGGAGGACAAGATAGGCTTTGCATGAGCTCAGACATACCCCCACAAGTGTGTGTGTGTGTGTGTGTGTGAGCTCCTGGTATATTTCTATCTTGTTCTTCATAAGGATGTAGATAGTGATGTAGATAATGATCACGACTAGTCTCAAACTTTGGTTCTATTCAAAAACCACACAGTGGAGTCTGACCCAAGATCCCAGGAAACTTGAGGAGATCGCTTTTCATTCTGATAGTCCTTCCTGACAGTCATCTTGCGGTGGTACCTTTTGCTATGGAAATTTGTTTTATTTTTCTGTTCTTCTGGCTCTGCCTTCTTTACCATTTGCCTGTTTTGATCATTGCTACATCTCCAGCACCCAACACCCTGCCGGGCACAGAGAATACTTTCAGTATTTGTGGAATATAGTCAAGCATGAGCAAGGTGACAGGAGACGACAGAGGTTGGGAAAGTCTGAAACATTTAAACAGAAGATGGGACTTGGGATAAGGTGTGAAGGTTGGATAGTTGTGACTAGGTAAAGAGGAGCAGCAGTGTTGCAGGTGGGAGATGGAACACACCCTGGGTTTAAGTCTGGGAGTCAGGAATGGTTTCAGCATGTTTTTCAGAACAGTAAGGAGACGTTGGGGAGATGTGCGCCATGGCTGAGTACTGCTTTCAGATGCCAAGGCTGAATATAAGTATGGAAAATTCATCCAGAGTTTTAGGATAGTCTTGTCTTCACTCAAAAGTTGTAAAATGTCTTTTGTGAGTTAGTTTTACTAGTTATGACCACACACTTTGAATCCTATTTGCGTGTTTGGTTCATCTTCATGGAATTCTCATTAATACTGTACATTAAAACCAGACTATATGAGCATTTATTGGTTTCGTGTTCCCAGAGAAAAGAATGGAAATTCATTTGTCACTCAGCCTTTGTAATTTCCCATTCCTAGCCCCAGGATGGAAGATTCTTGAGTCTAGAAGTATTTCCTGGCATGGATGAGATTCTGTCAGACATACTTCATAGACCAGCATTCAGTCACTTGGGTTCCGGATTGTCCAGGCTGGGGAGAGCTGGAGGAGCAGGGCTGGGTCTTACATCACTCTGATTTTTTTTTTTCTTTAATTTTGTCACCATATTTCCCCAGCTTATTTTTTAAAAAATTTTATGATTAGCTTAATTAACAGTATGACATTTTCATGTATTCTTTAACTTTATACTAGTTCTAATATTCACAGTGTTTAAGTTCAGATCAACAGATGTTCAAGCCTATACGAGAAAAGACTGAAAATAGATTACCTTTTAATATAATCAGCTAAATTATTTTTAAGAGTTAAAAGTTAATGTTATTTAGGTGCTCAGTTGTGTCTAACTCTTTTGCACCCCATGACTATAGCCCACTAGGCTCTATAGTCCATGGGATTTCCCAAGCAAGAATACTGAAGTAGGTTGCCACTTCCTTCTCCAAGGGATCTTCCCAACCCAGGGATTGAACCTGTGTCTCCTGCATTGGCAGGCAGATTCTTTACTGTTGAGCAACCAGGGAATACTGGGATTTAAAAGCCTAAATTTCCACTGTTGCTGTTAATTTAGTCATATGACCAGTTGCAGCAGTTTCTCCAGCTCCTTATGGTCAGAGAAAAAGAAGCTTTTCATTGGTCACTCTCCCATAAAGTGCTTACTGTGAAGTTGGGAGTCTTATCTCTCTGACATTTTCTTCTTACACAGGAGCAGAGGAATAGGTAGTCTGGCTGCCTCAGCTCAACTGTTTTTCTCACTTAGGAAGACTAATAAATCAGAATATTCTTCCACCTCAGTCCTTAATAACAATAACTACTAGCAATTAATAACAGTACTAACTAATATGTATTTCAGTCGTCAGTCAGTGACTCCTCTCAGTCATGTCCAACTCTTCAGGACACCAAGGGCCGTAGCCCGCCAGGTTCTACAGTCATGCCATGGAGAATGCCATGGGATTCTCCAGGCAAGAATACTGGATCGGGTTGCCATTTCATCCTCCAAGGGATCTTCCTGACCCAGGGATTGAACCTGCATCTCCTGCACTGCAGGTGGATTCTTTACCCACTGAGCCACTAAATGCTTAGAAGCACACTAAATTGTTCAACTATATTACTTTATTCTCCAAGAACCAGAAGTTTTATGATCCTTAGATCTAGAGAGATTGCTCTGAGAATTTAGGGAATGTGCCCAGTGTTATTGAGCCAGTGAGTGATTGGGTTGCCTGTGGATTCCTGGTATGTTTTGATCCAAACTATAATCACTATCTAATGCTAGCTTTTGCCTCCATTTTAAAAAAATTACTTATTTATTTGGCTGTACAGGAGTCTTAGTTGTGACATGCTGGATCTTTAGTTGAGGCATGTGGGGAGCTAGTTCCTTGACCAAGGATTGAGCCCAGGCTCCCTGCATTGGGAGCAGAGTCTTAGCCACTGGATCATCAGGTAAGTCCCTTTGCCTCCATTTTTTTTTTTTTTTAATTAATTTTTATTGGAGTATAATTGATTTACAATATTGTGTTAGTTTCCACTGTACAGCAAAATGAATCAGTTATACATATACATGTTGTTGCTGTTGTTCAGTTGGTAAGTTGTGTCCAACTCTTTGTAATCCCATGGACTGCAGCATGCCAGGCTTCCCCGTCCTTCACTATCTCCTGGAGTTTGCTCCAACTCATGTCTACTGAGTTGGTGCTGCTGTCTAATCATCTCATCCTCTGCCACCCCCTTCTCTTTTTGCCTTCCATCTTTCCCAGCATCAGGGTCTTTGCATCAGATGGCTAAAGTTATTGGAGCTTCAGCTTCAGCATAAGTCCTTTCAGTGAATATTCAGGGTTGATTTCCTTTAGGATTGACTGGTTTGATCTTGTTGTAGTCCAGTGGACTCTCAAGAGTCTTCTCTAGCACCACAATTCGAGTGCATCAATTCTTTGGCATTCAGCCCTCTTTATGGTCCAACTCTCACACCCGTACGTGACTACTGGAAAAACCATAACTTTGACTATACAGATCTTTGTGGGCAAAGAGATGTCTCTGCTTTTTAATATGCTGTCTAGCTTTGTCATAGCTTTCCTTCCAAGGAGCAAGCATCTTTTAATTCTGTGGCTGCAGTCACACCACCTGCAGTGATTTTGGAGCCAAAGAAAATAAAATCTGTCACTGATTCCACTTTTTCCCCCTTTTATTTGCCAGGAAGTGATAGGACCGGATGACCATATATACATATACATATATCCACTCTTTTTCAGGTTATTTTCCCATATAGGTCATTATAGAGAGTATTGAGTAGAGTTCCCTGTGCTATACAGTAGAACCTTACTGCTGCTGCTGCTAATTCGCTTTAGTCGTGTCCGACTCTGTGCGACCCCATAGACGGCAGCCCAGCAGGCTCCCCCGTCTCTGGGATTCTCAAGGCAAGAACACTGGAGTGGGTTGCCATTTCCTTCTCCAATGCATGAAAGTGAAAAGTGAAAGTGAAAGTGAAGTTGCTCAGTCGTGTCTGGCTCTTAGCGACCCCATGGACTGCAGCCCACCAGGCTCCTCCATCCATGGGATTTTCCAGGCAAGAGTACTGGAGTGGGGTGCCATTGCCTTCTCCATGCCTCCATTTTTAAAGGCAATGATTCTCACTCATATTTAGGCTAAAGTCTTCTTCACAGGTTTCTGTTAGACCTCCAAGTTTAGATAATCACAGACCTAACTTTAAGAGATACTGTTTGCAGAGATTATTCAGGTAGAACTAGGAACTACAAGCGGAGAAGGCAATGGCACCCCACTCCAGTACTCTTGCCTGGAAAATCCCACGGATGGAGGAGCCTGGTAGGCTGCAGTCCATGAGGTCGCTAAGAGTCGGACATGACTGAGCACTTCACTTTCACTTTTCACTTTCATGCATTGGAGAAGGAAATGGCAACCCACTCCAGTGTTCTTGCCTGGAGAATCCCAGGGATGGGGGAGCCTGGTGGGCTGCCATCTATGGGGTCACACAGAGTCGGACACGACTGAAGTGACTTAGCAGCAGCAGCAGCAGCAGCAACCCCCAAATCCCCAGCTTACTCTGGGCTCTTTACTTATTTCCTGTTCCTTATTCTTTATCCTATTGAAAGCTTCCTGCCTTCTGTCCCATTTTGCAGTTGTCTTGGAGGACTTGCAGTTCCTTGGAGATGGAGACTGATCACTTCATGAAAGGTCAGAGTTTGTTCTTATCACCTAAATTATCATCTTTAATAATTTTTAACAGAGAGGAGGACATAGCAATAAAGGGGATTTTGTGGATGAACTTGAGAAAGAGTGAAAGTGAATGGTGGAGTGTCTTAGGGAATAGAAAACAGGCTGAGACTCAAAGAAAAAGTGTTAGTCACTCAGTCGTGTCTGACTCTTTGTGACCCCATAGACTGTAGCCCACCGGGCTCCTCTGCCTATGGGATTTCCCAGGCAAGAATACTGGAGTGGGGTGCCATTTCCTTCTCCACAGGATCTTCCCAACACAGGGACTGAATCCCTATCTGCCATACTGCACTCGGATTCTTTACCGTTTGAGCCAGAGACTACAGATAACTGTTTTTCCTTTCATGCTGAGGAATTTTTGTCTCATCCACAGAGACTGACCATTTTCAGAGCATTACAGTCCTGGGATGTGGCAAATCAGGGGTGGGGAGGTCATCTCAGTGTCCCTATCACAGTTGTAACTGGAATAGCTGCACATTATGGCTTAAATGTAATGTTTAGTCTGGATTAAGGATTTGGAACTACCCCGTGTCCTAGGGCAGGGGCAGTGGCCGAGAGTGCCAGGCTGCAACAGCGCAGGAGCAGCCAAGAGGAGCTGCCCCACGTCCAAGGTCAGGGGTGGTGACCGGGAGGAATAACCCCACGTCCAAGGAGCGGTGGCTGCGTGGGCGCAGGAGGGCCTAGAGGAGCTACTCCATGTTCAAGGTCAAGAGGGGTGGCAGTAAGGAGATACCCCTCGTCCAAGGTAAGGAGTAGCGGCTGCGCTTTCCTGGAGCAGCTGTGAAGAGATACCCCACGTCCAAGGTAAGAGAAACCCAAGTAAGACGATAGGTGTTGCAAGAGGGCATCAGAGGGCAGACACACAAACCGTAATCACAGAAAACTAGTCAATCTAATCACACTAGGACCACAGCCTTGTCTAATTCAGTGAAACTAAGCCATGCCATGTGGGGCCACCCAAGATGGGTGGGTCATGGTGGAGAGGTCTGACAGAATGAGGTCCACTGGAGAAGGGAATAGCAAACCACTTCAGTATTCTTGCCTTGAGAACCCCATGAACAGCATGAAAAGGCAAAATGATAGGATACTGAAAGAGGAACTCCCCAGGTCAGTAGGTGCCCAATATGCTACTGGAGATCAGTGGAGAAATAACTCCAGAAAGAAAGAAGGGATAGAGCCAAAGCAAAACAATACCCAGTTGTGGATGTGACTGGTGATAGAAGCAAGGTCTGATGCTGTAAAGAGCAATATTGCATAGGAACCTAGAATGTCAGGTCCATGAATCAAGGCAAATTGGAAGTGGTTAAACAGGAGATGGTAAAAGTGAACATCAACATTCTAGGAATCAGCGAACTAAAATGGACTGGAATGGGTGAATTTAACTCAGATGACCATTATATCTACTACTGCGGGCAGGAATCCCTTAAAAGAAATGGAGTAGCCATCATGGTCAACAAAAGAGTCCAAAATGTGGTACTTGGATTCAGTCTCAAAAATGACAGAATGATCTCTGTTCATTTCCAAGGCAAACCATTCAATATCACAGTAATCCAAGTCTGTGCCCCAACCAGTAATGCTGAAGAAGCTGAAGTTGAACGGTTCTATGAAGATCTACAAGACCTTTTAGAACTAACACCCAAAAAAGATGTCCTTTTCATTATAGGGGACTGGAATGCAAAAGTAGGAAGTCAAGAAACACCTGGAGTAACAGGCAAATTTGGCCTTGGAATATGGAAGGAAGCAGGGCAAAGGCTAATAGAATTTTGCCAAGAGAATGCACTGGTCATAGCAAACACCCTCTTCCAACAACACAAGAGAAGACTCTACACATGGACATCACCAGATGGTTAACACCGAAATCAGATTGATTATATTCTTTGCAGCCAAAGATGGAGAAGCTCTGTAAAGTCAGCAAAAACAAGACCGGGAGCTGACTGTGAGCTCCTTATTGCCAAATTCAGACTTAAATTGAAGAAAATAGGGAAAACCACTAGACCATTCAGGTATGAGCTAAATCAAATCCCTTATGATTATACAGTGGAAGTGAGAAATAGATTTAAGGGCCTAGATCTGATAGATAGAGTGCCTGATGAACTATGGACTGAGGTTCGTGACATTGTACAGGAGACAGGGATCGAGACCATCCCCATGGAAAAGAAATGCAAAAAAGCAAAATAGCTGTCTGGGGAGGCCTTACAAATAGCTGTGAAAAGACAAGAAGCAAAAAGCAAAGGAGAAAAGGAAAGATACAAGCATCTGAATGCAGAGTTCCAAAGAATAGCAAGAAGAGATAAGAAAGCCTTCCTCAGCAATCAATGCAAAGAAATAGAGGAAAGCAACAGAATGGGAAAGACTAAAGATCTCTTCAAGAAGATTACAGATACCAAGGGAACATTTCATGCAAAAATGGGCTCGATAAAGGACAGAAACGATACGGACCTAACAGAAGCAGAAGATATTAAGAAGAGGTGGCGAGAAAACACAGGAGAACTGTACAAAAAAGATCTTCACAACCAAGATAATCACAATGATATGATCACTTACCTAGAGCCAGACATCCTGGAATGTGAAGTCAAGTGGGCCTTAGAAAGCATCGCTACAAACAAAGCTAGTGGAGGTGATCAATTCCAGTTGATCCCTTTCAAATCCTGAAAGATGATGCTGTGAAAGTGCTGCATTCAATATGCCAGCAAATTTGGAAAACTCAGCGATGGCCACAGGACAATGGCCACAGGACTGGAAAGGGTCAGTTTTCATTCCAATCCCAAAGAAAGGCAATGCCAAAGAATGCTCAAACTACCGCACAATTGCACACGTCTCACACACTAGTAAAGTAATGCTCAAAATTCTACAAGCCAGGCTTCAGCAATACGTGAACCATGAACTTCCAGATGTTCAAGCTGGTTTCAGAAAAGGCAGAGGAACCAGAGATCAAATTGCCAACATCTGCTGGATCATCGGAAAAGCAAGAGAGTTCCAGAAAAACATCTATTTCTGCTTTATTGGCTATGCCAAAGCCTTTGATTGTGTGGATCACAATCAACTGTGGAAAATTCTGAAAGAGATAGGAATACCAGATCACCTGACCTATCTCTTGAGAAACTTATATGCAGGTCAGGGAACAAGAATTAGAACTGGACATGGAACAATAGACTGGTTCCAAATAGGAAAAAGAGTATGTCAAGGCTGTATATTGTCACCCTGCTTGTTTAACTTCTATGCAGAGTACATCATGAGAAATGCTGGGTTGGAAGAAGCACAAGCTGGAATCAAGATTGCTGGGAGAAATATCAATAACCTCAGATATGCAGATGACACCACCCTTATGGCAGAAAGTGAAGAGGAACAAAAAAGCCTCTTGATGAGAGTGAAAGAGGAGAGTGAAAAAGTTGGCTTAAAGCTTAAACTTCAGAAAAAGAAGATCATGGCATCTGGTCCCATCACTTCATGGGAAATAGATGGGGAAACAGTGGAAACAGTGTCAGACTTTATTTTTTGGGCTCCAAAATCACTGCAGATGGTGACTGCAGCCATGAAATTAAAAGACAACTTACTCCTTGGAAGAAAAGTTATGACAAATCTAGATAGCATATTAAAAAGCAGAGACATTACTTTGCCAACAAAGATCCGTCTAGTCAAGGCTATGGTTTTTCCTGTGGTCATGTATGGATGTGAGAGTTGGACTGTGAAGAAAGCTGAGTGCCTAAGAATTGATGCTTTTGAACTGTGGTGTTGGAGAAGACTCTTGAGGGTCCCTTGGACTACAAGGAGATCCAACCAGTCCATCCTAATGGAGATCAGCCCTGGGTGTTCTTTGGAAGGAATGATGCTAAAGCTGAAACTGCAGTACTTTGGCCACCTCATGCGAAGAGTTGACTCATTGGAAAAGACTCTGATGCTGGGAGGGATTGGGGGCAGGAGGAAAAAGGGACGACAGAGGATGAGATGGCTGGATGGCATCACTGACTGGATGGACGTGAGCCTGAGTGAACTCCAGGAGATGGTGATGGACAGGGAGGCCTGGCGTGCTGCGATTCATGGGGTTGCAAAGAGTCGGATACGACTGAGTGACTGAACTGAATGAACTGAACTGAAGGATTTTATAGATTTAAAGCATTGGAACAAAGTCTGTTATAGGCCAAAGAATCCCAAGAAAAGTTTAAGGCAAGGAATTGATGTGAGGCAGTACTTGAAAGGGTAATGTTGGCCGCAAGGCTTAATGAGGACACCCGTCAGGAGGCCAGGATGAGTCTTGGCTCTGGATGCCCACTGTCCTCTTGAGTTTCCAGCTGTGATGAAAACATCTCATAACTGTGCTGTCCAGAAGAGAAGCCAGTGGCCATGTGTGGCTGTTGAACACTGGAAATGTGGCTAGAGTTGTAAAGGAGCTGGGTTTGCAATATTACTTTTATTAGTGTAAATTTAAGTAGCTATGTATGGCAGGTGGCTAGCATATAGGACATTCCCAACTCTAGATGGATGATGTATCGTCCGAAAGAATGTAGCCCTCCCTGCACCTTGATTTTAGCCCAGTGAGAGCTGTGTCACACTTTACACATACTGAACTGTAAGATAATAAATTTCTATTGTTTTAAACCCCTAGTTTGTGCTACTTTGTTATGGCAGCAATAGAAAAGTCCTAGTTATAAACCTTGAATGGTGTCATTGAAAGGGTTTTGGGATAATCATTATTTCAGACTACAAGTTGCCAACTGAGATGGTTTTTTCTTTTTGAAAGTATATTCTTTGGTGATCTAAGTAGTCTGTGGTCATTACAGGAAATTTGGAGAAAGCACAGGACATTATAAAGAGGGAGAAAGCAGGTAGCTACATGTTCCTTTTTGGAGGCAGATACTAATAATATTGGGTGATAGTGCCTCTTGGTTTTATATTCATATTTTTATGATGATGGTGACGATTATGATCTTAGAGCTGTTGAACAACTACTCTGTGTCAGGTCCTGTTCTAAACATTTTTGTAATACTTAGTCATTTACTCTTCATGACAGTCTGTGAGATAGGCAGTTTTCACACTGCAAAGACAGAGAAACTGAGGCAAGGAGATACATAGGCATGTATGATACACCTCATATCTATATGTGCTTCTGCCTCAGGTTCTGAGTTTCAGGGCACAGCTTAATCCTGTGCTTTCCTGTCTATATTTTGAATATGCCATTTTTAATCTTGATTTTTTCACTTATCCTTTAAAAATTTTCTCATGTTATTAACAACTGCTAAGGACAAACATGGTTACACAAGTGTTACTCTTTCGGAGCCACGTGCCTGTGTGTGTGTTAAGGCACTTTAGTCGTGTCGGACTCTTTACGACCCTGTGGACAGTAGCCCGCCAGGCTCCTCTGTCCATGGCACTCTCCACCAAGAATACTGGAATGGGTTGCCATGCCCTCCTCCAGGGGATCTTCCCGACCCAGAGATCAAACTCCTGTCTCATGTCTCCTGCATTGGCAGGTGGGTTCTTTACCACTAGCGCCACCTGATGCCAAAATATTTACAGTGACCTTCTTCATGAAAGAAAAGACTAGTACAAATAGAAATCCTGCTGCTTAAAGGTGAAATTAACAGGCTGCTCCCTTATGAATGGAGGTGAGGAGTGGGGGCAAGAGTGTAGTAAATTTGTAAATTCATTTACTTGGAATGTGAAGTTAGTTTTCCTTTAATTTGACCCATTGTTGGATTTCCACCAACATCCCCTTCCCACATGCCTGTTTTTCATGTAATGGAACTATACTAGATGTTGCCAGTCCACTGAGATTTATCTTAACAACTTGTATATGAGGGGGAAAAAATGTCCCCCAGGGAGGTATAAAATCGATCAGAACAGAGATATGCAAAGTTATCTTTAAACAATCAATATAGAATCTGGGCCTCTAAGATGTGACCGAGAAAAGGAAGAGTTAAGTCAGAAGCTTCTTCATCAGCCCTGGGAGAACTGAGAGGGGAGTGTCTGGGACACCCACTGGCAGGCCCAGGGCAGCGCCTCACAGGTTGGAGGGAGCTCTGTTTAGCCAACGGCCTCTGAAGGGACTGGCCTCTTTGCAAGACAGATGCATCAGGTTATTTTAGGCGATGGAGTTAACATCAGCTCATTCTCTTATTTGCATATCCACCCAACAATTTCTGGTTAAAATTTGGCTTCTTAAATGGGTTTACCAATAGGAAGAGATTTCTCTGGTCTTGTTGTCACAAGTATTATCAGCTTGTTACAATTGTGTTTACCATTATAAAGTGAAAGGTAAGGGTAGTGGTTCTAGAAATGATTCCTAAGTTTGGTTAAATCAAATATACCTCTCAGATAAGGGTCCATTCTTGGCAGGCTGACGAAATCAGACCCTGGAAAGTGCTCGCGAGGCCCTGTCTGGCTCTGAACCAGCAACTCACCAGGTCTTCCCCTCTGTTACCTCCTTTGACTTTTCATTGACTAAGGTTTGGCTCCAGTGTTATTTAAGCAATTGCAGTGTACATTTGTAGTAAAACAACAGAAGTACAGTTGGGATCTTAGTAAATACTGCAAAAAATGCTAAGGTCCAAATAAGAACAGTTTAATTAGAGAAGGATATAGATGCTGCTGCTCATAATGACGAATATCATTAATTGGGGACTTAAAAATGGGTCAGGCATTGTATTATACACTTTAAATGAATTATTTCATTTACTTCTAACAACCCCCTGAGGAAGGTACATTATTATATACAATTTACCACTGGGGAAATTCAGGGTCTAGAAGTGTAATGACTCAGCCAAGGCTAGACATTTGGTATAAGTGGAGCCAAATTTGCAAGTCCAGGAAGGTCAAGTCTTTGCTCCAACTCTTAGACATAATGCTCCACGAAGGAGCTGAAAGGAGGCTGTGGAAGAGAAGCTAAGGAGAACTTGCATTTCAGCTTCAGGAGCGGATGTTCCTGGTTTCTTTGTGATCCAGGTTCAGGCAAACCTTGGAGATAGGGCAGGTTGAGTTGCAGACCCCGCTAGTAAAGGGAATATCTGCAATAAAGTGAGTCACAAGAGTTTTTTGGTTTCCCATTGCATCCAGAAGATATGTTTACACTGTACTGTAGTCTATTTAGTTTACCATTATGTCCTAAGAAAACAGTGTACATACCTTAATTAAAATTAAAACACTTTATCGCTGAAAAATGCTAACCATCATCTGAGCCTTCAGTGGGCTGTAGTCTTTTTGCAGTTATAAAACATTAAGGGCCACTGATCACAGATCACCATAGCAAACATAATAATAAGAAAAAAGTTTGAAATATTTTGAGAATTAACCAGAATGTGACACGGAGATAGGACATGAGCAAATGCCAATGAAAAGAAGATGCCATTAGACTTGCTTGAGGCAAGGTTGTCACAGACCTTCAGTTTGTAAAAAAACACAATATCTGTGAAGTGTAATAAATGCCTGTATTTGTTGTTATTGTTTAGTTGCTCAGTCATGTCCAACTCTTGTGACCCCATAGACTGTAGCCCACCAGGCTCCTCTGTCCATGAGATTTTCCCGGCAAGAATATGGAGTAGGTTGCTATTCCCTTCTCCAGATGATCTTCCCAACCCAGGGATCGAACCTGCCTGTTCTGCATTGGCAGGAGGATTCTTTACTGCTGAGCCAAATGTCTGTATATTATTGATGTTTCCTTCCAACCAGTCAGGATTTGATTCCATTCATGGCTTACCACTTAGAGAATCTTCTAAGAGAACTAGATGAGAATTGAAAGGGACAGGGACATACTGATGAGGAAGGGGTCAAAGAAGATACATGTGTGCAGAAAAGATAAAAAATTTAAGAAGTGATGAACATAGAATAAAAAAGGGGGAAAGTAAGTTTGACCACTCCTAACCTTATTGAGGGAGGAAAAAAAGAGTAGATCAGATGTCAGTTATTAGAAAAATCTGTGTTTCTGTTTGGCCAGGAGGTGAGGGGTAGGAGAAGCGTGCTCAGCTGCCTGTCAGTCTGTATGTTCCCTGGTTTGTAACTGCAAGTCCTTGCTCTTGCTTTTGAGCTCTGGAAGGGTTTTAGTGCTTTTATAAACTACTAGCTCTCTTCTTTTAGGGGGAAATAACAGATGGTCATGTTGGAACTGAGCTTTTCATCTGAATCTTCAAAACCTTTTTGTACACAATTTATGAGGTTCACTTCTTTGCAAATTCAGGGCTTTCTTGTAGCTTTTCCTTTTGAGATGAGCCACGAGAGCCTCGTTTTGTTGGGCATTGCCTATTAGCAGCAAAACTCCTTTCTTATTTAATCAGCTTCTCCAAAGGAATAAGGCTGAGTCCAGATACGTTCTATTTATAAGGGTGAAAAGATTTTGGCGGTCTGACTAAAAATAACATGTGGAATCTGCCACCTGGGTCTCCCTTCCATATTCATCCTGTGTTTTTATGCTTTTTTGCTCATGGAGTTCAAGCTGACAGGTCAGCCCCTGGGCGTGTGGAAGATATTTGACTGGGTCAAGTGTTTGCGGCTGAGGTATGGAGACCACAGCAGTGCTGCCGAGAGGCTGACCCCGACCTGGCTGCATGTTTGGGAGGCCAGGCTGCCATAGCCCCAAATCTTGGTCTTTTGGAGTTCAGAATGTACTGAGGATTGTTGCACCTGCTCTCTGTTGAGTGGAAAAATAGATAGGAGTGAAATAGTATTGCCTATGAAAAAAACCCTAGGAAGTGTATGTTTTTTCATAATTACTAAAAATCTGAAAAATAGTTGGATACACACTAGGCTCAGACAACAACCAACCAAACCAAACCAAAATCAACTTTGCAGAGTTAAGCACATTCAGAGCTCATTTTGTTCTCCAAGCTAATTTCCAAAATCACTTGGAATTAATACCGTTCTGATATATTATTCATGATATATTATTCAGATCCCTGAGTCGACCAGAGATACTTGTAGCCAGCTTTTGTGCAATCTCTGAATACTGCCTAGGCTTGAGGATGGCAGGATGGTTTAGTGGCTAAGAACCCAGGCTCTGGAGTCCAACTCTGGATATCATGTAGGGTCTGACACTTAAGAGCTGTGTGACTTAGGGTTAATGATTCAGGTCCTTTAAGCCCTTCATATCTTTTCTCCTGCAAAATAGACATAACAGGTATCTCTAGGGTTGTTACAAGGGTGAAGTCATATATATAAACATATGTATATATACACCCACATACATTTGACCCTTGAAGAACATGGAGGGCTGAGGATGGTAATCCCCATGCGGTCAAAAGTCTTCCTGTAACTTTACAGTCTGCCCTCTTGATGTGCAATTCTGTGCCCACAGATTCAACCAACCTCAGTTAGTACTGTTTGTTCAAATTTAGTGAAAAAAGAATCTTTGTAAGTGGACCCATGCAGTTCAGACTTGGGTGGTTCGGGTGTCAACTGTATATGTGTATGTATGTTGCATAACATATATATGTGTGTTATTAATATATATAAAGTGTTGGCATATAGAGTATAGACACAGGAAACTACAGCTGTATTGTTCAGTTGCAGACTTTGCTCCTGTGTTATCTTTGTGAAGGAAGAAATACTGTTTGTAGGGTTGGGGACTGCTTGCTTTAATTATTTTGGCTAAAGGGAGAAGACTGAGTCTATGGTAAAAATCTAAAAATCTCTTCTGGAAATTCTGTAAACTGTCCTTCCGTTTTGAAGAATCATGAGGGGATCAGAAAAATCCGGCATTAAAGAAACCTATTTAAATTCTCATATGGTGATTTGATCACTAAAACCATTCCCCACCCCCCCCACCCCCCCAGTTATATCTATTAATGTCCTGTGGATTCACTGCTTTGCAAACACACTTTAGGAAATTCTGATCAGTTGATATAACCATGGTCTTGAACAGAGAAATATGTATTTGAACCCTTGTTCTACCCTTTTCTGCCTCTATGTCTCTGGTAAGGCACCGAACTTGGCTGTGTCCTATTAATTGACTCAGCTTGGATGTTCTCAGCCCCAGGACCTTCAGCTCCCAGAACTCTAGGTAAGAAACACTTCCTATCTGTGCTCCTAATAGGTGCCATATTAGAAGCCAGCGTAAAAATCAATTAACCTGATGCTGTCTTCATTCAATGTGAAGTTCCTCACTTGTCTCACCCTCTTCCTGGCCCTGCTTATAATGCCATGAACATGCATCTCTCATATGATAATAATTTATTTATATGTGTCTCCACAAGTAGAAAGCTCCTGGTGAGTCAAGACCATACCGTATTAATCTTTATATCTATGACACTTAGCACTGGCATGAAGTCAGTTTTTAATAAATGTGTCTCAGACTGGAATGCTCTTCCCCTGGAGATGCACTCCTTCACTTCCTTCATGTTTCTGCTTTAAATATCATCAGAGAAGGCTTTCCTGTAAGTGGCATCACCTGCTTTACCACCTCAACATTATGCCATACGTCATTTGATTTTTCTTCATAGCACTTCTCATGATCTGACATCTTTTTATTTTTTTATTTTGTATCTTTCTGGACTTAAACCTTGGTCTGTTTTTTTCATGTCCGCATTCCTAATGCCTAGGATAGTACCAGGTATATAACATAATAAATATTGGCTGAATAAATGAATTGCTGAAGCAGTGAAGGAATGGATGAATAAGTTTCTTTTTCCTTCATTGCCTCTTTTGGCAAATGGGAGTGATGCAGCTGTCCTCATCTGCTGATAGGACTAAATAAGAATGTGCATGGGTGGCACTTAATATAGTGCTGTGAGCTTGGTGATATTTGATCAATGTTTCTTTGATAAACCTGAATCTAACTGAATGTGAAAAGAAAATGGAAATTCATATGAGGGTACTGGGGGGCTAATGATAACTTTTGTGCCAGAGTTTCCAAGTACCACAAAGAGAATGCTAGGTATCATGATGCCATTTATTGAGTAGTAATTTTATAAACAGAATACTAATGAAACAAGAGTCACACGCCTTCTCTGAAATAGAGTGTATGTTTAATCAGAGACTGAGATAATGGTTTTTTATCCTACAGTTCATCCTCTTATAGGACAGTTTCATGAGACGACCTTAGGTATTTAGACACTAGCATCCGAGCTTGAATTCTGGCTCTGCCATTTAGTGAAAGTAGGTGATTTCAGAGAAGTCACTTACCCTCTTTTTGAGCCTTAGCTTCTTCATTGGTAGGAGAGCGTTGTTATAAATAGCCGTGTCTCAGATTTGATGTAAGAATTGCGTGTGCTCATTTTATACAACAGTGAGTGTTGCTGCTGCTCTTACTACTGCTATTACCATGATCGCCACCGCCACTGCTACCAACGCTACCACAACTACTGAGCAGCATCCACCAGGAATTTCCAAGCCGAGCTGTAAGGGAAAAATGTTACCCACTATTTATATCTCTCATAAACTTTTATCAGGTCTCAAAGTCCAAAGGGAAGCTGGAACCAAGACCAGTTGCAGTCACTGATCGTATATACTGACAGAACCTGGAGGCTGCTATTGCCAGCGGTAAGCCGCCCTTCAGGGCCTGTAACTCTGATCTCCATGCCCCCTTAGGACTCTGCTGCTTTCTCAGGGAGGTCCCAGCACAGTCTGACTGTCTTTTGGACCATGCCCCTTAGCGAGCAAGAAGGTTGTTGGCTTGCACATGTAGATCTACAGGTGTTGCTGGCTTATTAATGCTCCATTTCTGTTTCCCATGTATGTGTGTGTTTTTCAGAAGGTAAGCAAGCAACTTTGCATAAATCAGTCTTTCCTATTGAACCAAGACCATTTCAAGAAAAAGTTTGGAGGAGTGACCTCTGCACCACTTGGAAGGGGTCAGTAAGATGGTGGGACCCTGAACAGAAAGCAGAGTCCAAGGAACTATTCTTGAAAGTGGGTCATGGATTTTTAAGTGTATGTAAAGATTCCACAGCTAAGAACGTGTGTTTGTTTAATGCTCTGTGTTCCTGAGGACTTGAAAAGAGCTAACAGCTTCTCTTGGGAGCTTTCTCTTGCCCACCTCTGCTCCCTTTCTTTCACTCTTCCTTCACTTCTTTTTGGAGAGATCACAGCAAACGTGTGTGTGTGTGTGTGTGTGTGTGTGTATGTGTGTGTGTTCTCAGTAAGCAATGGAAAGAAAAGATAGCCCCCTTAAAATAGAGTTACTGGGAACATATCTCCTTAAAAGAAGCTGAGATAACAGATTTCATTAAAACTGCACTTTAATGAAATTAAAAGGAACTCTATCATTAAGATATGTTTGCAGAAGGTAAGTAGAAAGTGATTTTAATTATTGAATGTTTCTAAATATATCCACCCACTCCTCTCTAGCCAAGTCATACAGATCTGGGATTCTAGGAGAAAGGATACAATATCGTTGAAGTGTGACTAGAGACATTCAAACTGACCATGGTTTGGTAAGGTCTCTGGTTCATTCACCAAAACAGAAGCAAAACTAGAATTTTCAACCTGCAGAATAAAGTGATATTTTGAAATATGATAACTGTGCTTATTTTCTGCTGAATTGGTCATGTTCCTTTTCGGGCACTAGTGAAGTTTCCATGTTTCCTCTCCTAGGATAAATTTGTTATAGCCTATATGCAGAAGTATAGACTAGACAGTGTTCACATTTCAGGATTCATAATTGAATGCTGCAGTTGCAAGGCACAGATACACCTCCTTACAGTTCTGGAGATTTTGGTTTTTTTTGAGTATCCTGTTTTCCAGGAAGTCAAGCCCTAGGGGGTAAGGAAATCTCATGGTGAAACCGTGGTGGCCAGAGTCATGGGCTAGTAGGTTAGAATGGCCGCAGGAGGTGCCCAGGCAGATGTGGGCAGGTTCAGAGAGTTCCCACGCCTTCGTGGTCTGGAGTGCAGAGCAGCATGTCGTGTGCAGTGGCGTGTCGCCTGCGGTGGTGCGATGCGATCCGAGAGCTTGGAGCTGCAACAGGACGATGGTCATGAGCACCAGATGGGAGCATGTGTGTCTTAGCAGATGGGTGACCTGAGAGCATAATCTTGGCTTAAGAAACATCCCTTCAGAAAAGAGGTCCTCATCTCATGAGTGTGTGACAGTTGTAAGTGCTGTTTGGGAAATGATGGATAATGATTCAGTAAGTTGATTTAGGTAAGTTGAATACAGTAGAACCTGGAATGCTTGGCATGAGATTTTGACTTGGTACATTTGGCAACTAGGAATGATTGCAGTTTTCCTGGAAGAGGATTAGCATGGGAAAAAAAAATGCTTACATTGGAAGAATGCAAAAAATATCGTGCTCAGTTGTATCTGGCTCTTTGTGACCCCATGGACTATATAGCCCACCAGGCTTCTCTGTCCGTGGAATTCTCCAGGCAAGAATACTGGAGTGGGTTACCATTCCCTCCTCCAGGGGATCTTCCTGACCCAGGGATCAAACTTTGGTCTCCTGTATTGTAGGCAGAGTCTCCAGGGAAGCCCACAGACATTTAGATTTTTAAGGAAAGGACTGGATCTTACACATTTTGAAACCCCTGGTGCCTAAAGTCTGGCACACAATTGCTGCTCAGTAGTAGATGCTTGTTGTTGAGAAAAAGAGCAATGCTATCTCACGGATATCCATATGGATTCCTGAAGTTTAGGGTGATATGAGAAAGGGTTTTTTTTTTTTTTTTCCTGGTGAGAAATTATTACCCCATAAAATACAAACTGAGGGGAAATGTGCAACATCTCTATGGCTTCAACTTGTTCTAGCCTGAATGTCAGAGGTAATTTTGCTGACTTTTCAACTCTAAGATGTATGTGACTTACTTAACTCTATTATTCAGAGGAAGAGTGTTAAAAAATCCCTATAACTAGCCATGAATAGACACAGAGGAACATTAAATGCCTATTGCTAAGTGAGAGGAGCCAGTCTAATTATACTGTGTAGTTCCAACTATCTGACATTATGGAAAAGGCAAATCTATAGCAACAGTGGAAAAGAAAAATCAAAGGTTGGGCTGGGAGAGCAGGAAGGTAATATATGTGGAGCACGGAGACTTTTTAGGACAACATTCTGTATGATACTGCAGCGGTGGATTCACGGTGGGTTCATGGTAGTGTACATTTGTCAAAACCCGGACAACTGTATAAACCCAAAGAATGAACTAATGTAAGCTGTGGACTTCATTTAATCATAACACATTCATTCATCAGTTGTAAATAATATGTTGCACTAATGCAAGGTAATAATAGGGGAAGATAATGGAGGAGAATATCTGTATTTTCTGATCATTTTTTTCCGTAAACCTGAAACTGCTCAAAAAATTCTTAACAGTTATTTTTTTTTAACTGTAAATCATCAAGACATAGAGGAATGAGGTATCTCTTAACTTGAGGGCCCTGTTTTCTTTCTAAAATGTTAGAACTGATGCATTGCTCTTTCTTTAGCTAATTAGAAAGGAACTAGGAGGAATTGAGAAGAGAACCATTATTCTCCTCTATCAGACAGAAATAAAAGTGAATTGTAACCATCAGTTCCTTTCTGCACACTCCAGGCTGGGAGATACAGGAGAAAAAAGATCCTTCTTTGACTTTTCTCCCGGGTAATTGATGGCTTATGTTCTTGGCAGTTAAAAGCAACAGACATGTGAGTGGGCATATGGAAATCAAAGGGCAGAATGTAGTTGAGTCCAGGCCTCATTCAACATTTTACAAAAGCAGGAAGTCCAGCATTCAGAGGAAATGGCAAATCCTGTTCCCGTTTTTGATCATGCCCCCTTCTCCCGCGTTTCCCGGGGTTTGTCCTGGGGATGTGTGCCCCCTCATTTGGGGGCACACGTTGGTTCTTTTGGTGCCACCCTGGCCTGCTTTATAATGCCAAGTGATATTTCTAGTTTGTATTTCATTCTTATCCAGCTATTAGAGCGGACCTAGCCTTCTGTTGAATTTTTCTTGTAACTTTGTCGGAAATTGAGCAGATGGATTTGAATTCCTAATTTTCCTCAAAGATGTGCCAAGTACTTCTTCCTTTGTTCCTCATTTTCCCCTTGACCAATTCCTTGTGGCTTGCATTTTTCCTCTTTAAAAGCATCTCACTGATGAGTCTTGTCTCTCTGTGTCCTTAGGCATCTCGTCGGTAGCGAAGTTCTCTAGAATCCACTCCCCTTTTGTTTTCATACATTATCCTGGTTTCACACACCTAGGATATGTAGGTGTACACACAGATATTACCACTGAAATAATTAAAAGTCACATTAAAATGATAAAATATTTATACTTCTTGAGATTGCTTATGAGAAAGAAAGACATATTTGTCTAGTGTTTTATTGAATACTATGACCAGTTAATTTGCAGAGTGTTTAAGATAAATTATCTCAATTTAACCTCATTGAATCTGCTAATGGGAGAATCTAATAGTTCCATTTTACGGAATAAGGTAGTGCGACTACAGAACAGACTTGCTCAAGGTCAGTCACCCAGTAAGCAATAGAGCTGGAAGCAAATTCAAATTTATTTTATCCTGTAGTCTTCTTTTCTTATAATTGAAAGAGCATTGGCTTTGTCATATGAAGGCTTTAGGTTTCAATTTTTCCTTTTGGGGAACAGGGATGTTCTTTAAGTTGCTTACCTAAACCATTGTGTTTTTGTCTTATAAAATGAGTATGATGTTAATTTACTTTCAGTAGTGCTCTGAGAATTAGATAATGAAGGCAGGTTCCTTGCAAGAGGCCTGGTATGCAGTAATTTTTGGACTTCAAATTTTTTTATATTCAGGTTATTCTTTTTAATGATAATACTGTAATTTATCTTGGGGCAGAAAAGCAAACTGTACTAAGTTAAGGCATATAAATTACCATACGTTGCTAGATCTGTGTCCTTAAATTTTTGCCCATGTAGATCTCTCCTGACATCTACCATTCCAATGTCCAGCCCTGTGGCAGGAAGTTTATTTGGAGACCTGATGGTTTTGTTCCCTTTTCTTGGAGGCCATGTTTTTCTGGTCAGCAGCTTCCTATACAATTTAGTGCCAGCCTTTCTCCTTCCATTGGCACAACTGTCTGAAACCTTCCTGCCAGACTGATCTATTTTCCGTCCTCAGTGAGACTGTCTTTTGGATTAAAGGTCAGCCATCCACACCTGCACCCGCCTGTGCAAATAGCACTGTTACATTGACTCGTCGTGCCATCTCCCTTCTGCTTCTCCTACTACCAGTCAGATATTAAAGCCTTTCCTGGGCGGGCTGCTTCCCTGCCTCTGCCATCAGTTTAGGAGTTGAAGTGCAGACCCAAAATTATCAAAATAAAGAAAAGTAATAACGAACAACACAAGCAAGCAACCTGTGACCTTTCACTCTATAACATATGGCATAGATGATATTTTTAATTCAACACATGTTAAAATTCCTTTTTTTGTTGTAGAGTTGCTTTTCTTTTTTATTTTCTTTAAAGAAAATCCATTTTCAACCTTGGAAAGTCTTTCTTGTTTCCAGGAAACAGAATCTAGATCAATCAGTAACAACTTAATGGTGTGTATGTGGAGGGGCTTGAAGCTGGTAGGTAGTTTCCTATATTTTGGTACTTTATTTGTATCAATTCAATATACATGGAACAAGTATCTGAATGTCTGTGATGTGCCGAGTGAAACTTGCATGGCACTGGGTATGAATTAGCCACATGGAAAAGCAACAGGGAGCTGTGGGTGGGTGGGCATGAGAAAGGAAACATAAGGACGCTACACTTCAGCCCAATGGGAGGCCAGCTTCTAGTCCTAATACAACCAGGACGTTTTAGTTCCCACTAAAGAGCCAGCAAGTGACGATCACCCCACTCCCAGCAACCTCTGTGCCCCAAGGAACACAGGGTAGCCTGGTAGAGAGTGCTTAGAGAGGGAGATGACACAGAAAGACATCTAGCAAATAGTATTGCTGGAGAGCAGTCTCCTTAGAGGTATTATGGGCTTGGGTTGCCGATTTAAAACCTGAACTTTGATCACTTGCAGAGATGGATTTGCAATG
Organism: Bos javanicus; assembly: GCF_032452875.1. Lineage (NCBI taxonomy): Eukaryota > Metazoa > Chordata > Mammalia > Artiodactyla > Bovidae > Bos > Bos javanicus. The sequence goes on from NC_083875.1 coordinate 21,159,581, forward strand.
AGAACTCTGACACAATGAGGCAGTGTCCTCCTGCCCTCTGATAGGATGAGACCAGAGAAGGAGTGCAGAAGCCCATCAAGCATCCAGACTGGACCAGCCACATGTCTTTCTCAGGTTTGCTTGGCTCGGGGTTCACCAATGGAGTTAGATGTATAGAAATTGAATGTTGTTGTATATTAACTGTGTTTAAACATCATGAACAAATGAAAGCACTCCTCTGGGTTTTGTGATCGATGGCCGTTTAGGCAAAGATGTGGTCCAGCCTGCGCATTGCAGTCAAGGGCCCACAAGGGCGAAACCAGACTCCAGCCACTGTTTACGGATTGCGGTTTATCCGGGCGGGCTTCTGTTTCCTGCACCATCTGACACAACAGCCCAGTAAAGAATAGGAAAGACCAAATCCCTGCCGTGGAAGAGCTCACAGTGTAGGGGGAGCCAGGATACATTAAAATGAAACAAATACACGGAATTATTTATATTTGATTATCAAAGTAATGCATGTTCATGGTAAAAGCAAGAACAATGTTAAAATAGCAAAGCAGATTCTGATTTCAAATTACAGTCCACTATCCTGCCACTCGACACTCCCCACTTCAGCCTCACTACCAGAGACAGCCTCTCCTAACTGCTTCAGTTTTTAGATCTTCTGGTAGTTAGGATCACAGCACTAAAACCCATATATTGATAAACATCCTATATTATCTATTCTTCCCCATGGCAATAGGATTTAGCACACCTCCTCCCTTCCTCTTTTCCTAATTCATAATTGTATTACTGTGTTTGTATTTTATACAGATTATTTTTATAGCTCTTATTTTTCTATTCCATCATTTTTTGATGGAATCATCTTTTGTTTCATTCTTTCAAGCCTCCTTCATCCGTTGCCTAACTCCATTGTCAGAGCCTGAACTTTTACAGTGTAAAGGCTGATAAATTTTACTTTGTGTTCCGTAAGGAGACTTGAGTCCCCGAGCTTTGTATGTAAGTTATTTAAATAACAAGGTAAAATTCTTCATAGTGAAGTGCAATGGCATAGTCTCTTATTATTCTAGTTACTTGACCAATTCTGAGACCTGAGAAATCAGTCAAGGTAAAATAGTGGAGAACGATTCGTGAAGGCATTCGGACATATTCTGAGTCTTGAAAAAATGTGGAAGATAGGCAGAGAGAGGTGGAAGGTGTGGAGAGGAAAGAGAACAGGACCTGCACAGAGTCAGCATACTCAGGTGATGGGCAAGTGACAGGGCTATATGGAGAAGATGATTTCTTTTGGTGGATAAAGTTGGAAAGGTAATTTAGAACCAGATGGTTGGCGATGAGCCTCAGGCTGTCTGCTTCCCCAAAGTTGTAGCCTACACTTTCCCTGCCTCCACTTCCTGCTCACTCTCTCTCTGCAACCTCTTTCAATCTGGTGCAAGCCCACACAGCTCTGTTAAAATTGCTCTCAAAGACCACCAGAAACTCATCTAATAGTTCAGTCTTAACCCACATCCTCCTTTATGTCTTTGTGGGATTTGATGCAATTGGCTGGTCCTTCTCAGCCCCTCCGTCCTGTGACGCTGCATTCTTCATGTTTTTCTCCTGCGCCTCTTCCTGTTCTTCTGTGGTCTCTTTCAGTGTGTGTTCTTTGCGGGTCTGTTGGGTTTCTGCACTTGACCCTGTCTCTCTCCATCAGCTGTTCTGTTCACTTTTATCTTCCGTGTGCTTTGGTTCCCTGGTCTCCAGCTTTGATTTGCTTCCCATGTTCCAGATTACTTCAGGTCACCACTAGTCTACTGAGCGTCTCAATCTGAATGATCGTTCAGCATGTGCAAGACTTACACTGTTCCCTTCCACACCAGTGCCTCTTCCTGGTTGGTTGTTTTTTTCCCCCTTTTATCTTCCTTATTTCTGTCATTATCCTTTAAGTTAGCTGGATTCAAACCCTCATGAGTGCTCTAGATTTCAGCCCCTGACCAACTGGTCAGTGACTGGGTTCTGTCAGTGTTCGACCTCTGCGTTTCCCTAGCATTTCACCCCATCTTTGTATTCCCAGTGATATAACCCTAGCAGGGCCCCTGCTGGGTCACAGCTGTGTTGAGGCAAATGTCTCCTCAGTGGTTTCTGGTCCATTGCCGTTTCAGTCAGCCCTTCACAATAAACCCAGCTAGGATAGGTTAGATCGTTTTATCCCTTGCTCAGAACTTTCAGTGTTTCCACTAATCAGCAGAATAAAGGTCTCATGCTTTTTTTTTTTTTTTTTAATCTAGATTGGCCATTTAAGATCATCCATGTCAACCTTTCCATCACTGTCTTCCACTCTTTGCTGTCATGAAACCAACCCATGCTCGAGCAATATTAGGTTCCTCAGTTTTCCCGCAACCTACCTTTCTTCACTCCACTGCCTGAATTCCTGATCTGAATGCTTGACATCTTTCACACAAAACTCAATTCAGTTGCTGCCTATGTCACAAGCCTTTCCTGTGTATCACCACTCTCCCTGCCATCCCACCTCCCTTCCATTGGGATGAAATGATTGCTTCTATTTCTTTCATAGGAGATACAGCATTTTTCTTTTTTACTACTCAAGTCTTATCCAGAATAAGACAGTATCTTTATATGGACTGTAGCCCTCCAGGCTGCTCTGTCCATGGGATTCTCCAGGCAAGAATACTGGAGTGGGTTTCCATTTCTTTCTCCAGGGGATCTTCCCAATCCAGGGATCAAACCCATGTCTCTTGCATCTCCTGCATTGGCAGGCAGGTTCTTTACCGCCAGTGCCACCTGGGAAGCCCACTTTTATATCACCTCCACCCTTTTCTTGTTTCTGATAGGAGTTTGTTATCTGAGATAATTAGAAAATGAGTGTTTTAATGAGAAAGACATGCCTTTTGAGGATCGAATATCTAGTCAGAGCATGGTTCATGTTGACCATTTTATCTTAAGTAAGTCACTAAACTTCTTACAGTTCTGTACAATGGAGGTAATATTTGTTTCTTCAATTCCTCTGGGAACCAATGAGTTAACATCTATGGAAAGTCTACCATTCTATATTTCTTTTCCCTTTAAAAGAGTTAATAGTTACAATTTTTCCTGAAATACTTTCCACCAGCCTGTAAGATGGTGGTCCATTTTACTATAAGATGGACATTACTCATCAATTCTGTTCTACAGAGAGGAGAACTATGAGAAAAGGACAACAGACAACTATCTATTATCTAAATAGATATTCTCTCTCTTAAAAGGATTAATATCCCCAAAGAAGGATTTGTCCTGAAATTTTTGTCAAGCACACTGTAGTACTTAGAATCATTGAGCCAGGCCCAGAAATTCCCCAATTGCCTCAGAGTCTCTTTCAAACCAGGTGGATTCCTGACAACCAGGAAGCTGAGACAGGGCTTTTCAGGCCTCTCCCCATGGACAGAGGAGCCTGGTGGGCCACAGTCCTTGGCGTTGCAAAGAATCAGACATGACTGACTGAGCACTTGGACTGTAGCCCTCCAGGCTCCTCTGTCCATGGGAACTCTCCAGGCAAGAATACACCCTCCTCCAGAGGATCTTTCTAACCCAGGGATCAAACTGAGGTCTCCCTCATTGCAGGCAGATTTTTTTTACCATCTGAGCCGCCATAGGGTCACACAGAGTCAGACATCACTGTGACTGGCAAGGTGTGCCTCTAATCACCAGAGGACACTCTACAGAGGCAGTGAGCCATAGCAATGGAAAGACATGGAGGAGACAATGGAGCCCTGGGTTTGAATCTCTAATTTTTTACTTTAACCAAGTTGTCCATCATTTTAGAACATGAAACACGGATAATACCCGCTTTGCATAATTGTTAGGCTGAAATGAGGTCAGTGAAGGAGAGACCAAGTTCTAGGACAGACATAATGTTGTTTCTCCGTGAGGTCTCTCTTTCTATTCTGCTCCACCTACCCTTCCCCCTCAACACTGAGTCTGCTCTCTTGATCTGGGTCATGAGAGGCTTCCTGCAAGGTGACTGTTGATCAGAGCAGGACGGTATCCCTTGACCTGTTTCAGGGTCCCCCAGATCTCTAGGGGTTGTCACTCTAAATATAGCTTTTGGATGAACAAGGAAATGCAGCCAGTCAGCAGCAGCTCCTGGTGGCTTCACAAAAGCAGTTGTTGGCAGGGAGCCCACAGTAGGAGAGCATGGAGACAGGAATAGTACTCAAGGCTAGTTCAGGGCTCTTTCCGCCAGTTTCTGCTGCCACTGCACATGTGGGCAAAATTGGGGAATAACTCTCCTTTTTTCTGCAGCATAGTCACAGTCTCTAAGCAGGAGCTGAATTTCGGGTCCTCTTAGAAAAATCGTTTTCCTTTGCTCAATAAAGTGGCACATTAAACCCATCTTATGTACAATTCCTTTGTTTACCATTCCCAAATTAGAAATATCGATTGCAGGCTTTTCAACTTGATTACCAGGTTGACCTCCTGTATCCAGTCAAGTGGATTTTGTATAAATCACCACCACTGAACTGAGACTTTAGACCTCTTGAAAAAGCACAGATTCTGCTTTAGCAGACACTTGCTCAGTTATTCTTCTGGTTACTTTTAGGCATGGTTACTGCCTTGCCATGCTTTCCCCAACTACTTAGCTCTATTGTAACTGATTGCATAGATGTAAGGTATCATGTTAGGTATCATCTTAGACCTAAAGTATCTTCCCTGAGTTGGGAAGATCCCCTGGAGAAGGGAATGGGAGCCCACTCCAGTATTCTTGCCTGGAGAATCCCATGGACAGAGGATCCTGGTGGGCTACGATCCATAGGGTCTCAAAAAAGTCAGACGGGACTGAACAACTAACATCAAGATACCATATTCCATTGCATCTGTTTCAGTGCTTAATTCACTAGTCTCCCCTAAACAGAAAAGGGGAAGTATCTGTTCCCTCGCCGACTGGCTGGTGGCAGTTGATGTAGGTCGTTGACTTTCTGTGTCCAGGTTATCCTCCAAATAGCCTTGTGAGGCAGGCGTTATAACTCGGTTTCACAGAAGAGGAAACTGAAGTTTAGAGAGACTGTTTTACTTGACCAAGGTCATCCAGCAATAAATCAAAGGCTTCTTTATTGCACAGTATCAATCATTTTACCAATTAAAAATATAAAATATATTTTACTTAATTGTCAAAGCACTTCCCTTGTGACTCAGCTGGTAAAAAAATCTGCCTGCAATGAGGGAGACCTGGGTTTGATCCCTGGGTTGAGAAGATCCCCTGGAGAAGGGAAAGGCTACCCACTCCAGTGTTCTGGCCTGGAGGATACCATAGACTGTATAGTCTATGGGGTCGCAAAGAGTTGGACACAACTGAGCGGCCTTCACTTTCATACTGTACTTAATTGTTACTTAGTAGGATCAGTCAATCACATTGATTCAGTGCCTGCTACTCCAAAGGGTGCTATAGTCCCTGACCAGGCTCAGTCCTGAATTTACCTCAAGAAAGGCTTTTATTACCCCATTCAGGCTAATGTACTGACACTTCCCTCCACCCTGTAATCTCCCCCCTCACCACCTATACTTTAGCATCTCCACACTACACTGTAATTGTCTGTTGGTCAGACCAGCCCCTTAGATTGTGAGCGACCTAATGGAGGAGTGGGAATGAGTCCTGTTCATCTGTGTGTCCTAACAGAGGGCACAAGACCTATGGTACAGTAGCTGCTCAGCAAAAGTTTATTGGAGGAAAACCAAGTGCTCAGAGAGCCAGTCAGGTTTTAGGGTGAATAAATTTCAGATTATTTAAGTACAGTTGGGCCAACAGGAATTTAGCCCAAAGTATGAGGAAAGAGAAATGTCTCCTTGAATTTTTTGAAACTATAATGAAACCACAGATGCCCATATGGAAAAGCTTAATTTTTTTTAAGTAGAGTTTTATGGAAATATGTGAATGCAAAGTTCACATTACATCATTCTCTATCTGACACCTTCTCTAAGGGAATGTTGGTATGTTCCACCAATCAGTAAGCATTGAATGCTAGACAATCTCTGGGAGATACAGGGGAGTGTGGGATTGCCCATCCTCCTCAAGATGTGTGCTAGGATGTTGTCTTAGTCTGTTTAGACTGCTGTAACAAAATACTGTAGACCAGTTGGTTTACAAACAACAGGAAGTTCTTGCTCACAGATGTGGATGCTGAAAGTCCAAGATCAGGATGCCAGCATGACATGTGCAGAGCCACTTCTGGGTTGCAGATTCCACCTTCTCTGTATGCCCCCATGTGGTGGAAGGGCCTCTTTTATAAAGGCACTAATCCCATTAATGGGGGCCTCACCCCTTATGACCTAATCACCTCCCAAAGGACCCACTTCCTGATTCTATCACCATGGGGGTGAGGATTTCAATATATGAATTTGAGAAGGAAACATTCAGACCACAGTTGATGTATTTTTCCAAGCACTCTCTCAAAATGACTGAAACTGTTACCATCGGTCAGAAAGGGACCACAACAAAAGATGGCAGCTGCTCTGGGATTGGGTTTGAAGTACCAACATAAATCTGGCCGGATTCTGAAAAGGAACTCATACCAAGGTTTAGCTCAGCCGTTTGTCATTTGAGTGTCTGCATCCCGACTGTCGCCTTGGATTAAGAAATACACATGGAAGCCTCAGGAAATTGAATATCAAGAAGGCATTTGTGATGCTGGACTGTGATTTCATTCTCCTTATCATTTTTGCCAGGTGCCTACTATAGTACTGTGGAAGCAGAAATAACCACATCCATTGTTTGGCATAGGATCTTGACATATATCTATTTGCAGAGGCTTGGGCTTAGAATGCTTTGTTATCACTGGGGGTTTCAGGGTTTGCAGTGGGTGTCCTGTTAGGGTTTCAGGGTTTGCAGTGGGTGTCCTGTTAGGGTTTCAGGGTTTTCAGTGTGTGATCTATTAGGGTAAAGTGTTTAGGATCAAGGTCAGCTGCTTGCCAGTAGGTCACAGGAAGAGCCTCTCATTTTTAATAAAGCCCTTAAAGTAGAGTCTACCATGGTTTGTGCATAGAAAACGTGCTCCTTGGACCTTCAGTATTTATTGCCGTCAGAGTCATGTTCTGTCTCTTTGTTCTCCATACAGATACAGATTGATTAGAGGGGAAGACTGATTTAGGAAGGAGTCTGACCACCTTATGTACTTCTACTTTCTGGCTTCATAGCTGGGGTGAGAGTGAAGACCCACACAGTGTCAATCTGACCTTTATTCTACAGTGAAGAACAGTCAGAAATTGAGCTGTTGTTTCTCCGCATGTGCTGGTTTATGGTAGTCGTTTTGCCGTGCCTTCTTTTCTCGTTGCTCTCTATTCTTTCCCTTCCTCTTCTTTTCCCTGTCTTTCCTTGGTTTCCCTTCTTCCTACTCTCCCCTTTCCTTTTCAAGAGAATATATTTGAATTGGTCCAGAAAGCTTCCCTAAGGAAATGAGCATTGAGAGTTTAGAATAGCAAGATGCAGGAAGAAGACACAGGTTCTATGTTGCTTGCCTCTCAACTTTTGAGTTTCAATTTTTATTACTTGTAAAATGGGGATATGATAACTTTTGTGAACTCAGTTACAAAAGTTAGAGATCTGGAAAGTGCCTGCCATTATTAATAATCAGCATCAAGGAGCTCAAATAAATTGTTGATGAAAAACTTGGAAATTTACAAGGTTTTTTTTTTTACTAAACACTACTAAAATACTGCTAGTCATTTTACCAAACTCTTAAGGCAGTTGAGTACCACACAAGGCCTCCAATTCCATCTCAAGAATGTCTTCCGTATACTTTTATAGCTGACAGGAACAGACCCTGCAAAGAGCATACTGTGTTCTGTGGTATGCAGGTAACGCAGACTGTAATCATCTATTTTCTCATATTATTCATTAAGTGTTTTAGATTTCTTGAATGTGATAAACCAGTCTTTTTGCTTTTAAATGAGTGTTTGGAAAGCACAATATTTAAATCCCCAATATTTGTGCATATGTGGGTGAATCTCTGCGTGAATGACAAATGTGAAAGTTACTGTGAAATATTAGCTGAATCTTAACCTGCAGTTAGTAACAAGCAATTGAGGGAGAACAAAGCCTTACCTGTTTGACAGGCTTTAGCCTTTGAAGGGTAAACATGCAATGAAAGTGCTGAGCATGATTATTCAGAATAAGAAAAACAAATTTCTCAAGCCTCATTTTCTTGATTACCAGCTTTCAGATGATGTGACTTTGACACAGGATATTTCTACTCGGTGCACATCTCAAAATATCTCGTACTAATATAGCCTTTCATTCAAACTTTTAAAAGATTTGATTCATCAGAAGGAAGTTTATTAGAAGAATATGGAGTTCAGAGACAGACAGACCTGAGTTTGAAATACAGCTACACCATCACTAACAATGTGATCTTATGGTGTAATAAAAAATAAATCTGTGGTCTTTGTCTACTTTTCCTAAGATAGCTACAGAACCCTTGGAATTTACTGTTTTGTATGCTACTGAGATGACCTGTAGGAGAAGGGAGGCCCTAGATGGTCATTAGTGGTTTAAAACTTTTATCCTCAACCCCTCAACTTCCTGGGAATGGAAAGGAGCTAGAGATTGGGTTAGGTTACCAATGGCCAGTCATTTAATTGATCAGTTTGACAAAAGTAATGAAACAGCCATGGGTGTATGCCAAGTCCCTTCACTTGTGTCTGACTCTTTGTGACCCAGTGGACTGTAGCCCACCAGGCTCCTCTGTCCGTGGGATTCTCCATGCAGGAATACTTGAGTGGGTTGCCATCTCCTCCTTCAGGGGATCTTCTCCACCCAGGGATCGAACCCACATCTCTTGTATCTCCTGCATCAACAAGGGGGTTCTTTACCAATTGCACCACCTGGGAATCCGCCCAATGAAACCTCCATAAAAACCCCTAAGCAGTAGGATTCAGGGAGCTTCTAGGTTGGTGAGCACTTTGATACACTAGGAAGGCGGCCAGCCTGCAGACTGCATAGAAGTTCTTCACCACCGTCCCACCTCCTCGTACCTTGTCCAAGCATCTCTTCCGTTTGTCTATCCCTGAGTGGTATCCTTTAAGTATAGCATTTTCCTGAATTCTGTGAGTCCTTCTAGGGAATAATCAGACTTGACAGTGAGGTAATGGGAACCCTAACCTGTCACTGACCAGCCAGAAGTGTGGGTAGCCTCAGGGCCCCATTTATAGGTGGCATCTGAAGTGGAGGCAGTCTTGTAGAACTGAGCACTTAACCTGTGGGGTCTGCACTAACTCTGAGCATTTTTTATTGGAATTGAATTGATTGTTGGGTACCTAGCTGGTATTGGAGAATTGATGTGGAAAAATGCCTTGTGTTTGGTATCAGAAAAAGCAACACAGATCTTAAGGATTTTTTTTTTTTTTAAACTACAATGACTTTGTTTTGGAATCTCTGAAAAGGAGAAAAGGCATTATAAAACCTCTAAGTGTGGCTAGGAGAAATGAAGGGGATGATGTATATAAATCTCATAGCACTGTGTTTGTTATTTAGTAATTGTACATAAATGTTAACACCCTTCCTTCATTTTTCTACCTCCTGGTTGTTGCGAGAGTGTTGGACATGTTGAGAGAGTGTTTAGAATGTGGTGGAGCACATGGCAAATAAATGGCTTATGATGGCTCTAAATTACTGAGTGGAGATATGTAAAGGAAAATTGTGAGAACTTTACATGAAATGGAGAAAGAGTTCAACAGCAGATTGACCCAAATATTAATGGCTTGATAACCTAAACGGAAAGTTCTCATTGCATATTATTCCAATCTTTTGAGCTTTTTTTTTTTTTTTTCTAGGGACTTGGATGCAATTATGAAGGGCTTGCTTGGCAAATGTGTCAGGAGAGAGAACATGTGTGTGTGTGATAAGTGAGGATATCAAATAATTCTTCTTAGGCCCAGAGCTGTGGACCAAAATCAAAAGGGCAGAGTTTTGCTGCTAAAAGGTTGTTGTAGATTCCTACTTGGGGTGGTCAGATCCCACCCACAGTATTGTCTCGTTGCAGGAGCTGAACCCAGGACAGTGTGCCCAGAAAAGGGCAGTGAGGTTGAAGAAGGGGTGGAGATGGGGGGCTGTGGAAGCTATGCCAGCTAAAGAAGAATCCTAGAGCCTGAATTGTTTGACTAAGAGAACAGGTATCTTGTTGATTTATATAAAGGGCTGTCATGTGCTTGGAAAGACTGAAGGCAGGAGGAGAAGGGGATGACAGAGGACGAGATGGTTAGATGGCATCACCAGCTCAATGGACATGGGTTTGAGCAAGCTCCGGGATGGTGAGGGACAGGGAAGCCTGGCGTGCTGCAGTCCATGGGGTCACAAAGAATCAGACACGACTGAGTGACTAAACAACAAGTGTGCAAGAAGTGTGTGTTAATTGCTCAGTCGTGTCCAACTCTTGGATATCCAGTGGAATATAGCCCGCCAGGCTCCTCTGTCCATGGAATTCTTCAGGCATGAATACTGAAGTGCGTAGCCAATCCCTTCTCCAGGGGATTGTCCCTACCCAGGGATGAACTAAGTCTCTCACTTTGCAGGCAGATTCTTTACCATCTGAGCCACCACAGAAGCCCTTGTGCAAGGAAAACCAAGCTAATTCTGACCACTCTAGAAAACAGTGTTAAAGCAGTGTTAAATGAGTTTATAATATTCAGAGGTAAAACCCAGTTTTAACTAGGAAAGACTTTTCTGATAATTCAAGGAATTCGAAAGTTGAATGGGCCACCTCACAGACTAGAAAGCTCCTCATTGCTGAAAATTTCCAGCAGAAGCTGCATGATGCAATGAAAAGGAGGCTGGAAAGGGTCTCCTCCAATTCCCACTCTGAATCCTCTAGATTTTTTAAAATATTAAACTATGTTAAGAACAAACAAGACAAGACATTCATAATTCAGCTAACTTTGGCAAATCCAACTTGTTGGAGTTCTGTCCTGTATTAGACCCACTCCCAAAGAGAGAATTCCATGGACAGAGGAGCCTGGTGGGCTGCAGTTCATGGAGTCGCAAAGAGTTGGATACAACTGAGCACAAGTACAGACAATATACATAAATATATGGAAATACATATACACCGCCGCCGCTGCTGCTAAGTCGCTCGAGTCGTATCCAACTCTATGTGACCCCATAGGCGGCACCCCACCAGGCTCCTCCATCCATGGGATTTTCCAGGCAGGAGTACTGGAGTGGGTTGCCATTGCCTTCTCCGAGATACATATATACATAATCTTTTTTTGGATTCTTTTCCCTTATAGGTTATTACAAAATATTGAGTATAGATTCCTGTGCTATACAATAGGTTCTTGTTGGTTGTCTAGTTCATGTACTAGTGTAGATACTAGTTGGTTATCTAGTTCATATATACTAGTGTATACTGAGCGACCAACACCAAGAGAGGATGTCCTGACACATGATTGCTTAAGTTCATCACTCAAGGCATGTACATTCTCCTTTGAACTATTCATACCACCAGTTCACCAAATCACTGTCATTGAAAGCACTTGTCAACGCGTGATCACCCCCTCCACAAAGAACTTTGCAGTGAAATGAATATGCTTTTATTATCTTACACTGTTTTCAGTGGGTGTTTATTTAGACTTTAAACATTTGGGAAGGATATTTGTTGAGGCAGACACTGCTAGTTGTCTCTCCGGTGTTCATTTCTTCCTTCTTCCTTGTTAACAGAATCCATAGTTGTTTTTTTTCCCCCAGCTCCAGGAAAGAGAATCACTTTCACAGGCCTTCTTGCAACTAGGGGCATCAGGTGATATCTGATAATGAGACTTAACTGGAAGTCACCTTAGGGACTTTTCAAGGTTCATTCTTGCTTTCAACATGGCTTCATGATTGGAATTAATACAGCTATCTTGAAGGCTAAGAGAATTTTAGAGACATCAAACTTGACATTGCTTTGCCACTGAACAAACTCCAACAACTGCATTGCTCTGGACTTCTTGCTATATAAAAATAGAAAACACCTATTTGTTTGTTTAAATCATCACTTCTGTGTTTTCTGCTACTTGCAATGAAAGTTGTCTTAATTGATCATTTGACCATGGCCTTTATGCAACTAAGACAGCTTTGACCAAGTGCTCTGTGAAGTGCTAGTCACTGGAGACAAAGGTGTATGACATGTGGGCCCTTGAGGGATCTCAGCCTCAGTCTTTAGGTCTTAAAGAACCTTGGACAGCAGTCTAATGGGGAAAGTTCATGCCCTGTGTCTTATTCCATTGTCCTGTGGGCTAGAACTGTGAGATGGATCCACTCATCTGTGGGTTTGGGTTTAGAGGGCGGATGGGTTTGGAGGGCAGTTAGGTCTGGAAGAGTGACCTGGGAGAGCTTACCACATGAACTCTGCTCTTCCTGTACTGCTCTGAGGTTGTGGGGCTGAGATTTTGGTGGCATCTGTACTTGGTGATTTAGCTGTTGAGAGAGAAGAAGTGTTGGTAGTGTTAACATCAATTTAATGAGATAAATAGCATTAATTTTCTGAGTACTTTATTTTGCTTTATTTATTTAAAAGGTACATTACCACTGTAAGCTGTGAATAAGATATTTAAAGATTTCTATTTAAAAACCACGTGAATATATTTTGTAAAATATGTTTTTGAAGCAACAATTTAATCCCAAATACCTTTCTGATTGTATATTAATATTTTCAGGGAAGATGATACATTCTTTACAAAAATTATATATAACCTATATGCTTAGATAACCTCTGTAAAAAAATAGCAATTTTAAGAGAAATCCAAAAATGAAATACACCAAGGAATCATCTAATACCCCTGAATTTTGAAATTTTGTGTGATCAAGAGCTACTTTCTACTTTTCTGACTTTATTCTAATTTTATTGTAATTAGTGTTATTTTTATACTCTAAAAAGAATGAGTGTAAGGAATTATGTACCGAGTCATGACAAATGAATTGACATAGAAACAGCAGAAGCATTTTAATGTGTTTATATAAATAGTTCTGTATAATAATCATTAAGCCTCATAAGCAGATACTGCTAAAAAGAACAGTTCTGTTTACTCAAATCAAAGTTGAATTTTATTACAATATATACCACAATAAATTAAATCACATTCCAAAGAGAATGAGATAATGGTGACAGGAAAGCCATTACTTTAGTCCATCTATGTATTAGGTATCTGTGCATTAGTACCTATCTATTTATTAAGCAAGGAGTGTTACATGTCCGCAGCTTTGCTATCAGTAATCTGAAAGTGCTGACAGTCTGTTTCTGGGACCTTGAAAAGGAAGAGGAGACTATATTCTCACTTATCCTTTTTATGTAACCGACTTCAGAATCTTCTGTTACTGAATGAGTCTTTTCCCTAAATTTGATTCCCAAATTAAATTCTTGACTCCTTAAAGCCACTATAAGATGATCATGCAATTAAGTGTTTTAGAGTTTGAAGTCCAAACTTTTAATTGGAAGAGATTAAAAAAAAATAGGGGCTTAGTGATTTTAAAAAGTATTTCAGTTTCTGAACACTATTTAGACGCTTACCTGAGGTACTCAGATGATTGAGGGATGGGTCCCATGTTAGCAGAATTTAGTGCTGGGGAGTGGCTCTAGTGGAGGAGAAACGAGCAAATTTGGTTCATGGGCAACCAAGAGAGGAAAAGGGTCCCATGTTAAGACTAAAAATACCTACAGATGGCAACTGTGGCAAGGAGTCATTGGTGACCTTCACTTGAGTGAGTAAGTAGATTTGATTGAGTAGATTTGTTAGAAGGGCAAAAGCAAAAATCAGCTTTGGAGAAGCAGAGAGGTGAGAAGGGACCAGCATTAAATTTGGGAATCTTCTCCTTCAAGGGTGAACGAGGTGCTGGGACCAGAAATCAAGTCTCCTGACTCCCAGGTTATTACTTGTTCTCCTAAAGCATGTTGAAAGTTTATTGAATGCAGAATTCCATCAAGGTTAGAATTTAGTAATATGATTTTGTATTCCTCAGAAAGAGTAGTATGTTCAGTCTTTATAACCCCTTGCGAGAGTTCACGGACCCATTCCCTAATGGTGCCGAGCTCCACTGCAGCAGCGTGGGGGCTCAGCAGAAACAGGGAGTCGAGTTTTATGTACTCTTTAGGAGTTATGTGCATGGTCCTCTCCTTCCACTCCAAGTACTGTTTCGTTTTCTCTAAAAATAAACCACAGAACCTTTTCTCTGCCCCTGCCAGTGCATACACTTGTCATTGCATGGCAGTTGCCACTCTCTCTCTTGAACTTTGAAAAGTTTAGCTTATTGGTCAAAGTTAGGCCAGTGAAGATAATCACTTCCAACAAGCCGTGCCCTTCTATTTCTGTCAAATGGTCCATCCTCTCTTAAGCCCAAATTCCCTGATTACCATTCCTTACCTCTGGTTCTTCCAAATACTAAGACTCCTATGGATTTTTTCCATTTTGCATTCAAAACCATTCCTTGCTTTGTTAACAATTACTTATATCTTCAACCTTGTTTTTTTTTTAAGATTTTTTAGAATGTGGACCATTAGTTTATGCTGACTGTGTGGGCTTTCTCTAGGAGCTGCTCCTCCTTGAGGGGCACAGGCTTCTCACTGCAGTGACCTCTCGTTGTGGAGCATGGCCCCTGGGGTGCACGGGCTTCAGTAGCTGTGGCACACGGGCTAAGCTGCTGCTTCACCTGTGGGATCTTCCCAGACCAGGGACGAACCTGTGTCTCCTGCATTGGCAGGCAGATTCTATTTTTTAATATTTATGTATTTGGCTGCATCAGGTCTCATTTGCTACACATGGGATCTTCGTTGGGGTGCAAAGGCTCAGTAATTGTGGCCCAGGGGGACTTAGTTGCCCCACAGCATGTGAGATCTTAGTTCACCAGGCAGGGATCAAACCTTCTTCTGCTGCACTGGAAGGCAGATTTTTACCCACTGGACGATCAGGGAAGTCCCAGCAGGCAGATTCTTTACTGTTGAGCCACCAGGGAAGCCCCTACCCTCAACCTTTCATCAAAATGCTATTCAGCCAGAATTTAAAATCTTCATCGTCCTCAGGATAGTTTCTGCCAAGTTGTTCTGCCATGGACGTGGATTTTCCCATCTACCGCCAATTTCATGCACCAGGAAGGAGGGTGGCCACTCCCCTGATTTCCAAAACCTTTCTCAGCGACCCCCCCAATTTCCCTCATTTAAAACATCTCCTCCTTTGAGGATCCAGTGTCCTAGTTCTATCCCTTTGACCCTTTTCCTTCACTGTTGTCCACCAGCATGCCTCTCTCCTTCATTGAAACTTTGAGATTGAATCATAGAGATTTTGCCCTCCGTTTGAACTCCAGCATCCTTGCCTGGAACATTCCGTGGACGTAGGAGCCTGACGGGCTACAGTCCACGGGGTCGTGAAGAGTCGGACACGACTGAGCGTGCGCAGTACTACTACCCTTAGTTCCGGCTTCCAGGTGGCGCTAGTGGTAAAGAACCTGCCAGGCAATGCAGTAGATATAAGAGACACGGGTTCGATCCCTGGGTCAGAAGCACGCCCTGGAGGAGGAAATGGCAACCCACTCCAGTATTCTTGCCTGGGAAACCCCACGGACAGAGGAGCCTGGCGGGTTACAGTCCGAAGGATGGCAAAGAGTCAGATATGACTGAAGCGACTTAGCACTGAGCTGTCAGAGTATTGTTCTATCCCCAACGGCTGAAGAAGCCTCAACTGTGACAGCCCACGCTTCTGCTGCCCAGACAGGCATTTCCATTCCCATTTTGAGCGGGACTGTGAGGAGGAAGCCAGATCTGGCTGAGCCCCGTGTGCCTTCCACGGTGTGTGATCTGCCAGATGGCAGATCCCAGGTCACTTTCTTTCTGAAGCAGCCCTGGGACTCCAGGGAGGCAGGAGACTTTTCAGATAACTCCAGTGCTATTGAGGTGGGCGCTTCAACTCCCGGACCACAATGAGAAAAAGAAACTTTGTTTCAGGCTGTCCCCAGGGCTCTGGTGGACCACTGTATAGTATGACAGCAGGTTTTGAAAAGAGCAAGAATATTCCGGCTAATCAGGGAATAGTTGTTTAGCAAGTTGAAAACAAATCTTTTCAGTAATAAATGAAATGATTAATAAAGAAAAGCCAACGAGTTCCAGGCGGCTCTGATAAAAAAACACAAGTATGTTACAGTTTTTGGTGAAAGGAACTTGAAATAGTTTTCTCCTATAATTTCAGCTGCTTAGGAGTCGGCCTTTTCTCTCTCAGCTCAGCATTATCTGTGTTGTGTCGATTAGATTTGACCTGTGAAGGCGGATCTTTGCTTTTCATTTCTGCCAGCTGCAGGAGTTTCTTGCTGGGCATGGCTTTTGCTTCATCCCTTTTAACGGTTGACCAGAAAGATAAGTGTTGGAGGTGAAAAAGGGAAGCATCTTATTTAGAAACCAGAATAATTGTGAGAGTCCAGTGAATGGAGAGGCCGGAATAAAGGTCTGCCTTGAATGGTCACTACCTTGGCTTTTGTTATCCAGTGACTGGACTGAGTGAGGGGGGAGCAAAGAAAGAGATACCTTTTGTCTCCTGAATATTGAATTTTTCTCTCAGGCACAGACAGCAGTTCCAAAGAGAAAACAGCTCTTTAAAATGTCCTAGGCAGATAACTAAAAATCTAGAACTCCCAAGTTCTAATTTTAGCTTCATTAACCTCCTAAATGTTATAGCCAGAAAGAGACCTCTATGTGCATGCTCAGTCACTTCAGTCTTGTCTGACTCTTTGCTGTCCTATGGACTGTAGCCTGCCCAGCTCCTCTGACCATGGGATTTCCCTGCCAAGAATACTGGAGTGGGTTGCCATGTCTTCCTCCATGGGATCTTCCCAACCCAGGAATTGAACCTGTGTCTCCTGCATTGCAGGTGGATTCTTTACCACTGAGCCACCAGGGAAACCCAGAAAGATACCTAGGGGTACTCACAAAGCTGAACATCTCTATTTTACAGATGAGCAAACTGAGGCCCTGGGAGAATATACTGACTTGTTCAAGGCAGTGCAGCTATGCTGTTTTTTCATCAATACCATCTTTGTATCATTCTCCTTCCAAAAACAAACTCAAATTCTCTAAGATTCATCCACTTAAATGGTAAAATTCTTTTATCTCTATCAAAACACCTAAAACTTTTATAGACTAATTTTTTCCAAGAGATCAGGGCACTTTATAGTCCTTTTCTGTCATTTCACAACATGCTAAATCAGGGACACAGGCTCCTAGGGACATTTAATACTCAGAAAGTGCAGAAGGTGTGGTATGACTTGTTCAAAATAAAAAGGAATTGAGAACATGAGCTGGAGATGACTTAGGAACTCTATATTTAATAGAAGAGGTGACTTTCTGGAGGAGACCCAGCTAAGAAGAGGCCTTAAATGTGGGAAATCAATATTATTAATCAGACTGTGTGTAGGTTGTCAGAGATGATGACTAAGTTGAGTCCATGAAACATAGAACCAGTGTATTTTCTTACTCTAACACTTCTTCTTCCAGGTCTAATCATGGCTACGCCACACCACATGTCTTTCTGCTTTTAAATGATTTCCTCACTGTTTGTACTTAATTCTTCGGTTTGCCATCTTGTGTTACATAAAGCAACCCAATCAACCTACAAATAAATAAAGGCTGATCTCTGATTCTCATCTCTTTTGCTCTAATGTCCCTACTTTCTTCTGTCTTCAGCTGAACAAGAAACAGCATCTCCATAAATCATCTGGTCTTTCCCTGGACTGGGCCAGACAGACAGAATGTGAGGTGTCTTCTCAGAGATAGACCATTTGTTCTGTTGCACTTATCTTCACTATTTGTTGATGAACTGTATTTGTTAAATCTTTCGGTTTTGCTCTGTATCTTAGTATTTGACCCTAAAAGCCAATATTCTGCTGCTTTATGTTTCTTCTTGATGATTTCCCTTTGGTCTGAATGGAAAATGTCACAGAATTAAAAACAATGGGGATTAGAGCAAAACATCAGTTGTAGGAACTGGAAGATTTATAATCTTAGGTAGAAAGTCATAGGAAAACCTTGCTGCAGAAAAAACAAACCAACCAACCCCAGAATAATCCCAGGAAAGTCATACAGTTATTTGAGATCTGTGAGACTGTAGCAGTATATATAGACAAGACACTTGAAGAGAAGGCTGTTGACCAGAAGACCTGAGTGACGGCTAATCCTTCATTTTTGACCTTAATTTTAATTCCCTCTGGCGTACATGACACCGTGGTAAAATGCTGGTAGTGGTTTTTGTTGAGGGAGCAGTTTTGGCTTCTCCCTACTTCATCCTTACATGAAAAGGTTATTTTTCTACCACTAGAGGCGAGAATACGTAGATGGTATTCTCTGTTTTATTTTCAGTAGTCTATCTGTGATCTTTCCAAGTGAGTCATGAAAAATATTAACATTACGGGGTGGGGGAATTTTCTTCTTTCCATTTTTAAAGAGTTTTTTAAGTAGCAATGGCTCCCAGTTCTATAGTGTGACTTTGGGCAGATAATTACTATAAAATACTGCAGACCTTTTTTTTTTCCCTGTAGAGTGATTGATTTTAACCTTTCTCCCCTGCCAAACCTCTGTTCCGTGCATGACATTTCAACCCCCACCACTTCCTATGTTCTCTTTTGCCGAAGAAAATTGCATTTTCTATTTCTGGATAAAGCATGGTTGTTTGTGTCAGTCAATTTAACACAATACACCACTTCTTATTTGTGCAGAGGAAGCACTAATAAGATTCCAGCAGGAGATGGGTCCCGAGCCCATGACCAAGCCTCCCATTGGGCCCGGAAGACAGAAGCCACAATAATCCATTACCGACAAGGCTACTTAGTGGTGATGCAGCGCCTTCTTGTCTCGGAGACCTCCAGGTAGTATGAAGTTCCATTTCCTGCCTGTACCCTCATCCTGAAAATGATACCCGAGCAGGAAAGAAAGTGGTTGTGTGGCTGAGTGCAAAGGACAGGTCTGAAGAGTCTGACCTTGTTCTTGATCCTTGCTCCATCTAACAGCTCTGAACACTTAATCTTATTACATACCCTTTCTGAGCCTCTGATTCCTTGTGGAAAATGGGGTAAAGGTACAGTTTCTGCGTTGCAGGATTTGTAGGAGAATGAAATAAGATACTCAACATGAGACTCTTAGCACAGGGCACACTCCACGGCAGGCACGTTAGAAGTAGCTGTTGTCATGAAAGCGCTCCTCTTAATAAGAATAGATTACATTTTGATGAAGTAAGCAGTTCTTACTCTGAGATGTCTGTTGGTTAAAATGGAGGTATAGCCCTCCCACCTTTGTGTTCCATAGAGTATATCAGCTGTGGGAAAGGTTTATAAACTATCTGATTTCACTGCTGTGCTAAGTCGATTCAGTCATGTCCAACTCTTTGTGACGCTATGGACTGTAGCCTGCCAGGCTTCTCTGTCCCTGAGTTTCACTGCTGCTTATACTTTAACTCATTAAACTATTTAATGAAGGCCTGTTGGATGCAATGAACTGTTCTGGATGTGTGAATCTAGAAGAAAACACAAAGAAGAAAAAGGCAAAGTGATGGTGACAAAAGAATACAGATTCTGGTGTGGACGAATGTAGCGTCCGATTCTCACTGCTGTCTGTGAGTACTCTGTGACTGGGGTGTGTTATTTAGCTTCTCTGAGCCTAGTTTGTGAATCTCCAAAATTTAGATAATAATACATACCTCACAAGGCTGTGATAATAGATAGAAGGCAGTTGTAATATGGGATTATGTTCAGAATATTCACTAACCAGAATGGGAAGGGCATTGACTAATCAGAAAGAACCAGCTGTAGAAAACCAGTCAGCTAGACCATAGCAATGTATCCATGGAATCCAAGCCCTTCTAGAAGCTGTGCTAAAAGCCCAGGGCCTAGCATATTCCTAGTAGGAAAGAGCCCAGGTTTTAGTTTGGGGGTTGGCAGTTATACTGCTTGTACTTTTAGTTTTCTGTATATTATGGTATTTTAACATCTTAAAACGCTTTCTGGCTAGAGGGAGACTGGCCCTTCAGCAACTAGCCAGTTCTTAGAGATTGCAAAGGGCTCAGGCGAGAGCTTGCCTTTGATAAATTAGACTTACCAAGGCAGACCATACCTCCTCCATCCAACCTGGACACCCCAGGATGCAATGTCCCTCTACCCTCATCATCCCAGAGCCTCCTATCAGATAACTAGGGACCATGTTATAACTTAAAGCTGAAGAGACTGTTCAAAGTAGCCAATCCTAAAATGTTTACCCTGCCTTACCTTTTCTGAAAGTGATTGTATTAGTCACTCAGTCATGTCCGACTCTTTGTGACCTCATGGACTGTAACCCACCAGGCTCCTCTGTCCACGGAATTCTCCAGGCAAGCATACTGGAGTGGGTTGCCATTTCTTACTTCAGGGGATCTTCCTGACCCAGGGATTGAACCCAGGTCTTCCATATTGCAGGCAAATTCTTTTACCGACTGCCTTTTCTGAGGAAACCTCCAATTAAGACTCTGTCCTAGACTTTCCTTCCTCCTCCCAACAGAAACCCAGCACTGCCACCTGAGACCCTGCGTGGTACACAGGGCTTCCTGTTCCTGGGACTCGTTAAGTATATTCAGCTTAGTTTTCGTGAGCCTCTCCTGACTGACCGTCACATAAAAAGCAAAGAACAGGAATGGACTTGACAAACGATTGTCATATGGTTTGAAATATGCTGTAATGAAAGTACAGAAATGAACCAAGAAAGCACAGGTAGGGAACCCCTGAACCTAACTGGGGGAATCAGAAATGATGAAGCAAAGGAAAGCTGAGCACTGAAGGCTGAGGAGAAGGGTGTGTCAGGCCTGAGATAACCACACAGAGAGAAAAGCATACCCCACAGCATGAGTGTACACATGGCCAACGTGTTTCAGGAGGAATGGGATATGGTGGGCTGGGAGGGGGGCGGTTTGGGGCTGGGCAAGGGATAAAACTGGAAACATAGGTAGGGGCTAGATCTCAAAGGCTCTCTGAAGCCACTCTGCTGCTGTGTGAGAAGCCATTGCAGGGAGGAGATGTGAACTGGAGGATGTGATGGAGGTGGGCTGTGTCGGCCAGTGGGGAGATACGAGGGCTTGAATTGCAGAGGGCATCCTCCAGGCAAGGAGGGCTCAGACTGCTGAGATGGGTGACACATGGACTAGATGGAACCAAGTCAGTGATTGGGTGTGGCGGGAGGGAAGAAAGCAGCTGAAAACATCTGAGCTTTAGCTTACGTGATGGATGCACGTAGCAGCTGTCCCCAGCCTTTTCGGCGCCAGGGACTGGTTTCTCAGAAAACAATTTTTCCATGGACCAGGGTGGGGGGAGATGATTCAAGCGTGTTACATTTATTGTGTACTTTATTTCTATTATTCTTATTATTACGTTAGCTGCACTTCAGATCATTAGGCATTAGATTCCAGAGGTTGGGGACCCCTGCAGATAGGGGGTCCCAGAAAAGAGAACAGTTTTGGGATGAAGCGCTTCCCTCCTGTTTGTGTAACAGCATCATTCCCCTGCCTGTCGGGTCAAGTGAGGCTTTTTTTTTTTTTTTGGTCTCACAGCTGTAAATATTTCATGCCAGTGGCCGTGTTTCTGTTTTATTTTGGGAATGGCACTTTAGCTGGTGTTTCAGTTTAAACGACTCAGGAACTGACGGGCCATTTTTGTCTTCCGGGGAATGTTTGGTGCCGAAGATGGTAGACAGTTGGGTGTGGGTGAGGACAGATAGCGCCTGAGGTCTTGCAGCTTAGAAGTAACATCTTGTCGTTTGAGGATAACACTGCCAAAGGTGTGTGGGTGTATCTTTGAAGAAACAAAACAAGAAAAGCATGACCGGCAATCTGATCTGTGCTAGGTGTCTATAAAAATCATTCTTTTATTTATTGCCTTGCGACTTACGGAGCTCCCTTACTGGCCTCCCAGGTGGCCCCTTTGTTCAAGTAAACCACCCCACTGCTCTCATGGGCTGGGGGGTCAACTTGTCAGTCAGTGGGGTTGTGGGGAGGGGTTTGGAGCCACTCTCCTAGTGGTGGTGGTGGTTCAATCACTTAGTTGTGTCCAACTCTTGTCATCCTGTGAACTGTAGCCTGCCAGGCTCTTCTGTCCATGGAATTCTCAGGGCAAAAATACTGGAGTGGATTGCCATTTCCTTTTCTGGGGGATCTTCCTGACCCAGGGATCAAAACCATGTGTCCTATATTACATGTGAATTCTTTACTACTGAGCCACCTGGGAAGCCCCCTACTGTCCTGCGATACCGATTCATTTAAAATTGGGCTTTTTTTTGCTTCCTCTCTTCTCCATCTTTGGCAGCACTTAGTAACCATCCTCTCCCAGGGCTGAGGAATGTGCAGAAATCCCCTGGTTCACGTTTCCCAGCAGAATCATTTCAGAATAGAGGGGCTGCACACAGGCCAGGCTATGCTGTCCCCTGACTGCTCTGAATGTTGAAACAATTACACTGAGAAGATGGATTTATAAGAGGGTTCCTTTCTAATCATAATAGGAGCCTATCCAACTCTTTGAGGAGGTTTGCTGTGGTGTCTGGGGAATTTTCTTGACAACACACTTTTCCATCGTTTAAAGTTTCCATTTTTCAAAACACCTAGGATCCAGGCCATCATATCATTTCCTACTGCTACAGTGACTGTGTCGGGCGCATTTATTGAGCCCCACCATGTGTCAGACCCTGTGCCCAGCACTTCACATAGATCATCTGAACTCAGCTTCCCAGCAGCTCCACAAGGCAACACTGTGATCACCTCCAGCCCTCACATGAGGACCCGGGGGCTCAAAGAGGTAAAGACACTTTGTTCAGGGTCACTCAGCTTGAAGAGGTCAGCTCAGGAGGCCAACCCAGATACTCCTAACTGTAGAGTTGGCACTCTCAGCTGTCATGTTCTGCAGCTTGGCAAGGTAAATAACACACGTTATCAATTTTAAAGAAGATGAACCTGAGGCTTAGAAAGCCTTAGATTCCAGAATCCAGGTATCTCTGACTTTAAAGTCATATTGTCACTGGTCATCAATTAGCCCTGCTTATACCCTATTAACAAAGCAAAACTTTATATGATCTGTTTTATCACACACTGGGCCTGAGTCCTGGGGTCTTCAGCATGAGCTGATGAAAGTGCTATTGGTTTGTGATATGGTGATGCTTCTGGTCTTACATCTGATTGCACCATTCTTTCTCATCCTGTGGTAGAACATTTGTTGTTGTTGTTCAGTCACTAAGTCTCATCCAACTCTTTGCAACCCCATGGATTGCAGCATGCCGAGCTTCCCTGCCCTTCACTATCTCCCAGAATTTGCTCAAACTCATATCCATTGAGTTGGTGTTGTCCAACCATCACATCCTCTGTCGTTCCCTTCTCCTCCTGCCCTCAATCTTTCCCAGCATCACGGTTTTTTCCAATGAGTCATCTCATAAAATGAGAATGTTCAAATCACATCTTATTAACTGTTAAATGCCAAAGTCAGTTTGGGCCACATTACTGATTGCTCTGTATCAAGAGAGGTGCTATTAAGGCCAGTATATGGAAAGATTGCTACCTCTTTCTGTGGAGTTTACAACCTTCAGAGAACCACAGGATAGCTATTTATTTTTGTATTTATGCAAATTATATATATACATACAGAATGTTAAAACATAAAACCAACATATGGTTTAGAAGAATTTCCCTAAGTGCTTGAGGCATCTCTGGATACAGGAATGACATGGCTACTAATAACACAGATTCCTCAGTGAACAGAGATCACACCCGCAGCCACTCTCAGAATCTGTGAGATGACGGGCTCTTTAGGAAAGGGTACCATTCTACATTCACAGCCCGGCTTTCCAGTTCCACTCATGGTGATAATTTGCCATTTTTAAAGAAGGCTGGGGCTTCCCAGGTGGCTCAATGGTGAAGAATCCACCTGCCAATGCAGGAGATGCAGGAGATGCAGGTCTGACCCCTGCGTCAGGAAGATCCCCTGGAGGAGGAAACAGCAGCCCACTCCAGTATTCTTGCCTGGAGAATCCCATGGACCGAAGAGCCTGGCAGGCTGCAGTCCAGAGGTTTGCAGAGAGTCAGACTGAACAACTGAGCACGCACTGAGAAAATTGATCTGGTGGATAAGCAGAGAAACTGAAAGTGACAGACAGGAGAGAACACAACTTGCTTAACGGATCCAGCCTGTCCTTGTGAGTTGAAACTAGCCTAAAATACTGACCTGTATCATCCAGAAAATTTGACGAATTTAGCAGAACTTGAGGCTTAAGCTTGCAAATCAGAAATGTTTAGAGGACTGCATAGAACCAGCTCCTAATGAGTCTAATCATCTCTCTTGCTAATCAAGCAGAAACAGATAAAAAATAAAAAGTTAAAGAAAACCAAAGAGGGAGGAAAAATAAGAGGTAGAATGAACTGAGAGCTACCAGATTCTGTCTCCCTGCCAGGGTTGTGATTTAATACCATCTTGGTAACAGCCAAGGGGAAAAGACTTTTTTTTTTTAAACTTTTTATTCTGTATTGGGTTGTAGCTGATTAACAATGTTGTGATAGTTTCAAGTGAACAGTCGTACATATGCATGTATCCATTGTCCCCCAAACTCCCCTCCCAGCCAGGCTGCCACATAACACTGAGCAGAGTTCCACATGTTAGGTCCTTGTTGATTATCCACTTTAAGTATAGCAGCATCACTCAGTCGTGTCCAACTCTTTGCAACCCCTTGGACTGTAGCCCGCTAGGCTCCTCTGTCCATGGAATTCTCCAGGCAAGAATGCTAGAATGGGTTGCCATGTCCTTCTCCAGGGGATCTTCCTGACCCAGGGATCGAACCTGGGTCTCCCACATTGCAGACAGATTCTTTACCATTTGAGCCACCTGGGAAGCTAATACACACATGTCCATCCCAAACTCCCTACGTATTCCTTTCTCCTGTCCTTCCCCCAGGCAACTATAGGGTTGTTCTCCAAGTCTATGAGGAGAGACTATTCTTAATTTCATGTCAAGATGGGGAAACTGAGGTTTTAGGGTTGAAGGGATTTGCCCAGGGTCGTGCAGCTAGGACGTGGTACTAAGAGTCTGTATCCGACTCTTTTTAACGCAAGGAAAAGCATGTTCTTTTCCAACCCTAAGTGGAAAGCTTTCTTGAGAGACTCCACAGCACTGCCAAATGGCCTTTGCAGTCTCTGGGTACATCTTGCATTGATGCTTGGCAGAAACCGTGGAAACCAAAGGTGAGCAGTGTGGCCAGAGCTCGGCTGGTGGCTCTGCTTCTCCCTCCTCACTGCTGCTGGGCAAGAAGCACAGTCACCGCTTCACACATTAGGCTTCGTTGGTTCTTTGCACCACAATGCAGCCCCAGTGCCTATCGTGCACAAGGCAATTGATTTTCCCAATATTCTCTCGTTTTGGGCATGGACTGAATGCAACCAAGGAGACTAAGCCAGGATTGTATCAAGGACTTCTGCCTGGGTCTGTGCAGAGCGATGTGCGGTTGCCATAGCAGCAATCAATCTGCTGAATAACTGGTAACATAAACTGATTCAAAGGCAAAGACTGATTTGGGTCAGGAAATCGCACTCTATAAAAAAAAACAACTTCTCTGTGACTTCTAAGGATTTTTTAGCCTTCATGGTTGGCCCTAGAAATGCAGGTGAGTGAATGCTCAGAGGCAAGAGGAGTGTGTGTGCCTCAGGAGATGAGACATGTGTGGTTTCCAGGCAGTTAGAACCGGTAATTCCATGGCACATGCTGTACACTTGCTCTTCTGCTGCATAGTAGTTCCCAGGGGCTTAAGATCAGGAACCAGTCAGAAATCATGGTGTCCAGTTACTGAGTTCTCCCCATGTCCTGGGATGCCTCTCACTGCACTACAGGCTTTTGGTCAAGAATCTTGCAAAATGGGATTTACCAGCATGTGTCTACAGTTGTGGACACTGACAGTTGCGGACACTGATGCCCAGACTCGAGGCACCAGCTACCGGTGGGTTCAGAATTCAATCTGAGATCTGCTTAATGTTGTTACTACGCCCTCCCCATCCTGCCACACAGCTTCTCTTCCTTGAACTTCCTAAAAAAGGAAAGGACATTTCTTCTTGGCCACTCCCATAGCAAGATTGCCCTGTTCTGATTATGCATGGTACATTGTAAAATGTTTGCTAATTATTTTTTACCCCACAGGAAAACTAAGTCTTGGAGCAAGAGGACTTGACATTCCCAGAGTTAGTGCCGCTCAGTTTGGGCGATTCAAGTTGTCATTGCTAAAAAGGAAAAAAAGCTATTTTTAAATTTTATTGTGGATTTTAGAACAATACAGGGGCTTCCCTCATAGCTCAGTTGTTAAACAGTATGCCTGCAATGCAGGAGACCTCAGTTCGATTCCTGGGTTGGGAAGATCCTCTGGACAAGGGATCGGCTACCCACTCCAGTATTCTTGGGCTTCCCTTGTGGCTCAGCTGGTAAAGAATCTTCCTGCAATGCAGGAGACCTGGGTTCAATCCCTGGGTTTGGAAGATCCCCTGGAGAAGGGAAAGGCTACCCACTCCAGTCGTCTGGTCTGTAGAATTCGGTGGATTCTATCGTCCATGGAGTAACAAAGAGTCGGACATGACTGACCGACTTTCATTGTTGTTCGTTGTTAGAACAATACCAAGTATTCTGCTCTCTCCATTGTAATCTAGCCAAGCTCTTAAGTAAACCTGGACTATGAGAAAGCATTTCTGAACCATAGTAAGAGGTTCAGTTCAGTTGCTCAGTTGTGTCCAACTGTGCGACCCCATGAACTGCAACACACCAGGCCTCCCTGTCCATCACCAACCCCTGGAGCCTGCTCAAACTCATGTCCATTGCGTTGGTGATGCCATCCAACCATTTCATCCTCAGTCATCCCCTTCTCCCGCCTTCAATCTTTTCCAGCATGGCATGTTATAAAATAGAAAACACTGACTTAATGTCTATGTTGAGTTTTGGGCTTTTTCACTTTCTAGCAGTGTGATCTTGGGCATTGTACTTCTATTACTTAGGCCTAGACTCCACTCTGTAAAAAGAGGATGATGTTGGCCATGGTGGTTGTTATGACAATGGTGATACCACCACCTGACTCTCAGTTGCCTGGAATGCTCTTCAGAGTGAGATGAAAGTAAAAATTGACACAGCTTGAGAAGTAAAGATGTCTGCAGATTCCTTTGTATCAGGACATATATTCCCTCATCCCTGAATTGTAATTTTCATTCTTTTGCTTAGTGGCTCTGAGTGAAGTGTTTGTAGGATGAATGAAGTCTAGGAAAGCACTTCACAGAGTGCCCATCACATGGTTATGGTTTCATATAAATTAGTTTCTTATTTAAACAGAGCTTAACAATTATTGGGGGCTTCCCTGGTGGATCAGATGGTAAAGCGTCTGTCTGCAGTATGAGAGACCTGGGTTCTATCCCTTAGTTGGGAAGATCTCCTGGAGAAGGAAATGGCAACCCACTCCAATACTCTTGCCTGGAAAATCCCATGGAGAGAGGAGCCTAGTAGGCTACAGCCCATGGGGTCGCAGAGTTGGACACGACTGAGCAACTTAACTTTCACTTTCACTTTAACAATTATTAGATCATTCTTCATCTTTAGATCTGGTTTGTAGGCACTGGTTAGGTTTGGTAGTCCAGAGGAATTTGAGCCCTGGGAGCCCAGAGGAAGGAGATTAAGACCTGCCTTTGCGTTTTCTGTTCCCTTATTTCTGGCTCTGTGACTGAATGTCAGGAGTCGAGGCGAGCGCTGTGAACTGCCATCCTGTCTGGAAGTCTCACCTTTCCTGAGTCCGCAGCCACAAAGCTGGGTCAAGTACCCTGGAAGTGAACTTTGTGCGGCGTGCGGTTTGACTCTGCCGTGCCAGCTGGAATGCGCCTTTAGGAGCTCATAGGCGAGTTCATCTGGGGGATCTGACTGTTTGGCAGCCTCTCAGCTGAATGACAACTTCTGGTGGAAAGGCAGCCTTCACGCCAGCTCTTTTCACACGGACTGTCAGTGGGTTATGAGCATCGTACCGGCAGGGCTGGGCTGCATTTTCAGCTTGTGACCTGGAGGTGAAAGTTCTGCCCCTTCCTTCTCATCATTCTTCCCCATGAGGTGGTGGTTTTACATTGACCTCTAGCCCCTCGACTGGTTTTCTGTGCAGGGCACTGCTATAATTTGCGGCTTCAAAATAAGTGCTCCATTTTTTTTTTTTTTTTTTGGCTGTGTGTGGACATTGCTTTTTTTTTTTTTCTTTGTAAACCTGGAATATAAGCGGAACCTGTGCCTGCTATCTGAATATCTCTAATTAGACTGACTTGCACAGATCTTCCAATTGACTTTCATAGATTGAATCCAAGTCTGCCACTGTGTCGGAGGGGAAATGAGATGTCCTGGCCTCCCAAGTTATCTTCAGTGCTTTTGTCTGAAAAGCAGACAGATTTCCCAAATTCAAGATCCAGCGGTAGGTAGGCAAGAGTTGCTGAGAGCCTGGAGGCAGGATGTAATCATCACTCAGGTAAATTATCTCTGCCGTGAGAAAATGGAGCCGTCAATGAAGTGTGAGTCTCCTTCCCGGGGAGGTCATGTATGTTACCCTGCCCCGCCAGCCTGCCTCTCTGATGATGGTTAGAGTCGAGGCTGCCACTCAGGCCTTCCTATCTTTTTTCCATTTTGGTTCCTTTTTCTCTTATAGTCTGCTGAGCTTTGTTTTACTTCAGCTTCTCTGTATTCTACCAATTAAGCCCCAAACTGGCAGCTAAGACAAAATAGAAATGAAAGGAAGGGGGCGGTGAGAAAATGGACAAAGGCAAATGAGAATAAAGATGGAAATTACTCCTGTCTTCCTTCCCACGCCGTTTCTCTCCTGGCGGCTGCATTGAGCAAAGGAGCTTTGCGTGGCAAGGAACCAGTAACTTACCAGGGTTGAGTCCCAGGCAGTCTGGATTAAAACTGCGGCAGGCAACATCTATGATTTGAGCATATCTTCCCACCTTCCCTTTGCTGCTCCGAACACACCTGGGCTCCTCCACCTGAAACAGTATTGAGCAACACTATAACACTGATCAAGGCTTATTCTCTCCTGTGCGTGTTTCCTATGGAGGCCAGGTTTCAGCCTTAGCTTGAAAGGATGATTGTGAATTTTGGAGGCAGATAAGGGGGGAAGGGCACGCCTTAGGAGGGGAGATTGTGCATAAAGGCATAGAGGTGGGATTTGTGAGGGATGGCCATGCAGTGCGGGATGCTTCAAACAGAGGATGGATCGTGGTTGAAGATGGAGTTGAGGTAGGTGAGAATGACACCAGGGAGAGTGAGGTACCAGTTTTAGAGGTTTGGGGCTTTATTCTGTAGACTCATCAGTATCTAGTGAAACCATTTAGGTCCTCTGCTGCTGACTCATTCGTGGCCTATAGGATTGTAGTCTACTCTGGAGTACCCTGTTTCCTTTCTCGCTCTAGGAGGTCTCCCTTAAGGTTGGCCCACTGCTGTAAAAACAGCCCCCAAGCTCAGTCACTCTGTGCATTTGCTCCCTCCCATTGAGTCTAATGCAGGTCAGGGCAGACGTGTGTGGAGGGTTGCGAGGACTATGCTCCTTGCAGTCATTCCTGGCCCCAGACTCCTCTAGGAATTCCACTCACATGGCAATGGCCAGAACTCAGTTTCAAGTTCTGCACTTGATCCAGGGGGAGCCAGAAATGTGAGGAGGGAAGGTGTGTGCCAGGATAAAAGCAGATGAAGTTTGGGGAACACCTGGCTGGAGTGTGCATATATGACTATAGTAATCTAAGACATTCACCTTTAAGAGAGGCGTCACCCAACCACAAGTTGGGCTTTCTGGTTCTGGGACGTCGTGTGATCACAACTATTTATTCCTTTGTGAAATTTAACTAATTCAGTTTGGGCTTATGGTTGGGCTTATTTGCCTAGATTTTCTATATCTGCTCCTTATGCAGAGTTTGTTTTCTCATCTTTGTCCCTTCCCTATTTAGCAAAGCTCTTATAGAGTGAAAGTGTTTCTACCTTCTTTCACTCTGTTGTAAAAGTGAGGATTGTGAAGCAACCTTCAAATTGCAAATGCAACATGCAATAGTCTGTCAAAATAGTTTCCTCTATTACTTTAGTGGAATCTTAAATAGAAGATAAATCAGAAGCCCGTGAAAGGCTGAAAAGCAGGAAAATACTGTGTTCAGATTGCATTTATAATAGAAGGAACTGGAGAAATTATTTCAATTTGATTGTGTTTATAAATGTGACTTTGTTGTGCCTTTTATCCTGATCTTCGTATGTAACATTTGCTGTTTTTTCCCTGTGCCCAACGAACAGACAAGTCTGTCAAATAAGTCACATATTTTGTTTTGTTCTGTCACCCCCACACCTCTTTATTTAATCTGTACAATCAGGAATGTGTTATGGAGAACATAATCAGCACTGCCCATGGACCAGCAATGAGATTGCATCTGTGTGTGTGTGGAAAAACAAAGAGACGCTTCTGGGAAAGGAAATAGATTTTAGTTTCAAATTACACAGGGACTGTTACAAACCCAAAGGACAGGAATTGTTAAAATATGAAATGTATTTCTCTTTTCATCTCTTCCATCTTCCCTCTCTCCTCTCCCCTGCTCATCAGTTTAGGAGAATCACAGTGAGACACAAGATGCTGGGCAGCTCCTTTGGCCACCAGAATTGTTGTTGTTTAGTCGGTAAGTTGTGCCTGCCTCGTTTGCAACCCCATGCACTGTAGCCCTCCAGGCTCCTCTGTCCATGGGATTTCTCAGGCTAGAATACTAGAATACTAGAGTGGGTTGCCATTTCTTTCTCCAGAAGATATTCCCGACCCTAGGATAGAACCCATGTCTCCTGCATTGGTAGGTGGGTTCTTTACCACTGAGCCACCAGGGAAGCTCTTGCCACCAGGATAACTTTCCTTAAACGCAGGGCATTAAACTCCTGTTCATCCTTCAGATATCAACTCAGATGACACTGCCTGGGGGAGGGCTTCCCTGACCAGTGAGGCTAGGCTTGGAACTCCTGTGCCCTATTTCCTTAGCCCCCACGTTCTCCATACAATATGGAACCTGCGTCGTTGGCTCATGGCACTCTTTTATTTTTTATTTTTATATTATATCAGAGTATGGTTGATTGATAATGCTGTGTTAGTTTCAAGTGTGCAGCAGAGTGATTCAGTTATACATTTACATATATATATCTTTTCTCTTTGAGGTCATTACAGAGTATTGAGCTGAGTTCCCTACTGTATAGCATGGGGAACTCTGTTCATATACTCTTAAAATTGTTCTCCAGCGAATGGTCTGTTGTCATTGATCCATCCTGTGCTTAGTGCGGTGCCTAGTACGTGGTTGACACTCACATTTTAAGGAATGAGTGAATGAATGTGTAGTGTAAATAGGAGGGGTTCTAGAAACAGGTACAGCCGCAGTTCTACTTTGACTCTGCTGGTTCCTAGCTTCAGGTTGGTGGGTGATTTATTCAATCTCTACATGACCCAGTCACCAGAGCTACAGAATAAAAATGGTAGGTCCTAAGTGCATGGTGGCTCTGAGGATCAACGGAGACGATGGACATGCAGCCCCGTGAGAATTTCTGTCACAGGCGTGTGACTCAAATGTCGTTCTGTAGTCTGTGGACAACAGTGGAGAATTTGGAGCGGGAAGGTGACAGGATGAAAGTGGTGCTTTGTGAAAGTTGGATCTGATGGCCTGATGCAGTGGAGCTGAGGAAGAGGGTAAAGAAACTTCTGCAGGGTTCTTAACGTGAGGGAAAGAGGCCTGATCTTGTTTATAGCTACAGTCTGAGACGCTACCTCTGGATGGACTGGGTCACTTTGTCCAGCTATGTAAGTGGCATATGAATGTGACATCCAGTGAGCCCCCCTTACTGAGCTATTGGCTGATTTGCCAGCAGATGCTGGCTTGGGTTAGTCGGGCTCAACCAAATGGGGAACAGGGACTCATTTAGACTTTCTTGAAAAATGAGTTTATTTTAAGGATATTTTGCAAATTAAACAGGAAGATTGTAAGGCTCCAAGACAGTTACTCTGTGCCTCTGGACTCTGCCCACTTCAAATGCCATGGTGGGCTGGCTTCTGTCTATTTACTATTTTATTTCTTATCTATTTTCTTTATTTCTTGTCTATTTACTCTTTTATTTCTTGCTAGTGACTTGTCAAACTTCTCTAGTCCAAATCGCACAGGGTGGTTGTCCGTCTTACTTCCCATCAACCACATTTAGAATGTGTTTTATGCTAGACCAGCTCATTGGTCTTCAGCTAGGCTGGAAATGAGCATCCTTTGGGATTTTTCTTTTCCTTCACAAAGAAAGCCACTGGGATAAACTAGAAAGGGACACTGAGGGTAGAAGATAGCATGACCACTATGCCCAGGACAGAGCAGTTGAGAAGGCCTCACGACATCCCTGATGTGACTGGAAAAACTGGTCGTAACCATTGACATAAACATGGCCTGGTGTGACGGCAGGGGCCCGGCGGCCTAAGCATGGAAAGGAACGGGGCTTCAGGAACATCTCACAGGAGATAAGAGATCATCAGAGTATTCTATGAAAAATGCGTCTAGTAATTCAAAAAATAATTACTGGTGCCTTCTTTGTGCCAAACACGGTACTAGGTACTGAAGACACAGTGGTGGACACGACGGAGTGCCTGCCCTGTTGCAGCTTATGCTGTAATGCTGGAAGGCAATGAAAAGATGAGCAAATACATATGTGATGTCATATCAGGTGGAGATAAGCCTAGGACGACAAACACCGTAGCATAAGGGGCCACTGAATGAGGTTGATCCCCAGTCCCATTTACTCTTCCACAGGGACACAAAGACTATATTTCCCAACTTTTTCTTGAAGTTCAGCTGTGACCATTTGACTGAGTTCTGGCCACTGAAATGTGGGGGAAAGTGATGTATGCCACTTCCAGGCCTGGCCCCTGAAGACGCCCCACTTGCAGGCCTGTGGGTTCTTCTCCACTTTGGCTGGCCTGAATGGAGACAACTCCCAGGACAACCATGGGCATCCTGTGTTAAAAATAGTGGAGCCACACATCCATCACTGCATGGAGGAAAGCGATCCTTCTAGGAGTGCCTGCATCTTATGGTTAGGCCGATGAGACACCAGCTGTCATGTTGTTAAACCCAGTGATTCTCAGAGTAGGGTCCTTTGACCAACAGCATCAGCATTCCTTGGGATAGTGTTATAAATGCAAATTCTTGGGCCCTACCCTAGACATACTGAATCAGAAGCTTGGAGGGGTGAGCCCTGCTATCTGGGTTTTATCTATTACATCAGTTGGTATTATTTTTAATTAATACAGAGAGTAATTTGAGTGGTGGGGGTGAGGTTAGCAACTTGAAATGGCATGGTCATGGAAAGCTGTTCTGGGGTGTGCCATTTTAATTGAGGGAAGGAGGGAGCCACCTGAAGATATAGGCAGATCATTTTATTAAGCAATGGAAAGCAAAATTGCAGTGAACTTAAGGGAACAAGTTTGGTTGCATAAAAAGGAGATCAGTGTGGTCAGAGTAGAACAATGGTAAAGAAAGAGCAGGAGAGATCAGAGTGGAAAGCCAAGGCTGATCACACAGGGCCCGAGATGGCAGGGCTGGGGCTTCTTCAGTGACCCTTTCTAAGTGCAATGTGACTTACATGATTTTTTTGTTAATGTTTTTACTGTGGTAAAATATTGTTGTAGTTGCTAAGTTGTGTCCAACTCTTTGGGACCCCAGGGATTGCATCACTACAGGCCTCTCTGCCCCTCACTATCTCCTGGAGTTTGCCCAAGTTCGTGTCCATTGAGTCAGTGATGCTATCCAACCACCTCATCCTCTGCAGCCTCTGGTTAAGTATATAGCATGAAACTCATCATTCTAACCATTTTTAAATGTACAATTTAATGACATGAAGTACATTCGATGTGTTGTGCATCCATCACCACTATACATTTCCAGAACCTTTTTATCATCCCAAAGAGAAACTTTGTATCCATTAGACAGTAAGTCTCCATTCCCCTCTTCTTCCTAGCCCCTGGAAACTTCTATTATATTTTCTCTCACTCTGAATTTGAGTATTCTTGGTACTTCATATAAGTAGAATCATAATATTTGCTCTTTTTTGACTGGCTTATTTCACTTAGCATTAATGTTTTCAAGGTTCATCCATGACTTACCTGGTGGTTCAGATGGTCAACAATCTGCCTGCAATGCAGGAGACCTGGGTTCTATCCCTGGGTTGGGAAGATCCCCTGGAGGAGGGCATGGCAATCCACTCCAGTATTCTTGCCTGGAGAATCCTATGGACAGAGGAGCCTGGCGGGCTACAGTCCATGGGGTCACACAGAGTCAGACACGACTGAGTGACTAAGCACAGCAGGTTATATGTGTGTCAGTATCTTCTCCCTCTTTAATGCTGAAGAATGTTTCATTGCATTTTCTCTTTATTCACTCATCTGGTGATGGAAATTGGGTCGTTTCCCCGCTTTGGCTATTGTGAATAATGCGGTTATGAACATGGGTACACAGGTAGGTCCGTGAGTCTGGACTTCTCATTTTTCTGGGCCAGCAGACTCCTGGTGCTCTGGTGCTGTGTCCATCCTGAGGATGAGGTGGTGTGTAGGATCTGAGCCAGTTGTGGCACTCGCTTGGGTGAGGGAGGAGACAAGTGAAGATCAGTCGTGATCTCTTGGAGTGACAGGGCATGCTCATGTAAAGTACCTAGACGATCACCAGGTGGGGTCAGGGAAGGCCTCCTTCCTGGAGGAGGTGGTGCTAAAGTCAGTCTGAAAGAAAAAAAATAGAAATTAGGTGAAGAGGAGAGAGAAGGGCATTCTAGGGAGACAGTGGGGGCACCAAAGCAAAATAGGTGTGTGTGTGTGTGTGTGTGTGTGTGTGTGTGTGTTCCTCTGCAGAAGCCCCTGTCAGCCCAGAAGGATGAAGCACTGATGGGAGAGAGGGTAAGAGATGAGGCTGAAGAGATAAGCGAGGGCCTGGATGCATAGAACCTGGCCAGAGATGTTAAGGAGCTTGACACAAATCCGTTAGGACATCAGTGCTCCTTCTTGACTGCTTTGAGAATCACTCAACACCTTTCAAAACAAACAAACTAACAAACAAACACCAATGCTGAGCCTGAATTCTACGCCCCCCCACCCCCACCCCCCCCCCCCATAGATTCTGGCTTAATTGGTCTGTGTTGGAGCCAGGACACTAGCATTCCTGAAATTTCCCCAGGTATTTCTAGTGTGTAGCCAGCGTTGAGAAATACAGCCTCTGGCCATGGGGAAGCTCTTAGAAGGCTTTAAGCAAGAGAGGAGAAAAATAAGATTCTTTCTTCACCATGTATTTCAATGGAAAGTGAAGTTTATGGCTGATGAGCCTTTTGGGGAAAGAGGTCCTTTCCTGTTCTCTGAGGCTCAGTTTGTTCCACTCTGAAATGAAGACATGACTTCCATCCCTCAAAGGCTGCTGTAAGGAGTAGATGGGGAGTAGACAGTGACAGAAAGAAACCCCAGGCAGGAACCCCTTTATACAAACAGCTTTCCATTGACAGGGCAGAATCCCCTAGAATCATGACTGAACCTGGGGCTGAATCCCCAGGGCCCAGCGCTAGCCAGGGGTCCAGAGCTTCTCTGGCCTTTGTGCTCTGCCAGCATCAAAAAGCTCTGCCTGCTTTCTTTAGCAGGAGACCTCCTGGTGCGCGGGATACAGTCAGAGTTGGTTTGAAGGCAATGAGAAGCACAGGCTGATGCAGCTGTGTATGCATGCTGACTTCATCTCGGGCTGCATGCTGTGGTATTTGCTTGTTTTTGTCTCAATCTGGAGGAAAACTCCTACCACGGAGCCCTTCACCTGCTCCCTACCCATCCCATCCCAGGAGGGAGGCTGGTGACTGGGTTCAAGCCGCAGATGGAGCAGCCAGATTCTGCTTTGGATCTTAGGGTGTAGCATGGCAGTCCTTGGTTTTCTGGGGTAGGGGAGGTGATCTTTTTTCTCTACCTTTACCGCTCCTAGAGAGCCTGAACCACGCCTGAGGTCATTTTGTGCTTTGAACATCTTGAGAGTAGAAAGTGTTAATTGCTCAGTCATGTCCAATTCTTTGTGACCCCAGAGTAGCCCTCAAGGCTTCTCTGTCCATGGGATTTCCCAGGCAAGGATATTGGAGTGGGTTGTCATCTCCTTCTCCAGGGAACGAAGCTGGGTCTCCTGCATTTCAGGCAGATTCATTACTGTCTGAGCCACTTTTACCACTCCTGGAGGGCCTGAACCATGCCTGTGGTTATTTTGTGATTTGAACAACTTGGGTGGACAGAAAATTGTGTGTTCAACTGACCGAGGATCAGTTAGGATTTGTTATGCTGAAAAGAGAAGAAGGGAGATGAAGATGACTTCAGTGACCTTGAGACCTGCAGAGAAATGGAGTGAGATGCGGTCTCTGTACTCATGCAAGTTAATATAATGACTTAGCCCTGTCCTGGAGAAGGCGATGGCACCCCACTCCAGTACTCTTGCCTAGAAAATCCCATGGACGGAGGAGCCTGGTAGGGTGCAGTCCATGGGGTCTTGAAGAGTTGGACACTTACTGAGTGACTTTACTTTCAGTTTTCACTTTCATGCATTGGAGAAGGAAATGGCAACCAACTCCAGTGTTCTTGCCTGGAGAATCCCAGGGATTGGGGAGCCTGGTGGGCTGCCGTCGATGGGGTTGCACAGAGTTGGACAGGACTGAAGCGACTTAGCAGGAGCAGCAGCAGCAGCAGCCCTGTCCTGTGTTTGTGACCATTATGTATTGAAACTGCACCCAGAGTAGTGAAATTCAAAGCCTCTCCTGCCCACTGACAGTAAAGCCAAGGTTGATGTGAGAATGTCTGGGTGGGGCACCCCAAATCACCAGTGGAGTCAGATGTATACATCTAAATCTTGCATAGCCTTTACAATGAGGTCATGTGTAAAATCTAAATCATTGCAAAGCTCAGCCCTCTTCCATTCATCTTAATAATTGAGTGCATACCTGCTCACTCAGTCATGTCCAACTCTTTTCGACCCCATGGACTGCAGCCCACCAGGCTCTTCTATCCATAGGATTTCCCAGGCAAGAATTCTGGAGTGGGTTGCCATTTCCTCCTCCAGGGGATCTTTCCAACCCAGGGATCGAACCCACATCTCCTGTGTCTCTGACATTGCAGGCTTCTTTACCACTGAGCCATGAGGGAAGCCCAGATAATTGAGCAGTTGAGGGTAATTTTGGGGGAACCTAGATCCAAAGGCCTAAATGTTAGAGGACAGCCCTTCTGTTCTTTCCAGTTAGGAAACTTCATCTCGTTAGCAGGATTTATTTTGAGATTTTGTACTATCTTTTCCCAGTGTAACTGATTCACCCTTATTTTAAAATAGCATCATGGGGTTAATAGTGCATTCCGGGCAAGTGTTGCAGCCTGGGGCTATCTGTGGGGTTGTCCTGGAGCCGTGGCCTGGCAGGGGGCCCTGTGATTCCTCACCTCTGTAACAGGGCCTGGCCATCCATGCATGCTCAGATGATGGGCCATCTGTGCCCTGCCTGGCACCAACTCACAGAGCACCTCACTTGACAAATGAAAGGTGAGGAAGCCTTAGGCTTTCTTGCTTCTTAAGAAGAGTGTGGGAATCAGTCCATTTAGAGTCAGGCCAACATGAAGAACTAAGAGAAAGAACTCTACTGCAAATATACTAGACGTGTTTTTTTCTGTTACTTCATTGAACCCTCACTAACGTTGTAAGGTGGATATTTTTATCCTTGTTTTATATATGGAGATATCAAAATTCCAAATGACTGATAAACCTATCCCAGCTTGCACAGCTGGACTGGCGGCACCCCAGATTCAAAGCCAGGCCTGATGTGCTGGGCTCCATACCTGGGTTTTTCAAAATGTCAACTGCTGACATTGATGGATGATAGTTCTTTGTTGTTTGGGGCTGCCCTGTGCTTGTAGAAGTTCTAGCAGTGTTCTTGGTTTTTATTCTAGATGATAGTTCCCCCCTCCCCCCCAAAAAAACCCGCTTGAAATAACCAAAAATGCCCCCTGATAGACAAAACCCTTCCAGTCCCAGCTGAGATCCACTATCTTACAGTAATACATGTGTTCGTGCATGCTAAATCGCTTCAGTTGTGTCTGACTCTCTGCAATGCTATGGACTGCAGCCTGCTGGGCTCCTCTGTCCGTGGGATTCTCCAGGCAAAAATACTGGAGTGGGTTCGCCTTGCCCTCCCGACCCTGGGATGGAACCCGAGTCTCTTATATCTCCTCCTTTGGCAGTCAGGTTCTTTACCACTAGTGCCGCCTTGAAAGCCCACAATAAAACTTAAGTTTTCTCAGTTCTCAGAACAACCCCGTATACCGGGTCTATCATCATTTCCCTTTTGAAGATAAATGTACAGAACCTAGAAAAACTCTGAGTTGATCCATGTCATACAGCTTGTAAATCAATTGGGAATACATAGCATCTCTGTCTTGTTTTTTCTTTCCAGGTTTCTAAGGTGGTGGATCCTGTATTAAGACTCAGTGTAATGCTAAAGTCCTTTTTTCCTTGCTACTTTATCAGGAATCTGAAAAATGTAGTGTTTGTGAGAATAACCTGGACGAGCTTGTTAAAATTCATATTCCTGATAGATAGATTGGAATCCAGTAGACCTGCGGGGGTGCAGCGTTGTGTATTATAACACACTCTCACAGGGCTTGGGGGTGCCATGGTTCAGGGAACCTTCTTTAAGAAGCACTGAATTACTTGGCTGTGTCTGAAGTGACCCCAAGATAAAAATTGAGGAGAAAGAATGGAGATGGCAAGTGGAAGTGGAAGGAGTTTGAAATGAGACCTGATGAGCAGCTCCTTGTAGAGTTCTGTTTAATTACCATAACGGGTGCTAAACGTGTAGTGTACCGAGGGACCCCTTGGGATGATACGTCCTATACATTCAAATCTCTATCCATCCCCAGCTAAGGTTGCCTGGGCTGCCTAATTTGGAAGCTTAGTGCATCCTGAAATTCTAAAAATGGTTACATTTAAACAAAAACAGCTGTGTCAATTCCCAATTTCCGCTCCATTCAATTCACAGCCTCCCCTCTTCTCTTAGAGGTGCTGGGAGGGACACAAATGCGTGTGTGCGCACACACACACACACACACACACTCACGCAGCTGCCTCTCTCTCACTCTCACTGGAGTTCATTTCTCCATGGAGAGGGAATGTTTCTAGTTTTCCAAAAAGGAATCACAAACACGAGAAGCTACAAGAGCGCAGACTACAATAAAATGCTGCAATATGCTTTCAAGCTGGAGCAACTCAAAAGCTGGGAAGAGAAAGCGGCAGTATGATGCCTATTTTTATCTTCAACTATAATCTACCCACTTGTAGTTTCATAGCTGTCAGGAGGCAGAAAAGGACACGTAATCAGCCTAACGTTCTCTGCTCGCATCCTCCACCCGTGTGACACGGATGTGGGTGTGTGTGCACACTTATTTTAAAACAGCTGTCAGAGGATTTGACTGAACTCACACCTAAAGCCAGACTCTTTTTTTTTTTTTTCTTTTAGAACCCATCCTTTTATCCATTATTTTTTGGCAACCGGTCAGGAGGTGAAACATGATAAAAACCGAATTTCTAAACATCTAGAAATAATGGTTACCATGGGATGGTTGGAAGGAACAGCTGCTAACCTCCTGGACACTAGTCACTGATCCAGTGACTGCCTGTCCTCTTTAGAGTGGGGACAGAAATGGGCTGGTGCGAACTGCACTGCCCTGGGATCAGGAGGCCTGAGCATCTGGCCTCATTCTGTTGTATACAAGCTCTGTGTCCTCTCTAGTTTCAGTGCATGTGAATACCAAGCGTTGCCACATGGCCGAGGCTAAGGAGATGCTACCTATTAGTACTAGTATTTCTGTTACTGCTGCTTTACTTGTATTAATATTTTCGAGATCGTAGTAGCAGCAGCAGCAATAGTAGTAATGGAAGTTGTTTGGGGTTTGATTTTGAAATCTGTTTTGCATGCTCTATAGTCTTCCGTGGTTACTCTCAGGTATTGGTAGCAGAGAGTGTCACGTGAGTATTCCTCTCTGTGTTCCTGCAGTGTCCACAAAGGCAAGTCAGAAGAGCCACTTCCTTTATGATGTGATGGTAGAATTTGAAAAACTCTATGATGCCCTCGTGTTTCCCCTTAACTTTCTGGCAGATAAGGGACTTAACATCTTCACAGAGAAGCTGAGTCCCTTGGAAGCTCCTGCTCTCAGAGGCTTCCTTTTAGCTGTTGCAGTGACATCTCAATAGATGGAGGAGCTGGGAGTAAGTTTGGTGCTGATTCTTCAGAAAGGCTTGAATTAGAGTCACACAGATCTCGCTTGGCACACTGCCCTGCCTTTTATTAGCCACATGAACTTGTGCATGTTGCTGAACCTTTCAAGGACTCAGTTTCCTCATCTGTGAAATAATACCCTTCAGAGGTTTAAAGTGTAAAGACACTCTGTAAACTCCATGCCAGATAACCGTTAGTTGGCTTTCCTGATGGTTCAAGACAGCAGAGGGATGGTCCAGCCCTTTCTAAATCTGAAGTTTTAGGGAACCTATTCTCTCACTGGGTTCCAAACCATTTTCTGTACATGAGGTAACAGGGTTTTAGAGTGTAACTTTCCCTCTGTGCTCTGCTGTAGCCTGCATGTGGACCTCGAGCCACCTAATGCATAGTCAGTTCTTTGTGTGCAAGCTCATTATTAATAATGCAGCCACAGCTCCCACAGAAGAGCAGCTGTCTGGGAGGGGGGGCTCTAGCTGGCCGAGGGGGACACACAGGTAGTGCTGCTGCTCTGGAACGTGTGCAGGGCGCCATATGCCTGCATGGAGTGTCCATGTGCTTCTCCTTATGACGCCTCGGGTCGAGAAAAAAAAGCCTGGACACAGCGAAAAGCTTTCACAGATTGGAAAGTGCACAGTTTGGGGGTGTTTAGCACTTCAGCACATGCTCTGTGACTGTGCGTTCAAGGCAGCATGTCAGGAGGAATTAGTCTGCAGTGGCCACATATGTCAGCCAGCCGTTGGGAGCATTTGCCTGATACCCAGGCTAGGGATGTGGAAGCAAAGGCTGCTTACCTGTAAGTCCCCTCAAGGTTAGCACATCAGCAAGGTAGTCCAGCCTCTCGCGCTCCGGGCAGATATTGGTGAGGAGCAGCATGAGTGTGCTTGAGGAGGAAGTAGCCAGGCAATGTGAAGAGAAAGCGGAATCTCGTGTCATTTGCTCTGAGTCAGGCAAACAGAGATGTCCCCTGCACATACTATCACACTCCTGATGATAGCCCTGCCAGGTAGGTGGGCAGTATTAGTATCTGAATTTGCAGATGGGATGATCAAAGCTTAAAGAGGCCTTGTGGCTTGAAAAATCAAAATCAGAGGCTCGTCATCCAAAATCTCTTAGAATCTGAAGTGTACCAACGCTCCTTCGATTCCATAGGGCATGTGCTTAAACAAAAATGTTATGGTTGACATTATGATGTCATTTAAGAAAAAGAGAATAAGAATGATAGGGAAGTTCCCAGAGCATATTTTTCTTGTAATTTTCACTTTCAGAAGAGATTCTTAGCATGTATCTCTTACTGAATATAGCACAAGATTGATAAATTACCAAAAGTGGAAGTTATGGAGTTCCAGCTGAGCTATTTCAAATCCTAAGAGATGATGCTGTTAAAGGGCTGCACTCAATATGCCAGCAAATTTGGAAAACTCAGCAGTGATCACAGGACTGGAAAAGGTCAGTTTTCATTCTAATCCTCAAGAAAGGCAATGTCAAAGATGTTTAAACTACCATACAGTTGCCCTCATTTCACATGCTAGCACGGTAATGCTCAGAATCCTTCACGCTAGGTTTCAGCAGTATTTGAACCAAGAACTTCCAGATATAGAGCTGGATTTTGAAAAGGCAGAGGAACCAGAGGTCAAATTGCCAGCATCCATTGGATCATAGAAAAAACTGAAGGAGATTGTGTTAAATTCTCAAGCTTCATTCATTTTTAAAATGATAGAAGATATAATAAAGATATACTCACTACAAGGGTGAGCATTTTTAAAGCAAGCAGTAACAGGAAATGTAGCCCCTATTAAAACAACAGTGCTTTAAAAACAGTGGCTTTTCTTTCCTCAACAGGCATACCAGCACTTACCTATGTGACTGTCGTCTTCAAAGAGGAACCCCTGGCAGGCCCTGTTCCACAAGCAGTGTCCCTGTTCACACTTTATTGGATTCCTGTTGGGAGTTTCCTTCATTCTCGTGAAGAGAGTCACTAACAGTGAGTTACTGCCACTTGCCAGGTGGGTTTGACAAGCGGTCGAGGGCATGGTTAGGATTTTGTTGTCAAAGTCTAGGCAGGAGATGAGCTGAGGTCAAGAGCAGCCATGGCAGAGGTGAGAGCAGACGTGAGAGAGAATTGAAAGCACGCAGTGACTGACCTGACGAGAGAGGGGAGGGGAGAAGCATTTCCAGCTTGGGAAATTGTGTTGATGGTGCTACCACAGCTTCCTAACTAGGTGTGGGAGGAATAGGCACGATTTTCTTGAGAGGTGGGAGTGGGCAGGATGCGTGCTCCCTTTAAGACCTAAGGCATGCTGCGCTGGCATTTGAAGTTAGGAGGGCGTTCAGAACAGCTGTCCAAGAGCTGGGAGCTGGTGGTAGATGAGTGATCCGAGGAGCCAAGTGTGATGGTTAATTTTATGTGTTAATCTGACTGGGCTAAGGCATGCCCAGTTAGCTGGTAAAGCATTATTTCTGGGTTTGTCCTATGAAGGAGTTCCTGGGGGAAACTCCCTCGGCCTCCGGACTCTGACTTATACCAGCAGCCTGTCCACTCCCCTCCCGTTCCCCCATACAGCTTCTCAGGACTTTGGCCTCACACCGGGTGTTACGTCATCAGCAGCCCTGGTTCTAAAGTCTTCAGACTTGGACTGAATTTTACCACTGTGTCTCCTCAGTCTTCATCCTGCAGACGGCAGAGCTTGGGACTTCTCGGCCTCCACGGTTACGTGAGCCAATTCCTACGGGAAATCTCTCTCTTCTCTATTTATGTGTATATGTGCTTCGTTGCTCAGTCGTGTCTGACTCTTTGTGACCCCATGTACTGTAGCCAGGCTTCTCTGTCTCCAGGCAAGATTCTCCAGGCAAGAATACTGGAGTGGGTTGCCATGCCCTCCTCCAAGGGAATCTTCCCAACCCAGGGATTGAACCCAGGTCTTCTGCATTGC
This sequence comes from Bos javanicus, assembly GCF_032452875.1. Classification (NCBI taxonomy): domain Eukaryota; kingdom Metazoa; phylum Chordata; class Mammalia; order Artiodactyla; family Bovidae; genus Bos; species Bos javanicus. The sequence continues at coordinate 21,202,802 of NC_083875.1, forward strand.
AGGTGGATTCCTTACCATCTGAGCCACGAGGGAAGCCCAAGAATACTGGAGTGGGGTAACTTATCCTTTCTCCAGGAGAACTTCCCAACCCAGGGATCGACCCCAGTCTCCTGCATTGCAGGTGGATTCTTTACCAGCTGAGCTGCCAGGGAAGCCCATATGTGTATATACATACACATATAGAGAGAGAGTGATACACATACATATGTGTATTAATATATTTATATATAAGCATTTGCATTTTATATATATCTCTTTGGTTCTATGTATAGAGATAGAGCTTAATACACTCAAACATATATATGTGTATGTTTATACGTGTGTGCATATGTTTATATATTTCTGTATATCTCCTTTGGTTCTGCTGTCCTTCTGGAGTGTCCTAACTAATACACCATGAAAGGAGAGTGAATGGATGGGAGAGTCAGAAATGAAGAGGAAGAAACACTGAAGCTTAGTAATGTTTAAAGGGCATGTGAGGAATGGGAGGGCTATTAATAAGTCTTGAATTGCCTCCCTGCAGTTTCAAGCATATCCTTGAAGACAGCCGGATTTAAGATGACTAAACCTTTGTCAGAAGAGGGAGACAAGCAGGATCACGGTACTTAGATCAGTCATCTCATCCAGGCGTGGCCATACTAAAACTGTCAAAGAAGACCTGCTAATGCTAAGTGAAAATCGGATGCCAGCAGGCTCGTGTGCGTGCACGCACATGCGTGTACATGCACACACAGAGCACCCCTCAGCCACACAGTCAGCTGGTCTGGGCCACATAGTCTGGACTCTGCTTTGAAGGGTAAATTTGGAAGAGAAAACTTTAAGCAAATATTTAACTCTGCTTTGCCTACTGAGGAGATCTCCGTTCTCTGGGATTCTGTGTTGTCAGCGAGTTCCAGAATAGTCTTAGAGCGTGAAAGGAAGTAACAGCGTGGTGCAGAACAGAGCAAGAAAAGGTTTTGCATCAGCACCCCCCGCGCCTCCCTCACGTTAGGTTTGGTGGCACCCAGGTGGCAGTTCAGGGAATTCTCCCTGATGCTCACATGTTGCTCCCTTCCTTGGCTGTCTGTGTCCTGTGCCACACTGTGTGGACTGAGTGTGATAATCAGGGATCAGGGCTGTGACCTGGAGGAGCTCGTTCAAGGGAAGACAGAGGCAGGAATCGATTAGACTTGGATTCCTGAGCGCTGTGGGCACTTAGCCCAGTGACATCATTCTCCGGGCCTTAGTTTCCTCCATGTAAAGGAAGGACTTAGTGTGATGCCATGTCTGTCTCCAGGCTTCCCAGGTGGCACTAGTAGTAAAGAACTCAGCTGCCAATGCAGGAGACATAAGAGACCCAAGTTTGATCCCTGGATTGGGAAGATCCCCTGGAGGAGGGCATGGCAGCCCACTCCAGTATTCTTGCCTGGAGAATCCCGTGAACAAAGAAGCCTGGAGGGCTACAGTGGGGGCAACAGGGGGTTTCAAAGAGTCAGACAGGACTGAAGTGACTGAGCATGCATATTTGTCCCCATTGAGACCATCATAGAGTAAGTATCTGTAAGACTTCATAGCATGTATTCACATAGACTCTCACCACAGTGAACACACAGACCTATTCAGTTGTATGTTTCACAAATAACCCATTGTCAGTTATCTGAGATTCCCTAAACAAGGTCAGGGTAAGCCCTAAATTCCTTTAATAGCTGAACCACAGGCTTTTTACCTCTAGCTGATTCCCTCCCCAAACTTCCCTGTGACCCATCAGGATTGCCACCTTTCTACAGAGGACTTCTCCTTGCTTATTTGCCACCTCTTTCCAGGAGGATAGAAATCTACTGCAGCCTTGAAGGCTGCTTGCCAGAAATGTGGACGTCTGATCAAGTAATGAGATTCATGCTGAAACGCTGGAAGTCCCAAAGAGATTGACCAGGCCTCAAAGCCCTGCCTTCCAGGGACTTGTTTGATTCCCTGAAGACCCGAGTGTGAGCCTCCATGGCTCCTCTCTGATGACCTGACCCTACTAATCATCTAGCATCATTTTCTATCTCTGCCCCCTTGTCGCCGGTGAAATTAAGGTTCTCTCTTCATCACGAAAGAATTCGGAGATGAAGCAGAAAGGTTAAGAAAGTAAAGTGAGAGTTTATTTAAGCAAGAATACAGTCTCAGAGGGCTTCCCTGCTGGCTCAATCAATAAAGAAGCTGCCTGCAATTCAGGTGACCTAGGTTTATTCCCTGGGTCAGCAATATCCCCTGGAGAAGGAAATGTTTGCAAATCAGACATGATTTAGCAACTAAACCATCAGCACAATTTCCAAGGGAGAGTGGGCAGGCAGGTGAGAAGCTGCCCTGGGTCCATTTGGCAAGCCGGTTATGAAGAAAGGTACAAATATTATTCATTTAGTCGTGTCCAACTGTCTACGACCCCATGGACTATAGCCCACCAGACTCCTCTGTCCTTGGGGATTCTCCCGGCAAGCATAATGGAGTGGATTGCCATGCCCTCCTCCAGGGAATCTTCCTAACCCAGGGATCAAACCCAGGCCTCCTGCACTGAAGGTGGGTTCTTTGCTGTCTGAGGCACCAGGGAAGCTCAAGAATACTAGAGAGGGTAGCCTATGCCTTCTTCAGGGGATCTTCCCAAACCAGAAATTGAATCAGGGTCTCCTGCATTGCAGGTGGATTCTTTACCAGCTGAGCTACCGGAAAACCCACTTATGAGGAGCATACAGATGAAGGAGTGGAATATTCACTGGGGAAAGGGGCGTTTGGGCATCATATTCTGTAATTTTTCACCCCAGTTCCAATTTCCCAAAGGGAGGAGGGATTTTTGTTCTTACTTAACTTAGATCAGAAGTGTCATGGCATCAGTTCATCATGGGTACTTCTTATCCACAAGGTTATTTTTATTGTAATGAGAGCATAATGAGCAACAGGTTACATTCAGAAGCAAGAGGTTCTCACCTTTCTTTGTCTGCTACCCAAAACTTTATCACCCAGTATGTGTGGTTTCCTATCAGTCTGGAGGTTCCTGCTTTTCTTCATCTGCCTATGGACCTGCTCTGTTTACAAGATGCATGATTTCCTGCCATCTGGCCCCTCCTCGCATTTCTCTGCTTGGTACATAGCTACCTGCCTGCTCTGACACCCTCAGTGCACCCTGCCTCACCCACACACAGTCCACCCTGGCCCCTCGCTGTTCCTTGACTGTGCTCACACCACAGTTCAGTTCAGTTCAGTTCAGTTGCTCAGTTGTGTTCAATTCTTTGTGACCCCATGAATTGCAGCACGCCAGGCCTCCCTGTCCTTCACCAACTCCCAGAGTTCACTCAGACTCATGCCCATCGAGTCAGTGATGCCATCCAGCCATCTCATCCTCTGTCTTTCCCTTCTCCTCCTGCCCCCAATCCCTCCCAGCATCAGAGTCTTTTCCAATGAGTCACCTCTTCACATGAGGTGGCCAAAGTACTGGAGTTTCAGCTTTAGCATCATTCCTTCCAAAGAAATCCCAGGGCTGATCTCCTTCAGAATGGACTGGTTGGATTTCCTTGCAGTCCAAGGGACTCTTCAGAGTCTTCTCCAACACCACAGTTCAAAAGCATCAATTCTTTGGTGCTCAGCTTTCTTCACAGTCCAACTCTCACATCCATACATGACCATTGGAAAAACCATAGCCTTGAGTAGATGGACCTTTGTTGGCAAAGTAATGTCTCTGCTTTTCAATATGCTATCTAGGTTGGTCATAACTTTCCTTCCAAGGAGTAAGCATCTTTTAATTTCATGGCTGCAGTCACCATCTGCAGTGATTTTGGAGCCCCAAAAATAAAGTCTGACACTGTTTCCACTGTGTGGCTCTCACCACAAGGCCTGGAGAAATATTGACTCCTGTCTGGTATCACATAGTCTCTTCCTCATTTCTTTTAGGTCGCTGGTTAAGTGTCACTTCCCTAGAAAAGTCTTTGCTGAACATCCCATATGAAATACCAACTGAAACCTCTTTTTTTCCATGCCCAGCTTTATTTTTCTTCATGGTGCACCTGACATTGTTATATTTATGTACTTGCTATCTCTGCATACTGAATGTCAGCTCCAGGGGAACAGGGATTTTATTCATTGCTTTATCCCCAGCACCTAGAGTAGTGCCTGACACAGGGCAGATTTGTTTCAAATGAGTGAAAGAATAAATGATCAAGTAGTCAAGGAGGCATGTATGACTTCAGGAGTTCTCTCTTTAGTTGATACATACTTTCATTCATGTCATCTCTGAGAAAGATCCTCATTTTCATGGAGTTTATGTTCTAGTGGTAGAGACAGATGGTTTGTACATACTTTAATTTCAGATGTTGGTAAGTGCTCTGAAGAAAATAAAGGCAAGAGGCAGACAAGAGAGTGGCTGGGCTGGGGTGATGGAAATTCTTTTACATGGAGTATTTGGAGAAGTCAGTCTGTTTCAAAAGACGTGGGCAAGTGAAGAATTGAGAAAAGAGCAGGTGTCAGGTCTCTGAAGCTGGAGTAAGTTTAGTGCATCTGAGCTACACTGAGAAATCCAGAGTGGCTGGAGCTTAGAGAATAGGAAAGGAGCCTGGAGTGGCGGGTGGAAGTCTAATCACTTATTTCTTGCAGTTCCATGGTATGGAACTTAGATTTCATTGGAAGACTATGGAAACATCCTCCATGGAACCCGGCCAGCAGGGTCCCGGTGGCTCAGGTTTCAGTATCCACTGTGTGTACTTGGCCTATAACTCTACTGAACTTGACCTTGGCTGTTGGGTCTGAGTCACAGAGTCCAGAGTCTGTTCCCTGGAGAATTTCCTTTCTGAGGGTATGTGATGTCTTTTTCTATCATCTGGTTTTGCTTATAGCAGGACAGTTCATTACATAAGTTTCAAAATAAATATACTTAACATTGGGAAGAGTCAAGGTCCCATTCCCATATTTTCTAGAGGTCTTCCTTACCCCCCTGCATGTGTTTTTACATTCTTAGGAGAGGGCTTGCTGGTGGTAAAGAACCCACCTGCCAATGCAGGAGATGGAACAGATGTAGGTTTGATCCCTGGGTCGGGAAGATCCCCTGGAGGAGGGCATGGCAACCCACTCCAGTATTCTTGCCTGGAGAATCCCATGGACAGAGGAGCCTGAGGGGCTACAGTCCACAGGGTCTCACAGAGTTGGATGCAACTGAAGCGACTTAGCATATGGCACACAGGAGAGGGCTCCACTTCATTTCTCCCTTAAAACCAATAGTTAAGTCAAGGAAGCTAATGATAGATCAAAGTCTAAACTCCAGGCCATGCCCTTGCGCTGCATGCCTGAGTACATCTTCTCTGTCTCTCTCTCCCTCTCTTAGTTCTCAGTGTCTATGCTTATTCTGCTTTTCTGGTCGAAGACTCTTTTCTAACTTCCCTCATTGTGGGTTTCTTATGTAGGGTTGGTGACATTTGTCTGCTAGTTCAGAAGATTTCCATGATTTGGAGCCACTTATAAGAGCTTTTTAGCATGGGACTTGTAGAGATGTGCAGTTCATGGCATCTTATTAGGCTTGGAAAAATCTGTAAAGATTCCCACCTTTCAATGTTACTTCTTTAGGAACGGTTTATTGGGGTAATTGGGTGACAAGATACTACCATTGTTTTGCCTGTAAAATATTTTTTAGGCCAGCACTTTAATACTCTTTCAGGTGGTTGACCCAAATCCATTGCATTATAACAAACGGCCCAGGGGAACACTGAGCTGGAGTGGCATGGGGTTAGTCCAGGATAGTGGGAATCCTTTCAAAATTTGCAGGGGGAAAATACCCTGTCATTTTAAAGAAGATCATTTTCTCTCAAATTTATCCCAAAAGTTATTCTTAAACTTTGATGCCTGCTCCCACTTGTCTGGTAGCAAGCACTAGCAGACGACCAAAGAAATGAACAAGCAGCAAATGAATATTAATGGAAAAATTCTGAGACAGTTGATAATGCTTGGTTTGACAGCTTATTTCTTTGTGGACATGCGGGTTCCCAGTTCTACATATAGAATTTTTCTCCTGGGAAAATTATTGGTACTTCGCCTGATGGAGTTCACGCTGGTGATATTTTAAGGCGTTCAGCAGAGTGTGGCATTTTGCAAAGAGCATCATTTCTTCCAGATTCTTCTTTTCATAATTTGGGAGCCATTGAGTTTTAAGGGTCAGCTGAAGTCTCTCTCTTAGAAAGTCTGCAAATAAGTTTCTCTCAGCTACCAGAACCTTAGAATGTTTCTGACTAGTTCTTATTTGTTTTTTAATTTTTACAATGTTTTGTTGGTTTCTTCCATACAGCACATATCAGCCATAATTATATATATATCCCCTCCCTCTTGAGCCTCCCCTCCCTTCCCCCAACCCACCCCTCTGGGTCATCGCAGACCTCCAGACTGGGCTCCCTGTGTTATGCAGCAGCTTCTCACCGACGGTCCATTCTGCATATGATAATGTATACATGTTGATGCAACTTTTTCCATCCGTCCTACTCACTGTGTCCCCACTGTGTCCACAAGTCCGTGCTCTACATCTGCATCTCCATTCCTTCCCTGCAAATCGGTTCATCAGTACCATTTTCCTAGATTCCACATGTATATGTGTGTGTGTTAATAGACTGTATTTATTTTTCTCTTTCTGACTGACTTCACTTTGTTTAACAGGCTCTAGGTTCATCCACCTCACTAGAACTGACTCCAATTTGTTCTTTTTAATGCCTGAGTAATATTCCATTGTATATATATACCACAGCTTCTTTATCTATTCATCTGTCAATGGGTATCTAGGTTACTCTCATGTCCTGGCTATTGTAAACAGAGTTACTATGAACACCGGAGTACATGTGTCTTTTAGAATTGTCGTTTTCTTAGGGTATATGCCTAGTAGTGGGGTTGCTGGATCATATGGTAGATTTATTCCTAGTTTTTTCAGGAATCTCCATACTGTTTTCCATAATGGCTGTATCCGTTTACACTCCCACCAACAGTGTAGGAGGGTTCCCTTTTCTCCACACCCTCTCCAGCATTTATTGTTTGTAGATTTATTGATCATGGCCATTCTGACTGGTGTGAGATGATACTTTATTGTAATTTTGATTTGCATTTCTCTAAAAATATTTTGGCCACCTCATGAGAAGAGTTGACTCATTGGAGAAGACCCTGATGCTGGGAGGGATTGGGGGCAGGAGGAGAAGGGGGCGGAAGAGGATGAGATGGCTGGATGGCATTACTGACTTGATGGACATGAGTTTGAGTAGACTCTGGGAGTTGGTGATGGACAGGGAAGCCTGGTGTGCTGTGATTCATGGGGTCGCAAAGAGTCAGACACGACTGAATGACTGAACTGAACTGAATAATTCGTTATGTTGAACATTTTTTTGGGGGGGCGGGGGGTGCCATCTGTATGTCTGACCAGTTTTAAAAGGCTGTGTGAAGATGTGACCACTTAGGGTATTCAGGGTGGAAGTTTCAAGTTCTTGTACTAATTTATTCAGCAAATATGACCTACTGTGTTGTGCTGAGTTATTTTTGTTGTCAGCTCGAAATCAACATCCTTCCGCATCTAAGGTCTTACAGAGGAGAAGCTGGGAGTCATATTTCCCAGGATCTCCTTCCCTAAGTGATTCCTAGTTAGAGTCTGCCAGTGAGAGCCACTCACATGAGATTTAGAAAGTGGATAGAAAAACAAAAGGCCATTACACTCCAGAGGCAGTTCAGGCAGATGTGTGGACAGCTGGCAGACTCAAGGCTTGCAGAATCTTCTGGCAAGCACTGTGAATTACCTGCTTTGTGCTCTAGGCAGTGGGGATGATCAGTGTGGCTGTTTCTGAGTCCTTGATTCCCTGTCACCAGCCTAGACCATTGTGTCTTCTAGGGAGCTGCTTCTAGGTTCTTGGCGCTTGCAGCAGCTTCTTGGGAAGCTGTTGTTTTCCTGCAGCAGGTGGAGGTCTTCATTGCCGGCTTCTGTATTCTTTGCTGCCCTAGCCCTGAGGCCGAATCTGGCCTCTATACCCTGACACCAAATTAAATCTCAGGGACAGAGTTTTGGGTGAAGTTGAAAAGAATAGCTACCAGGGCTTCCCTGGTGGCTCAGATGGTAAAGAATCTGCCTGCAATGCAGGAGACTGGGGTTTGATCCCTGGGTTGGGAAGATCCCCTGGGAAAGAGATAGGCTACCCACTCCAGTATTGCCTGGAGAAGAATCCTATGGACAGAGGAGCCTAGCGGACTACAGTCTACAGGGTCCCAAAGAGTTGGACACTACTGAACAAATAACCGGAGAAGGCAATGGCACCCCGCTCCAGTACTTTTGCCTAGAAAATCCCATGGACGGAGGAGCCTGGTAGGCTGCAGTCCATGGGGTCGCTAGAGTCAGACATGACTGAGCGACTTCACTTTCACTTTTCACTTTCATGCATTGGAGAAGGAAATGGCAACCCACTCCAGTGTTCTTGCCTGGAGAATCCCAGGGACGGGGGAGCCTGGTGGGCTGCCGTCTATGGGGTCGCACAGAGTTGGACACGACTGAAGCGACTTAGCAGCAGCAGCAGCACATACACACACAGAAAAGAATAGCGTTGTTGCTTTGCCAGACAAAGGGGACCCAGCAGGCTAATGACCAGAAAACAAATGTCCCATCTTGGAGGGGGTAGTGAGAAGTTTTATAGTAATGGTTCAAAGAAGATGTGGTCAGCTCATGGACATTCTTTTGATTAGTTGGTGGTGAGGTAAGTGGGAGTTAGCATCATCAACCTTCCGGTTTCAACCTGTCCAGGATCTCCGTGCTTGTGGGCAGCACCTGGTGGGGGAGCTTCAATATCTGTGGAACAGCTCACAGTTATTGTTATATCCCTTGAGGGGGAACTGTCCCTGAGGCTACACTATTGTTTCTTTTGACTGTTCCTCCACATCCCCTCCCTTCCCTAATTAGCAACTATTTGAACCTGCTCTTGGACCCTAGGGAAGGACTTGGAGGCTAAATGAAGCCTATTTCCTGTAATCAAGAAGTGGGGGAACACAGAAGCCCTTCTGTGGCCTGGAGCTCCGCAGGGTCCTGCTTGGTATGAGCCTGTTCAGTGACAGTGCAAGCCTCCGAATCTCTGGATTCAAACCCTTCGTGTCTGGAACACTTAAAATGTTGGAAGTTTAGACGCTGGGGTATGGGCTTGGTTCTGTTAGCTAGTTTGACTACAGCTTCCATGGTCCCATAGCATGTCATCAGATGGGTCCAATTTCCTCCTTTAATGTGCTCCTTGGTGGCCTGGTGGTTAGGATTTGGCATCTTATTCTTCAGCCAGCCCCGTAATCCCCCTTGATAGCACCATCTTTCTGAAAGACAGTATCTCTCTATCACGTAAATGTCAAAGGACTTGAGAAGACACTAATCTGCTCAGATTTGACATCCTTGGCCTCATCAAACCTTCCTTGAACCTGTTAACATTTTCAGCATTACCAACGCTAAGGAAATAATTCCACTTGTCTTTTTTTATTTTTCCTTATAACTCAAATTTAATGTAAGACTTGGCTGGTGTCACCCTAACAGTTCTTTCAAGACTCACCAGATTAAACATATGAGGCATGGCAAAATCAAGCTTTTCCTGGGAATATCCCCTCGCCCAAGATCTGTGTCAGTTATTGGGCTTAAACTTGATTGGGGAAGGGTGCTGAAAGCAGAGATGGTATTCCTACTTCTTTCACGTTAGCTCAACACGCACTTGACTGTATAAAAATATTTTCATCTTAGCTGTTTAACAGAGCAAAAGCAGCAGAGAAGTTCAAACAAAACATTTTAAAACAGATATGGAAATAGAATGTTATGTAGCTTGAGTGTTTAATAGATACAGGTGCAGAGAGCAAGCTGGGTCAGTTTCCACCGTTGATTAGTCTTGCTGAATGGACCAAAATCTCTTTAGATTAGAGAAATTAAATCAGCATCAGAATGGGCCTGGATACTGGCATTTGACTCTGTGACTAACCACCTCCCTCGTCTGATCAATATACTCTTGTTGAGTGTTAAAATGTTCAGTCCAGTCACGTTATTGGGAACATCTCCAGGGCTGATATCACACTGCTGTACCACCTTCATGGCCCTACCAGTTTCTAAAATATTGAAATACTTTCTTACTCCTGGGTGCAGTCACTGTCCTGAGCTCTCCCATTGCACCCCACCATCCTGCCACATTTCTCCATAATTCAGCAGTCTGTAGTTTCATGATGTCTGCCACAGCATGGGAGCTTCCAGGATCTCATTGTTTGACACCTGTTTCCTATTGCAATTGAAGAGCTGAAATCTCAGACAATGATCTAATTTTCTTCGCACTGTCTCCTACTCCCACCAATGAACAGCCTATCAATAACATATGTTTCATGAAATCATATCTACTGCTGGTTGAAAACAACCAGAGACAGACTCCACAAGAGGTTTTTAATAGCCTGGTTAGTTACTACCTGGATCAGGGAATAAAACCTCAAATAAGAGTCCCTTAGATTCTTTAGTGTTGCAGAGAGTGAAACTGTAGAGGTGGGTCATCTCTCTGGTTCTGTTACCAGACCCCAACAGGGCATGCAGAGCAGTCAGCATGGGCCAGGGATAAAGATGACCCTCAAAACTTCAGGCCACAGAGAGGAAAGGAAGGGACATACTTGGTCCTCAAAGTCTTCTGGGTGCTCAGATGATTTATCCCCAAGGTGGACTTCCAGTGTGCAGGGAGAAGACGTTGGCTTTGTTGTGATGGACCTGCTCTAAGTACTGATCTGGCCACTTTAGTTTCTGTGACTGTGGGCACTTTAGTCCCAATGGATCTGCATGGACTCATTGGTAAGGTGTGTACGCAAAACACATAACACTCAATTTATAACTGAAACAAAAACTGCAAAACAAGCAACTTGCTCTTCAGTTTTTTTCTTCTAGGCAATGTGAAGAGAGGACTGGGAAGACGATCCTGACATGAGGCGCTCTTTATGTTGTATTGCCTGTTTCTGTGATGGCCTTTGTAATGTATGGGCATATTGACTGAGGGCCTTCACATGTTGAAAAGGTCATGTTCCAGGAGAAAGGAAATGAGACCCAATGTTTTGCCTTGTCACTTCTAGAAAGAGATGGTCGGGGAGAGAATGGACCTCCTGTTCCTATCCTGCAGCCTGCTAATCCTGAGAAATGACCTCCTTGGAAATTGTTCTAGGCTTCCCTGGTTTCCTCAATGCAGCTGAATACTCAACAGTGCCACAGGGACACGTACTAAGGCTAGTGCAAGTTTACCAAGTTGCCACCTGAGCAAGCTCTTCCTTGAATGTTGACTCCTATCCCCATCCCCCAGGGTGTATTGTATGGACTGTGGGAACCAGCAATGGTAGACAATGCCCTTTTAACAGTAAAGGCTGCGTCATAGGTTATTCTCAGTACCTCTTGAGCAATGAAGCTCATTTTCTATGTTTTAATCTTTGGTGTGCTTAGTTGCTTCAGTTATCTCTGACTCTCTGCAACCCTATGGACAGTAGCCCCCGGGCTCCTCTGTCCATGGGATTCTCCAGGCACGAATACTGGAGTAGATTGCCATGCCCTCCTCTAGGGGATCTTCCTGACCCAGAGATCTAACCCACTTTCCTGTGGCTTGTGCATTGCAGGTGGATTCTTTACCACTGAGCCACCAGGGAAGCCTCTTTAATCTTTGAAGTATATGATTATTATCTTTAAAGTGAATGTGACAAATAGGAGTAACCTCACATACCAGCACAGATTGCTTGATAGAGAAGCTGCTGCTTTATTGTGCTTTATCAGGATTCTAAGGCTACAATCCATCCCCTGATTGATTAGCAATGTCTGTAATGGATATGGGAAGGGATGATGGCAGTGTGCCCATAATGCATTTGCCAATCCTGTTTTACAGTCTTTTTTATTCTTGTGCAGACAATAACCTTTTTTAAGGTACAAAATAGCAGACTGAATGGTTTAGAGGAGCTTTTCTTAGAAAAGTGATAAAACATAAACTAAAGAGATACTCATCCCTACCTAAGCAGAGTGTTTTATGATTTCAAATTGGAGGATTCATTGTTATGTGTACAAGATGGATTTTCTTGGTGCTTATGTCTACATGCAATGAAAAGGAAAAATTGTGTGTTTAAATGTGCATAATCAATGTCCTAGCTTTTACCTCTGTCTGCTAAAGTTAAGGTTTATACACTTCAAGTTTTCAATCAAGTTTTTACTTTCCTTGGGGGGTGTTTGCAACAGTATTCTCTCCCATAGTGGGACACATCCATTTCTCCTTTTTCTCTCCTTACCCTCATCTATGCTGATGTCTGGGAAGCCACTTGATGGTGTCGTGCTGCTCCAGGTACCCATGAAAAAAGTTTGATGTCAGTGCCAAGGATGCCATCTACAGATGCTCTGAAACCATAAATCTTTGCGGGCTTGTGGCAGTTGCTATTCAGTGGGGAGATGGACACATTTTGCATTCTGGGCACCAAGGCAGCAGCATTTCATGTGGTGAATATACAACTTCTGCACTGCAGCCCTTGTCTGCAGAGGGCTCACATGGCAGACTAGGTGGGGTCCAGAAGCTGCACTAAGCTCCCATTCCATCTCCCCGAGGTGTATCCCTGGTGCTTCTTGCAACACAGCTTCTACAGATTGCCAGTTGGGGGGCCGGTCTCCTTGGGACTTTAGCAAGAGTCCAGTCTCCTTGGACACCTGAGTTCTTAGATAGTTTGGGCCATGAATATTCCAGTGATTTCAGGTGTTCTCTCTAATTCCTGACTGCTATTTTACTTAGAAGTAAAATGTAGTTTTTACTACAGGACTACCTGAAGTAGTTGGTATTTGGAGGAAATATGTGACACTTAGACATACTCTTATTTCATATTTCAGTATATTCCCTTTTGTTAATTTCTCTCATTTTTAAATTTCATTTATTCATTCAGTATTTACTGCACTGCTTGGTTGTACCAGGGAATTAATATTAAATCCTGAACTGATGAATATGAATACTACAAGCCTGGTCTTCACAGCCTTCACAATTTTAGGAAGAAGGGAAGACATATGAAACGGAAATTCTGTTGGTGAGTGCAAAATGAAACATTGAAGCATTTAAGCCTAGAGAATAGTACTGGGGAGGAAAAGATTAATCCCAGGCAGATGAGGGGGAAGAGATGGTATTTCTGACTTTATTTTTGCCACTCAACCCCAGACAGCAGTCTTCTGGGCTTATGTTGACTTTGTCCAGCTCATAGAGACAACATTAGCAAAGCACCAGGCTGCCAGTATGGTTTAAAAACTAAAACAAATTTAACACCCTGAGCTGCAGGAAATCTGAATTGAGAACTGCTAGGGAGAGCTGCCTTGGCATAAGCTGTGTGGCATCTTTCAATGGAGTAGGTTTTGAGGCCAAGATTTATGTTCAACAGCTAATACGTTAGAGACAACAGTTACATATACAGAGGCTCCTGTTTGTCCTTCACAGATGCAAATAAGAGTTGCATCTGTAACCCAGGCTTTATTTATTTACTTTTTTAGCCGCTGACATTACTATGAAAGGAGAGCATCAGGTCAAACCAAAGTAGGAGGTCGTTCTACTCACCCCATCGCAGGACTGAAATAAAAGGAAGGAAGACTGTGCAAGTCATTCACCACATCGCCCCTAACTGTAGGGGTTGGTTAGCTGTAAATGTCAATAGTCCTAACAAGGACTGTGGAGTAATTTGTTAAATAACCGAGTGAGCATGCCACTCGGAAGCCCGCCGGATGAGAGCGCGGCATCAATTAGAGACAAAGGGAACCGCTCGCTTTTCTCTGCATCAAGTGGGCCCTCGGAGGCTCGGAACTAGCTAGTCCAGAAAAAGCAAGAGGAAGCAGAAGGAAGGAATAGGGGAAGGAGGCAGCAACTCGGACTCCTTGAAATGTGAGGGGCGATAAAGAAAGAGCGCCCTTGCTCACATTGAGAAAACATGACCAGAGTGGAGCCTGGAAAGAAAGCCCCGCAGCCCCCAGGGACCCGGGCAGAAAGCCTCTGCCAACAGACTGAGTGACCAGCCTCACCATCTGCTTCCACACGTCGCTCCCCAACAATAGGGACTTGTGCGGACCTTCTGCCCCTCCCCTCCCCCACCGTGAGCACTCATTTAAATGAGGCTGGGTAGGGGGCGGGGAGCCGCTGCTGGCGCTGTGATCGTTCGCACCCTGGGAGCCCGCCCAGCATCCCCAACAGAAGGCCCTGGGGTGAGAGGTTAGACTCTCAGCTGCCCGGAGAGATGATTACCGAGCTGCTCCCAAACGAAGCTGCTTCACCGCTGGTGCTTGGGCATGTGTGGGGGTAATTGTGCTTGAATACTTAATGCTTGATTGACTTGGCTGTTTTGTGTTTGACCATATTTTGAAACGCGATCTCACTGTTGGGGTGGCAATTAGCATCAAGCCCACAGGGTTGGAAAGAGTGAAACGGAGTTGCTTCTGTGGTGATGTCTGCTTCTTTCCTGGAATCAGCGCAGAAAACTGAGTGTTCTACTGGGGCTCATTTGCCTGTATTTGGATCATCTGGAATTTTGATCCTAAAGAGGAAATCTTTTAATCCTGAACTTCAGTGTCGCTGCCAACTTTGATCTTTACATCTTTGGTTACAGCTGAGTTTTATATCCATTCCAAGGGACCTTTGTTCCCTGTGCCGCCATGGGAGAAGAGAATAGGAGAGGAGAGGTCATGGCTGAGAACAAGAAAAATTCACGCCAAGTAGGAGAAAGGCTAGGGCTGAATGTGAGTGGTAAGTTAGTTATGACACAGAATCCAGAATTTCAAGATGACAGTTAGCTGAGTAGCTCTGGTGCCCTGTCTGGTTCAGTTCCTTGAGGATATGTCTTAATTATCTTTGTATCTCTAGCACCTTGCACAAGGCCTGGCTTTTAGTAGGTATTTAGTATTTATATTTCTGGAACATGTATATTAAAGCCAGCACAACTTCTAGGAAAAAAGAGACGGGCAGTCAGCTAATGTTTAAAAATCTTTTTAATTTCATTTTCAAATGGTGAACTTACGCATCCCTCAGGCTGTGTCTCACATTATTGGAATAAAGTGTTCCAGTTAAAAATTACCAGAGGCTGGCAATGGATCTCACAGATTCAAGGTCACTTTGGGGATATTTGAAATAGCTGACTCCCTATAATAAAGGATGGGCCAGGTTTCTGTTCATTTAATCAAATTAAAAGTAGCACAAGCAGGTACTGATTTATTTGAAGAGAAGTAATCTGCCTGCAATGCTGGAGACACGGGAGATGCAAGTTTGATCCCTGGGTCAGAAAGATCCCCTGGAGGAGGAAATGGTAACTTATTCCAGTATTCTTGCCTGAAGAATCCCATGGACGCAGGAGCCTGGTGGGCTACAATCCAATGGGTTGCAAAGCGTTGGACACAACTGAGCACCTGAGGACACAGACACAAGAGGGAAGTTAACTATGGATTAGCCAGATGACTTCATGTGTATCACTAATTCCATAAATGAAGGCATCACAATCCATTGTTAAATTTTATAAGAAAAATGAGAACAAGAACTGATGAAGTAAGATTACGAAACCTAAGTGATGGTTCTTATAAAACAATTCCAGAAGTACAGAAAAGTGTGGTGGATGTCTAAGACCAAATATTAATAATAGGTGTGCAGTCGAAATTTCTGAGAAGTCAATCTTAGCAAAATGAAAGGGTTTGATGACTTTGGCTCAATAGTGTCCACAAATCTGCGATACACAGACTCAATTTATTTGTAAATTGAACATTAATGTTCCTTCGGAGAAGGCAATGGCAACCCACTCCAGTACTCTTGCCTGGAGACTCCCAGGGACAGAGGAGCCTGCTGGGCTGCCGTCTATGGGGTCGCACAGAGTCGGACACGACTGACACGACTTAGCAGCAGCAGCAATTTCCCTTGGTCAAGGCACAACTCCTATGTTGTTCTTGTTCTCAGTTAAAAATGAAGAATAATTCTTGGATTTGCATTTTTTTCTGTTCTTATTAAAGACTTTTTCCTGTCCTGGATGTTAACTCTCTTAAAATTATTTATACTTCTTTTGTCTTTGTTTCCTCATCTGGAGAATGGGAATTTTAATAGTATCTACTTTATAAAATTATTGTAAGGATTAAATTAAATCATATGTGTAAGATATTTATAATTGTGCCCGGCACTTAGTTTTTTGCTCATATATATTTCCATTGACAATATTTGCAGTTATTAATTTGAGAATCTTCTTTGTTGAGGATATAGTCTCATTCATACTCCTTTTCTGTTTAAGTATATGTGACTCTGTTTAAGAAGACTGTAGACTTCTGCAAAAGATAGTGCAAACTTATTATAGTAAATACTTTTGTAAGGTCACATAATGAAGTATAATAATTTTCAGTCACTGCCCTAAATTTGAAATTCTAATTATATAATTATCATAAATTTTTAGCAGCTGGGGAGTCTGAGTTAAGTATTAAACAAGGCTAAGTATTTTAGTGCATTACATAAGGCAGAGTAGAGTAGTGAATAAGCAAGTGAGCTTGAATCTGGCTATTCTGGTTATTAACCTCTTTGAAACTTGAGATTTTTATCTTTTAATAAAGTAATAATATCTATCTCACAAAATTGAAGAAAAGATGAAATAAGATAATATATGTAAAGGACTTAGTACAATGCTTGGCCTATACAGAGAGGACCCAATAATTGAATAAGTGATAATTATTATAGTAATTCTTATTATAGCTATGATTACCATTTTCTGTTACAAAAGTTAGAAGATGGGCCTTTTACTCCTCACAGGGAAACTCACGGAGGACAGTTTGATGTCTCAGAGGGTATACTGTGGTCTGTTGCAAAGAAACCAGAGGACACGGACTGAAGTTCTCAAAATGCATGGCAGGCTTCCAGGTCCCTCTTGGGAGGCTCTACAACACTGAGATTGACTTTGCTGCTATAGGAACCAAGAATTACCTCCTCCTTCGTTGCTCTCTCTCTGCTCCCCACAGCTGTTGTCATAATAGAGGTATCATTGTCTTTCTTCCCTATATGTGCAACAACTTTATTTGCATTATTTTTAATCTCTATTAAAAATGTGATCTGTAATCTAGATGTTACCCAGTTTACAGCTGTATAAAAATCACTAGCTGGTGGGTAGCAGAACCAAGGATTCAACCTGGGTCTTTCTGGCCACTGAACCTGCCCTTTTTCCATTGTCCTCTGGCCTCGTTTACCACTTTAGCACTATCTCCAACTCTAATCTTAACAAAGGCCTCTAAAAACATTTATAAAGAAATATTCTTGAGGATAATTTTTTTCTCAACTTGAGATGTGTTTTTCTTCCTCCCCTAGAGAGTACAAAATTATGAGAATCCACACATATGCATACTTGTGAAACTGTAGTGCGAGTCACTACTCTTGAGTGATATTACATGTAGTTTGGCTGCAAGAAAATTAAACCCTGTCAAGAAATAGTTCCCAAGACCAGTAACTTCTGTGGGGAAAGAAAGGAAGAAAGAAAGTGAAGTCGCTCAGTTGTGTCTGACTTTTTGAGACCCCATGGACTGTAGCCTATGAGACTCCTCTGGCCATGGAATTTTCCAGTCAAGAGTACTGGAGTGGGTTGCCATTTCCTTTGTGGGGAGGGGATGTATAAAAACAGATGCCCAAAAAACGAGTGAAGAAGAAAAAAGCCTCCCAACCCCAGAGAATAAATAAGTATAGTATATATAATATTTAGTTCAGTGTTCTGAAAAGGTTGAGACATACTCAAGGTCAGTCATACAGTAAATTAGTAATGGAATCATATCCAGCCTTTGGACATTCATTCCAGTACTTTTTCCTGATTCTACTTTTTCCTCTGCAGCTTCTCAGGTATCGGGAGAGAAAAACTTTTTAATGAAAATGAATGGTGGAGGAAAAAGTGTTTAAGACACTCCAGGAATAGTGTTGACTATAGAGGGAGGGTCTGTAAGTTTTGAGCCCTTTTGAGGTTGCCCACATGCTTGAATCCATGTATCGTGCATACGTATCGTGCATACACAGCATCTTTCGCTCCAGGCCTCCTCTCAGTCCTGAGCGTATATCTATGGACGTGTTGCAAGGACCATTCGTTCCAAAGAAAGACCTGCAGGGGCAACTTGCAACGGAGCAAAATGTGTCTCTGTCAACATCCCCCTTTCCCTCTCATGCCCTCTAACTCCTTTTGATATACGTCCGAGCCCTCTTACAGCCCTCCAAATCCTTTTTGTATGTTTTATTACCAGACATTTGTCCTGATGTGTTAACCTTTATACAATTCTGCAAAAAATTATCTGCTGATAGTAATCACTTATATTTGTGTAACTCATTATATTAAGTACCATCATATGCACTGTTTTATTTTTCTTGTTAACTGCCAAGTGGAACAGACAGGTAGGTTATCCACATTTTACAAACAGTAATAATACAGGGCTGCTGCTGCTGCTAAGTCGCGTCAGTCATGTCCGACTCTGTGCGACCCCACAGACGGCAGCCCACCAGGCTCCCCGTCCCTGGGATTCTCCAGGCAAGAACACTGCAGTGGGTTGCCATTTCCTTCTCCAATGCATGAAAGTGAAAAGTGAAAGTGAAGTTGCTCAGTCGTGTCCAACTCTTCAAGACCCCATGGACTGCACCCTACCAGGCTCCTCCGTCCATGGGATTTTCCAGGCAAGAGTACTGGAGTGGGGTGCCATCACCTTCTTCGAATACAGGGCTGGAGGGGTTAAAAGACTTGCCCAAAGTCACACTGGGCAGTGAGCAGTGGTGTCAGATGGACCTGGTGTTTTCTGAGTCCTAATGGCATTCATCACAGAGCTACATTTCCTCACTGTTTCACGTTGAGAGGAGATATACCTGATGATGGAAAGGTGTTTAATGCAGAAAGACTCTGACTGTGTAATTTCAGGTTTTATGGCAGCAATTAGCCAAAGATATACTTTGGTGGCACCTCTTGATTTATACCATGAAAGCCAAAATCTTAAGGAAGATCATCAGAAGCATTTCTCCCTCTGAAGTCTTATCCCATGGTAAGCATTTGACAAATACTTTTATTCAGAAAAAAAGGAAGTACACTTTTATGTGTCAGAGGTAAACAAAAGTCAGTACCAAGCCAAAATACTCAGGATTTCTTTTATTTACTATGTTCTAGAGCTACTGGAGGAGAAGGCAATGGCACCCCACTCCAGTACTCTTGCCTGGAAAATCCCATGGACAGAGAAGCCTGGTAGGCTGCAGTCCATGGGGTCACTAGGAGTCGGACAGGACTGATCGACTTCACTTTCACTTTTTACTTTCATGCATTGGAGAAGGAAATGGCAACCCACTCCAGTGTTCTTGCCTGGAGAATCCCAGGGATGGGGAGCCTGGTGGGCTGCCATCTATGGGGTTGCACAGAGTCAGACATGACTGAAGCGACTTAGCAGCAGCAGCAGCAGCAGCAGCAGCAGAGCTACTGGGCTTCCCTAGTAGCTCAGCTGGTAAAGAATCTGCCTGTAATGCAGGAGACCCTGGTTTGATTCCGGGGTTGGGACAATCCCCTGGAGAAGGGATAGGCTACCCACTGCAGTATTCTTTGGCTTCCTTGGTGGCTCAGACGGTAAAGAATCCACCCGCAATGTGGGAGACCTGGGTTTGATCCCTGAGTGAGGGCATGGCAACTTACTCCAGTATCCTTGCCTGGAGAATCCCCATGGACACAGGAACCTGGCAGGCTACAGTCCATGGGGTTTCAAAGAGTTGGACATGCCGGAGGAACTAAGCACAGCACAGAGTATTTTAATTAGAGGTTTTTAAGTTTTGAGAGAGATGTTAAGCAAATAAATACAAGGCATGAAATTTATAGGAAATTGGTGAGTAGCTAACATGACAATGGAATTCATTACTGGCCATATGTTGTGCATTTACTGTTTCAAAAACTGAGGAATTTCCCAGGTGAAATCTAAAACTGGCCCCTATACACGGAGGGCAAGGGGAGAGAAGAGAAAGGCAGATCACTCCAGAATGGTAGGTGGAGGTTTAATAAGCAAGGCAACTTACACATGAGGCTTGTCTTGGGCAGTCACAAGACAGGGCGATCTTGTCCACCTGCCAGAATCTTAAAAGTTTACATGCAGGCTTTAACTGCTTCAGTCACTATGCAGTTCAAATGGTCTTAAGAACACCTCACTCTCTCTAGACTATGTCCTTGAAACTCCTAGTGTGGGAATGGTGGGCAGAGTGTACATTCCGAGGATGGGAGGTTGTAAGGAGCCTCCAATTTCCCACATCTAACTTGCTGTTCAACTGGTGGTCATATCCCCTTGATGAACTCCTACAACAGCATCACGTTGGCTATGGGTTCTTTAGAAGATTCAGTTGCATAATAATGTCTTAGGTTCTTTAGAAAATGAAGACCAGAACTATAAATACTTTCAACTGGATACAGTATTCTTATGGTTCAGTTCAGTTCAGTTCAGTCGCTCAGTCGTATTCAACTCTTCATGACCCCATGAATCGCAGCACGCCAGGCCTCCCTGTCCATCGCCAACTCCCGGAGTTCACTCAGACTCATGTCCATCGAGTCAGTGATGCCATCCAGCCATCTCATCCTCTGTCGTCCCCTTCTCCTCCTGCCCCCAATCCCTCCCAGCATCAGAGTCTTTTCCAATGAGTCAACTCTTCGCATGAGGTGGCCAAAGTATTGGAGTTTCAGCTTTAGCATCATTCCTTCCAAAGAAATCCCAGGGCTGATCTTCAGAATGGACTGGTTGGATCTCCTCGCAGTCCAAGGGACTCTCAAGAGTCTTCTCCAGCACCACAGTTCAAAAGCATCAATTCTTCGGCGCTCAGCCTTCTTCACAGTCCAACTCTCACATCCATACATGACCACAGGAAAAACCATAGCCTTGACTAGATGGACCTTTGTTGGCAAAGTAATGTCTCTGTTTTTGAATATGCTATCTAGGTTGGTCATAACTTTCCTTCCAAGGAGTAAGCGTCTTTTAATTTCATGGCTGCAGTCACTTAAGGAGCAAAGAACTTGTGTATCTCCGGAAGAAAAGGTGCCAGTTATATAAACTTAGTAACTTAAGAGATGATGTGGTTGATAATAACTGGTTTTTTATTTGTCCAAAGGGAATTTGTAATTTCTATGGAAGCATTTTTATAAATGGTTGCTTTAAAATCCTGGTAGATAATTCCAGTATCTGATTAATTTCCACTGTTGGTGACTAGAGTTTTCAGTTCAGTTCAGTCGCTCAGTTGTGTCCGACTCTGCAACCCCATGGACTGCAGTACGCCAGGCCTCCCTGTCTATCACCAACACCTGAAATCTACTCAAACTCATGTCCATTGAGCCGCTGATGCCATCCAACCATCTCATCCTCTGTCATCTCCTTCTCTTCCTGCCCTCAAGCTTTCCCATCATCGGGGTCTTTTCAAATGAGTCAGTTCTTTGCATCAGGTGGCTAAAGTATGGGAGTTTCATCTTCAGCATCAGTCCTTCTAATGAATATTTAGGACTGATCTCCTTTAGGATGGACTGGTTGGATCTCCTTGCTGTCCAAGGGACTCTCAAGAGTCTTCTCTATGGTTCAAAAGCATCAGTTCTTTGGTGCTCAGCCTTCTTTATAGTCCAACTCTCACATCCATACATGACTACTGGAAAAACGATAGCTATGACTAGACGCACCTTTGTTGGCAAAGTAATGTCTCTGCTTTTTAATATGCTGTCTAGCTTGGTCATAACTTTTATTCCAAGGAGCAAGCGTCTTTTAATTTCATTGCTGCAGTCACCATCTGCAGTGATTTTGGAGCCCAAGAAAATAAAGTCTGACACTGTTTTCCCACCTATTTGCCATGAAGTGATTGGACCAGATACTATGATCTTTGTTTTCTGAATGTTGAGTTTGAAGCCAACTTTTTCACTCTCCTCTTTCACTTTCATTATATGTTCTTTCATTCTTCTTCACTTTCTGCCATAAGGGTGGTGTCACCTGCATATCTGAGGTTATTGATATTTCTCTCAGCAATCTTGATTCCAGCTTGTGCTTCATCCAGCTTAGCATTTCTCGTGATATACTCAGGACATAAGTTAAACAATATACAGCCTTGACATACTCCTTTCCCTATTTGGAACCAGTCTGTTGTTCCATGTCCAGTTCTCACTGTTTCTTCCTGACCTGTGTACAGATTTCTCAGGAGGCAGATCAGATGGTCTGGGATTCCCATCTCTTGAAGAATTTTCCAGAGTTCGTGGTGATCCACACAGGCAAAGGCTTTGCCATAGTCAATAAAGCAGAAATAGATGTGTTTCTGGAACTCTCTTGCTTTTTCCATGATCCAGCAGATGTTGGCAATTTGGTCTCTGGTTCCTCTGCCATTTGTAAAACCAGCTTGAACATCTGGAAGTTCATGGTTCACGTGCTGTTGAAGCCTGGCTTGGAGAATTTTAAGCATTACTTTACTAGCGTTGAGATGAGTGCAATTGTGCAGTAGTTTGAACATTCTTTGGCATTGCCTTTCTTTGGGAATGGAATGAAAACTGACCTTTTTCAGTCCTGTGGCCACTGCTAAGTTTTCCAAATTTGTTGGCATATTGAGTGCAGCACTTTCACAGCATCATCTTTTAGGATTTGGAATAGCTCAATGGAATTCCATCACCTCCACTAGGTATGTTCATAGTGATGCTTTCTAAGGCCCACTTGACTTCACATTCCAGGATGTCTGGCTCTTGGTGAGTGATCACACAATCATGGTTATCTGGGTCATGAAGATCTTTTTGTATAGTTCTTCTGGGTATTCTTGCCACGTCTTCTTAATATCTTCTGCTTCTGTTAGGTCCATACCATTCTATCCTTTATTGTGCTCATCTTTGCATGACATGTTCCCTTGGTATCTGTAATTTTCTTGAAGAGATTTCTAGTCTTTCCCATTCTATTGTTTTCCTCTATTTCTTTGCATTGATTGTTGAGGAAGGCTTTCTTATCACTCCTTGCTATTCTTTGGAACTCTGCATTCAAATGGGTATATCTTTCCTTTTCTCCTTTGCCTTTAGCTTCTCTTCTTTTCACAGCTATTTGTAAGGCCTCCTCAGACAACCATTTTGCCTTTTTGCATTTCTTTTTCTTGAGGTTTATCTTTACTCATTTACCTTGTGGTTTTCCTGGTTCTTGGTATAATAAGTGATTTTTGATTGTATCCTGGACAATTTGGATATCATTTTCTTGAGAACTGAATCCTTTTTCATCTTTATGAGGTAATCTCCCTGCTAAGGTGTAGCTTAAGGGAGGACTGGATGGGTGTATGTGTCAGGTTTCCTAAAGGGTCTCTGCTGATACAGGAAGTAGAGGACTGGCTTACACGTTTCCTTGCAAGTGGATGCTTGCCACTTGGTCCTACTGATACCTTCCCAGTGAAAGTGGGACATCAGTTGATACCACCTCATTGCCTCCACGTGGTGTAGAACCAGGTCTTGCTGACATCAGGGATGGGGGTGCAGAGGGCTGATTCACCTGCTTTGTTGCTACAGGAAAGTGAAAGTTGCTCAGTCGTGTCCGACTCTTTGCAGGCCCATAGACTGTAGCCTACCAGGCTCCTCTGTCCATGGGATTTTCCAGCAATAGTACTGGAGTGGATTGCCATTTCCTTCTCCAGGGGAATCTTTCCGACCCAGGGATCAAACCCAGGTCTGCCTCATTGTAGACAGATGCTTTACCGCCTGAGCCACCAGGGAAGTCCTTTGTTGCTACAGGGGAGGAAGGCAATTCAACAAGGCATCCTTGACAATGAGGGAGAGGAAGGGAGTTGAGTGCCAACTGACTGCATCTCACACCTCATTGTTGCCAGGTAGGCATGGAGGTTCAGCCATCTACTGGGCTCTAGTCACATGAGTGATGGTGAAAGCAGGTACCAACTAGATGTGCCTCACTGTTCATTGAGTTTCATTGCTGCCTGATGGGGGTGGGATGATCTGCTCGCTGCTGGACCTCACTGGATGCTATCCTAATGGAAGAGTCTGAGGGTTACCAGAATGGTGTAGGGTGGCAGATCAGCTTTCCATTCAGTCCTCCCTAAACTGTGGGGTGGGAGAAATGCAGTTTTTCTTTAGGAATTTGCCTGGAGTAATGCAGCATTACCAAAGGGCTTTCTGTTGATAGGCCACCTCTTTTCAAATATTTTGACTTGGGAATAGGCTTTTCTTCAAGTAATTTTTTTTTTGTCCATGCTTGTTGGTGATTTCTGGCTTGAGGCTTCTGCCATGTCTGGAATATATGTTCTCGAAATCTTAGTTTGAAGAGGGAGGAACTCTGCCTCTCTAAGAGGTGGAAATGCTGCTGCTGCTGCTAAGTCACTTCAGTCATGTCCGACTCTGTTTGACCCCACAGATGGGGGCCCACCAGGCTCCCCCGTCCCTGGGATTCTCCAGGCAAGAACACTGGAGTGGGTTGCCATTTCCTTCTCCAATGCATGACAGTGAAAAGTGAAAGTGAGGTCGCTCAGTCATGTCTGACTCTTAGCGACCCCATGGACTGAACCTACCAGGCTTCTCTGTCCATGGGATTTTCCAGGCAAGAGTACTGGAGTGGGGTGCCAAGCCTTCTGCAGAGGTGGAAATGGGGCTACTCCAATATTGGAACTAAACATCTCAGTAACTATTTTTAAATAATTAATTGCCAACATCCGCTGCTGCTGCTAAGTCACTTCAGTCGTGTCCAACTCTGTGCGACCTCATAGACAGCAGCCCACCAGGCTCTGCCGTCCCTGGGATTCTCCAGGCAAGAACACTGGAGTGGATTGCCATTTCCTTCTTCAATGCATGAAAGTGAAAAGTGAAAGTGAAGTCACTCAATCATGTCCGACCATCAGCGACCCCATGGTGCCATTGCCTTCTCTGCTAGATCATCGAAAAAGCAAGAGAGTTCCAGAAAAACATCTATTTCTGCTTTATTGACTATGCCAAAGCCTTTAACTGTGTGGATCACAATAAACTGTGGAAAATTTTGAAAGAGATGGGCATACCAGACCACCTGACCTGCCTCTTGAGAAACCTGTATACGGGTCAGGAAGCAACAGTTGGAACTGGACATGGAACAACAGACTGGTTCCAAATAGGAAAAGGAGTACATCAAGGCTGTATATTGTCACCATGCTTATTTAACTTATATGCAGAGTACATCATGAGAAATGCTGGGCTGGAAGAAGCACAAGCTGGAATGTAGATTTCCGGGAGAAATATCAATAACCTCAGATATGCAGATGACATCACCCTTATGGCAGAAAGTGAAGAGGAACTAAAAAGCCTCTTAATGAAAGTGAAAGAGGAGAGTGAAAAAGTTGGCTTAAAGCTCAACATTCAGAAAACTAAGATCATAGCATCCATTACTTCATGGCAAATAGATGGGGAAACAGTGGAAACAGTAGCTGACTTTATTTTTTTGGGCTCCAAAATCACTGCAGATGGTGATTGCAGCCATGAAATTAAGACACTTACTCCTTGGAAGGAAAGTTATGACCAAGCTAGACAGCATATTAAAAAGCAGAGACATTACTTGGCCAACAAAGGTCCGTCTAGTCATAGCTATGTTTTCCAGTGGTCATGTATGGATGTGAGAGTTGGACTATAAAGAAAGCTGAGCGCTGAAGAATTGATGCTTTTGAACTGTGGTGAGAGTCCCTTGGACAGCAAGGAGATCCAACCAGTCCATCCTAAAGGAGATCAGTCCTGGGTGTTCATTGGAAGGACTGATGCTGAAGCTGAAACTCCAATACTTTGGCCACCTGATGTGAAGAGCTGACTCATTTGTGAAGACCCTGATGCTGGGAAAAATTGAGGGCAGGAGGAGAAGGGGATGACAGAGGATGAGATGGGTGGGTGGCATCACCAACTCGATGGACATGGGTTTGGGTGGACTCCAGGAGTTAGTGATGGACAGGGAGGCTTGGTGTGCCTCCCTGTTCATGGGGTTCATGGGGTCACAAAGAGTTGGACACAACTGAGCAACTGAACTGAACTAACATGCTATTTGGTAAGAATATTTCCATGGACCTTGTCATTAGAGTATTTTGTGTGTGTGTGTGTGTCTATGTGCACACGTGTGCATGTATGGTTGCATGTACAAAGACAAATTTGAATGGTTTAAATTTCCTTTCCCTAATACCCATTTAACCCTTTCTTACACACATGTACACACACACACACACACACATATTCTTTTGTGTTGTTGTTGATCTACCCTGCAAGCTTACTTGCACTATTCTATTACCCCCACTACAGTTTATTTCAAATCTTGCCCAGTAATTCCTTGCATTAGGGTGGATGTAAAAAATCAAGAGCATTAACTTTTTTTTTTTTTCCCCCCTGAAAAAATCTTTATTGTCTACCTTTGGTTCATAGCGTGGGAGAAGGCTCCAAGGCTTCCTTGACGTCTCAGACAGTAAAAAATCTGCCCGGAATACGGGAGATCGGGGTTCAGTCCATGGGTTGAGAAGATCCCCTAGAGAAGAAAATAGCAGCTCACTCCAGTATTCTTGCCTGGAGAATCCCATAGACAGAGGAGCCTGGTGAGCTATAGTCCTTGGGGTTGCAGTCAGATACGACTGAGCTGCTAACACTTTCTTCACTTGGGAGAAGGCCCCAGGTTGGTTAAAAAGCTGCCTCGTGTCTGCAAAGGGAGGCTTCTGACAGAAGCTCTGATACCAAGGGGATGTCAAAGGGGCCTCTCAAGGCCCGCTGGGCCATGGAGGCTTCTGTACGTGTCTGCTGCTGCTGCTAAGTCGCTTCAGTCGTGTCCGACTCTGTGCGACCCACCAGACGGCAGCCCACCAGGCTCCCCCGTCCCGCCATTCTCCAGGCAAGAACACTGGAGTGGGTTGCCATTTCTTTCTCCAATACGTGAAAGTAAAAAGTGAAAGCGAAGTCGCTCACTCGTGTCTGACTTTTAGCGACCCCATGGACTGTAGCCTACCAGGCTCCTCCGTCCATGGGATTTTCCAGGCAAGAGTACTGGAGTGGGTTGCCATTTCCTTCTCCAGTACATGCTTGAAGCTGAGCCTATTGAGCAGATACCCAGCCCGTGGGCTGCCAGCTGAATGAGATTAGTCACGTGGTTGCTATCTTGTTGAGTTTCACCTCTCAATCCGGAAGTCCTTCATCCCGGAAGTTAGAGAGCTAGGGGCCTGCCGCCTGAACCTGGGGCGTTCGGATCCAAAAGGGCCTTGTTCATATTCTTCTCCATAACGACGGTAGGTTCCATAGCGTCGAAGGTTTTGCCCCGCTTGTCTTGGAACGGCTTCCCTATGGCAAGTTCTGGAAGAGGGCTCAGCTGCAGTCGTTTGTGTGTTAAAGACAGGCTTGGCGTTCTCGCCTTTCTCCTCGGCCAACTCCATGAAGTGGCCCATGTCTTCCCAAGTCACATGGTCGTAGTCAAAATAGAAGCCCAGCAAGAGGTAAGTGGAAGGGGGCCTGCAGATACATGTAGACCAGGCAGTTGCCTGAGTCCTCCACCTCGGTGGAATAATTCAGGGAGAATCTGGGAAGGCCATGGTTGAGTGAGGACACGAAACTCAGCTTAGGTTCCAAAGGTCGCATTTGGAAAGGGGGTTGGAGTGGAGTCGGAGGCCAGGAGCCAGGGTCTCTTCCGTCTAAACACTGTTGAAACCAGAGACTGAACTGGTGGGCCACCTGGTTGCAGTGCCAAGAGTATTAACTTTTAAAAAAGCTTTTACTTTATTTGCTTATTGTTTTTATTTTTGGCTGTGCTTGGTCTTCATTGTTGTGCGCTGGATTTCTGTAGTTTCAGAGAGTAGGGGGGCTGGAGAGCGGGCTACTCTCTAGTTACTGAACTCGGGCTTCTGGTTGCAGCAGCTTCCCTCCTTGCAGAGCACAGGCTCTAGGGTGCTCAGGCTTTAGTAGCTGCAGTACATGGACTCAGTAGTGGCAGCCAGCACGCTCTGGAGCACAGGTGCAGTAGTTGTGGCACAGGGGCCTAGTTGCGGCAAGGAATGTGGGATCTTCCCAGACCTGGGAAGGAGCTGGTGTTCCTTGCGTTGCAAGGTGGATTTTTAACCACTGGACCACCAGGGAAGCCTGGCAGTATTAACTTTTTAACTCAGATCCCCAGTTTCCTGTGGTATTGAAATTTTGACTTAGTGGCCTTGCATGGAGAATTTCTTGAGTTCAGGTCTCTTACTACTCAGCTTTTTATCTGTAGCATCTAGCCTCAGTTCCTGGCACCTCCCAGGTTCTCAGTGACTATTTGTTGGCATAAACTGTCCATATAAATATTTTTTCCCCCAGTACCCTTGCCTCTGATTGGAAATCCTTTCTTCGCACATCCTCAGATGCAGCTTGTTAATTTATACGAAAGAGAAAGGCATGGCCTACCAGATGTTGGACTGTCTCACTATGTAACTTGGTAGCTTAGTGTTTCAGTTGTTTGTTTCTGTGTAATACACTGCCTCAAAGCTTGGTGACTTAAAACAACAATGGTTTTGCCATTTGGATAGGATTTGGTAGAGCTTAGCTCTGTTCCATGTGTCACCAGCTGGGGTGTTTTAACTGGGGTTGGAGGATATACTTTCAAGATGGTGCACTCGGGTAACTGGCAAGTTGGTACTGGCTATTGACTGGGAGCTCAAATGAAGACTGTCAGCCAGAGGTTTGGATTATATTTCACAAGAGCTGTTTGGGCTTTCTTACAACACAGTGGCTAGATTTCAAGATGTAGAAACTACCCGGCGTTCTTAATATCTTGCTTTGAATACTCATAATATTTCTTTCTCTGCATTTTATTGGCTAAATTAGTCTTAGACTCAGCAGATTCGAAGGGAAAGAAGGTAAGCGCCACCTGTTTATGGGAGAAACACCATGTACATATACGGAGGGGCAGAATTATTAGAGACTCACTTTGGAGAATAATTTTCTGCCATAAATTTCTTTATAAAATAGGAAATTGAGAGAGGGTGAAAAATAACACATACATCACAGAATTGGTATAAAAATCATATTCCTGGCACATAGCAAGTAGTTGATACATTTTTTGAAAGATTTTTTTGATGTGGACCGTTTTTAAAGTCTTTAAAATTATTGCAATATTACTTCTGTTTTGTTTTGTTTTGTTTTTTTTTTTGGCCACGAGGCATGTGGGATCTTAGTTGCATGACCAGGGATAGAACACACAACCCATGCATTGAAAGATGAAGTCTTAACCACTGGACCACCAGGGAAGTCCCACTACATTTTAACTAATTTAACTAATTTTCATTGCTATGAGAAAATGAAAAATTCCTGCAAAACACGAAGTTGGAGAAAAACACAATTTTTCCTCCATGGAAATTATGATATCTTCTCATAATTCCAGTTAGATGATTTTACTGGTTAGTATTTCCTTTGACATCTTTAATTGCCATATTCTCTTTGCTTCTACTTAACTGATAATTTTTCTTTTTTAAAGATCTCAAACCAGTAGTCCTTAAATGAAAGGACTAACCCACAGTTTTGTGGGGTAATGACTTTTGGTGTCTCTGTTGGAATCCTTTTTCCTTTTATACTTTGTTGCAGGTTTTTTTTTTCTTCTTGATATCACTTTTCAGTCCCGCCACATTATGCTTTGAAAAAGCAGTTCTCTGTGGAGATACAATGAATGATATTGGAATGACATGCCCTGGAAGCTGCTCCTGGTTCTCTCTTTGGAAACTCCTGTGCAGTTAGTCCTTTAGGAAGTTTACAGGTCAGCAGAGGTCATCAGCCAAATAAATCTGAAGAATAACCAGTGGAGCTAGATAAATTCAAGTCAGGTAATCTCTGCATTTTAGCAGTTTCAACAAGATAATTTCTTATTTATACAGCAGAGATAGGAATTGATGCTAAACAATATGCAACTACAATTATGTAAATTTATTTTTAGTGGTTGAGATGTTAGCCAGACTTTTTATTCACCGGTGCATGGTGTCTTTGTAACTAGCTTTTTTTGTATATGAAAAAAGCAATCAGGTTTGTGCCGTATTCTCATAACACTGCTAATTTCCATTCTTTTCTTTTGATTCTGTGTCCAGACCTGTAATTCCTTCAAGTGATTAAGACCGCAAGTTTTTCCTTCTACAGCTGACATTTCCTTTCTATGATTACTCATCTCTTTAGTTCTTTTAATAGCCACGTTTTATTAATGATCATTTACCATTGCAGTAATAAACTCTGTGTCATTTAGTCCTTCCGGAATTTTCTGGTCCTTGATTACAGTGTAACATATTGCCTGATTAATTGCTCATCATTGCTGTTTTCAGCTTCTGCATGCACTAGTTAAGCTTATTTCTTCCCTTTTTGGCTTTTCTAGCCCCTGAATATTGTCATTTACGAAAACCTTATTAGTTATCTCCAACTCCTCTCACTCCGTTTTGGCATTCCCTGATAGCACAGAGTATATGCAGAATCCATATGTATATATATATATATATGGTTACTATTTACTCTTACTTGAGTCTAGCACAGAAGATCTCAGATTTTAGTGTAACTTAGAAGCACCTAGAAGGCTTTTTAAAACATAGCTTTCTGGGCACCTCTCCCAGAGTAGATCTGGTTGTGGACAGAGAATTCACATGGCTAACAAGTTCCCAGGTAAGCTGATGCTACCTAACCAGGACCAAGCCTTGAGAACCCCTGGTGGTTTAGAGTCTAGGCTCTAGGTTTTGCTGATACGGGTTCAGATCACAGTTCTGCCACTTAACTTTCTTAATCATGTGACCTTGAGACAGCTAAGGCCTCACAATTTAATCTTTGTAAATCACAGTTTCCACTTTTATAAAATGGAAAGAGAAGTAACCTTCTAAACTTGTAACTATGAGGTGAATTGATCCATATAAAGTACTGAGTGCAGTTGCTGCTGCTGCTGCTAAGTGGCTTCAGTCGTGTCCGACTCTGTGCAACCCCATAGACAGCAGCCCACCAGGCTCCATAGTCCCTGGGATTCTCCAGGCAAGAACACTGGAGTGGGTTGCCATTGCCTTCTCCAATGCATGAATGTGAAAAGTGACAGTGAAGTTGCTCAGTTGTGTCTGATTCTTAGCGACCCCATGGACTGCAGCCCACCAGGCTCCTCCATCCATGGGATTTTCCAGGCAAGAGTACTGGAGTGGGGTGCCATTTCCTACTGAGTGCAGTGGCAAGATATAAATACTAAGAATGTTAGCTGGTGGTATTTTTTAACCAGATGTGAGAAATTAATGTTCAAGCTCAATTACTAAAATTAAGAAAATATGCCCCCTCTATTAAGTTAATCATTTATCTCTGGATCTTGATTTTCTTTTTAATACTGATGAGGTATAAATTTTTTTTTTTTTTTTAAGATTGGCCATGTGGACAGAAAGATTTGGTAGAAAGATCATGAGATTTGGAATCAGGAAAATGCCTGGGTTCCAGTCTAGACTCTGCTATTCCTAGCTTTGTGAGTCATAGCAATTTTCTTCATGTCTCTGATCCAAGTTTCCTCTAAATATCTTCAAAAGTGGTGATATAAATGGTAAGGACTGTTACATGGATCAGATGAACTAGATCATTTGAAAGTTTTATTTTCTTAATATTCAGTACAGGTATTGTTATTTTTATTGAGAATAAGGGTCTAGAGCAATTTTTAAAATTTTTTATTGGGGTATAGTTGATTTACAATGTTGTGGTTAGTTTCAGGTTTACAGCTGGAACAATTCTTATTGTACCTATTATCATGAAAAATTATGCTTCTGTGGAGTGACAATTATGGAAAAAATTTTTCCATTGTAATTATTTTGAGTTGGTGGTGAATCTAACTGGGAATTGTGGAACACTTAGATATGTGAATGTGTTATCTTTTATTAGTAATCTAGCCAGATTGCTTTCTTATTGGCTGAAATGCTGGTTTATTTTTCAGACATTTTACCTGAAAGGAATTTACATCTGAATGACCATATTTCAAAATGATGCAAGGAGAAAGAAAAAAAATGTATCCAGTAATGACTGGACCAAAAGCATATTTTAGAAAACTTTGCCCCATGGTGTGAATTGCTGAGTTTTGATAATGGATTTTGGATGAAAATCAGGGGCTTATTTTCAGTTTGGGACTGTACGATTCTTTCAGAACAGGAAAGAAGAGAAAATAAAAAATTTTTAAATGTAACACTGAACAGAGGCGCTGTGGGAGATATGAAAATGAACCACACACATTTCATCTTTTAATTGTGTTTCTCTTTTGGAAAGCACAACAACACAGAAAAATCACTACATATGTCATAAAGAAGGTCAAGTCAGAAGGCTGAGAGCATTTAAAGGAAGAAGAGATTATGTCCGGCTGGAGGATCAGCCCCCTCCCAATTTTAGGCCCCACTCTGAGCCACATTAAGCTCATGTATCTGAGTATCATATGGAATCTGGAAAGGACTTGGTGAGCCCAATTTATTGACCTTCACAGAGGATTATATTTCAACCATCTCAGACAGATGAGAATCTATCCCCCGTTGGGGGAAGAAATCCTTCCCTTGAAAGAGATTCTATAACCTTTATTAACTCATTTCAGTATTTAACAGCCTTCGCTGGCAGCTGAGAAACCTGCTTTAACTCACACACGCACATCAGAATTTGTCCTTTCTAGGCTTGCTGAACACAGACTTGTATCTCAGTGTTAGGTGACCATCATCCTAACTCCAGGGATCCTCATGTCATTGCCTCATTAGGTGATTAAACAATTAAACAAACAATTTGGGAGTTGGGATATAGCCCTGGTTAAGAGCACTGAGAGGCAGTGGTTTTGGGTTAGAGTCCTGACTCCCGTCGGGTTTCCCTGGTGGCTCAGACAGTAAAGAATCTGCCTTCAATGCAGGAGACCTAGGTCCAGTCCCTGGTTAGGGACACTCCCTTGGAGAAGGGAATGGCAACCTACTGCAGTATTCTTGCCTGGAGAATTCTATGCAAAGAGGAGCCTGGTGGGCTGCAGTCCATGGGGTTACAGAAGAGCTGGACACACTTTCACTTTATTTTTCACTTTCCTGACTCTGTCACTTTGTTGTCCTGGAACCTAGGACAAAGTTACTTGAAACCTCTGAGCCTCAATTTTCTTATCCATAGAATGGAAATAGCATCATATTTATCTCTTAATAAATATCATCTCTACCTCTTAAGGTTGTTGTGAAGATTAAATTTAAAAGATCCATGTTTGGGTTGAAGTACATGAAATCATCAATGTGTGACCATCTTGACCAATTAACAACTAGCAATTTTATGTCGTCTAAGCTAATCATGGCTTAGCAAAGTATATAGAATCTACCAAAGACTCAACATTAATAGCATTTTTTAGAAACAAAGGATTTCTTATGGTTGTTATTACATTGTTCTCATTAGTGTTAACATGGCATACATATTCAGGCTCAGTGCTGGAGGATATTCCTGCGAACAAACCACTACAAAATGGTGAGCACATTGATTATGGAGCTGCATATGAGACCATACATGTGCAGAAGATAGAGCATCTGGGTCAGCCTGCAGAAGGTATTGAAGGCTCCAGAGATGTGGCAGCATTTGAAATGGGGCCTTGTAGGGTGAGCTGGAGTTTTCTAGGTAGAAACCAATGAAGAATCCCACACAGAAGCAAGAGCCTGTGCCCAAGGCACAGAGGTGGGAGAGAGTGTGGGAGCTTGAGGAACCTGTCTTGATTCCATATGGCGTGTGTAAAATAAGAATGTGGGGGTGGAAGGAATTGAGAGCAGAGAGAGGAGGAGGGGTGTGCCTTGAAAGACGCTGGAGATTTCACTGGAGAAGTGTCCTGGTTGGTTTTGCAAGCTGGAAAGGTTCCTCTGGAGATTTTGAAGAGAATGATTGGCCTGGAGAAAGTGTGGAAGATTTGTAAGGAGAGAGACTTGTAAGAAGGCTGTTAGAGCTGCTAAGCCAAGAGAGAGTATAGGGGAGCAGCAGTGTGCTGGGAGTGAATGGAAGCGATGTTTTAAAGGTCCTTGTGACGGGAGGGCCAAGGGATGGGGGTGACAGGGAAGTTGTCTGCTGGGCGTATAGTACAGAAAATAGGAGCAGGCCTAGGGTGTGGAAAACGGGGTGGGAGAGGGGTGAGAAGATAATGAGTTGAGTTTGGAATTTCTTGCGTCCTTGTGTGTGAGGACTTTCCATTTCCTCGGACTTCCGGGAGCCTGTTGATTTTGTTCTGACTGCCGCAGCACGAGTTGTTACGTTCTCACTGGGACCACAGGGATTCATGAGACCCTTGTTGGCAGATTTTGAGAGCACAAATAACACTTTGCTTTTCTGGTTTCACCAGTGTCTTACCTTCACAAGGACATTGGTCATGTGCCTGTGCTGAGGCAATGGATGATAAGTTTTTTTTAAAAAAAATAGCTAATTTTAATGAAATTAAAAAAAATTTAATGATTTTTTTTTTAAATTATTGTTTGACTACTGTGGGTCTTTGTTGCTGCACAAGGGCTTTCTCTAGTCACAGTGAGCAGGGCTACTCTTCATTGCATGGAGCGGGCTGCTCATTGTGGCGGTTTGTCTTGTTGCAGACCACAGGCTCGAGGCACATGGGCTTCACTTGTTGCAGCTTGTGGGCGCTAGAGCGCATGCTCAGTAGCTGTGGCATGCAGGCTTCGTTGCTCCAAAGCATGTGGGATCTTCTCTGATCTGGGATCCAACTGATGTCCCCTGCATTGCACGATGGATTCTTAATGATTGGACCACCAGGGAAGCCTCCCTTTTTAAATTTCTTAAGGTATAGTTGATTCACAATATTGTGCTAATTTCTGATATACAACAAAATGATTCATTTATATGTACCTATTTATGATATATGCACACACAGTAGGACCTTGTTGTTTATCCATTCTCTGTATAATACTTCGCATCTGGTAACTCCAAATTCCCAACGCATCCCTCCCCCATCCTTCACCCCTTGGCAACCACAAGTGTGTTCTCTATGCCTGTGATTCCGTTTCTGTTTCACAGGTAGATCCATTTTATAGAATGCGTATAAAATGACATATAGAATGTCATTTAATGCCGTATCATAGAATCCACATATAAGTGATGTCATATGGTATCTCTCTTTCTCTTTCTGATTTACTTCACTTAGTATGATAATCTCTAGGTTCATCCATGTTGCTGCAAATGGCATGTTGTTTCATCCTTTCTGATGGCTGAGTAGTATTCCATTGTATATATGTACCACACCTTTTTATCCATTCGTCAGTTGATGGGCATTTATATTGTTTCCATGACTTGGCTGTTGTAAATAGTGCTACTGTGAACATTAGGGTACATGTATCTTTTTGAATTATTCTTTCATATGAATATATGCCCATGAGTGGGATTGCTGGATCATAAGGAAAGCTATTTTAGTTTTCTGAAGAACTTCATACTGTTCTCTACAGTGGCTGCACCAACATACGGTCCCACCAACAGTGTGAGAGGGTTCCCTTTTCTCCACGTGCTCTCCAACTTTTTTTATTTTTAGATTTTTAAATGATTTCCTTTCTGACTGGTGTGAGGTGATACCTTATTGTAGTTTTGATTTGCATTTCTCTAATAATTAGTGTTGTTGAACATCTTTTTGTGTGTCTATTGGCCATCTGTATGCCTTCTTTGCAGAAATGTCTATTTAGATTTTCAGCCCAGTTTTGGATAGAGTTTTTTGATTTTTGCTATTGAGTTGCATGAGTTGTTTGCATATTTTGCAAATTAAGCCCTTTCAGTCACATCATTTGCAAATATTTTCTCCTATTTTTTAGGTTGTCTTTTCATTTTGTTTATATTTCCTTTGTGACGCAAAAGAGTTTAAGTCTGAGTAGGTCCCATTTCTTTGTTTCTGTTGCCATGGGATGGCTTCTAGGCCTTTTGGCTACGGTGAAGTGTATTGCCTTGGGAGACTGACCTAAGAAAACATTTGTATGATGTATATCAGAGACTGTTTTACCTACATTCTTTTAGGAGTTTTACGGTGTCATGTCTGTGTTTAAGTCTTTTAGCCATTTTGTGATTTTTTTTTTTTTTTTTTGAGATTACTGAGAAGGGTGTGTTCTAACTTCATTGATTTACATGTGGCACTCCAAATTTCCCAACATCACTAGTTGTAGAGGCAGATTTTTTCCCATTGTATATTCTTTTTTAAGAAAATTTTATTGCTGTATAGCTGTTTACAGTGTTGTGTTAGTTTCAGGTGTACAGCAAAGTGAATCAGGCATTTGTTATTGTTCAGTCGCTAAGTCATGTCCAACTCTTTGTGACTATATGGACTGCAACACACCAGGCTTCCCTGTCCTTCAGTATCTCCTGGAGTTTGCTCAAATTCATGTTTGTTGAGTCAGTGATGCTATCTAACCATCTTATCCTCTACTGCCCCCTTCTCCTTGTGCCTTCAACCTTTCCCAGCATCAGGGTCTTTTCCAGTGAGTTGGCTCTTGGCATCAAGTGGCCAAAGTAGTAGAGCTTCAGCATCAGTCCTTGCAATGAATATTCAGGGTTGATTTCCTTTAGGATTGACTGATTTGATCTCCTTGCAATCCAAGGGACTCTCAGGGATCTTCTACAACACCACAATTAGAAAGCATCAATTCTTCGGCTCATATGTTCACTTTTTTGCCATATAGGTCATTACAGAATATTGATTGGAGTTGCCTGTGCTATACAATAGGTCCTTATTTCTATCTATTTTATATATAGTGGTGTGTTTGTGTCACTCTCTGCTCTCTTAATTTATCCCCCCTGTACCACCTGGTAACTCTGTTTCTTTTCTACATCTATAAGTCTATTTCTGTTTTGTAGATAAGTTCATTGGTACCCCTTTTTTTTAGATTCCACAAACTGTTGTTGCTGTTCAGTCACTCAGTTGTGTACGACTCTTTGAGACCCCATGAACTGCAGTATGCCAGGCTTCCTTGTCCTTCTCTGTCTCCCTGAGTTTCCTCAAACCCATGTCCATTGAGTCGATGATGCCATCCTACCATCTCATTTTCTGTCACCACTTCTCCTACCTCAGTGTTTCCTAGCATAAGGATCTTTTCTAATGAGTTGGCTTTTCACATCAGATGGACAAAGTTTTGGAGCTTCAGCTTCAGCATCAGTCCATCCAATGAACATTTAGGGTTAATTTCCTTCAGGATTGACTGGCTGGATCTCCTTGTAGTCCAAGGGACTCTCAAGAGTCTTCTCCAACACCACAGTTCAAAATCATCATTTTTTTGTGTTCACCCTTCTTTATGGTTCAACTCTCACATCTGTACATGACTACTGGAAAAACCATAGCTTTGGCTACACAGACTTTGGTCGGAAAAGTGATGTCTGTGCTTCTTAATATGCTGTCTAGGTTTGTCATAGCTTTTTTTCCAAGGAGCAAACATCTTTTAATTTCATGGCTGCAGTCACTGTCTGAAGTGGTTTTGGAGCCCAAGAAAAGAAAGTCTGTCACTGTTTCCATTGTTTCACCATCTGTTGGCCATGGAGTGATAGGACTGGGTGCCATGATCTTAGTTATTTGAATGTTGAGTTTTAAACCAACTTTTTCACTCTCTTCTTTCACCTTCATCAAGGGGCTCTTTACTTACTCTGCGTTTTCTTCTATTAAGGTGGTGTCATCTGCATATCTGAGGTTATTGATATTTCTCCCAGCAATCTTGATTCCAGTTTGAGCTTCATCCAGCCTGGCATTTCTCATGATGCATATAAATTAAATAAGCAGGGTGACAATATACAGCTTGATGTACTCCTTTCCCAATTTTGAACCAGTCCATTGTTCCATGTCCGATTCTCACTGTTACTTTTTGAAGTCCATACAGGTTTCTCAGGAGGCAGATAAGGAGGTTTTGTATTCCCATCTCCTTAAGAATGTTCCACAGTTTGTTGTGATCCATATAAAGGCTTTAGCGAAGTCATTGAAGCAGAAGTAGATGTTTTTCTGGAATTCTTTTGCTTTTTCGGTGATCCAAAGGATGTTGGCAATTTGATGTCTAGTTCCTCTGCCTTTTCCAAATCCAGCTTGAACATCTGGAAGTTCACGGTTCACATTCTGTTGAAGCCTGGCTTGGAGAATTTTGAGCATTACTTTGCTAGCATGTGAGATGAGTGCTGTTGTGCAGTAGGTTGAACATTCTTTGGTATTGCCTTTCTTTGGGATTGGAATGAAAACTGACCTTTTCCAGTCCTGTGACCACTGCTGTGTTTTCCAAATTTGCTGACATATTGAATGCAGCACTTCACAGTATCATCATTTAGGACTTGAGTTAGCTCAACTGGAATTCCATCACCTCCACTAGCTTTGTTCGTAGTGATGTTTCCTAAGGCCCACTTGACTTCACACTCCAAGAAGTCTGGCACTAGATGAGTGATCACACCATCATGGTTACCTGGGTCATGAAGATAAATTTTGTATAGTTCTTCTGTGTATTCTTGCCACCTCTTCTTAATATCTTCTGCTTCTGTTAGGTCCATACCATTTCTTTCCTTTATTGTGCCTATCTTTGCATGAAATGTTCCCTTGGTATCTCTAATTTTCTTGAAGAGTTCTCTAATCTTTCCAAAGAATTTTTATCTCTCCTTGCTATTCTTTGGAACTGTGCATTCAGATGGGTATATCTTTCCTTTTCTCCTTTCCCTTTCACTTCTCTTTTCTCAGCTATTTGTAAGGCCTCCTCAGACAACCATTTTGCCTTTTTGCATTTATTTTTCTTGAGTATGGTTTTGATCACTACCTCCTGTACATCTTACATCAAAAAAGCAAGAGAGTTCCAGAAAAACATCTACTTCTGCTTTATTGCCTACACCAAAGCCTTTGACTATGTGGATCACAACAAACTGTGGAAAATTCTGAAAACGATGGGAATGCCAGACCCCCTCACCTGTCTTCTGAGAAATCTGTATGCAGTTAGAAGCAACAGTTAGAACTGGACATGGAACAACAGACTGGTTCCAGATCGGGAAAGGAGTACATCAAGGTTGTATATTGTCACCCTGATTATTTAACTTATGTGCAGAGTGTATCATGTGAAATGCCAGGCTAGATGAAGCACAAGCTGGAATCAAGATTGCCGGGAGAAATATCAATAACCTCAGATACACAGATGACACCACTTTAATGGCAGAAAATGAAGAAGAACTAAAGAGCCTCTTGATGAAAGTGAAAGAGGAGAGTGAAAAAGCTGGCTTTAAACTCAACATTCAGAAAACTAAGATCTTGGCATCTGGTCCCGTCACTTCATGGCAAATAGATGAGGAAACAAGGAAAACAGTAGGAGACTTTATTTTCCTGGGCTCCAAAATCACTGCAGATGGAGACTTCAGCCATGAAATTAAAAGACGCTTACTCCTTGGAAGAAAAGCTATGACCAACCTAGACAGCATATTAAAAAGCAGAGACATTACTTTGCCAACAAAGGTCTGTCTTATCAAAGCTATGGTTTTTCCAGTAGTTACGTATGGATGTGAGAGTTGGACTATAAAGAAAGCTGAGTGCCAAAGAATTGATGCTTTTGAACTGTGGTGTTGGAGAAGACTCTTGAGGGTCCCTTGAACTGCAAGGAGATCCAACCAGTCCATCCTAAAGGAAATCAGTCCTGAATATTCATTGGAAGGACTGATGTTGAAGCTGAAACTACACTACTTTGGCCACCTAGTGCAAAGAACTGACTTATCAGAAAAGACCCTGAGGCTGGGAAAGATTGAAGGCAAGAGGAGAAGGGGACAACAGAGGATGAGATGGTTGGATGGCATCACCGATTTGATGG
Source organism: Bos javanicus (assembly GCF_032452875.1). NCBI lineage: Eukaryota > Metazoa > Chordata > Mammalia > Artiodactyla > Bovidae > Bos > Bos javanicus. The sequence continues at coordinate 21,242,494 of NC_083875.1, forward strand.
ACATGAGTTTGAGCTAGCTTTGGGAGTTAGTGGTGGACAGGGAAGCCTCACGTGCTTCCATGGGGTCGCAAAGAGTGGGCCACTTGAGAGACTAAACTGAACTGAACTCTCGTACAGTGTTATGAACCTCTGTCCATAGTTCTTCAGGCACTGTGTCTATCAGATCTAATCCCTTGAATCTGTCACTTCCACTGTATAGTCATAAGAGATTTGATTTAGGTCATGCCTGAATGGTCTAGTGGTTTTCCCTACTTTCTTCAATTTAAGTCTCAATTTGGCAATAAGGACTTCATGATCTGAGCCACAGTCAGCTACTGGTCTTGTTTTTCCTGACTGTATAGAGCTTCTCCCTCTTTGACTGCAAAGAATATAATCAATCTCATTTCAGTATTGACCGTCTGTGATGTCCATGTGTAGAGTTGTCTCTTGTGTTGTTGGAAGAGGGTATTTGCTATGACTGGTGCGTACTCTTGGCAAAACTGTTAGCCTTTGCCCTGCTTCATTTTGTACTCTGAGGCCAAGCTTGCCTGTTACTCAAGGTATGTCTTGTTTCCTGCTTTTGCATTCCAGTCCCCTATGATGAAAAGGACATCTCTTTTTTTGGTATTATTTCTAGAAGGTCTTATCGTCTTCATAGCACTGTTCAACTTCAGCTTCTTCGGCGTTAGTGGTTGGGGCATAATCTAGGATTACACCGATATTGAATGGCTTGCCTTGGAAATGAACAGAGATCATCCTGTCATTTTTGAGATTGCACCCAAGTACTGCATTTTGGACCCTTTTATTGATTGTGAGGGCTACTCCATTTCTTCTATGTGATTCTTGCCCACAGTAGTAGATGTAATGGTCATCTCCCATTCTGTTCCATTTTCATTCATTGATTCCTAAAGTGTCAGTGTTCACTTTTGCCATCACCTGTTTGACCACTTTGAATTTACCTTGATTCATGGACCTGACATTTCAGTTCCTATGCAATATTGTTCTTTACAGCATTGGGCTTTCCTTCCAACACCAGACACTTTCAAACAGAGGTCGTTTCCGCTTTGGTTCAGCCGCCTCATTCCTTCTGGAGTTATTTCTCCACTCTTCTCCATTAGCATATTGGGTACCTACTGACCTGGGAAGTTTATCTTTCACTGTCATATCTTTTTGCCTTTTCATACTGTTTATGGGATTCTCACAGTAAGAATGCTGAAGTGGTTTGCCATTCCCTTCTCCAGTGCACCACATTTTGTCAGAACTCTTCACCATAACCCATCTGTCTTGGGTGGCCACAGCATGGCTCATAGTTTCATTGGGTTAGATGATGTCATGATCCATGTGATCAGTTTGGTTTGTTTTTTATAATTGTGGTTTTCATTCTGTCTTCCCCTCTGATGGATGAGGATAAGAGGCTTGTGGAAGCTTCCTGAAAGAAGGGACTGGCTGTGGGTAAAACTGGGTCTTGCTCTGCTCTGGTGGGCAGAGCCATGCTCAGTAATTCTTTAATCCAGTTTTCTGCTGATGGGGCTGTGTTCCCTCCCTGTAGTTTGTTCAGAGGCCAAACTATGGTGAGGTAATGGTGATATAGGCGACCTCCTTCAAAAGTACTTAATGGCAGCATGCCGCGGCTCCCAGGACTGTTGTAGTCAATGCCCCCAACCCTGCAGCAGGCCACTGTTGACCCACAGCTCTGCTGGAGACTCCCAGACACTCACAGGCAAGTCTGGCTCAGTCTCTTGTGGGGTCACTGTTCCTTTCTCCTGGGTCTGGGTAACACAAGGTTTTGTTGTGCCCTCCGAGAGTCTGTTTCCCTGAAGGTTCTCAGTCCTTTTGCTGGATACCCAGGCTGGAAGTTTGTTGTGGGCCCTGGAACTTTCACAATAGCGAGAGAACTTTTTTGGTATAATTGTTCTCTGGTTTGTGGGTCCTCTGCTCAGTTGCTCCATAGTGGAGCTAATGGCAACCTCCTCCAAGAATACTTAAGCCACACTCTGTTCCTCGCACATCTGCTGCAGCCAGAGCTCCTGTCCCCATGGCAGATCACTGCTGACCCATGTCTCCCCAGGAGACACTCAGACATTCCAAGGCAGGTCTGGCTCAGTCTCCTGCGGGAATGAGTAGTATTCCATCGTGTGTATATATATACACACCACATCTTTATCCATTCCTTCCTTCCTTGTTTTTTAAATGTTTACTTATCATTTGGTTGTGCGAGGTCTTGGTTGTAGCATGTGGGATCTTCAGTCTTTATTGCATGCTGGATGTGTTAGTTATGGTGTGTGGAATCTTCAGTTGTGCCGTGTGAACTCTTAGTTGCAACATGGAGGATCTCATTCCCTGACCAGGCCCCCTGCATTGGGAGCAAAGCCTCTTAGCCACTGAACCACCAGGGAAGTCCCTATCCATTCCTCTGTTGATGGACATTAAGATTGCTTCCATGTTGTGGCTACTGTAAATAGTACTTCAGTGGACGTTGTAATTCATGTTTCTTTTTGAATTACACTGTTGGAATTACAGTGTAATTCAAACTGTAATTTTGAATTACAGCAATTACAAAAAACCTTGTGCACACCAGGACCCAGACGAAAGGAACAGTGGTTTTCTCTCAGTATATACTTAGGACTGGGATTGCTGGATTATATGGTAGCTATATATTTTTACTCTTTTAAGGAACTTCTGTGATGTTCTTCATAGTGGCCATATCCAACTGACATTACCCCCAAGAGTGTAGCAGGGTTCCCTTTCCTCCATATCCTCTTTAGCATTTATTGTTTGTAAATTTTTTGGTGAGCACCATTCTAACTGGTATAAAGTAAGGTCCATCCAGTCAAGGCTATGGTTTTTCCTGTGGTCATATATGGATGTGAGAGTTGGACTGTGAAGAAGGCTGAGCACCGAAGAACTGATGCTTTTGAGCTGTGGTGTTGGAGAAGACTCTTGAGAGTCCCTTGGACTGCAAGGAGATCCAACCAGTCCATTGTAAAGGAAATCAGTCCTGAATATTCATTGGAAGGACTGATGCTGAAGCTGAAACTCCAATACTTTGGCCACCTGTTGTAAAGAGCTGACTCATTGGAAAAGACCCTGATGCTGGGAAAGATTGAGGGCAGGAGGAGAAGGGGGCGACAGAGGATGAGATGGTTGGATGGCATTACCGACTCGATGGACATGGGTTTGGGTGGACTCTGGGAGTTGGTGATGGACAGGGAGGCCTGGCGTGCTGCAGTTCATGGGGTCGCAAAGAGTCGGACACGACTGAGCAACTGAACTGAACTGATGCCATGTTGTAGTTTTGATTTGCATTTCACTAATAATTAGTGATATGGAGCATCTTTTCATTTTGTCTTTAGCCATCTGTATGTTTCACTTTTCACTTTCATGCATTGGAGAAGGAAATGGCAACCCACTCCAGTGTTCTTGCCTGGAGAATCCCAGGGACTATGGAGCCTGGTGGGCTGCTGTCTATGGGGTCGCACAGAGTCGGACACGACTGAAGTGACTTAGCAGCAGCAGCATGTCTTCTTTATAGAAATGTCTATTTAGGTATGCTGTCTGTCTTTTGATGGGGTTCTTTTTTTTTTTTTTTTTTAATATTGAGCTGCTTGAGCTGTTTGCACATCTGGAGGGTAATCCCTTGTTGGTTGCTTTGTTTTCAGTTTTTTCCCCCCATTTTGAGGTTTGTCTTTTTGTTTATGGTTTCCTTTGCTGTGCAAAATTAAATTTAATTAGGTCCCATTTTTAATTTTTGTTTTATTTTCATTACTCTAGGAGGTGGGACATAAACAGTGTTGCTGTGATTTATGTCAGTGTCCTGGCTCTGTTTTCCTCTAAGAGATCTATAGTATCAGGCCTTACATTTAGCTCTTTGATTCATTTTGAGTTTATTTTTGTGTATGATGTTAGAGAGTATTTTAATTTCATTTCTTTTACATGTAGCTGTCCAGTTTTCCTAGCACCACTATCGAAGAGGCTCTCTCTCCATTGTATATTCTTGCTTCCTTTGTCATAGATTAGGTGACCATAGGTTGGTGAGTTAATCTCTGGACTCTCTAACCTGTTCCATTGTTCTATATTTCAGTTTTTGCATCAGTAATATACTGTCTTGATGACTCCAGCTTTGTGGTATAGTCAGGGAGCCTGATAACTTCACTTCCATTTTTCTTTCTCAGGATTGCTTTGGCTATTCTGGGTCTTTAGTGTTTCCATACAAATTGTAAAATTTTTTGTCCTAGTTATGTGAAGAATGCCATTGGTAATTTGATGGGGATTACATTGAATCTGTAAATTGCCTTGGGTAGTACAGTCATTTTTGCAATATTGATTTTTCCAGTCCAAGAACATGGTCTACTTTTCCTTCTGTTTGTGTTGTCTTAGATTTCTTCCTCAGCATCTTGTAGGTTTTGGAGTACACGTCTTTTGTCTCCTTAGGTAGGCGTATTCCCAGGTGTTTTATTCTTTCAGTGCAATGGTAAATGGGTTGTCTTCTTGATTTCTCTTGCTGATCTTTAATTCTTAGCATAGTGACATGCAACAGACTTCTGTGGATTAGTTTTGTATCCTGAAACTTTACTCAAATTCATCAATGAACTCTGATAGTTTTCTGGCAATGTGTTTAGGATTTTATATGTATAGTATCATGTCATCTGTAAACAGTGACAGTTTTACTTCTTATTTTCCAATTTGGATTCCTTTTTTTTCTTTTTCTTCTGTGATTGTCATGGCTAGGACTTCCAATACTATTTTGTATAATAGTGGTAATAGTGGGCTCGC